>NC_141674.1:65702567-66927567 GCF_028749965.1 Puma concolor | reverse complement strand
GTATGGTACGCTTTCTAAAATAAGAGTTGCAAGACACACGTCCATAATTACAGCTATAAGAAGAGATTTTCCAGGTGTAACATAAAGATACTAAAACACAGATTGCTAAAGCTTAGCCAGCTTTGCATTAAATATATAAAAAGACCTTTATAGCCACATGAGAAGGCATATTCTTTATATTAAATGTCAGTAGCTAAATAAGCAAATGTACCAGATTAAAAAGAATAAAATTAAATATCATGGAGTGTTGAAACAGCATAAAGTTCACAACATATCATAATTGTAGATATACTACGTTTTGAGTTATAAGAACCCCAAGGCATATTGTTCAATTTCAAAACATGAATTGCATAATGCACCTATTAACAGAACCAAGTTTCCCTTCGATGAGACTAATCCAACAGCAAGTTAAGTTTGGTAAACATTTCAAGTATATAATGAATGAATATAAGAAGATAAATGAATTATTTTAAGCAGATAAGTATTACCTGTTATGTGTAATATTGTCATAATTGGTATCACAAATCCTGAGGATTAAAAAAAAAGTTGTATCATATATTTACAGAACTTATGCCCAACATTTATGGAACACTTTTATGGTTCTCATACTAAAATCAAAGGAAAAATAAGATGCTGTTAGAAGGTTCTGTCTAAAAGGGGTCAGAATCTCAGGATTCTGAATTTATTTTAGTCAGTTTCCTCATTTTTCTTCAGATGGAATCTAAACACAAATTTCATTAAAAGATATATTGTCCAAGTAGATCGGTGCACAGACGTGTTTAACATCATGTTCCTTTAAATTTGCAACTATGACTGTTTTTCCAGCCAAAATTGTATAATAAATGAAGATAAAGCAATTTGACCATGGAAATTAATTTTTTAACTTGCATTTTTATAATATATACTTGCTTCCTTTAGCAAATAATATAAATATATAGGAATATACTTAATGGCCAGTGAAGAATAAAGAAAAGAGGTTCCAGAATGTTATGTTCGTCAATGGGGAATAAAACTCTATTTGGTTCAAATCTTCTCAGAGCTTACAATTTTACATTGGCAGTTAAATTGGCTCCAAATGCAAATTGAAGGCTTTTTTTTTTTTTAGCTCATTGTCACTTGATTTATTTACAATTACATTCGAAATTGCCACTACTTAATAAGCCTTTGACCTGTAATTCACGACGTGACTTTTCAACATAACCAATATCATCAAAATCAATAATAATAAGAGGTCAGACAATTAGGTCTTGCATAAAATAAAATAATTTTTTCTGCATTATTGGAGAGATCATGTTAATAGCAAAGATATGCAAAAATGCATAAACATAAAGCCATTGTGTCAAATGATTGAGTTTTCTTTTTAGAATTTCAATGAATTCAATTGTGTATTCCAGATTTCTCTTTGCTCTTACAAAGTTGACAAATGAAGAGTAACCTAAATAAGTTGTCTCTGGACGTTTTCATTTTACAAAATGTAAAAATACAAATTTTCAGAATTTCATTTGTTTGACAACTTTATATTTTTCAAAAAAAAAAAAAAGAAAAATCCAATACCTATTATCTAAAATTATTTTATAAAATTGGGGCACCTGGGTGGCTCAGTTGATTAAGCTACAGACTCTTGATTTCGGCTCAGGTCATGATCTAGTGATTTGCGAGTTTAAGCCCCACGTTGGACTCTGTGCTGACAGCGCAGAACCTGCTCAGGATTCTCTGTCTTCTTTCTCTGCTCCTCACCCTCTTGCTCTCTATCTCTTTCAAAAATAAATAAATAAACGTTTAAAAAACTATTTTATAAAGTAAAAGAGATATTTTAACGTCTAACATGTAAAAAGAATAAAGATTATATAATCCCATAGTAGATACTGAGCCTTTGAATTGAATACATAGAGTTTTAAGAGAAAAACATTGCTGAATGAGTGAATATTAGATGTGGCTACATATAAAAGACACCATTGACTCTGACACACACCCGCACACAGTACTGGTTTAACCTGATGGGAATACATTTTGGGGGGGGTAAAAAATGTCTGGAGGTAGGTAGCCCAGGTTTGGTGTAGAGAACCTATAGTCAGTGCTTACTCAGATTTATCTTACATTACTGTTCTCTCATTAGAGCATCTTGAGACCACTATTTGAACGTCAAACATCACATTTGTATTTAACACTATAGAAAGATTAAGAAAAGAGTGTAGCCTCTCTCACCAAAGGAGACTTTTTGGATATCTCAAGTAATATTTTCATTATCCCATCATTACCTAGAATTTAGTCAAATGGTCACATCCAGCTGCAGGGAAGATTAAGAAATGTAAACTTCTTGGGGCGCCGTAGCTCAGTTGGTTAAGCACCTGACTCTTGATTTTGGCTCAGGTCATGATCTCACGGTTCACGAAGTTGAGCCCTGCATGGGGCTCTGTGCTGACAGTGCAGAGCCTGTTGGGATTCTCTCTCAATCTCTTTCAAATAAATAAATACAGATTTAAAAAAAATGTAATCTTCTTGATGGAAATAATACACACAAGTAAAATCTGGGATTCTGTTACTAAGGAATATTGATATTAGGAGGTTTTTTTTTACCCCCATTTTGGTACTGGGCAAACTTATCATTCCACAAATACTGGACCAACGGGCTTTGGAAACTCTGACCTAAAGACTGTCCATCGAGTCTAATCTGTTCCCAAGAAATAATGTATAGTGGGAGGAAAGCTGGGGTAGAAGTAAGGAGATCCAAGGGACTTTGAACATTTTACATAAAATTTTCTAGATCTCAGATTCCTTACCTATGACATGAGATCAATATTCCATTCAACAGGCGCCTGGGTGGCTCAGTGAGTTAAGTGTCCAACTTTGGTTCACGTCATGATCTTGCAGTCCATGTATTTGAGCTCCATATTGGGCTCTGTGCTGACAGCTCAGAGTCTGGATCCTGCTAAGGATTCTGTCTCCCTCTCTCTCTCTGCCCCTCCTGCACTTGCACACTGTCTCTCTCTCAAAAATACATACTAAAAAAAATTTAAAAATATATTCAACAAATTGTGCGTGCAATAAATACCTATTGAATGTTTAACATATGCTATCTGCCTCCTAATAATTCTATACTGCAGGAATTTCTGTTTGTGTCCCCAAAGCAGAGATTACATATTGTAGAAGAGAGAAAGAACTTGTAGGTCAATAATTGTTTTGTCATTGGTCAGAAATTAAACAAAACATTCAGTTTAATGCAGCTTCTGAAGAGTGATAGAAATCATCATGAGCGGTTACGGTGTTATAATGGAGAACATGGGCCATGTCTTAAAAAGGCACAATCCCTCCCATTTATCTATTAAGTATACGAGTAGCTCACAGTTGCTTGGCTGACTTCAAACCTGAGTTGGGCTCATTTTGAGAAGGACTCAGGTTCACTTTATTTTAATTCAATTGTTTGTGCTTCTCACTGAAAGTGCTGTTACCTCTGTAGTTTTTCTATGTTGGATTGCCAGCACAAGCTGCATAAATTTCCCCCAACGGGTATCACTTTTAAAAAGGAACCTTGGAAGCCTTTCGGTTTAAGAATAAAAACTGAAGAAGGAAATGCGAGGCTCAGTATTAACATAAACCCTTTGATCATAGGAAACATTGGTCATTTAAAACAAAATCAATAGAGCATAACATTTCTCAGCATTGTTTTCCCTTGACTATAATGATACTCTTTTAAATAATGTCATTTTGTAAAATAACACTGTGGTACTTGCAGATTTTAATTTCATGTATGTACTTAACAGTCATCTAGCCTAATGCACTGGATTACTATTAATTCTCTGATTATTAATATCATCTTAAGTTTTTCCATATTTAGGGAAGCAATAAAATAATTGTTCTTGTTCTGTGCTAGATGTTATTTTAACTCTTAAAATAATGCATAGCACTATGGGGTTTTTTTCATAATTATTTTATATTTATTTATCCAGATTCTTCAAACATGAAAAATGATTCAAAGCATTAAGTGTTGGAAACACTATATAGTGGTATTGAATAAATGACTACTTTATAATATTTAAGTAATTCCACAGTTGCATATTTTGTTCACAGAATACCTGGGATTCATTCCATATATTCCTTTTTATTGTATATTATATTGTTTAAGTATTCTATGGTTGTTTGAAACAAGAATGAAGACTTTAATCTGTGGATGTGTAGTTAAGTTTTTTATCCCAAACATATGTGAGATATAGTTTTATAAAGGATATAGTACAACTTAAATAATTCATTCTAAAGTAAATGAGGTTTTGTTACTGTTGTTGTTTGTTTATTCTTCTCTAAGTCCTTGAAATTGCAATGCTGCAGGAAAAACCATAGTATCCAATCCTAGGTATGGTTCTAACTATGAGAAGTTGGACCACCTATATCCCTGTTGTATTCCTAAATTGTTCATTTACAAGGGAATGAGGAATTTCTGAGGTCAGGGTATAATCACATACAGGATTCTCCACACATACCATGTTATGGCCTTAGGGCTGCTGTTACAAATTACCACACACTGGGTGCTGAAAACAACAAAAATGTATTCCCTCGCAGCCCTGGAGATTCAGAGTCCGAAACCAAGGTGTTTGGTCCATGCTGCCTCCAAAGTCTCTAGGAGAGGATCCTCTGACTCTTCTAGCTTCTGGTAGCCGCAGGCATTTTGTGGCTGTAGCCACAGAACTCCAATCTCTCCTTTCGTTCGTACGTGGCCATCTTCCCCCTGTGTCTTGTCATTCTCCTCTCTGTGTCTGAATGTCTCCCTCTTACAAGGACACTAGTCATACTGGAGTAACAGCTTACTCTAATGACCTCATTTTAACTTAATGTTGTCTTCAAACACCTTATTTTCAAATGAAGTCACATTTACTGGTGCTGGGATTAGAACTCCAATATACATTTGTGGGGGAGGGGGCACAATTCAACCCATTATACATTTTAAACCATAAAGTACTGTTTATTTCCAAAGACAATACTGATACTATATTCCATGAATTGCACTTTCAAAAGTGCAGGACTAGTTAGATCACTGCTTCTCAAAATGTGGTCCACAGACAGGTGCCTGTATTGGAAGTGTCTTAGCGATCCACATTGAGATAAATTCAGAAGTCGAGAGTATGTATTTGCAAACTTTTATAAAAATGTTAAAGTAAGTTAATTTAACACTCCCAATTAGTACATAGCTTTCCAAGACAGTCTTATCATGTTAGGTTAAAAAAAGATAATATTCCTTTAGTTAAACAGCAGCCAGCCAGCAGCTTACAACAAAAAGCACTGAACAAATTTAAACACGTGTGCAAACATTCTGTACACAAAAGGGTTTTGACTGGGAACTTTGCATATAAAGACTGCTTTGCAGGATTCATTTCCAGGTTCCCTCCCCTGCTAGAGAGAGAAAATATGAACTCTCAACTCCTGTTTGCATAATAAGAAAAAAGGCCTGTGGAGTTGCTTGTGGTAGTCTAGATTCAGATAAGGCATTGAAAATCTTGATGCTTAGTAACACTAAAGTCAGAGGACAATAGCAACAGCAGCGTGTGAGGCACTTCTATTCTAACATCTGCAATGGAGAGGCTTTCATAAAAGACAGTCTGTAAAGAGTGACAGAAAGTGAAGACTGCTTGACACAGAGAAAAATAGAAAAAACTTCTCTGTTAGCTTTCTATTTTTGTGGTTTCAGATTCTTCTCAAGGCTTGTCCAAATTCCTGCTCTTGAGGTCCACGAGACATTCCTCTGTAATGAAACTTTTTTGCTCAAGGTGGTTTTCTTATGGGCAATCAAGGAACCTTAACTAAAATAATACTTTCCATATGTCAGCTCATTCTTCAAACCTCCAATAAGCGACCATTGCTTACAGCAGGGTTTCTCAACCTCAGCACTATTGACACTTTGGACTGGATGATTGGTGTGGGAGCTGCTCAGCATATTGCGGGTTGCTTAGCGGTCTTTACCTTCCAGGTGCTTGAAGTGTCCTGAGTTCTGACAATGAAAAGTCTCCAGAAATTGTCAGCCTCCCTATACCCATAGTGGGAGGGGGTACGGGGCAGGGGGAAGGGTGCGGCAAAATTGTCCCTGGTTGAGAACCACTGGCCTACAGTAAAAGCCTAGCGCCAACTAATGATAACTATAGAAGATTCCACCTGGATCTCCTCCTGGCATTTTTGCCACAGAGTTGAAAAATGTTCATTCCAAATCTTGGAAGTCAGGAATACTGCCAGTCGCAAGCCATGTATCCATCTGGTTGTGCTAGTGGCCTTCTCTCTGGACAGGTTGGTAGGCCCTTCAAAACAATGAGTCCCCAGATCCTTCTTTGAGGCTTCTTATACATGGATTCCCTACCTTTTTCCTCAGCTTTATATGTTCCTCTGCTTTTGATTTTCCATCTTGTTCAAAAGGAGGCTGGGAGAACTTCCATTTAATCATCACTTCCATGGAGATCCACAGGCCCATGGGCAAATAGTTGAAATAGTCTATATTGAATCTGCAGTTCAAATCCCCCAAGTCTGTTGCTAAAGTCTCTAGGTCTCTGACAGGTACAGTTGTATAATTTTGTGAAAGGACATTTGCATATTGCCTGACCTTTGGCTCTGTCAGGATGACTGCAAAGCTCTTACATTAATCTCTTGGGGTAGAAGATTTCCTAAAATTCTCTGGCTTAGGTGATGGGATATATGCAAAAGGTAAGATCTCTGGTAACCATAGGTTGTGAGTAGAGCCATTTAGATGGCATAGTCATCCTTCCTGACCTCAATAGGCTTTACACTGAAAAGATGCCAAGACTACCGCAGATAGTGGCTTTGGGCCATCCACTACCTTTTATCCCACAAATATTTGTTGGTCATCTGTTGTGCAATAGATAACATTCTAGGAATTGGGAATCCGTAACTGAAAAAAAAAAGAAAAAGAAAGAAAAGAAAAAAAAAGTTTCTGAATGAACTTGTTTTCTTTAATGGGAGACATACATAAAGCATACCAGCATACAAACAAGGTAAACCAGCCAAAACCCACCAATGGAGCTCAGAGGGTAGAGTAGATATTTTGTACAGCATGACCTTACAGGGAGTTTTTGAAGAGGAGTCAAGGAATTGAAACTTAGTGCTGAGAGGGACACAGCCACATGAAGATCTGGAGAAAGAACATTCCAGGAAGACAAAACCACAAGGGCAAAGTCCCTGACTTGTCCTCACTGTGGCTGGAGACTGGTAAACAAGGGACTGGATGATAGTAAGTGAGCCTGAAGTGACAAGAACAGTAGAGATCAGGGATTTACTATAATTTGGGAAATTCAGGATTTATTAGTATTCAAAGAGAAGACATTGGACAATTTACAACATATAATTAGTAGGGTTGGAATTTGAAAGAGTTAATTTTGTTTCCCAGAGGTAGAATCAGATAGAGCAAGACTGCATGTTTCATGTGCTTTCCTGGCACAATGATCCCCAATGAAATAGTTGAGCAGCTGGTATCCTCCAAAATCTCCTAGGGGTAGATCTTTGATTCAGCATTAGGAGTTCATAGTTACTTTGACTTTTCTGGATAAAACACTAGTAAAGTTACATTTGGAATCTTGTATGTATCTGAATTTGTAGGAAAAATATGAGAAATTGGTTAGCTTTCCTACCACAAATTTTGAGGAGAAATAGATCAGAACAATAATTAGGACAACTGATCCTCAGCCGGTAAGATTTTACAGTCTACTGTTAGCAGTTTTGTGCTTCTCTTCTGTCAATAAAATAATATTGACACTCTGTCAGTATAAATTAGACTTTCATTCCATAACCCTGTATTTTATAAGTAAGGGGAATGGGGCTAGCTACACACTCTTTATGTCTATTTTTGAAAATTTATAATTTATGGAAAGTACCCAACATTTCAATTCTGACAAGTATTGTCAGACTCGATATCCTAAAAACCCTCCTGATGCAAAATACCTAGAAACACCAGATAGAATATGATATTCTTTTCAGTCTGCAGAGTTTCAAAACCAACCAATGCTTATCAGTAATGGTGCAAGTGGACTAATCTTAGCAATCAAGAAGTTAGGGCACTGTATTAGGCGTGAGGAAAAGAGACAAGTTTTGGCAACTTCAATTTGGTGAATTGGAAAGACTCCAGCACAAATTTCAGGTACAACTCCACCATCAGTGTTCAGAAAAATTAAGCATCCCAGCAAAAGGAGAGAATGGAACTCATCTGTTGCAACATTTGCTCTGAGTAAGGAATAAAAGTTTCCTTTGCAAATCCATGATATCAAGCCTGACTTCCCTTGGGTTTGAGATTCAAATTTTCCAGAAAACACACATACAAAGATATGAAAATGAGTCCATGGTGAAGAATAACCACACAGCGGTCACTAGGTACTTCTCAGGGTCTTTTGGTAGGACCAAAACCTATCTCTTTTCTGGCCTCACTGGATGCCCGCAGAGAAAGCCTGATGAACATGGATTTGCAATCCAAATCCATATCGAGTATATCTCATTGATTTTTCAGACGAAAACAATACTTATAATGAAAAAGAGGGACTATTATGGGAAAGCAAAGATGGATAGATGTATGGAGGAATGGAAGAAGGGAAGGAAGGAAGGATGGAAGGAAGGAAGGAAGGAAGGAAGGAAGGAAGGAAGGAAGGAAGGAAGGAAGGATTGGAGGAAGGAAGGAAGGGAGAAAGGAAGGAAGGAAGGAATTTACATTGAGACACCTCATAGTAATATTGACTAAAGATAATAAGGCATTCAAGTAGGGTCTTATTAAGAAAAAATTAATAGCATCTATCAAAATTTAAATTGCATGTAGCCATAAATATGATCACATTATAAATAGCTCCCCCTTCAATTTTCCCTTTCCCTTCCTGCACTTTTTTCTTTCTAGCACTTAATCACCACCAGGCATATACTTTAAACATGAATTTATTGATTGATTTTTGAAACCGCTAAAAAATCAACCACAAGGTGTCAGTTTATCAATTCACTCTTATTTCCAAAACACATAATATGCTCTCGATAAATATCTGTTGGAGATCTCGATAAACATATATATATATATATTACATATGTGCACACATATTTGCATCCATGTATATACAATGTATAATAATCTAATATATATTAACAAATACAGTTTACATAATGATATCTAACATAATATCTATAATACATGTGTAGTGTATTTTGTATACCATAAGTAATATAAATATTTTTAGTCTAGCATTTTATGCCACAGTAAAATTTAGAGATAATGTTACTGCCTGAAGATAGGAACTAAAGCACTGTGGCCATGCTACTCTACTGCATACCATGAATCCATGTGTGCTGACTTGCAGAGACATAGAGGGCAGATTAAGTGAAAACCAGCCATAGAGAAACATAACTGTGGTAGGTGATGTCATTAATGTAAGATATTATCCCACTCAAATTTTTTTGTTTCCAGAAAAAAACTACAGGTTTGTAAACATAGAGGAAAAATTTTCAAAGGATTAAACCAAAATGCTAGCATAATAACTTCTGGGGAAGGTAGTAAAAAAGAGAAGGGGAAGCTGTGTGTGTGTGTGTGTGTGTGTGTGTGTGTTTGTGTGATGGTGGGTGAGGGAGGGTGGACTCTCACTTATATTCTACATGCTTCTGAATTCTTTGACATTAAAATAAAGATACAGGGATTATAACTATAGAAAAGATTATTTCTAAAAATGTTTATAGAGTTTTTAAAAATAATTTTAATACCTCTGACATTTTAGCCTATATATAGTAAGACATTTTGGTTCATTTAACTCCAATCCAAGTTAACTGCCACCGAATTGCTTAGCTAAAAAACCAATTTTCCTCCTAAGCAAGTAGTTGCTATTCATTTCAATGATAGTTATGCCACATGTAATCTTGCTTCTTGTCAGAGCAAAATAGATCGTTAAAAACTCAATATTATCTATCTGTGTATCTAGGTGTCTGTGTGTCTATTTATTGACAAATTGATGAATCTATCATCTATCTATCAAAATATCTACCCAACAAACTCCATTTGTTTGCAGTACTTTTCAAATCATGGAACCACCTGCTTTCAATTCCCTTAGAGTTCTTTCAAACATTGATTGAGAGGCTATGACACCTACAGCACAAGCAACAAAACAAAAAATAAACAAGTGGGACTCCATCGAACTAAAAAGTGTCTGCACAGCAAAAGAAACCAACAAAATGAAAAGACAACCTATGGAGTGGGGAAAAAAATATTAGCAGATCATATATCTACTAAGAAGTTAATACCCCAAATATATAGAAAATCTTGTACAATTCAATAGCAAAAAAAATAAATAAGACAATTTAGAATTAGCAAAGGACCTGGAACATTTTTCCAAATAAGATGTAGTAATAGATAACAGGTACATGGAAGGGGCTCAGCATCAGCAATCAGCAGGAAAATGCAAATCAAAACCACAATGAGATATCACATAGTATCTGTTAGAATGGCCATCATCAAAAAGGCAAGAGATAACAAAAGCTGAGAAGAAAAGGGAAACTTTGTGGTGGGATTGTAAATTAGTGAGGCCACTATGGAAACAGCAAGGAGTTTCTTCCAAAACTTAAAAATAGAATTACCATATGAATCAGCAATCCCACTTTGGAGTATATCTGAGGGAAAACAAAATACTATGTCAAAGACATATTGGCACCCCCACGTTCCCTAGCAGTATTATTTACCATAGCCAAGAAACGGACACCATTTATTCCACATAGTCACTATCATTCAGCCATAAGAAGGAAATCCTACCATTTGTAACAACATGGAAGCAACTGGAGGACATTATACTAAGTGGAAATAAGTCAGACAAAGACAAATACTATATGATCTCATTCATACCCACACATAATCTTAAATACTAGGAAAAAATATCCTAAGAAAAAGAAACTCATAGAAACAGAGATCAGATTTGTGGTTACCAGAAGTGAAGGATGGAGAGAGTGGGAAATGGAGGAAGGTGGCCAAATGGTACACACTTCCGGTTAGAAGGTAAGTACAAGAGATGTGATGTACAACATGATGACAATAGCTGACACGGCTGTATGGTATAGTTGAAAGTTGTTAAGAGAGTAAATCCTAAGAGTTCTCATTATAAGGAAAAACCTTTTATTTTTATTTTTGTGGTATCCGTGTAAAATGATGGATGTTAAATAAACTTATTGTGGCAACCATCTCATAATACATGTAAGGCAAACCCTTATGCTGTACACCTTAAACTTCTACAGTGTTGTGTGCCAACTATGTCACGATAAAACTGAAAAAAATAAAAATAAAAAATTAGACTCAAAAACAACAATAAAAAAGTAAGCCTAATGGACTACAAACAGAAAAAAAAAAAAAAAAGATTCAGGTTAAGACTGTCTGAGGAAGGGACCTGAGATCTGCATTTTGTAGGTGTTCCCTAGATGTGTCTCTTCCCAAACTTTGAGAACCACTATTTTATTGACAAAATATAAAAACTTGAACTAAGATTAGAGAACTGTGAAAGGCGTACACAAAATGGACCCTTTCTTCTTGTATATCAATGAATCCGATATCTATAACTAGATATGTGCCACTACCAGAATATTCCGATTTTCAAAAAGTTCTCGAGCTTAACACCCTGCTATTCTCCTACCCACCACCCTCTTCACATCGGTGCTGAGAGTCTAGAATTCCAACCCAAAACCCTTCCTACTAGCTCTGACCGTGGTCCACGGGCTCAACTCTGAGCCCTCAGGTAAGAAGTCCTCTTCAAGTCTGAATCCCAGCAGAAAAGTACCCAAATTACTCTTCATTTCTTTCTCTAGACATCACCTTCACATATGTGATTAGCACTTTTGCTTGCTATTTTTTTTGAAACACACTGACACTTTGATCTAACTTATAATATCTTCCATCTAAGCCTCAAAGAATCACTTCTCCTCCCTCCTTGTAGAAAGAGAAGATTAAGAAATCAAAGAAAAAAGGAGTCTTCATCCCTTTGATCCGTGTGTGTTTTGTATATAACCCTGTGCTATATTGCTCACGATGGAAAGAAAATTAATGAGTGACTTACTATTTTAGCCTACCCTAATACTTCCTCTTCATTAACAGATTGATTAAGTAAACAAATATGTATTGAAAGTCTATGATATGCCAGGCTCTGTGCTAGATGCTGGGGTTAAAACAGTGAATAAAATAGACCCAAGGCTCTGCTCTCCGGGGGCTGACATTCTTGGAAAAGAGAAATGACACATGGACTCTGAAGACAGTCTCTCTCTCCATCTCACCATGAGATAGTTTCTCAGGCATGTCTACCTTTCCATTGCTTGTGATGCCTGTGGTGGAGTCTGTCTCTGAATTAAAAACAAACAAAAACGTTAAATATATGGTCCTCTATTAAAAATAGGTATTATTTTTTTCTCTTATACATCATTTTGTATTTCTGAGATAAAATGCACATCAAGTTTGCCATTTTAACCTTTTTTAAGTGTACAGTTCAATAATGTTAATTGCATTCACATTTTTGAGTGACTGATCTCCAGAAATCTTTTCACCTTTCAAACCTGAGGGCCACATGCTTTGAATAACTCATTGTCTCCTTCTTTCAGCCCCTGGCAACTACTTTCCATCTCTGTGCATTTTACTACCCTAGGCGGCTCATATGAGTGGACTCACTATCTTTCTGTGACTGGCTTTTTTCACTTGGCAAAATTTCTGCTAGGTTCATCCATGTTGTAGCATCCATCAGAATAACATTATATTACATGCATACAACATATTTTGTTTATTCATTAATCTGCATGTGAACATTTGAGTTGCTTCTACCCTTTAGCTCTTCTACCTTTTAACTGTTGTGTAAATAAGAGTGTTCAAATATCACTTGGAGATCCGTAGTTCAATTTGCTTGGGCATATACCCAAAAATGAAATTGCTAGATCGTAGTGTAATATGATTCCAATATCTTCCCAGGATTGTATTCTTTTGCCATTTCCATCAACAGCTTAAATGAAAAACCTTCCTGAAAAAGGCCTTTCCCCCTTGGTCTAGTAGAAGATAGTGACCCATTCATTCTTTATAATGGTAACCTCATTCAATTATGTATATAGCACTGACCGCTGTCAGAATTTTATTTGTGTGTGCGTGTGTGTATGTGTGTGTATGTAAGAATTTCGTTCATTTATACTAAATTTATTTTTAACTCATAAATTGGAATTAAATTTTCAATTCAAATTGAAGATCCTTGCTATCTTTTTTATTCGCTGCTATGTACTGAGTGCCAGGGGAAATATATCCTTTAATAAATACTTACTGAATTTGACCAATTACAGAGTAAGAAGGAGTGAAAAAAAGGGGAAAAGAGAAAATAGATAATTGTACCAACTCTTGTCTCTTCACTTTGTTTATGTACACACAGCTTTGGTTTTTCTGATTTTATAAGTGTAATGGCAGAATAATGACTTTACAATTCTCATAAAATTCACCCAAAGATGAAGAAAAATAAAGGCCATGGCCCAAGTAATGGGTCATGTCCAGCTTTAATAGAAATGATTGAATGTGTCCATTCTGTGACAGTTTTTATCTCTCTTTATAGTTAGAAAATACATGGAGTATTACAATGGAGTAGGGAATGGTTTCAATTGTTGAACTAAAAGCTCGTTTTTTACTCTGTGATTCCTCATTTCATCACAATGACACAACATAAAGTTCAGAGCATATAATGGGATGAGAAGAAGAAAGTCTTCCAAATAACCTGGCAGGCATATCTTTCAATTTAATTCACCTGTCAGTCCAGCGGTGGTGACTGAACCCATTACTAGCAGTCGTGTACCATAGCTTCTTTCAGACTCTTCCTCCCTTCCTGTCTGCATAGAACAGGTCACCGAATCACTCCCCTGTCTCTGGGCATTCTTTTGAGATTTTCAGAGTAAAAATCTCGATCGGAACAAAGTGGTATGTCACATTTCTCCCCTTTTGATAAGGAGAGGTATTTAATCTTTGTAGCATTGAAAAATAATCTTTGTAATTCAAATACTTTATCAATGCTATTATAAATGAGAGGCAATCTACCTATGCTTGTATCATTCATCATAATGAAAAAATCATCTCATTTATTTTACTTCACAAGGCAGAAATAAAGCAGAGAAGAGAGAAAAAAAGAGGATGGGAAGGTTACAGGGAAAGGAAATGGTATTTCCAAATCAGCCAGTCTCTTTTCTTTAGGTCTGACATTGGGTTTACTGTTTCTGGTTGGCTACTGTGGCTCTTGCCATGGCGCTACACTTATTAGTATGTGTGCAATAAACATGCCCAAGGATAGAAGAAAGCCAAAACTGAGGCTTGAATGTTAAAAGATGATTTCTTTAAAGGGGGGGAAAGTCACGACTCTCACACAGTTATAAAACTGATCACATATTAAAGATTTCATATCACTCATTAATGAAGAAACTGGTGAGGTGTTACCACCAATTCAAAGGGGAATCCAAGGACAGATACCTTTATAGATAGAAATATTGAAATGAGGGTAGGAATGGAGGCAAAAATGTTACTTCCTGGGAAGTAGGGGTTCTCCCTCCACCAGTGGGTTTTGCATGTCTGTAGACAAGAATTATTTTGCAGGGCTAGCAACTTTCAGAGCTGTGAAAGAGCTACCATGTAATTAGGATTAGATAATCCAGAGGGGCTGCAGACAACGCACACATTTGTCCCTGCATGGATAAAACGTATATGTGGCTTCTCCACTACTTGCCCCTTTCTTGGTTCTTCTAATGCTTCACTAATACAGTCACCACTAGGAAACTGCTCATGGACAACTATTAAACAACGTCTCAAGATTATTTGGGGCCAATCAACATAGGAATATGCATTTTGATATAAAATTTTAGACATAAAATATTTATAAACAAATAACATACATTTATTATGGTCTCATTTTAGGCAATAGAAGAGACATTTGGGACCGAAGGCCCTAACCTGCATTCTTTAATTCCTAACACATTCAGCTTCAGGTGTATGGGATTTGGAGAGTATCTCCTTTGAGAGGTTAGAAAACAGGAGCTTGGAAAGGTTAAGGAAGATACCTAAGTCACATGTTATTTGGTAGAAAACCCAGTTCTCTTGACTCCAGAAATTATTTTTCCATTTCTCTGAATGAGAGGCACGCATGAGCACTGTTTGACATTCCACACGAGAGCTCAGCCATGGCAGTTATCACCATGAACGTGATCCAGGAGTGAACAAATATTCATCTTGTGCCTCCCTTTGACTGTAAGTTTTCCTCAAGGAGGATGAAGTCAGGCACAGACCAGGGGAGAGAAATGATTACTTCAGTTTTCATGAAATGCTGATTCAGGACTCTTGCCAGGATTACTTAAAATATGTCGTGCAAAGTGCTTAGAGGGATTGGCACGTAGCGAACATAATGTTAGTGTAGTGAAAACAACAAGTATTACTAGTATTAAAAAATATAATAGGAAAGAACCTGATGTTGAATTTTTTTTTTCTTAATGCTCTCAATTTTTGTGACTGGTGTGTGCCACCTTCAGGATACAAGCCGAGCTTTAGGCTACGCAAGTTCTTAGCTTTTTTTCTAATTCAGTAGTGTTTATATCTTTTACTTTATGGTTTACTTACACATTTCTTACAGATGGAAGTTTGTAGGTTGGTTGGTTGCATGCAAAGAAGGCGTGTGGATATCCCTGGAAATATGTCAGTGTTCCACAGAGAGGTTATGAAAGTCAGCCAGAAGTCAGATGTTCCCAATGACATCCTGCTCTCCTACCTGGTGGATAGGCTCCTCTTTTTTTAGTCACCTTATCAGGACACGGAACAGGAACAATTAACTGGGAGGCACACACTGCAGTGGCCTTTGTATGATTCAAATAAATTCGGATCATCCATTCTGCCAAAGAATGTCTATTCCGATTGCTATAAATGAAATTGAACATCCCTTTCTTAAAAGAGAACTATGAGCTGCCAGAGGCACCATCCATCTGTAGCATCCAGCAGGAAAAAAAGTAAGATATATATGCCTATTTTTAACTTGTTTTAATTAGTACCCCAATGACCACAGCTATTGAAGTCACTTGGTCCAGATTTTTCTACGGAGCCTACAAAATGGGCTTTTATCCAAAAAGGTGACTTCTATATTACTATGAAAATGAAGGGGAAGAAAATAAAAGTAACCTTTAGAATATAGGTTTTGTTGGTCAAATACAAAAGAACAAAGTAACCTGTTTAGTTGTTAATTTCTCCCGTTTCCTTTCTTCTTCTTCTTCTTCTTCTTCTTCTTCTTCTTCTTCTTCTTAAAAAATTTTTAAATGTTTATTTATTTTTGAGAGACAGAGCATGAGTGGGGGAGGGGCACAGAGAGAGAGGGAAACACAGAAGCTGAGGCAGGCTCCAGACTGAGCTGTCAGCACAGAGCCCGATGCAGGGCTTGAACTAACAAGCCATGAGATCATGACCTGAGCTGAAGTCGGATGTTTAACCGACTGAACCACCCAGGTGCCCTCTTCTTCTTCTTAATGAAATGCTTCCAGGTTTTGCAGTCATGCTGAAATCAGAGCCACTTTAAACCGTTTCAGCTCTTTAGTAAATAGCAGATAATTTTATTAGTTCCTCAGACTGAGAGGACCATTTCTTCCGGACCTCCCTATCTCCATGAATTGGAATTCATTTCATTCAGATAGAACAATTGTTTTCTAATTGAGAGAATTCCTGATATTCATTTTTCTTAATTTCTTTAACATCTGCCTCACAAAGACAATGTATTAGACACAATACAATATGCAGAATATATTCTCATTAATCCTAAGAGATTTACTTAACAGTAAAAATAAAAATAAATCTCTTCCTATTTGATGTTATTTTCCCCAAGATACTAAGGAAATACTTTGCAGCTATATTTAGAGACGAAAGGAAATGTTTTGAAAAGAGAGAACAACAAATGCTCAGGACAGGCGGGGCTAAATGTGATCTCATTCATTTAAGGACAGATTAGCCTCAGTAAATAAAATGAAGAAAACAGTTTGTGAGATACAAGCAAAAGAAACATGGCTTTTTACCACCAAAAAGATCCAGAAGACCATGTAGTCTCGTTCCAATACCGTACCCACCACCACTGTGGGACTGGATGATAAGAAGAGAAAGAAGGCTATAAAAGGAAGACAATCTTGTGCAACCAACAGAAAGTTTAAACAGGGGCACCTGGGTGGCTCAGTCGATTAAGGTCAAGCACCCTACTCTTGATTTCTGCTCAGGTCACGATCTCATGGTTCTTGAGATGGAGCCCCGCATCAGGCTCTGCACTGACAGTGGGAGATTGCTTGGGGCTCTCTCTCTCCCTCACTCTCCGTCACTCCCCCACTCTCTCTCTCTCAAAATGAATGAATAAACTTAAAAAAATCAAAAGCAAAAGCAAACTATTGGAATGGCAATAACTCTTGAAAAATAAAGCTGTTTTGGAAAGAAAAATAATTATTCAGGGTTATACTTTGTCATTGGGCCAAGAACAATAAAGGCTCTTTAACTTAATTTAAATATACCATGTACCAAGACATGTGCACAGAACACAATGCTTTGTTCAATCATCTTACTTGCCTCTACTCCCTACTTCTTAAAACAGAAACTAATTTTATTTTTCACTTAAGGTGGAAAGGGGGCCTGGAGATGAAGAACAGATGAGTATACATTTTTGTCATTATGACAAACTTTGTGATTAAACTTAATTAAGTCTCATTAGCCACCAAGGGAGAACAAGGGAAAAAAATCCGGACCTGTTAAATTTCCTTTAGACATATCTTCGAACCAAAGGACATCTTGTCATTAAAAGCTAATCTGCTTTATCAAGTTATTGGGAATGTTCTTAATAATTATGTTTCATCAGTTGTGAAAATGCCATAAGATATTAAACAAAGCTAGCCATCATCTCAAATTACCCAAACACCAGAATTATAAAGGGCACAAAACAAAAAATGGTGCTTTAGTTTTCTTAAAACAAAAATATTAATCTTTTGCTAGTTCCTTGATATACAATAAAATTACAGGTATTAAGCAATTCATTTTTAACTTTATTGAAGTATCATTGATATAAACGATTGATGAGTTATACAACTACCATCTACCGTGTAACCACTGTCCTAATCAATATAGGAATTTCTGCTATCCCAAAAAGTTCCCTTACCCTTCTCCATCCAAATGATACCGATTTCTCTCTGCATAAAATCACTGATCTTACTTCAATTATTATAAATTAGTCCTGTCTGTTTTCTAATTCATACATTGCAATTTATAGTAGGTAGTCTTATGTGTCTGGTTACTTTCAGTCAGAATGGTTTTGTGAGCCTCCCATATTGTTGCATCCATTAGTGATGGATATCCTTTCATAGCTAGGTAACATTACATAGTATGAGTTTACTATAGTTTGTTTATCCATTCATTTGACATCTTTTTTTAATATGTCTATGAACATTTGTACAAATCTTTTGTGGGTATATGTTTCTATTTCTCTTGGGTTAATAACTTGGAGTGTAATTTCTTGGTCATGTGGTAAATGTAGGTTTAACTTTATCAGGTAAAAACAGCTCTCCAAAGTGTACAATTTTACACTCTCTTCAGCAATGCTTGAGTTCCTGTAATTTCTTATTCTTACCAAAACTTGATACTGTATATATATACATATATATAGACATAAATATATGTATGTATATATGTATATACATGTATATATATGTATATGTATATATGTATATGTACATATATATATACATAATAAAATATATATTTTATTAGCCATTTTGGTGGGTGTGTAGTAGTGTTTCACTGCAGTTTTAATTTACTAAAAATGTTGAGATAATTTATGTGCTTACTGATCATCCATATAGCTTCTTTTATAAAATATATTCTTAATCTTTGACTCATTGCTTATTGTATATTGTTGTCTTCGTGTTTTTGAATTCTCACTTCTTTATACATCTGGATAAAAAACTACAAAAATATGTATGTACTGAAAAAAAACTAACAAAGCAATTTTCAATTTTCTATCAGTTTGTTTAGATTTTTGTTGAGGAAACGAAATATTTGACTTTGATGAAGGCCACCTTATTCGTATTTACTTTTACCTTCTTGTTCCTTTTTTTTCTTGCTTATCTATTTTTTCATTGATTTCTGACCATTATTAATATCGACTTTCTACTTATCTTGATTTAATTTAGTTTTCTTTCCCTCGCTTCCTATATTGGAAACTTAGATCATTGACAACACAAATCTTCTTTTTTTTCTTTTAATGTTTATTTATTTTTGACAGAGGGAGAGATCACCAGCAGGGGAGGGGCAGAGAGAGAGGGGCATAGAGGACCCAACGCAGGCTTCATGCTGACAGCAGAGAGCCCAATGACGGGCTCCAACTCGCAAATGGCGACATCATGACCTGAACCTAAGTCAGATGCTTAATGGACTGAGCCACCCAGGTGCCCCCTTCCTTTATTTAAAATTTTTTTTTAACCTTTATTTTTGAGACAGAGATAGAGCATGAACCGGGGAGGGTCAGAGAGAGGGAGACACAGAATACAAAACAGGCTCCAGGCTCTGAGCTGTCAGCACAGAGCCCGATGTGGGGTTTGAACCCACAGACCGCGAGATCACGACCTGAGCTGAAGTCAAAAGCTCAACTGACTGAGCCACCCAGGCGCCCCACTCTTCCTTTATTTTAATACAAACATTTAAAGTTACAAATTTCCTTCTGACCTGTACTTATTTTTGTCGCACGAATTTTAATAGTATATGTTTCTATTGTATTTGTGTAAAAAAAACTATCTAATTTCCCTTGTAATTATTTATAAATGTGTTGTTTCATTTCTAATTATTTAGAGATTTTCCATATATCTTTTCGTAATTGATTCCAAATTTAATTCCTCTGTGGTCAGAGAATATATTCTATATGATTTCAATCTTTTTAAAATTTATTGAAGCTTACCCCACTTCATACTTTAAAGGGCTTTGTCATCACCAAAATCATCATTAATCTCAATCTTTTCTGTGAATATTCTTTTCACCTTCTTTCTCAAACTGAAATCGTATTCTGTAATGGTACCTCTCTCTTAGAATCTTTCTCAAATCTTTATCTGTTAGAACACAATTCTTGACAGTTTTCTCCCTCACTTAAAAAAAAAAAAAAAAATCTCGGCTTTGAATCTCACTACAGACCAAAATATCCACCGCCCTCCACATTGTAGCTACCTGCTGATCCTGCATGTACTATGACACTCACTCCCAAAATGTATTAGTGCCTGGCTCATTGGTAACTCTTTCTGACACTATTCTTATTGATGGTCAATACTGGTGATCGCAATATTCACACAGATTAGTTTCCCAATGTCCCGACCTCTTGGGTCTTTGACCTCGCCTCCTCCAATGAACTGGGTCTCTACCCAAGTGTTCAGCCTCACACTGCCACAGTCATCCTGCTGTCCTTATTGTCATTAGCTTTAAACTCTCCACAACTTCAGTTTCAAAGAATCCACCCTCTGCTACCGCCTTGTCCCTTTTATTTGCCGTTGTCTCTAGTAATCTCAACTCCAATAATCCTTCACTTCCATTTTCACCTTGAACCCATTAACCCTACCATTTTCACTGATCCTCATCCTCTTCATGTCCTCATTACCTCTCGTGTAAATCATATCCCATGATACATCATTATCACTGTGCCTTGCTTCTACCCTCCCCTCCCTCGCTTATCTCTATTGGTTTAACACACTCCCTGGCAAAAGAACAAACCTCGTTAGATCTGACTCTACTCTTGTGTCTGTGCTGGTGCAGCCAGTCAAAACTGGAAGGAGAAAACATACAACCGTATTGACAAAATTTTAAATTTTGATCACTTAACATACATAGGTCCTTAATATTATCTGGCAATCACACTATATTCCCTTGCTCCTTCTCTCTCCTAGTCTCCTAAACAATTACTTTATACATTTCTTTCTCCTCTGGAATCTCTAACATCTCCTCCCCCATCCACTCTCAGATAACTATCTCCCTTCCTATGTCACCAAAAGAATTGAAACTACCATAAGGGTTTACTATCTCCTCTACATGTGTCCTCTTATCTGCATCAGGACCCACACAACTATAACTTCTAGATCGTGAGAATGGATGGTCTCTCTTTCTAGTTAAGGTCAGCACTTCTACTGTATATCAGCTCTGAGACACTCTTCCCTACTGAAAAAGGGTATAAAGTATACCACTGCCATTATGGTACCTAAGATATCATAATTTCTCACCTAGATTATTAAAATAACTTTCTGATGAGTCTCCTGTTTTTTCTATTGACTTCTTTCAGACTTTTCAACCCTGTTTTAGAGTAATCCTGTTAAACATATACAGATTCTGTTATTCTTTCCTCAAAACCAGCAGTGGGTCCTTATGCCATTCAACAAGAAAGGCAAAATTCTTTCTTTTTTTAAATTTTTTTTAATGTTTATTTATTTTTGAGAGAGACAGAATGAAGTGGGTTGGGAGCAGAGAGGGAGGGAGACACAGAATCTGAAGCAGGCTCCAGGCTCCGAGCCATCAGCACAGAACCTGATGTGGGCTCAAACTCACAGAGCTGTGAGATCATGACCTGAGCCAAAGTCAGACATTCAACCGACTGAGCCACCCAGGCACCCCAAGAAAGGCAAAATTCTTATGTGACTATGGACACATAAGAATATCCCAGATATTTTATGTTCCTTCTTATAACATTTCACCTTTCTGGCCTCACTAGTCTAACCCATGGCTTTCTTCTCTTATATGTTTACCCAAATTTTACCTTTTCTGGTAGGTTGACTAATGATCCCCCCAAACCAAGATATCAATGTCCTAATCCCTAGAACTTGTGAATATTTTTCTTACACAAGAAAAGCAACTTTGAAAATATAGTTAAGAATCTTGAGACAAGGAGATTATGCTGGATTATCCAGGTTGATCCAATCTAATTGCAAGGGTCCTTATAAGAATAAGTACTGGGATAAGACAATGGAAGCAAGAGGTTGGAGTGATATGAGGAAGGGGTTTCAAGCCAAGGAAGGAAGGCAGCTTCTTGGAACTGAAAAGATAAAGAAACCAATTCTTCCATGAAGGCAAAGAGGGAACACAACCCTGCCAACAATTTGATTTTAGACTAACAATCTCTAGAACTATAACAATAAATGTGTATTGTTTTAAGCCACTAAATTCGTGCTCATCTGATACAGGAACAATTGGAAACAAATATAACTTCTCACTAAAGTTTTCCCTGATCATCTTGTCTAAAGTTGTAATGGGTACCCTTTCTGCTTATCTATTTTCTTAGCCTTATAATATATGCCTCCTACTATACAACACAGCGTTGATTTTGTTTATTTATGTATTATATTGTCAGTTTCCTCCCCTGCTATCTGAGTTCCATAAAAGCAGGGTCCGTTTTTCAGTCACTGCCCTTATTGTAATACCTACAACACACCAAACACATATTAGGTGCTCAATGAGGATTTGCTGAAAATAGTAAATATAAAATGAGTTCAGACTTTTTGTGTCTGTCTAATCAGTGATTTCTATTCTTTCAATTATTGCATGCATGAATCTTCTGTGCTGACACAATGTGTTCTAACAGTAAATGTGTCTGTCTGTGTGTGCGGGCATCCACACTATAGTAGCATATTTATATTTATAGTAGCTGACAATGGCATGACAAATGGCTAAGGGCCATATGGTGGTCTTAACGCATATTCAGTAGGATCCGCATGACCAGATCAAACATTTTATATTTCATATCTGCTTATTTCTGCCATGGAAACGATGAGTCAAATTAGCTGTAATGTTTAATTAAAAACAATTTGAACAATAGAAAATACACAATGACAATTAAGGACAAATGGCATTGTTTTTCATTTTATTTCAATATGTTACTTCTTAAACATGGTAGACAATGTAGTAAAGACATCTCAATGCCTCTCTCACTTTCTCTATATACTCCCTGCTCTTAGCACATAACTGTAGGTCTTTCCTACTCGCTTAGAGCTACAAGTATGCCATAACTTTTACAAAAGAATGTATCACCTCTTAAACACCATAACAGAATGCCAATGTCTTAGATTTAGACTTTAAGTAAACACAAAACTGCATTCTCTATTTTTATTTTTATCTGTCGAATACCACGTTAGAGGAGAAAAAAAAATCTTGGAAATAAAGCAGACACTGTGTGGAAAAGCAGACTGCATCTTTCACAAAGAGAACACAAACAAAGTAACTTGTGCAACTGTGCATTATTTTGATATAAGAGACTTAAAAAAAAAACCCTGCTTCCATGCTTTATAAAGCTGGATTCGCAATCAGCTTGTTAGTTATTCAGTGCGTGTAGCACATTCAGGCTCATTACACCATACTACAGGGAGTACATCATTCTGAGGAAGACGTGTCCTTAGTGATATTTTTATTTACAACCTATGATGTAGGAATTGATTGAGGAAAATGTTCCTTTTTATTACAGAATTAGAAACTTTAGCAGTCCTTTTACATTTCTGCCTCCAGTGTACATTTATATTTAAAATATATTGATAATTTTCAGGAAGGGGGTTTCATCATCTTAACCCTATTAATTAGCATCTCCAAGAGGACGCGGTGCGGTTAAACTAAAAGCTATTTTGAGTCCTTTCTTTGCAGCATACATAAGATAAACGCTGTTCTCTTGTCACTGTAATTTTACTGAACAGGTGTGGCGTCGGGTCATGGAGTGGGAAAAAATAGGCCATTGCCATAATTCAGCCTTAAGGTGTTTATATCATATCAGTGGCCAAATAAAACTCCTCTGCTGATAGAAAATTAGTGTCACTGGAAGAATCATGTTCAGGGAAGGAAAAAAGAAGATTAGGTATTTCTCAAGCACTTTATGAAAAAAGTACCTATGTGCTCACTGAAAGAGGCTTATGTGTATGTCTCATAGGACATGTGGAACCAAACACTTCTGCATATTCCCTTTTCATACAGCTAGTTCTCCTGACAAGCTACTCTACTTGAAAAGTGAAAAGTGATATCACAGCCAGCATACATAGAACTGTTTTATAAGTATTAATAATAATATTACATATGTAAAGGTCAACTTTAATCAAGTAACTCAAATCATGTTACAGAATATGCTTCTTTAAAGTAATTAGCTTCACTATAGAGGTAAGGAAACTGAGAAATAAAGTAAATTAATTACTCATCCAAGGTCAATTTCATAGGTCAGGAACTGAGCCAGAATGAGATCCTATCCTTTAGAACAGATCAACTCTCTCACTTGAAGCTGGCATATTACACTGAAGGTAACATCATATGAGGATCTAATAAAGACTTTAAGCTATTATAGTAGAGTGGCTTCAGACAAAATTCGAATTGATTGAAAGTTTCCTTTGAAACTTGAATCAAAGCAAACTCCATCTTTTTTTCTGTACCTCTTCTCTTGTAGTGAAGGATCCAAAGATAGCACACAAATGGATGTTTCTCTGATACCTGTGGCTTATCAGTAAGAATAGAAGTAATGGAAATCTCATGAGAAAGCCTGCTCTTAAAAGATTTCCAATCCAATTTTTGAACTCAAAGGCTTGAATTAGTATCAGATTAACATCCAAGTCTTTCAAAGTACATCTTCTAGGATTCAGTTATCAAGAGGACATCAGACATCAGACACCAGAATTTAGGTTCAATTTGTTGGGGCAAGAGGAGAGAAATAGGCAAATAAGCAGGTTTCCTTTTTTCTTTTCTTTTCTTTTCTTTTCTTTTCTTTCTTTCTTTCTTTGGCTGATACCCCTTTTTATATCTTTATATTACTTCTCCATATTAATTTATTTTCCCATTTATACTTTCACTATCGTCTATTAAAATAATTCCACACGTGCATGTATATATGTATGCATGCACAACCGTACGTACACAATGCAATGCTTCTTAATATCCTGCTAAATCAATGGTAATTCAACAGGTTGGCTTGCCTCTCTTTTTATGTGATACTCTATAGCTGCCAATCCTATGAGGATTAGAGTCCAGCGATGTTCAGTTTCAGTTTCCTTCAAATGCATTTCAGTGGAGGGAATCTCATTCCATGGTGCCCATGAGACAGTACTTTTACCATCCTTTTCCTCTCTCTGGAGCTTAGATTCTCCCCATTATAAATATGGTTGGGCCGGCTGCCAAAGTCTTTCTCCAATTTCTTCTCCCAACTCTAGGTCAGCTACTATTGGTTCAAATATCTATGAGACGAGCAAGTGGCAAGGGTGTTACAGAGATGCATCCACCTCAATTTACTGTGAAGAATTTGAAGCAAGAAGAAGAAATATGGTTTGTAATTCCGAGTGGAAGCCTTTTGGGGATTCACACATTACAAATGCAACTAACCATAGTGGATATTAATTAAAGATACAGAATCCAATCTTTTTTTTTTTAAGAGGCCACAGAAGCATTCCATCAAGAAGAATTCCTCCCCAACCTACTTTCAATAACGTATTCATCTGTGTCCTTTTAAAACCTTCCTTTTGAGGATAGTTCTGCTGCAGTCTAGTGTCTGTAGAGGGTTAGAACTACCTTGAAGTTTTACACCGTAGCCCTGAGTGCTTTGTCAAGTTCTAAAGAAGAAAGTGTTTCACATCTCACTGTACAAATTGAGACAAATGTTAATATGACATTGTGTTCACATGTTTATTTTCATGGAGCTAATATTTAATCTGTTTCAATTAAAATTAACCATGTGCGATTTGCCTGCAGATTGCACATATTTGAAAGCTGATGGCCGTTCTATGGAAAAGCATTTGAAAACACATGGGCTTTGTAGAGTGCTGAGTCAAGTGTAATATAAACTGAGGATGGTCCCTGCTGTGTAGTTGCAAATGCTTCTGCTATGGATAAGGCTGCTAATGCCAATGTAAGAGGGAAGAAAAGGACACACAGGGAAGATATGCATTTCTTTAGCTCGTGTTTTTTCTTTCTAAGGGAACTTTACTATAATATGCCTCCAAAAACTGATACAGATTCCAAGTTTCCTTAAAACATAAAATCTCTCCACAAAAAAGTGGTCACTTTCCCTGAGAAAACCTGGTTCTTTCAACTGAGAAATGCCTCTTAGCTGTCTTTGTTCAAAATACGTGATTTAGTTAGTGCTTCCATATATAAAACTACCTGGCACTTGCTTACTGCTAAGAGACACAAGACTTAGAAGTTTCAAATGCCATTGCCAAAAAGCACAGCTATATTTTTATTTGCTCTTAGGAAAGAAGCAGGGCTAACCCATTTCGAAGGACACATTGTCGACATGTTATATTTTGCTGATTCTCCTGCCCATATAGCTTTGAGATCAACTGATTCAATAGAGTTAGAGGGAATATCTACAGATTCTTATTTTTAAGCTTCCTAGAGATTCTGATTGATAATCAGCTAATTTGAAAAACTTTTGTTTTACTTCAAAGATACTCCAAAATGAACAAATCCCTGATATTTAAATATATACTCCAGTATAGAGGAAACACCGACTAGGCACATTTATAATTTTTATATCCATCCCCAAAACACTATGCATCCTTTAAAACCTCATTTTCAATCCTGTGAAATTCAGTGTTCTTGTCCAATTGTAACACCAAGCAAAAATTACAGATAAAAGTCTGCCTCTTCCTTCTCTCCTGGTCCCTTTATTTTCCAGAAGCCCTTTCATTGTTTTGTTTTTTATCTTGGTGTTTTTCTTTCCTAAACTTAGCTGATCCCTCCACTACAATCGGTGTCCTCATATATGAAGGACTCCCGTTTTAACTCCTCTAGTGAGTTAAATAGTGGCCCCTCTGAAAGATATGTCTATAACCTAACCACCAGAACCTGTAAATGTCACCTTAGTTGGAAAAAGGGTCTTAAAAGACACAATTAAGTTAAGGATCTTGAGATTAAATCCTCTTGGATTACATGAGTCAGCCCTAAATCCAATGACAGATGTCCTTATAAGAGACAGAGCCAAGGCCATGCAAAGACAATGACAGAGATTGGAATGGTGATTTCAGGAGTCAAGGAATACCCAGAGACACCAGAAGCTGGAAGAGGAAAGAAAGAAATGTCTCCTAAATCTTTTGAAGGGAGTGTGGCCCCATTGATACATGCATTTTAGATTTGTGATCTCCTTAAATATGAGAGAACATATTTCTGTTGTTTTAAGCCACCAGGTCTGGTAATTTGTTACGGCAACCCTAGAAAACTGATACAGTTCCTTTCCTTTTTTCCTTTCTAGCCCAACACTCTCCCACTTAACACACACACAAAACTTTTTCCGCCTCTTCTTTCTTCTTTGTCTTCTCTTCTGACAGCTACATGCCATGAAACAGCCTAAGTCATAAGCCAAAGAGTAGAATTCATAATACATCTCTATGGAGAAAACAGAAGTTATAAGTAGATTTGGGTTCTTTAAGGGCGGGGACCAAGTACTCTCAACCTGGGATTGCTCACACCCAGGATAAATGTGGGCACATGGTTGTTGCTTAATAAATACTTTTATCAAAACTTCTAAAGTTAGATAAAATTAAACTTCAGAGTTTCCAACCTCTAATGTATCTTAAAATTCTTCAAACTCAAATTCCATTTAGATTAATCAAGATGTGGGGGCGCCTGGGTGGCGCAGTCGGTTAAGCGTCCGACTTCAGCCAGGTCACGATCTCGCGGTCCGTGAGTTCGAGCCCCGCGTCGGGCTCTGGGCTGATGGCTCGGAGCCTGGAGCCTGTTTCCGATTCTGTGTCTCCCTCTCTCTCTGCCCCTCCCCCGTTCATGCTCTGTTTCTCTCTGTCCCACAAATAAATAAACGTTGAAAAAAAAAATTAAAAAAAAAATAGATTAATCAAGATGTTTTCTTCTTCTTCCTTACTCTCTTCAGATTTAATCTTGTGTCCTCAAACATCACTATTCAGTTGAGTAAATAATAATATAATACTAGTGATAACAGAGTCTAATGGTGACATGTCAAAACTAATGTTTTGCTTCCATTTTAGGACAAATATATTTGGAGAGTTTCATCTGGGAAGTTAACTTCTATTTAATATATATTATTTACACTAAAAATATATTCTTCATTCCAAGAAATGTTTCACAAAGTAATTTGTGGAACATAATAGATTTATGAGTTAGAGGATGTTCTTTTTTATTTTTGGTAAGCCCAGCCCTATGAATGCAAGTTGGATATACTTATCTCTTACTATTTCTATATAATAATGTAATGCAGGGTTACCTGGGTGGCTCATTAGGTTGGACGTCTGATTTCAGCTCAGGTCATGACCTCGTGGTTCATGACTTTGGGCCCCACATTGGACTCTGTGCTGACAGCTCAGAGCCTGGAGCCTGCTTCAGATCCTGTGTCTCCCTCTCTCTCTGATCTTCCCTCACTCATTCTCTGTCTCTCTTACTGTTTCAAAAATAAATAAACATTAAAAAAATAGTGTGATGTAATAAGTAAGGCATATTTTATTCCAGGGAGCTATTGTGATAGGTGTACAGAAGGGCTGGTACAGTGTGAGGGCTTTTGTAGCAAGGAAGAGAGATTGGGCTCAACTCTGAATAAAACAAGGAAAATGGGAATTCATAACCAAGTAGCAGGTTGAGGATGGATGGAAAATTACTAAAAGGAAACATCAGGGAAAGGGGATTTTGGCTAAACTGACCTAAAAGATTCTTGCCAAAGGCAGGCTGGGGTGACCAGATATCACTGGGGAATGCTGGAGGGTAAGAGACCTGCTGATCAGATCTCCAGGTTAATCAAAAATAAAGGATGAGGGATTCTGGCTAAACTGACTTAGGAGGATTCTTGCTAACATTTGACAATGTAGAGATGAATATGGGAAACCAAAAATCAAGGCCTACTCGAGATGAGAGGTCAGAAGAGTCAGAGTAGAGGTTGGTCAAGGAGAAGAATCTTAATCAGAACTTGTGACATTAAAAGAGAATCTTCTAATAATAACATCATTACTGGCAGCTTCTTCTTTTTTGACATATGTTTCCTTCTCATTGCTGATTTTATACTGAAAAAACTTAACCCTTATCTTCCTTCTAATACAAAATAGGGATATTGCTTTCCTCATGAAAGGTATCAATACTTATTCCTCATTTCCTTTCTTTAGCTTTTACTTTATGATTGCCTCATTTTTCTCTCACGACTCCTTGTGTTTTCTATTAGAAGGTAACAGGTACTTAGCTTTTCCCTGTTAGTCTTGTTAGTCTTCTTTAATAGTCTTTGCTTTTCTTTATCTTTACTATCTAGCTTATCCTCTTTACTATGGCCTTTGTTTCTTTACATTATTTTGATTTCTAGACCACAGTATTTGCCTTTTGTCTTTTAAAGCCTCACACTGTGTAACTTCCTCTTCATGTTGCTTCCTTGGCTCAAATTCTAGAATTCGGTGTTAAAGCTTCCTGATGCTCAGATTCCTTTAGTCTGAATGTCTACAGAACAGTTTTCTTTCTTGCATTTACCAATAAAGTTGCTTACTAGGATTCTCTAGCCTGTGGCTTTGTGTGCTCTCTGAATACTCAGTATGCTGTAAGCATCAAAAACCCATTTGTTGGCAATCTCCAGATAAGAAAGGATCCCTCCACAGCTGGGATGTTGGGAAAACTTGGGTGACAGTAATTTCCCAGGTCTGAATAGGGATAGGTTCCTGATCAAGTTATGTGTGCTGGACTAAACTGATGTTTCTAATCTAGAAAATTGTTGATAATAATACCTTTATAGAGGATACGCGTAGGGATACATTAAAAGAAAAAGTGAGGGTGAAAAAATACCCAAGGGTAAAAATTCAGGATATTCAATATCTTGAGAGTTGATACTAAAGAAAATTTAAAGAAGCATTCAGACAGCGGTAGTACAACATGCTGTGTGTTATTGAGATAACTCTTTAGTTGTCACATACTTTTCATGGTGTGTGTCCGTTCTTGTGGTTATCACTTTGAAATTCACTAAAGAAATGCGCTTGAGCATTTGGTCATTCTTCTGATTCTCATCCATTCATTCAACAAGATTTATTAGTTTCGATAGGCTTTGTGCTTGAAATACTGTGATGAGCAAAATACGGATGGAAGCAAAACTAGACATTGGTTCTGCTCTCATAGAGCTTAAAAGATAACATCAAATCACTACCAAAATAATACAAATTTTCAAGTGTGGTCAGTGTTCCACATGACATGTAAATCGTGCTACATAGACTGGGGAGATTTGACATACTCGGGCAGATCAGAGAAGGTTCAGCGGAGATGTCATTAGAGGCAGAGGGGTGCTGTTCAATGAAGCTGAAGTAAGCAGCTGCCAGGCCAATAGGAACCTCACTAAGGGTGACATGACTGAATCTCTGATACAAAAGTATAACTCTGACTGTAATATTGTGATGATTAATTTTGTGTGTCCACTTAGCTGGGCCACAGTGCCTAGATACATGGTCAAATGTTATTCTGGATACTTCTGTGAGGGTGTTTTTGGATGAGGTTAACATTTAAATCAGTGGACTTTGGGTAAAGCAGATTGTCTTCCATAAGGTGAGAGGGCCTCATCCAAGCAGTTGAAGGCTTGAATAGAACAAAAAACTGGCCTCCCACACACAGGAAGAAGTGCTGACAGCAGTCTTCAGACTTGAACTGTAGCTTCAGGTCCTCTTTGGGTCTGCAGCAAACCTGGCAGATTTAGGACTTGCCAGCCTCTGTAATCTCATCAGCCCATCCCTTTGTCCCTCCCTCCCTCCCTTCTACCTTCCTTCCTTCCTTCCTTCCTTCCTTCCTTCCTTCCTTCCTTCCTTCCTTTTTCCTTCCCTCCCTCCCTCTCTTCTTCCTTCCTTCCTTCCTTCCTTTTTCCTTCCCTCCCTCCCTCTCTTCTTCCTTCCTTCCTTCCTTCCTTTTTCCTTCCCTCCCTCCCTCTCTTCTTCCTTCCTTCCTTCCTTCCTTCCTTCCTTCCTTCCTTCCTTCCTTTCCTTCCCTCCCTCCCTCTCTCCTTCCTTCCTTTCTTCCTTCCTTCCTTCCTTCCCTCCCTCCCTCTCTCCTTCCTTCCTCCCTCCCTTCCTTCCTTCCTTCCTTCCTCCCTCCCTCCTTCTTTCCTTCCTTCCTTCCTCCCTCCCTCCCTTCTTCCTTCCTTCCTTCCTTCCTTCCTTCCTTCCTTCCTTCCTTTTCTTCCTTCCTCCCTCCCTTCTTCCTTCCTTCCTTCTTTCCTTCCTTCCTTCTCTCTCTCCCATCTCTATCTCTACTTATATTTATATCTATATCTATACCTATGTATATGTACATATACACACATATCCATCCTAGTGGTTCTATCTATCTGGAGAAGTCTAATGTAGATGTAAACATTTGTTGGTGGGACAAAAGTGATGTTGGCTTTTATAATATTCCAGAAGTGAGTTCATAGTATCTTGCTTTAGACTAGTATACTGAAAGTTGAGAGAGGTGGATTGAAAATCCAATTAAGAATCCATTGGAGACATGGAAAGGGACAAAACAGGCTCTTAGACCAGATTTGCATGTCTAAATGCATGGTGGTGCTGTGCATTGAGTGTTGCCACCCAGAAGACCAATTTGAAAATAAAAACATGATTGTAGGTTTAGAAATACTGATTTTGAGATGTTTTTGATAAATCCAAAAAGGCTTCATTAGCAGTTGAACATAAAGGCCTAGGTAGTAGATGAGAGATAGAGATAAATACACATTGGAGAATCATTTTCTTTTAAGGGGTAATTGAAGAAGTGGGCATGGGAAAAAATACATGGTAACAAAGAAAAGAAGAAAGCTAGAAATAAGTCTTAGAAAACTGCAACATTAATGGTAAGATATGAGGCTACAAATATATTGGAATTTTAAATAAATCTTAAGTTTTCAAACTTTTAAATTTTAATAAAGGGTGTAGGACTGCTGTGTATGGACATCTTTGCAAAACGCCATTGCTACAGAAAGGGTTGATATAATGTCTGGTTTGGATCTCCTTGCTTCATTCTTCAAGGTAGAAGTTCATTGTTGCATTATTATTATTATTATTATTATTATTTACTTTTTTATGAATCAGGAAATCAGGACACAGTGTTGTATAATTATCATAATAGTACCTGCTTCAGGTCCTTATTTCTCATTTAAACAAATGTTCTTGAGTAGTATTTCCTTGGCATAATGTATAAGCAAGTTAGAAACTTCTTCAAGTTTATCAAGAAGCCAGCTCTGTTAATTTTACAGAATGTTTTAGAAGTTATTCCTGTGGTTTCGTTTATCAGTTCTGCAGGAACAAAACCATAAGCATTCAATATCTAGTTGAAAACATTAAATTCTAAAGTTTATAAAGTTCTCCAGATGTATAAATTCTATGAGCAGGTAGGTCTCTTCAATATTATCAGCTGTATTAAATATTGTCGGGCTTGACTATTATTGGACTTACTATGATTTTGTGTTGTATAAATTATACACATATGATGTTATCTGCTCTAATAGCCATATTGATTTATTTACTTATCTTTTCAACAATTATTAGTAAACTAAAATGTTTAAAGTACTCTATGAGACAATTTACAGTTTCTGTGCCATACATGGGCTCACAGTCTGATATATATGTATATAATACATATATATATATATTTAATACAATGTGTTGCAATCTATGATAAAGAGGGTTTATTATGAGAACAAAGAAGAGGAGATAAACAATTCCATTTGAAATGGGACAGGGGCAGGAGTCAGGGAAGTTTTAAAGAATTAGAAATGATTAATCAGGCCACAAGGGAATGATAGCAAATGCATTCCAGGCAGAAGAAACAGCATGATGGCAAGTCTTTGATCGCACCATTTCCTCAACCCAAACACCATTTGTGTTATATGCGTCATGTGCCAAATTCCTTGTGAAACAAGCCAGTCTCATCGGCACTGAAAACCTGCTCTTTTACATAATCCTTTGCCTGCATAACACATATAGTAGGCATGTTCCACAGCCTCATGATCTGCAGAAACTGTCTCACCTATAAGTTTAACATTTTTCATCCCATGTTACCTTTTGAAGCTTTGAGCCAAACGGCACAATTAGAGAAGGGTTTACCATGCTCCTGATCCTGGTTAACAGGACCGTAAATTCCTTTGGCTTTCAGCCTAATGACAATGTCAGGCACTGTGCTTTTTTAATCAGTTGAAATGACAAAGTTAGCCATTTTTTCCATCTTTTCCATAGCTTCATCACACATTGTAGATATTACTTTACCACTTTCTGGAATGGTCTCATGTACAAGTTGGCGAATTTTCTCTTCCTTTTCCTAGATGGACCATATTGTTAATTCATTAACGTTGAATGCACTTTAAGAACTCACTTTAAGTCATCCCTGAATAAAGCTTATCCGACACACATATTTCCCTCCACAAAGCACATCATAGCCTTTTTGTGTTTAGGAACACTAAACAGCATTTCAGCACTATGTTTAGGAGCCGTTTTAGACAGAAAATAAATAAGTAATAATAATAATAATAGTATGGCACTAAATACACTACAAAATAAAAACTTACAGTATAAAATCTGAAACAAGAAGGCAGAGCTTTGCTTGTTCAACCTCAGCTGGGAACAAGCATGGTCAAATGATTCAAATTTTGGCCACTCTGCACATATGTGCGAATTATCCGAAAGCCCTCAAGTATTAATTTTGGGGTAACAAATAAAATTTCACTGGTAGGCATGGTCACAGTGACTTATGGGGATTACCTGTATTTGTTTCTTTATTAAATAAAATAGCGTTCATTTCTTGAACCAAGTCTAGACTGATACTCTTACAGGTGCTGTAGAAAACAGGCTCAAGACCTAATAAAGTTCTTTTCACCAACTTCTAAAGTTCACACTTAACAAAGAGAGAAAAAAAATATGATACCAAATTACATTTATTCAGTTAAGTTAGTATTTATTAGTTACCAGGAAATTTAAAATAACTACATGATATTTTTTGTTGTTTAATAAAATAAATGCATTGACTAGTATATTTTTCTAGCAGAAACATTGTTGCAATTTTACTAAATACAGAAAAAGCATTCAATCTCCTAAAACGTATTCACTGACATTTGACAACAACAAAATATATATAAGGTAAGCTATTATAATAAACAGATTACATGTGTAGTGTGAGAAACTGAATTTGTGGCTTTACATCTGATCCCAAGATCTGACTGAGAAATGCAGAAAGTTTACTGAAGTAGCATGTTTTTAAATATTGCTTACAAAGTAAGATTGGGGAAAAGTAGTTCTGGCCCCAAAGACAGAGAATATAAAATGAAAGCAAACATATAGAACTGCAAGGAAATTAAGCTGAGAGGCTAAAACCAAATAAATATTTATTTACTTGCTACTTGATTATAAACATGTAACAATGGACAATAAAATTGTGGCTCCAACGTGTGTTAAGTCTTTGTATAAAATGTCCAGTTTGGGGTGTCTGGATGGCTCAGTCAGTTAAGCATCTGACTTTTGATTTTGGCTCAGGTCATGATCTCATGGTTCCTGAGAACAAGCACCTCCCCGCCCCATTAGGCTCTGTGCTGACAGCATGGAGCCCGCTAGGGATTCTCTCTCTGCCCCTCTCCCCACTCACGTGTGCATGCTCTCTCTCTCTCAATAAATAAATAAACTTAAAAAAAAGCTTTAATTAAAAAACATCAAATTTTTGGAGAAACTAGGGAGAAATTAGTGCTGTTCAATCTGAACAAGAGCACCACTGACTTCTGAGGTTTGATGAACAAATACAACTCACGTTAACAGAATATGATATCTGACTTGTATCACATATCAGATGAGTCATTCATTTTACCTTCTAAAATATACAAAGATAAAAGTTAATGAAGTATGTTTTCTGCACAATTATAAGAAACACTGGCATCATTCAGATGACACTGATTGTGAAATAAAGGACTTTTTCCCACCTCCTACTGGTAGCAGGACCAAAACTACATTTTCCAAGATAAACTCTACAGCGTCAGGAGTTTGACAGCTCTGGAAGGAAAGAAAAAAGCATTTTTATTCTCGATAGAATGTGCAACCACAGGTATTGATGCGGTTACCGCTTGAAAGCATATTCTTAAGCATCAAAAATGACTCAGTAGGGAAACGACGTGGGTTTAAGTTTTGATAATGCCACAGTAAAGAAGAGAACAAGAAACTCAAATTATATGCACTTCAGTAAAGTAACAATGTGCATTTACTTTGCAGCTCTTGACAGGTAAAGCCATATATGACCCTCAGCTGACATGTACAACTCCCACAACATTGGCTAAATTATAGTTTACCTGTGGGAATTTGTGCTGCCAGCCACAGTTAGCAACATCTGAGAGCCATGTGAGGTATTCTATGGCACAGAGATAAGATATCTTCCTCTCTTTAAGTCATTTTTCAAGAAATTACCACATTTTTTATTCCCTTTGCCACTCCACTCTCCCTGACTGTAAGCTCTATGGTCAGCTCTTTGCCTTGTATAATTTTCACTCCATACTTGTCAAAGCTGAAGACTAAAGAAAACAACACAAAGTAATGCCTTCCCACAGAGTTTTTACAGTTGACTGAAAAAAGAGTGTGAAACAGTATTTTTGTCCAAGAGTCCTGGGAAATGGGACGTACCCTCTCACGCTTGATGTCATAAATATGACCTGGATGGTGCAGTGGTCACTACTGGTTGTTCACATGAAAATATCTTTGCATTGTTAACATTCGATTCAAACCCAATAGTCTCAGAGAGTTCGAACATCTACATACGTAATAAGTCAAGATGCTGGTCTCCAAACTTCTCCTTTCCATCTCCCCTTCTAGAGTCATGACTCCAGGAAGGCTTTGAGATTGCCGAAGCCACAGTGTGTAGGATCTCCTGGGAAAAGGCAGGTAAGGTACCACATTCTACTTGCAGCAGTGAGAGGAGCTGGAAAGAGAACTTGCCCTTCACCCCAAGATCAAGCATGGCATTCACAGATCTCTGGGAAAATGCAAACATCTAAGAAAAGGAGATCTCCGTAGAAAAGGTTGCGTGTGATTCTGGCAGGACTGACATTGACCTTCACAACAATTTCAGGGTAGGCTACATTAATATCAGTCTCAGTGCCACTGTTTGGGAAGAGCTTGATTTACACAAAAGAAATCAGGCTCCATCAGGTTCTGCCCCTCCTCCGCAAAAAGTAATACTCTCCAGTCTGTTGTCAACTGAGCCACAAGGACAAGAAATTTTGATGCCTTCCTTCCCAAATTCAGCTGTTACTTTGTAGACTCTTATGAATGCTGATGGAATACATAAAGAAGAAAGCAAAGTAATGTATCACTTTAGAAAACTGACAGAAGATCAAGTGTTAATTTGGAATAGTTGGCAGCAGCTGATATGGAATTAATGGAAAGTCAAAAAGAAGAAACTTAAAATAATTGCTAATGCACATGGGCGAGCAATTAGAGTATAGAATGATTTCTGGAACACATATTATAAAATTCTTAAATGTAAAATGTCAATAGAGACACTGGAAATGAGAAGGATCACTGCCAAGGACAGATCTATTGATCTTGAAGATCAAATAGAAAATGAAATTTCACAACACAGGGCAAGAATAAAAAGGATGGAATCTTCAGGGAAAAGCTAGAAGATAAGAAAGACAGATGTCTGGAGATCTAAAAATATAGAAAATAGGAATACCATATAAATAAAAAAAAGGAATAGAACAATTAGACAATAATAGAAGAAAAATTTTCTGAACTGAAGGGTTTGATTCTGCATATGGAAGAGATTCACAAACTTATAGGCAGGCTTAACAAGAAATTATAAAAATCTACATTAAAAAAGCAAGCCTAACCAGGTTGAAAACAAGGGAAAATGGGGCTATATGTATAATGTGAATCAGAATAGCACTAGACTTGTCATCTAAAACACTGGGAGGCAATAAAATGATAGCTAAAGACTACTGAGTAAAACACTATAATTCCAAAATCTTGTATATGGTCAGGTCAAAAACTAGTGGAATTAATAAAATAATTTGGTATAATGGCTAGATACAAGATTAATATAATATATTAATAGTTTTTTTAGAATAGCTATAAATAGTTAAAATGGACAACAACTCATTTATAATTATGATGAAACTATAAAATAGGATGAAACTATTTGAGAGGTAGGGCTCATTTAAAAAGAACTATAGGGGCGCCTGGGTGGCGCAGTCGGTTAAGCATCCGACTTCAGCTAGGTCACGATCTCGCGGTCCGTGAGTTCGAGCCCCGCGTCGGCCTCTGGGCTGATGGCTCAGAGCCTGGAGCCTGTTTCCGATTCTGTGTCTCCCTCTCTCTCTGCCCCTCGCCCGTTCATGCTCTGTCTCTCTCTGTCCCAAAAATAAATAAACGTTGAAAAAAAAATTTTTATAAAAAAAACTATAAAATACACTGAAGAGCATGAAATAGGCCTCTAGCAAATAAAAGCAAAACAAAACAAAAAAACAAACAAAAAAACATACTGTGTTCCTGCATAGTAAGACCTACCTAATATCTCGAAAATGTCAATTCTTGCATATATTTTTTATCATTCGTGTTTTTCAAGAAATACTGTCCCTATTCTGTTTATTGAGAATGCAGTGATGATAGAGATAAATATAGACAATAAATAAAACAAACAAACAAACAAACAAACCATATTGCATGTTAAACAGTGGCAAAATGCCCTGGAGAAAAATAAAGCAGGGAGAGCAAATAGAAACTGTTAGAGAGATAGCAGTTTCTCACAGAATAGTCAAAAGAGGCTTCAATGAGAGGTGACGTTTGAATGCAGTCCTAAAAGCATTAAAAGAGCAAGCTATCTGGGCAAAGAATATTTCAGGGAGAAAGAGAAGTACTAATGTCTGTATATTGATGGTTGGGTAAGAAGGCTATCATAATTAAGAGTGAACAAAGGGTAAAGCCCCAGGTAAGTTCTGTGAGGAAGGGACCAGATCATATCATTGTATTTTGTTTCTGGAGGGCGGTAGGCAGAGGAGTGACACAACTTTTACCAGGATAATTCTCCTTGCTCCTTCACCCATACTAAAGGGTGCAAGGGCAGAATCAGGAAGAACAGCCATGAGACAATTATACCTGTCCAGGTTAAAAATAGAGGTAACACGGGCCAGATTGTAGCCACAGAATTTGTGAGAAGTGATTCTCTCCCAGACGTGTTTGAAAGCTAAAACACCAACACCGGGATCTTTGTTATAAGGAAAAGAATAAACTTGAGGATGGAATTCAAAGATTTTCGGCTTGAGTTTACAAAGGATGTTGCCATTGACTGAGAATGGAGAGACTGTGCAGAGGCTTGATATGAGACATGGTAAGTGTGAGAGGCCTATTTTAATTTCCAAGTGAAAATATAGGTAGTTATATGTGAGTCTGGAGTTTAGGGGAAAATGTCAATCATATTAACACATATTCCAGTTATGCTTAATTTAATACATTAAATTTAATTAATTTTAAAGTTGACTTGAAACAAAAATGTGGGGAAAATATGAGAATATTATAACAATAAAGAAATACATAGATATATTTGCCTTACCAAATAGTAAAACTTTCTATAAACTCACTATAATAAAAAAGATTATGATATTGTCAAAGGAATAAAATTATGTCTGTATAAAAGAACATTCAGACATAAAATCTGTGTACATAAGGAAACAAGATAATACAAAATAACATTGTCTTTTTAAAAATAATTCATTGTTTAGTAAATGTTGGCATGTCATAGAAGACCATTTTTCATATCATATACAAAATATAATTACATTCAATATATACATGTAAACATTATAACAATCATCACACAAACTTCAAGCTTAGTGATGTTTCCCATTTCAAATGCGATGCAAATTGATTACTAACTAGAAACAGGTTTAGAAAAATCAAGCAATTTGCCCAAATTAACATAGCTGTTAAACAGTGAGCTAGGATTTGAAATCTGTCATGTGCCAGAGCAAATCCTTTTACCCCTGTGCTAAATGGTATGTCTGGTCTTTCTTGAAACAGCTGTATCTATAAAGTACTATTGATGATTTTACAAAAGAAAATGATTCAAAGTTGATAACAAAGCACCCTAGAACTGGGAAGACACCAGACAAGGCCCTACTCAAATTTACGACTCCAAATCTTTGAATTAAATGCTAGGCTCTGTGGGGCATAAAGGAGGGAGTGGCAAAATCTCCTGGAGGGACCAGGGAAGTTGTTGTGGAAGACTTCCAAATAGTGCCACTGGTGTTGGGTCTAAATCTGAGATCTCAGCATTTAGGCACTGGTCCCAGTGCCTAGATCCAACTCCAATTTCCGTGATTTTCACAGCTGACCTCTCCTAAGTCCTGAGATTTCCTGAAGTGTTTTGGCTCATCAGTCTGTCCACATCTTTTCACATCAACCTTTATGCTGTCCACCCAATAGACTTCTATTTCTCCACATTAAGCCCACCTACCTCAGGTTGGTTTGCAAAAGGAATTAGGTCTCTGCTTTAGTGTCTAACAGCTCTCTCACCACACTCTGAGAATAGTGCTGGGAAAGCTAGAAAGCAGTGCAAAGAATCTGAAGCAGTGTGATAATGGGAGATCACTGCCCCTAAGAATCACATTTATGACCGTCATAGCAAAGGTTCCTCTATGTAAAAGCTTAATTTCTATCTCTAGAGATTGATATCCTGCCTTCAGGCAAAAATTTCTTAGGCAATTCCCCAAATAACATTCCAAACATTTCATAGCCTCTGTTTGAAAAAGAATAGAATTCTTCCTAGTACAGATATTGACTAATACACAATAAGGTGTTCTGGGAACAGTCCATAGTTTGGTATCATTTAATAAATTCCCAAATAGGTGGGGGGGGGGCTAATTTTCTCCTGAGAATATTAGAAATACAGATTTTTCCTGATTGCTTTTTTTTCCCTTTTGAAGGGATTCCCCCCATTGAGTTAATTAACACATCCATCATTTCACACATTTACCTGATTTTTTTCCTTATGAGAACATTTAAGTACTACTCTCTTAGCAAATTTCAATTATATAACACAGTGTTATCAACTACATTCACCATGTTGTACATTAGATCCTCATTGTGTACTTTTTAATCTATGCTACGAGAATGAATATGGACATTCAAGAAGCCTGAATTTAATGCAAGCATAGAAATGTAAGATTGAAGGTAAAATTGTATTATGTTCAGAAATAGTCATACTCTGCAATCAAGCAGACTATGAACTCATTACAGACGATGGTTGATTCAGCTTCCATGTCTACTTTAGTCCCTGAGTATAATTGTTAGGTGGATTGTGACTCCCCCAACGCCCACATACCTAATTCTCTTAACCATATGAATTTTACAAACTCCAATACAATATAGCTCTCTCTATTGTCATTAAATCACAAGACCACAATGTAAATAGAAGGGGGGGAAAAAGACTTTCCTAAATAAGATCTTTAAAACACTAGCTCCAGAAACACAAAATAGAAAACTACGTCCCCCACGACAACAAACCACACATAAACACAAAGCTGCATAAAAGTACAGTAGTAAAAAATGACAGAAACTATAAAGGTTTGGATCATAAAATATCCTTGTTTCATGTTTCATATTTCTTCTAGATAACCTGCAACCTTCACTAGTAATATGCCTATAAAAACCGGAAGTGAGTTATTTGAATTTATTTTACTGGATACAGCTTCAAAATCACTGCCAAAGGAAGTCCGGTATCTTCCACAAGTAATTCTGCAGAGTAACAGAAATGGATGAACCTCAAATATAGCTTCTGGTTATGTACGGAAACCGAGGCTACATGTCCCAAAAGCTGACAAATCCCCCAGTTGAAATTAGACTCTCCTACCCATTTTATTTTGTACTTTATTTAGCATAATGGAGTAGACTCTGTGTGTGTTCCACCCGAGTCCCCTTTACCAGCTGGTATTCTTCACTCCTGCTAAATGCTGGGGGAAAAAGTGCTTAGACACACAACCTACCCTGAAGCTTTTTCGCTGCTGACACAGCCAACTCTTTCCCTCCAACTCTCCCTCCTAGGAGGCTATCTCCCTACCCCCAGGAGGGCTGACGACACCTGGCTACATGGGGGTGCAAAGCCACCTCCCCTAGCAACAAGTGAATACCTTTACAGTGCAATTTATACTCCAAAACAGCCTTTGGATCTAGCCAGCAAAAGCATTTAACAGAGACCATATTTTTGTCAGTTTTTTCCTCTTTGTCATTGTTTTTTCTTCATTCCCCTACGCATTTTTCTTAAAGATCACTACTTCAATAAGTTCAGAAACCTAAAATACCTGTTTTTGGCAGTCTCACTTTCTAGAAAATCCAACCTAAGATACAAAATATTTTCTTTCTCATATTTAAAGTATCACTGGGGCGCCTGGGCGGCTCAGTCGGTGAAGCGTCCGACTTTGGCTTAGGTCATGATCTCATGGCTCCTGAGTTTAAGCCCCACGTTGGGCTCTGTGGTGACAGCTTGGAGCCTGGAGCCTGCTTTGAATTTTGTGTGTCCCTCTCTCTTCCCCTCTCCTGCTCATGCTGTCTCTCCTTCAAAAATAAATAAACATTAAAAAAATTTAAAAGCAGATAAATGAATAAAATAAAATATTACTATACATGTTTATCGTGTCCTGGCTTGAAGCTCCCTGAAGAAAGAAATATTCTCTGATTCATTTTGTGAAAATGATTTTGTTTTACTTGTTCTTCTAATACCCACTTCTCAACCATGATAATATCCCTCTTTCCTATTTAGTCTTATTTATTTATTTTTTTAATTTTTTTTTCAACGTTTTTTATTTATTTTTGGGACAGAGAGAGACAGAGCATGAACGGGGGAGGGGCAGAGAGAGAGGGAGACACAGAATCGGAAACAGGCTCCAGGCTCCGAGCCATCAGCCCAGAGCCTGACGCGGGGCTGGAACTCACAGACCGCGAGATCTTGACCTGGCTGAAGTCGGACGCTTAACCGACTGCGCCACCCAGGCGCCCCGATTTAGTCTTATTTTTAAAATTTTGTTCATGTTTTATTTATTTTTGGGAGAGAGAAAGACCAAGTATTAGTAGGGGAGGGCAGAAAGAGAGAGAGACACAGGATCTGAGGCAGGGTCTAGGCTCCGAGCTGTCAGCACAGAGCCCAATGCAGGGCTCGAACTTGTGAAATGTGAGATCATGACCTGAGCTGAAGTTGGACACTTAACCGACTGTGCCACCCAGGCACCCCTCCTATTTAGTTTTCAATCCAGGGATGGACCAGGGCAAGAGATTCCATTTGTGTCACTCCTATATATCTAACAATTGGGCGTGTTGTGTGTCGCTAGGTACATCATCCCTTTATCTCTCTTTGTTTTCCTCCCTGGTCATCTCCATTTCCACTAATCAGCCTTCTACATTAAAAAATGATCAAAATACCTTGTAATTAGAAAAACCATATGGTTAGGATATATGTGTGTATGCAGATACAAGCATAAATCTCATTTAGCCACCTAGAAAATGAGTATATATCAGTCTGGACATTGACGACTTTATATTTTAAAAAAGGAGTTGTATTTATCTGTTTTTTTATCTAAATTTTTGTAACATCTATAGAAAGTTGAATATGGACTTAGTCATAAGCTCCAATATTATACAAGTTTTTCACAAAAGAATAACTTTTTATAAGCACAGAAGAAGAAAGACCATGATAACCCTGTTTATTATGGTGCTTCAATAAAATGATTTCACTGGTTATTGTAGTAATTTTAATTAGTCATCCCATGTATCAAGTTGCATTATGATCAACCTGAATGGAGTGGTTTGTATTGATCACACCTCTTAGTATACTATTTTAACTTCTGGTACATTGGCACATTTTTGACATTTCATGTAATATACATTTGGGCATTTAATGTAAATTCATTGAATGATAGCTAAGTTTGTCTAATGCTAAACAGCAGTCAGTGATTATGTAGACAAAATTTGTTCCACCAAAGTAAAAAAAAAAAAAAGAAAAAAAGGAAGAAAGAGAGAGAGAGAGAAAGAAAGAAAAAGAAAGATCATACATTGCTGGTGGGAGTGCAAAATGGTATATAGTCAGTTTTGAAGACAGTTTGATGGGTTTTTTTACAAAACTAATCATATTCTTATTATGCAATACAAAAGAGCTGAAACTTGTGTCTACACAAAAACTTGCATGTGAATGTTTATAGCAGCTTTATTCATAATTGTCAAAACTTAGAAGCAATGTCAAGATAGCCTTAATTAGGTGAATGTACAAATAAACTGTGGTAGAAACAGACAATGGCATATTATTCAGTTCTAAAAAGAAATGAGCAATCAAGCCATGAAAGACCTGGAGGAACCCTAAATGCCATTTGTGAAAGAAGCCATACCATATGATTCTAATTACATGACATTCTGGAGAAAGCAAAACTATGGAGACAATAAAAAGATCAGTGGTGGGTGCGGGGAGGGGAATGGAGAGGGATTAGATGATTAGGCAGAATATACAGGATTTTTAGTACAGAGAATATATTCTGTATATTATAATGATAGATATATGTTATTATACATTTGTCCAAATCCATAAATGTGTAACACTAAGAGTGAAACCTAGTTAAACTACGGATGTTAGGTTATTACAATGCGACAGTGTAGGTTCATCCTTGGTAATAAAGTATCATTCTAGTGTCTGATGTTGATAATAGGGGAGATTATACATGTATGTGGGCTAAAGGTATACCGGAAATCTCTGAAACTTCCTCTCAATTTTTTAGCTATTTGTATGTCTTCTTTAGAGAAGTGTCTGTTCATGTCTTTTGCCTGTTTATTAACTGTATTATTTATTTTGGGGGTGTTGAGTTTGATAAGTTCTTTATAGATTTTGGATACTAGCCCTTTCTTTAAACCATATGTCATTTGCAAAGTCTTCTCCCATTCCATAGGTTGCTTTTCAGGTTTGTTGATTGTTTCCTTCACTGTTCAGAAGCTTTTTATCTTGATGAATTCCCAATAGTTCATTTTTGTTTTTGTTTCCCTTGCCTCCAGAGATGTGTCTATAAAGAAGTTGCTACCACCAAAGTCAGTGGGATTTGACTGATTCAGAAAAGTATCTCTAAATCTAAGTTCAAGGACATGAGACTAATGATTTGTAATTAACACTTAAATGCACCTATATGAGACCACTGGCTGTAAATCATCTGTTTAAGAAATATAGTTGGCACGACATAAAAAATAATGGGCAAAAATACCGACTATAACAGATATGTTCCACTCGGTAATGACAGGTTGACATGGCCATTACTTCCCTGAGACAATTCATTTGTTTTAAATCATTAACAGTTTTCATCCATATTATTAAGGTCTTACAAGACTAAAAATTCAGCAGGATATATCAGAAAACAGGAACTGATACAAGCTTTGGAAAATCCAACAGATCTAAGAAACTACAGAAAAAGATCTCAAAAAGAGTCTAAATATTTAAAGTTTTGTTATTTTGCCAACTTGTTCTTTTGTGTTTGTTTCAAGTTTTTATTTAAATTCTAGTTAGTTATTATACAGTATTGTTCTTTTTTTATTGAAGTATAGTTGTCACATTAGTTTCAGGTGTACAACATAGTGATTCCATAACTCTATATATTATGCTACGATCACCACAAGTGTAGTTACCATCTGTCACCATACAACACTATTCCAATACCATTGAACTATATTTCCTATGCTGTAAGTTTCATCCCTGTGACTTATTCATTCCATAACTAGTGTATCTCCCACTCCCTTCATTCACTTTGCTCATCCCCCCACCCTTCTCCCATGGTAACCACCAGTTAGTTCTCTAAGATAGTTCATTTGTGGTGGTAAGGCTTAGTTATTTTATATTAAAATTAGATCTCAGGGGCATCTAGGTAGCTCAGTCATTTAAAGCCACCACCTCTTGATTTTGGCGCAGGTCATCATCTCATGGTCGCGAGTTTGAACCCTGCATAAGGCTCTATGCTCACAGCAGTCTGTTTTGGATCCTCTGTCTCCCTTTTTCTGCCTCAATCTCTCTCTCTCTCTCTCTCTCTCTCTCACTCACTCAAATAAACGTTAAAAAATAACTAAAATTAGATCTCAATAAGTAAAAAATGGAAAAAGACACTGGTGCAGATAATCGAAAATATTGAAATTTTCAAACCTATTTTATCTGTGACTTTGGAATAGCCTGATATATTTTTAAGACTTTTTTTTTTCAATTTTACTTGTTTGAAGATGTATATCCAAACTAGCTTGCATTTCCTAGACGGTCACTGACAAGGAATTTGAGTATATGTTGCTAGATCTGTCTCCACTTGACTAAATAGGAGACTTCACTTAGATGATCTACATAGGAACAAGACTACATTTCTCAACTATATTTTTCTTCAAAACTCTTAATATATAGATATCACAAATTATGAGCTGTTACTGATTTTGTAACACTTTCTTCCAAGGAAGTCGAAGCTGACAATAGTTATCACAGAAATAATAGACTTGCAATTAATCTCTGGCACTCCTGGGATATGAACTGGGGACACAAACTGAATGAAGTGATTTTTAATTTTTATTCCTGTAACTCATGAGTGAGATCCTGATAAAGAAAAAGTTTAAACAGATGATAAAATGTTCTGAGCCCAAGTTGAATAATTGTTAAGGTCGTGAACTTTGGACAGTGCTGTGCACAAGTTTCAGCTTAAATAAGTTATTTCATCTCTCTAAACCTCAGTTTCCACACCTGGAGAAAAATAATTATGATAGTACTTACCCTACAGGATTATTTTGAGGATTAAAGGAGATGATCCTATGAAACATTCAGCATTGTACCTGCCCCATACTGAGTGTTCAGTAATTACATGTTATTCTTAGTGGTTGTATAAGTGCTCTGAAGGTGTAATGGAGTGATTTATGTTTCTCAAGCAAACTGTGACAGAAAATATAAAATGTGAATTAAGTTTTTTTAAAACTTTTTTTTAAGGTTTATTTATTTTTAGTAGAGAAAGAGAGACAGAGTGTGAGGAGGGGAAGGGCAGAGAGAGAAAGACATGTAATTGGAAGCAGGCTCCAGGCTCTGAGCTGTCAGCACAGAGCCTGATGAAGGGCTCGAACCCATGAACTGTGAGATCCTGACCTGAGCCGAAGTCAGACACTTACTGAGCCACCCAGGTGCCCTGAATTAAGTTTTGAATGATAAATAGGACATTTGCAAATGAAGATGAGAGGGAGAGCATTTAAATGGCAAAGGCTAGGGGCGCCTGGGTGGCTCAGTTGGTTAAGCGGCCGACTTCGGCTCAGGTCATGATCTCGCAGTTTGTGAGTTCGAACCCTGCATTAGGCTCTGTGCTGACAGCTCAGAGCCTGGAGCCTGTTTCAGATTCTGTGTCTCCCTCTCTTGACCCTCCCCTGTTCATGCTCTGTCTCTCTCTGTCTCAAAAATAAACGTTAAAAAAAAATTAAAAAAAAAATAAATGGAAAAGGCTATATAAAATGTGTGATAGAACTTTATGTTGAGAAAAGAAGGTAATCTGCTGTGGTTACAGTATATTTATAGATAAAGTGATAATAGGAAGTATATATATATATGTATATGCATAGTTTGTAAAGTATACATGTTAAAATAATATTCCTATGTGCTTGTGTATGCCTGAATATATATTATGATAGAAAATATGTTAAGTATTTATGATACCAAGTTTATTATCCACAGGATGACTGTATCTTCCAGCTTCTCTTTCAAGTAGATTAATACCATGTGACTGAGTTCTGTAGGTGAAAATATTGAAACATCATCCAGTCCTAGCTTGTAAAAACATCTCTCATAATTCTTCAGTTCTTTTCTCCTGCCGTTGTGACCTTGGAGGACAACTATGAAACTATGACAGAAATTTACCTTACGAGTCTGTAACATTATAGGCTGCGACAAAAGCAAAAATAAATATAAACTTTGACATTTGTTGACAACTAGCTTACACACACACACACACACACACACACACACACACTATTAGTGAAATATATTTTTTTAGGTTAATTTGTTCTAAGAAACTATAAATCTTTGCAAGACAAGGGTGCTCACTTTTACCACTTCTATTCAATATTGTACTAGAAGTTTTAGTCAGAGCAATTATAAAAGAAAAAGAAATAAAATTTATCTAAGCTAGAAAAGAAGAATTAGAACTAATTCCATGCAAAGATGACATAATCCTATATATTCCTGTATGGAGAAAATTTTAAAGAATTCACAAGAAAGCTACTAGAGCTAATAATTTTAGAAACATTGATGGGTGCATGATGATAAACACACAAAAATTAGTTGTGTTTCTATATACCCACAATGAACAATCCAAAGAAAGTTAAGAAACCAATTCCATTTACAATACTACCTAAAGAATAAAATATCTAAGAATAAATGAACCAAGTAGGTGAAAGACTTATATGCTGAAAACTACATGATAATCCTGAAAGTTAAAATAAACCTAAAAAAATAAAACGACATCCCATGCTCATAAATGAAACAATATTGTTGGAATGTCAATAATATCCAATGCTAGCTGAAAATTCAAGGCAATCCCCATCAAAATTCCAAGTCTCTGTTGCAGAAATGGAAAAGCTGATGAACTTCATAGGGCTCTGAATAGACAAAACAATCATGAAAAAGTAAAATAAAGTTGGAGGACTTACACTTCCTGATTTCAAACCTTACTGCAAAAAGCTACAGTAATAAAAATATGGTGGTACTGGCATGGGAATAGACATACACACCAAGGAAAGAGAATTGAAAGTCCAGAAAACAAAAACAAAACCAGAAACAGAAACAAACATATGGTCAGTGGATTTTTGACAAGGGACCAAGTTTACTTAATGTGTAAAGAATAGTCTCTTCAATAGATGGTTCTGTAACAACTAGATTTTCACATGCAAAAGAATGAAGTTGGATCCCTACCTCACACCATATACAAAAACTCTTAGAAGAAAATATAGGACACGTAGAGGAATACAAATCAAAACCACAATGAGTTATTACTTCATACCTACTAGGAAGGCTATAATAAAAATAAATCCGAAAAAAAAGTGTTGGTAAAGATGTGGAGAAATCAGAACTCTTATACAATGCTTATGGGAATATAAAATAGCCACTGTGGAAAGAGTTTAGTGATTCCTCAAAAGTCTAAATATAAACTCACCATATGACCCAGCCATTCCAATCCTATTTATACACCCAGAAGAATTGAAAACATGGACTCAAACAGATACATGTATGCAAATTTCATCACACAGAAACAACCCAAATACTCAAAAATAGATGAACTGACAAACCAAACACAGTATATACATTCAAATGGAATATTAATCAGTCCTAAAAAGAAATGAAGTTTTGATATATGCTACAATAGAGGTGAAACTTGAAAACTTAAATTCAATAACTAAGCCACAAAAGGACAAATATTTTATAATCTATTTTCATGAAATATCTAGAGTAAGTAAATTCATAGAAACATATAATAGATTGGGAGTTACCAGGACCCAGAAGGAGGAAGGAATAGGATTATTGCTTAATGGTTACAGATATGCTTGGGGTTATAAAAAAAGTTTTGGAAATAATGCTGATGATTGTGTAACATTGTGCATATAATTAATGCTACTTAATTGTACACTCAAAATGGTTAAAATGGCAAATTTTATGTTTTATATATTTTACCACAATATAGAAATAAAAAATGAAAGGCAAAGAAACAAAAAGAAACCATAAATCTTACAACTCCATTTACTGACAGTAAAGATAATACATTTTAAATACAAAAATTTGCCTTCTATATTACTTTGTCCAAAACATGAGTTTAAGTGAATTCAAGTCAGTCTACTTGTTTTGAGATATTAAAAGGTGAATATGTGATTTAAATATGTTTTGAAAGTGTAACAGAATTTTTTCCATTTCTACTAAGTTAACTCACTATTGTAAAACAATCATTCTAACAATAACAATGCCTTATAAAAATGTAATTCTAGGGGCGCCTGGGTGGCTCAGTCGGTTGAGCGTCCGACTTCGGCTCAGGTCACGATCGAGCCCCGCGTCGGGCCCTGTGCTGACAGCTCAGAGCCTGGAGCCCGTTTCAGATTCTGTGTCTCCCTCTCTCTCTGCCCCTCCCCCGTTCATGCTCTGTCTCTCTCTGTCTCAAAAATGAATAAATGTAAAAAAAAATTTTTTTTAAATAAATAAATAAATAAATAAAAAATAAAAATGTAATTCTAAAATTACCTTTATTACCAAATATAGGACTACCTGAGAGAGGGAAAGGTTCATCTCAATAAAAATACCTCATTCAATAAAGTTGTGGTGACAAAACAGAACAAAATATGTCAATAGTAATCAATTAGAAAGCATGAAAAGAAACTATTACATTCAAATTAGCAATGATACAGCTTTGGTTTTAGAACTCTGGCCCCTCTACAATAGCTTCTCTTACATGCCCATCATCAAGCTCAACTTTATGATTCTCCGTTGACTGGAAGACTCTTCCTTGCAGCCAACCCACTACCTTCTCTCCAAAGAACTCCTATCCTGTTTTAATTTATGCCTTATAAGTGGCTGTTTTCAAAGAAACCTAACAATACCTAACCCTACATTGGTATAGGAGTCTCCTCTGTGTTACCTTTCTACATTGTCTTCTTGCTTAATCATCTCTCTCTCACACTATATTTTACTTTACCAAGGTAGGAGCAATTTTGCTTTGTTCACAATCCTGTACATCTTTGAAATAGAGTATCTGGCACATATAGATGTTCAATATAAATATTTTTAATAAGTAAATTATAAAATGGCATTAAAACCTATGATACCTACACAAAGGGGATGAAAACCTTTACTGAGAAAAACATAGCTATAAATGGAAATTCTAAAACCTATAAAGATGTTACTATTTCTTAAATTAAATTATATGTTTGGAGCAATTTTAATCACAGTTGAGGTGATCTTTTTTACAGGTGAACATAAAATGTTTCCAAAGTTTAGCTGGAAAAATAATAAATTTGTGACATTATTGATAATAATAAGATTCCTAACACAATTTATGAAAGGAAGTTTAATAAATAAGAGTGGAAACTTGTCCATCTCAATATAAAAACACCATAAGGTGGGGTGCCTGGGTGGCTCAGTCGGTTGGGCGTCCGACTTCGGCTCAGGTCACGATCTCGTGGTCCGTGAGTTCGAGCCCCGCCAGGCTCTGGGCTGACCGCTCAGAGCCTGGAGCCCTTTTCCAATTCTGTGTCTCCCTCTCTCTCTGCCCCTCCCCCGTTCATGCTCTGTCTCTCTCTGTCTCAAAAATAAACAAACGTTAAAAAAAAATTTAAAAATAAAAAACAGGATAAGGTTAAAATAACATATTTATTATATTTAATTAAGAATGAACAAAAGTAGGGATGCCTGGGTTGCTCAGTCAGTTAAGCATCTGACTCTTGATTGTGGCTCAGGTCATGATCTCGCATTTTGTGGGATCAAGTCCCATGTCGGACACTGTGCTGACAGTGCAGAGACCACTTGGGATTCTTTTTCACCCCCTCCCCTGTTCATGCTCTCTTGCTCTCTCAAAATAAATAAAAACATTAAAAAAAAAAAGAGCCAACAAATGTATCAGTGGACCAGTTATTAATAGCACAGATACCAACATTATGTATAAAAGAACTTATTATATTGCAAAGAAAACTATTCAATAGATGAACCATGTAGGGTTGCCTGGGTGGCTCAGTAGGTTGGGCATCCAACTTTGCCTCTGGTCGTGCTCTGTCAGTCGCTGAGTTCAAGCCCCGCATTGGGCTCTGTGCAGACAGCTCAGGGCCTGGAGCCTGCTTCGGATTCTGTGTGTCCCTCTCTCTCTGACCTCTCTCACTCACGCTCTGTCTCTCTCTTTCTCAAAAATAAATAAGCATTAATTTTTTTAAAATGATACTAACAGGTAATTAACAAAATATTAATAAAATCAGCAAATTATTTATTACAATATAACAACAAATTTTAAAAATTAGTGTCTTAACAGCAAACATTTATTACTTCACAGTTTCTGAGTGTCAGGCATCAGGCACAACTTAGTTGGATACTCTGCTTCAGGATCTGTTACAAGGCTGCAATTAAGCTGCTACCAACCCTGTGGTCTTATATGGAGGCTTCAATGGAGAAGGATTTACTACCAAACTCATTTCATTGTTGGCAGGATTCAGTTCTTTGCTGGCTCATGGCCAGCAGACATCTTCCATTCCTTGCCATGTGATCCTCCCCAACATGGTGACTGGTTTCCTCAAAGCCATCAAGGGAGACATTGTGCTAGAAAGATAAAGTCAGACTCTTTGGTAATCTATCATGAAAATGGTATCTTTCAACATTATACTCTTCTATTGGTTAGAAGCAAATGAACTAAGAAGAGAGGCTTCCACAAGGTTGTTCATGCCCAGAAAATAAGGATTATTTGGGCCATTTTATATGCTACATACCACAAATAATGAAAATGATGGTAATAACAATAATAATAAAGAGGAGGAAGAAAAGAAGAAAAAGAAGAAACAGAAGTTAGACCCTAACTTCCTCTCTTAGACCAAACTAAATTCCAGATGAACTACATAGTTATACTTTACATCAATTAAGAGACAAGAAATCTATGTAAATTCATTGTTTTGCTACTATTATAATGGAGGACTTTCTAAACGTATTTAAACATAGATGGGAATGACTGATGTATTTGCCCACAATGTAGACACGTGTAAAAAGATAAACCAAAACGTATACAAAATGAAGCAAACAACAAATTGCTAATAATGTTCATAAACAAAGAACTCTTAACAAAGTAGTAAGATTTAAATCACTTAAATCATGGCCATATAACTTATTTAAAACAAAACAATATTGGCAAATATTGACTAAAATGATAAATATCAAATTAGATGTTCTGAATGTATATTTTAAAAAGTTACATGCCATTCATGATCCAAGAAGTTAGAAAATATTTACTTATATAGTATGCTATATACGATAATAATAGAAATAATAAGGTAGGTAGAAATATAAATTTAACACATTCTTAAGCATATTTTGGCATTCTTAAACTTAAAATAATTTTATTGTGTATCACTTACATAAAGTATACATAAAATAACATTCCAAAAAATCATCAGGAATATAGTCAAATATGTACATTGATGTTCATAGTGTTACTTATAATATTAACTAGAATGAACCCAAATTTCCAAAAATAAGGGCTGGGATAAGTAAATTGTATTGTTTCCATCAGATTAAATTTAGTGATCCCATTAAAAATCATGTTATCAAAAATATATAAGGACATACAAAAGTGTACATAATATATTAAGTAACAAAGACAATATGTCTGTTGGTGATATGACATCAGCAAATATATGCATTTTATAAACATAGACATGTACACAAATAAAGAGCATTATGTGTGCATATATATGTGTGTGTGTGTATATATATATATATATATATATACCTTCATAACCAACATATTAACAATTGTAATTAATAAGTAATTGACAGAGGGATTCCATACAGACTACACCTGAACAATCAAACAAGATTTCCCTATTCAGAAGATACAGAAGAAACTAACTGGAACCAGTCTATGTAGCAAAGTGAACAGCAGCGTTCTTGGAGGGAGACTTATGCTTGTTGCTCCCCATCTTCATTAGTTAGAACACAACTTCAAAGGCCACATTTGAAAGAGTAAGAGTTACATCATATCTTCTGTAAACTCAATCAAAGCTCATCTAGACCTCAAAGCATCGGACTGAGGCAGTTCGCATATGCAAGTGTGAACATGTGCTTGAAACCATCTCATCTGAGCAAAGCGCATCTCATCACCTTCCATGTATGATAATCTATGCCTGCATAGGGTAAATACCAGTATACCAAGGCATGCCCACAGTTCTCAATGACTCAGGTCTGATCTAAGTGGCTCCCTGACCTTATCAATTGTGCAACTAATACAAATGCCAGTTCCCCAAATATTTCTGAAAAGCATGTGGTCAGGCTTCCAATGGGTCGATCCTACTGAAATACACCAAACTATTTATTTATTTCAGCTGATCTTTGATTTAGGAGAGAAAACATAATTTTTCAATTTTTTTCTGTGTGCTTTTATTTATGAATTTCCTAAGGGAGAGATCAGGCCTGGTTTTAGTCCTCACCAATATCCAGCACCCAGCACGTGCCTGGCACAAATACCCCTTAATCATAAGGTTTTGATTTAATTAATTAAAACACATATATGTATTTTCCAAATTTTCAACACTAAAAAGAAATTACTGTTTTTAATATAAGTGGTGAATTATTTTCATTTTTTCTTCCTCTCCAAAAATTATAATAGACACTAACCATTTAGACTAAGTAACTAACTAAATAATCCATTTTCAGAATCACAATGGCTATTTGCATTATAATCCCTTACTGTCATGTTTCCAAGCTTTGAGAACTTTTTCAACCTTCTCCTGCTACTTGAAATAAGATACTTAAAATATATTTTTTAATGTTTTTAATGTTTATTTATTTTTGAGAGAGAGATCAGAGCGTGATTTAATGTTTATTTATTTTTGAGAGAGAGATCAGAGCGTGAGTGAGTGAGGGGAAGAGAGAGGGGGGACATAGAATCTGAAGCAGGCTCCAGGCTTTGAGCTGTCAGCACAGAGTCCAACGCGGGGCTCAAACTCATGGACCATGAGATCATGAGCTGAGCTGAAGTGGATGATTAACCGACTAAGCCACCCAGGAGGCCCTAGGCATGTATACTTTTGAAACAATTGCCCTTATGTTTAAGTCATTAAATATAGAGAAAGTTACCAGTCCATTCATGGAACTATGGTTTCATAGTTTGAGGCAAAAGTTGAAAGTCTTAATCATAATAACTTCATTAAAAAATTATTTCCAGCTGTTGTTTGTCCAAGTCCTATTGTGAGAGTGTTTAAGAATATAGGTTATAATAGTTACAAAATACTGAAACTATATTTCTGATTCTTTATAATGATTATTGCATCCAACTATTGTAGTAAACATAGTTTTCCCTTCCTCTGATACGAGACCAAAATTTTGCCCTGTTATTTTTGATGCCTAAAGAGAAAATACCCACTTTCAGCTGTGCTCTATCAGTCTCTGTAATCTCTATACCTATATATCACATTATAGGACTGATCTTATTTTAAATGCATAATCACTCTCCTCATGTGGGGCCCACTGTAGCCTTACAATGCTGCATTCCTTTCATCCACCTTCCATACATACTTTCCCACAATTCCTTAATAACTCTTTCATATTTCTCTCTCAACCTCCAACACCTGTTTCTGTTGCTCTGTTGATGACCTTACTGGATACTTCACTGAGAAAATACCAGCAAACAGGAGAGAAATTCTAAATACCCTACTACCTTAGCTAGCTGCTAATCTGTATCAATGTCTGTATTTTCCTGCCTTTCTTCTTATCATAACGGATGCATTTTCCACACAACAAATCTAAAGTCAGTCCTTCCATTAGTGTTCTCTCTCCTACTTGAGGACAGAGAGCCAACAATTCTCCTTGGTCAATTTAGATCTTTGTTTTTTATCTTTACATTGAATAATTCCTTTCAGCATATAAACACATTCTTATCTTTAAAAAATCATCTTTTTGGGGCGCCCGGGTGGCTCAGTCTGTTGGGTGTCAGAATCGGCTCAGGTCACGATCTCACTGCTTATGAGTTCGAGCTCCATGTGTGGCTCTGTGCTGACAGCTCCCAGCCTGGAGCCTGATTCAGATTCTGTGTCTCCATCTCTGTCTGCCCCGCCCCGACTCACACTCTGACTCTCTCTCAAAAATAAATAAACATTAAATTTTTTTTTATTTTTTATATGAAATTTATTCTCAAATTGGTTTCCATACAACACCCAGTGCTCATCCCAACAGGTGCCCTCCTCAATGCCCATCAACCACTTTCCCTGCCCCCTGACCCCCCATCAACCCTCAGTTTATTCTCAATATTTAAGAGTCTCTTATGGTTTGCCTCCTTCCCTCTCTGTAACATTTTTTCCCCCTTCTCCTTCCTGCTGGTCTTCTGTTGAGTTTCTCAGGATCCACATATGAGTGAAAACATAAGGTCTTTCTCTGCCTGACTTATTTCACTTAGCATTACACTCTCCAGTTCCATCCATGTTCCTACAAATGTGCAGATTTCATTCTTTCTCACTGCCAAGTAGTATTCCATTGTATATATAAAACACATCTTCTTTATCCATTTGTCAGTTGACGGACATTTAGGCTCTTTCCATAATTTGGCTATTGTTGAAAGTGCTGCTATAAACATTGGGGTACAAGTGCCCCCATGCATCAGCACTCCTGTATCCCTTGGGTAAATTCCTAGCAGGGCTATTACTGGGTCATAGGGTAGATCTATTTTTTTTTAATGTTTATTTATTATTGACAGACAGAGAGACACAGAGCATGAACAGGAGAGGGGCAGAGAGAGGGGAGACACAGAATCCGAAGCAGGCTCCAGCCTCTGAGCTGTCAGCACACAGTCTGATGCCGGACTTGAACCCACGAGCCATGAGATAATGACATGACCTGAAGTAGGTCGCCTAACCAACTGAGCCACCCAGGCGCCCCTATTTTTAATTTTTTGAGGAATCTCCACACTGTTTTCCAGCGCGGCTGCACCAGTTTGCATTCCCACCAACAGTGCAAGAGGGTTCCCGTTTCTCCACATTCTCTCCAGCATCGATAGTCTCCTGATTTGTTCATTTTAGCCACTCTGACCAGGGTGAGGTTGTTGTTTAACATAGTGTTGGAAGTTCTAAAATTAGCAGTCAGACAACAAAATGAAACCAAAGGCATCAAAATTGTCAAAGATGAAGCCAAGCTTTCACTTTTTGCAGATGACATGATACTATACATGGAAAACCCGACAGACTCCACCAAAAGTCTGCGAGAACTGATACATGAATTCAGCAAACATAAAATACCTAGGAATAAACCTAACCGAAGATGTAAAAGATCTGTATGCTGAAAACTATAGAAAGTTTATGAAGGAAATTGAAGAAGCCGCAAAGAAATGGGAAAACATTCTGTGCTCATAGAAGAATAAATATTGTCAAAATGTCAAAACTACCCAAAGCAATCTACACATTCAGTACAATCCCAATCAAAATTGCACCAGCATTCTTCTCGAAGCTAGAACAAGCAATCCTAAAATTTGTATGGAACTACAAAAGACTCCGAATAGCCAAAGTAATATTGAAGAAGAAAACCAAAGCGGGAGGCATCACAATCCCAGACTTTAACCTCTACTACAAAGCTGTAATCATCAAGACAGCATGGTATTGGCACAAAAACAGACACATAGACCAATGGAATAGAATAGAGACTCCAGAATTGGACCCACAAATCTATGGCCAATTAATCTTTGACAAAGCAGGAAAGAATATCCAGTGGAAAACAGACAGTCTCTTTAACAAATGGTGCTGGGAGAACTGGACAGCAACATGCAGAAGAATGAAACTAGACCAATTTCTTACACCATTCACAAAAATAAACTCAAAATGGATGAAGGACCTGAATGGGAGACAGGAAACCATCAAAACCCTAGAGGAGAAAGCAGGAAAAACCTCTCTGACCTCAGCCTCAGTAGTTTCTTACTTGACACATCTCCAAAGGCAAGGGAGTTAAAAGCAAAAATGAACTGTTGGGACCTCATCAAGATAAAAAGCTTCTGCACTGCAAAGGAAACAATCAACAAAAGTAAAGGGCAACCGATGGAATGGGAAAAGATATTTGCAAATGACATATGGGATAAAGCGCTAGTATCCAAAATCTATAAAGAACTCACCAAACTCCACACCCAAAAAAACAAATAATCCAGTGAAGAAATGGGCAGAAGACATGAATAGACACTTTTCTAAAGAAGACATCCAGAGGGCAAACAGGCACATGAAAAAATGCTCGACATCACTCCTCATCAGGAAACTACAAATCAAAACCACACAATAAATTTTTTTAATCATCTTTTGACTTTATGGTCCCTTACCACATACTTAACTTTTCTCTGTCTTTTATTATAAGCAGCTTTATAAGAGCTATCTATACTGGCTCTCTCCAGCTTTTCTCATGGAAGTATCTCAAGAAACCACTGCAGTCAAGCTTTTGTCCTTGTGACTCTCCTGAAACTGTACCAATGGCTTTCATGTTGGACTGGCCAACTCTCATTTCCCATTTTGAATGATCGTCAGCATTCACCATAAATGGTCGCTTCCTCTGTTCCTTTGGCATCCAGGATTTTCCTTCCATGTCTTCCTTCTTTTTCATCTTCTTTGCTTTTTCTCTTTTCCTCAACCTCTAAATCTTGGAGTATTCTAAAGATCAGTTTGGGATTATCTATTTTTTCTCTATTTTTTTGTTATTTATTTATTTTTGAGAGAAAGACAGAGCATGGGCGGGGAAGGGACAGAGATAGAGGGAAACACAGAATCCAAAGCAGGCTCCAATCTCTGAGCTGTCAGTATAGAGTCTGAGGCAGGGCTCGAACTCGTGAACCACAAGATCATGTCCTGAGCCAAAGTTGGACACTTAACCGATTGAGCCACCCAGGTGCCCCTTCTTTTCTCTATTCTTACTTCCTTACTGATTTCATTCAAATCATTCAAAGCATCAAATAGATGCTTTGAATGCCATCTATATGACTAATGTTGCCTAAGTCTATATATCCAATTGTAGTAGCTAATCTCTAAAAGTGGCATGACTTGAGCTGTATCTACCGGTATTCTCATTCTTGTATATTTCCCTCTCCTTGAATCTGGACTGACCCTGTGACTTACTCTTGACCAATAGAATACAACAGAAGTAAGGCTGTATGATTTCCAAGAGTAGGTTATAAGAAGTCCTGCAGCTTGCATTTGGATTTTTGAAGTGCTTTCTCCTGGAATGGATCTCTTTCCTGGAACCCAGCCATAATGCAAACCAAAGCCACAATTAAAGACCATAGGTAGATGCTCTGAGGATAGTCCTGGCTGAGCTTCTAGCTAACAGCCAGCATCAACAGTGCACTATGTGAATGGGTTCTTTACATGCCAGTTCAAGTCTTCAATGGCTCCAGTCCCAGCCCTTATTTGACTGCAACCACATGAGATTCCCAAAAAGAGCCACTCAGCTGAACCCTGTCAATCCACAGAATTGTAAGAAATAGAGACGAATCATTGTTTTAAGCCACTGAGTTTTGAGTAGTTTGTTATGCCTCCATCGATAACAGGGTTACTTGAACTTCCGACTTAGATATTCGGCCCACTAGGTGTCTCTACTTGATGATTAATAGGCGTGTCAAACTCAGCATGTCTAAAATAAACTCTTAATCTCTCTCTAGCAAGCATTATTGCCTCCTAGCCTTTCTCATCCCAATGAATGATCCATAATTACAGATGCTCCGACCAAAACCTTTGGCTCCATCATAGAACCCTCTTTCATTCATGTGGTAAATCCAGTCTGATAATGAATTCTATCTGTTTTATCTTCATAATATAGCCAGAATCTGGCCATTTTCCACCTTTTCCACTTTAACTTCATGCTGTTCAAAGCTCCCCCCTTACTCTATTTCAGACACGCTGTAACAGTCTACATATTGTCATGCCTTAAAGCTTTTGTATTTTGTTTCCCCATATAAAAGTATACACTGTGGCTCTCCTTAAATGTCATTTTTTTCAGGGAGCCTTTCCTGACCAACCAATTTACAATTACAGCCCCTATACCTCAAAGATGCTACCTATTCGCTATCATTCTTTTCTCATAGTACTTCCCCTAATCTGACATATTCAATTTTCTATTTTTTAAATTTTATTATTTATTCGATTATGTGATTCTTTGTTTTCTTTCTTTCTTTAAATTTGCCTTCTGATTAAGCCCCTTGAGGGCAGGGATTTTGACTGCTTTATCTTCAGCTCTTAGAATAGTGTCACAAATAAATCAGATAATAAATACTGGTGGAATTGGGGGATGAGTAAGATTTTCTCTTCTTTTAAAGTTATTTTAATGCATGCAATTAAAATGAATTGTGTTTCGGTTTAAATTTTCTTCTCTAATTCATGTGCTAAAATTAGTGACCAAATTAATTAAGGTAATGAGGGAAAAGAATGTTTTGACAAAGGTTGTTAAAGATGAAGCGAATTTTCTGCAACTCCTATCCTGTGTTGTGCCATATTTTTCAAAGACATTTTAAATGTATGTGAGAAGTAATTAAATAAATTTTTAACCACCCAACCCAGCACGGATTTGTGTGCAGTTATAAAATTTAAAGTTAATTTGCATTTTAATCCAGCCTGCAGTGTTTACATTTACATGCATATCTTATTTTTTATATGTTTATATTCTGAGACCTAAATCTCCACCTGTGTTTAATAACTTTATCTTTAATATTCTATATCTAAGATGAACTACACCAACCGTCTTTAGAAATATCTTTGTTGGTAGGGACTTAAAATTTGCAACAGAATACTATATGTTGATATACATTTATGAAACTTAACTGAGGAAAACTTGTGCGGAATAGAAAGTATTGACTAACTGTACGTGCTTCAAAGCCAGGAGAGACCCCAAATAAATTAGACCTCAGACTCCTATGAGAACACAAGAGGCCAAGATAATGAGTGTAACCTAATAAGATGAAAATGATAAAGGCAAATATCAATATTTCTATAAATATCAGTTTCTGGCATTCATCTTAGTAACAACCATTCTACAAGTATGAAGCTGGGAAGTGTAGCTTAGCAAACATCAACAAAAGATATATGGATTAAGAAACCACAAGCACAAGAAAATTGTTATGTTTCTGCACAAAAAGAGGCAACTTTACTTTTAAGCCAAATTAACGAAAGAGTCTGAAGAAGGTGATGATAATATTCTGCTCTGTGCTTCCCACCGCCTACCTGTAGTGTCTTTTCCAATTCTTGGTTCAGAGACAGAGCCAACTGAAATGCACTCTGAGGTGAAGGGTCACTATGTTGAGTAAACATGAAATAACGTCAAAGGGGGAAAAACATGTAATGGGTCAGAAGGAAGTCTAACTCACTAAAAAAAAAGACACGAGGGAATTAATCTCAATAGCTATTTTCAAATTTATGAGGGCTTTATTTTGGAAAGGAGAAGTAGACTTGTTCTAAGATCACTCATGTGTAGAGATGCTACTAATGGTTCCATACGTTACCATTACAGTACATACATCATCTGAAAAGCCCTCCATCCACAAAACACTTAGATACTAATAAATTATTACAAATTTACTTTAAATGTACTAATTTAAAAATAAGAAAAGAAATTCCCCAGGGACTAAAAACCAATGGATCAAAATTCTGAAACCAGAGTGATAAATAAATACTAAAGCTGTGCTACCTCAGGGCAAAATGGATCCCAGGACTTAGGGCTGAGTGTCAAAGGACAGCCTATGGGAAAAAGTACATGGAACTTTGATCCCCAAAACATGAGAGGAGGAGGGTGTAAGTGAGGAGGCCCCCTGTCCCCAACATGAAGATAGATACCTGACTAGAATCCCTTTCTCAGTAAAGATATGGGTATTAAAAACATCCTCCTGTCTGTAGCAAGGAGAACCAAAGAAGAAACCTGTGTGTCTGCCCCAGTTAACAGGTGGGAAAGTTACCATAACAATAGAAGTAATAACCTACTCCTAGAACTATGATTATAGGCTAACCTCAGGTAAGTCTATTTATTATGGCAACCAGAGAAAGATTGCAGACAGAGAAACTCCAAGACAGGAATTTGATTTAAAGTAGGCTGTTGATGCCCATTTAAAAAACACACTAATTCTACACCTGAAACAGAAAGAAGAAAGAAGAAAGAAAGAAAGAAAGAAAGAAAGAAAGAAAGAAAGAAAGACAAAAACAAATACCACTCAGGAAAGAAGATCATCATCTTAGGCTTCTTGGAATATATACAAATTAAGTCCTGGTAAATATAGGCTCACAGTAGAAAGAAAAATATCAAATACACAAGGAAAGAGCCACCATGAGTGAGAAAAATACTGAAATCAGAAATAATTAGTATTAGATTTACATCCTCAAGGACTCAGATATTGGAGTCATCAAAAACCAAATATAAAGTGTATACAAAAACATTCAAAGAAATAAATGATGGGCTCTAAAACATGGGCAAAGAATCAGAGACTGTTGAAAATGTTCAAGTAGATTTTCACAAAGTTCCAAAAAAAAGTAAAAAAGAAAGGAAAGAAAATATTGGAAATGAAATATATAGAGAAGTTAAAAATTACAGCTGACTAGAGAATTGGTGACCAGGAAATGTAGATGGAAAAAAAAAATCACTAAGAACGCAGTAGACTGAATCAAGTTGATGGAAAACATGAAAAAGGTATTGTAAGAAGTAACAAAAGGAAGAGAGTCTGAAGGCATAATTTATTTGTAGTCAGTCACAGAATGAAAGAAGAGAGAAAAGTAGGAAAGGCAATGTTCAAAAAGTTCATTTAAAAAAATGAAAAAAGTTAATAAACAAGAATTACTCACAATGAATAAGGAAATCAACTCTAAATTTTAAGAATCTCATGAATTCCAAGTACTGCAAATAAAAAGCAAAGTCAGACCTACACTCATTGTAGTAAACCTGCAAAATAGCTCTTGCCCTCTAACCCCAAATATCTAAAAACTCTCTGAAGGGGCGCCTGGGTGGCTCAGTTGGTTAAGCGGCCGACTTCGGCTCAGGTCATGATCTCGCGGTCCATGAGTTCGAGCCCCGCATCGGGTTCTATGCTGACAGCTCAGAGCCTGGAGCCTGTTTCAGATTCTGTGTCTCCCTCTCTCTGACCCTCCCCCGTTCATGCTCTGTCTCTCTCTGTCTCAAAAATAAACAAACGTTAAAAAAAAAATTTTAAAAAAACATTAAAAAAAAAACTCTCTGAAAACAAAATAAAGGAAAAGCAATTGAAGAGCAGAATTACAAAGATAGTAATTTGGGTAGCCAGAGCATTAGAGGAATGCCTTTACAGTGGCAAGAAGATAATAAAGGTAAACCTAGAATTGGGTAGTCAGAAAAAATTATATTTCAAGGAGGATATAGAAAAGACATTTTTCTCTTAAAACAAGAAAACAAAAAATTAAGTGTTACAACCAAAATAACACCCTGAAGAAACTTTTAGAATAACTTCTTGGAGAATTTATTGCATGAAAACAAATAAGGATATCTAAAACTTGGAGATACTGGTTTCTGAATCAGTGAGTCTAACTCACGAATGCTGCAAAACAATTCGTAAGAATTAGTTATGTGCCAGACCCAGAAAGATATCATAAGGTTTGAATATTCGAAATAGTCTGTTTAAAGTTACCTAAGGTTAGTAATATTCAAACCATAGAGACTAAAATGAAATCTAATTACACTATTTAGTTAGGTAGTAAATGATTTTTATATAGCCATAATAAGTGTATTAGTCTTCAGTCTGTAGTCCTCCACAGAAACAGAACCAATAGGTGAGCCAATGAATAGATTTATTATAAGGAATTGGCTCACATAATTATGGAAAGGGGAGAAGTCCTCAGATCTGCAGTCAGCAAGCTGGAGACACATGAGAGCTGCTGTGTAGTTTCAGTCTGAGTCCAAAGGCCTGAGAACCAGGAGCGCTGATGGTGTAAGCTCAAGTCCAAAGGCTGGCAGGCTCCACACCCAAAATATTTCAGTTCGAGTCCTGAGGCCAAAAAAGACCAAAGTCACAGCTCAAAGAAGGCAGGCAACAGGGATTTCCTCTTAGTCGTTTTGTTCGATTCAGGTCTTTAATGCATTGGATAAGGTCCTCTAGAGAGGACAACCTTCTTTACACAGTCTACCAATCAGGTGTTAATCTCATCCAGAAACACCCTCACAAACACATGCTGAATAATGTTTAACCAAAAGTCTGGGCACCCTATGACCCAGGCAAGCTGACACATAAAATCAACCATTACGATAACATAAAGGCTTTATTTTTAAAATTATTATACGAAACCCAGAAGACTTGACTGTGGTTACAGAACATAATCTTAATAGCATGTACCAAATATTTATGCATCTGTGTTATACTACTGTTACGGCAAAGGCTTTATAAACACTTCTAATTTAAGGTGAGAGAGAAAGGATTTAATTTGATTGCTATCCTGAGACTCCTCTCATATTTCTCAGAAGCTTTTTTTCTGAGATTGTTTCCTGTATCATATTATGTGACATTCACTCTAAGTAGAACAGCTTTGGATTGAAAATCATTTACTTGGTGACCCACCAGTGTTTTTCTACTTATGCATGTCATGTTCACTTATATGTGGGTTCCTATATTCTGACCAGAAGACATGTGAATGGGTACAGTATGGTACTTCAAAGCATAACACCACATTTCCATGTGTGAATTCACAGTCTAAATACAAGAGATTGTGTTTGTCTTTGTGCATATGTGGAAGGAAGATTATAGCATCTAATAAATCTTTGTGCCAGCATATTGCCCATGAATGTGCACCAAGTATACATCTCAGATTTTACTTTCTAAAATGTGTAGTTTTAATACTATGTGCCTTTAATTTTATTTAAAATAAATATAAGCTCATCAAAAATATATGAAGTATTTAAATATACCAAGATGAAAAATAAATATCATCCAAAGTTATATCATTCAAACCCAACAGTATCTTATTTGAAATCATTTCTTTCTTTATCTCCTTCTCACTCTTAACAAGATTTGGGAGATTTTTAACATAGCTTAATTATTCTATATTTACAACTTGGCATTCTGGTTATTATGGAAAATAACAATCTGCTGACATTTTAAAGTACATTCATGCTCAGATCGCACTCAAGACCAATTAAATCAGAATCCCTAGAGGTGGGGTGAGTCATATTTATTTTTTTAAGCGCTCCCTAGTTGATTGTAAAATGGAGCCAGGGTTGAGAGCCACTGGCATAACATACGAGCATTGTCCATGTTGTTAAATAGTTTTCATAAACATTACTTTAAATGAGTGCTTGCATTACACAGACATACTGAAATTTATTTAAAATTCTCTCAGTGTTGGATATTTAGGTTATTTTCAACTATATATGTACATATGGATAGACCAAAATTTATGTAAATACTTGGGGTGCCTGGGTGGCTCAGTCGGTAGAGCATCCGACTTCAGCTTAGGTCATGATCTTACGGTTCATGAGTTCAAGTCCTACATCAGGCTCTGTGCTGACAGCTCGGAGCTTGGAGCCTGCTTCAGATTCTATGTCTCCCTCTCTCTTTGCCCTTCCTCTGCTCTCTCTCTCTCTCTCTCTCTCTCTGTGTCTCTCAAAAATAAATAAATATTAAAAGTATTTTTAAAAATAAAAAACTATATGTAAATACAACATCTTCCCACATATTTATTATTATCAGAAGATGCAGATGTGTTGACCTTTTGAGAGGAGTTAAGTTATAAAGTGGACCTAATACCCTGAGATGACACTCTCTTTTAGTTCTTTTGGCCACTGATTAACTGACTGTAGCTGGGAGCTATAAAGAAAATCAGAAAAACTGAACATTACTGCTAGAATTCATAATTTTGTTAAGAATCTAAAATTGATGAATTATAATTTAAAAATTTTTTTTTTTCAACGTTTATTTATTTTTGGGACAGAGAGAGACAGAGCATGAACGGGGGAGGGGCAGAGAGAGAGGGAGACACAGAATCGGAAACAGGCTCCAGGCTCTGAGCCATCAGCCCAGAGCCTGACGCGGGGCTCGAACTCACAGAACGCAAGATCGTGACCTGGCTGAAGTCGGACGCTTAACCGACTGCGCCACCCAGGCGCCCCATTTAAAAAGACTTAAATACACGCTTTGTATGTATTGCTTTGTACATTATATATAAATGTATATGAAAATAGAAATGATTTTTATTAGTGTAGGGTTATTTTTTGGAGAGGTTATAACCTCAGTCCTTGAGAATTTCGAAGACTAGTAACAACACAATTCATGGAAGCATAATTTATTTTAAGAAATAGAGAAAAATCACATTGTATTTGATTAGGGGGGTTGTGATAAAGAGAAGTATTTTGTCAAAATCCAATTCAGACATCCCTATGGAAAATTAAGACAGTTGGGATTAGATAGTATCCACTTATCCAATTTCTGCCTCACTGTGTCTTTTTTATTTGAATTAATCTGGGTAATGAACACCCAAACCAAATTATTGTGGGTTGATTACCCATGAAAAGTGGGTTAATTGTTTAATAGCCATGGGTGCAAGCGGGTATAGGTATTTTAATATACATAAACTTCTAGTTGGCATATTTGATAGTGGCATAAAATACATATACAATGAAATCAACAATACGGTTTCACATTAAAAGTTGATTAATCTTCTTGTTAGCATAATTTAATTGTCTGTAAAATTGGTTGCTAAATACTGGAAAAATAGTCATCTATTATAATTGCATCTGTTTAAAAAACAAGAATAAATGAGTGTTTTCTGAGTTCTAAACAAATAAATCTTAATTTTGAGAAAATATTGGAAGAAAAGAGATATTTAGTGCCACTTACAATCAAAGGCAAATGTAACAAATGGTGGTTTCCATTGTCAGCTTAGCTTGTTATCAATCTTGGGTACAGTCAGATGCAGCTATCCACATTCCTATGCAGTTTAAAGTGAAATCTACATAAAAGTATTCAATTTCTAAGGAAAAAGTTGGCATCTAATTGAACAATACTGGCTAGCATTTACATTCACTGGGCAAGACAAATGGACCCAATCAAGAAACACTAGCTATAGCCATGCTTTCTAATTTACTTTCTAAGGTCATTAAGGGGAAGACCTTATTAGAACATAGCTGCCAGAGCCATTATCTTTCGTTCACTTTCAATAAGGGTGCACAGGATTCCAATGAAAAATGCCAGCATTCAGCTCTCCTCTCATGGCAGAAGCAATGGACCCAATTAAAAACTTTGGTGAATGGATCCATTACATTATGCCCTTTCTGGAGAAAAGCAACAACAACAATGGAACACAAGGGAATAACAAAATAACAACAGCAACCAAAAAGGATAGAGAGCAGGAGAGTGAGCATGCTGTATCAGCAGGGAAGCTGCAAGTGTGGGCAAAAGGTCATAATAAAGTTCACAAAGTTAACAATGAAGCCAACCATAAGGCTCTACTTGATTGTCAAATCATCACTAATTTCCTATTTTTTTCCTTGTTTTATTTTCCTTCTTTTTTTTTTTTTTTCCAGCTTCTACTTGAGTTGATTCCTTTTGCTTCTTATGGTAAACTGGGCTACAGCCTGCCATTGCTTATTGCTTTCTTAAGAAATGAAGAAGTCATGGAGTATTTTTTCCTTTAGCATTAATTTCAGAGGGCAGGTCCCGGTGACAACTGATTCAGAAGCATCATTTTGGCATATCCCTGGTACCTGCCCTTCAGCTGAATGGTACCGAAAACCAACATCGCAGAAATCTTGATATGTCCAATTTGTGGTGAATCCCAGAGATAACCCCTTTTGCTGTGTTCAGGGTACTCATCCCCTGTTCTCTGAGAGTCAACAAGGTTTAACATCATCTCACAACTTCCTTTCTTTAAGATGATTCTTGGCTGTGCAGCCCACAGAGACCCAATTACCACGTATTTGCATTTCCTCCCCTCCCTTTCCTCCTCCCCAGGTTATGAAGGCCCAGGGTTCACAGCTAAGTCTCTAGACTATGCCTTGGAGAGAACCAGATCAAGAACTCTTCCCAACTGTCCACGAGGCTAAATCAGAAACAATAACAGCAATCAACACCTACAAATGCTGACACTTGAAAGGAACCAGAGACTTCTAAGAGGATGAAAGAGGTGGTCATTGGGGAGCTGCAGTTAAATTTCACCTAGAAAAACAGAGAAACAAAGCACCAGAAAAAAGCAAGAACAGGCTGAATGTGCCTGGGAGTTCATAAACCTTACCCAAGACAGCGGCATGGTCAGAGGAGGCCCCGGCTTCTCAGCTCTTCTCCTTGCTGCATACTAGCCAGATGACACTCCTATGCTACAAGATGTATTCCCAGTTGTACATATTAATTTTGATGCTTGCCTAGAGCCACAGTTTCTCATTCTCTGTCAACCAGTGTGGTTAATTATGTACTGTAATATTTAAATTACAATTCTGATTATTTTTGAGAGATAATTAGACTATGAAAGAGAAGGAGACAGAGTTGCAATGAAGGTTGTTCAGAAAATTCTGGTGATAGCAGGAAGACAATATATTCTCCCAGAAGGAAGACTCATTTGTGGCACAGTTGGGCTGCAGGGAGACTACAATGAACTCTTTGGAACCATGCATTTATATTAATTAAGGAGGGGCCATCTGGTTAAGACAAAAAAAAAAAAAAAAAGAAAATATAAAATACAATCAATTCTCGTAGATGACTTATGAAACTCTGAGTTACATGTGCACTTCCCCAGTAATTTCTTGTCCTCTATCTTATCCATCTCTTGACTTCAGAACTTCTATTTTGCCCCAAACATAAAAAGGACTTCTTACCTTGTCCCTGTTCTTCATTTACTTGCTTTTGATACAAAATCTTATTGTTAATATACAAGTACTTCATTGTTTCACTCTCTCTTATGGTATCTCTTCCAAATGACCATGAAGTATTGGATAAGATAGAGTCTGGTGGATACTTGGTCAATTTGTTTTCCAACAATGGAGCTATTCATGTAAATTTAACACATGCATTTGTGTAATTATTGGACCTATTAGTAGATGGATCTGTGCCAAGTAGGGAATAAATATTCAATTAAAAGAAATTAGCTCTTAATGTGTTTTTCTGGCAATATCAAGGACATATTTGGCATGAGGCAGTAACTTATTTTTATTTTAAAATCTGTTTCCACTAATTTTTTTACACACAATAATAAAGCCAAGTAGACATAGTCAAGTCACATAGTCAAAGAATGACACTCAAGAGCTAAGGCACACTCCTGGGTGCAACACTATCCCCGCAATTTTTTTGCTTCTTTTTCCTCTTCCCTTCCTCTTTCAATACTTTCTTTCTTTCTTTCTTTCTTTTTTTTCTTTCTTTCTTTCTTTCTTTCTTTCTTTCTTTCTTTCTTTCTTTCTTTCTCTTTCTTTCTATCTTCCTTCCTTCCTTCCTTCCTTCCTTCCTTCCTTCCTTCCTCCCTTCCTTCCTTCTGTAAGCATCTGAGTAAATTTTGTGTTATTTCAGGCACAAGTTTAGGTCCTGGGGAAACAAACAAAACAGGCATAGTAATAAGAGAAACAAATAATTGTGGTCTCATCCAATGTAATGAATGGTCTCTCACATGGATTTCAGCCATGTTAAATATAACTGGTGGTGAACACAATTAAGTAGGTAATTCTAGTAGTCTGTGCTTCCAGGAAGCTAAGCAAAGGCCATATCACCATAAGATAATGAGCACAGAACCAGAAAAGTAGTCTCCAACAACTTGTATTATCATAGAAATCAACTAGATTTTCTGAAAACTAATATTTTAAAGTATTGGTAATAGCATAACATAATGGGTAAATAGTGCTAGCTTTGGTTTCACACAGATTTGGGTTCTAATATCAGAGTCAATACTTACTAGTGGTGTGACTTTGCATACATTACCTAATTGGTCTAAGTTTCAATCTTCTTATTAATAAAATGGGATACAACTGCTTTGTTCTGAGGATTAAATGACATGAAGTATGTTAAGGGCTTACTATAACAACTGGTTCATAAAATTAATAACTATACTATTATTTATATTATGATTATTATCACAAAATTGAAACAGCAGTTCTACTTGTCAAAATCACTATCATACACTTCCTCCATGTGCATAAATAGCTACCCAACAGTGGTTTTCTCAACAGGAATCCAATCCAATATAACTTGAGAGAGGTAGACCCATCTGTTCTCTTAGTTCTTAAAAGGACACTCAAGATTCCTTTAAATGCAGGGTTTGGGAATACAGTAATGCCTTTAATGGTTAAATAGACTCATGACTAAATCAATACTAATGCAAAGAAAAAGGGGTGTGTGACCGGAAGCAGGAATGAATGTAATCTTTACATCCCATTGATTATAACTGTATTCACAAAGAGCAAAGGAGGTTGTTGGTTCTTTTGAAGTGCCTAGGTTAGCTTCTATCTAACCAATCGGGGATAATCTCTTTTTCCATTGACCTTTGTAAAATGATTTCCAGGAAAAAGCTCAAGTCCCTAGGCAGTACTTACTACATGCCTGTCTGTTATCTAGAAAAAAATAACAATCAAGAGTCTCAGAAAAATTAAGAAAAAATAACATAAGCTTTCATGACTTTTATAAAAGATGATTCCAATCAATTCTCACAATAATAAAATAAATTGTATTGGAAGCATTTGGAGCAATATGTATAATATCTGTATTATTGAATGACCTCATAAAAATATCTTAATGCCCAGTGAGAGGTAGTTAACCTTCACTGGAGTTATTATGGAAGTTAGGACAGTATACTAACTTGATTATTCTTTCCCTAAATATCCTGTTTCCTGTTAGCAATTGAATTATACTTTCTACTTTAAAATGCCAATCTTGTATAGAAAGTTAATTCCTAGGGGCGCCTGGGTGGCTCAGTCGGTTGAGCGTACGACTTCAGCCCAGGTCATGATCTCACGGTCTGTGGGTTCGAGCCCCGCATAGGGCTCTGTGCTGATGGCTAGGAGCCTGGAGCCTGCTTCGGAGTCTGTGTCTCCCTCTCTCTCTGCCCCTCCCCTGCTCATGCTCTGTCTCTGTCTCTCTCTCTCTCAAAACTACATAAACATTAAAAAAATTTTTTTTAATTAAAAAAAGAAAGTTAGTCCTTGAGATCTTAAAACACTCCCCAAACAGACAGCATGGATTCCAACAACTGTAATCTATATATTCTATGTCTATAAATTGTGTTTGTTCTTACAACTCTGTTTTAAAAAGGAAGATAGATTTAAAAAGAAAAGAAGAAGAAGAAACGGAAATACATACCTACTATTTTTTCCAATCACCAAATGCAAAAAGTCAGTTGGAAACAATGCAAATTACAAATGTTTCAACGCATAGCCTACAAGCAGGTATAAGAACACCACATCTTAGATAGCTTCTTCTCATGATGTAAGACCTAGAAATATCTGCTGCCATGTGATAAGCCCTATCAGACTTAGTATAGAAAGTCTATCCTTACCACCTAACCAATAATGCAAAAAATAATAATAATAATAAATACCAGTGTTTCATCTTGGAAACAACCCAATTGAATTATTTATCACTACACTGAAGGCTTGTAGAATTGATATCAGCTTCTTGAATGAGGGAGTATGAAGCATTTGAAAAAGAAAAACTTTCTCATTTGTTGTTTCTTGGGTGAAAATTCTAGCTACTAATTTGTCAATTGAATCACTGACCAGATAGTTTAGTTCTTTTGCATGCCTTTGTTCTGGAGTGAATTAAATAATCCCTTTTCTGGTAACAGAATTTTAGCTTCTTCCCAGGAGAGCTACTAGGCGATTAGGAGGAATTTAGGGTAACATATTACAATGAATGTCATAAATATCTCACACTTTTAATTTCGTCTTAACAAGATACTTAGTATCTGTTGATTATAAATCAATTGAATATTAAAAACACATTTATTGAAAATTTGACCACTAAGAATAAGATTGAGTAGGTAAATTATTACATAGTTTTTAGCATTGTGTAAATAAGCCTGAGAAGCAAAAAAAATCCCTATTTATTCAATAGCAGCTATTTTTATTTGAAGGGTTAGAATAAATACAGTCATCTTAGTACAGTATGTTAAAGACCAATAGAATATTCAAAGCATATTAAGTGAGATTTAGTAACCATAAATTTGATATGTGTCTATGATATAGCTGCTCATCTTCAATAAATAGGTTTTTAATAAGCAGTTGGTATTTATTCAACAAAAGCAACTGTTACAATGAATAAATTAAATGCCTATTTAAGACACTTCATTCAGCATAAAGAGGTAGTACGATTTCCCTATGGTACCAGAAATGATCGTGCTAATACTGGAGTGAAGCCAGTGCTCTAATACCCCATTGTCAGTGGGAAGCATGTCACGCTCCACACTGCAGCATGACCAGCATCACACAGCATGAGGAGTCACAGCCATGAACAATCAATCCAGGAATTTTGACAAGATTCTGTTGGCTGAAATCATTCCAATCCTTAAACATCAGCCAAGAGTACATGAGAAAGAGAGCAGTCTCCATTGCTTTTCAATGAGTCTGGAAGAAAAGGACTTCGATGTTTACTTTGATTTTATGGCTGCATACTCTCCAGTTATCAAATATGCCACTCAACCTAGAAGGTGATTTACCGACTCACCACTGGCACGTGTATGCGGGTTAGTTATCATGGGTGCTGCTTCACTAGCCCCGAAGTAGGAGGTTTCTGGAACTATTATGGGCTCCATTGGTATATTTCCAGCTGATTCCCCAGTATCTTTCAGTTTTTTCATATTGTTTTTACAGAAAAATCATATACTTTGATAATTTAATGTTGTCGCTTATTATACTATGATGGGCTTAAATGATAGAGAAGAATTGTGTTGACTATCAAATCTCTCTCCAACCAGCAACACCTACCTTAAATAGATGTGAGTATTTTTCGACAGTACCTTGTTGGTCATTCAAGTTTAGGTGAATGGATAGCTTGCATGTCATAAGCAAAGATGATTCTGTTCTTATTTACATTTCATTGTAACCATCTTATATAACAACTTAGTATTCATATTCAATTCAATTATTAAAATGCTGCTTTCTTCCAGTGAACAAGAAAGTCATTATAAAACAAAATGTATTTCTATTCATCATTGTCTTTTCTTACATCTGGCTACCACAAGGTATTTTGCCAACTTTTCTATATGCAAAATGAAACTGCATTAAGAAGATTCCAGAGATTGTAGGAGCATTGTTCTTAAGTAGCTCCAGCCATCTATTACGTATCTTGTCAGTGAAATAAATCATGGCCTTTCCTTAACTAACTTGCCAAACCTAAAATCATAAGCTTGTACATAACCTAGTGTATTTTTTTAGTCAGGGATTTGCAATATAATAAACACAAAGACAACATGAAAGGATTCATTTCTAAGTTCTTTAAATCCCAGGATTTTAATTCCCAGGAAGCTGAAAATTTTTTGAAGGCAGATTCTGAGTGAAAAGAATCACAGCAAATTTTGTGGTAAGGAACCTAATAAGCAACAGTGATCTGAGTCTCCAGGCTTAAGGGAGGAGTCAGACACACTACTAATGTTTTTTGGATGACCACTTGATTCAAATTTCTAGAAGAAAGAAAGGAGAAGCCTGACACACTGGATCAAACAATCACTCTATGACTCTCCTCCTCCTTCTCTCCACTTCTATCCATTGCTTCAATACTTATTAACCCTTGGGATTTTCTCTCCTAGAAACTAGAATTCTAAATAGAAACTAGTGTGTGTGTGTGTGTGTGTGTGTGTGTGTGTGTGTGTGTGTGTGCGCGCGCGCATTATTTTATATATGTATCCCCAATTTATTTTATCTTTTGTTTCCTATCATCAAAAAGAGTAAGAAACACACACACACACACACACACACACACACACACACACACACACACTTGAGATAAGGGAAGAAAGAAACCATTGAAAACATTGAAGGGCCTCCAATAAACAAAACTTATCCCTCTTCCATCATTTGTTGACAGTGTGAAAAATAAAGTGAAAAATATAGATGGAGGCTATAATAGGCAGAATTCTACAATGATACTCAAAATCTCCAGGACTCCCTTCTCATAGTGAACATGTACCACATAATCTCAGGGACTGTGAATATGATTGATTTTACTCCCATGCCTAGGTCTAGTTATATGGCACAGTTGACCTTAAAACAGGGAGATTATCTAGGTAGGCTTGATATAATCAAATGAGCCTTGTAAAAGCAAAAATTTTGTCTTGGCTGGTCACAGAAATCAGACATTCAAAGTAGAAGAAGGATTCTATTCGCCATTGCTGACTTGAAGATGGAGGGGGTCGTGGATGTGGACAGAATGTGGATGGCCTATAAGAACTGAGAGCAACACTCAGCTGAAAGCCAACAAGGAAACAGGGACCTCAGTCCTACAGCAGCAAGGAAATAAATTGCCCCTATAAGATGTTAGCAGAAGTGAGTGCTCCATGCACAGATGAGAACAGTAACACGAGCCAACATCTGGATTTCAGTCTAGTGAGATCCTAAGCAGAGTTCTCACAGAAACTATGAGAAAAGCAATTTGTGTTGTTTTATACCTCTGCATTTCAAGTGATTTGTTACAAGTTAATAGAAAACTAATAGAGAAGTAAAAACACCCCTTCTAGTATTGATAGACATTACATTGGAGAAGTTTGACTATTGTGAAAGCCAGATGGACTTAGTCACTGATCTCCAAAATTTGAGTCATTTGCTAATCCTGTCACAGGCAACATTGGGCTGGAGCAGGCCTTCACGGAAGGCAGGTCCCCTCCAAAGAGGAAGAAAGGTGGAGTTAGTCTGAAAATGTTAGCTATTTTTCCCAAATTGACTGATCAGTTACATCATCCCACCTTTCCAGAGGCATAGCAAGTAAAACGTTAGGGACTCAGACTTATACTAATTGAACTTTTTTCACTGGAAGGAAATATTAAGAACAAGGAAGAATTCTCGTTTAGTAAAAAGAAAGAGGAAGGGAGAGAAGAAAGATATGGAGGACGGGGCCTGTCTTACTCATCTTAATAACTACTACCTACACTCGGTTGAAAATCATTGCTCAATAAAAGCTTATTAAAAGAAAGGTTGAATAGGTGAATGCATTATTAATATATTTTCTTTTAAACTTAGAATAATAACATTTCACTTGACAACAGGAACGCCAACATTATATACCTAGGTATGCATTGGTATGCATTATGCATAGAAGCATAATAAAGTCGCATGAACACAGACTTGAAACCATACACCCATGTTAAGAAACTAACCAGCTAACACCTTGAGAAGTAACTTCAGCTCTATTCTTTATCTGCACATTAAAGCCAATACTAACCCGTGGGATCGTTGGAAAGATGGAATGAGAAAATCTAGGGATAGTGCTCAGCATGGTGCTTACCACATAATAAGTGATTACTAAATGGAAGTCATGAATCATTTCTGAACCGGTTCTTCAAAGTTTATAGACTCAGACTTTCCTTTAAAGTACACCATCAGCGCAGACCTTAGCAAGTGTAAAAATTGATGACACTCTGTGGCCACCATCCCCAGGTGGTAGTGAAGTGTTTCAGGCTTTGTGAATAGTATACCACATATACTTCAAAATGAAGCTTCAGAATTATCCTTGGGACTGTAAGGAAACATGGAAAATTATATATCTCCGCTTTGGACCATCTACCTATATGTGATATTCATCACCATTGTCAAAGCCCATTGGCCATGACTAGTCATATGACTAGTGCATATGCTCAATGGCATAGGAAGCTGTGAAATGTAATCTTCTATTAGCCTAGGGAAGGGAAGATATCAGAAGTATTGATGTGCATTAATAATCTCCCACATCAAGTTTCCTGTACTTTATTGGCTGTGGTTCTTCTATTACAGCCCAATCCTTGAAGAAAACTTCTAGACCTTTCCTTCCTGGACAAGAACCTGAAGTGACAATAATTCTCTTCACTATTCATGTTCTGAACACCAAAATGCAATGGCACAAATACTGGAATAAAGGAATACGGGAAACATTTCTTTGCTTTTAGAAAATAAGTTCTGAAACACACACACACACACAAAACAGAATTTAATGTGGTGAGTAGAACAACTGCTAAACTTTTGGTTTTGTTGCTAGAAGCATAGTGCCCAGAGACAGCAGTTCCGGTCTTGCTCTTCTTAATATTAGTCACCCACGGTTATATTAGGTTGTTGCGTTCTGGGCAATTCCCTTAGATGGGGATAAAGACAAACTGCAATGCATTCAGAGAAGAATAATCAGAATAGTTATAAAATTCCATGCTAAGTTATGTGAGCAAAAATCGAACTGAGAGATGAGGACACATAGCCAGGAAATGAACACCCCTCAGGCAGGACATGATTGCTGTCTTCAAATATTTGAAGGGTTGTCATGTGGGAGAAGCATTACACTTGTTCTGTATAACCCTAGGGTATAATGAGAACCAGTAGGTGGAAGCAAAAAACTAGACCTAATTTGGTTTATTTTAAGGAAGATCTATCAGAATCAGACCACAATGCATTAAGCTGCCTCAAGAGGTAGTAATTTCCTTGCCAGAAAAAGAGTTTAAGCCAACTGATAAACACATGAAAGGGACATAGCAGAGAGAGCGTAAGCACGAGACTGGGCAAATATCTTCGGGTAGGGTAACCATAAATTTATCATTCAAACCCAGACCAAAGTAAAAAGGAGTGCTATTAATTGTGCCAAAAAATAGGCATAAACTATCTTGAGATAGTTTATAGGCATAACTATCTTATATGGGCCATCTACATTTAGGGTTATCTTCCAACTCTGAAATTACTTTTCATTATTTCTTAACATTAAAATATCGACAACAGTTTAATAAGTTATATTCCTGAGTATGTTCATAAAACAAAAGATTTTTGAACAGTCTGCTGTGGATTGTTTTTTGACATTGTGCTAAGCCAATGAGAGATGTTTTGAGCATGTTGGCGTCTTTGTTATGTAGCTTTAAATCTCATTGTGCCGGTGCCTTCATAGAGGATCTGGTTACAGGTAAGGTTGGTTCAGAATACAACCATACCTCAAAATGCATAGCATATATTTAGCAAGCCATGTGAAAGAAAATGTCATGGTCCCCCAGATTTGTCCACAGGCTGAACTAGTTAGACAAGAAATTGGGTTAAGTGCTACAGTGAGCCAGGTACTACGCTAGGTACTACACACTGAGTTCTGACAGCACTCATATGAGGTGAGCGTTATCACTTTGCCAGGTAGGTATTATTGTCTCCATTTTAGAGACGAGAAAACCAAGTTTGAGAGAGGTTCCGTAACTTGTCCAAGGACGTAAACGTAGTAAGAGGGAGAATTAAAATTTGAATCCATATCTGTTCACAGGTATGCACTTGCACCACTCCAGGCTGTCAGCATTGTATCACAACATTAAGGACCCAAAAGAGGGTCTGATATTTGAATAAAACAGTTAACATTCATATAGTGTTTTAGAATTTCTATATGACTTTTATTCATTCGTTATCGAGTTAGTTCCCTAACTTTTAAGCATCTACTAGGCTCTAGGCATTAACCTAGGCACCGGGGATGCTTAAACAGAATTAATTCTACTAAGGAAAGAGTGGAATTACAGCCAGATGAGAAGAAGTGTGAATTACCGGTAGCCTAGTTTGCCCATATTCAGTCTAAAAAAAACAATAGGAATATGAAATATATGTGAGAATTTTCCCTTAGCTGAGAAATGGTTGGGTAATGGATCAGAGGAGAAAAGAGGAAATAAATAAATAAATAAATAAATAAATACAAGCTCTAAATTGCAGTATGCAGAAGATGTCTCCAGCATAGTGCGAGCATGGGCTGGATTCAAAAAAGAAGGAAGTAAGGAAAGAAGGAAGGAGGCCTTTGATGTGGTCCATATGTGAACTGATCTAAGCTACTATGGTGTTGGTACCTGGTGGTACCTGGGTGGAAATGTATAGGAAAACACATATTTCATCCTCATAACAAATATGGAATTAATGAGTGAATTATTACTATTCACCACCCACTATGGGTTCGAATCCTGCATTACCAAAGGTCACATAAATTCCAAAGCCTGTGCTCCTTCCTCTCACTGTACCAGGAATGGTTGTCAGAAGCAATGAATAAACTGCATAATAAAGGATTGGAATGTGACAAATAAACGTGAAAGGGCCCATTCAGTGTAGGCTTTCTGCAGATCACTAGGGCATTTTGAGTGAGAACCCTAACATTTCAGTCTCTTCTCCTTTCCTTCCCACCTCCCCCACCTCCTCATTTTCTGTAAAATTACAAATAAAGTAATGAGCAGCAGACAGGGATTTCAGTTTAGCTAAACTGAAACAAGAAGGCCGAAGGCAAGAAAATCATTCTGTAACATGTTCCAAGGAGAAATTCCAAAACAGAATGAAATATTTCCTGGTGTAAAATGCCCTCAGTGGACTGAAAAATTTCCTTGGAACCCAAGACAACAGGTAAAGTCTGTTCCTCATTAGCTTGTGCGATAATGACCCAATCTTACATTCTCTATTTCTTTGGAATTCATTTGTTTTCATTACATCAGGTGGTTGTTATTATGATGTGTTAATGGGCTTCAAGCAGGGCTGTCCTCTGTGACTCAGACTCTGATTACTAAAATGAGAGTTTTGATATTTCTTATTATACCAACTCAGTTTGCATTCCAATTGTTAATATCCTTGTCTACCAGAATAGTGCTCTGAATTTCAAAGGCGTGCCAAGGACAGAAAGCGAGAATTTTATTTTTATTTTCCACTCTAGATTCCCTTCATCTAAAAGTTTGTCTTCCATGACTTTAGCACCATATTTCAATTCTTTTACGTCCTGGCCTCATTGCTAAGATCTTATAAAACATTTTTTAAACATGAAAAAAAAAAAAAAACCACTCACAATGTCCCTCTCTTACTTCCCTTTTCCTTTCGAGTTCATATACCACGTTCTGGCATAAATAGCCTTTCCCTGCCTTTGCCGCCTTCGGATCTTACTCCTACAGGAAGAAGCCCTAGTATTGCAGGTCATGACCTTTCAGTTCAAGATAATGGTAATGAACTTCTGTACTCATTACTTTTAAATATAAGTAAATTAGACGGATTGCTCCTAAATATTGCACCTCTTCAAGGGTGAGCCCCCCTGCTAATGCAATATCAATGTTGCTCTTTTTTTCATGTGTAAGGAATAAAAGTCTCGAAGCCAGAGTTCAAACTTAGGGGTCTTTTTATGAGAGTAGCAAGAGAACCAGGGAACTTCTGGTGTGATTCAGACTGGGCTATTTTTCAGAAGCTCATGCTAAATAGATCCTACGAATCGAGCCTTTCCATACTACCCATTGTATTTATCCAAAACCTCCTGATACTGAATGCACACTTCTTTTTACTCTATTCCAACAGAAACAGCGAACTCCCTACTTAACTGGATAATAAATGAACTTTTTAAAATGCCTAAATCTATGTTTACACACACAAGATGAGATCGGTGTTTACCTAAAGGGACCGTCTTTACTCACTAATGTGCACTTCACAATAACCTAAGAAAACAAAAACAACCTTCTCACTCCCCGGAAGATTGTACTTGTGATAATTACAGCAATAGTACACAGCTTTGCTTTCCCAGACACTACAGAAATACATTTGGTTGAACACATTTTTGTTCTGTGTCTATAGAAAGATTTCTTTATGTTTTCTTTGGGTAATTGTTAACGTTATGGCCGTTTATACCACAGGACTTGAGGACAAGGCTTGCATTTCCGAGTGTCCCAGCTTTTGCTGATGTCTGCCACATGTTGGTTTACCTTACGTTATTTCCCTCCACCTCCCCCGCCCCCAAAACATCCAGCATCACAGATGGCATTTTATAGACAGCTATTTTGGTGTAAGTGTGGGTGTTTAAGCTTGCATTCAGCTGAGGACAGAAAATGTCATGAGGGCTTTGTCCTCCAAAGTGCACTGTTACATTGTTGCTTCCCTTTAAAGCTAATTGTATGTTTCCTTGTCACTGATTAAGTAGATGTCCTGAATGTGTCTGTAAGAAGTCCTTTCTAGTTTCTCCTGTTTGTCTAGGTCAGATTGCAATTGTAAGGACTCAGGACAGCAGCTATTTTGAGATCTTTATAATCTGAGATCTAGAAGAAGCTGAAACACACCAGGACAAAAATTATAGACATACACTAAGAGCAAAATGTAAGCTATTTTGCTAACAAAAATATTCATTTTCATATACAGAGTAGTTATACCTATGACTATTTCATTGGGTGGAATCCAAAATGTGACTGTCTACCTCATGATATAATCTTTTCCTGACTGAAGAACGCAAACAAATGAACAAGACAAAAGGAATATTTTTACGGTATTTTTAGCCTAGTGACCCAATCATTATTGAACAAATATGTTGTAAACAGATGACAATTACAGAAATCAAGGGGGTTATAGTAAAGACGATATCATTCATTTGTCTGCCAAAGAAAGAAATATTCTTATTGTTTAATGACATCTTTAAAAATTTAGCCCTTTCCACATAAAACCAAGAAAGTTCAAAGAAAAACAGGCTACAGGAAAGAAGAAAAGTAGACAAAAAGTGAAGAAAGAAGATATCAAAGATTATAAACCATCCGTGGCCGGCTTGTCAGCAGAAGTTAGAAGTAGCCACTAAACAATAAATATATAGTCACAAACTCAGATGCTTATGGGGCAGGTAAATAACATAAGTGAAGGTGGAAGTAAGGTGATTTAAGTCATGATCCTGCAGCACTTATCATTTAAATTCATAAGACTATCCTTTCCTCCACAAATAAACATGCTCTCTTATTTTTCTTGTGCACTGCATGTGATTTTCTCACTTTTGATAGAGATACGGGGGCGAGGGGGTATTTCACTTACCTCAACGCCGGGTAATAGGAGTGCAAGTGTGCTGATAAGCGGTGCTTGGCAATAGACCCCACCGCAGAGTTCGGGAAACATAAAGCACAGCTGCTAATTCGATATTTTTTTTTAAAGTATAGAAGATTGTAAATTCACCATGGGCAGAAACATCCGTTATCCATCCACAAGGTTCACTCTAGGGCTGGACCCGAGAAGGCATTCATCAAAAGTTTATAGAATGTAACTAATGTTTACAAATATAAAGAAGAGCCAGTGACGGGATAAACTGGAAAGGCTCCTCAAAGAATGAGAGATGTAGGGAAATGATAAAATCAGGTCCCTTTCCAAACTGTAACATATGAAAACTGTTTCCACTCATAGAGCATGTGTGCTTGAGTATGTGTGTATTTACTTGTGTGTCAACATTTACCTACAGAAAGCTTCATATCCGGGGCCACGTGGCCACAAAGTCGCACTCATCGGGATAATACAGCAGCTTGGTTAGGGGGTAAGGCCTGGAAGGAAAGAGCTGGATGGTGCATAATGACAACTTTATGCCGCCTGCCCTCATCCCCATATCAGTGTTTTGATACAATAATATGTACGCCCATAATGTGTCACTAAGGAAGTCTGAATTATGCTCCCTGGATGAAGGTTCAATGAACAAAGAAATGAAGAATGCATTGTTTAAACACCTCGAGTTAGAATTGTAAAGGCTCAAAGTAGAAGGGAAATAACCCCGCTACTCCTGAAAATTTTTGCACAAACTCTTTCGTGTCTTAATGGCCCAGGTCAGCAGAGGTTTGTGTAAAGTGACCCTATAGATATTGTCTCTCAGCAAGTCTTGAGGGATGCTAGTGTTTTGTTTGAGAGAAGAGTAAAGCTCAAGTCCTTACCCAATTACATTTAACATTTTACCTTTGAAGACTTCCATTATATGTGAAATAATAGCCTGTCCTATGTTGTCCTGAATAGATAGAAGAAGTGTGCAAAATTATTATTAAACCAACTTTGCAGGGTCAAGTGAAGTAGGAAAACAAGGTACTTATCTACACAAATCAGTTAAAAAAAACTTCTATTTGTTTATACTACGCAGATTTTGAGGAAGCATTATATACCTGTAAGATTGACCTCCATACTCAATTTTTCTTAGCGAGATGAGAACCCACCTTCATATTCTTCTCTAAATTTCTTGATTTGTTTGAATTACGAGGGGTATTATCACCAGATCACTTAACTACACATATTTTAATTATTTTATTTGATGCATACACATTATTCAGGAAAGAAAAACAGCCTCCTTTCAGTGAACAACTGATTAACTAATTAATAAATTACTTCAACAACCATTTACTAGATAGCTAGCATGGGTCAGGCATTGGGTGCTTGTTGGCAACATGAAGACATTGGTCCCTGCTTCCTGGATCCACGGAGAGCTCTGACTACTTGTTCACATTACAGTTGGTAACATTGTGATTTTTACTCATCTAAATGATTTCTTTATTCTACAGATCTATTCTTTGCACCTCTTGTTTATAGCATGCCTGTACACCATAAACTCTTAAATTATTTTTCGTCTTGGTGTGGAGGAAAACATACAGTCGCATGAGGTAAGATACTTATTTGCCTCTCAGATTTATAGCCCTACAGAATTTTTGGAGCACACAGTATTCCTATGCTGGGGAATTTTGTTATCTAGGTTTCATTAATATTTTTAGCAAGATCATTGCCTCCAAATTTGACAGGAGTTAAGCTATATTTGTTTTCTATAGGGCACAAAGTGAAATTTGCAGTGGAAATTGATAGCATCGTTCTGGTCAATTAATAATTGATCAAATTTATGTACACAAACAGTTTAAAACAACGCAAAACAAACTAAGGGTGCTACGCCACTCTTCTGATTCTTTCTTCAATTGTTTGCCATCTGTTACTAGATAAGAAGAGAAGGGTGCTTCTTCCATTGTAAGATAAATGATCTTCAGTATTCATTTCATAATCTAAGTGGAAAGTTTGAGGTAGAAAAAGAGAATAACAGAATAAAAAGCCTGTAGCCCCTCTTCCTATAAATAGTGGTTCTCAGGCACAGCATGATTTTGCCTATAAATATATATATATATTATATAATATATATTATATAATACATATAATATATAATATAATATATATTATATAATACATATAATATATAATATAATATATATTATATAATACATATAATATATAATAAATATATAATATATTTATTAATTTAAAATTTTAATAAATATATAACATATTATATATATTTCGCCAGAGAGAGAGAGAGCAAGTGTGAGTGGGGGAGGGGCAGAGGGAGAGGGAGAGAGAGAACCTTAAGCAGGCTCCTCCACACACAGTGCACCCAGAGCCCCATGCGAGTCTTGATCTCATGACCGTGAGGTCATGACCTGAGATCATGACCTGAGTCAAAATCAAGAGTCCACCCTCAACTGAGTGAGCCACCCAGACCTGTTTGTCTACCAATGTAAACAACTCGGGGATAGTGGCGTAATACTGTGCGTGAGAAAAATGGGCACTCTTTAGCAGTAGCTCATAAACACGGATAATCATTGCAGGTTAATACTTCTACCAATTTGGGCATTTTTTTTCAAGATTTCTTGAAAAGTGATTTCTAGATTTGTACTTCTGTGGTTCTACCTAACAGCTAGATTTTAATCCCAAATCTCCTACAAACTAGATTATATCAACTGGTGAGGGTTGTTTTGCTTTGTTTTGTTATTGTTGTTGTTGTTGTTTAATTTATTCATGGCTTAGTTTAATGAACAGATAAACCACGTGATCTCTAAAGCTACTTTTCAGATCTCTGAATCTACATTTCATTGCTAATTTATTTGCCAGATCATAACAACATGTATTATTTTATCATCTTACTATGGCAGCCAGTTCACCTTACCTGACTTTATGGGGAACTGCCTCAGAGAGGGGTTAGGGAAAGTATTAAGATACTTTCTTAAAAAACAAAACAAAACAAACAAAAAAACCTTGGACCAGTTTCCTGGCCATAAAATGCATTGGTATGAATCTTGAACCTGTGACTAATTGTTTCCAGGGGCCAACATTTTATAAAGAGTGGAATATACTAATGAGATATTGTTCTAATCCACAGTTATCATGTTTTTCTGTTTTCCAAAGGGTTAGTCAAGCACTAAGACATCTTGTTCATTGTAAAACAAAACAAAACAAAACAAAACAAAAAAACATTCATTGCTTTACTACCAGAAATAAATTTACTTTATTTTTTGCCATTTCTCTCTAAAGTACAAACATTTTTTTTTCCAAAATGCATTTGGCATGTGACAACTTTAAAATGTATGAGATCAACTCCTTCCCATAGATACCTTGCATGGTGCTCTTATAAGTAATATTCTCTTACACAGTTGAAGTCCCAATTAATAAACAGTGTAGTGCTCGACCCTCAAACCTCTCCCACGATGCAATCTACTACAAAGATTCTCACTGTACAGTGTCTTGAATAACTGAACTCATCATAAGGATTACAACACAGAAGTGAACTCTCCATAAATATTAAAAATTATCTAGCCCTCACAGATGTTCACTCTGCTTATTATCTGCAAACTTTCTGGATCAAATGTTCAATATGAATATGTTAGTATCCACCACAGATTGGTTTTGGCAGGGTATATGTTGATATCAGCAGGAAATAAATAGGAAAACATTAAAAGGTATGAAACTTTAAAACAATAGCTTAAAGGTGTTTTATAAACTACAGATGGCTTACACCATTTAAGCAAATATTTGCTGTGGGATGAGAAACAGTCAGGACTGGGAAAAAAGGAAATCATTTGAAAATAATGTCTCCCATGCAATATGTTGTAATTAAAGCAGAGATAAGCAATGTGGAAATTGCCTCTTATTATCTCTCCTCATACTATAGGAGAGGTGAAGTATGCAAGGATATATGGGCATAGAATCAGGAAAAAATTGAAAAAATGTTCAAACAAGTAATTTTAGAATTCTAAAATGGGATTCCTTTATTAATGTAATGCCAGATACATATGCATACACACCACAACACCCAAATACACTTAACCCCACGCACCTACACAAACCAGCTTTGACTATTTCCTTTGCAGTTACTACCGTTGGTTAAAAACTTTTTTTTTAAGGTGAGGGTAGAAAAAAAGAATAAAAATGAAGCGTAGGGACACTGGGAGGCTCAGTGTGTTGAGCTTCCAACTTTTTCCTTCGGCTCAGGTCATGATCTCATGGCTCGTGGGTTCAAGTTCTGCATCAGGTTCCGCGCTGGCAGCACGGAGCCTGCTTGGGATCCTGTCTCCCTGCCTCTCCCTGACTCGTGCTCTCTCTCTCCCTCCCACCCCACCCCCTCTCTCTCTCAATAAATAAACTTTTTTTAAAAATGAAGCTTAGTTTCAAGGCAGATGGAAGCTGAAGCCTGAACAAGTCAAGTCGGCAGACCTCAAGAGCCTTCCTCCTCCAGAAATACTTCCGGAGTTGGGCAAAGCACCCCACACCTATCCCTCCTCTACTGCTGAATGGGTATATCAAAATGAACCGAAGCCTTCCCATTCTAGGTTGTGGTCTCCCCAGTGCTCAGAAGGCAAGCAGCACAGAGCACTGAGGGCATCATCAGGGTGTGGTGGGAGATGACTGTTGGGGGTAGGCAAAGGAGAAAAGGTGCCAGTTCATGGATGCTTTCTTCATTCACAGCTTAACTAGGTACTGGCACTGGACTAGAAGGCACCCTTGCTCCAAGTATTGTCTCTGTAAAGTGACATTAAGCTCTGTTCCCTAATAAAACTGTACAATGTTTTTAGAATAATTAAGGAAGTCTGGACTTTGTAGTAAAATCCTGATGAGTTCTCTGTTATATTCATACATTCCTGCCTAAAAAAAAAAAAAAAAAAGTTTCTTTTTATCCCTACAATGAGCTAATGCATTATGTATATACTTAGCATTTCTCTGAATAAAGGATTGTTTGTATTAATACATAAAGGAACACACTGTAATACATTAAACTAAATATATGCTTTGGGTGCTGGGGTAGGACAAGGTATTGGGTAAAACATACCTAATGATGCAGAAGCTAATATAACTATCATGAATCAACAGGTTTTAGAAATTATTGCAAAGTTGGGTTAGCATAATATATGCAAGCATTTTTTTTTTAATTTTTTTTTTCAACGTTTATTTGTTTTTGGGACAGAGAGAGACAGAGCATGAACGGGGGAGGGGCAGAGAGAGAGGGAGACACAGAATCGGAAACAGGCTCCAGGCTCTGAGCCATCAGCCCAGAGCCTGACGCGGGGCTCGAACTCACGGACCGCGAGATCATGACCTGGCTGAAGTCGGACGCTTAACCGACTGCGCCACCCAGGCGCCCCGCAAGCATTTTTTTTTGCATAAAAACTGAAGTAAAATTAGAGAAAAACTTTATGTTCCCCCCAAAAGCATCTTTAACAGTTATTTCCACATCCAAATCACCATCTATGACACCCCTCCCATCTTAGATGCCTTCTATATTACTATATATATTGTAACTCTCTTCATCAAAACACTCTCCTCAATATTAAATCTATGTAGCTTTCAGGACGCCTGGGTGACTCGGTCAGTTGAGCATCTGCCTCTTGGTTTTGGCTCAGGTCATGATCTCGTGGTTCCTGAGATGGAGCCCTGAGTTGGGCTCTGGGCTGACAGCTTGGAGCCTGCTGAGGATTCTCTGTCTCCAGGTCTCCCTGCCCCTCCGTCGCTCATGTGCACCCTCACACACACTCTATCTCAAAGATAAATAAATAAAACTTTAAAATAAATCTACGTGGCTTTGATTATTTGCCTGAACCAACCAACCACTGTTGATTCTCCACCTTACAGGCATCCCTATCTTGAAACACTTAATGGAAGATTTACTTAAACATAAAGTTCCCTACGGGCTGCTGTGTTGTAAGCACAGGGGACTTTTACCAAAACACCGTATGGAATTCTGGAAATTGGTCTGATTCAAATGTGATTGATTAAGAAATGGTTCTTCACAAAGTCTTCCTAAAACCCTGGGAATTGGGGGGGAAATATATAACACTCAAGGAGAGAGCACATGCACAAACCCAGGAGGAGCAAGAATTGCCCATCATAAATGGGGGGGGGGGAGCAATAAGGACTGGTTTTCATTTGGTTTTAGTCAGCAGAAAAGTCATGACCACCAGAGTGACGATGGAATTATACCTGGACCAAAGAGCAGCAAGGAAGCTTTCAGAAACAGAAGCCTGAAAGAAGAATGCAAAGAATGAAGAAGAGTGGCTGAGGAAAGCAGACACACATAAAGTTCCTGGAGAGACAGTCAACTCATTTTATTGCTTGGGGAGCAAAAAAGAAGATACCTCAAATCAAATCAAGTCATGCGATAGATGTGGGATTTCAATTTTTACAGGTTGATTAGATTCTATTTTCACTGAACCCTGTGGACTTTCTGAGAGGACTTGAAACTCCTTTCAGTGCGTTGCAAAATTTCTGTACATGTAAATTTTCTGCAAAGGGATTGCTCTGTATATTAGCCACCAAACAATAGCGTGGAGAGGACAGATGCCACAAAAGATACCGAGTCAAGGGTCTGAACCACGTTTGGGATTCTCCAGCTCCCAGACCATCTGAGTGAAAGGAACACCCCCCCACCCCGACCCCGCCACCATTAGCAGTCATATGCTGTTCCGGAGCAGTGTACTCTTCCAAGACTACCCTTCCTAAAGGTAAATATCCCCCCCCCCTCACTGTTTTTTAATCCCTTAACACCATGTGCACAAACACAAAAGAGCGAGTGGTTCTGGCCCAGCGAATACTTGGCATAAACTGAGGTATCAAGAGGAAGAGAAATTCAACACAGAGAAATGCAAAGCATGGCCGCAATTGAGCTCTCAGGTGAGGGCGCATAGCTCCTGAGGACCTTAGCACCTGTGGCAGGTGCAAGACACCAAATGTCCTCTTGTCCAAGGGACTATAAGCAGATGCATTTGAGGGTCCCGACCGCATGCATGCTAGACAGAACTGTGCGGTGTTTATTAAAGTTGTTATATTACTAGGCACTCAGCGTAGCTACGGGATCAGAGAAACATGCAAGTATAATGCAACAGAGGGAAATCAATTTCTCCCGGGCCCTACTCCATATAAGCCATGTGAATACAAGTGGGGAAGAGCAGAGCAGTGGCAGACTTAGGATTCTGAGCTAGCTAGCCTGTTGAGAGAGGAAGTGTCGTGTGCCATGTTGTGAATTATTATGGCAAGACCCAGGTGGGTAAACGGGAAGTGAGAGGTCTATGCTCTCGGGTTTTCGTTTGCAAGATGACTTCGTCGAGGTCTTTTCAATTTAATCCTAGAAATAAACAACTGCGGAGAGCAAGTGGTGATTGAAAGAGGAAGGAGAAGAGGACTTCAGCGGGCTGTTTCTGAGGAGGCTCGGTCCCCAAGCCCTTTAGGATCTAAAGAGGAGGCCAAGGGTTTTAATTGGATTTTAAATTGTATTAGTAGTCAGGAAAGGGTTAGAGTGCACTGAGGCCTGCTCTGTGGGCACAACAGGCAGCTGTGTTTCCAAGCTGACCTTTATCAGATGGTGGTATGTTTACTTCTGTCTGTCACAGAAAAAGGATGAGAAAACACTGCTCCTAGGCCGTGCAATTTTAGTTACAACAATAAAACAGAATGAAAATCCACACTGAGGGTACTCTGCCACCTTGGCTAAACTCCTAAATGAGGGGATGGGGGGAAAAAAAACAACTCAGTAGGGGTCAGGGATGGATGAAAGCTCTATGTGAAGGGAAGGAGGCTGGACGCTCCTTGCCCAGGAACTGAGGAGAGGAAAATCAAGCTCAGGTAAAACAAAAGTAGAGAAACTTAAAATAGGTGGCAAGCAGGCTTTAATTATTCGATAGAATTCAGGGCAGAACTCTGACAGTGGTCTACTTAACTCCCCCTCCAGCTCCCCTTCCCTCATCAAGGTATTTTTTAGGTATCAAAAACTCCAGCACCTTCAGAGACTTGGCTCCAAGGTTAAGAAGGAAATACTACGCTGTACTTTTATATAATAAAGTTCGGCTATATCTCAAACTCTATTTCCTTTTTAATTACAATTTTCTTACCTGAGCCTCAAGTGATTCTAATGTTACCATTAACCCTGGAGGCCCGAGTTATTTTATGTTCAGCGACAAGTATTGGAACTGCAGTTTCTACGTGGGCAATTTCTCCCCTCTGTGAACTTTAACCAAGTGGATAGCATCAGACCAAAGTTCCTAGTTATTCATGCCCTATAGAGAGACAGGTGCCCCAGGGAAAGCTTAGAAATTTGAAATAAACTGAAGATTATATTGCTTCTGAAATATTTGGGCACTGTGGAATTAAAGAACAGACAGCAGAATTTTAAAGTGAGGGGTATTCTAAAACTGGGCTTTTTATAAAAGATGCTTTAGTGCCTATTTTAAAATTTAAACTGTCATGTTGAGTCACAATTTATTTGGAAAGTGTTATTAAGGAGGATCATTAAGAAAAAAATGAAAACTAGACTATTTAGAAATCAGTCTATTTGTATAACTGAGAAAAAAAAGAACTATTTACAAATCTTTAAGAATATTGGATAACGATCGTCTCCAACTGCATCGATGAAGACAAAGATGGAAAATACAGGGCACAAAGACGCCCATGCCAACACTTCATCTGTGGCAGGTCCAGTCCATCTATGCCTCTATGTGTACCAGATATTGCTACCTGGATCATTAAATGGATTTTCCCTTCCTCCTGGGCACATAGCTAGATTTCTCTTCGGAACTCCATGCCCCTTCCCATAGTTAGGAATGACCACAGGACAGCTCTAACCATCAGAATGTAGCAGAAAGGATGTACAGTATATTTAGCAGTGACCCCCCAAATACCATTTACACATGATTCTTCCTGGTTGTCGGAATGGAGATATTCCCAATGTGGCCAAATTTATTATAGAAAGTGCTACTGGAAGGTAGAGCTGCCAGAGCCAAAAAAAAAAAAAAAAGCACCCGGGCAGGTGGCAGGTGGCGCTAGAACTGATATCGGAGCCTGGAAGACTATAGACCTTGGCTGTACAGTAAAATATCTTACAAAATCGCTGTCTATGATAATTTGAAAGCATACCTTAACTGTTGAGCAAGTAACTCTAGGAGGAGTGTTGGGAAGAGCCAAGGGTTGTCCACTATTGCCTAGTTTTAACAAGCTATTCGAGAATGAGATAATAATAAAATGGAGAACCAAAGATTGAAAAAAAAAAGTCTTATGGATTTGGAAAACTCAACTACTTCTAGACCCCATACAATTAAGTCCTAAGATTGAAAAAAGTCTTTAGTGACAAAAATCTAGTATTGTTTCTTGGGTAAACAAGTGACTCAGCTCTCCCTGAAAGACCATATTAAGGCTGTTCCCTTTCCACTGAAGTGTATTATTTCAGGTCACCTCTTTGAGAAACACACACACAGAAAGAGAGAGAGAGTCTGACAGAGACAGGGAGGGGGAGAGAGAGGCTGAGAGGCGTTTCTATGAGGCATCAATAGAGTCTCAGTGGACCTCATGGGGAATTCTGAAGTTGGGATGAATCTTTGTTATCTCCATCTCATTAACTTCTCTTACTTGGCTACGAAACTTATTTTTCTCAGCTTCTCTGAAACCCCATCTCTAGCTCCTTGTGCCGTTTAAAATCTCTCACTATAGAAGGCGAAAGTTGTCTACAACATACTTGGTATGTGTATTTGATTTCTTATATGTTTGTCTTTCAGGCAGGGAGTCTTATTTCCTTATCTAGGTGTAAATATCTAAGTCAGGGTCTATATCTTTTATGCCTTTTAGAACCTCTAAAGCTTCTAGCTAAGTACTCTGAAAATAGCTTAATACAGTTTTGATGCATTAATAAATTTCCAGTGCATTCAGTCATTCCCTGCTTTGTTTCTCTTGGCTGTAATTAGTAACTGATTTAATCCCTTCACCTACTTCTTAAGCCTTCAGGGACTCCTTACTCCCTGAAGTTCCATGACTGAAATACACATCTCTGCTCTCAGGCTCAAAGTTTTCTAAGATCCCCTCTATGTCTATACTGACATTATCATCTCAGTTCAAATGAATCATCCCCACTCAGGGTAATAGAACATTTAGAGCCAATCTAGTCAAATTCCTCTTTCCCTGTTACCCACCTGGTTTCCTTGCTTTCCCTTTCTTTTCCTTCCTCCCCCCACATCCGCCACTCCTCTTGTTTTCCTACCTTCTTTCTTTTCTTTCTGTTTTCCTCTTTTATGTGGATGAGAAAACTGAATCACAAAATTGGTAGAGAGTTTTGGCCAATACCACATAGTGATCAGTCAGGGCTCGTGTCTTCCTCCTCCCCTTCTTCTTCTTCTTTTTCTTCTTCTTCTTCTTCTTCTTCTTCTTCTTCTCCTCCTCCTCCTCCTCCTCCTCCTCCTCCTCCACCTCCTCCTTCTCCTCCTCCTCCACCTCCTTCTCCTCCTCCTCCTCCTCCTGCTGCTTCTTCTTCTTCTTCTTCTTCTCTTCTTCTTCTTCTTCTTCTTCTTCTTCTTCTTCTTCTTCTTCTTTTCTTCTTCTTCTTCTTCTTCTTCTTCTTCTTCTTCTTCTTCTTCTCCCCTTCTTCTTCTTCTTCCTCTCCTTCTTTTCAATGTTCACTCATTTATTTTTGAAAGAGAAGGAGAGAAGGAACAGGCAAAGGAGGGGCAGAGAGAAAGGGAAAGAGAATCCCAAGTAGGCTCCACACTGCTAGCACAGAGCCCGATGTGGAGCTCAACCTCACAAACTGTGACATCATGACCTGAACCGAAATCAAGAGCTTGACACTCAACTGACTATGTCACCCAGGCGCCCCAAGGCTCGTGTCTTCTAGTTCTTTGTTAAATATCCCCTTTACAACATCCACTTTGCATCTCATGTTAGCTCACGCCCAAAACTAAAAGAAGTGCATGCCTTCAACTGTAAACTTTTAGCCTTTTCTTTATATCCGTTAATTGTTTGGAAGATAAAAACTTGCCTTGGTATTCAATCTACCATGCATGGATTATATATGGCATGTTTATTCAGATTCTACAATACTGATAACATACTGTCCCAAATTATAAAGAGACACTGACTCCATCATCATGCATCACCTTAGGAATCTATCCATGGGGTCCAAGGAGCCAACCCTCAAAGGAATAGGACCTTCTTGACACAAATGTACTTTCTGTTCTCCAAGCATGATCACAAACTGACATATTAAAAAGTCCTTAGATTTAGAAAACTAGGAAATTAGAATTCACATACCTTATCTCAAAAATATAATATTTAAAATTTTTTTCTTTTATCAAAATAACACATGCACAGGCTAACAAAGAGTATGGAAGTTTGTGGTGAAATCTGATGTCCCGATTGCCTCCTTCACCGCCTGTTCCACTCCGTGTACTCTTTAAAGAGATCCTTTTTGGCTCTTCTAGTGCTTACCTCTGTTAAACACCATACCAGAAAGTGTCTATGTACTTTTTTTTATACATGAAGATCTAATTCATTTGCACGCTCTCCTTCTTCTCTTTGTGATTGATAATCACCAGTTTTATTTTAAATCCCCCTATTAGTTGCTTTTAAACCCAGTTGCTAGTTACAGTGACTTTGAAAAGTGTCTCTTGATTCTCCATTTCATCAGTTAAGTATTTTAAAACTTCTGCATTTTCCTCAACTTCTCCTACTCCTGTTTTTATTACACCATGTCTCATCCACACACACACACACACACACACACACACGATAACATTTATGCTATCTATCAATGAATGACATATTTACAATCTATACTGAAAACACACAGAAATCTTATGGGAATGCCAATTGATTCAAAATTTGAGAATCTGCATGGACATCACTATGGCTGTGTGTATGTTGTCCACTACTGGCCAGGGCAATGGTGCTCAGATCAGGGCCAATTCCATCGACCCTGGACTGTTGTGAAAAGGAATGTTCTGAACATCAATATCCGATATATTCTCCTTTCTAACACTCCTTCAACTTCTCAGAACTATGCCACTTTTCACTTCAGTGTATAATTCAAACATGTTGAACACATTTCTGCTATTTTGAGAGCTGCTAAAGTGATTTTTATTTTATAACTTTTATACCTTTTTTTATATTTTCACGTTTTCCAAAACAACTCCACTTTTTGTTCTCTCAGACTTTTTTTTTTCCTGTTCATCACTATCCAGAGCCTCTAACTTCCTGCTCCCATCGGAACTCATTTATTTCATAGACTGCTGCATAGCAGCCTCCTGGGAATGCCTTTCTTTCTTCCTTTTCCTCCCCTAGGTTGTGTCAAATGTTTCCTTGATCCCATTCATCCTGTGCATTTCTCTTTTTTTGTTTGACTTTCGTTGCGCACACCGCCAGATACTTTCTGAGAGAAGTTTTGGAGAGATCGATTTTTCCAGTTCTTGAATGTCATAAAAGGCCTTTATTCTGTCCTCACATGTGGCTGATTGCTTGGTTTGATATAAAATCTGGATTGAAATCGTTCAGTCTCAGAATGTAAGTGCCTTATTGCTTTCTGGCTTATAGCAGAGTTGAAAACAAGTCTGATTCCTCTCTGGTTTTTACTAACCTGTAAATGACTTTGTTTCTCTCTCCCTCTGAAACCTCTTCCTTATTTGTTTGTTTGTTTGTTTGTTTATTTAATGTATGTGTGTATGTATGTATGTATGTATGTTTCTTCTGGGAAAAAGTAGAAATGGCTGTATAACTGCCAGCTCTTTGGAAGCAGGTCTTTGTTATTTAGGCCTGCATCTCAGTTCTGCCGCTTACTTGCTGGGAAACATGTGTCAGTTACTTAACAATTGTGTCCTTCAGGTTTCTCATCTGTAAAAGGAAATGCTAGTATACTCATCTCAGTATTGCTGTGAGGATTAAATAAATTAATCCATGGAACATGCATACAGTGGGCCTGCATAAGGCCAGTGCTATATAAATATGATCTATTAACACCTTCTACTTCTATTGGCTTATTTTAAGTTCAGCTTTCATATTTTAATCTCCTAAGAGCTCGTTCATGATTTTTCTATCTTTTTTGATATGCTGATAACTTCTTAAATATCTCCGAGAATATAAATAAAGAATTTCTAAAACCTTTTGGTGCTGTGGATTATCTGTTTCCTATGAAACAAATTTTCCTGTGTGTTTATTTGATGTTTTCTGTGTTGATTTGTTTTCTCCGTAGACTTAGTGATCTTTATTTTTCAGTTCATCTTGAAGACAGAAGGATTTATAGCTGGTGTTGGCTTCCTCCATTTTTACTTCTGATACATCTCTTCCCTGAGTGAGGAATTCTGCCTGAACACTCACTCCTACTCGGGGGCAGGATGCAGTGTAGCCTGTGAATGTGTTGTTCTGCTTCACTTTGAGGAGATCAGGCAGATCAGGGGTCAAATGGATCCCACATGCCACACCAAAATAACAACGCATTTATTGAAGGCATCATTGGTCACCCTATAAGCCTAAAGTTTGCCCTCATTGTAAAAGTTAAAATGAACTTAGGATATAACATAGGAATCAAATACAGATTTCAATATTTCATTCATGTTTCTCTGTGCTTATTTTCCTTAAAAACCTAAATCTGTTCATTCCAATAACAATACTAACAATACTTATTCAGCATTAAACTTGGCAAATTCCTCTCATGCGGGATATTGCTTGATCCCATGAGATTTTTAGAACAATTGTTATAATCAAATAAATAATATACATGAAAAAGGTCTTTGAAACTCTAAACCATGATGCTAAATTACAAGTTATTACTTTCGATCTCACATATATTTATTGTATGCTCTATTTGGAAAGTACATGTTCTCGTCAGATAACACATGATTTATTTTTGTTCTACACTGACCTCCCTCTAAAAACAATTGATGTGAATTATGTGAAAGAAAGATACTAACTAGAATATGAGAATGATTGGACATCAAAGGGACTTAGAGCTCTTCCCCTTCTACCCTGTACTGATGAAAACCCAGAAGCCCTGCGAGGAAAAGCTCTCCACCCAAGGGCACAGGGCCTGCGAATGAGTCAGCGCCTCTATGGCAAGACCAAAACAACACCCAGTCTACGTTTTTTTTTCCCTTTAGCTTTCTTTCCCTCAATAAATTTTTACCTAGCAAACACCCTAAGACATTCAATTCTTCCCAGCACTCCAGATTTCAGAAGTTTGCGGGAAAAGGCACAAAGGAGTACAAGGATAAGGTCATATCATGAGTCCATGGTAAATGTCCCGCGCCCCAACCGCAAGACTTAAGGCACCCTCATCAGTAATGCAACAAAGGCAGTCACTTCTGCAGCCTTTCAGGGTCACAAGCAACTTTCCAAGGCCGCCATGATTACAGCCAAGCTGTGGCACTGAGCTCTGTCGCTTGCAGCACTTTCCGCTGGAGTGTAATAGAATACTGGAGCGCTATTGTATTTTTAAAGGCAATTAATATTTTATTATGCACAGACTTTTATTTGCACCATTTGGATTCCTCTTCTCTAATTAAATCTTGTGATTTACACAAACAGAACTGCTGTTCTTTAAACTCCGCAAATTATAAAAATTAACAAATACTTGTTAAAATGAAGCAAAAGCTGCCAAGGGTCCTATTTTTGTGACAGAAACAACTGGAGGCTACGGAGTGAATTGATAGTGTCTCTTATTTGAGTGGGGCAATGTGGCAATTACATACAAAATACCTTAGTTAAGTAGAACTGATAGAAATTCCATCTGTCTGTGAGAGAAAGGTTAATTCTTTAAATAAATAAAGCCAGAGTATTTTATGCGTCCATGTAGGATTTTTGCTTCATGACCTTGTGTACAGCATTTTTTGTTATGGGATTTATAAATCAAGAGTGTAGTTTCAGGCATGCATTACCCCAACTCTGCATTTGTGGAATGTTTCCTAGGGCCAAGTGAATGATCTTCAAGGGAACAGAAAGACTCTAAGCTTAGATGCCCACTAACAGAATAGCCTTGTTGCTCTTTCTGTTTCTAAATGAACTGTTCTTAGGTAAATCTCAGAGGCATCAGTGTTACACCCATCTCCACCCCTGGGAATTTGTGGAGTAAAGGAAAATACACTGTAGGAGAAAGACAAAAGCCTCTCACAATCTCATGGTCTCATGATCATCTGGGAAGACAACAGATGGGGACTGGGTTGAGGGTCAGGAAGAAGATAGGGGCGGGACAACAAATTATCCCCATCCTAATTAGTCTGGAGGCTCTTATAGAAGCTTCCCTAGAAACTGTCTGCAACATCTATGAAGGGCATTACCCCCATGGTCTCTGGTGAAGAAGAGGAGGGGGCATCAGGAAGAAGGTTGGGTGATGAGCAAGGAAGTCACATCATGAAATAAGCCAGTATCTGTTTTCTTTATGGCTCTTTTTCCACCCTCAGCAAAATGCAATTTCAGTCCAGTAAACAGAATGAAAAACAAAGGGTTTAATGTGGAGAAATTCACTTTCTGGACAACATTTCAGGGCAGCCCTTATTCCATATGTATAGGGCTACTATCCAGTTCTGTAATTTCTATTCGCATTTTGCATGGCTTCTCTGCATTCAATTTGTAAGTCACATGCTTTTATCCTTTGTGTGCCAGCAGATTAATAAAGGAAAAACTCCACATGAAATTTTTGTAAAAATAATTCAACATCCACCTAAGCGAATCTATTTTCTCCACTTAAGTATATTAAGAATATTATATATATATTTATTATATATTTTTATTTATTATATAATATATTTATTATATTATAATATATTATATATTCTATATATAATATATTATAACCTTTATTGATAACAAAGACGTCAGGATACCTTTCTTATAAGGGTCTTGCAATACTTTTGAAATATAAAACAGACACAAGTACACACCATGCATATAACTTTATAAATTTAAGTACAGAAAGTCTCCAATGTAAAAACATCCCACATAAGAGCAAGACTCAAGTTAAAAAATAAATACAAGCAAAGAATAAATAAACAAACTTTCCTATTTCTCTATTTCTTATTCCCCGATGTTTCTACTACCATTATAGAATTACTGTGAAAAATCTTGATTTTTTTAGAGAACGTCCATGCTACATGCCTGAAAAGCTTGCTTTGTGAGCCTTCATGAAAGGGGCAGATGGATTCGGATGGCAAAGAAAGTTTCATATAATTCAAACTGTTCCCCAAAATTAACATTGTACCCAAAAAGAACAGAAAGTTCTTTTCTTTTTTCCCATCCTTCTCCTCTTTCTATTCTCCCTTTCCCTCCTCCTCCTTTTCCCCTAAATGAGGCAGCGTTCAAGATCAAGAACCAAGGCATATGATGCCAATATGATCCTGTAGTACGTTTTTAGAGCGATTGGTGTTTAAGGACTACCCCAAGAAATTAGCTACTGGTGGAACTTTGGTTTCAATGAGAATATGCATTCTACAATATGGATGAAAGCAACCACTCTAGCTATGCACTCGCTAGAAAATGCCTACACCAATAACAGCAATTAATGTTTTGTGACTACTCACCATGTGCTAAGCTCAGTACTGAATTGTTTACTGCATTTATCCCATCTCTTCCTCGCAAAAATCCCATTTTGGAAGGGATTATTAGGATTCCTTTATAGAGAAAAGATGAGGGAGGTGTAGAAATTTAGCTTCATATACAAAGCCATGCAAAGACTAAGTAGAAAAGTCAAGAGTGTAAAAACGAGAATATAGGTGTATCTGATTTTGAATATGGTGCTATTTAATATTGTGCCACCCCAAAATAGGTGAAGGTGAAATAGTTTATTTAAGTATAAAGTTTAAATATATATAGAACACCTTAATTTTTTTAATTTATACTATTGGTAAGATAAATAGGCAGGTTAATTTTTTTATTACTTTAACAAATCACGTCATTTATTTTTGCCAAAAAAAAGATCAAATTGACATATGTGGGTAAGTGTGAATCTTTCATATTACTTCTGCTTATGGATTACTGCATAAAATTCATAGTTAATCTTTTAATAAGTAGTGTTACAATGGTGTAATGACACTAATCAATTGCTATTTTTCTCTACCACAATAATAGGTGTTTATCAGAGAACCACACTTTATAGGTACCACACTACAACAAGAGGCCCATCTGCTTAGTTATGAGTCTCTACTTTTGCTGAGTCCACAGAGGTGTTTAATAAATATTTTGATTGTCGGGCGCCTGGGTGGCTCAGTCGGTTAAAGGACCAACTTAGGCTCAAGTCATGATCTTGAGCCCCGTGTCTGACTCTGTGCTGCCAGCTCAAAGCCTGAAGCCTGCTTCAGATTCTGTGTCACCCCCCTCTCTCTTTGCCCCTCCCCCACTCTCCTCGTGCTCTCTCTCTCTCTTTCTCTCTCTCTCTCTCTCTCCCCACTTCCCCAAAGTAAATAAACATTTAAAAGGTTTTTAAAAAATAAATCTTTTGATTGAACAAATCGGGTATTCAATTTTGAATAAATGAAATATTTAATTGAATAAATTATAAAGTTATCTTTGAATATGGCAGAGAGGACTCAGCAATAAAACAATGCACCCAAGTTTAAAATGAATGGCTCTGATATTTACAGTGGTACTTAAATGTAATAAGATAATGGTTTCTATATGATAAAATTAATAAGTGAGCATGGTAAAACAATTTCAACTAATTACAAAACTTCTATAAATTCAATTAGTGTTCTTTCCCTGGCGGGGATTCAACATGTCGGGATCCAGAGACAGCGTCTATGCAGCCTCATGGCCAATGCAGCGTTTTCTCTGCCTCTTTCTTGGCAGGGCTGGCCAGGAGGAACAGGGAATGTGTCCTCCAGGACCCAGCCAGAACTGGAAAACCACACCTCTGTGAGTCCTATTGATTTGCAGATAGCTTTTCCTTCTGTCTTCACTAGATGGCTTGAGGGAGTGGAAGGGGTAGTAATCAAAAGCAAATACAAGTAGAATCCAGTATTTGTCTTTTCAGCCTTTACACTTAACTAGAATTCTTGAACTGAATTCAGAAAGAACAGATCAAAGCACAAGTGCCTGGTCATTTTCATGGAACCCTTGGTACCAATGAACTTAAAAGTTAAAAATCAAACAAACAAACAAACTTTTGTTGATCTTTTGGAAATTTGAGTCACGGTTAGCATCTCCTGGGCATGCCAGCACACAGTCACCACCAGCCAATGGCAGTAGTCGATAGCTGTAATCTAAGTGAAGAGTCATCATTGACTTCAATGTTGCGTTTCGAGAGGTCACAGAATAACAGTGAAATGCATATTAATAAAACGAATGATAATACTAACAAAAGAACAATATCGAAACTTGATTACATTCATCATGTCATGAAATACTCACCACAGCCCTGGGAAGCAGGTAGACACATTTCTCATTCTTCTTTAGAGACGAATGAACTGGAGCTGAGGAGCTTAAATAAGTAGCCCAAATTTTACAACTAGAAAGGAAAGGAGTTGAAATTCGAATCCAGATCAGAAATACAGGCTACGTGGCTTCACGTGTTTGTACATGTGTTTTGCTAACAAACAAAAATAAAGCATTAAAAACAGATAAAGAAAGGCCTTTGAGATTCGGTAATAATCCACGGAGGCGGTACTTTAAGAGTTGTATATTTTTACCTAGGAGATGCCCCAAACTCTCCACAAAGGAAGAGCAATGACAACTACCTTATTCACTTTACAGAAGCCTATCTCCTTTCGCTAAAAGCCTTTTAAGAGAATTGGCTTTGCCCAGAGTCAATGTCACTACTTTCCATGGGAATTATAGAGTTTTCTGTAAAAGCTTTTTTAAGTAAGCTGCAATATTATATCCAATGTGTTTTGACTATTCACACTGAACACTGTTGATGAGGCAGAATGTTTCCTCTGTCTCTTTGCCTTACTAGTTTCTCACTGAAAGTGAGAGCACACAGGAAAACCAAACAAAAAGAAGTAAATAAAGAGATGATTGTTTTCTGCCCACTTAAATTCCCAGGGCTCTAGTTCACGCAACATGGAGCCAGCGTGGGTTATCCATAGCAGCCAGTTTCTTTGCCTCTTTCAAGGTCCTGCTCCTTGCCCTGTGATGCTCCCGTGGACGCTCTAGAGCACACATCTGGAGTAGTTATTTCCCACTGCTCAGACGTGCTGACACCTAGACAAACTTTCTCTGCTGACAGAAAGAGCTTTTTAAAGAGTTCAAGACTCTTTTGTAATGAGTTTAAACATTGAGTGTAAACAAGACTTAATCTACACAGATAAGCAATGCTTACTTATACAGGAAGAATATTACTTTTGTGTGCTCCAAGAACTAAGAATCTTTTCGCTTTTGGACAAGGAATCCTTCTTCCTTGAGTTTAGGAAACAGGGAGAGAGAAAGAGAGAGAGAGAGAGAGAGAGAGAGAGAGAGAGAGAGAGAGAGAGAGTTTCAACCTACAGTATCAAGGACAAACTACAAACCTCCACTGAGAAAACTTTCTCTACTGCCAACGTTCCCAGCCTATTCCCTCACTTGGGGACTCTACAGATTCTCTAAATCCATGAAGTTAATTTTAGATAAGAAACATAATTTTAGGTTCTGAATTCCAGTGTTACTTCTATTGTTTGGTAACAACCTGAATGTAAGCAAATTATTAATACCATTTCCTCTTCTGTAAACATGGTCAAATAATCTCTCAGATAACCTTTTGGGGCCATGGTAGGCATCCGATGAGAAAAAAAATATGTGCAAATTTGTGTGTACCATAATGACACATAAGAAATCTGCATTGCTATTTGTCACTGAAAATATGTGTACAACTGGCAATGGGGTATTAGGAAGGAGTCCCTGGGTATATAAAGGAGGAAGAAATCGCGATGCATAGCCAATTTAGGTTCAAGTTTTAGCTTCTGACAAATGTTACGCACTGGGATGAGCAAAATAATCACCCAGCATAAGCATATAACTTCAATGCTGTGAATGCTGCTCTTCCAGCATTTTATGTGAATCAAATAGTTATAATAAGGAAGTTTGAAAGTAGTGATCAGTTGGGATGATGAGCTGACTAATAATTGTAAAAAAGCGGTTGAATATTCTAGAGAGTTTTGTACCTGGGTGAAGTTAAGAGCGTGGGAGAAAACAAAAGACTTTAAAATACTAACAGCTAATTTCTATGCTAGCTACAGTTTAGAGAACTTGCTAGGGTGCTTGACCAGACTGTTTGCCTAATACCTTGTATGTCCTTTAATTGCTAAAGCACCTTTGATTCAATCAAAGTCTTATAGTCTTAATAAAATGTATTTGTAATTTAGTATTAATCCTATTGTTTATTTTGTCCTACAATCGTGTCTAAATATTTAGCAGTCATAATTAGAAGGCTGAATATAGTAATTTAATGGAAAGAATTACTGAGCACTTTTGTTTGATTTTAGACATTTTAAAAGAATTAGTCTTTACTAAAATATATATAATTCATTCTATTTCCATTATTTAAAGCCACTGGATTCCCTTCAATAACTTATTGTCTAAACCTTATTTTTAAAAAGCCAAGTGTCTATAAATAACAGATAGCCAAAATATTTGATAGTAAAATAAGAGGAAAATATTTTCTTTCTTTAATCTATGTCTCCAAAATGTACAAGGAGGTAGGTCAAATCAAATGTAATTGTCTGGGCCTCATTCTCTAATGGATAGACTTTTACACCTTAGACCTAATGTGCATACATAGGCCTCTTGGAAATAGCATGGTTTGTGAGCTAATGATGTGCATTGCTAAATATTTTTACATCAGGGTGACATTTATAAATTATATTTTAATATTACAATTATTTTAGATGATTGCCCCCAAAGCCCTTTTATATTTAGAAAATACGAAGCACGCCTGGCCCACAGACACTCAAAACCCAAGATGTTCCAAATTGGACTCATTATCTCTCCACCCCCCGCCCTAGAGCTGCTGCTCCTTGGTGTCCCCTTGCTCCAGTAATGGGGCCCCTCTCCTCCCAGCCACTCAGGCTAGCAAACTTCCATCATCTTTTACTCTGACCTCTCCCGACCCCTTAAATCTAATCAACCAAATCCTCTCAAGTTTATCTTTGAAATGTCTTTGGAATTTGTCCTCTAGGCTCCCTCTATGCCATTCCTTCTGTGGTTCAGGCCCTAATTGTCAGATGCCCTAAATTATTCCAAGGGGATCTCTGCCAAGCTCCTAGGAACCAGTGCATTCTATCTCCAAAGTACCCTCCTTATATTGCTAGTGTGATTCTTTTAAAACACAGACATGACGATTTGGCCACTCAGATGCTAGAAAACATCTTTGCTGATAGCATTTTATAGATAATGACATTTAGATTCCTTAGCAAGGCACCAATCCCTTTACCTTTTTCCCATTGGTAATTTTTCTTCAATACTTCATCTTCTAGCCCAACTAGACCATTGGCCATCTGTAACTATTCTATATTTTTTTCAGACAACTTCCTTTGAATGGGTAACCATTGCTACCTTCTACACATTGGGAAAACCTAATCACTTTTCACATCACAATCCATCCTCTTTGTATCTTTGGAAAGAATTAATCATCTTTGGCCATCCAGATGCCTAGCAGTTGGTTTATTCTTCTAACACTTACAATAATCTAATAAAAATTAAAATTTATCAGGTAAGTGTTTGTCAAGCCCAGTAAGCAGAGAGTTCTTTAGAACTGCATGGACCTTGTCTTTCTAATGGTTATATGCTTTCTTATTTCCTTTTCCATAGAAAGTCCCAAATATGTGCTTATTTTTAAGCCTTTTTTTAAAACTCTTTTGCAAATTACTATTGATGCTGTTCACACTGTATCATGAAAATAGCATTTTTTTTTCTTAGCTGCAGATCTGTGTTATGTATGGGAGAGATCAATACAAATCAAGCATTAGGAAAAAATACCCAAACCCCTGACGTGACATACAATATTTTTCATCATACCTTCGCATTAGGATAATTCATACACTTTTAAAAAGCCAAAAGAGCATATATATGTTGCAAAATGTTATGTTTCCTCAAAAACCTAATGAGAAAAGATAGAGACAGATGGAGTTCAATGGGCTAATTTTCTGCCCAGCTGCCTAGATGAAAAATAAAGATGCACTGACCCTATGCTTCTGTGTGCTAAACTGTTCAAATATTCAGTCTGCGTTATTTAACCATTATGCCAAGGTTGAGTGGCCAGTATCTAGATTAGCAGACACTATTCACCTGGCTGTCCCTTTTGTTCTCAGTTTTTAACGTGAAGAAAGAGAGTTCTAAAAATAGAACAAACCCTTGCAACTGGCTTGCGTTCCTGAATACGCAATTAGATCACTGTAAAGTGATAAAATTATATCACATTTAATTGAAGTAGTTCAAACACTATACACATATATACATATATTTAAATTGCTTGTACTTTTTCCCCCTTCTAGACCTTCCCAATTTTTAGAATTCTTGCTGTAAAAAAAAAAAGTTCCAATTTGCCCTTTAAAAACCAGGCAATCTCAAGATTTTTCTCATGTTGAAGTAAAATGGGAAATCATGTCCATTCCTATGGGGTAATTCAAGCCTCAAATGATTTAACTTCAACTCCCTATATGGTTTAATATTGTGTGTGTGTGTGTGTGTGTGTGTGTGTGTGTGTATGTGTCTGTGTGTGTGTGTGTCAGTACATTTTGTGGGGCTCCTTCCTACCAATATTTTAAGTGGTAGTAGTTGTGTATGAGAGAAATCTTCCTTCCTAAAATCATCTTAAAAAGCCTGACCATCCCAATCTCCCTGATTCAATGGCTTCTTCTTATAGGGTATCTCTTAGGTTCTCTTCACACGATCAAAGCTTTACCTGTCTCGTGACTCTACACACCTTTCTCTGCTTCCTCATTTATCTGTAGTAAGATTAGAAATCTGTCAAATTTACAAAATATTTTGTCCACGTGGTGATTTTTGCATGAGTTTCCAATATACACAATTATAAGATTTCATAGAAAACATCCCAGCTTCTGTGAAAAATCTGAATATCTAATAACATGTATTCTACCAAGCAACAGTTAACTGGAGGTGATGGGGTATGTATCATTCAGGGGCAAGTCAGAGGAGAGGAACCATGACAGTTATTTGCCCAAGAAGAATTCAATATGGAAATTATTAACTAGTAACAAGGGATAAATTACTAAAAGGTGTAGAAGAGAAACCTGAAGTATATACAAAAATAGCATCTGTGTGCATCTTCTCTGATCCTAGGAAGGAGACAGAGTACCCACAGAAGAAACAAATTGAGAGAGAGCACTCACACTCCAACCCCTAGGTTTCTTACAGGAGAGGGTACAACTATGGCAAACTGAGTGGAGAAGAAGTTCACGGAGGTGCCAAGAATAGGACTGGAAACAAAACTGTCTGCTGGACTGCCAGCAGGGCTCATGAGGAGGCCACCCACCATGGTGCCCGCAGAAACTTGCTGGAGAAGTTCCACTGAGTGTCCAGCATACTGCCGGCCGTCACACACTACAGGAGCAAGAAGGAAAATTACATCCTAGAACCTTGGAGAGATGCCTCTTCCTCCTGCAGTGCCCTTCAATGCTCCCTCCCGTCAAGTTTGGTATTGTGCCAGCTGGCACAAGACAGGTTAACAGGCACCAGCCCCAGTATTCCAAGACAGGGCAGCAGACGGTGGATTTAGAATGGAGAGCCCCAGAGCTGATAACTGGCACAGAACACATAGTCTCCTTGAGTATGAGAGTAGGCATTTGACTTCATGGCCATTGGCCCAAAATATCAGCAACTCACTTGGTATGCGTTTCATGTCACAAAGCCTCTTAGAGACTGGAGACTCTGAGGCTCAATAAACAAACAAGTAGAATTCCCAACACTGCTGACATGTAGAACTCCATCTAAAATAAGGCAAAAAGTATTAAAAACATGAATCCAATATATATTTACCTAAGAGGTATTGCTTTGCTGTTGTATGCTGAGATACCCAATGTGAAAAGCATTACATTGAAGTGAGACATGTTTTTATAATCTGACCATAGTTCTATGTTAGCTACAAAGACATTACCACCTCTTTATTATATACTTGGATACCTTTCCAAGAAATTTTTGAAACCTGTATTTTTGTGTTCTTCAAGTTGTTTTTAACACTTTGATCAAAAATATTTGTTTCATCTTCATTTCAACTCGCTACTACTCCATCTACTCTCAAATCTTATCAAATGTTCCCTGAAAATGGGCTGGAATGAAGGTAAGTGATTTTGATATTGCTTTCTCTTTCCTTGGATTCTTTGGATGAAAGGAGACATAAATTAAATTTGGTATTTAAGAGGAATAACTAATTCTTTTGGAGCTGCTTAGGGACCTTCAAGAAAACAACATGTGAAGTCTTTGAAAGTATTCTGCAGAGAAGGCTTGTAACTTTTGCCTCTGGCTTCTACCCATGGTTTATAGGCTTTTGAACCTAGAAAAGCAACGAGCCCGTTTCTTCTATATATTCAGAAAACTTAACTGGATTGATTTTCAATAGCTATGAATTTTTGCCTGTGCCTCTAGAGAATCTTGCAGGTACTGATAACAACTTGGCAAGGTATCTGTCATTTATATATGAGCAAGTCAAAATAATACCAAAGTATCACACTTCTGTAAAGTAAACTAGAATTCCCCCGGGACTTTAAGTAAGATGCTTACCTCACAGCATCATCCATACTGACTGCAGGTGCCTTTGACAGGTTCAACACATGAAAGGACAGTTTTAACCATCTAGAGATACCAGGCCCCCAGATTCCTGCCCAAGAGTTACATGAAATAATCTATTTCCCTCTCATGTTTCCTAACTTTGGTTGATAAATGCTAGATCATTTTATTCTGAAGACAATAATATCGCTTCTCAGCCTTTTGACTAAGATCAAGTGTATTCTGAAGACAATATTTACTATTTTTTTTCGATTTTATACCCACCACCCCTCCCCCCCCACACACACACACATGCAAGCACACACACACACATACACACAATATAAGGCATGGCTTTTCCTGAGTATCACTGTACCAACTTTGCAAGATAAAATATTGAAACCTTGAAAACATTAAGTATCTAGAAGAATCTCTGTTTTTTCTCTCTTTCTTCAATTTAAGTGTGCTCTTAAAATATATATAATTTCAGTATCTTTTCATGAAAGAAAGTAGATATAATGAGGGCATTATCCTTTGTAAAAGAAAAATAATTCATGTAGCTCTAAGAAATATGCTGCATGCTATTGGGAACTTAGTATTTTTAAGAAAAGATACAGAAGCATAAAAATATAACTAAACTTCAAAAGCCCTTGTGATAACCTGACTGGTGTTACATAACCTTCCTTGATCTCCCATAAATAAAGAATCATTTCTGCAAACCTTAGAGGTAAGAGCAACAAGGTTTAAATTTTAAAAGTGTTCCTATTAATGAAAACTCTGAGAAAACATAGGGAGTGTGGGGAATTAATGGGAGATTTGGCTTTATGTTGCACTCAGTACCGGCATTGTGGCTCCTTGCCAATGGGTAAAGAGCACCTGTCAGGTATTTATTTAGTTAAAACCTTCTAACCATTATTTAGCTCATTTAATAAGTATGTTGGAAGGTCTCTGGGGCTGCATAAGACATTTTTAAAACTATTGTCAGGGTAATAGTGCCAATGGAAATTCAGTGTTTGAAGGAAGCTACAGTGTAATATCCCTGAACCTCTTTAATGGGTTTCCTTGAGGACTTGTAAAGCTCCCTTTGTGTAAATGTACTACTTGCATTAACCTATCAAGAGACATGTTTGGCTTGCATTTCTTCAAAGAAAAAGGCGTATGGATGGCAAATTTGGATGCTATTATAAATTGGGGTCATATACTCAGACAGATAATGAAATGAATATTATCATTTTGCACTTACTCGAGTTTGTAGAATTATTGAAAACAGAGGGGAGAGAGAGAAATCAAATGACGGTATAGAAATATGGTCTCTGGTAATCAAGCTTCTTACTATTGATTTATTTATTTTCTGCTTTTTTTCCTCTCAATTATTTTACATCCTATTTTCTCTACATAAAATTCAATAGACATGTGAGATGAGCCAAAAAGTTAACGGTTTAGATTTAGGTTATCCACTTGCTTTTAAATGCTTATTTATTTATTTTGAGAGAGAGAGAGAGAGAGAGAGAGAGCAGGGGAGAGACAGAGAGAGAATGAAACAGAGAATCCCAAGCAGACTGTCAGTTTTGTTAGTGCAGAGCCCCATGTGGGGCTAGAACCCACGAATCATGAGATCATGACATGAGCCAAAATCAAGTCTGACGCTGAACCAACTGAGCCGCCCAGGCGCCCCTCCACTTGCTTTTACAATCCAGCTGTGTAATAATTAAATTTAAACAAAGTACAGTAAAACGGAAAAAGACATTTTCAAAAATTTATTGGGAATGGAATAAATGAATAAATAAATCTTATTGCCTTCAATCAGCATTTTTTACTATATACTTATTTGTATTGTCCTCTGTTGAGGACTATTCTATTTTAATCCTCTAATGTTTAGGTCACCACACTAATATCGAGAAACTATATACACTTGCATAGGAATGAGTACCTCATACCTAGTAGTCACTCAATAAGTATTTGTGACTAATCAGAAGAAAAACAAATAGCATGAGTTGGGTAAGGCGAAAACTCTAAATACGTTTCATGTTCAGATTTTTAGCTGTACCCCAGGCAACCACATACATTCCTTAAATTCAAAATGTCCTCAAAATACATTGTTATCTTTCCCTTCAGTAGGGTTCCTCCCCTGCCTTTTCCTTCCCCTCTGTCAGTGAATAGAATTGTATACACCCGGTAAAAATGTCATCCAACTTGGAACTGACAGAGACATCATCCTCCTTTTCAGTGCTGGCCACCAGTCTCCACTCCAGATGCACCCTTTCATCATTTCTCACCTTGGTTACTGCCTCTGTGGGCTAGCAATTCTTCCTGATTATACTTCTGTTCTTTCTTAACATTTTCTCTATTGCACAACCAAAGCAATCTCTCAGAAATGCAAATCAAAGTACGACACATTCCTTCTTAAATATTTCTTTTAATTCCCATTACTTACAAGATAAATCCTAAATTCATTTTTGCAGCATGTAAGCTCTTTTAAGAGACAGGCTCTCTCAGTTTTCTACTTCAAATCTTCCCTTTATCTTCATACTCACCAAATAACCCCTTAGAATTCCTTTTTATACTTTCCCTGATACAACGTGACTTCCCTTGACTCAGTGGCACTGTTCAGCTAGCCCCCTGTTCTTGGAAACCCCTTCTTGCTTCTCCTCCCATCCAACCTTGCTAATTTCCACATCATGACTCAGCTCAACGTCACCTCCTCAGAGGAATGTGTTTGTAACTTCTGCTAACCCAGGTGCTTTGCCACGTGCAAGTTTAGCACTGTGCACATAATTCTATCATAATTCTCATCTCTGGATAGATTAATTATTTTCCCTTGCATATAATTATCTCTAGATTGCAAGCTCTGAGAATACAGAAAGAATTAGTCATCTGTGTATTTCTTGATGTATATGATACACGTGTCGTAGGAAAGGTGCAGCTGAGATAGAGTACAAAGGAATAAAGAGCAGAAGGAAGGATGGGAAGGAGTGTGGGAAGGAAGGAAATAGCCTCTGTTTCTTCATTAAATAAAGTGATTGGTTATATTAGCCACCTAATAAAATTAGCTTATTGATTGATTTCACCTGAGGCTCTTATCACTCTACTCCCCAATTTCCCAAAATGCTGCGATAAATACTTTGGAAATGAATTTGCTTCTCCAGTGATGCTCAGCATCTATCCCTCGTTAGTAATTTTAATGCATATTGAAAAACATTTTTCTCTCAAGTGTACTAAGAAATAAGAACTAATGATATTCAAAGACAAAGAGCTGAGTCACACATAACCTTCCTTGAGTTAAGTAGTTAAAGCCAGGTATTCTGATGTTTACTTCTCTATTTGCATTCTCTCAGCTTTCTCCTTCTCTTTCTCTCTTGCCACAAGGCTTCCATTCTGGATGTGGCCGTGGTTATTTACTTGTAGAGTAATAGTATTAACAGAAAAATAATTAACATATATAAGAGCTGACTCTATCACAATCACAGAGTTGGTGTTCTTATGAGCACCATCTCATCAAAAAATACAAAAATTCTATGAACTAAATGGTATTATCATCATTTGAGTGATGAGATGAAATAAATCTCTATCTTAACAGCTAGCACCAGAGTTTCACTTATGAAGGCAACTTGTTTTAATAAGCTAAGAGACCCTAAAAGAATAGGTGGTGGCAGGAGCCCAGATAACAAAATATGAGAGTAAAACTTTCTCTTATAAAAGAAGGGGAGAGGTAAGTGTAAGTCTGTCTGTGCTGCTCTAACAAAATGCCACAGAGCAGCTTATGAACAACAGAAATTTATTTCTTAAAGTTCTGGAGGCTGGAAGTCCAAGATCAGGATGGTAGAATGGTTGGATAAAGGCTTTTTTCCATGCAGTGTGTGTGTGTGTGTGTGTGTGTGTGTGTGTTATCTATATAGTACCACCATATAAGCATTAAGTGTTTTATGAGGTAAGAGATTAGAATAATCAGTGTATATTTAAAAGTTACTCATCTATGTTGGTTGCTTAGATTTTTATTTACCTGTTCTCTGTATTGAAAGTTTATGTTCTCCCAAAATTCATAGGTTGAAGCCCTAATCCTCAAAGTAATGTGATTTGGAAGTGGAACTTTGATGAAATTGATGACATTATAAAAAAGAGGAAGAAACAGGAGATGTCTCTCTCTCTCTCTCTCTCTCTCTTTCTATCTTTATCTCTATCTCTATCTTTCCCCTCCCCTCTCTCTTCTCTCTTCTCTTGAGCAGGCACCAGGGATCATGTAAGGACATAACAAAAAGAAGGCCATCTGCAAATCAGGAAGAGCATCCTCACAGATCTGTCAGCACTTTGATCTTGGACTTCCCAACCTCCAGACTTGTGAGAAATAAATATTTATTGTTCAAACCACTCAGTCTATGGTATTTTATAATAGCAGCCCAAACTGACTAGGATAGCCTTTAAATATATAAATATATATTTTATATATTTATATATATATATATAAGTATATATATATTATAATATATATAAGTATATATATATTATATATATATAAGTATATATATAATATATATATATATGTATCAGGCATCTGAGCTAATTATATTCTTTACATAAATTATATAGATTGACTCAAAAATGTAATCCATTAAAATTATACATTTGTGAGCTATAATTGTGCCTCACTTCCTCCAACCTTTAATATTGCATATCTTAAGAGTAAATCTAAACTTAAGTATTTTTAACAATTCAAAATGGACAAAATGTGACTTGCTTTAAAACAGAATATAATCCAAAAAAATCAACTTAACAAAAATAGAAAAATCCATACACTAAGTAATAATCATAGATAGGGCACTATAGTATTTCAGACAAGTTTGAAAAGTAATTTTTTTTTAAAGAGAAGGTAGGAATACTATAATATATCAATGCTACAGTCTACAACTAATATTATCTTACTGATTCCAATTGTGAAGAGGTTTTATGTGTCTCATCATAAACTATAACGTTCATTATGTCTGAAATTCTGTCTGAGGCTGTGTTAGTCAAGGCTCTCCAGAAAAATGAAACCAATAGAATATATCTATATATATATACAAAGAGATTTATTTTAAGAAATTGGCTCATGTGACTATGGAGGCTGGCAAGTCCAAAATCTGCAGACTGGGCTAGCAGACTGGAATCCCAGGAAAGAACTGATTCTGTAATTCAAGTCTGAAAGCTTTCTGCTGCAGAATTCTGTCTTGCTGGGAGCAAGTCAGTCTTTTGTTCTGCTCAGGCCTTTAACTGATTGAATGAGGTTTCATGGGGCTATGGGGGGCAATCTGCTTTACTCAGAGTCCATCTATTTAAGTGCAAATCTCATCCAAAAATACTCTCACAGAAACATCCAGAATAATGTTTGACCACATATCTGGGCACTGTGGCCCAGCCAAGCTGACATATAAAATTAAATATCGCAGAGGCTAGCAGCATTTGCATCGTGGCTCTTCTGTAAATTATAATAAAATTGGAACATGGGCTTACTATATAATCATTTCTTCGTATGTGGTAAGAAAACACAATTAGCCATATGGTAGACATGGTTAACTATACTTTATGCTAATATCTGTCTTCTGTTTGGCTCACCTAATTAACTCTGCACTGTACTCCACACATGACTTTTCTATAGGAACCCTTTGGGGATTCTTTTGAATAAACTTTGAGTACCAAAGAGAGTCAGATGAGCAACAAAAAATTGAATACCAAAGAAATCAAAGTGTTAGTTTTATTCCTAAGAAGAAGAATTTGTAATAACGACCAGTGATTCTTGAACAGTTATCTAGTCATTTGCGTACATGTATGGATATATTCTATACTCTTTCTACATGTGTGAAATCATTGTAAGAAGTCATAATCATCAGATGGAAAAATGTATGAACCTATAATGTACAAAACAAAGTGTCTTATCAGCCAGTTTATTGGGAAGCTGTTTAAAAATTTTTTTTTTTTTCAACGTTTATTTCTTTTCGGGACAGAGAGAGACAGAGCATGAACGGGGGACGGGCAGAGAGAGAGGGAGACACAGAATCGGAAACAGGCTCCAGGCTCCGAGCCGTCAGCCCAGAGCCCGAGGCGGGGCTCAAACTCACGGACCGCGAGATCGTGACCTGGCTGAAGTCGGACGCTCAACCGACTGCGCCACCCAGGCGCCCCGGGAAGCTGTTTAGATGAATCAGTTACTCCTTACTAAACCAGTTTGCTAGGATTTTTTGTTTTGTTTTATCTTGAATCATTTTAAAACTATTTTTTACACTTTTTATTAGAAAAATTTCAAACGCGTATAAAAATAAAGAATAGTATAATAAATCCTCTCATACCCATCACCCGCATTCAACAATTAGGAATTCATGATCAATCTTGTTCATGTATACCCCCCTCCTTCTCCCACCAATCCAGACACCATAGCATCCATGAAATGTCTGTATACATCTATAAAAGACAAGAATAACCCACCAAGAGATCATGAGGTAATTATTACCAAGTTAGCATTATTTTTTTTGATATTATCAAATTACCTGTTCAAATTTTTTTTCATTTTGCTTGTCTACTTGGTTGTTTGCTTGAAAATGTATCCAAACAAACTCCTCCATCTGCATTTGATTGATTTGTCTCTTAAGTCTCTTTTAATCTATAAATTCCACTCTCTCTTCTCTTTATTTTGCAATTTATTTGTCGGTGAAACTGGTCATTGCTCCTATAGACTTCTTATGTTCTAGACTTGGGTAATTGAATCCCCTTGATGTTGTTTAATGTACTTTAATTCTTTAAATTGCTGGTAATTAGTTCAGTTTGAGATTTGATTTGTTTCAGGTTCAACTTTAGGCAAGAATGCTTCGTTGAAGGTGTATACTTTCATAAGGAGACAAATAAGGTCTATTTCCTGCAGTTTCTTGTGTTTGTAGCTACTGATGATCATTCCTAAATCTATCATTTTGTTAGGGGCAAAAAACTAATAAACTTAATTTTCCAGTAGATATAAAACTCAATTTTTATCACCAAGCCCTTGTATCCACACTAAAGAACATATGTCGTTAAGATATCGTGATTCATTATTTTATTAAACAGAATGCACTGAAATCTTACTAAGTGGGGGGCACTGTGCTAAGCACTGAGTATACAAAGATAGTTATGATAAAACCCAGCTCTTAATTAGCCAATAGGCTGTATAATGAACTAGACACATGGACAAATGTGTTGAAAAGAGACAATCACTGTCTAGATATATGTAAAAGGAGAAAAGGTAACTTGATGGATAAATAACCAACTGATAGTCAATTTTTGAGATTATTGCTCTGTAAACCTAAGATTCACTGTGTGCTTTCTATTTTTCAATGGTTTTAAAATTGTAAAGGTAGTTTGACTATTCATAATAAATAAAGTTATTTAAATGCCCATTTATTGATCCAACAGTACAACTATTATCATTTTGTTGACTGGGCCTTATACTTCTATTTTTATATAGTTAAAATCTTAACATATGCATTTCTATATCCTGCCATGCTCCCGCCCCCCAAAAAAAAACACTTCACGTACTAAGTATTACCTATTTTTCCAGTATCTTTAGGACTATCATTTTAATTGACTAAATAAATGATATCTATTTCAGTGAATTAATCATATGTCGACCGATCATTTTTTTTTAATGTTTATTCATTTATTTTGAGAGAGAGAGAGAGCGAGCACAAGCAGGAGAGGGCACAGAGAGAAAAGGAGAGAGAGAAAGAATGCCAAGCAAGCTCCGCCTGTTGCCAGCACAGAGCCTCACACAGGGCCCAAACCCACAAGCCATGAGATCATGACCTGAGACAAAACAAAGAGTCAGACACTTAACCAACTGAGTCACTCAGGCACCCCTCATTTTTTGTCGTTGCATATTGTTGAAGGAACATATAGAGAGAGACATACAATCATATTCTTTTTAAGTTGTGTATCTTTTTAAAATGTTTATTTATTTGAGAGAGAGAGAGAGAGAGAGGGAGCGAGAAGGAGAGAGAATCCCAAGCAGGTCTGTGCTGTCAGCGCAGAGCCCTATACAGGGCTCAATCTCAGGACTGTGAGATCATGACCTGTGCCAAAATCCAGAGTCAGATGCTTAAGAGACTGAGCAACTCAGGTGCCCCTTAAACTGTATTTTTTAATTATGGGAAACTAGACAAGAATATTTGGGTGCCACTGCCCTATAGTATTAGTTTAGTTATAGACAGATTTGATGAGACAGATGAAAAAATATGCAAACTAAGGAGTAATATCCCTCAATCAACCAACTTGGTTTAGGGGTGCTTTAGGGGTACTGATTTTTTTTCATGTTATTGATGCCACTATGAGTTATGGGTTAATTAAGTTCTATTTTCTTTCTTTGCATGGTTTGATTTTAGAGCAGCTACAAAGCAATGACATAATCAGATTCAATGTTATCTGTCTCATGGCAATCTGCAAAAGAAAAACTATGCTGAATACTTTCCAGTTATGGCTGATGAGAAGAAAATTAACAAAAATTAAAACCCTATTATCATCTGGCTTAGAAAGAAACCACTAATTGACCTCCAAACATATTTAAGAATTTAGCAGTATGGCATATATTAGCAAGGCACAATGCATAATAATTTTTCAAAGTATTCAAACAGCACGTTTAAATTATTGAGGGTATGGCATTGTCTCTAACCATATGTCTTAGGTTTTATCCATATTAATGGGTGAACTGTGATTCTATAAGTTGTATATACTTTCACATTCATATTATTAATAATAATAATAACAAAAAAACAAAAAACCTTAACTGGTGAAAGCCTGTCACAGTGGATTAAGTACCAGCCTACCAGCCAGGAAATGCAGCTATGGTAGCCTACCGTGTGCCCTTAGGCAGGTTTTTGACTTGGGCATTAGATTTCTTTTCTGCTTAATGAGGAGTACTGGCTTCTTAGCCATACATACATATAAGTCTGATGGAGCTCTAGTTCAAAAGTTGAAAATTGTAGGCTTTGCAGCCTACAAAGGTGTTTTGTTTGACCTTCACAGTATTTTAAACGTTTTTTTTTTTTTTAATAGCTGCCAAAATTAAAAGAGAGAGAGAGAGAAGGGAAAAAATGGAGGATTGCTTAAAAAGTCTAGACTTAAATCTTGTGAAAATTCAGAAGACGTGTCCGCACTGAGCCAACATGTGGGCACATTAACTGAAACTGAAGACACGAATAGCCCCTTTTAGATGGGTCATTTGCCATTGTCTCCGTTAATCTGTTTTCCTCTTTCTACCAAATCCAACTGTTAGGTAGCAATCATCAAACCACTTTTTCCTCTGTCTTTATGGCTTTCTTAAAAATAATCCTTACTGCTAAACCATTTACATTGGTCATATTTCAGTTTTCTACCTCTTCTTTAATTAGAGGACTAAAGAACGTAGTGCAATCAAATCCTGCTATGATTTATGATTCACTCGGCAGATAAAATCTTTTACTTAGACTAGGTTGATAACACATATCCCAGGGGAATATAATTTTGTGTGTCCCTCCAACATCTTGAGACACAGAGTTCCTATTCCTGTTTTCCTGGTTTTATGTCTATGTATGCCTAACGCAGTTCCCCTAATGAGTCTTATTTTCTAGGGTAATATTTCTCACCCTCTTCATCTAAATCCTTCTCTACTGGACACCAAAACAGGGTTCCCCATCACATAACTTGAAATACTCACTTGCACTTTAGTGACCTTTGCAATAAACATTCACATTCCCAGTTCGACAATCCAAAAGTAAGCCAACTTCAAGTTCAAAACCTACAGAAAAATGTGCCATCTAAACATGAAAGAGTAACTCTAAAGTTGAAAATTTCCTTTAGTGAGTTCCAGATATTGCCTAGGTGCTCAAAACCCATCATCAAGGCACATACCTCTTCTACCTAGAAGTAGGGCTTTTTGTGTCTTTAAAGTGAAATGGAAAAATAAGGCAAAATATTTTGCTGGAAACATCCATATCATTGACATAGCTTTGTTTCAATGGCAAGAATTATCTAAAGAAACAAATCAGGTCTCTTCATTTGTATACACACTGTTTTATAGAACAATTAACTATTAGAACTGAAAGAGACACCTTAGATATCTTCTGGGCCAAGCCTCTCATTTTATCCATGAGGTAAGTGAGGTTCATGGAGGTTAAGTGCTTTGCTGACAATCATTTAGTCTAGCAGAAACCAAGGTCTTGACTTCCAGCCTGTGTTCCTTACATTGTGCTACACAATTTCTTAATGAATGTGAAGAAAGATGTATCTAGTTTAATCATCTCTCCATTGACAGACTGGCGTTATGAAGAGAGAAGGCCACATTCCTTAACACCGGGCAAAGACTTAGGTTAATGTTATCCCTTCCGTCAAAGGGAGTACTGGCGACTTGAAATTGTAATAGCAGACCTCATCTTAATCTACCTCTTCGTTCTTTATTGGGAATGAATGAGAGCTTCAGATTAGTTTATTGTAATTACGATTTACTTTAATTGAGTAAGGACAGGATTAAGGCTTACCTTGGAAAAAAAAATGAAAGATTCTTTATCAATTGCCATTTATCCCCCCCCCCCCCCCCCCCCCCCCCCCCGCCCAGAGAATTCTGTTCCTGGTAGTTAATAGGAGGAAGGGGATTGTTTTCTAGGACTAGTAACAGGAACAGATGTGCTTTTCAAGGTTGGTGCTTTTCTAAACTCTTCAAATAAAAGCTGAAAATTCATATGAATCTCATTAAGTGTAAATATGCCTGTCTTAAGTAAACTTTCAGCTGTTACCTTGAAGCTGAAATAGACTTCTGAGTTCAACTAGTTAATAAGGGCTTGATTGGAGTAACTTAGATTTTAATTTTAATTTTAAGGTTATAAAAATTTAAAGAAGTATCAGCTTAATGTTTAATTGAATCCTTCAAAATGCCATGCTGACTGGTCTCTTATTTGATCCATTTGCTTTGAAAATCCATTGTATTTAGAGATGGATGTTTGCTTTTGTTGCTTTTTGGTGTTTCTTTCCTGTATTTTTTTTTTCAATTACCTTGCTTGTTTTATGCTAGTAACATGGTGCTATATCATTCCTATTAGTGTTTGCAACTTGAATCACAGATGTGTCACAGATTCTGACAGTAAATAATTAAAGTATTTAAATAAACTTGTGTATATGCTACAGTTCTCTGGTTGAACAAATTTGTAGAGCATGATTTTATTCTGATCTATAATTATAGCTGCCAGTGACTGGCATGATCCTTACTGAGTCACATTAATTTATACATTAAGCAGCCATCTGTAGAAATTTTCATAGTACCTCATCTGCAGTGCTGTATATCACATGGGAATTCTGAAACTACCCTGCCCACTAAGAAGCTTTTAATACCACAGTTGTAGACATACAGCTATGAACAAATTATTCCAGGCGTTTATTTATTATTTTTTTATCTTGTTACAAGGTTGCCTAATGATCCAAAAAAAGTGTACAGCAGTTCAGAGCCCTAATGGCACAACAATTGGTAAACTGAGAATGTTCTTTGTATTTTCTTTTAAAGAAAAAAATGTCCTTGGTCCTATGTTGAATAACTTAACAAGGCCTGTGGAGCAGAACAGAGTTAATATTACTCTCTTTGAAAAAGATAAATATACTTAGTATTTGGACCATAGTTGCAAACTATATTCTAAATATATCAGTATGTTTTGTTAAATAAAAAATTAAATGAGACTCTGTTATTGCTATATAAGGCTGATCTAAAAAAAGGTAAAATTATTTTAACGTCTATAACAGAGATATTAACAAAAGGGGTGAAAGGTATTTTAGACACCTGATTGTTAATTTATATAATGTTGTTTAAATTAAAAACATCATCCATGCAAAAATTATTTGAAAATTAGAAGTGAACATTGCATTCTTTTTAGCAATAGTTCACTTATGGTACATTAAACAATTAGGAAAAACTAGCTCTGATTATTCAGAGCTGCTCAAATATCACTAACTTAAAGTGCTCCTAAAATATAAAAACTTCAGCCTCTGTAGTGAACACTGGTTGCCTTTGAAGTTCATGGCTGGGGAATATATTTCAGATGTGTGATTTACCCATTTCTTTTTTAGCTGGAGACATTGTATTACATTTATAAAGCAGAAAAGAACATATCAAAAAGAAATCCCATTAATAACACAATTAGGAACTAGTGGTTTTAACTGTCTAGTTGAGAGGTAGAAATATAGGATAGAGAGAATCCTAAAAATTTAACCTTTAACATTCTAAAGAGTGATTTCCCATTTATGCTTAACACAATAATGCCCCTTCCTACAAATCATTTTAATTTAGTGAATCACTCAGAGTGCTCCCATAAAGAAATGAGGAATGTAACACAGAAAAAGGACTAAGAAAAGAGTTTTCTAAGAAACATACTTGGGCCAAGGAGGGAACTATCATAGCATGTCTGCACTACCTCATTTTACCAGGCTAGGACATGAGTAATAACACTTACTTGTGTCTAGTCATGAATTGCTTTTACAATGTGTACCTGAATGATCCCATAACAGGTAGGAGCCAACACTTTCACTGGGAGAGATGAGTTTGATTTCTCATGGAGCACTGGTCATACAGACTCTGGAACATTCTGCCCTATAGCCATGCTGGTTTTCTATTTGGGTCTTTTAAGCTCTACACGATAAACAGACGTGTAGAGCAGATGTTTTTTATCATTCATACCAACACTGGAGACAGTTGATGAAACTCAAACAAATTTGTCATTTTTTTTTATTAACCCCGGAAGACAAAGTGTATGGAATTTTTTATGTTTCATACACTGAGGGTCTTAACCAAGACTCACAGTTCATCTGACCAAGCTTATAAGTTATTGACACAGAAGAGGAGCAAAATAGAAATGTCTCTCCTGGTCTGTCAACTCTAGATATCACTTGAGTACACCTAAAATATGTCATACTTTTCACAGTTTCAAGACAGTAATTCACTATCGATATCAATCAAGTATAAAAATTAGGGGTGCCTGGGTGGCGCAGTCGGTTAAGCGTCCGACTTCAACCAGGTCACGATCTCGCGGTCCGGGAGTTCGAGCCCCGCGTCAGGCTCTGGGCTGATGGCTCAGAGCCTGGAGCCTGTTTCCGATTCTGTGTCTCCCTCTCTCTCTGCCCCTCCCCCGTTCATGCTCTGTCTCTCTCTATCCCAAAAATAAATAAACGTTGAAAAAAAAAAAAAAGTAAAAAAAAAAAAAAAGTATAGAAATTAAACTCTGGCTGTGACATAATTACTTGAGAAATGTCATAAACTTAGGCAAATTAGTCATTTCTGGAAATTATTAATTTAAAAACAACAAATATTAAATGGTGAGGGATCAGATTAAAGCATAGACCTCACATTGATTTATAGGCATTGTGCTATTTCTCATTAACAACCCCTCTCCTGAAGGAAAAAAATTGTTCCACTGTAGATCACAAGTTAATCTAGGTGGGGTAGATATTGTTCCTATTCTTACTTAAATAAAATTGTTTCCCAACCTTAAAGTTGAAGAAATAAATTTATATAACCCACTATTATAATCTGCTAATCAAAGGAAGACATATTATATGACCAGTTTTGCCTGGTGAAGTCCCATAATTCTCTAGAATAGAGAAGGTGAAACGCAGTAGGGCATTTGGCCATCTTTCCAAATTAAAAAGAGAAAAAAATGAAGATAGTTCATCCTCTTTATGGACAAGAAGAGAATACCCCTAAGGAACAAGGATTTTCAACAATCTTTTCATTATATTTTCTCCTAGTACTAATGAAGTTCTTGGCAAAATATAGAATGTTTACAGAAAATATAATACCTACTGTATTTCTGTTGTTTTATTTGTAACACTCTATGCTATTTCTAGAAGTTCTTTTGATCCAAATAGTAAAGCACAGTAGAGCTTCTAGCCATGCTGATGTATTCATTTGGCTTTGAAAGTTGACCTAGGTATAAAGATGATGTGTTAACAACTCCATAAACTCTTCACTTAAAAAGGCAAAAGCGAGCAAACAAAAGTCTGGAAAGAAAAAACAAAAACAAAAACAAAAAAACTTAAGTTCCCTTTAATCCCTAATGTCTTAAAAACAAGAAAAGAATGTATAGAATCTCCTGAATAGCTATGTTATCTTTTCCTGAAAAGATATTTGAGCTGAACAACTTAGAAATTACAACAAATAGCAGGTCAGAAAGATGACTACTTAAGAAAACAGCATATACTCATATTGTCTATTTACTACCTCTATTAAAGCTGTTGGCACAACAGTCCTGGATTTGTTTGCTAGTAACTAAGATTTAATTCCTCAAAAAAGAATTGGGAAACACGCTAAAATTTTGTATCATGTAGCAGACATATTTAGAGTTAGTAATAATTGTATCAACTCATTTCCAGTTAAATGTTGCTGAATTACAAGTAATTAATAATGGCTTGATTTTTATCATCTTAAAATAATCACTCTAAGAAAACTCAATAGATATTACATTCAATCAAAAGCTAAAGGTGATTCCACAATTGCACGTCCAATAACTTAGGGGGTCTAGATAGAATCATGGGAGAATAAGCACACTGGTAATCAATTTACCCAGTGCAAGAAGAGTAATGAATATATCCAGATACGTATAGTATCAAGATTGCAAAGAAGTCACCAACTTTTTCCCCAAACCATCAGTAAATTTTCAAAAAGAAAAAATAAACTAGTTATATTTAGAGTTTAAATAAAATTTTACTGTCTTAATATTTTTTAATGTTTATTTCTTTTTGAAGGAGAGAGAGAGATAGAGCGTGAGCAGAGGAGGGGCAGAAAGAGGGAGACACAGAATCTGAAACAGGCTCCAGGCTCTGAGCTGTCAGCACAGAGCCTGACACAGGGCTCAAACTCACAAGCCGTGAGATCACGACCTGAGCCGAAGTCGGATGCTTAACCGACTGAGCCACCCAGATACCTCTGGAACTTAAATAAAATTTTAAAAATTATAATTACAATTGGAGAAAATGCTTTTACAGTGGATAGACAAACATCAATTGATCAAATTGACATTACATGACTCTTAGGGAGTTACACTGAGCTACATGTGGTATGTAGCATTCATTCCATAAATGCTTAATTTGAATTAAATCATGAGACAACAATTATACAAATACAAATTTTATATCACAAAAGCAGTTGGTTTATATTCTTCATAACCTTCAACATTATAAGTGATTTTTAAAAAATTATTATTACTATCATTCTTTTAGATGAAAAGGGAGAAAAGTTTTAATAGTCAAGGGACATGTGATCCTTGATTGACTTTTCACTCAACACAACAACAAAATAGCTATAAAGGACAACATTAGGAAAACTGAGTCCATTTGATAATGGACTGTATGTACATAAGATAACATTGTTTTATCGACTTAAAAATCTTTGAGTTATAATTATGCAATTACTATGATTATGTGAAAGAATATCCTCATCCTTTTTTGAATTCAAATTTTTCTATATACAGAAGCATTTAGAGTCATGGTTTATACAACTTATTTAAAAATGGTCCAGGATTAATTTGTAGGTGTGTGTACATACATGCGTATGTTTGTGTGTGTAAAGAGAGTGAAAGTGGTAAATGTTAACAGTTGGTGGATATAGCTGGGTAATAGGGTTTATATTATACCATTCTTTCCACTTTGCACTTGATTTGAAATTCATCAAAACACAAAGTTGGGGGAAAGACTTTTTTCATGCAGTTATAAATTGTGGTGTCAATTAACCTCTAAACTCCAAACATTTTTCCTCCCAGAGGAGTATTACTGAATACTCACACTTCTTGAGCAGTCTTAACAGCAACCGTGAGATCTGATTAATATCATATGACAAGGTAGAATAATTTAGGGTCAATTTTTAGAGTGTAACAAGTGCACAAGTTGTGAAACTGTGCTTACTGCATCTCAAATATAAAGCTCTGGACAGTACAGAAACAATATGTGATAACAAAATGTTGGATAACCTTCGTGTTGATAACAAGCAAGATGCAATCAATAAATGTTTTACGTTTTTTGAGACGCACAACATAGGGTGACATTACATAGATTCACTATCAAGAAATAAACAGCAATAGATAGCACAAGCTGAAGTGACGAAGCCACGGGAGTATTAATTCTTTTTAGGCGGAAGTACTGAGCAGACTTTAAAGTAATAAATGAGATATAACATATGAAGAGATCCAAATCAGAGTGTTGTAATTGGTATGTAGTGAGTTGTCAAAAGACATTTCCTGAATGAAATAATGACCCCATAAAAGAAAATGCAATCAACCCACACCATTACTTTGATTTTTTTTTTTTTTTTTATGTTTTTGTTCACATGCTATACTGATAGCTATTCGTGTGGGGATTGTTTGGGTTTCCCAGAAAAAATTAGGCATAGAAATTTTTAATGCACCTGCCATCGACTCTATCTGGGTTCTGCCGGAATGCCTCAGCACATATTCTTTGGTGAGGGTGCTTTTCCAGAAAGAAAAATAACATTAGCAGAATTGGTTCAAAATGAAATCGCTGTTACTTTTCTCATCTTCCCCTAACATATTGCTTTTATTGCTCGTTTATTCAAAACTCTCTGGTGTTCACGTAAATAATTAACATAGCATGCATTGTTATTGTTGAGTGAGATACCAGATTTTTTTCCTTTGGTTCAGAATTAACAGAAGTGCCTTGAGGAATAGAGATGGAAAGTTTTGTGAAACTTTCACTGTAGTTTTGTAAAGAGTTGTTCAGGGACACTGGAATGGGCAAAGTAATTATAAACAAAATGTATAAAGCACAATAATTCTCATCTGACAGACCCTCAAATCAAAAGTAGTTTCACAGGGAATCCAGTGGAAATGCATGCTGTTGAATATTGCTGGCTACTGGACTTTTTCCTATATACAAAGAGAATGCAGTAAACATAATTGAATTGCCTCTCTAAGCTGATATGTTGAGTTCTGTTATAATTAGGGCATAGTGTCTTCTGCAATGACTAAAAATTACCAGGATGATGTCTGTGCCATGCATCTTTGGCTAACTTTCCATGAGCAATTTTTGTGTTTTGTTTTTTGTTTTTTTTAATCCCTTTACCACTAATTGCCATCTAACTCCAGAAAGCCATCAGATATTCATAGAATATGCATAGAGTTTTGTGTCTAAAAGATAGTGACAAATGATGTGGTTTATTTTCATATTTTTTTAGGTAAGAGAGTTGAGGCACAGAAAAGTAAAATGATTAGCCTAGCATCTAACTAATGGCAGATTCAAGGCCACATTCAAATCTTTGGTAACTCACTTCAGTGTCCTTACTCTGCATTAAACTGTCTTGCATTAATGCCTTCATTCTTTGAGGGTCAGAATAATTCTCTCCTGCCTATAATGTGTTATTACTCCAATTATTAAATTTTCTAAGTACAAAAACAAAAACAAGTTACCATTGACTTTAACTTATGTAATGTGGGATGGACTTTAACAATGAAATGGGTGGGAAAAATTAAGGGATTACCAATTATGGAAATTTTCAAGCATGTAATCAAGATGGGAAACTCAAATCTTAGATTTAATAAGAAATAGTATGAAGTTATATTGGTCACTACACATGATCAGATCCTAGCAGATACTCTAGAGGTGAAGTTATAGTTACTGATTAATTTTTAAAACACTTAACTCCTTAAAAATGCTAAGTGGGCAGTGTCTCTACACTGGAAATGCCCTGGTATGAGCTGACTTGAAGTTTTGAGAGGTCCCTAAATGATCATATGCCACACAAGTTGTGCAACAAAAATATAAATGTGAAAACTCAGTCTGTGGCTGTCTAGTAGGAACAAAAACTCTAGAACCTAGCCACAAGTTTGGTTAAGAAAAAAAAATTTCAGAACTCATTTTTCTCCCGCCAACTAGTTCCCTGAAGACCAAGTGAGATGAATTCCTCTACTTGATAACTGGTCTATGACCCCACCATGCTCTTCAGAATGGTGACTACATCTTACACTTTAGCTGCACTTTACAATTTTCAAGAACATTGCATTTCATCTTCACAACAATATTGTACGCAGTATAATTTTACAAGTGAAGGGACTGATTCTTCATGAGGTTAAATAATTTGTGCCAGGCACATTGGTAAGAAATGAACAAAGCTGGAATTTAAAAACAGTTCTACTTAATCCAAGCCTGAGCGAAGTTTTTCCTTTTCCTTTTTCTTTGTCTCCCCATAGGACCACACTGCTTAGGGTACAACAGTCGTGATCCTATGCCCTTAGAGGACACCAGACTATTGCCAGAGCAAGTAACTGCACCTATGTAAGACCTGAGAGTCAATGTTATCAGTATCAAGTGGACAATGATCCCATAACAAAGAAAAGAAAAGAAGAGCAATGGAGTGCAATTTAAATTAGAGATAAATTAGAAAGTGATCTAATTTCCCCTTTATTTGACTTCTAACAGTTGAAGAAGGTGGATGATAATTTTAAAGTCTCTCTCTCTCTTTCTCTCGTTTTCTCTCTCCCAAGTTAAAACTATAAAATATTTATCAGATATTAAAGAAATGACAATGGGGGCACCTGGGTGGCTCAGTCGGTTCAGCCTCCAACTCTTGATTTTGCCTCAGGTTTGATCTTGCAGTTCATGGGATGGAGCACCGCTTCACCTCTGTGATCACAATGAGGAATTCTCCCTCTCCCTCTCTCTCTTCCCCTCCCCTGCTTGCACTCTCTCTGTCTCTCAAAATAAATAAACATTAAAAAAAAAGGAAATGACAATGTATATTGGTATAACTAGAGATTATAAAAGAATTTATTTTTAAGTTTAAACTTGTCTTTAATTTATTTTTATACAGTCCCCACATGGTTTTATTTTTATTTTGTTAAATGTTTATTTATTTATTTTGAGAGAGCACAAACAGGGGAAGGGACAAAGAGAGAGAGGGAGACAGAGAATCTGAAGCAGGCTCCAGGCTCCTTTCTGTCAGGGCAAAGATGAATGCAGGGCTCAAACTCAAGAACTGTGAGATCATGACCTGAGCCAAACTCCGTCGCTTAACATGCTCCCCTCCCCCATGATTTTCAAATTAATGCTAGGACCAAGAGAAGAATGTTGGCTAGTATAGCTATGATCCACTGATTCAACCAAGAGAAATAGGAGTCAGATTCTAATCTTTCACCTCTCTTAATGGCCATATTAAACTAGACTCATTCACAATTCCACTGACTTTACCTTACAGCTGTTCACTCCAACTATTCCCCTGTTGACAGGCTGTCTTAAGGCTCTCATCATCTCATTCATTAAAAATTTTAATTATTGAGAGCCTGCTATGGGCCGATGTTCTGGACACTTTTGAATACACTATTGAACAAAATAGCAGATCCATACCCTAGGTTCTAGCGAGGGAGAAGAACAATCAGCATAATAAAGTAAATTATATATATGTTTGAGAGTGACAAATGATTTGGGGCATAAAACGGGAGCAGGACGTAGAAGATCGTGAGTGCTATGTGAAGATAGATGTTGGCAATTTTAAAGAGGATGACCAGAAAAGTCCTCAATAAGAAGATGACACTTGAGCCAAGATTTAAAAGCAGTGGAGAAATTAACCCTGCATTTGTGGGGCAAAGGTCCTAAGATGGGAATATATCTGGCATGTATGAGGATGAGCAAGGAGGCCAGTGGGGCGAGAACAGAGAGAGCCAGGGGAAGAGTAGTGAGAGAGGTCAGGCAGGTTCTAGGAACACGTAAGCTATGGGTAATGAGGATTTTACTCTGAATTATTTGAAGAAAAAATTGTAAGAGTTGAGCAGAGAAATGGCATGACCGGATTTGTTTTCTTTAAAAGAATGGCTCTTGGGGCGCCTGGGTGGCGCAGTCGGTTAAGCGTCCGACTTCAGCCAGGTCACGATCTCGCAGTCCGTGAGTTCGAGCCCCGCGTCAGGCTCTGGGCTGATGGCTCAGAGCCTGGAGCCTGTTTCCGATTCTGTGTCTCCCTCTCTCTGCCCCTCCCCCGTTCATGCTCTGTCTCTCTCTGTCCCAAAAATAAATAAAAACGTTGAAAAAAAATTTAAAAAAATAAAATAAAATAAAAGAATGGCTCTGACTGCTGTGTTGTGATTGAATTACAGGAGGCGAAGATAGAACAAGAAAGCAGTTTAAGAGTTTATTACAGAAATCTAGAAATCCATTTCCTGTTTTGTCTATGAAAGTAAACTTTAGCTGAAGCCTTAGTCTGTAAGCCTTTCAGTCCATCTGTCAACCTGACATCAGTTACTTTCTGAACTGTAAGCTCAATCACGTGACTTGTCCCTTTCAAAATATCAATGGTTACTCCTTGCCTACAGAATTATGCCCAACCTCCTCATATAAATCTCTTCAAAATATGACCCCAATCTATTTTTCCAGATTAATCTCCAACTGCTTTCGCCATTCCTGACGTGTTTGCTTTAGTTATAAAAGGTCAGCTGCTATTCCTGAACATGCCATGCTCCATCATGCCTCCGTGCCTTTGTGTTTGTCATTCTCACTCATAAGAAAGCACATTTCTTTTTTTCTGCCTAGTGAACTTTAAATTCTCTTATTGAGATTCAACTCAAACATGGTCATTCGGTGAAGACTTCTCTGACTTTCTATTGCAAAACTCACCCTTCTTTTCACTACATTCCATTTCTTTCATATACATCCCTCTTGTAGTACTTACAAATTCAAAGGTATGTTTTCATGCATCTGCTTCCCAATACACTGAGTTTTGTGAGGGTAGATACTATGACCTGACTGTTTTCATATCCCATGTCTTGAGTTATAGCCCATCACAGATTAGTGTTGAATAATTGTTTTTTGTTGAATGAGTGAATACATGAAAATCATGCTTAACGTGAAATATATAACATTATAGATCACATGTTTAGTAGTTATTCAAGCATAAAACTGCAAAATTAAGCCCTTAAGAAATTTAGAATGGCATAGTGGAAAAGACAATAGTTCACACTTTCTATATCTGCTTTCAGACACATTTAGGAAACCAATTTTAGTGAAAATCTATGTCCTAGACATATGCTCTTTGTAAATTATAAGTTTTCTGCCCAGATCCAGTTTAAATGACATCCCTTTATAAAATATTTCATTGCCAACTGACCCATGCAATTACTATGGATACAAAGATAAATAAAGAATATTCTCTGCCCACAAAAACTTCATGAAAGAGAGGGTCAGTCATATACAAGACAGCCACCTGAGAAAATGAGGAGTGGCATTGTAAATCACTGGGGAAAAGATCATTCGATAACTGGTTACAAAAATGAGCTTTTCATATGGGGAAGAAAAGAAATTTTCCTATGAATTAGTGATCTAAATGAGGAAGAAAATGCAAAACTTTTATGAACATATAGTCAGTCTTTTTTTTTAACCTCAGAAAAAGAATATTTTAAATAAGATATGAAGTTCATATAAAGGGGAAATTTGAGTCACTTCACTATAGCAGTATACTAAAAGATTAATGTAATAAAAAAGATAAAGATATCTCAAGTGCCCTCCTTAACATCCATCACCCATTTAGCACATCCCCTCACCCACATCCCCTCCAGCAACACTTAGTTTGTTCTCTATAGTTAAGAGTCTCTTTAATGGTTTGCCTCCCTGTCTTTTTTTTTTCTTTCCCCTATGTTCATCTATTTTGTCTCTTAAATTCCACACATTAGTGAAATCAAATGGCATTTGTCTTTTCTGACTTATTTCACTTAGCATAATACATTCTAGCTCCACCTACATTGTTGCAAATGGTAAGATTTCACTCTTTTTTATGGCTGAGTAATATTCCATTATATATATATATATATATATATATATATATATATATATATATACACCACACCTTCTTTATCCATTCATCAGATGATGGACATTTGGGTTCTTTCCAGAATTTGACTATTGTTGATAATGCTGCTACAAACAACAGAGTATATGTGCCCCTTTGAGCCATATACTAATTTAAATGACAAGAGGCTAGAAGATATTGACAAAATGTGTAACTCAAAAAAAAAAAAAAGGAAGATTTATATCTAGAAGATATGCAGAGGTATTACAAATAAATAAGTATAAAAAAAGCAACATTCAAATAGGAAATGGGCAAAGCATATGAGCAGGCAATGCATAATAGAGGCAACTGCTTAACATACCCAAAAAATAACCCAAGACCTAGAAAACTGACTACTTAGTTTAATAATAATTACATTAATAATATAATAATACCAGAATCATGTTATTATATGCTAATCTGTATTAATGCTCTCATTATTTTTTACATGTTATTCTTCTAAGTGTTTTGCAGGTATGCAAACTCTATTACCACACATAAAGTACAATTTTAAGATCTTTAGTGCAAACAATTTCTATATAGTACACCATTGCTACATTGTAGATACTATTTTTATCCCTACTGACACAAAAAGATCTTCTGTAAAAAAGCCTGACTTAATAACGTGAATTGTTTTTGTATAAGTGTAAAAGACTAAACACAAATAATTCTATATATAATTATAAAGCCTTACATGATTTGGACCCTTTGTTATCTCTCTGTTTCTATCTACTATGTCTCTCTAATGACAAACTCTACTCTAGACATACTTTCCTTCTCCCTGATCTCAAAATCCTCCCACCTCTGGGCCCTCACTGGCCCAGTTATTTGCATCTCTCATTCTCTCATGTCATGGGCCTACTACCACTTGTTCATTCCCATTTAAAATAGGAAACCCAGGGGCATCTGGGTGGCTCAGCTGGCTTAGTGGCTCAGTTGGTTGAGGGTCTGACTCTTGATTTCGGCTCAGGTCATGATCTCATGATATGTGAGCTCGAGCTCCACTGGAACTTGGAATTCTCTCTTTCTCTCTGCCTCTCCCCCATGCACATGTGCTCTCTATCTTTCTCAAAATAAATAAATAAGCTTTAAAAAATAATAAAATATAAAATAAAATAGGAAACCCAGTCCCACCCTGGCACTCTCAGTCCCTCTCATCTGTTTTTATCTGATAGAATTTATATGGTTCTAGTATACTATATAATTTATGTATTTATTACACTTACTGCTTATTTTCTGTCCCCCCCCACTAGACCTAATTTCCAAAAGGAAAAGAGTTTTGTCTATATCATTCATCAATGGAGTCTCAACATATATATGTAATATGTATATATACTTTATATATTTTTATATTTATATTATATATAATGTTTACTAAAAGCAGAAATAAAATATGACACAGAATTCACAACTGTTAATTCCAGGTAGTCTATGGATATAATTATTTTTCTTTGTATTTCATAATTTTTAAATGTTGATAAAACAATTAATTAAAATATAACACATTTGAAGATTATAAATTATGTAGAATAGGATTGATTTTCCATCATTAGCATTTAAGTTACAGTAGTAAAAACTTGAGGTTATTTTTAATGAAATAACCAGTTGTTTTGCTAACATGAAGGTCCAGCTAGCTTTCCTTTTAATTAAACTAATATAGGGGCACCTGGGTGGCTCAGTCAGTTAAGTGGTCAACTTGGGCTTAGGTCATGATCTAGTGGTTCACGAGTTCAAATCTCATGTCAGGCCCTGTGCTGACAGCTCAGAGCCTGGAGCCTGACTCAGATTCTGGGCCTCTTCTCTCTTTCAGCCTCCCCTACTCATACTCCATGTCTCTCTCTCTTAAAAAAATTAATTAATTAACATTAATTGAATTGATATATTATTTAAGCTACACATTCTATCATTTAGCTTAAGTGTATAAAGAATAGAAAATTACATAAATTTCATCAGAAAATAATTTGGTTTTTGAACTTGAGTATTTCCCCTCAATTTGATGCCCTAAAGAAACTCCTAAAATAAAAGCTTGAAGGAAAGGTTGATTTTTGGTCTATCACCCATTTAAAAATGGTTTTAGGTTTTGTATGAATAAATAAAGGTAGAGGACTAATTACCTTCAATTTAAAGAATTAATGAAGGACATCTATAACATATATAGCAGAGAATTCTTACCAGACTATAATTATAACCAAAAAACAAACAAAACAAACAGAGGACCTAACTTCAAAATCAAGCCGGTTTCTAGCAAAGTAATTTTTCTGAAAATTGCATCATGTCCCAATTTACTAGAGTGAACAGAACCAGGGATGTGCATGCTTCCTTGTGAGGTCTAACGTACAGATATTTAGCTTTAAGCATATGAGCCACGTTACAGCCATATGAATCAGGGAGTTACTGGACCAGCTACATGCAAGGCATTTATGAAAAACTAAGTGAGAGAATCTGGTCCCACTATGGGTAAATCGGGAGGACAAGGTGAAAAATCTAAATTCAAGCAACCAATAAACCAGATGGCTCCAAGGGGAATTCAACTGTTATATATAAAATTTAATATGGAACAGGCACCGTCAAGGTAAGTTGCTCCTTAAAACTCAATGCAGCAGGCAAACCTCAGCGACTGGGAATCATAGGGTATTTCTACATTTCAGATGGAAAAGTCCCATTGTTCAACGGCCTGCCCACTAACTGAAATACAAGCAGAATGAAAAAACACCGTAAGAAAACACAGATATAAAAATATTCTTATTTCTGATAAATCAGGTTTAGGAAGAAAAACAGAAAAATTTATTTCATCCAATTTTTCACACACAAATTTCTGATTATTTTATATTCATGTGTAATTTCAATTTACTTTAATGACAGTTTCGGGACTAAGTAAGAACTTATAATAGAAAAAAATGAAGTGACATTCATATGGATAATGGTAACTTTATTTTTTTCTCCTTAGTATAATGTTGATGAAAACATGAAAATGAAGAAATTAGCAGAACTGTGAAATTTGACGTTGTCAATATTCAGCTCTCTTGAAGCAGTTGATCACATACCATGCTCATGTAGCAATGCAATGGGAAAGTTCATAAACTTACTTTTAAAGAAATGCACTTTTTTTTTTATCGCAGGAATATTTGGAGAGGAGTAGCAAGTGAGTTTTATTTACATTTGTAGCCATAGGAGCAGAGACACCTGCTGAGGGAAGCTAACCTGGAAGCAGGCTTTTTGCTAAGCTTTACCATAAAAGCCACAAATCTCTATGTGCAAGCCTGATCTTTGTGAGTTGAGCCCCATATTGTGTGAGTCACAAGAAGTCCTTTTGCTTAGAGAGTCACAATTCTATACAGCATCAGAAATATTCCTTGGACCCATGTGCCCTGCTTCACATTTGACTTTCCTGGGTTTCTATCCAAAGAATTATAACATGAGAAAAATAGAAAGTTCAGTCCCTAGAGAGGTATGTAATTTGAATATAAGAGCATCTGTACTCCATGTACCCAAAAGTCCACATCGGTGTGTGTGTGTGTGTGTGTGTGTGCGCGCGCACACACACACACATGCACACACTCATGCAGGCATTACAGGATGCGACCAAAATTTGTTTTTCTATTAAAGAAAAGATGATCACCACCTACCATAAATAAATGATACAGCATGAACTGAAACTTAACTGGCCTAATGGGAGCTTCCAGGTGATCTGTTCTCTCCTCTGCATGTCTTCCAACAACTTGGCCTTCACATACTCTCCCACCCAAGTTTTCTCAGGTCCATACCATGAGAGTAATTTCACACAAGTTTTCCGGATGGCTCTCTGAGGTAGCTGCTACCCGTTAAAGCTACAAGGCAGTTCATTTTTTGTATGTGAGGCTAGCTGCACTACATCTAACTTTGGCCTCCCCATTTATTCAGTCAATTCCCTATTTTCCCATTTTCCACAAATATGTATTAACTACCACCACTAGATGCCATGCACTGTTCTAAATCTCGTGGAGCTTAGGACCCCAACTGCTTCTATTCACTTCTATGGTCTTGTAAAGAAAAGTGTGAAGTGCATAGATGTATGATATGAGCACAGCTCTCAAAATTTGTTATTATCCACAAGCCATTTACATGTTTTCTTTTTTGTGTTCTGAATTTTGAATGTGTTTACAGAGATCATGAAAATAGGAGCAAATACTTTTAAAAAATAGAAGTGTTTTGTTGCAAGCTATTTGTGGTGACTGGCTATTACATCTACCCAGAGCCACGTTCCCTTGAATACGCCTGCCTTAGGTTTGCAGGAACTGTCTCAGCTGATTACTGACCAATGAGAATGCCAGCAGCTACCCCAGCCTGCAAGAAGGCATGGAGATAAAACCATCACATTCATTTTCATCACTTTTTAAGGAATTAGGGACAAGTTTCTTTGGGGGAGAGGACAAAAGTGTGGAATTATTGTTACTATGACTCATCTTGAAGATGAATTTTCCTTGGGATGAGCACTGGGTGTTGTATGGGAGCCAATTTGACAATGGATTTCACATTAAAAAGAAAGAAAGAAAGAAAGAAAGAAAGAAAGAAAGAAAGAAAGAAAGAAAGAAAGAGAAGATACTGAGTATGTAATCCTGATTTAGTCTTTCTTCCAAGGTTGAAAACCATTAGAAATTTCTGATTCTACCAATAATCTGTAGTAATTAAAAAAAATAGATATTAAATAAAATTTTATAACTCACACCCATGTTCCAATAATTCAAAATTGGAAATTATTAGTTTTATCAAATTTTCATATATATGCACATATTAATCACACACATACATAAAAATACTCATATAGACATATATATAGAGAAAGGTTTTTTTCAAGTTTATTTATTTATTTTGAGAGAGAGAGAGAGAGAGTGAATGGGGAGGAATAAAGAGCAAGCACAGAGAGAATCCCAAGCCAGGTTCTGGGCTGACAGATGTAGAACAGAGCCCAATGCAGAGCTCAATCTCTTGAATCATGAGATCATGACTTGAGCTGAAATCAAGAGTGGGTCATTTAAACCGACTGAGCCACCCAAGCACCTCCGGAGAAAGGTTTATGTTAATTTTTCTATTGCAAAATTTCCCCATTTCCCCTAACTTATTTATTAATAGAAACAATTACAAAAATATGATGTATATGTCTCCCTGATCATATGCATGAATGTCTCTGGAATATGTTCTATAGATAGCAATCTAGATTTTGTGCCATAGTGTTTACTCATATTCAAACTATTATTTTCCGCAAAACCACTCTCTAAAGTGGTCGTACCAACTTTAGTTCCAACGGTGTTTAAGAGTTCCTTTTCTTCACCTTCTTTGGTCATTGCAATGTTTTTCTATATAAATTGCTTATTCCCACAGGTTGCTCATTGCTTCTAATTTTTCCCACTCATAATTTCTTTACTATGACAGTTTCCTAGGTCTGAAGGCCTGCTTTTCCCAAATATCCCAATATCCTGCTGCCCCCACCCAAGCCCCACACTCAACAAAGTCATACGCCATGTTAACATAAACTACATAATGTGGTCAAGAAATAACAACATAGAAACTTCCTGATCCTTTCTAATCATACTGTCACTATACAAGCACCATAATGTCTGTACTTCTGGACCAAACTTTCTTTAGTCGAGTTCAGGTGAAGGGAAATGCTAAGCAGAGACTTGTAAGTCAGTCTTGTATGTAAAGTTATTCTCCACACTCAAAAAAAAAAAGAAATATATATATATATATATATATATATATATATATATATATATATATGTATATGTATATGTATATATATGTGTGTGCGTGTATTTCCCTGACTCTCAAGTCACATAGTTATGTGCAAGCAAATTAGAGAAAAAAAAAGACAGAAAACTCAAGATACTAAATAATGATCAGCCAAGTAATACTTATACAAAGAAGTAAAACATTCTTAAGTTAAATGCAATAAAAAACAAATAATTGGAATCCTAAAGTATGTTGATGAGGACTCAATAATTAAAATCTTATATATGAGCTGTCATAGGTTGATTTTTCCCTCATTTGGTGTAAAATGCCTCGATTTTAGAAAATGACAGCTTAGAGCAGAAATGAGGTAAGGCCAGTATTGGGCACAACAGCAAAGCATAAGACAAGAAAGAAAGAAAGAAAGAAAGAAAGAAAGAAAGAAAGAAAGAAAGAAAGAAAGAAAGAAAGAAAGAAAGAAAGAAAGAGAAAGAAGAAATAGACTAAATTTCCCACCAGAAACAATTGCATTAGCAGTAAATTCTCTAATCCCTTAAAGATATGGTAAGGTCAGTAATTAACAAACCATTTTTAAGGAGAACAAGAAAATAACTACTTTATCTCCCACTGTGTAATCTGGGTTGTAAACTCCAAACCCACTGGGTAGTGATGAAGAGAGTAAAGACTTGAAATTACCGAGTAAAAATAGCTCTGACTCTTAATGTTCCATTGAGTCTCTTTGGGTAGACTCCATCTGTTGTAGGTGAAAGTTTAGTCTTTCAAAGATTTATTTTCCCGCCCAACTCCAATCTATCCAGGATGCCAGATTGCAAAAAAAGTGATGTTGTGCAGACATCTGCTGTGGAAGTTCATGTCTGTGGCCATTTGCCTCTGTTCATGAACCCTTGTACACCATGAGTTCTTCATCTGGACCACAAAAAGATATCAATCTCCTGATCCTCTTACATCTTCTACATTGAAATTCTACATGTGCAGTCTGTGAGGAAACTGGAATGCTACTTTTTGATTATTTACCTGAAGCACATAAGCCTTTGCGAAATCTTTGCTAGGTTAGATATGGTACCAAAGTAATGTGGTACTATTAGAGGAGGGTTTTGTCCTTTCCTGGGCTCCCCTATCTTAATCTATATATTTCTCTCACATACCATCTTGAGGATTCCTTTAGAAAAATGTGAAACCAGCTCCTACTTTCTTTCACTAAAACTTTCTCTCACAGACTTTCTCCCTCTTCCTACTCTGACAACTTTCCACATCCTATTTTGGCAGGTTGGATATCTATGACATCATATCCTGAGTTTTCTGAGTTGTCTCTATGTGGCTTAGAATAAAACTGACTATTCAACCCTGACCTTATCAGAACTGGCTCTTGATATGTAAATGGAAGTTTAAGGAATTTAGAAAATCCTCTTCTCTCTCAGTAATACCTGCTTTCCAGAATATAATCTCACAAAGGACTCAGAAATTCTTGTGACTTCAGTGGTTAATTTGACAGTCAAAACTTAGTAATGACTTTATTGTTCTAATTGGTATATCCATCTTTTCCAGTGTTAAGCTTCTTGGCTTGTCCTTAAGAGAACACGGCAGAGGAAAATTATTTATGAGGAATAAAAAATAAATGAAATTAATATTTTCCAAATATTATCTCATTATAGGATAAAAGAATTGGCATTAAAAAACAAATCCCATAGTATAATATTTATAATTTTTGTAACTATATGCATGCTACGCTGTTGAATCAACTCTATATAATTTAATTTCAATATCCCTAATTTAATAGGGTATTATTTTTATAAAATTCCACTCTCTTTCTTTATTATTATAGATGAGAGTTTATAGAATGCTAGCCCTACAGTGTCTTAAATATACTTAAGCCATATGAAACGGAAGATTTCTATCTTCTTTTGAAAAATTCAAAATTGAGTATATTCAGAATTATATGCCCTGTAGAACACTTAGCTGGAGCTGAATAGTGCCTGGCATCCCTCTGTGGCATTATCTTTTTGGTTTATCTCAGTCCTCTCTACTTGCCATTTTCTCTGACACAATACCCATTTTATTGATTGATGATAACCGCATGGCCTCTGTAGGTAAATGACTGTGCCGAACATATTTGGACTATATACACAAACCTAAGATAGCCATATTTGGAATGGGTAGGCTCTGAATTATGATCACAATCAACAACCCAGTGCCCAGAGAATGCAAAACCAATAAGCAACATCCTTTGAGTTCTATATCCTGTGCCAGGCTTCTTATTTCTGTCAATGTGTCCCGCCACCTAGAAGTTCCACTGGCATGAACAGTAGCCCAATGCCTCAGCTCTTGAATCTAGCACTTCTCGTATTTCTTGTCCTAACACAGGACCAACTCTTTAATGATCTCTGATTTCCCTACCCCATTCAGAAGATCTATAGGTCTGGGGTGCCTGGGTGTCTCAGTCGGATAAGCTCCAAACTCTTGATTTTGGTTCAGGGCATGATCTCATGGTCCTGAGATCGAGTTCCACATTGGGCTCTACACTGAGTATGGAGCCTGCTTGGGATTCTCTCTCTCCTTCTCTGCCCCTCCCCCACCCTCAAAACAAATAAATAAATAAACATTAAAAAAAAACCAATAGGACCATCACAGCCAGTAGCGACCATATGCATATGGAGTGTCAGAGGATATGGGAATAAGAGCTGTGAAGCTCAGAGAAAGAAAGCAAATAGCAAATGGCATGCAATTGACATGACAAGGACAAAGTCACAAGGATATAGAAGCAAGACAAACTAAAAAGTCCAAGAGGGTTTCAAATTCAGAGTAGATAAGAGAGCATAAAGCAACAGGCTAGCGCTGTTTTTGATGTGTGCTGAAGGATGGGAGGCTAGATTTTTACCTCCTGCAGATAACTAGCAGGTAGGCTGAATCTATGCAGAAGGCCTGGGATGAAGTGGATGAAAACGGAATCTGAAATTCAGTTCAGTACTAGAATGAGTCAGTAATGAAACTTCTTTTGACTTTATCTATTCTCTAAGTTTGTGAGACAATTTAGGCAATAGAGAAGAGCTTGGAAAACCCATCTAGTAGCATAAAAAGGCAATAAGATTAAAACATTTAAAGTGTGTGTTGCTCACAATTTGAATAATCTGAATCTGTGTCAAATTATGATATTTCTGCTTAAATATGATATGTTGTGTATTTCCATTCAGCAAGTATTTTCTAAGAACTTAAAATTGTGTCAAATATGAAAGATAAAAAAGTAAAAGAAGTCTTTTAAGGGCATAGGAAGAGTTTCCTTTTAAGGAGTTTAAATCACTTTTTTGGAAATAAGATATACATTCTATTTAGGGTAATTTAAAGCCTGCAGTAGCCACTTACTATTATCACAGTGTTTCTTTTAAATGCCAAGCACAACGTTAGGTGCCAGAAGTAAAATATCTCATTCAATCTTCAAGGTAAGCAAAGGAAGCATTGTTATTCCCATTAAGCAAATAAGGGAACTGAAACGCTTTTTGCCTGCATTATCTTGATAGTTTTCCTAAAGCTCAACTCCATCTCATCCATAGCCTTTGTCCAGGGCAGAGGTGAAGCTATTTTCAAATTCATATTTCTAAACTATATTTCTGATCTTGTCACTATCATCATTTCCTCTAGAAAAAGTTAAACTTCTTGGGGCGCCTGGGTGGCTCAGTGGTTGAGCATCTGACTTTGGCTCAGGTCATGATATCACAGTTCGTGAGTTCAAGCCCCGTGTTGGGCTCTGTGCAGATAGCTCAGAGCCTGGAGCCTGCTTCAAAATTCTGTGTCTCCCTCTCTCTCTCTGCCTCTTCCCTGCTCAATCTCTGCCTCTCTCTGTCTCTCAAAAATGAATAAACATTAAAAAAATAAATTAAGAAAAAGTTAAACTTCTTAGCCTACCACACAAAGTAGCAAGATGTCTTGGTCTGCAATACTGCCATAATTATCACTGGTTTCATCCCTTTCAAAATTATATATTCCAGTGTATTCCAGAAATTTCCAACAGCTTGAATTTCCAATAATTGAACATTTGTTCCGCTTTTGCCCACTCAAGGAATGCCCTTTTCCCTTTTCCTTAATAACCAAAGATTATTCTCCAAGTCCAAAACAAATGAAATTAACACTTTTCATGGACTCTTTCCTGATTTCCCCAGTTTCAATTAATCCATTTCTACCATGAACAGTTTTCTCTACCATGAACTCTTTTGAGACTTAACCAATTCTACTTTTACAGCATTGGGTGGCTAATGATGTAGATATTTAGCTATTCATTGGTTTCATGGCTGGAAGAAGTATAGAGAGGGACACTGAAAAAATGAAAGCTATTGGGAAAGGAACCTGGAAAAGAGGCAATGGAAACCCAGGGAAACTGTGGGAAGAATGAGCAAAATCACATAATCTCTGAATCCAGTTATTAAAACGTATTGGGATGACCCAGAAAAACCCTGCCCTAGTTCTAGAAATAGGACAGAGCAATAGGACCCTTACAATAAAACTATCATGATGTTACTGAACTTTAGCTAGAAATTTCACTGGTAAAAAGGTCATGATAGTTCTGATATTGTAAGAGCATAGATTTGCTTTTTGGTGATATGCACGTGTAAGTAAATGTAGTAGGATATAAGATACAAGCGCCAATTTGGAAATTTATGTTTAAACCACTTTTTCTGAAGTAGCATAGACAGTGACTTCTTTTTACCTGCAACTTGAAGAGATTTTGCAGCAAAGGCAGAGGCAGCAATCAGAGCAGGTACTTCAACTCTATCTGCCTTGCAATGATATAATGCAAGAGTCAATCCATGGAAAGCAAAGAAACTTTGTGCATGGAAGCTGCATTTGGTGTTCATGGAGAGCAATTATTTTGGAAGAGACTGTAGAGACTCTCTAACTTCAAGGAGATGCAACTTATTTCTAAATTCAGCAAAGCTTGCTGGAGATAACAGAAAGAAATAACTCTTGTGCCATGACTTCATTCTGGAAATTTCTTGGAATCTCAAGGAAAAAAGGGATCTCAGGAAGAGGAATTAGATTTATTTATGCAAGTATGTTCTTGGGCAAAGTGCTTGGGGACAGCATCTGACATTCCAAGGAGAGTCTATTTTTGTCCCTCTGGGTCAGTAGATTGTAATAATGGCTTCAAATTACCCACTTTTATGCCCTTGTAATGTGACATTGCAGGCCCCTCCACTAAGAAATAATAATAATAATAATAATAATAATAATAATAATAATAAAGAAATGAAACTTTTTGGCTATTTAGCTTGTATTTGTCAATTAGTACATTAGCAAATGTGACACAACCAAAGGCTTGAAAAGTGCTTAACACTTTTCATTTTCTCTCTCCCTCTCTCTTTCTCTCTCTCTCTCTCTTTATGCTTTTGGACCACTCTACTGTATGAAAAAGACTAGGCTAGCCAGCTAGAGGAGAAGATATCTTGTGGAGAAGAACTGAGGTTCTCAGGCTAAAGCAAACTGCAGATGCCTGAGTTATCCTAAGTCTAGAAGAGCTGACCAAGCCTACAATTGTCAATTCTTGGAATTGTGAATTAAATAAATGGGCGTTATCTTGAGCCACTGCATGCCGGAGACCAGCTCCAGCAACCAGGGGTTCCAGAATGAAGAACGGCGTCGGTGAAAATAAAACAAAACTGAAATAAAAAACTAGAAAATAAAAAACTAAAATAAAAAACTAAAACTAAAATAAAAATGGACACAGACAACAGCAGTGTGTTGAACTGGCCGATTTATTGCAGTAAACGTGGCATTATATATGCTAGTGATTTCCTTGTAGCATATGTCATCTATGTTTTCCTAACATCACCTAATTTTGAAAATGTTCCTATGTATAAACAACCTTTAAGAGATAACATGGTGATTTTCCCCTAACTTTCCCGCATACCCTTTGATTATAGATTAATTTCTCACATTATTCCATTATGCATCTGCGTTTATCTATAATCTACAAATCATTTGCTTTGCTGTTCTCGTGAAAGGCCCTCCATTACTCAACACCTCAAGTGGAACAGTTACAGGGACATGACCTCCTAACCACATGAGGCCAGAAGAACAATGTGTTTGCCTCGGTCCGAGGTGCCAGAAAGGGGCTGAAAAAGCCTTAGAAACCCATGCCTCATACATTCTCAGAGAGACAATGCACCTAGGAACCAATGAACCATTCTGTAGCTTAACCCACTAGGTTCAGTCATCATCTGGAATGCCTCCGGGGGGCCAGGTGGGCCTAGGGGTTGAAGTCACCTGTGCCCAGAGATCCACTCCTTAGTTGCCAGGGGCTTTCAAATCCATATGTCTCTCCTTTATTGGCCTCCTTTGCTGACAAATGTATGAGGCTATCCTTCCTGTAAGTAGAGGAGTCTCCATAGAGGATGGCAAGGGCTAAACCTAAGGCCGCACAATTTCTTGCGGAACCTTATTTTCTTCCCTAATGGTTCTTTTCCCAGGGGGCCTGCCGAGGGCAATTCCCCAACAGACTATACTCCAGGTACTTTAATAAGGCCAAATTACCTAAAAGCGGGAGTCCAAGAAGCTTCACTGTCGGCGGGCCGCCTTGCAGTCACCAATCCATCCACAGCCCGGGCCCTGCCACTCAGGCTGGGATAGCTCGGCTTCCAGCAACTGCATTTTGGAGTAATTTATTACACATCAAAAGCTATCTGATATGGTAATTTTGGAAAGCAAACATCTGAATCACACAGTTATTTACGCACATACTTCATCTCCACTTCTAAATAGTAAGGAGCTTGTGTCCAGGGTCTGTATCATACAATCTTTTATTTTTCCATAAGGGCAAGCATCACGATATGCTGCATAGAATAGAATCTTAGGAATCAAAATTTGTGCTTCAAATAAATGTTACGTGACGACAGAAAGGGCAGAAATTCATCTATATTTGGTTTTAGTGACATTACAGAGCGTTTGCCTACCTATATTAATCTATACAAATCTTAATCCAACAAACGTATATCCTTCTGATAAAAAGTTTCTGATAAGCTTTAAAAGCTCACTTCCGTACCCCACCTACTACATGTCCTTAAGAATTCTAAGGGGAATTTCTTCTTAGATCAAAGTACATTTCTTCTTCTCAGGTATACGGAGCACATGACTCCTCAGAATATTGGTTACTTTTAAGGTTTTCTTAATGTCTATAGCAGAGTGTGATGCTTAATTTTATGTGTCAGTTTGATTGGACTAAGGGATGCCCAGATAGTCGTCAAACTTTACTTCTGGGTATGTCTGTGAGGGTGTCTCTGGGAGAGATTAACATTTGAATCAATAGGTAGAGTAAAGAAGATTACCCTCATCAGTGTGGGTGGGTATCATTCCATACAGCCTAGGGCCTGAATAGAATAAAAGGGCAGACAAAGGGTGATTTTGCTCTCTTGTTTGAGCTGGGATATACATTTCTTGCCCGCTGATGTTAGCACTTCTGGTTCTCAAATCTTTGGACTTGGACTGAATTATACCACTGGCTTTCCTGGTTCTCCAGCTTGCAGAAAACAGGTCCATCATTGGACTTCTTGGCCTCCATGATTATGTAAGCCAAAGCCATTCTTGTAACAAATCTCTCTCTCTCTCTCTCTTCCTCTCTCTCCCCCATTCCCTCTCCTTCTCCCTCTCCATGTATAGGTGTGTGTGTGTGTGTGTGTGTGTGTGTGTGTGTGTGAGCGCGCGCGCGCATGCGTGTCTCTATATCCTGTTGATTCTGTTTCCCTAGAGAACACTAATGCAGGAGTTATGCATAGAAGTTTCTCCTTTATGTGACCCGTGAGCTGTTAATACCCTGTTTACTGACTGCACAAACCAGTAAAACTATTTGAAGTTCTCTTCCCATTAGGCCTCTGGGGAAGAGAATAGACAGAAGAAAGTAGAATTTGTCAAAATAAAAAATCAAAGAAAGCAGAATTTGTCAAAATAAACTTGGGATCACTGACCTGTTTCCTTCTTTAAGATAATATTTCTTCAGCTCTTCTTTCTCGTGGCTGGCACAGCACACATATGTCCACGCACACACATAGTGTGTTTTGACTCATTGGCCTGCATGTATTCTTATCTATTTTAGTTTGTTTTTTATATTCCTCTTAATGTAATCCTACAACTTGTTTAGATATGATTACCTTTAGAGATTAAAAAGGATATGTTTTATAAATGTTAAAATCTATATTATACTAATATGCCTGCTGTTTGGGGAAAACAGCTCATTGGGCTGCAAAATGGCATGATGGTTGTGTCTTAAAATGTATTGCCTAAATTACTATTAATAATAACATGACAAGATAATTAACACCTGCATAGCATTTCTCATTTTAAGAATACTTTAGAAATATTAATTGTATAACCTCTTCAACACCCCACTTTACAGCTAGAAAAACCAAAGCAGAGGTTAAGTGATTTTTCAAAAGTAAAAATGCTCTGCATAAAATTTAGCAACATGCCCGTGATGTCCCTGCCTTAACCTTACACCAACAAGTGATCTCTCTTTTCCCTTCATATCTGAGATCAGGAAACTGTTCATGGCATTAATATAATACTCTGCTACCAGCCATAATAATAGTCAATAGTCCATCTACTGAGTTCTATCTAGACCCTTCCTGAAAAGGAAGAAAGCCTAATGAGAAACCAGCCAACAAGATAATAATTTAAACTCTGAGACTTCTCCATTCTATCTCTAATTCGTAAGTACAAAAGAAATTCTGAATGTACTTATTGGTGGCAGATGCTGTTGTCCTTTCAAATTGGTGCAAAGGAAAACAATAGTCAATAAAGTTAGGAGGGAAAGCAAGGATATGGGTGAAGGTGACACAATCTGCACATCTCAGGTGTGTATAGAGGACAGCTGATAGGCAGAGCTGACCCATTTTCTCAGGTAATGCCATTCTGCAGAGGGGCACTGAGTAACCAATATTTGCAATTTATTTAACTCTTATCATTTCCTTTGGCTACAATCTGAGAACAGTTATTCTTATTCTGTTCAATAAAGTTAGCAATACACAAATTTGGCTAATACCTGGCTTTTAATGCAAAATATGAGCTATAAACCTGTACAATTAGTCTTAGATAATAAAAGTAGCATAATTCTGTCAAGGTGGTCATGTGATTTTTACCATAGTATACAGGTGCAACATAGAAAAACAAACCACAGATTTTTTACATTTCGATTCATGATTCTTTTCAAAAGCCACCAGCTAGGTCTCTGTTAAGACCTCAATAGGAAAAATATTTAGAACATACAAAAAGCAGATGGTCTTATTCAATGAATTAGGAATATAGTTTCAATGATGAGATATGGAAATGATAAAATTCAAAGTAGGGTAGCTGATAAAAAAGAATGTCAAAGCGAGGAATTACATCAATGAACTGGTGGTGACCGGGTGAGAAATGTGCTGTCATTTGTAAATAAAGCTGTTTTATATGATTAGGAGGTTGCTATCATAATCAAAATCGATTATTGTCTCAACTAATTTAATTAAAATTATGGGAAATATATATTTGACGCTTTGGAATTATATTATCTTATATTTTTCAGTTGTAATAACTGAGCTATACCAATAGTTATTTGAATAGAATATATACAGATCATATATTCTATATATGATCTATATATATATTCTATATATATATGGCCAATGATGATTCTCCCTAAATGATTTTCCATCAGGAGAGTGTGGGAGAAAAGGAATCAGAGGAGTGTGAAAGAAAAGAACACACAGGGAGGGGCCAGAAATTATGTGAAAAGAGGAAAATTTCAAATAAACACTAGATAACTTAAACTCACTTTGATAGCTTTGGGGGCACAGAGATACAAAATGAAGCCTAAAAAGTAAGGCACATCAAAGGTGAGAAGTCTTATAGGAGACAATCTCATAAAAGCTGAAAATCTACAGGGAAACACTCACTCAATATAAATGAGAAACCCACCTTTCACATGGGAGCATCAGAACAGTGTCTTTTGTTGGAGGGGAAAAAATACTGTCCTCTGAAAATTTATAAACAAGATTCAGGGCTCGTGTGTTTTTGTATTTGAAATTTATGAGAACTTTGTGAACTGGCAAAGCTCTAAATGGACCCAAGTCCATCATGTACCTGGGCAACTACTAAAAGCAAGTATATATCATATCTATATCTATATCTATATCTATATCTATATCTATATCTATATCTATATCTATATCTATATCATCTATATCTATATCTATCTATAGATGTGTATATATATACCATATAGATGTGTATATATATATACCATACACCAACCTTAACTCAAACTTGAAATAATGCCTTCAGTTAAAGATCCAAGGAAATTGAGCACTCATTGTCAAAAATTACAAAATACAGGGCAGCCTGGGTGGCTCATTTGGTTAAGTGGCCAACTTTGGATCAGGTCATAATCTCACAGTTGGTGAGTTTGAGCCCCACATTGGGCTCTGGGCTGACTGCTCAGAGCTTGGAGCCTGTTCTGAATTCTGTGTTGCCCTCTCTCTCTGTCCCTCCCCCACTCACACACTGTCTCTCTCTCTCTCTGTCTCTCTCTGTCTCTGTCTCAAAAATAAACATTTAAAACAATTTTAAAAAATACAAAAAGAAGTTAACTAGGCAACGTGAGTGAAAACTACCCAAAACAACTGTGACAGACTTGGAAATGCCCAGAACTCCCTGAAGGAAGTTTGTACAGCCCAGTTACAAGAAATGAGGTCAGCAGACAGCTTCTTTCAGGGTCCACCTCAACTTCAGAGAGTAGCCTCATTCAAAGTCACACCCTTGTTGAGCAGCTCACATCTGGTGACATGTCTGTGTGGAGGCTTCACTGCAATTTGACCTCCTATCCCTGCTCTGCACACAAATTGACCCTTAATAAATATCTTGCACCTCAAATGTAATCTCAGCATTTAGAGAACCCAACCTGTAGCAACAACAGACAACAGAAACAGAGCCTTGAACCTTGAAGATACTAAAGGTATCAAATGCAAAATACATAATGTGCTTAATGTGTTCAAAGAAAACAGACTGTTGTAAAGAGATTTTAAAAGAACTAAATGGAGTTTCAAGACATGAGCAGTTATCAGAGTTGAAATGAAAAATTCAGTGGATGGATTAAACAGCAAACCTGAGATGAAGAGACAGTGCACTAGAAAATACATTTGAATAAATTAGCAAGAACACAGCCCTAAGAAGGAAATGTTATTATGAGAGAAAGGCTGAAACATAGAAGAAAGTGAGATACATGTCTAAAGGTAATTTGAAGAAAATAAAATAGAGAAAATGGGAAAAGAAGTGCTATTTAAAAAGAGAAAGGCTATAATGCTTACCAGAATTGTTGAAATAAAGCAATCCTCAGATCAGAAAGACACACACACAAAAAAGAAGAAAACATCAAGTCCAATAAATAAATACGATTCCTCTTCAATTTACAACATGATGACACTATATAACACAAAGAGAAGATCTTTAAAAGAAACAAAGAAAAGATAGAGCAGCAATTAGACTAATAATAGATCGAAAGTCAGAAGAAAGACAGTGTTGGATATTGGCTAATATCAATTAAACGTCATGCTAGAATATTATGCCCAGTGATACTGCTTTTAAAGAGTGTTGGAGAAACAAAGGCATTCATAAGTGAAAACCAGAGCTTGCTAACAATAGCTCCACGCTAGAGAAAATTGGAAAACATATTATTTTAGATAGACTGGAAATGATTACACAATAGGTGTTCAACAAAGTATAATTCCTATTTTAGCAGTGTATTGCTATTGTCAATAAAGTATCTTAGTAGTGCATTGTAATGCCTTTGTAGTATATCAATGTGGCTAGGCTAAACTTCATTTTCTAAAAATCCCTTTCCTGTTTCTGAGTAAGGTAGGCCACCAAAGGGATTCTGGTAGGAGATGTGGTGGCAACAGCCATTTTAGGGTACATGCACATTTGTACTGATAATGTGACTCACCTCAGCATGAGGCAGGGACTAGGTCTCCAACTGTTCACTTTTACCTAGATCTTCCTACAGTTTTTCTGTTTTCTGGGACAGGTGCATATTTTTAGCTCTTTAATGAAGGGTCCCAGCTCCTGCAGAACACCCATACACTCAAGATCAGAGGTAACAAGACTGACATGAGGCGGGTTTTTGTTTTATTGCAGTGTAATTAACATACAGTATTATATTAGTTTCAGGTGTACAATATAATAATTCAGCAATTTTGTACATTTCTCAGTGTTCATCAAGGTAAGTGTAGTCCTGATCGTCTTTACCTATTTCACCCATCCCCCCACTCACCTCCCCTCTGGCAACCACCAGTTTGTTCTCTATAGTTAGGAGTCTGTTTTTTGGTTCCTCTCTTTTTTTCTCTTTGTTCATTTGTTTTGTTTCTCACATTCCAAATATGAGTGAAATTATATGGCATTTGTCTTTCTCTGACTGACTTATTTCATTTGTTAACAAGACTACTGTGAGTTTTAATCCATCCCAAGCCAGTTCATACTTGTGGGCTCAGGCTTGTTCTTGCTTGCTCCCAGTTTAAACTTCCCTTTCCCACTGTCTTCCCGGTAGACTTTAAGCTTCAGGAGCATCAGATGCAAGGACAACAGTCTTACAGAGACTGCTTAGCCAATTCTCACAATTATATAAGGTAAAATGCACACGCGCGCGCACGCACACACACACACATACATGCACAATAATGTATATATACATTTATGTATAAATAGAGCAACTGATGTGTGTGTCTGTTAGTACTTTTTTTTCTGGTTAACTTCTAACAGATACATACATTATTGTCATGATTTGTGAATAGTTGTCTTTATTTATTTCTGTATTTCTAAAAAAAATACAACTCATTTCATGGTAGTATGAAGCTACAAACAGGAGTCATTGAAATTCTGAATAAAGATGTGGTTCAGATAGGGTTAAGCAAGCACCATTCTATCACCTTTCCAATGACACTTAAAGATTTGGTTGTGGATTTAAACTAGGAAGGGATCACATTGTCAATCAGGCTTTTTTTCAGCCCAGAAGTGTTCGATAATACCATCTTCTAGCCTTCCTTTTACATTGGGAAATGCCATTTTGGACACATTCAATATTTGAACAGGTTTTTCGGTGTGTTTGCTACCAGAATTTTCCTTTCTCGGTTATTGCACTTACGTCCAGCCATTCTCCTTGGAAAGAATAGAGAATGAGAAGATAGAAATTTTGAAATCCAATCTGTCCTTCATCCAAAATGTGATCCAAGTCTCATAGCTACCTTCCTCTTCTCTGCCCACCACAAACAAAATCTGGAAAACCCAGGGACTTAGTGCGAGTCTAATATGAGTGGAGGGGGGCGCCTGGGTGGCGCAGTCGGTTAAGCGTCCGACTTCAGCCAGGTCACGATCTCGCGGTCCGGGAGTTTGAGCCCCGCATCAGGCTCTGGGCTGATGGCTCGGAGCCTGGAGCCTGTTTCCGATTCTGTGTCTCCCTCTCTCTCTGCCCCTACCCCGTTCATGCTCTGTCTCTCTCTGTCCCAAAAATAAATAAAAAACGTTGAAAAAAAAAATTTTTAATATGAGTGGAGGTATCAATTCTGCTGCCATTTTGTGGTATTTATTGTATAACATTAGGCCTGGACAGAGTCATAAAACTAACCAATGTCCCCACCACTTTATGTTGTGGATGAGGAAACTATGGATTTACAGACATTACTGTCAAACTTGCCAAAGCCACTTAACTATTCAGTAGCAAATTCCCAAGGAAAATGTACTTCTTGTGTAAACCTGATGTCCAATGGCGTTTTTCTCCGCTACAGGCACAAGGCAATTCTGGGACAGCTAGGCTTTTCAGATTTCTTAACAGAATGTGAACAACAAACAAAATTATAGGGCTATGTGTTTATTACCCTTTCTGAAGTAGATAACACTGATTTTGAAATTTTCTGGCACTCTTTTTTTTTCCTTAATGTTTATTTATTTATTTTGAGAGAGAGAGTCAGCCAGCAAGCATGAGATGGGGAGGGGCACAGAGAGAAGGAGAGAGAATCCCAAGCAAGATCCACACTCAGCACAGAGCCCAACATGGGGCTTGATCCCACAACCGTGAGATCATGACCTGAGCCGAAATCAAGAGTCAGATGACTAAACAACTGAGCCACCAAGGCATGCCCAAATTTTCTGGAATTCTAACAATACTCAAAATGAAGAGGAAAAGCCTGGAAAATTTAAAATAACCCTGTTCCTACTTACATAAAAGTTCATATAGTTATACTGATGATACTCACCATGTTTATGGTGGTAAGCCTGTGAAAACCAGCAGGAAATCAATGTTCCCTTCTTTTGTCTGGTTCTCTGTGCTTCAAAAAATCTCCCTCTTGATGGATGAAGATGTAATAATACCAATAAATGCTTTTATATTCTCTGTTTCATTGTTTTAACTTACATCAAACTATGTTTACTTATTAGGAATATTTCTCACATTTTTTTTTAGATAGTGAACTCAGTTGGGAATGCGCTAATGAGGTCTTGGTGGTGTCATTCCCATCTGGAATGGGACAGTTTTCCATGGCCAAAGACTGAATTCCAAACTCTGTCAAGTCAGGTAAAGAATAAATATCTCTGAGATACATTTAAGCACAGACAGAATAAATTCATTCTCCTTATTGGAAAATATATGTATATAAACCCTTAATTTTTATGCCTCATCACAAATTGCCCACCTCATTCCCTTCCCCTCAGTGGCTGCATAGGACTCACAGAGGCACACACACATACACGTTCACTTGTGATCTAATCTATTGTTAGGGGAAATGGACTGAATTTAGTGCTAGTGTAGTGTTGATGGTAATGTTAAGAGTTTAAACTTCGAAGTTGGGTAGAGTGGAGTTCAAGTCCTTATTGATATATTTGTAAGCCGTATGACCGCAGGCAAGTTACTTAAGCTATGCATCAGTGTCTTTATGTTTAGAATCAGAATGGGAATGATAATAATATATCACAGAATCACAGTGAGTTACATAAGTGAATACATGTAATACACATAGTATAATGCCTTATGTATTCCAGCCAATAAATATTTGCTTAATAACATGTTTTGAACAATAAGTAATATCTTGTCCAAAATTCAAAACATTGATTTCCTTGGTAACTCCTCTTGGATTATTTCTACTCCTTTCATAAATCTATACAAATTAATTTGGGGGCGCCTGGGTGGCGCAGTCGGTTAAGCGTCCGACTTCAGCCAGGTCACGATCTCGCGGTCCGTGAGTTCGAGCCCCGCGTCGGGCTCTGGGCTGATGGCTCAGAGCCTGGAGCCTGTTTCCGATTCTGTGTCTCCCTCTCTCTCTGCCCCTTCCCCATTCATGCTATGTCTCTCTCTGTCCCAAAAATAAATAAACGTTGAAAAAAAAAATTAAAAAAACAAACAAATTAATTTGTAGGTGTGCCTCAGAGGTGCTTTCGAGATTTTTCAAAAGATGACTTAAATAAAAACCCATCTATGAACTGAAGGCATGAGAGTAAATTATCTCTAATTCCCTTAATGGATTGAAACTATCTTTGCCCATTATTCTATGGCTAGTTCCATGACTTATGCAGCCCCAGTAACTCACCTGAATCAGGAACCTGGCAAAGGAAAGACAGTCTATGATTAGAAGCAGCACATTATTAGCAGGAGAGAGGAAGACACTGACTATAAGAGAACCAGAACAGTGAGATGCTTGGGGGTCAGAAAAGAGAAAGTGGAATTGCCAGTAGAGGTAAGAACTCAGAAGGAAAACTGTCTTGGGGCGCCTGGGTGGCTCAGTTGGTTAAGTGTCCAAATTCGGCTCAGGTCATGATCTCTTGGTTTGTGAGTTCGAGCCCCACGTCGAGCTCTGTGCTGACAGCCTGAGCTCAGAGCCTGGAGCCTGCTTTGGATCCTGTGTCTCCCTCTCTCTCTGCCCCTCCCCTGCTCATGCTCTGTCTCTCTCTGTCTCAAAAATAAATAAAAAACATTTAAAAAATTTTTTAAAAAGGAAAAAAAACTGTCTTTCCAGAAAGGATACCCAAGACAGTCAAATTAAATAATCAACCAATCAGCCAATCCATCAATCTTGGAAAGGGACAGTGGAGGAAGTAGGGGGAGTTTGCAAGATAAAGTGTTTAAGGGGCGCCTGGGTGGCGCAGTCGGTTAAGCGTCCGACTTCAGCCAGGTCACGATCTCGCGGTCCGTGAGTTCGAGCCCCGCGTCAGGCTCTGGGCTGATGGCTCAGAGCCTGGAGCCTGTTTCCGATTCTGTGTCTCCCTCTCTCTCTGCCCCTCCCCCGTTCATGCTCTGTCTCTCTCTGTCCCAAAAATAAATAAACGTTGAAAAAAAAAATTTAAAAAAAAAGATAAAGTGTTTAAGGATGGAATTTGCAAAAAGGATATGATTAGGGCAGATTTTGGGTGCCTGAGTGGCTCAGTTGGTTGAGTGTCTGACTCCTGGTTTCAGCTGAGGTCATGATCTCACAGTTTCATGAGTTCAAGCCCCATGTCTGGCTGTGCATAGCCTGCTTGGGATTCTCTGTCTCCCTCTCACTCTGCCCCTCCCCTGCTCACTCTCAAAATAAATAAATAAACTTAATAAAATATTAGGGCAGATTTGAAACAGTTTTAGGGGAAACCATACTATGATACAGGCAAGTATAGTGGAAAAGCACAGGTGGAGCTAGGGTCAAAGAGGATGAATTTGGTTTTGACCTAGACTACTGGAGCTTTTGGGGTTTTCAGCATTGAGGATCTCGAGCAAAGGGCACCTGTGAGAGATTTAGTGCACGGACCACAGTGATGCCTGTACAGTCAGTTTTGCACAGATGAAAAAACACCAGGTCTGGGTTCAGGAGCACAGTCATTTCAATAGAAATTGTTTTCTCAAGGATTTATTTGCCTGGGATCCTACCTGATTCTGCCTTTTATATATCACAACAATGTAAGTGCTCAATTGGAGAAAACTAGTAGAATAGAAATCAGTTTTCAATTCTATCATATCAATATACACAGCTAAGAACCCGTGCCAGATCACTATAGTTGTGCCACCTTGCTGCTCCCTATTTCAAAACATGCTATTTTCCATAGAGTTGTGTGTGTGCATGTGTGTGTGTGTGTGTGTGTGTGTGTGTGTGTGTTTTACGTAACTTATATAACTTATCTATTTTAGTTTGCTGGGGCTGCCATAACAAGTAACACAAACCAGGTAGCTTAAACAATAAATAATGTTTCATAGTTCTGGAGGCTGGACATCTGAGATCAAGTGTAGGCAGGCTGGTTCCTTCTGCTGGCTGTGAGGGAGAATCTTTTCCGTGCCCTCTCCTGACTTCTGGTGGTGTTCTGGCAATCTCTGGGGTTCTTTGATGAAAGATACATCACCTCTGTCTCTGCCTTCACGTTCACATACCCTTCTTCCTAGGTTCATGCTTCTTCCAAATTTTTCCTTTTTATAAGGACACTAGTCATAGTGGTTTAGGGCCCCACCACATCCCGGATGACTTCATGGTAACTAGTTACATTTACAAGGACTTTATTTCCAAATAAAATCGCATTATGAGGTATTGAAGTAATCTTTGAATTGGGGAAGAACACAATTCAATTTATAACACCGTCTTTATATAAATATGCATCTACACCTATATCAAAATCTACCTATTGTGTGTCTGTCTGTCTCCTGTGTGTATATGGTTTTCTAAACACAAAATTAGTTTATGGAGCACCTGGGTGGCTCAGTCGGTTAAGCGTCCAACTGCGGCTCAGGTCATGATCTTGGGGTTGGTGAGTCCAAGTTCTGCCTCAGGCTCTGTGCTGACAGCTCAGAGCCTGGAGCCTGCTTTAGACTCTGTGTTTCCCTTTCTCTCTGCTCCCTGCCCCCCACTCGTGCTCTGTGTGTCTCTCTCAAAAAGTAAAATAAAAGAAAAACATTAAAAAAATAAAAACAAAGTAATTTACAATATTATTTGTTTTTCTTTCTTTCCACTATTTCTTTTTTTTATTAACTTCTCGATTGTTTACTCTTTTTTTTATTTATTTTTTTTTTAATTTTTTTTTTCAACGTTTATTTATTTTTGGGACAGAGAGAGACAGAGCATGAACGGGGCAGGGGCAGAGAGAGAGGGAGGCACAGAATCGGAAACAGGCTCCAGGCTCTGAGCCATCAGCCCAGAGCCTGACGCGGGGCTCGAACTCACAGACCACGAGATCGTGACCTGGCTGAAGTCGGACGCTTAACCGACTGCGCCACCCAGTCGCCCCTCGATTGTTTACTCTTAAATGAGAAGCAGGAAACACCCTTAGAAGGAAAGTCATTTTGATTAATTTGTTTCACTCTTAGGTTCCAGACACAGAATGAAAACAATACTGCTTATTTTAATAGAGATAATTCAATACAAAGAATTGTTAATTAAGTATTAAAAATGAAAATGCAGAAAAGAAAACAAGGTATCCCTGAGGTGGCAATTTCAGGAAGTAGATCTCATTTCTAAGACTGAGGGAACAAACAAAGGGATTGGAATGATTGAAATACAGAATGTAGGACAGGGGGCCCCACAGCACTGAGGGGGACTGCTGCTCAGCCAGCACTGAGATCTCTGAGCTTGGACTTGGGGTACCCCAGGGCTAGGACCTACACCTCTGAGCAGGGGGCAATAGCGACTACTGCTGGGGGTGCTGAGGGGTGGCAGGACTGCTTCTCCACATGTTGGAAAAAATTGCAAATTGCAATCAACTGCTGTACCTCAGGTGAAGAGGCGTTGCTAGGGTGACTCTAACAAGAACAGGAAACAGAAACAGGCCAGGGCAGTAGGGCAGAAAGGAGCGTGTTCCTCTGGGAGTCTTGCTGTCTCCTCTCAACATCCCTTCTTGGCAGAGTCTAACAGAAAGTCTGCTGGCAAAGAAGAAGTATGCTTTTCAGAATTGCAACATCACAGAGCAAAATATGGAAAAGTGGATTTGAGGCTGAGAGACAATAACTTACTACTTGGCACAGTGCCAGAAATATGAAAGACCATATAACTTTTCACCAAAATGTCTCTTGAAAGAAACTTTTCATACTTGCATATCCCTCAACAAGCATTTTACTGATGTCATAGGCCTTCAGTTGGCTCTTTATTACTTTAACCCTGCTTTGGCTGGCCACAGACCAGCACCTGTTCTCAGAGCTTACACCTCACCGAGTGACTCCCTGAAAAAGCCTATTCATATGACAGATAACTGGAGCATTAGGTGAACACAGCAGACTGTCAAGAAAACAAATAATGCCAAGATCCAAAGAACGAAAGACCTCCCAAACCCCACTTTGAACCTCTTACGCAATTTGAAGACATAACTCCCTAGCACTAAAATTAAATTTTCTGCAAACATTTGGAAAATGGTGACTAAGTTAATGCAAATTAACTGACCCCCACTAAACTTATCTCACGTTCACATTTCTCCACAACCTCACTACTGAGTGTTAGTGGGTATTTTAATTGTTGACTCTTGGATAGATGTGGAAATGGTATTGTGTGATTTGCATTTGTTGAACATCTCATGATAGGTTTATTGGCTATTTGGATGATCTAAATCTTGATATGGCCAATATCATGCCTATTTCCTTCTAGGTAAGACCAATTAGAATCCCATAATGATTAATTATAACTTAATAGATTGATAAATTGTATATCTTTCATTGACAATTATGTTTCACCCAAATACTAGGATTGGTAACAATTCTACCCAACAAAACTTGCAGTTGAAAGAGAATTTCAGTATGGATTATTCGGCAGCTCTAAAGAGTTAATCAAAGAAGAAAAAGTAGTTAAATCCACTTACAATTACAAATTTGTTGTATTAAATGGCAGTCATTTAGCAACTGGAACACTAGGGACTAAGGAATAAGCATTTCTATGGCTGTCTTATTAAGGAACCTGTTTTAATGACTAATAATCACTTCCTTCTTATCTCCAACTTAGGCAGTATAAAAAGTGACCATTTCCACATTAAGTTCTTTAAGCCCCTTAATATTGATATCTCCATTTGAGAACAAAAATGAAGTAAGGGGCTTTAGGATACCACAAATAACAATACAAGGTTAAAAAAAACATCACTATCCTTTGGCTGGAGAGTTTTTCTCTATTCACCACACAGCAACAAAGAGAGACAATAGTCCTATACCTGTGAGCACTGGGTTGATTGACCAGCCTACCCTTCAGTTCAAAAATTTTTGCCCAGAAGTTAAAAGATATTGTAAAGGCAATAAAATAAAACTTCAATAACAATGCAGAGGAAGTCACATAGATGTTCCTTAAATTCAAACTGCCTAATAAAATTACTTTTTAAAAGTGTCAGGTACTCCTGGGTGGCTCAGTCAGTTAAGCATCTGACTCTTGATTTTCAGTTTAGGTCATGGTCTCATGGTTCATGAGATCAAGCCCCACACATTGGGCTCAGCACTCACAGAGCCTGCTTGGGATTCTCTCTCTCCTTCTCTCTCTGCCCCTCCCTCACTTGTGCTCTCTCTCTTTCCAAATAAATAAATAAACTTTTTAAAAATGTGTTAATAGGGGCGCCTGGGTGGCGCAGTCGATTAAGCGTCCGACTTCAGCCAGGTCACGATCTCGCGGTCCGGGAGTTCGAGCCCCGCGTCGGGCTCTGGGCTGATGGCTCAGAGCCTGGAGCCTGTTTCCAATTCTGTGTCTCCCTCTCTCTCTGCCCCTCCCCTGTTCATGCTCTGTCTCTCTCTGTCCCAAAAATAAATAAACGTTGAAAAAAAAAAATTTAAAAAAAAAAAATGTGTTAATATATCACGGAATATTTTAAGACTCTCAGGGCTAACAATAATTGTATATCTGGACATGGCCATTAATGACATGATTCTATGACAGAAATTAGAAAATCTCAATTATTATGATAACCAGGTAAGAAAATTGTTCTTTTTTCCTATCCAATGTTTACCATTCTCTTATAGAATTCAGATGTATTTTTTCTTGGACATAGAAACTTTACCTGCTACAAATGATTTGGTCAGTCTGTTTAAGCTAAATAACCATCATGAGAAGAATATAAAATGGCCAGATGCATTAGAAATATTTTTGAACAGATAGTTCCAATCCATCCCACACAATTTTTTTATGTTCATTTATTTTTGAGAGAGAGAGACAGAGCACAGTGGGGGGTGGGCAGAGAGAGACAGGGAGACACAGAATCTGAAGCAGGCTCCAGGCTCTGAGCTGTCAGCACAGAGCCCGACGCGGGGCTCGAACCCATGAACTACAAGATCATGACCTGAGCCAAAGTCAAATGCCCAACCAACTGAGCCACTAAGGCACCCCTAATCCATCCCACACTATTTACTCTAATTCTCCAGGTCTACTTCCCTCAGGAAAAACTCAAAGTGTAGCTTACCTCACATTCAACATGGGGTTGAATGTGTGGGAATATTGGTCTATCCTCAAATACAGACTCACTAATTTTCCAAATATCTTCTTAAAATGCTACCTCAACAGGGCCATGTCTCTCACCATCACCATGTCATAAGAAAAAATTTCACGCTACTGATACATTCTATACTCTTTTATCTCAATAGGCTAACAATGCAAGAATCCACCCTTCAGAGCTTTCAATGGTCTCTCAATAGCATTTGACTCCATACATGCTTGTCAAAATCATGGATAATTGCTCTTAGATTATAATCACGGATTCTTGGAATGATATCAATATCTGCAATGTTGTCATCTTCCGACTATCAGCTTCTTGTGCAGGAAGCAAGAAGGAAGTATCTTAAGGAACTACTGATCTCAGCATAGAACCTTGAGTATCCATGTTTATTTATATAATTATAATATTATATTATTATAATATCAACATATTATAATATTATGTCAGGAGAAGGATGGTAAGAAAGGGTCTCTGGACTAATTAAATTCTAATTCTAGAAGCCCCTCTTCTCTTTAACTTGCATTTAAATAGATTGATTCTGTTTTTAGCTGAGTTGGATACAAGCCCACCTGCGATAACAAGAAGGAAGAAAAGTATCCTCCTCTATAGTGATGACATGGTTTTATATCATGAGCGAAGAACAACCTCAGGAAGCAATAAAATATTTTGGCTAATTACTGTCAGACAGAACTGCTTAATATCTACTCTGCTGAATCTAAATTGTTATCTTTGGCAACAGTTCTCAGGTGTTAAAATGGACACAAGTAAATAACTCTATCCTGCAAGTCAACTCATCCCATTACTTAAGAGAATGCTTTGTAGCCAACTCCTCCTGATGGGCCAATCAGCTTGTAACACCACTTAAAATTAGGAGCAATTTTGATCTAACACTGGATTCCTTTTATGGAGAAGACATGTACAATTTCAAAATGTTTTCGGTACAAATAAATTATTTTATGCACAGAACTCTGTGGTAATTAAATCGTCATCCAAGTTAGTATGTTAAAACCTCTTTCTTTTTTTTTAATGTTTATTTATTTATTTTTGAGACAGAGCACACATGTGCACAAGCAGGGGAGGGGCAGAGAGTGAGGGAGAGAGAGAATCTCAAGCAGGCTCCACACTGTCAGCACAGAGCCCAGCATGAGAGCTTTGAACTCACTAACTGTGAGATCATGGCCTGAGCTGAAATCAAGTGTCAGATGCTTAACCGACTGAGCCACACAGGCGCCCCGAGCTCTTTCTTAAGGAAAGTACAGCGGATTTGTAGATTGACACTCCTTTTCATGAGGGTGCACATAAGACATCTAAAGGGCACAAGGGAAGCCTGGTGTTGCTTTCTGATGTTTAAATTTCTCATAAGGATGGATCTTTCTGCAAACAATAACACAAATATCTAAAATTTAATTACTGAGCATGGAATTCAGTCTGAGGTTCTGCAAAGCAAAGGTTACTAGAGGCCAACACCTCTGAACTCTCTTAGCTTGACATCCTTTAATGATGCCTTTCTTCTGCTGTGATTTCACATTTTATCCTAATTTTTATCAAAAGTTAACATAAAGAATAACCACACGAAAAATAATTACTGACCTTTGGCAAAATCATTGCTGATAATATTGTCTATCATATTGCTTACTTAATATATATCTACATACGATATAGACATTATATTATATATTATATATGTATTATATTGTCACTTTAATGACAATTCACATGATAAATCCCTCCATGAGTTTAATGCTAGGAAAGAAAGAGGCTCAACAAATGATTATGTGTGCTTCCACTGAGAAAAAACAGGAACAATATTATCCTTCTTGCTAGAAATCTGAGTGGTAAAGTGTTAAAATGGAGTTACTCTGCTTCTAGTTTCCTGATAAAAGTGACTTCTAGAGCCTCTTCGCTGCCTGAACTCACTCTCCATTCTCCTCCAACATCATCATGCCAGCCTTTCCCTCAGTGCACTGTCCATTCTGTCTTTACACAGACATCATATGCATGCCTCTTTCAGCATGCTGCTGCTGAGAAATATCCCACACTTTTAGCTTTTCTGACACTTTTTCTGATCATTTTGCATTGTAGTCAATACACCCCCACCCCCAATATTTATCCGACCTCAGCCTAACGTTCAGAAGTCACCAAAGTGAACGCTTCTCTTGGTCATCTCATTGTGCTTCCTACCATCACTCACATCATTAACCCTACCTGCAATGCCTCAGTGTCTCTGTGACTGGACAAATCCTACCCACATTTAAAGGCTCAATGTAAATTCTTTGTCTACTACCCTAATGTCACTAAGTTCTCCCTTCTTTGAAGTTCTATAGCATTTATTCTCTGCAACTTGTAATATCCTGCTTAACCAAGGTCATAAGTTTTTTCATAATAGTCTCTAGTATAAGCACAATAAATGAAACATGCAAACCTGAACAGATTATTACAACCAGTTTGAGTGAACTGCAATAATTCCTTAGGTTTTATCATTGCTAGCAGCCAAAAGGTCTTTATTCTTTCATGAGAGGGTCTTTGCCTTGTTCCACACTGCATCCCCAGTACATAGTTGGCATATGGTAGATATTCAGTAAGTGTTGAATGAAAGCAAGTGTTCAGTGGTACCATATTCCCTAGATCAGTGGTTCTCAATCCTTGGAAGACATAATAATAACTTTTCTATGTCAAAAACTGAGAATCCAGAATACCAACTCGGAGGTACTGGTTTAGTAATTAAGATGCAGTGTAGGGGTCTAAATATGATTGTTCCAGAAGTGTTCCAGGAGAGGCTGACAAGTGTAGAAAGACTGCCCTCGCAAATAAAGTTTAAGCTCCTTTCCCTTATGCAGTCTCTCCCAAACTTCCTCCTTTTTCATATGAAATACACAGAACAAACAGAACCACACCTTATTGTATATGCAGGACCGTTTTAGCACTAAAACTCAAATTCCTTCGAACCTCATACTCCTCCCTCTGCACACTCGAGTTCTTACCTTTAGAGACCAAATCAAATACTACCTCTTCCAGGAAGCCTTCTCTTATTTCCTCTCTGCCCTCCTCACTGACACCAATGGCTTCCCTCACCAGTGACCCTGTCTGAGTCTTTCTGTTTAGTGCCAAAGTTATTAATACATCTGATTATTTTCTCTATTTTGTTTTTTTCCCTTTGTTTAAAGCCTAAAGACAGGTTTTATATCTACTTCATCTTTAATTCCCTGATGTGCTTATCATATTACATATGTAAACTTGTTGCTCAGTAAATATTGAGCAAATTAATTAAACAAACAAACAAACAAAAAAAAGGAAGTAGTTTCTGAGTTTCTTTTTACTTGATCACTTTTCCCTCTTCTCTGTGCCCCAGACAGTGACTTTGCGTCCCAGGAGATTTTGGGGTATGAGGTGGTTAAGCAGTAACATCATGCTCTTTCTTCAGAAGCATGTTAATGGTACATAGGAAATGACATGGCGCCCCTCAAGGGGAGATCTGTTTTGAGTTGTCTCCAACAGGGAAGCCCTTCTTCCACCTGGGAGATCAGCTCACTTCTTTCTTTCAACTCTGTGTAGGAGAAAGAACACAGACACAGAGCAGGCTGGAGAGAGTTGCAGGACCAACTTAGAGACAAAAATCGGCTTCTCTGTTAACAAGTGAAGGCAGGCAGCCAGCTTCTTTTTGAGCATTTTGGAAAGGAGCAAGACTTCCTTAACGACTGAATTTGAAGTTCACTTTGAGCATTTGCATTGCAAAGACCAAGAAGCTCAAACCAAATGGTACAAAGGAATGAGGTCAGGGGAAAGCCGAGAAAACAATCAGCAGAGCAACTCAAGAGAAGGCCATCAGAGGCTTCAGCTACACTGATTAGCCGTGGCCACAAGATGCTCAATGAGGAGAAAATAAAAGTCAACACCAGAACTCCACAGCGAATATTTTGAAATGATTACATATACTTATGTTTAAATAATATAGGCATTCAAATGTACTGTTGTTCTCTTTAAAATCCTCTTTAGAGGTTGTGTTACGTCCAGAGCTATTGGCCCCTGGATTATAAGAACAAGACAGAAAGGACATTACAGAAATCTCATTGATGGAGCTTCTGATTGTCCAGAAAGAGCAGACTAAGTGAGTAGGACCCTTTCGAAAATGGGGTCTGCATTGGGTCTGAGTGCTTAGTTGAACTGTTGCTTAGCTGAATTTTTGACCAAGGGGCCCCTGATGAACACCAAACCTGCTCAAGTATAATAAATACTCGAACATTTTTTTTTTCTTTTTGGTACACTATCATTTAAGTTTTCATTTTCTTCATTGTTCTAATTATTTTTTATTCCACAAAACAAACTAATCAGTAAACCCCAGAAAACAACTCTGGGCCACATTCCATTTACTTTCAATTCCTTTTAACTTACATCCGAATAGACACGATTTCTCTGACACAGACTTTCCAACCTTTCTTCCCACCACTGGGGCCCTGCTTACATTTGGGATCTATTCGATCTGCAGAGCAGAAGCTTTCCCGTATTCACATTAACCATGTATCGTTTCTTTTCTTTCATTTTTTTTTTTTTTCCTAGTGCTAACACACTGGCTGGAAAATTTAATGAAACACTCACCCTGGCACTGCTACCTGCCTTTTGTCACTTTGAGCCGATAATGCAACATAAACGTTTTTTTACCACCTCTGGATCCGCGGGCTTTAGCAGCCGCTGCTGGGAACTTCCTGAGAGTATAAGTAGCTTTAGAAGCTGGTGCTGCCTTGGTGTTAACTTTCAATAACTGGAACTGAGACAAGAGCCTCGCATATTCCTCCAATGCAAATGCTAAGAAATTCTCCTTATATTCACGCACTCAGAGTCTTGTTGATAAATAACACTAGGGCTCAAGCAAGCCTTAGCCACCGTAATCTACACTAGGACAAAAGGAAGGCTGAAGAATCGTTGAGATATTAAATACAAAAGACCTCTTAGGATTTCTTTTCAGCATTTCGCAGAACAGATTTATTAGTAAGTCCTACCTTTATGGTAAGTGATGCATAAAAGATGGTAAAGGTGCATAAGGAGAACATATGAAAACTCACATAGAGAGCCATAATTGGGCAAGAGCCAGCTTTTTTAAGGGTGAATGGTTCTGCTCACTTGTTTAGAGTATATTTGCTGGTGATGGATACAAAACCGCAACATTTTAGAATGGGATTTGTTTCAAGGCAAAGAAAGGCTGGCTTTCTACCCAGCTTCTGTTTTTTATGTGCCAAAGGATATCCTTTTTCTATTTCGAGGAAGGAGTGCTCCGTCAAAGCTCCCCGCCCCGGGCTTCACGGTTTTGCCTATGAAGATTGAACTCATTGGAGTCCGAAGGTGATACTCTGTTCCCCAATCCCCACAGCCTTTGTATTGTTTTTGTGAAGAGGGATGGCGATTCCAAGTAATTTTAGAAAGAGTCATAAAAATAATAATTTTGTGATCAGAAAAAGTATATCAACCAAGCCTCTAGAGGCCTCCTAGTTCTTCCTGTGCTATGCTTTTATGCTGTTTCCAATGGGGCTTGAATAGGATATTCAGGAAAACACTTCACTTCTTCAAGACAGAAAGGCTCTTTCTGATGAAACCCCCTATAGATCATCTGTTCACTGGAGGTGATCTCTGCAGCTTGACAAGGAATTGTGACATTACAAAGCAGGACAAGGGATGGCTTGGAACCAGCATTACATGTGCAGACCTGGCACATGCTGAGAAGTCATTTCCCTGTTTGTCCTTTTGCTTTGTTTTGTTTTTTTTGTTTTTTGTTTTTTGTTTTCCCCTGCAGTGTCTTTTTCCCTTGGTTTGCCATTACTTCCATAATATACAATTTTGCTTTCTGCTTGTAATTTTCTGCTGCAGTGATTTCAAGATTCAGGATAATCAAGTATTTCAAGGATGATTTTCTATATATATATATATATGCATATATATATAATGTATGTATATATAATATATGTGTATATATGTATATATATCCATATATATCTATATGTGTATATATATGTGAGTGTGTATATATATATATATATACATATATACATATACATATATACATGTGTATGTATATGTATATATGTATATATTTGAGCTGGCTTATTTGCAAGCAATGGGAAGCTTTAACTCATATAATTCAGTCTCACAAAAGTCTGGCTGACTGGAAAAAAAGCAGGATGCTTTGGCCTGGCCTTGACAGTGTTCCACCTTTCTCACTCACACTGGGCCACCTTGCTGGTTTGATCCAGGCCTAGGGCAATTTACACTTAATTCAATAATTGATCCCAATTGTTCCCCATATGGTTAAGGTGCTAAGGAAAAATCAACTGGTCTTTGCCTTCATGACTTGAAGACAGAATGGTTTTATTTTATTAAATGTAAGACAAACTTGAATGTAGTTTTCAATAACAACTTTGAAAGCTGGTATTAAGTACCTGAACAGATAGGACGATGATAAGGTCAAGAAGGAGGATATTTAAACATCTGTAGGCTTTTTTTTTTCTTGCTTTTTTTTTTCTATTTAAATTTAAGCTTTTAAATCTTGAAAGTTCATGTCCAGTGCCTTGATCAGAGATGATAAATGAACTACTGAATTAGAAGAGGATGCTGCTATTATTTTAACCAGTAAACTAACTCAGGGTTAATCTGGGTGTTATTTAACCTATTGAAAGTGTTTTGAGTGAACATATGGTTTCTATTGTGAAATCAAGGCACAGTTTTAACTATGAATATAGATAATTACCCTTTGGACTTTAAACATTTATATGTGTCACGTTGTGTCAGAGCGTTTCTCATGGTCAATAGGTTGAAAGGTTATAAAGTTGAAAATGAAAATCAGTACTTTTGAGCAAAACTATATAGCCAGCACAAATAATGCAATTCACTACTGCTCTCTCTTGGAAAGAGCTAGTAATAACACTCCAGAAAACAATCACTACACCAACAATAGCATAGATCACCACTGCAAAACATGATCTCAGGTAAAAACCTAATCTATACGTTTAGAAATTCAGCATGTTAATATATATATTTCATGAATATCTCAATGATTATTTTATCAACTGAATTATAGATGATAGATGGTTTTTCCATAGTGTAATGGAAAGAAAGAGCATTTAGATTATTTTAAAACTTCATATAAAATGTGTCTACTTCAACACTGAATAGAAATGAAAGTTTTGAACAGATATTGAACTTTTACAGCAGGGAGGGTACACATTTTGTAAATTGCTCAGCGTGACCTCAATACATTAGGCCTAAAACACCAACTTCTTGAAATAGAATCAGACAGTATTGCAAATATTCACAAGGCTTCTGATAGATGGATACCATATATTCTCAAGAGCGTCCCTCCCTTTGTAACATAGTAACAACAAATGTTCAAACTCACAGGAGAGAGAGATTGATATGCTTTGAGGCATGTCTGTTTTAAAATTAATGCCACCACAGTGACTAAATATTAAACTGTTTTATCAACACTCCTGAACGGACAGAGTGCAGCTACAAACGTAGAACTTATTCTCAAAGTAGTATTTCCAAAGGAGCATTATACTTGAGAGCTACAGCACCCATTTTGCCCTGGATGGTGATGACAACCCTGTCTTATAGTAGATGACTTACTACAAACAAGAAGAGGCTAAGACAGTTACTCTTTCTATCCTCTTAACTTTCAAACGGCACATCTGAGGGTATGGGGAGACAGTGTATTGAGTGTCTTCGGTTTTATTAGAAAGGGAAGGCACCTACATTGTGACATGAGCTTTGTTACTCAATTTGTTTGGAACCCTTGATATCAGACGTCTTTGTCTTTTTAAAGATCTCATTGCAATGTTTTGCAAAATCTTGTTCCTGTGCTGCAAGATGACAAAAGACAATCCAACTAACGATGAAGGTCTTTGGAAAATAAGTGCAGATGACAACAGTGTAAACAAGGTTTACATTATGCTACATTGACAACCAATTCAGGGACAAGTGCACAGTCTTTTTTTTTTTTTTTTTTTGATAAATGTATCAGTTTTCACTTTCTAATGATAAACACCATATAAGTCTGTAAGTGTTGATTTGTTTGCCACTTGTATGTGTATGTTCTGTTCAACTTTAAAATTAAAGGATTAGAACTTTAGGATTCCTACCTACATCCATTACCATGGCAATCAGAGTTCTTTCCAGAGCTAAGACCATTCTTCCTCTAAGAAAACCATGACTTTGGTCAGACCAGTTCCACACTAAAAGGCAGATGACTGAACTCAAAAAGACTATGACAATCTCTGAATAATTACCCAAATCACTCTTTAAACCTATCCACAGTGAGAGGAAACATGGGAAGTATGCTGCCACTTGTAATTCAGGTCACCGTTAAATCATCCCTAACAGATAGAAGTGAAAGAAAGATGGGGGGGGGGAGGGGGGGAAGGGTCAGGGGATAGAATCAGGTTGTCCCACGATGTTGTCAATAGTGGATGAGTGGGAACAAAGAGTAGGTTATAAAAAAAACAGTGATTTCCAAAAGAACATTCGTTATTTGTCCACTTAAAAATTGTTCGCTGCTCCCCCCGACACATACACTTTCAAAATGGACTGTTTATTAGCTACCCCAACAAGCAGTTATGAACAGAGGGGATAACATGCTTTGAAGCACTCCTTTTAAAAAAGAGTTCCAAGGGGCGCCTGGGTGGCGCAGTCGGTTAAGCGTCCGACTTCAGCCAGGTCACGATCTCGCGGTCCGGGAGTTCGAGCCCCGCGTCAGGCTCTGGGCTGATGGCTCAGAGCCTGGAGCCTGTTTCCGATTCTGTGTCTCCCTCTCTCTCTGCCCCTCCCCCGTTCATGCTCTGTCTCTCTCTGTCCCAAAAATAAATAAACGTTGAAAAAAAAAAATAAAAAAAAAATAATAAAATAAAATAAAAAAGGGTTCCAGGGGCGCCTGGGTGGCGCAGTCGGTTAAGCGTCCGACTTCAGCCAGGTCACGATCTCGCGGTCCGTGAGTTCGAGCCCCGCGTCGGGCTCTGGGCTGATGGCTCAGAGCCTGGAGCCTGTTTCTGATTCTGTGTCTCCCTCTCTCTCTGCCCCTCCCCCGTTCATGCTCTGTCTCTCTGTCCCAAAAAAATAAATAAACGTTAAAAAAGAGTTCCATAATCAACAATTTGCAAGCCACTAAATGCACTACACATTAAAGAGAAAAATATGTATGTCACACTGCTAATATGTGGTTGAACTGTTTTATGCAACATATTTTTGTGATTTTGAGAACAATGTATTTAAATAGAAAAAAAAATTTTGGATGTTTGTATAATATAAGCTGTAGAATATGAGGATATTTATAACTATTCTACCTAATTTTTTATATGATAAGTATTCTCATAATTTTAGAACTTGAATTTTTATTATTCATATAAATTCTATTTTTCCCAATAATCTTATCATATCCCCAACCTGCCCCAAAACTGTCCATCTGTTATACATGGAAGTGTTTAAAGAGAGTTAATTTATATTTACATTATTGTCTGTGATAATAATGCATACAAGGTATTTTTAAGTAATTATAACAGATAAATTTTGCACTATTTGATCTTTTACTGTTCTTTATGTTTTCTTATAGAAATAATGTTTATATTAAAGTCCCACAGTGCCTAACTTTTTTCTTATATTCATGAGGTATTTAAAGTATTTTTACCCCAATATTTTTCAGCTTCCACTCTTGAAAGAGCAAGAGGATAGAAAGAACACAAAGGGTTTAGCTGAGGCAGAAGAAAACATTTCCTAACAAAATTGTTAACAATTTGATTATAAGAAAATGGATTTAATTTTTTGTCTTCCATACATTATTATTATTAATGATTTATTAGCTCCTGATAATCCAATGAATGTATGTGCACAATTTTCATAGAATAGTGCTTGGAACACAGTGGTCAATATGTCTTGTCTTTATTCATTCATTAATTCACATGTTCAATGAACATTAACAGAGTGCTTACTATGGTATTCAATGGTAAACTAGATTAACACTGTCTCCTCTCATAGGTTTTGCAATCTAATCTATATTGTAAACTTTGTCTTAACAGATTTTCTTTAAAGACTGGTTATATTTCTGGGGCGCTTGGGTGGCTCAACCAGTTACCTGTCTGACTCCATTTCAGCTAAGGTCACGATCTCACGGTTTGTGGGTTCGAGCCTCATACCGGGCTCCATGCTGGTTGTGCGGAGAATGCTTGGGATTTTCTCTTTCTCTCTCTGCCCTTCCCATGCTCTCTCTCTCTCTCGAAATAAATAAGCTTAAAAAAAAAAGGACTGGTTATATTTCTAGGACAGTTCAGGAATAAAGTTGCAAAGTAATGGAGGAATGTGTTTAATGGCCTCTCCAAAACCCTTCGATTCACAAGAGTCTTCACAAGCTCTAATGAACCACTTTCAAAGTAAATTCATTTACTTCACATCTCATCCAAGGCTGGGCAACTACTCTTCACCACCTGGAACTCAATAGCGTGTTCTTTAAATAAGCCAGGGCTCAAAGTTGGGGTTCAGAAGGAAAACACCCACAAGTTAGTCTCGAGCAGTAGTTGAAATACTTTATCCTGTACCTACTTCTGAAAGATGGTAAATTGGTTAATGAGGTCATTTCCATAAAGTTTATAAGTTTCTTGGAAATGCAATGATGGACAGAAACCAGATATTATAAGAATTATTCTAGTGCTTTAATATCTATTTATACGGTTGACCCCATTATCTGGGCTGAGAGACCCAGTTACCTGATATTCCCAGTGCTTGCTCTCCTTGGGACAGGAAGGGACAAAAGTGACTTTTAAAATAGCCCTTGTTACTATTTTAATGAATATTGAAACATTTATTAAGAATTCATAAAAAAACATTAACTAATCTTAAGAAAATTCCTGAAAAAGACTTACACCTGTGAAAACACATAAAGCACCCATGACTATGGTTCACACTCAGCATTTTATTTTACCACTTTTAATAACATTTGCTACACTGTATTACATCATAATCTGCCTGTGGCTTGTCTCATGAGGCCAAACACAAAAATAAAGAAATGGGACCATGTCAAAGGCATTACGAAAAAAATCATGGTTAATACTGGTAAACTTCTTTTAAAAAAAAAAAAAAAGAAAAAAAGAAAGGACATTTTCTGGATTTCTTCAAAGTTCTGGATATCATCACGGTAATGTTAGAATCATTTCTGGAGGAAAAAAAATGAATAGTATCGATGTTTTGTTAGTGCTAAGATATTATTATTTATTTCTTTTGAAATAAAACCAAAGTGGATATGATTAGAGTCATTATTCCAGGAGACATGCTTAGTTTCACAACTGAATCACCAGAGCTGTCTTCCTGTGACACCATTTTTATGCCTATGAAAAATCTTCCATTTCTTCCAATTCATTTCTTCTTCAAATGTACTGGAGATTGATACAAAGTGATACACATTAATAATGAACAAAGACATGATTTCAACCTATCACACCTCCAAAACTAATATTCAATTCTTCTGTGATCCATTACTCCAACATCTTTATAGCATGTGAGTCTGTCACTCAATTGGAGGAAGGTTTGATGCTTATCTAAAGAGTGCTTACCCACTCCAAGTACTAAGCATCGAAAGACCTAGAAATAATATGAGAGTATCTCGTTACTCAAACCCCTAATATATTCATAAAGGAGAAAGTCTACAAATAGGGTTTAAAAAATGCTGAAACAATCCTTAAGTAATATATAAATTTTTGAAACATCTGAGGGTCCTCTAATATTCTGGTTGATGGAAAAGTGATGACCTCAACCACTGGCCCAGGTTTGAATTCCGATGCTGACTATGCAATGCTGTGTATCCTTAGGCAAATGACCTCACCTCCCCGATCTTTAATTTGTTCATTTGTGAAATGGTGGCAACACAATCTTTCTCACAGGCATGACGTGATGCTTATTGTATGTAATCATCCATGATGTCTACCTAAACAATTGTATTATCCCCGTTTTATAGGAATTGTGGTATCACCACGTAGCAGAGTACGTAGCACATCATATCTAGCGCCCAACCAAATTCTAGTGTTTTTTTTCCACCCTTACAAAAAATGCTGGTACATATTGCTTGCTTGAGCTCAATCAAAACATTCTATTCAAGATAGCCGGAAATTATTTTACAACATCAAACTTAAGCTCTAAGGTGTATTTTTAATCTGTCAGCAGCCATCTTCTGTAGCAATCACTACATATACTCATTTGGATTTCTTGCCTGGTTACTTTAGTTGAAATTGAAAAAGCGTTTGTGCCACTGTTAAGTTAAAATCGGAAATGCAATCATTTAACCTGGTCTGCAAATTTGTAAAACACATTGTCATTTTTATCTTGAAAATGTGTTTGCTCCTCTATAAAGGATAGTGACCTTTCATACTCAATTGTTTCCAAAGCGAATGGAGAGAACAAGGTACCAGCTTTATACCACATATAGATGCTAAATTATACTCTCATTAGGGAGGGAGCAGCACCTCTTACAAGGAGGATATTTTCCTTCAGTTATAAGAAAACAAAAAGTATAAGCTAAAAGAGCGCATGGGGTATATACTAGTCTCTAATTACAACAAATTAATCCAAGCTCTAATAAATATTCTCGAAATTTATTTTTTGCCATTATTGAAGAGGAGTGTCTCTACAAACCAAACAAACAAACAAACAAACAAACAAAAATACATCGCTGGTGACTAAATGCCCAGTTTGTTTTTATTATTGCCAGGAATGTGCATATAAACTAATATTGCAGGTGGGCTCATTGCCCCTTTTTCAAGTGATAGTCCTTAATGAACTGTCTTCTTCAGAAATATGTGCTATAATAAATATGTAGGCTTTGTGTCAATATCAAGACAACTGGCCATGTCTTATTCAAATATTAAAGTATGACTTAGGCCTTCTTCACATGTCTCTAGTATAATGTAAGTAGTCTGCCAGAGTTTAATGACAGCAAGGAAATATAGCCTGTTGGTTTTTTTTTTTTTAATCTTCACAAATGCATCTTTTTTCCCTTTGCTCTAAGAATTCTGCAAAAAAAAAAAGTGAATGGGATAAATTAATATCCATCTCAATTACTATGCTTTAGATACCTAGAATCCACAAGACTCTAACTCTATTAAATTCTCCTACACTTACTGTCCCAGTGCTTTATTTTTTGCAGGTGAGGAGACAGACTTAGAAAATTGAGTGATTCTACATCACACAAATAATTAGTGACTCATGTGCACTTGAATCTCTAGACATCCAGGCCAGTTTTTTGTTCTGTTTCATTTTGTTTTGTTTTGTTTTGTTTTGTCTCGTGTCGTCTTGTTTTGTTTCTATTATAGCAGTAGATTCACCTTGCAAGAAGTTTGGCTGTGAATTTCTTTTTCTTTAATAAGAAAAGGATTGCCTATGTTTTAATAAGATAAGATTTCCTAATTGATAATAAATTTTTATATTCTTCCTCAGAAATTTAATTCAGAAGATGTGGTTCTACATGCTGTGAAGAAATGTATTTTTAGAAATGTGTGCCACTTAATACTGTTAATTTTCCATAACAGATGGTATAGGTATTTGATTTATGCACTCACCTTCATGTAGCCTGCTGACTATTAGCTTTTTGTTTTTATCTGAGGACACTTTTTTGTTCATCACTGAAACCTTGCCTACCTTTTCCACTGCATAAAGTATTATTTCTAGGGAGCAAAAATGTAAGAGAAATTTTCATGTTATTGAAATTGAGCACGATTTGGTGATTAATTGCATTGTTCTCATTACGTTCTCTGCCTGATGTTCAGGGCTCATTACTGCAGTGTGAACTCAATGGAAGAGGAATCTTAACCAGGTGTGGGTTATTAAAGTGGCAGTGCCCAATTTGAAATTGTTAAAGGAGGTGTATCAAAGTTGATATGCTTAACTATGTTCTTTTTCTAGAAAGAAGAGTAGTGCTTGCTCAGGAAAATCACTCACATCCATCATGTGACAAAGGGATTCAAAACTCCGCTTCCTCTGTCTGCATGGTGCAGGAAGGAGTCTTAACTCTAGTATATTCTAGCAGTTTCAAAACTGACACAAAATATAGTTTATTAAGAAGCACACTTTTTTGGTATTTATAAACTATTTCTTACTTCTTACAAAGAAGAGGTTTTCCTTCACTTAGAAGACAATAAAAAGGTGAAAGAGTGCATGAGGTATACATATTAATCTCTAATTGCAATAAATTTAATCAAAGCTCCAAAAAATATTCTGAAGATTTTATTCACACTAACTAGCTTAAAGATGAACTAACTTCTTCAGAAACATGAAAGTATGCTTGAAAATCAATTGAAGGTGAAGTTTCATTAAATCGCTCATATCTGTAGGCCCACCATAACAAGTCAAGGGTAGACTCAAATGATAAACTTGGGGACTGCAGTCATGCAAATACATGTCATATCCAGTTTAGGGACTCCTCACAACCTCGTGGTGATAATTTCTGCTTCATAATGTTAGATCGACAGCAAGTTTGGCACAAGTCAGAAAAGTAAGGTAGATGGACATAAATTGAGAATTTGGAGGAAAATATTACATTGCATAGAGTTTGGCAGTTTATAAGGCAATTCGTCATCCAATCCTGCACAATCTTTCTTTGAGCCAGGTACAATGGCTCCCATTTTACACATAAATAAGCTCAAGTTCAAAGAGAACAAACTTCTTGCCCCAAATCCTATATCTAGTTAATGATAGAATTTGGATTGGAACCCTTTTCTTCTCTCTCCACTTCTACATAGACTGTTCATAAGTGCCTAAAGCAACTCTTTGCCGATATATCTAATTCTTTGAGGATGTAATTGGCACATTTGCCTTCTTATTGTCTCTTAACATGTATAATAAAAGACAGTGAAGGGTCAAATTATATTTTGCTGTAACTTCTCAGCAACTGGAAAATGGCAAAGGAAACCAGTGAATGGCTCTGTTACCAGGAAAGACTCATAAGAAAAAAAAAAATATATATATATATAAACATATATATATATATATATATATATATATGTCTTAACAAAATGAGGCTTGGAAAGGCATTCACTTTTTATTAATTTTTGTTCAGATTAGCTAGTTCCACTGCTGATTACATGAATTTATGTAAATAGAAAATGAGAAATTTCTGTTAGCTAAAAAAAGAATACTGGTTGTTAGAAAAAAAAAATGAAAGTTCAATTGGTCTTAATTATTTTCGATTAAATGGGTTTATATCCCAAAAGATTGGCTCAAAAGTCACAACAGAGAAAAAGTAAGATGAGGAATATATCAATAAACAGCAGAGATGGGGAGCTATTTAGAGAAAATTTGAAGTTTTGAGTACAAATTATTAAAAGTATACCAAGCTTTTGTTAAAAAAACACTTTAGGAATAGCAGAATAATGCTAGTTATAACATATGAAATGTATAGCTTTTCTAGTTCCAAAACAGTTGAACATTTTCCATTTCGTATGGCTCAAATTACCAGCAGAAACAAAGGCTGTGTATCTTAGGCTCCCGATATCTGAGTCTGAGAGCAAATATAAACATATCTCACAGTTCTATGCCTTGTAAACAATGGAAGTTGGGTAACTTATTTAAAGTTTGTACCTTAATTTATTTGTCTATAACATGGAAATTGTAGTAGCACCTATATCAATGGTTTTTGAGGGGGGAAACAAGGTTATATATGTAAATATTTACACCATACAGTGATAGATATCAATGACTCAATAAATGCTGACTATTATATCAGAAGTCCATGTATATGAAGATTCGATAGAGTGGCTGAAAGAAAAAAAATCTATACATGATCCAGAATCAAGGGCTAAGATAGGTAACTATTCTTAAAATACAAAGAAAGGAATCAGGAGATAAAATATACTGGGTAGAGGAGATGTTGAAAGAAATCCAGGGAGTTTTCCCCTAAAGAGATGGCCCTAAACCAAACATGGGCCTTCACATACCTATAGGATGTGGAGTACATCTGGACAGCTGAGGTTAGATGACACCCGTGAACACAGCAGAAGAGGTATTATAGATGCTGCATTTGATGACTAGTATGCCTGCTGTCTCAAGAGGTGTGCACATAAATGTAGCTAAAAGGAAGTATGTATTGAACACAAACTTTAGCTGAGCACTGTTCTATGTGCCTTATACCTATTACCTCAAATGTTTGTGACAACCTCATGGGGTAGGTACTGTGATTATCTTCATTTTGCAGACAAGAAAAATGAGTGCAGAGAAGTTAACTAAATTTCCTAAGACTGTATGCTCAGCCAGTAAGTGGCAAAGTGGGGACAGAGTCCCAAGTTCATGTTCTTAATAGATGATCCATATGGTGTTTTGGATTTCTGTAATCCAAAGCTACTTCCTGTAGGGGACAGGGAATGTGGCATTGTTTAGTGAAAAGGCATCTTGGAGGGTTAGTAGCCTTTAGCAACAGAAAGAAGGATATCGACTACTCTTAAAAGTTAAATTTTATCACATCAATCTTGTTCTTTAGAATGAAAAATATAACACTTGCTCAGTTATAATCTGACTAAACCAGCAAAAGAGAAAAATATGAAAGAATGTAAGAATCCCACCTACACTATGATGGCATTATAAAAATCTGTGGATAGAAAATCTTATTTCTATTTCCTTCCTATAAAATAATAACTATGTGGAAACATGGGTGCTGGAATTTAGCTATGTCTGAAAATGGATTTCACATTGTGGCTAAATCTATCTGCTTCACCATTTGTACTTCATCCCAACTTGGAATAATTTCTAGTTCATTTATTTTATATAGAAAACTTAGACTAAAATGATAGTTTAAATATAAAGGGTGGTTCAAATATAGGAAACCTGCAAAGTTCTATTGAGTTCTCAAATAACTCCTGATTTTCCAAATGCAATTTATTCAATTTGCCCTCATTATCCTCACTTTATCCCTTCAACAAGAGGTCTTTAGGCCATTTTATGGTCCTGTGGATATTAGCACTTCTAATAGGGGTTGGATATAAAGTAAGAGAAGGTGAAATTTAAATCAGCCTATTTTGCTGCTACTTTATTAGTTTTAAACTGAATCTTTTGAGTAGGGCAGAAAATTAGCAGCTCTAATAGAAGTGTCATTTATTTTTTGATGTAACGTATCCAATTTTTGCCCTTTCTTTATTCAGCTATGTCAAAAAGAGTTTATTTGATCCTGTGGCACCTTACACCAGTCCATGCTTGGCCATGCTCTAGGAAGCATTATGTGGGTTTAATGAGGGGGGTCTGTGCTTTTGAGTGTTATATTCAGTTATTCACAACTGCCGCTTGCACATGGCTTACCTTCAAGTCAGTAGCTCTTTCTACCCAGATTGCATGTGACAAATTTGTCTGGTGGCTTCTTAAATTTGTCTCCAGTTTTTCTGCCTCTCCATTTCTCAACTTTCCCTAGTATCCCAAATCTTCTCATGCTGCCATGGTTTTGCATATTATGCTCCATCTGTTTGCACTGCCTTGTCCCCTAATTCTCAGCTTGGCATACACCCGTGTATCTGTCAAATGTCTGCTCATATAATGCCTTTCCTAATTGCCCAGGGTATTGACTGTTCTCCACGTTCCCATAGGATTCCATTCATACTATTTATTATTTATTATGTTTATCTGTCTTCCACATTAGATCACGAGTCCCTTGAAATACACTGCAGCATAGCTCAGTGTTTGGCACATAGTGAAAACCCACAACAGGTTTTCTGAATAAAAATTAATATAATTAACTTGCTTGGGTGTTTTCTATGTGTTAAGAAGTATGTGTCAGTCAGGAAACTGGTATGCATTACTCATTTACTCCTCAATATGATTCTCTGAATTAGGTACTATTATCTCATTTTCAGATGAGGAAACTGAGACACTGGGAGATTAAACAAATTGCTCAAGGTCACTCAGGGAACAGGTTGCAAAGCCTGGGATTTCAGTACTAGCAGTGACTTCAGAGCCTTATTCACTGTATATAGCCATTCTAGGTGGATGAAGAAATGAATGAATCACTGCATGACTGAATTTCATGTTTAGACTTTACTTATGCATACATGAAAATCTGGTAGCCCCGTGTATTTACCGAACATATGTTATATGCTAGACACAGAAGACACAGCTGTTGCCTTCAAAAACTTAAAAAAGAAATAGACATTATCTCAATAGTGGGTAAGAAGCTGTTATGCTTATACTTAAAGCAATAGGGACACAGGGAGAGACCAATTCTACAGTTTGAAATGGTAAAAACTTTATGGATGACATTTATGTCTTAAAGAATGAGTAGATGAGGGCTGCCTGGGTGGCTCAGTCAATTAAGCCTCTGACTCTTGGTTTCAGTTCAGGTCATTATCTCCCAGTTTGTGGGATAGGGCCCACATCAGTCTCTGCGCTGGCAGCACAGAGCCTGCTTGGGATTCTCTCTCTCCCTGTTTCTCTGCCCTCTCTTCCTCCCTCCCTCTCAAAATAAATAAATAAACTTAAAAAATAATGAGAAGATGAGTATATATATTGATGATGAGTGTATATACTCAAGTTTTTGATTTTACTGGATCATCTCATTTACTTTTAAATTTTTTTTAATGTTTATTTATTTTTGAGACAGAGAGAGTGTGAGTGGGGGAGGGGCAGAGAGAAAGAGAGGGAGACACAGAATTGAAGCAGGCTCCAGGCTCTGAGGTGTTAGCAGAGAGCCCAATGCGGGGCTCAAACCCACAAACTGTGAGATCGTGACCTGAGCCGAAGTCCGACGCTTAGCCAACCAAGCCACCCAGGGGCCCCTCATTTACTTTTAAATATGCTGAAGTCTCATTATCAAGTAATGAGTAAAAGAGTATGTATTGTATTATTCCATTTATATGAAATTACAGAGTAGACCAAATTATTCCATGGTGAAAACATGTAAGGATAGTCGTTGCCTCTGTTTTCTGTGAGAGGGGAAGTATTTTCCAGTTAAGCAGCATGATTTAGTGAATAGCTGTTATTTTATGCCCCATCTCCAATATGTATTTCATAGTAGCAATGATAGTGACATCCTTGTTTTCTTCCTGACATTAGTGAAAATACCTTCTATGTTTCTTACCTAGATAGATTAAGAGATCACTGAAGAGGGAAAAAGAGTCCAAATATAGAACCACTTTACATGGTTAATTGATTTTTTTTTTTTGACAAAGGTCTAAGTAATTCAATGGGAAATAGAAAGTCTTCCCCAAATGGTGTTGATACAAGTAGATAAACATATGGGAAAAAAAATGAAGCACAATGTTTCTCTCAAACCACATGGAAACATTAGTTTGAGAATGTTGTCTAAATATAAGGGAGGAAATTATAAAATTTATAGGAGAAAAGATAGAAGATGATCCCCTGGTTTTAGGAAAATGTTTCTTAGGTAATAAATGGAATGTAAGATGGAAAGATAATTTTTAAATTGTGCTCCATTAAATTGACTTCTCCCCAGGTAGCATGACTAAAAAAATTAAAGGACAAGCCACAGATTTGGAAGAAAATATTCATAATGCATGTAAGCCTGACAAAGAACTTTTATCTAGGATATAATTAAAAACTCCTACATGTCAATAATAAAATGACAAACCAATAAAGGCCTAAGCAAAGACTTGAACAGGTAGTATACAAAAAAGCCTAATAAGCCAATGTCTAACAAGTATATGAGAAATTGCTCAACATCATTCATCATAAAAGCAAAGCAAATCACAACTACAGTGACATACTACCTTACATGCACTAGAATAGCTAAAATTTAGACTGTCAACAGCAAATACTGTCAAGCAAGAAGAATAATTGGAACTCTGGTATGTTAGTGGGGTTGTATAAAATGTTTAAATCACCTTAGAAACTGACAATGTCTTATAAAGTCAATCATACACCAACCCTATGACCCATCAATTCTATACTTTGGTATTTACCCTGCCCCCAAAATAAAAGGGAAAACATCTACATACAAAAAAAGGTTTTTTTAAAATTTTGGTTGTATTCATATTCCCAAACTGAAAAGCCCAAATGTTCATAAACAGGAAAATGCATAAGCAAATTATATACTCATACAAAGAGCAATTTAGCACCAATAAAAATGAAAGGATTTGGGGCGCCTGGGTGGCTCAGTCAGTTGGGCATCCGACTTCGGCTCAGGTCATGATCATGCAGTCTGTGAGTTTGAGCCCCGCGCCGGGCTCTGTGCTGACAGCTCAGAGCCTGGAGCCTGCTTCGGATTCTGTGCCTCCCTCTCTCTCTGCCCCTCCCCCACTTGCGCTCTGTCTCTCTCTGTCTCAAAAATAAATAAATGTTAAAAAAAATTTTTTTTAAATAAAAAAAATGAAAGGACTTGGACTATAGAAATGAGAATGAGGGGCGCCTGGGTGGCACAGTCAGTTAAGCGTCCGACTTCAGCCAGGTCACGATCTCGTGGTCCGTGAGTTCGAGCCCCGCGTCGGGCTCTGGGCTGATGGCTCAGAGCCTGGAGCCTGTTTCCGATTCTGTGTCTCCCTCTCTCTCAGCCCCTCCCCCGTTCATGCTCTGTCTCTCTCTGTCCCAAAAAAAATAAATAAACGTTGAAAAAAAAAATTTAGAAATGAGAACGATGCTGATATAAAAAGAAAAATAAAGGAATTTTCTAGGGTGATAGAAATATTCTTTATATTGATCAGAATTCTGGTTACATGGTTTTATACATTTGTCAAAACTCATTAAAATGTTCTCTTAATATTCTTATGTTTCACTGCCATAAATTTTACCTAAATGTAATTTTGTCTCAATATAAAACATATAAAATAACCAAACTTAATATACATTGGAATCCTTTACATTGTTGGAAGGAATGTAAAAATGGTTCAGCTGATGTGGAAAACAGTTCAAAGTTTCCTCAGAAAGCGAAACATAGAATTACCATATGACTCAGCATTTCAACTTCTAGGAACATACGAAACAATTAAAAACAAGCATTCAGGGGCACCTGGGTGGTTCAGTGGGTTAAGCATCCCAGTCTTGATTTCTGCAACTCGGGTCATGATCTCACAGTTCATTTTATGAGATAGAGCCCCATGTCAGGCTCCACACTGTCAGCTCTCTCAGCTCAGAGCTTGCTTGGGATTCTCTCTCTTCCTGTTTCTCTGCCCCTCCCCTGCTCTCTCTTTCTCTCTCTCTCAGAATAAATAAATAAACTTTAAAAAAGTATTTAAAAAAGTACATTTTACATTCACGTTCCTAAGAGTGCTATTTACAATTGCCAGAACACAGCCCAGATGCCCATCAACAGATAAATGCATAAACAAATTGTGATACATGCATACAATGGAGTATTGTTCAACCATAAAAAATGAAGTACTGGTACATGCTACACATGGATAAACCTTAAAAATATTATGCCAAGTGAAAGAATTCAGACACAAAAGATCCCATATTGTATGATCCCCTCTATATGAAATATCCAGAGTAGGTAAATCCGTAGAGACAGAGACACAATGGTAGTTGCCAAGGGCTGGGGGTATGTGAGAATGGGGAAAAATTCTTAACAGCTGTGAGTTGTATGTTGGGATGATGGAAATGTTTTGAGAATAGACAGAGGTAAATATTTGGAAATAGCACAAAATCGTGAGTGTATTAAATGCCATGGAATTTACATTAAAATGGTTGATTTTATGTTAGGTGAGTTTCACCTCAATAAACTTTTTTAAAGGGAACATGCATCAACTTCAAATTGCATTGCCTAATTAAACATTCTGAAGTGTATGGGGCACCTGGGTGGCTCATTGAGTTAAGCATCTGACTTCAGCTCAGGTCATGATCTCACAGTTTGTGAGTTCGAGCCCCGTGTCAGGCTCTGTTCTGACAACTCAGAGCCTGGAGCCTGCTTCAGATTCTGTGTCTCCCTGTCTTTCTGCCCCTCCTCAGCTTGCACTCTGTCTCTCTCTCCCTCAAAATAAATAAACATTAAAAAAAAATTTTTGAAGTGTAGTAATGAATGTGTAAAAGTGTGATCACAGAGTCCTTTCCAAATCTGAGGATCTATAGTTTTCTGACGATTATATTATGGAGAGAGAAAACAAGCTTTTACATTTTTTAAAAATTTTTTAATGTTTATTTATTTTTGAGAGAGAGACAGAGCACGAGTAAAAGACAGGCAGAGAGAAAGGGAGACACAGAATCCTTAGCAGACTCCAGGCTCTGAGCTGTCAGTACAGAGCCCAACATGGGGCTTGAACCCATGAACAGTGAGATCATGACCTGAGCTGAATGAAGTCAGACGCTTAACAAACTGAGCCACCCAGGAACCCCAGAAGCTTTTACATGTTTTAATGTTTTATTGAAGTAAAACATATATATATAAAGTACCTAAAAGTATGGCATCAAAAATTTTCTCAAACTGAACATGGCTTATAATTAGCCTCAGTATCAATACAATAAGCATTATGGATGTCTCACTAGTATCTTATGATAAACAGCATTTCTTAATTTTATTAAAGTTTAATTTACTAGTTTTTTTTTTTAATTTAATTGTTTTTAATTTACATCCAAATTAGCATATAGTGCAACAATGATTTCGGGAGTAGATTTATTAATGCCTCTTACCCATTTAGCCCATCCCCCCCACACCCCCTCCAGTAACCCTCTGTTTGTTCTCCATATTTAGGAGTCTCTTATGCTTTGTCCCCCTCCCTGTTTTTATATTATTTTTGTTTCCCTTCCCTTATGTTCATCTGTTTTGTCTCTCAAAGTCCTCATATGAGTGAAGTCATATGATATTTGTCTTTCTCTGACTGACTAATTTCGCTTAGCATAATACCCTCCAGTTCCACCCACATAGTTGCAAACGGCAAGATTCCGTTCTTTTTGATTGCCAAGTAATACTCCATTGTATATATATATACACCACATCTTCTTTATCCATTCATCCATTGATGGATATTTGGGCTCTTTCCATTCTTTGGATATTGTTGATGGTGCTGCTATAAACATTGGGGTGCATGTGCCCCTTTGAAACAGCACACCTGTATCCCTTGGATAAATACCTAGTAATGTAATTTCTAGGTTGTAGGGTAGTTCTATTTTTAGTTTTTTGAGGAACCTCCATACTGTTTTCCAGAGTGGCTGCACCAGCTTGCATTCCCATTTACTAGTTTGTTTGTTTTTTTAATGATTTGTACCTTTTATGTCTAAGACAAACTTTGCTTACTCCAAGGTTACAAAAATTCTCTGCTGCATTTTGTCTTTATATATATTATTACATTTATTTTAACTATTCAACTAGAATTAAATATTTAGTGTAGCATAAGGACCAAGATTTTTTTAAATCACAGATAGATATGGAATTGACCCAATACCACTGATAATATTACTCTGTTTACACTTCATTTCAGTATTGCCTTTATTATAAATTGAATGGTTATGTAAGCACGGAATCTCTGTCTGTTTAAGTTTGTTTATGTTTATGCTAATACCAGTTTGTTATAATCATTACAGTTTCATAATAATCATTGATGTCTGTACTATAAGTACTCCAGATTGGTTCTTCTTTAAGAATATCTAGGGGTGCCTATGTGGCTCAGTAGGTTGGGCATCCAACTTCAGCTCAGGTCATGATCTCACAGCTCCTGAGTTTGAGCCCCGTGTTGGGCTCTACGCTGACATCTCAGAGCCTGAAGCCTGCTTCGGATTCTGTGTGTCCCTCTCTCTCTGCCCCTCCCCCTGTTCATGCTCTGTCTCTCTGTCTCTGTCTTTCAAAAATAAATAATCATTAAGTTTTTTTTTAAATAATATCTAAGTAAAACTATACCCTTTGCATACCCATACTTTTATATTTTTAGTAAAGATAATTTTATTTTATCACATCCTTATGAAATAGAAAAAATATACAAAAATAGAAAATGAAAAACTATTATTCATGATACACCCCCGAGATTTACCAAATTTTATCATTTGAGACTATTCTATTGTTTCACTTAATTTTGGTACTGAGATCAAGTGATATATTGAAATTGTACTGCCTGGCTTTACAAACATCAAATTTATAAGTATACAATCAACCCAATAATTTTATTATGAAAATTGGGAAATAAAGAGTATTAGAAATATTTTTAAATATCCATTTCTTATCACTGTTAAATTTTTGCCATATTCATTTATAGATTTTAAATGCCTTTTGAAATATCTCATAAGATTATGACATAATGATGCTTAAACTTCCTGAACCAAAATTTCACATATCATAATAAAAAGATATAAAGTGGAACTCATGATAGCAAATATCTTCAACTGAGTAGTTTATATAGACTTTTCACAGTTTAAAAAATTCAATGACTCAACCAATTTTTATGAGTTTTAATGATGTAAAATGTCATTGTTCGTGTTCCTTGATGATGAAAATGACAATATGGCTCTCAAATCTACTTTAATTTTTAGGATTTGAGCAAGTGGGAAAAGAAAGTGCTTTTGGATCATTCTTCCCCCACAGTGGTTCAACCAGTTAAATAATTCAGCCCACTGAAACGACTACTGGGTTAGAACATTGTTTATTATTGTCTAGATGGATATCAAATTCCCTATGTCTATCTGAACTGAGAGACCAAGCTGGGAATTGTAAACAAATTTCTTAGAACTAGGGAAATAGATGAGAAAGAATTGCTGAGGAAAGGACAATCATTTACTGTCAGGTTATTAAGTCTAGCTAAAGATGTTGGAGCACCTGGGTGGCTCAGTCAGTTAAACAGCCAACTTCAGCTCAGATCAAGAGCCTGCAGTTCCCGAGTTCAAGCCCCACATTGGGCTCTCTGCTGTCAGCATACAGCCGGCTTCAGATGCTCTGTCTCTTCCCTCTTCTCTGCCCCTCCTCTGTTCATACTCTTTCTCAAAAATAAATAAACATTAAAAAAAAAAGTCAAGCTAATAGATTTTAAACTCTTTAGTTTGTAATCTAAAGCACGTAAAGAAAAAATATCCAGTTCTAATTTTCTGTTGTGTCCTGTTACTTTGTTTTCCTGTATAAATAGATGCATTTACTTAGCATCTCTTAGTGAGCATGAGAAGTTCTTAACTATTATTATAAAAATGGAGGTATGTAGCTTATTTTCTAATCTTTTTGTATATTGAAATTCTTTTCTATTATACCATGTATTTAGCTGTATACAAAATATTTGGGTTACTGCTTTTTTATTTCATACTTGTATGGATAGTCTTCTAGCATTTGTTAGAGTTGGAGGTTTTAGACTTTGCAGGGTATGTATTATTGTCTTAGGCATGTATATGATGTGTTTTTTTCCTTTATCGTGGAAAGTAAAATATTTTATGAGCTTTTATCTATGTGTGGAACTCTGTTGATTTATTCGCAGCTCAGCCCTTTACTTTGTGCATTCATCTTCCCCCTCTCCTATGGCTTGTATCATTTATTGCTTCGCTTCCAATTAGCTTGTTTCTTTCTAAGACAGATTTATTCAGCTGAAATTTCATTTTGGTATCACCCATAGCTTTCATCTTTTCCTTTGTCACATTCACTTTTGGACATTCTCTCTGCATCATCAGGGAATGGTTCATGTTTGTTAACCATGTCACTAATTGTCTCTAGTGGCAATTCTTTTATTTTTTTTTTAATGTTCCTGATGCTTATTTCATTATGCTCATGCATTTTGGTTTTTTTGTCCTTTTCTCTGCATCTCTAATTTTTGTTTCTTAAAGTTTGAGATTTGTTTAAATCTCAACACAACCTAAACTCTCCTTTTTCTCCAATGTCCAACACCATATCTTCATGCATGGTATTGACAACATTCTCCAGGCAATACCCTGAGTAATCTTTTTTTTTTTTTTTTTTTTAATTTTTTTTTTTCAACGTTTATTTATTTTTGGGACAGAGAGAGACAGAGCATGAACGGGGGAGGGTCAGAGAGAGAGGGAGACACAGAATCGGAAACAGGCTCCAGGCTCTGAGCCATCAGCCCAGAGCCCGACGCGGGGCTCGAACTCACGGACCGTGAGATCGTGACCTGGCTGAAGTCGGACGCTTAACCGACTGCGCCACCCAGGCGCCCCCTGAGTAATCTTTTTAAGTCACAGATCTGATCACATGATTCCCTTGATTAAAATTTATCAATAGGGGTGCCTAGGTTGCTCAGTCGGTTAAGTGTCTGACTCTTAGTTTCAGCTCAGGTCATGATCTCACAGTTTCCTGAGCTGGGGCCCTGTATCAGGCTCTGTGCTGGCAGTGCAGAGCCTGCTTGGGATTCTCTCTCTCCCTTGCTCTCAGCATTCATGCTGTCTCTGTCTCTCTCAAAATAAATAACTTAAATAAAACAAAGTAAAATCAAATTTCTCAATAATTTTCAATTGCAGTTAGTAAAAACAAACAAGAAAACAAAATGTCTGAAAAGACCCGGCACAAACTTGTTCTTATCCTTGTTTCTATCTTCGTGTCTAGGAACTCTCTTCCTTTTTAAAATGATTGCAATATGCTTATTTAATGTGAAAATTACATTTCTATAGGCACAATATCACAATTTATATATATATATATATATATATATATATATATATATATAGTTTTACTTGAGAGAGAGAGAGAGAGAAAGATAGCACCAGTGGGGAGAGGAGCAGAGGGAGAGAGAGAGAGAGAGAGAGAATCTTATGCAGGTTCCACACTCAATTCAAATATGCATGGATTAAATTTATATTAAAATTCAAATATGCATAGATTATTCTCAAGGATTTTTGTAATGCTGAGAATCTATTGGTTAGAAAATTTCCAATTAAGGTACAAACTTATACTTCTGTCATAGTATTTATATGTCTGCTTTATTGATTTCCTATATTCCTTTCACAAGCAAGGAGGACATAATAAATTGAATAGGCTGGCATCACTGATAATGCTTCAATAATTTTTTTTAATTTCTTTTTGAATATTTATTATTTTTTGAAGGAGAGAGAGACAGAGCATGAGCAGGGGAGGAGCAGAGAGAAAGGGAGACACAGAATCCAAAGTAGGCTCCAGGCTTTGAGCTGTAAGCACAGAGCCGGATGCGGGGCTGGAACTCACAAACCATGAGATCATGACCTGAGCCGAAGTAGGACACTTAACTGACTGAGCCACCCAAACGCCCTGAATGCTTCAATAATTTAGATTAGAATTGACATGATCATAAACCCAGGCCTCCAGAATGTTTCCATTTTTTTAATAAACTTTATTGTTTTAGAGCAGTTTTAGGTTCACATATAGAGTTCCCATATGTCCCCTGTCCATGCACAGGCACAGCTTCCCCACTGTGAATATCCCCCACCAGAGTGCTACATTTGTTACATTTGATGAACCTACAATGGCTCATCATTATCTCCCAAAGTCTATAGTTTACCATAGGTTTCACTTCTGGTATTGTACATTCTACAGGTTTTGATAAATCTATAATGGCCTGTATCCACCATTATCAAATGATATCATATAGAATTGTTTCACTGCTCTAAAAATTCTAGTGAACCACTTATTCATCGCTGCTCCTCATCCCCAACACCTGGCATTATTGATCTTTTTACTATTCCCATAGTTTCCCTTTCCAGACTGTCATACGGTTGGAATCATGAAGTATGCAACCTTTTCATACTGGCGTCTTTTACTTAGTAATATACATTTAAGTCTTGCTCTATACTTCTCATAGCTGATAATTTATTTTTTTTATGTGCTAAAAAAAATACTCCATTGAAATGGATGTACTACAGTTTATTTATCTATTCACCAACTGAAGGACATCTTGGTTGCTTCCAGCTTTTGAGAATTATCTTAAAAAGCTGTAATAAATAAATGTGTAGAGATTTTATGTGTGTATATAAGTTTTCAACTCATTTGGATAAATACCAATGAGTGTAATTGCTGAATCATATGGTAAGACTATGTTTAGTTTTGTGAGAATCTGCCAAACTATCTTCAAAAGTGGCTGTATTAATTTGCATTTTCACCAGTAGTGGATGAGCGTTGCTGTTAGTTCACATTCTTGCCAGGATTTGGTGTTGTTAGTGTTTTGGATTTGGGCCATTTTAATAGGCATGTAGTGGTTCCCATTGCTGTTTTAATTTGCAAATCCCTAATATCATATGATGCTGAATATCTTTTCCTATACTTACTTGCTATCAGTATATCTTTTTAGTTGAGGTGAGTGTTAAGTTATTTTGCCCATGTTGTAGTAGAGTTGTTCATTTTCTTATGGTTGAGTTTTAAAAGTTCTTGTATATTGTGCATAAAAGTTATTTATCTTTTGCAAATCTTTTCTCCCTGTCTGTAGCTTGTCTCTTCATTGTCTTGATATTGTCTTTTGCAGAAGTTTTTAATTGTAATGAGGTCCTGTTTATCAATTAGTACTTTCATAGATCATACGTTTGGTGTTGTATCTAAAAGTCTTTACCAATCCCAAAGCCATCTAGGTTTTCTCCTATGTTATCTTCTAAATATTTTTTTATAGATTTGCATTTTACATTTAAGTCTGGGAACTATTTTGAGTTATTTTGGGTAAGGGTGTGAAGATTGTACATTCATTTTTTTTCTTCCTACATGTGGATGGCTAGTTGTTCTAGCACTAATTGTGGAAAGACTTTCTATCCTTTTTCAAAGATCACTTTGCTATAGTTATGTGAGTCTATTTTGGGACTCTATTCTGTTCCATTGCACTATTTACTATCTTTTTGCAAATTCTGTGCTGTCTTGCTTTCTATAGGTCTTGATGTTGGGTAGTGTCAGTCATAGGACATACAACTTTTTCTTCTCCTTTAATATTGTGCTGGCTTTTCTAACTTCTTTTGCTTCTCAGTATAAACTTTAGAATCAATTTGTTGATATTTACAATATAACTTGCCAGGATTTTTATTGAGATTGATTCAAATCTATAAAACAAGTTTAAAAGAATTGACATTTTGACAATTTGAATATTCCTATTCATGAACATGGAATATCTCTACATTTATGTAGTTCTTCTTCGATTTCTTTCATCAGAAATTTTTTAGTTTTTCACATATAGTTCTTGGACATATTTTGTTAGATTTATACCTCAGTACTTTATCCAGGGTGGGGGGTAGGTTCTAATATAAATGGTATTGTGCTTTTAATTTCAAATTCCACTTTTTCATTGCTGAGATATAGGCAAAAGATTGACTTTAATATATTAATCTTGTATCCTGCAATTTTGCTGTAATCATTTATTAGTTCTGAGAGGGTTTTTATTGTTGTTGTTGTTGTTTTAAATTTTTTTGGATTTTTTTACATAGCTTACAAAGTCATCTGTGTACAAAGTTTTATCTCTTCCCTCCCAATCTTTTTTATTTCCTTTTGTCATTTATTTCATGAACTAGGTCTTCTAGTACAATGTTGAAAAGGAGTGATAGGAGGGAATATCTTTACCTTCTTCTTGATCTTAGCAAAAAAGTTTCTAGTTTCATATCAGTAAGTATGATGTTAAATGTGGGAGGGGTTGTGTAGATTTTGTTTTTAATCAAGTCGAAGATGTTTTCTTCTATTCCTGGTTTGTTGGAAGTTTTGAATGGAAGTTAGATTTTATCCATTCTTTCTCTGTATCTATTGCTATTAATATGTGGTTTTCTTGATTAGCCTGTGATGTAATAGATTACATTAATTGATTTTTTACTATTGAACCAGACTTATATACCTGTAATAAATCACACTTGGTTGTGGTGTATCATTCTTTTATACATTGCTGGGTTTGATTTGCTAATATTTTATGGAGCATTTTTGCATCTATGTTTATTAGAAATAATGGTATTTAAAAGCTTTTCAAAGTTTTGTTATTAGGGTAATTCTGGCCTCATAGAATGAGATAGAAAGTATTCTCTCTGCTTCTATTTTCTGAAAGACAATGTACAGAGTTCATATAATTTCTTCTTTAAATGTTTGGTAGAATTCACCAGTGAACCCACCTGGGCCTGGTGCTTTCCATTTTGGAAGATTATTGATTCCTTTTTTAAAATATAGAGCCTATTCAGATTATCTTTATTTTTCTTGTATGAGTTTTAGCAAATTGTGTCTTTCAAGGGATGGATTCATTTAATCTAGGTTATCAAATTTGTGGGCATAGAGCTGTTCATAATATTCCTTTATTATGTTTTTAATGTTTTGTAGATCTGTAGTGATAACCATCTTTCATTTCTGATATTATTAATTTGTGTCTTCTGTCACTTTTAATTAGTCTAGCTAGAAGCTTATTGATTTTATTCATCTTTTCAAAGAATCAGCTTTTGGCCTCATTTATTTTCCTATTGATATCCTGTTTTCAATTTCATTAATTCTGCTGTAATTTTATATTTCTTTTTCGTTGTTGTTTATTTCAAATTCATTTTGATCTTTTCTCTTAAATACCTCATACATTAAAAATATTTAGATATACTGACTTACTCTCCATTTTGGAAGTAATCTGATATTGCCAAACTATGCCCTACATATTAAGGAAAAATTTATTCATTGAATGAATGTCATATGCTTTTCACTACATTGAAATTTGATTTATATTATTTTATTGACTCCTCATAACAATCCTTTAAGGCTAAGCAATGCTATCTCCATTTTATCAAAGGAAAAACCACAGCTCAGAGAACTTAGCTAACATAACTATGACAGAAAGAGTAGAAAATAAACCCATCTTTGTCATCAAAAGCTATTTGGTAGACAAGTTTTGTATGTAATCTGCTCTATGGAGTATATAAGTTGAGCTTTAAATTATTTAACTAAGTGTTCTGTAAACTAATAAAAATATTAGATTGTGGCTTTAATCTTTATTGCAAAGAAGAGCAGGCATTTATTACAAACATGTTCTATGACAAATGTTTTCCAATTCATGTCTTCCCTACAACCGCCTTAGTTATCTCAGTTTTACAGCCCATCAAAAGAGTTCCAAAGAAAGACTAAATAATTTGCTTAAAGTCTGCCACTTTTAAACTGTAGAATTTTTAATCAAACTCAAACACTTTGGAATAGAATCATTGGTCTTAGCCACTAAGCTACCTAATTGCGTCAGCAATAGCTTATTCTTAATATACAAATGATAATAGGGAGCATTTGCATTATATAAAAATTTGTATGCAAATGCAATAATTTAAAATAGAAAATCTACCTAATTCAGCAGAAACCATCTGAAAGTCCTTAGATCGGTCTTGCCCAATGTATCAACATGATAACTATTTTAATAACTGGAATATTTACTAGGTTTTGGTCATTCCAAATGAAGACAGATGAAAAGGAGCAAATATTCTTTTGCCATCTCTTCTCATTAATATATTTGGATTCTACTTATGCAAAGAAAATAGAAGCATGTATCATGAGAAAATAGAAGATAATCTAATTACCTCATAACCAATAGGACAATTAATTTAGGAAATTGACTCTCTAATAAATGGAAATATTTCTCTTATTTCAAAGATCACTTGTTATAGTGCTTACTATTTTGCAGCTTGATTTTTAAAGAGGACTTTTATAACTCAGAGTTATCATTACCATGAAACACAAAAAGCATTCCTAAAATAAAACCGGCATTTGCAGCACATCTGTTTCAATGATATGCTTTAAAGAAATTTGCATCTATTGGAATCTGCTGGCTTGTTTGTGTGTTGCTTTGAGAAGGTGCTCTGCATGACTCAAAATTAGCTTGTGTATCAGGAGAGATGGGTGTTGCCATGGTAAGTACACATTTTTTAATTGAATAGCAAACTAATAGGCACATAAAACCCACATGACTTGTTGGCACATAAATTGCCTCTCCTGGGGCCACAATTAAATATATTCCTCTTCTGAAATATTTTGCTTTTTTTTTTCTAGGTTTGGTTTAGATAGTAGTCATACATCTCCTTTGGCAGCCTGAGGCCTCCTTTCCTCCACTACCCATTCTTTACTGGCTTCCCCTTCACTGATAGAACTGCAGTTTTCCTAATGCAAAGAAGAACGACTTTGTGTACAAATAAGGCATTAAGATGTAAAAGTTATGCGAACCCAGGCTCTGATTTCTAGTAAATATCTGGAATAGTCACTGTAAAACATTATGTGGGAGTGGTATTAAATATGACTCAAGAAATTCCTCACTGTCATCCTAGAGTTTCCTATAAAACAAGGTTAGCTATATAAAGTGATTGAAAGTGACCACCTTCTGATTTTACGGGTAAAAGTCATTGGCTAAATTTGCAAACTCAAAACCACCCTGTACTCTCAGAAATCTGACATTTATCGAGTCTTCTCCTTCCTTCCACCCCACCCCACCCCAACCCAACTTATCCTGTACCTTTCATTGACACAGCAGTAAAAGATTTTGTCCTTTTATCTTTTTTTTCTCCACTTGCATATGATGGACTCATATTTTCTTATTCATCCTTTGCTTCAAAAAGGAAAGGCCCTTTTTCATGGCATTTTGCAGGTGATATAGCAATTTGCAGGATGGTGCTCTGCCTCCCTTTCCCATTTTGCAGAATTTTTTTTTCTGGTTTTACTTTAATCACAATGAAGCATGTGGAGAGAACGGTCATTTGGACTCATATCCAGGTTATTTTTGGAATCACATTGACAAATTTTTAAGTAGACATTGTACTTTACAAAGAATGCTCTTCTGAGATCACTCTGGCTTGAACAATAAGAAAATTCAAGACTACGGGAGGTGAACACAACAGGATATCCATAAGTAACAACGCCTACTTATCAACTAGGGGGAGCTTAACAGACTTGTTCCTGACTGTGACAAACAGTGAGCAGAATTTTTAGAGAGGCTGTAAGCAGAGAATGAACACAAAAGATAACTCTGGAAAAGATTTGGTGTAGTGCAGGAAGGCAGCTTCCTGGTGCAAATCAAGGGCAGTTTGGAACAATAGTGAGTGCTCTTTTTCAGCAGCTGCCTCGACTTTTATTCTATCGCCTTGTAGAGTTCACCCACCTTTGTTTTCTCACTTTGATTTCAGAGTTCATTTTTCATGATGTTCATTTTTTATGATGAAAGTGGACCTGTCTTGAAGGAATAGATGAATAGTGCTCGTGGGTTCAAAGACACCTTCAGCGGCTTGGAACAAAAGGAAATTATTATACAGATCAAGGGACTACACGGAAATGTTTTTACAGATTTTAAATAAAATATAAACAGCTGTTGAGAGAAGCATGGCACAGTAACAGTTGTTACCAATCCATTAATAATCTGAACACAAATTCAATCTTGTTCATTATGTGTAACCCACATTCCTCTATGGGGAAAACAGTTGGTTTTGAGTGTGTAAAAAATGGATTCAACAGCAAATCAGAACAAATATAGAGAAAGGAAATGGTGGATGAAGTCTGAATTTATTATGTAATTTTCTTGAAAACCAAGTAATCAATATTTTCTAGCCCTGTAATGAGTGGTGCTAATGGTGATAGCCTGCTTTTATTGCCTACCATTCAAGGGGCTGTCAGCTGAATGAGGGAACACACCAAAGAACCCTTTGCCCCTGTCTCGTGATATTTCCCATGCTAGTAAAATGATGTCTCAGTTTCTAATGAGGAGTACTCAATCTTTCTGGATACTCACTTATTAAAACAGAAAAAAAAGTATTTCTCATTTCTTCTTATAATTCACACATCTAAACTTTCTATGTGACTTAAATTCTCCCAGTAACATATCTTACCAAAACCCCCCAAGGTCCTTTTGATGTGTGCACTCTATAGGGTATAAATAAGTAAGAGACTGGGGTATTCTTTCTGAACTCCTCCTTCACTTGTGAGATATGGAGCCTAAACAGGAAGAGATTATGGTCCACTTTGTATTACAAGACCTAAGTGCAGCAAAAAGATTTCACCAAACAACTTGATTACTACCAGTTGTATTTGTACTGATGTCACATGATATAATACAACAGAGACCATAAAAATCTGACTCAGAAAGAGTCTATAAACTCTTTTAGTTGGTGCACACAATCGGTGGCATTTGGTTTTAAAGTAAAAGAACCATAGAAAACGAGAGTGTGTAGAGCAACGGGAATGTCTATCAGCAACAAGGATGACCCACTTACTGAAAGTAAGATAATCGCCCCTTCTTCAGTGTTCTGGAATGCAGTACTGTAGGTTAAATGAATTAAACAAGGAGGCCATTAGACTGAAGTGGCTCTAATACCTCAGCAGTCTACCTAAGCAAATCAAAACCCAAGCCTGAAAATGACTCAAGGTTAAGAAATCATATCCTAAGGAAAGCCAGTCACCAACAGCCAAACAGGCTTTTTCGAATAAGGCAAAAGCCATAGCCAAGTAATTAATTTCCTTGTTTTGCTTCCACCTTTTCTCTATAAAAGTCTTTTCCCTAGCTCCTGTTGGTAAATTGCTCCTGACCACTTCCAGTTTGGCACCATCTGGTTGGAAGCATTTTTTTTTTTTTTCAAATCAACTCTTAAAATTATGTTAAGCCTCAGTTTATCTTTTAACGTCTATCAGTATAAAAACATTTGTGGTAATGATTCTGTGCTATGCTAAGCATAGCTTGTAACTGTGCTATCTTAACAATCCTGTAGAATACAGTTTGAGAATCATTAATGAGTATTTTTTCTTATTGAGCAAAAAGATCTTTAATTTGTAGATACTCCTTTATATATAATGTGCACATAAAGAATCATAATTGATGTCGAAAACCCATGGAATTTGAAGACAAACCACAAGAAATTAACTTAGTTTTGAATAAATGTGGAAGTTGGCTCAAATGTATTTATTGAAATCAACCCATTGTGATGGTAAAATGTTACATGAACACGCTATTAAAAAAATCTTCTTCCCTACCTATTAAATAGGAAAAAAATATCTTATTTGTAACCTTACCACAATGTTCCAACTTCTCCTTTTCGAATTTACCTCTTTGTAATGTTTGATACTCAGAGTTACATCTTTCTAATGTTGTAGTCTTCCCATAGGAAACAATAATAATAAACCGGATTTTAAACAGAAAGTCTTTTGCCTAAAAAGTAAATAAATGGCTCCATTTTGTAAGTAAAATGAATCTGTGTTCAGGGGTGACCTACCACATAATGAAGGAAGAAACATACTTAATATGCTCATTAGTGGTATTTATTAGCAGACTTGTGCAAGGAAGAAATGATCGTTCAGAAACAACATTTTCATCAGGCCAAGTACCCCCTAGAGAGCCTTATTGTCCTCAGGAAGTCCAAACATGATCCATGTTAACATCTGAACAATGGTATTTCTAAATAAAGTAATTAACAGGCATATGTGTCCTGATGATCTCACATCAAAGGACAAAAATTTCACATCAAAATCAAACAATAAAAACATCAACTAGGAAAGGGCAGCTATTGTTGTTCTAGCAAATCCAGTCTGATGCATTTTGAAAGTGTAGTTATAAAAACTGCTATGCTGAGTCAATATTTGTTTTTTCTCAATGATTTCCATTTCAAATTTTCTGTTTACAAGTCAGGGATGATTTTTCTCAATTTTTTATGTTCTGTAATCAGCCTGGGATTTGGAATCCAAACTGCATTCTCATCGTCCCCTCTCCTGGCCATTGATAAAGATCTGTAATTACCATGAAACCAAAGATTTTCTTGATGATGTCAAGGGGCAGTACACAATCTCCTCTGACCTTTCCTAAACATATTGCTTTTCTATGACACCAGTCAAGGTTTCTTATGTCAGTAAAGCAAAAGGCAGTGCTGGAAGGAATAGAAAGAGCCAGAATGCTTCTCATTCTCCTGCATAGCACAGCCAAGCTGCACAATCTTTACTGTGTCCTAGAAGAGAAACCTAGAAGAGAGCTCTGCTCTCTTTCCTACAGTCAAATTCCAGATTAGGGCCAAATTCTAGATCAGAGCCCATCCATTTAACAAAGTCAATAAAATTGGGGTGATTTCGATTATTTATCTGTTAACATTTGCCACACTCCTTCCTTCCCTCATTGTCAAGAGTGTTCTCCTTCTGTGCATGAGAACTAGTGTGTGATAGCACTAAAGACCGTGGCCTCTGAGCCAGGTTGCCAGGGTCCATTGACTGACTGCTTGTTAGTAATTATGTGGCCTGGGACAGCGAACCACATCTCTTAAACCTCATTTTCTGTAAAATGTTGATGACTACTTACATAGCAATTTGTTTTTAAGAATTGAATGTATAGGGGCACTGGGGTGGCTCAGTCGTTTGAGTGTCCTACTCTTGATTTCAGCTCAGGTCATGATCCTAGGGTAATGGAATCGAACCCCACATCAGGCTCCATGCTCAGTGTGGAGCCTGCTTGGGGATTCTCTCTCTCTCTCTCTCTCTCTCTCCCTCTCTCTCCCTGGCTTTGCCCCTTTCCCCCACGCTTGCTCGTTCCCTCTCTCTCTCTCTCTCTCAAAAACAAAACAAAACATAAACAAAAAACAAAATAACCAGCTAGGGGGCTTAGAGCAGGGCTTTGCAGGCATAAATGCTATATACATTTAAACTACTGTTATATTATATTATTATTATTACTATTTGATATTACTTGTAGTAGATCCTAATATTTGGCTCACTTAGCACATGTACCACCAAATTTCACTGACCCCCTTCCAGCTAGGCTGTAGGATTGTGTCCAATTTCTTCCAATCAACGCACCTGCATAACATGGCAACTGGTCAAAGGGAAATCAGATGTTCTGGACAGCCTGGTGGAATATGGGTATCCAGGCCAGCCATAGATTCCTAAGAGTGGGTATCAACTTCATGGTAATTTCCCCTAAAAATTTCCATGGTGTGGTTGAGCATTTTCCTAACCATGAAACACAGTCTGGTTCTCTGACTTTCCTGATGTTCCATAAACTATCAACTATGTCTTAGTAAATTCATTTCTGTTTAAACTATTTGGAATGTGCTTTGCTACCTGCAGTAAAAACCCTGGCTGTCACACAATTTCATTTAAGATTCCATGGAGCAGTGTGGCTCTATCTTACAAATGTGATTACAGTGTGGCAAGATTGTGCCTGTCATATACAGAAAAGGGACCACTCTCACATGTGCGGCAAGTCCTGCTCCAAACATTTGTCAAATAGACGGATCTCTTCCCCACAATTCTTTATACCATGTTCAGCTTCAGATTCCCAGAAAATCAGAAACATTGGCTGCAATGATTGCAACATATCCATAGTTCGTCTCTTGTACTTTGTGCTTTTTCTATTGCCTTCCTTTCATGTTAGGCCAGACCAACATGGTTAGTAAACAAGTTCAATGCTAAGTGTGTGTCACTGGAAAACAAAGAAATTTCAGTATAAGCAATGTAGACAAAGTTGGTTAATTCCTGGTTCATAGATGGTCACAAAGTTTCCAGAAATTTCTGGTTCCATTTCCAACCCTGCCCTTCTTTGAACAGCACATGAAGGCTTATATTTATTTTCTGTTCATTTGATCAGTAAGGTGTCAAGGTTGTTCTCAAAGAATCCTGAATCAAAACTTCCCAGTTACATAAGGATAGAGTTGGGAACAAAACCTAGGTCTTCTGGTTTCTTGTTCAGAACTGTCTTTACTAGTCCTTATTATCAGTTTTTTTTTTTAAATTGTTTTTATTGTTTATTTATTTTTGAGGGAGAGAGAGACAAAATGTGTGTGGGAGAGTGGCAGAGAAAGAGGGAGACACAGAATCTGAAGCAGGCTCCAGGCTGTGAGCTATTAGCACAGAGCCCGATGCGGCGCTCGAACCCACAAACTGCGTGATCACAACCTAAGCTGAAGTCAGATGCTTAACCAGCTGAGCTACCCAGGCACCCCTCCTTATTACCAGTTTTAACCAGACAAGGAGTTATGATCAGTTCAGGTATGATCTGGCTAGGGAAAAGAATACCTTATGCTTTCAGATCCTTTATGTTACAGATACGAAATTTTCATTGAAAACTTTTTAATAGACTTGTCATGGTCATTGGCTGAGAATACCATAAATTACCACCATACCACAGCCAGTAATGTGAGTGATGGTGGCCACTCTGATTAAACTAATTTAAATAAAATCATAGTTATTTTTAAATATACATTTAACCATACCAGCATAGATAGTAATAACAAGACCCAATATTTTAGTACGCTATTATAACAATTACATTTAACATCAATTGATCCCTCAGGGTATTTTGTGTGTGGGTGATTTACAATGTAAAAATAGAAAGGTTGTCTGGTCATAATACAAATGCATCCAGGCATTTAGAGAGTAGATTTGTCTCTAAGAGTCTCCAAAAGTCTTGTAGCAGGCTCTCTGTCCATGGTGCCCTTCGTCGTTCCCCACCTTTCCTTCCCCACCCTCCACGGTTTCTCCCATCCCTTCAAGTGGAAGTTATTTTCTTTTTTGCCTGGTTCTTCCTCTGGATAAGATTGCTCCTACAGCCCTATTCTCTTAACAGTGCATATGGAATTTATTGAACACTGCTGTGTACTGCAATTTGTTGTCTACCTAATTTTGCTTTCCCATCAGAGCATTAGCCAAATCTGAGAAGACATACATCAAGTCTCATGCTCCTGTTCTCCGGTGCCTCAAAATGTCTTCACAGAGATCATAAATATTTGATGAATGAATAGGTTTATAAATTCCGCCTCCTGCTGGGGGTATCCAGTCAACCTGACAGTGTCACTAAGTCTAATACAAGGAATATGGGTATAAGCTGCTTGTATTACGACCCAGCATAAGGCTGCCTACCCACATTGCCTCTACAATGTAGTGTGGACTTAATGAAAACAAAACGAAGCACATCCAGAGATCATGTTAAGCCAATGTTTGCCAGGTTGCAACCCTTGAATAAAACACCAGTCAGCTTGCTTCCCTGTAGTAAACATCAGCCAAAAAAAGCTAGGCAACTTTTCCTAGGATTCCCTCTGATTTCAGTGAGGAGTATCTGTACAGAAGTTGGAGGAAGTTATACTCATTAGTCACTCAATGGCGCTTTCTGTCTCGAAAAAACAGCAACAACAAAAAACATTAAAAAATAATAGGGAGGAGCCAAGATGGCAGAACAGCATGGAAGATTTTTGTGTGTCTCGCGTCCATGAAATACAGCCAGACCAACACTAAACCATCCTACACACCTAGAAAACTGACTGGAGGACTAACACAACAATCAGCACAACCTGAACCACAGAATTCAGCAGGTACGCGGCGCGGAGAGGTGAATTTGGGGAGCGAGAAGCCGCAAAAGGTAGGGAACTGCTTTTGTGGGTGGAGAGAGGATGGAGACTGGGGGGGGGGGGAGAATACGGGAAAAGCACCCCTCCCCAAAAGCAGCTGGAGAGAAAGTGGAAAATTGGAAATAGCCACAGGGACTAAACTAAAAAGGGAGAAAGGAGAAAGGAGAGGGTTTAAATTCCATTAGACTGCAAACAAGGGGAGCGCAAAGGCTGCAACTCCACAGCTCGATACCTGGCGATACTCTGGTGGGAAGGGCGAATCCCCAGGAACAGAGTGGGATCCGGGAGGTTCTCGGGCCACACGGGGAAAGCGGTTCCGCTGCTGGAAGGACATTTGGTAGAGACCGTTGAAGCCACCTGGTCCCAGCAGACCCTGGAAGGCGGCCACATTCTCTGGTGCTGGGACAAGGTCATTAAGGGTGAAGCCTGGTGCCAGATGTGTGTTGTGATTTTCCATAATCCCTGAAACGCTGCTGCTACACTGTCTCACGAACTTTTTCTGGGGTGGGCTGGCACCTGCCCACAGTCTCGGGGCACTGGCAGCAGCAGGGTCCAGCGGGCATTCCTGGGTGCAGCCAACATTCGGCCATTGCTCATTCGGCCATTGCTCAGTGAGACCCTCCCGCAGAGGGGCGGAATGGGTCAAAGCCGCAGTCCTTTGGAAGTAAGGGGCTGGGGGAAACAGCTGCACCTGAGAAAAAACTCAGTAGAGAGGTACTGCGTGAGGCCTGGTCATGAAGAGTGAAAAAGCAGGGAGTGGACAAGAGCTGAAGACAGAGGACAGGTGAAGACAGAGGACAGGTGCGCAATACCTGATCCGGGAGAACAGAGTGGGTAGCATGCGCATGTGCATACGCACCTATGAGGACTGCAACCATCCACCCCAATAGGCTAGCAGCGCCATCTAGGGGAGAGCAGAGCTGTTACACTGAGCCCCACCCAACTGGGCCAACTTTGCTCTTCAAGAACACAAGTCTCACCGCCGGCTTAGTTTATGGACTACAAAGTGCTACATAGACTGACTTCTAGGGGAAAATGAAGCAATTTCAGTCCTACTTCAATCTGTTCACAGGTTCAGCTATTCAAATTTCTTTCTTTTTTTTCTTTTCTCTTTTTCTCTTTTACAATTCTTTTTCTGGAACACAGAAAGAGAAAAATTTCATTGTTATTTTCAATTTTTATTAAAAATATTTTTCTTTAATTTTTATTCCTATATTTTTTACTTTTGTGTAAACTTTTTCAAATTCTACTTTACTTCCATCATTTTATTTTAGTCTACTTCAGTGCATTCACCTTTTCAAATTTTCAACAATTTCCTTTTTTTCTTTCTTTTTCTTTTTTTCTATTTTTCATTTCTTTTCTTTTTCTTGAATGCAAAAAGAGAAAAAAATTCATTTTTACTTTCACTTTCTAATAAAAATATTTTTCTTTAATTTTGATTACTATATTTTTTGCTTTTATGTAAATTTTTTCAAATTCTATTTTACTTCCATAATTTTATTTTAGTCTACTATAGTGTATTCACTTTTTCAAATTTTCAAATGATTTCTTTTTTCTTTTTTCTCTTTTTCACTTCTTTTCTTTTTTCTTAAATACAGAAAAAGAAAAAAATTCATGTTTATTTTTAATTTTTATTAAAAATATTTTTCTCTAATTTTTTTCTACTATATTCTTTACTTTTGTGTAAATTTTTTCCAATTCTATTTTACCCCCATCATCTCATTTTAGTCTACTTGAGTAGATTATTCATTTTTTCAAATTCTCAAATGATTTCCTTTTTTTTTCTTCCTCCCACACCTTTTTTTCCCTCTAATCTGTCAAACCACTTTCAACACCCAGACCAAAACACACCTAGGATCTAGCATCATCTATTTGATTTGTGTGTGTGTGTGTGTGTTTAATTTTTAATTTTAATATATTTTTAATTTTAATTTTTTTAATTTCAATTTTTCTACCTCATTACTTGCTTTTCTCCCTTCAAAATGACAAAACGAACGAATATACACCAAAAGAAAGAGCACGAAGAAACGACAGCCAAGGATTTAACCAACACAGATACAAGCAAGATGTCTGAACCAGAATTTAGAATCACGATAATAATACTGACTGGAGTCGAAAATAGATTAGAATCCCTTTCTGCAGAGATAAAAGAAGTAAAAAATAGCCAGAATGAAATTAAAAACGCTATAACTGAGCTGCAATCACGGATGGATGCAGCAGTGGAAAGGATGGACGAGGCAGAACTGAGAATCAGCGATATAGAGGACAAACTTATGGAGAATAACAAAGCAGAAAAAAAGAGGGAGATTAAGGCAAAAGAGCACGATTTAAGAATTAGAGAAATCAGTGACTCATTAAAAAGGGACAACATCAGAATCATAGGGGTCCCAGAAGAGGAAGAGAGAAATAGGGGTAGAAGGGTTATGTGAGCAAATCATAGTGGAAAACTTTCCTAACCTAAGGAAAGACACAGACATCAAAATGCAGGAAGCACAGAGGACCCACATTAGATTCAACAAAAACCAGCCATCAATAAGGCATATCATAGTCCAATTCACAAAATACTCAGGCAAGGAGAGAATCATGAAAGCAGCAAGGGAAGAAAAGTCCCTAACCTACAAGGGAATACAGATCAGGTTTGCACAAACCTATCCACAAAACTTGGCAGGCCAGAAAGGAGTGGAAGGATATATTCAATGTGCTGAATCATAAAAATATGCAGCCAAGAATTCTCTATCCAGCAAGGCTGTCATTCAAAATAGAAGGAGAGATAAAAAGTTTCCCAGACAAATGAAAATTAAAGGAGTTTGTGACCATTAAACCAGCCTAGAAATTTTAAAAGGGACTCTCTGAGGGGAGAAAAGATGGGAAAAAAAATATATATGTGTGTATATATATATATATATATATATATATATACACACATACACACATACACATATATATATACCTGAAAAGTAACAAAGATTAGAAAGGACCAGAGAACACCACCAGAAACTCTAACTCTACAAGCAACATAATGGCAAAAAATTCCTATCTTTCAGTACTCACTCTAAACATCAGTGGGCTCAATGCTCCAATAAAAAGACATAGGGTAACACAATGGATAAGAAAACAAGATCCATCTCTATGCTGTTTACAAGAGACCCACTTTAGACCTAAAGACACTTTCAGATTGAAAATAAGGGGATGGAGAAGTATCTATCATGCTAATGGTCAACAAAAGAAAGCCAGAGTAGCCATACTTATATCAGACAATCTAGACTTTAAAATAAAGACTGTATCAAGAGATGCAGAAGGACATTATATCATAATCAAAGGATCTATCCACCAAGAAGACCTAACAATTGTAAACATTTATGTGCCAAATGTGCAAGCACCCAAATATATAAATCAATTAATCACAAGCATAAAGAAACTCATTGATAGTAATACCATAATAGTAGGAGACTTCAACACCCCACTCACAGGAATAGACAGATCATCTAATCAAAACATCAACAAGGAAACAATGGCATTAAATGACACACTGGACCAGATGGACTTAACAGATATATTCAGAACAATTTCATCCTAAAGCAGCAGAATATACATTCTTCTCCAGTGTACATGGAATGTTCTCAAGAATAGACCATATACTGGGACACAAATCAGCCCTAACTAAGTACAAAAAGATCGAGATCATACCGTGCATATTTTCAGATCACAACGCTATGAAACTCGAAATCAACCAGAAGAAAAAATTTGGAAAGGTAACAAATACTTGGGAGACTGAAGAACATCCTACTAAAGAATGAATGGGCTAACCAAGCAGTTAAAGAGGAAATGAAGGGGTGCTTAGGTGGCTTGGTCAGTTAAGCGTCCGACTTGGGGACTTTGGCTCCGGTCATGATCTCACGGCCCGTGAGTTCAAGCCCCGTGTCAGGCTCTGTGCTGACCGCTCAGAGCCTGCAGCCTGTTTCAAATTCTGTGTCTCCCTCTCTCTCTGCCCCTCCCCTGTTCATGCTGTTTCTGTCTCAAAAATAAATAAACGTTGAAAAAAAATTTTAAAGAGGAAATGAAAACGTATATGGAAGTCAATGAAAATGATAACACCACAACCCAAAACCTCTGGGATGCAGCAAAGGCGGTCATAAGAGGAAAGTATATAGTAATCCAGGCCTTCCTAAAGAAGGAAGAAAGAAAAAAAAAAAAAAAAAAAGAAGGAAGAAAGATCTCAGATACACAACCTAACCTTATGCCTTAAGGAGCTGGAAAAAGAACGGCAAATAAAACCCGAAACCAGCAGAAGACAGAAATAATAAAGATTAGAGCAGAAATTAATGCTATTGAAACCAGAAAAAAAACAAAACAAAAAAAACAGTAGTACAGATCAATGAAACCAGAAGCTGGTTCCTGGAAAGAATTAACAAAATTGATAAACCACTAGCCAGTTTGATCAAAAAGAAAAAGGAAAGAACCCAAATAAATGAAATCCAAAATGAAAGAGGAGAGATCACAACCAACACAGCAGAAATAAAAACAATAATAAGAGAATATTATGAGCAATTATATGCCAATAAAAGGGCAACCTGGAAGAAATGGACAAATTCCTAGAAACATATACACTACCAAAACTAAAACAGGAAGAAATAGAAAATTTGAACAGAACCATAACCAGTAAGGAAATCGAATTAGCAATAAAAAATCTGCCAAAAAACAAGAATACAGGACCAGATGGCTTTCCAGGGGAATTCTACCAAACATTTAAGGAAGAGTTAACACCTATTCTTTTGAAAGTGTTCCAAAAAATAGAAATGGAAGGAAAACTTCCAAACTCTTTCTATGAAGCCAGCATTACCTTGATTCCAAAACCAGAGACCCCACTAAAAAGGAGAACTATAGACTCATTTCTCTGATGAACATGGATGCAAAATCCTCAACAAGATATTAGCCAACTGGATTCAACAATACATTAAAAAAATTATTCACCACGACCAAGCAGGATTCATACCTGGGATGCAGGGCTGGTTCAATATCTGCAAAACAATTAACGCCATTCATCACATCACTAAAAGAAAGGACAAGAACCATATGATCCTCTCAATAGATGCAGAGAAAGCATTTGACAAAATACAGCATCCTTTCTTGATAAAAACCCTCAAGAAAGTAGGGATAGAAGGAGAATACCTTGAGATCATAAAAGCCATATATGAACGACCCAACTCTAATATCATCCTCAATGGGGAAAAACTAAGAGCTTTCCCCCTAAGGTCAGGAACAAGACAGGGATGTCCACTCTCACCACTGTTATTTAACATAGTATTGGAAGTCTTAGTCTTTGCATTCAGACAACACAAAGAAATAAAAGGCATCCAAATCAGCCAGGAGGAGGTCAAACTTTCACTCTTCGCAAATGACATGATACTGTATACAGAAAACCCAAAAGATTCCACAAAAAAACTGCTAGAATTGATTCATGAAATCAGCAAAGTTGCAGGATATAAAATCAACACACAGATATCAGTTGCAATCCTATACACCAACAATGAAGTGACAGAAAGAGAAATGAAGGAATCAATCCCATTCACAGTTGCACAAAAAATCATAAAATACCTAGGAATAAATCTAACCAACGAGGTGAAAAATCTATACGCTGAAAACTATAGAAAGCTTACGAAAGAAATTGAAGAAGACACAAAAAATTGGAAAAAGATTCCATATTCCTGGATAGGAAGAACAAATATTGTTAAAATGTCAATACTACCCAAAGCAATCTACATATTCAATGCAATCCCTATCAAAGTAACACCGGCATTCTTCACAGAGCTAGAACAAATAATCCTAAAATTTGTATGGAACCAGAAAAGACCCTGACTAGCCAAAGCAATCTTGAAAACGAAAACCAAAGCAGGAAGCATCACAATCCCAGACTTCAAGCTATACTACAAAGCTGTAATCATCAAGACAATATGGTACTGGCACAAGAACAGACACTCAGATCAATGGAACACAATAGAGAACCCAGAAATGGACCCACAAACGTATGGCCAACTAATCTTTGACAAAGCAGGAAAGAATATCCAATGGAATTAAGACAGTCTCTTCAGCAAGTGGTGCTGGGAAAACTGGACAGCGACATGTGGAAGAATGAACCTGGACCACTTTCTTACACCATACCCAAAAATGAACTCAAAATGGATGAAAGACCTCAATGTAAGACAGGAAGCCATCAAAATCCTCGAGCAGAGACCAGGGAAAACCTCTTTGATCTTGGCCGCAGCAACGTTACTCAACACGTCTCTGGAGGCAAGGGAAACAAAAGCAAAAATGAACTACTGGGACCTCATCAAAATAAAAAGCCTCTGCACAGCGAAGAAAACAATCAGCATAACTAAAAGGCAACTGACAGAATGGGAGTAGGTATTTGCAAATGACATATCAGGTAAAGGATTAGTTAGTATCCAAAATTTATAAAGAATTTATCAATATCAACACCCAAAAGACAAATAATCCAGTGAAGAAATGGGCAAAAGACATGAATAGACACTTCTCCAAGGAAGACATCCAGATGGCCAAGCGACACATGAAAAAATGCTCAACCTCACTCATCATCAGAGAAATACAAATCAAACCACAATGAGATACCTCCTTACACCTGTCAGAATGGCTAACATTAGCAACTCAAGCAACAACAGATGTTGGAGATGATGCAGAGAAAGAGGATCTTTTTTGCATTGTTGGTGGGAATGCAAGCTGGTACAGCCACTCTGGAAAACAGTAGGGAGGTTTCTCCATAGAACTACTCTACGACCCATAGAACTACCCTACGACCCAGCAATTGCACTACTAGGCATTTATCCAAGGGATACAGGTGTGCTGTGTCGAAGGGACACATGCACCCCCATGTTTATAGCAACACTATCAACAATAGCCAAAGTATGGAAAGAGCCCAAAGTCCATCGATGGATGAATGGATAAAGAACATGTGGTATATATATATATAATGGAGTATTACTTGCTGATCAAAAAGAATGAAATCTTGCCATTTGCACCTACGTGGATGGAACTGGAGGGTATTATGCTGAGTGAAATTAGTCAGTCAGATAAAGACAAATATCATATGACTTCACTCATATGAAGACTTTGAGAGACAAAACAGATGAACGTAAGGGAAGGGAAACAAAAATAATATAAAAACATGGAGGGGGACAAAACAGAAGAGACTCATAAATATGGAGAACAAACTGAAGGTTACTGGAGGGGTTTTGGGAGGGGGGATGGGCTAAATGGGTAAGGGGCATTAAGGAATCTACTACTGAAATCATTGTTGCACTATATGCTAACTAATTTGGATGTAAATTTTAAAAAATAAAATTTAAAATAAAAAATATTAATCTCAAAAAGAAAAAAATAGAAATGTTGCATCATCATAGGTTTATATCTTATAAAATGATTTCAACCTGCATTATTTTATTGAAAGGGCCTCTATTTTTTTTTTTTTTAATGAATGAGAAATACCAAGCCTGGAGAGAGTCAATTGTCTTGCCCAGGTTCATGCAGGATCAAAATGTGATGGAAGGGGCACCCGGTGGCTCAGTGGGTTAAGCATACAACTCTTGATTTCAGCTCAGGTCATGATCTCATGGTTCATGAGTTAGAGCACTGCATCGGGCTCTGCATGGTCAGATTCTCTCTCTCTCTCTCTCTCTCTCTCTCTCTCTATCTCTCCCTCTCCCTCTCTCCCTGTCTGCCTCTCCCCTGCTTGTGCTCTCTCTCAATAAATAAATAAATAAATAAATAAATAAATAAATAAATAAATAAACTTTAAAAAAAAGAAAAATAGAAGGAAAGTGAATATTTTGAAGAACAATGGCTATGTCACTGCTTACTTAGATGACCTTAACAATGTGATTAAACCTTTCAAAGACCAGCTACAAAACGATATCCAAATAATTTGGCTCTGGATGTGTTGACTGTAACATTTTTCCATTGAAAAACTGGAAAAATGTTGAAAAATTGTTGAAAAATTGCAGAGGGGAGTTTTCAATTAATATCTGTGGGTTCTATGATCTCTTATATAAATTTGAGGGTCACAAACCACAGCTACTCAGGGATTTGTATTTATAATTATAACTGAATACGTATGTTGAAAGAAAACAGTTTTACATTAACATAACTTTGTAAAGAAGTACTCTGAATGTCACACTCAAAGAATCCATTGCAGATGTTGGTACCTTGTGAAAAGAAACAGAGAATATACTTATGTTTAAATATGCCAATCACAGATTTTCCTTCAAAAAAAGTTCACCGTAGAATGAGAAACTATGCAAAAAAAAAGTACTCCAAAGATTGTATATCTGTATTTTAATATAGTATAATAAATAGAAAAACCATTCTAATCATTTAGGGACAATATCTAAACTATTTATGGAAAAAACATTTTTCAAATGCTTATAAGAAAAATCAAGATTATGCAGGTTACTAGTCTCACTACTGGCTAAGCCCTGAAATGAACTATTTCACTGTTGCTGCAAAATCAGTTATTGGAGTGACTTGTAGCATCTTATACTAGTAGTTTTAAAGGATAAACAAACAAAAACAATTCATTATGACATAGAAGCTAGAATCTTGGTTTTTGGAATGAAACATAACTTAGGAAAAGATAAAAGACAAAGGAGTAAAATTTGTTGTGCAGATTTATATTAATGATCTCTTCATCACTTGCAAATCCTATGACCATAGTTTCAGGGCAGAGGGGAACAAAATTTGACCACAAATAAAAAGTGATCCTGGCACACTTTCCTTCAGGACATTGGATAGAAGTTTCTCTCTCTTCTGGGAAATGTCATCTGAGCAGAAAAGTGATGGAAAAATAAGACATTGGAGAGCAGTGGGGAAGGAGGAAAGAAAAGGAATCTATCTGGAGAATAGAAGAAAGAAGGGAACATAGAATGTTCTAATATAGTTTAGAGTGAAAGATAGAGGGAAGAAATTCATAAAGTGAGCTATGCTTGTGAGTTAGAAAGAAATAACTAGCCAAATTATAGGGGGGAAAGAAAGAAAGACAGAAAGACAGAAAGAAAGAAGGGAAGCAAGGAAGGAAGGAAGGAAGGAAGGAAGGAAGGAAGGAAGGAAGGAAGGAAGGAAGGAAGGAAGAGAGAAAATTAAAGAAACGTTGTTTACATTGTCTAATAAGTAGAAAGTATGATGCTATTTTTGCCATTCGTAATAGAAATTGTAGGAAACCAAGAAAAGTTCTCATATGAGGGTTACCCTTAGCTATCTCCCAAACAGGAAATTTATAGTCAAATGATACTGTTTTTGTTCTTGGGAAATCATTTATTGGAGGATAGAGACAAAGAAGCGACTGGAAAGCTTGTGATAGGTAGTAAAAGGAAAGGATCAATTTAAAATGTGTGTTTATGGAATGTAAGCATGTTTGTATTGACTTCGGAGTCAGAAAGAGAGCATGATACATTGCATCTTGGAATACTCTTTCTCAGTTGGGTAAAATATGAGTTTTTGGAAGTAGAATCCTGTCAATGACTGCTTTATGATACCAAAGCTGAACTAAGGTCCCTTGATTTTTTTTTAATATCCCACTCTGTAAGATTTTTTTACATCAACCACACAGCTAATCATTTCACAAACTTTTTCCAAAACTGAGGTACCTCTAACCACAATTATGTTCATTTCTAAATGATGCACCATTCACATGGTAGGGAAGAAAGCCCTGGAACACAAACCATTAGTTCCTGATCCTTTTATGGAAAATTTTTCTACACCTTTGCTTGAAATAATTCCATTTGGTTCCAAAAGTCCTAAATAAACTGTTTATCTACTTTGCCCCTTTATCTCTGTTATTTGGATTTGATGCTGGTCTACATTATCACTTTCAACCTGGCCAGCCATAGAAATAAAAACATACTCCCCTCTTAACATATTTCTAGATTTGTTTAGCTTACTAAAACATTGATGTTCATACTTTGAAGACATATCCAGCCCATCAATTTGACTTCATAATCTTTGAAGTGCTTTTTTCATAGCCCTCACAATAATTGTCTGCTGGGAAGCATTGAGTTGGGTGTTAGGACCTAATCCTTGATTTCTCCTAATGCTTTGGCTTAGAGTTTAATTCATGTACATTCCTTTGCATGTCTTAACTAGTGTGTAAGGTTTCTGTTTCCATGATTCTAACAGAAACTACATCTGTCAAGGGCACTAGTGATCTTTATATTTTTAAATTCAATTGGCATATCTCCAGCCCCATTTTTTCTCGGCAACTTTTGACACAATAACTTGCTATTCTTGAAACCATAGCCCTTCCTACTTCTAACGTGCTTTCCACAATGGAGTGTGCGTACAGCTAAAATTATGTTTAACAGACTTGCTGGAACCTGTGATTAAACATAGGATATAGTTTTGAACAAATCAGTGTTGTCTCATGTCAATTAAGAGGCAAGACTTACGTGAGGGCAGAACTTCTGTTTTTGCTGGTTCCACCAGGCAGGTATAATCTTTAGAGAATTTCTTTTTCCATGGAATCACTGGTAGAGTTGTCAAAGGCCAGCCATTACATTCAAGGGTCTCAAGAGTGAGATGTCCATTTTGTTTCTGTTGAGTGTGTCACAGAGGTTTGATTCCAGATCTTGCTGCAATAATATTCTTCTTAAGCACACCAGGAGCAATGGAATTCTGTGGTCACATTGCCTGATCTTAGAAGAGGCACAGTTCCCATGGTGGCTGGGCTCCATGGTGCAGCCTGAGGATCATTTCAAAAATTTAGAACTTAAATCTTTCTTTAGTCATTCGAGCAATTCTTAATACTCTGTAGTAAAAGCCTTTCTACCCTTTAAATGATCAGTGCTTCCTACGTCTCCCTCATTCTCTCTCTCTCTCTCTCTACACACACACACACACACACACACACACACATATATATACTGTCTAATATATATATAGTGTCTTATGCTAGTGATATTACATATATGTATGTGACGTATTGAAAGAACAAAGACGAGATAATCTGTTCTTTTAACACATCAGTCTTGTTCCGACTACCAAGACTTTTCTTTATTGAGCTGTTTCTTCTGTATCCAACACCCTTCTTCGAGTTATTTCTTGTGCCTCACTCCTCCTATTTTCAGGTCTCAGTTGAAAGAGCGCTCTCTCAAAAAAGGCCTTCCCAGACTACCAAAATATTCTGACATTCTATATATTCCCTCATTCCAATGTAAAACTTAAAGTAATATTTACTTGTTGATTGTCCCTTTTCCCTCATTATAATTTAAGTTCTGTGATGGCAGGGAGCTTGTTTGTGTTCTTTCCCACAGATGTTAGAATAGCACAGACTATATTGTTGGCTTTGAAAAAATGTTTTCTGAGTGAAAGAAAAAATGAATGAATAAACTGGGAATATGTTTACTGTTTGGGAATTAAAGACTGAAGTTATCTTGATATATTAATCATATGATTAATTTTTCCTTTACTCACATACACACACATATGTATTTATAAAACATATAGAAATTATCATTACTCTTCTTTCAGATCTCTCAATTTAGACTTCAGAGAAGAGAGAAAACCCTCCTTTACTTCTCAGTCTTTGTACTTGTCATCTTCCTGGTTCAAGCTGTCAGGTGACAAAAAATGGTTATTCTTAAAACAAACTTTTTATTTTAGGGGCACCTCGGTGGCTCAGCTGGCTGAACATCTGCTTCAGCTCAGGTAATGATCTCACGGTTTGAATTCGAGCCCCACGTAGGTCTCACGCCTGTCTGCACAGAGACCATTTCAGATCCTCTGTCCCCCTCTCTCTACCCTTCCCTGCTTGTGCTTTCTCAAAATTAAATAAACATTTAAAAACATAAGTAGGGGCGCCTGGGTGGCGCAGTCGGTTAAGCGTCCGACTTCAGCCAGGTCACGATCTCGCGGTCCGTGAGTTCGAGCCCCGCATCGGGCTCTGGGCTGATGGCTCAGAGCCTGGAGCCTGTTTCCGATTCTGTGTCTCCCTCTCTCTCTGCCCCTCGCCCGTTCATGCTCTGTCTCTCTCTGTCCCAAAAATAAATAAACGTTGAAAAAAAAATAATAAAAAAAAATAAAAACATAAGTAAACTTTTTATTTTAGATCAGATTTAGACTTACCAAAAACTTGCAAAACTAATACATGGAATTCCCATATACCCAGCACCGAGTTTCCTCTATTATTAACATCTTACATCAGAAAGGTGCATTTGTTACAACTAATGAGCCAGTATTGCTAAATTAACTAATGTCCATATTTCTCAGATTACCTTGGTTTTTACTCAATGTCTTTTTTCTGTTCCAGGTTCTCATCCAGGATTCATTACATTTAGTAGTTATGTCTCCTTAGGATCCTCCTGTTTGCAACAGTTTTTCAGACTTTGTTGATTTTGATGACCTTGAGAGATTTGAGGAGTATTGATCAAGTATTTTGTAGAGTGTTCCTCAATTAGGCTTTGGCTTATATTTTTCTCATGATTAGACTGGGCTAATGGGTTTTGGAGAAGAAGATCACAGGGCAAAATTACCATTTTAACACATCATATCAAGAGTATAGCTATCAGCATGACTTACCACTGTAGATATTGAATCTGATCACCTAACTGAAGAAATGTTTATCAGGTTTCTCCATGGTAAAGTAATTCTTTTCCCACCTTCCAAATTGTACTTTCTGAAAGGAATTCACTATGGGTAGCCTACACCACCTTTTGAGGACAAATTATCTACATAAATTATTTGGAATTCTTCTGCATGGTGATTTGTCTCTTATCCCCTATTTATGTGAATTATTATTTCTTTATTAAATTATTACTAATATCAGTACAGACTAATGGATATTTAGTTTATACTTTGGGTTATAATCCAATTCTACTTTATTTTGTTTCTCAAATTTCTGCTGGAACAATTGGGAACTCTTTTGTTGCTAACAGAGTTTCTGCATCCTTTTCACATAGTCCCATTATTAAGGGTTTTCTTTTATTACTTCCTCACTTTCTCTCACTATAAGATGCACTAGGCTCATCTTGTATATTTCCTACCCCATTCTTAGAATCAATCCTTTCTCCAAGGTTACTTGGTTCCCTTTATTAGAGAATGGTATTAGAAATCAAGATGGGGGGGGTGCCTGAGTGGCTCAGTCAGTTAAGCATTTAACTTTGGCTCAGGTCATGATCTCATGGCTGGTGAGTTCAAGCCCTGCATCAAGCTCTGTGCTGACACCTTGGAGCCTGGAGCCTGCTTTTGATTCTGTCTCCCTCTCTCTCTGCCCCTCCCCCACTCATGCTCTGTCTGTCTCTCTCTCTCTTTCTCAAAAATAAATAAACATTAAAAAGTAAGAAATGAAGATTTGGGCGTAGGTATGCACATTGCTACTTGGGTGTTTCTGCTTCTGAACCCTCTCAGCTTACAAAACACAGAAATGTGTGTATCTGTACTAATCCATGTATATGCTCATATCTATAAGTATTTTATATGTAATAATTTGTATCTACACTGTCAAAATAAGTTTCTATTAAAGTCTCGAATTTCAATCCATTACCACATGAAGCATTCTATACCCTTCTCTTTGCTGATATGTAATCTCACAGAATCCGCTGTCAAATCCACGAGGTCTTCGGTTCCAGTATGTATGTATGATGGTATCGACTAGACTACAGTGCTTATGTTTAGTTTCTTTTTCATTTGTCTGTGGGGTTTTTTTTGCTGTTGTTGTTGTTGTTTTGCTGTTGTTTTTGTTGTTTTTTTGTTTTTTGTTTTTTGTTTTTCTTTTTTGCCTTAGCCTCACAGATACCACGTTGCTAGAGTTCTTTATGTCAGTATCTTTTTCTCTCACCTCTTTTAGTGAAGCTGTTTTGTACATTTGTAATATGGTTAGATTTTGTCACATTCTGCATCCCATCCACAGATGCCATCACCTCCTAAATATTTTTTTAAATTTGTATGCATTAGGATTCACTCTTTATGTTCTGCAGTTCTATGAATTTTGACAAATGCACAGTGACATGTATCCGTGATTACAGTGGCATGCGGAATGGTTTTGCTGCCCCTAGATAACTCCCTTATTTCACTGATTCCAGCTTCCTCATAACCAAACCCCTGGCAATCACTGATATATTTACTGTCTCTATAGTTTTGCTCATACACTATGAAGTTTTTTCAGACTAGCTTCTTTTACTTAAGAACACACCTTTCTGTCTTTCCATGGCTTGAAAGCTCATTTCTTTATTATCACTGAATAATATTCCATTATGTGAATACACCCCAGTTTATCCATTCTGCTATTGAAGGACATCTTGGCTACTTTTAGTTTTTGGCAGTTACATGTGCAAGTTTTTATGTGGACATAAGGCCACTCCAAAAATAGCCATCAGAGATAAAGGAAAACTGCCCTTATCAAGCATGCCCTGCAACATTCACCTTCTAAAAATCTAAGTTTTCAGGTGGCAGAAATTGTTTGGTATATTTTTTCTCTTTTAAATATATATATATATGTATACATATATATACACATATACATATATATACATATACATATATACATATATATATTTACTCTTTTAATTATATATATAATTCTATAAAACTTTTCATTGGAACACATATGGTTCCCTTGTTAAGACACTGTTCACCCATATGAACATTCACTGATTTATTCCCTGCCAAAAGTCTGTGGGTGTTTTAACTGTCATGTATCTGGCACTGTACCATAATACTTCACTCTAAAAACTGAAAGTCTTTTAACATTCGTGGAGATTAAAAGCTAGCTGAAGATAGCAAAGCAAGACCAGACATGTAGTTAAGTGCTTAGTGCAATTGTGTGTTCCTCATTTATTACACGGTCTTCAAAATAAATGCGTGGGTGGAGGGGCTGTAGTTGGAAGTCACTGATACTCACAGACACCAAATTAGGACAATTGAAACTACAGAGGCATATTTATATACTTTGCGTTTATATGATTCAGGGATGTAATAAAGACAAAGTAATCTTGAATCTTCTTACACAGAAAAGTAGAATAGAAAATGAAAGTCAGTACATCTAGGAAGGAAACAGAAAAAGCCACATAAATTGAATAAAGAGAGAAACCGTGGAAGGTATTGATCAAAGTGTCATAGATCACTACGTGTAGATGATTATGCAATAAAGTTGGGTAGTATTTACTGGTAAATCATATCATTATAAAATCAATTTACATTTAGTTCTCTGCCATGTGGTAACACTTCCATTTATGAAGTCACACTCGCATGGGTGGGCGATGAAGTAGGAAGTTAAAATTTAGGCAATATGGGCAGTTAATTATCTAGAATTAACTTGAATTAAAGATATCCAATTTCCTTCAGGAAATTGTTTTCCTGTATCCAATAGTTTTAGATACAGTGAAAAGACTTCAGGACTTTCTGCGTTCTTCAGGTTTTAAACTTGAAGATAATTCTTCCAGAAAGCTTTTATTGATACCCCCAGGATGGCCTTAGGGGCTACTCCTGCAAATGTTCCCTTAGCATCTGGAAATGTCTCAGCTCTTCTCACGAATTGTACTTGCCTCCCATACTGAAGACTAAGTTGTCATGGTAGGCACTTGATGTGTATTTGCTGATTCCATGAAGAGATAGGGGATTATAAAGACTGGGCCTGCCATTTACTGCGAGAACTTAGAAAATTTATTAGTCTTGATTCTCCATCTTTAACAAGAATGTTAGTAATTACTTCTTCCAGGATAGGCCTACAGAGTCAATGAAGTAATATACATAACTTCATAGTAGTTGCTCAGTGAAGATTAGTTTCCTCTAACTTCATCTATTTTGGTAGCTACATAATCACCTAATTAAAATTTAATAGGCATAAACACACCCACCGACAGCAATACTGAGAAGGTAAAAGAAATTCAACAACTTTCCACAGCATATTCTGTGTTTTTTGCCTTCTTCTCTGTATTCTCCTACCTACCTGAATCCACCTCCTTTCAAAGATCTCCCAGTTGCTCAAACTTCTCTTTTAGGTACTTCCCTTGATCTTGTCCATCCTTGTATACCAGCAAGGAATTTGAAGTACTGAGGCCTGGCTCTACTGTTTTCACATTTTGAAGCCTTATACAAACCATTTTGCATGTCTGAGTTTCAACTTACTCATCTACAAAATAAAATAATTCCTCCTTTGATAGGTTTACTTGATTCCTCTCAATTACCATCAAAGAAGATACAGCAGGAAAACAGTCACGATCTCAGTTCTCCTGATGCTTAGGCATTAAACTCACATTTGCATAAGCCATGTTCAGTAAGTAGAAAGTACAATAAGCACAGTGTGCCAATTGAGCAGGAGTGTGTATGTGTGTGTGTGTGTGTGTGTGTGTGTGTGTGTATATATATATATATACACACACACACACACAATGTGTGTATGGTATATATATGTTATGTATGTAATGTATATATTATGTGTAATAAATAATATACAATATATAATATATAATGTGCATATTGTGTACATATATATATATATATACACCTATACATACATATATAACACATTAACATATATAGCTTAATGTCAGAAGTGGAGGGTAACGTAAGTGAAAGTGCTTTATAAGGCACCAGACCTATATAAATGCAATATATGAGTAGTAGTAGTATTCTCAGTCAGTCCCCTTATTTCATTTCTTCCTTTAAGGCTCTCATAAAAATTCTAGTCCTCTGTCTTAGTCTCCCTCTCCCTGTAAACAATTTGTTAATATTTGTTGAGGAATAAAGTTTCTTTTCTACGAGATGGAGTGAGAGACCAGACCACTAAAAGGTAACATTGGCTTACTTTGAGATGTTGAAAGAGCTTCTCTCTTGGAGATAATCCCTAACAGGCCGACCCTGAGTGGTCTCACTTAGATTCATCACTCCTTGGTGTTTCTGGACCGTGAGTTAGTTTCCAGGGGCTGCCTACTAATTCTGAGCCTTGACAACCAGATTTTCTTTCTCTGCACCTATAGATTTGCTCACTGACAAAACGGGCCCACTCTTGTTTTTTAACTTTAGGCCTGGTTCTTAGCGCAGTTCCAGCCAACGGTCCCTTCACCGTGATTCAATTTCATTTCCTACTCTTTTATGTGCCAGCTACACTTCCTGCCTCCACGTCCCTCTAAACAGTAGGACTCGGTAGTTTTAGCACCAGCTATGGCTAATCCCCACAATGTTGGAAATCTCTGCATTAGGCCTCTTGGGGAGAATGTTATTTTCATGGAGACTAATCTGAAGCTTGGAAGTTTTAATTCTCAGTCCTGTAACCTGCCATTCCAGGAGATGAATCTGAAGAGCATGGCATCTCTATCACCCCTACATGAGTACCTCAGAAGAGGTGACGTGCCGCCACGCCTGGTACATTCTAAATCCTTTCGCACTGGAAAGTTCACGAGGGAAAAATGGTCCAGGTCTGCATCTTCTTTGTTCATTGCCACGTCTCCGATGACCAGTAAAAGTCAGTAATATGTAAGTTGTCCAATAGGTATTTGATGAATTATTGAGAAAGGAATGAATGATGAATGAAGTACAGTAGGAGAATAACTCTTTCTAAAAAAGAAAAATCCTTTTTCTCTCCAGACCTGTACTCAGTGACTTTATCCATGAAAGGAGAAACATTTGTGTTAAACATGTTGCTCACTGCCCAGGTGACAGAAACGTGCTATCAAAACATGTTCCATCTACTTGTTAGAATGTAATATGTTTTATAGATCATTAATTTATTCCACTTTATCAATGACTGCTCCCAAAATGTTTCCTTCTTTGGTGTTTTCTTTTAGCCAATAAATAGCACCACTGTGCCTAATTACACAGACCCCAAATATGGAGCTCATTCTTCAAATCATCCTTTCCCAGCCCTATTTTCAATTAATCACCCAATCCTATCAATTTTACCTCCTGAATGTCTCTTCTCTCTGGTTATTTTCCCCAACTATATTTCCACTGCACTAGTCAAGGCTTCTGTTGGACTCTCTCTGAATTACAGAAATAGTTTCCTAGCTAGTCTTTTTTACTTATTCTTCTCATTTTCAATCCAGAACCATCTTCATGTTGCCTCCAGAGCACTTTATTTAAAATGAAAGTATGGCTATGTCAATCTTCATTTAAAACCCTTTTCAGCCTTCTTATTGGTCATAAAGACCATAGTCTTTGCATGCTGCACTGCAGAGTGGGAACCCCCTTACCTGCCTGTGGTGTTCCATTGTCTCTTGTAACCCCACGTCCCAAGACTCTGGCCTTCCCCAGGCCATGAGCTTCAGGATGGTTACACGTGCTCCTTTCTGTACAGCACTATGTCCACTAATTTCTACTTCTTTTATTCATGTCTCTCCGTCCTTTAGGGATCAGTGGAATTTCTTTTTTCAAGGGAAACTGTTTTAACTCCAGACTATATCAAATCCTCCAGTTATTTCCAAGCACCCTTTACCATCCTTTGCACCTCTTATCTCGATTGTAATGTAATGACCATTTGTGGAATTAATTGTTTTGTCTATGTGCTCTCCTTGAATATGATATTCAGGAGGGCTAGGGCTGAGCTTGTCTTTTTTATGCCCATATCTGCAGCTCTGGCTTACATAATTGAAACTCAGTAAACGTACTTTTAATGGAAGAATGGATGACCAAACGATAAACAAATGAGAGAAATGTGTAAATGAGTTTACGTGAGTAATTGTGCTTAATTCCAAATAAGTTTTCTAAAATAACAATTAGTTTCAGTAAGAACAAAAAAGACATCCACTTTAGTTATCACAGTTATGATTTTTGTTGGTCCCCAGTGTATGTCTCCTATTTACAGACGTCTTGCTGGAGAAACTGCTTTTTCCAAGCTGAATTTTGAACACAGGTACAAATGTGCTGTCGATACTTGAAATTATCCTACTCTAACTCTAAGCTTTTGGATTCTAAATGATATCCACTCCAGATACCTGGAAATCTGACTGTAACATTGCTTGCACATCACCTCATGACCTTTGCTCTGGCAGTAAATTGAAGTTTTCTGTCCCTAGAGTTAAGTTGGAATAAACTGGAAAATAGAGTTTTCTTCACTATTAGTTCTAACCTATCTAATCTTCTTGTTCAAGGGACTCACCTCAGTTCAATTATCACATCCAGAAAACGATAGAAGTCTTACCCATTTGTTCATCATCTAACAGTTTCCAGTGGGGTCATTGATATCCACCAGCCAGAGCCACTGCCCATTCAACCTTACCAGGACACAAAGGACTATAAAATCATGTGAAGTATGAATGGTGTCTTTTTATATCCAGAATTTAACTTTCCTAGGCCTCTCAAAAAATGTCAGTGGTTGACAAAGAAGATTGATGCTTGTATCTAAGTAATGTAACATAATTATGTAATGTCTTAGGTCGTATTCAAATCATGATTCCACTGTGTCCATACCTAACTCAAAGCAGGTGTGATAGTAAGATAGACCCATTAGCCAGAGAAGAGATTGAGAATATGTCTACATTTGACACATTTTTTTCTAAATACAGAAATCATCTGTAGTATTAGTCCCCCCCAAATAAACTCAGTCAACTGGTTTAAAAGAGAGCTGGATTTATCCAGTAACCAAATCACACATTCTATTGTCAAACTGCACAACAAACTTGTTTCAAGTACAGGTATCACGTCTGTGATTTAACTTTGTTTTCTTAACAACAACTCTTGTGTAAAGATCATGAACTATCATGTTATCCTTCTCTGCTCCCAGAGTCACCAAGTGAACAAGACCATTTGATAAAAATATTCTGAAGAATTCAGCAGCAAGTGAGGAAGTAAATAGCTAAGGGGCCAAGTGGGATAGGAAAACACTCTCCTCCAGCCCCAAACTACAAGTTGCTTTCTAAACACAGAGCATGTTTCCCATATTTTAAATCAGCAGGGTATAAAACAAAACATCAAGCTTGGGAAACAAACATCTTCTACCTATCAAAGCATGAAGAGAAATATCTTCCTGTAATTTAGTAAAGCTTTGCTACAATAAGATACAAAGTCTTAGTTGCTTTGATTCAATTGTGCATAACTTTTATTATTCTTAGCACTTTTTTCTTGAACTGATCTATTTTTTCCATTCGGTAATTAACTTCCTTGTTAATAGGGACAGGATTTTACAGACTCTCTGTATGTCCCCAGCCTCCAGCATAATGCTAGGTGCATACTAGATGCTCAGCAAACATTATAATATAATAAAATATTCCCTCAGTAATAGAATAATTAGTTTATTTGACCCAAGGTTTGAACTGAGGTGATTATGTGGTACCCTGGCAAGATAGAAAATAAGATTTCTGCTGCTCCTAGCTTTATCACTATTCTCTCTGTTTACAATTCCTGTCTGCCCCTCTTTCATTTGGCCAACTCCCTAGGCGTGTCTCAAGTTCAACTCAATATCACCTCCTCCACATAAAATCTTCCTTGATATCCATAAGGCAAAGATCATATGCCAAACTTCATGCCTCTGTAATTCCCTAAGCATTAATCTTTTAGCATTTACCAACAAAATAAAAATTATTTGTTAGTACTTCCCTTTCATCCAAGTTTGTAAATCTGCTGGGTACAGAGGCGTACCTTTTCTCATCCTGGAATTGGATTTTTTAAAAATCGTCAATGCTAGAAATAGATTTTTTAAAGAAATATACAGATTTTTAATGAGTCATTAAATCAAGGAAAGGGGATGATGCATGCTGGTAATGGTAATTTACATTAAATCATAGACATTCTTTTTTTAATGTTTATTTTCGAGAGAGAGAGAGAGAGAACATGAGCAGGGAAGGGGCAGAGAGAGAACATGAGTGGGGGAGGGACAGAGAGAGAAGGGGACAGAGGATGGGCAGCGGGCTCTGAGTGAGCCCAATGTGGGGCTCAAACTCATGAACTATGAAATCATGACCTGAGCCTAAACCAAAAGTCAGATGCTTAACTGACTGAGCCACCCAGGAACCCCTCTAGACATTTTTTTACTCTTCTTTTGTTTTCATTTTAAAACTCTAGATATGATATCTTCACTCTAAATGTGAAATACACTATAATTTCACTATTCCTATAAGATTGGTTAATTAGCAAAGCTATCCTTTAAATACAAATGCCTTATTTTATACAAGGATTTAGTTAAAAACTAGAAAAATGAAAACTTGCATGTCTAACATATCCATCAACAACAAGCAGGCTAAAACAAATTTCTGAAGAGAAACTTGACAGTAGCTTTTCCATTGTCCTATATTATGTCTTTTAATTTAATTTCTTCAAATATAACTTTCCTTAATACAAAATCCTTGGTGAAAAAATTTCTAGTGTTATACTTCAATAAACAGGATATCAACGTTACATTCTGGATGGCTTTTATTTCCCACATTTTTCAGAACATGACAATAATAGAATTTTGTGTGTTTATGTGTTTTAGTTATTTTTTTTTTCTTTTTTAGGGCTTTCCAAAAAAAAGTGTGAATGTCTCCTTACTTTGTAAATGATATTTTACAGTTGGGGATTTTATAAAAAACCTGAAGGTTGTATGGTATTAGATTCTTTATCCACATTGGGCTCTGGTGATATATTTTCCTGACTTTTAATGTCCTGTATTTATAAGCTTTACCTCCATGTTGAAGTACCTCGAATCCTCTTTAGTGCCTAAGGATTCCTGGCAGCTTATATTTGTATGTGTAAAAGATAGGCCAAACCTCCATGGGAGAACATTCAAAACAGAAACAAATGTACCCCTGCTTAGTTTATGCATTAAACATTTTTCTCCAAATATCTCAGGAATGGGAGAGTTTTTAAAAATTAATTTCCTTAGTATTTTAACATAATGTTCTTTTGTTAACTATTAATTTTTCATATTATGGCAATTTAACATCCTTGGAGATATGGTGTCTTTATAAATTCCCTTCTATCCTTCCCCCATAGAACCAGTTCTCCTATGAAATCCTATGAAATATTTTTTCTGAATACAAGTTAATTTACACTCCATGATTTTAGTTTAAACTAAAACTCCAAAGTTTTGAGCTAATAAAAGTATCAACACATCATGTCTACCTTTATTTGTTAAATTTGAATTACCACAGATATAAGCATTCAGTTGCTTTTCAGAACAAACAAAAAACCAAAGTTGCTTTAAGATAGGCCCATATGAGGTCTAAGGTTGTTAAAACCTGGAAAAGTGACATTCATTACAAGGGAACCTCAATACAAACATCTGGAGTTACTCAACAGATTTCTTAAGGAATGTTGATTTTGCACCTGGACACGAGTATTTTCACTTCTGTGAATCATTATGGTTAATGTCGGCTCCAGGTCCTTTACTCAGAGATCATTGCACATTAATGGCACCATTCAAATGCCATCCCTAGTTGGAATGATGTACCTCCATGCTCTACCGTTTATAATTTTCTAGGTTCCTCCATCAATCTCCAAACCCGCTCAGATACTATTGAATCCTGTTTTCTTATGACAGGTTTCTCACTTTAGGACTCAAGAATGTAATGGCCCAGAATTTCTCCCCTGCCATCTTTAAAAATCAATAACCTTAAAACAATCTTATTGCTCTCTTCTGACTTAGGACCAAATCTGTATTCCAGCTGGAGTCAAACAGCCACGTAACACGTACATGCACATACACACACATATGCACACACATGAAAACTTTTAACCACAATTTCTCCTTGGGTGGGAATGTGGGATTTCAATCATGTAACTCCTAGATGGGGAAATCTGAAGCCCTGGCTGCTCATTTTTTATGAGCATTGAAAAACCATTAAAAGTATGTTTCTTTGGACAGCTATAGGACATTGCAGATTTTCCGGCCCACTTTCCTGTATGCAGTTCCATCTTAAATTGCATTATTCACAACATTTCAAAGTCGATGTCCTAGAGGAAAATGAAAAAGGTTACAGAGAAAGAAATGAATATTTAAGAAGCCCCTAGAGAATCACAGACAAGACAGTTCAAATTTATTTAGACCCCATGTATGCAAGATTCCCTACATAAGTAAATTAGGGGATTGGAGCAAGACAGCCAAAATATCACATCTCCATCCAGTTTTATCAATTTCTACTTCTTATTCTTCCTTTTGTTTCTTCATAGTACTTGTTACCACCAGAAATAATATGGATTTATTCATTGATTCATTTATTGTCTCTCTTTATGAACCAAAATTTAAACCTTGCTAGAGTAGGGACTTAACCTGTTTGTTCACTACCCAATTTGGCCCTAGCCTAGCACCTTGTACATTATATATGCTCATGAAATATTAGCCCAATAAATGTGTGAACATAAAAGAGAAAAGATTTATATTCGAAAGAAGCTGTCTGATTTTCTCTCCTAGCATTGAAGGGCGTTATCAACAACATAGTCTTTCTTTATAGAATGTAAATGGCAAATGAAGACTAAACTATTGCAGGAGGCATGGCTCTGTGTTCACTAAAAACAAATTCCTATATGCTGCCTGGGAAGCAAAATAAAGTAGGGGAAGAATGATTTAGTTATTAAGCCAGACACATTTTGGACCATGCTAAATAATGCAACCATCACTGATACTGAAGTCAGCTCTGAAAATCAGAAGCAAAAATATGGAGTTCTACATAATAAGCTGATGATTTAAGATTGCATTGTGATAGAAAAGCATCAGATTCAGAATTCTATCTCAATTAATGGCTAAGTGCTCAGTAAATGTTAGCAATTAGTATTCATATTACAAATTTTGGTATTAGTTACACTACATATATGTGTGTATTTATGGATTATTATCTATAAAGATAATGGGAGTCAGTTGGATTTGGTTTCAAATCCTAGCTCTGCTGTATGCCAAATGGTGACCATGGTACTTAATCTCTCTAAATCTCGTGTTCTCATCTCTTTCCCTGAATCGTTGTAAATGCTAAGAGATGTAATGTATCAAGGCACTTTACCCATGTCTGATATGATAAATAGTGATGATGATGATTATAATGGCAATGATGATTTATACAAATTAAAGTCATTTAAATGGAATGGACTAAAGTGTTGGCATACTAAGGAAAGTTTTCTTTCTAGGGAGAAACATAATTTGTGAGAAAGACCTTAAGAAAACCTACAGTTCTTTCCAACACCTTGACGTAATTCTGTAAGAGTGGATGATATGACTCTAGATATCATTTAGAATTATTGCAGCTGAAACAACAAAAAATGAAATAGAGAATATATATGCATTGTTTTATGAATAAAACACACAAATATCTAAAAGACCTTTAAAGATAAAAAATATTTTAACAATAACTCAAAGTTGGTATTTTAAAAAAATCCCTACATAAAAATTCTTTGTTTGCCTCCAGGCCTCAAAAAATAGATTTGACTATTCCTCCATTTGGAGTTTGTTTTAAAGCTCAAATAGAGGGGCGCCTGGGTGGCGCAGTCGGTTAAGCGTCCGACTTCAGCCAGGTCACGATCTCGCGGTCCATGAGTTCGAGCCCCGCGTCGGGCTCTGGGCTGACAGCTCAGAGCCTGGAGCCTGTTTCCGATTCTGTGTCTCCCTCTCTCTCTGCCCCTCCCCCGTTCATGCTCTGTCTCTCTCTGTCCCAAAAATAAATAAATGTTGAAAAAAAAAAATAAAGCTCAAATAGAGACTGATGACCTTACTAATGTCCCTGTTCTCTCCTTGCTCTCAGAGCACTGATTTTTTTTCTTCCCCAGTTGGTGAAGTTTGGTTGTATATTCTCATACCCCATAAACACACATATGTTTACACATTGATTCTATTTTCAGTCAGGCAGCATATTGCTTTAAATAGTCACTAGTATATATCACAATTTCATCAAATACCCTTCCTAACAACGATGCAATACACATCCTGGAGAACATGCTAGTAGCTCTGTCTATGAGGCAGCTTAACCCACAGCGAGATGCATAGTTATCAAAACTTAAAATGTAAAGCGCAAAACAGAATCTCTAAAGCCACCAAAGTGGCAAAGACATTATTTGTCTATATACATTCCCTGGGATTCAGGAAGAGTTCTCCATGCTTATCTGGATAGATGACCATAAGTTAAGGAATAAGGTTTTAAAATGAGTACATTTTTCCTTGGCATTCTTCACTTCAAGTTTTGAATCTATGTTAATCCTTGTCTCCAATACCCAAAGACCATACCAGGCCTCCCATTTTCCAAAGACCAGTCCCAATGCAAGTCTTTCAGCAGCACTGCCTTCAGCAAAGAGTGTCCAGGTGCCAGGAGTCTATATGCACCACCTGTGCCCTGTGTCCCTTGCCCATATAACATGATTATTGTCTGACTGTGGATTACGTTAAATCAGCACTGTTGCTCGTGTCAAAGGTTGACCATCTAAGGCCTGTGGGCCAAAGGCAGAGTGTCATCTCTCTATGCAAGTAAGGTGTCACTGGAACACAGCCACATGCGGTATTCACTTAGGCATTATCTATGGTCCTGCAGTGGCAGAGTATAGGCCATAGAGACCACGTGTTTCACAAAGCATAAAACATTTACTCATTAGCCCTTTACAGAAATTTGCTGACCCTAGATCACCACTGTACTTGAATCACTCCAACCACATCCTCTATATATAGTTTCTGTGTCTGACTCCCAGTTTGCCCCAGGATCTGGTTTTGAGCATCTCAGCTTTGGAACTCTTCTCCCATCTTCTTGTCTGACTTCCCTTTTGCTCCAGGGACATGTTCTCTGAGATAATTCCTCTACAACCCATGTGGCTCCTGTCTTCAACTGCAATGCACACCTCTTAGATTACAAGCACTTTCACTCACTTGAATATCAGTTAAGCCTGATCCAGTCCGACTCCTTTTTTTTTTTTTTTTTTTTTCAACATTTATTTATTTTTGCGACAGAGAGAGACAGAGCATGAACGGGGGAGGGGCAGAGAGAGAGGGAGACACAGAATCGGAAACAGGCTCCAGGCTCTGAGCCATCAGCCCAGAGCCTGATGCGGGGCTCGAACTCACGGACCACGAGATCGTGACCTGGCTGAAGTCGGACGCTTAACCGACTGCGCCACCCAGGCGCCCCGATCCAGTCCGACTTCTACTCAGCTTCTGCCCACACAGCTAGAATTCCTTTTGGACTCACCCCTTCCCTCAGATAAGGCCTCTGGCAGCTAATGAATTAGCTTTCTAAATTAACACATACAGATGTAGAAAAATATTGTCCTGTCTAATCTTCCCTCCCCATATGACATTTTTCTACTTTGAAACAGTAGACAGGCTTCCAACAGTTGAGTTACGTTTCCAAAGAAGAAATGGCAAATTAAATTTCTTTAACTTGCAAGGACCCTTTAAAGACAGTAAATTTAAGGATTCAAGAAGCTTTGTCTAGAAAGTAAAGGAACACCCCCCCCCTCCCCCCGCCAGGTTCACCTGTGGCTCCCTCATTCATCATGGTGTTCAAGCTCCTGCCATATTTCCTCAAATTGTTGACTAGAGAGAAACATACTGAGGCCTAATAAGATAGGGTTTGTTTGGGTTTGAGTTCTGTTTCCAACTCAAAAAAATATTTGGGGGTAAATTCATTTGAGTTTAATATATATATTATTGCCTGTAGGAAAAGATACTATGCTTGAATTAAATGGGCTCTAGGGGTTCTAAACTATCTTGCATTGCTTGGTTGAGGTTTCAACCTCGGGCCCATTTTTTTTTTCATTATAGAAGGATAAGTTTTAGAAGTGAAAAACCTCAGGAGTCTTACTTAGGCTAATAAATGATTATCATGACTTACAAATACAACCCTGATTAATGAATTTTCTAATAGCCATTCTCTGATCCCTCTCTTTAGACATGACATTTACTCCCAGATAACAACTTACTTAAAAATTTCACCAAAACTTAGAGGAACAAAAGACGGCATGAAAGTGCTTTCATTTTCGTATTTATCTTTTATCTTTTTTTTTTTTTTGAGAGTTATCACCAGTTTGTACAATGGCTACTCTGTTTGCCTACCAACTCCCTACTCTAACAGTATCTCATTCATTATTTATAAAGCACATTAGGATACTTTGAGTGTGGAAGATGCTACAGAAAACCAATTTCTCTCTTCTTATTGTGTTAATCCTGGATTAAAATTAATGAATTTTATAGCAGAAAGAAAATGAAATGATACATAAAGTTAATATGACAAATACAATGGAATTCAGAAAATTAATTTTTAATACATTTTACTTTGTAACTTCTTGGTTGAGTATGATGTGATGTCCACTTTTATTCTGATGTCTCTATGAACCCTATGGTAAAAATTATTATAGTATATGATCTGTGTTCACTAACCCACCATAGTGAAGCTGTCTTAAGATGAAATATGGTTTTAACCATAACAGTGAATCAACCTGCTTAAAGCCATCATGTGTACCCTTTATGCTGATAATATCTGCATTCTGCACTTTCCCATCTAACAACTTCATGTTCAAGCTATTAGGATTAGAGATTATTTTACAGCATCAGACACATGTTATAGGAAACATAATCTAAGTTCACAAAGTCTTGCTTAAATGAGCATTTGGAACAAATATAGGCAAAAGCTAAAAGAATTCATTCAGCATATGATTTCCATAGTACATTTTGTGCAAAATATTCATGACTTGTGTGGCTTGAGGTCGCCACTTTAGACATCAGTTTCATCATCTGTGATGTGAGGGGTGGATGCAAAGAGGGCTGAGATGAAAATATACAACACAGCATTGTTGTGATAATTGGTCAAGGGTGTCTCTCTCCAGATAGATGCAAACCCTAAGAGCACAGCTCCATCAGAAGGCACTGTTTACGCTGGACAGACACAACCCCACAACTGAGTAAAAGACTTGACCAACAGAGTGGTAATTTGGCTTTATTCTTCACATAATATCTCTAGAAAAGTGTTAGAAAAATAGACAGCCCCTCATTTCTTCATCTGTCCCACTATTCACTCTTTCTGTGACTATCATACAGAAGCATAGGGTTCAGTACAAGAGAACTTATGATTGGCCCAGATATAGGAAACTGGTTACATTTATGTGTACCACAGAATATGCTTTGAGAACCTGAAGTATGCATCTACACATGGTGTAAAATAACTACAATGGTGATGGTCACTAGGCCATGTCATATAGAAGAAATGCATGAAAGGACAGTAAATTCTTAGCATGACAAGAAAATGGCAGAGAATCAAGGAATAAAAAACAAAACAAGAAGGTGCATCTTTTTTTCTAGATGCAGATAACAACAAGGCAGGTTTTAATATAACCTAGGGAAAAAAGTTAATAGAACTCTCAAAGCATAAATTAAGTTAGTTCTAGGAATAACAAGTTGCAAATTATTAGAAGTGTTCAAAGTAATGATGGTTGGTCACTGGTTTGGAATACTTTAGAAGGAATCTATTTAATCAAAGGAAGATCAATTTTTGTGCAAATGAATTATGATTAACACAAAGCTTTAAGAGATAACAATTCTATTCCACTGTTTTAACACATGCCATATTCCAAGTTCTTTACCATCTGCTATGAATATGCCCATAGATGAGAACTAGTCTTTATTTTCAAGGTACAATAGAACATGAAAATAAATATATACAAAATTAAATATGCTATCAATATAAACAATACTATTAGTTCTTATGCTATTCGAAGAAAGCAAGAAGGCTTCTTCAAATAGTTAACATTGTTGAATCATGGGGAAGGCTGGACTGGAATTTCCTAAAATGGTGAATACGAAAAAAAGAAGAGATTGGCTGGACTAGGCAGGTTGGTTTCCTAGACAGGAGCCTACAATTTAATATCTACTTTGACAATTCAACTGTTATGAAGTGAACAGTGAGCAAAACTATTCACTATGTTACTCAATGACATTTATTTAAAGAACACCCTACACAACAGTAGAGAATATACATACTTTTCCGCTGCATACACTGGACAAGATTGATCATATCTTGAACCATAAAAGAAATCTTAATACATTTTAAAATATTCAAGCCATTAAAAGTATGCTTTGTGATTACAATTGGAATATTTAGAAATCAAAAATAGAAAGATTTCTGATAAATTCCTAAATATTTGTAAATTAAAGAGCATACTGTAAATACTCATGGGTCAAAGACGTGAAAGAGACATTAAAGATTATTTTGTCTGAGTGAAAATGAAAACACAATGTTTCAAAATTTGTGGGATGCCACTGAAGTGTTTCTTCGAGGAAAGTTTGTATCACTGAATTCTTATAATACAAAAGAACAGTATCAAATCAATAATCTTGGCTTTTACCTTAAACTGGAGGAAGAAGAGCACATTAACTTCAAAGTAAGTAGGAGAAAGAAAGATAATAGTGAAATCAATGAAATAAATGTTTAAAAAAGAAAAGGAAAAAATAAGGAAAATCGATGGAACCAAAAGCTGACTTTTTGAGATTAATAAAACTGATAAACTCTAGCCAGACTGATCAAAAAAAAAAAAAGGAAAAAAAAAGTTACAATATAAGGAATGTGAGAGGTGATGTTACTATAGACTCTACAGATATTAAGAGGATAATAAGAAAATATTTTGAACAAATTTATGCCAGTAACTTTGACACCTTATAGGAAATGGTCCAATATCTTGAAAGACACAAGTTATCAAAGACATCTTTTCCATACAAACTATAAAAAATACATATTGGTAGATTTCTTGATGAGAATGGAATTAGAAAAAGTCATTTTAGAATTCAAATGATGCCTTTCTACAAGACTGGAGCAGCTACCAGGAGGATAAAGACATTATGTCAGCCTCAGAGGTTAACTTAGCCCCAGGAAGATAACTGGTTGGACACTCAAAATATTTTTTTAATTTTTATTTTTTTACATTTTATTTATTTTTGAGAGAGAGAGAGAGAGACAGACAGAGCACCAGTGGGGGAGGGGCAGAGAGAGAGGGAGACACAGAATCCTCAGCAGCTCCAGGCTCTGAGCTGTCAGCACAGGGCTCCATGCGGGGCTCAAATCCAAGAACCCGGAGATCGTGACCTGAGCCGAAGTCGGACGCTTAACTGACTTAGCCACCCAGGCGCCCCATGCACTCAAAACATTTGCTTCTGTGATTCTCTTTTTGTAAACTTCCATGGTTTATAAATATCTCTTCTGGAAATTATATTCATTATTTAGATACATATGCATTATTGGGTTGGAAGGTTACTCAGTCTCAGCACTACTGACATTTTAAGCTGAATATTTACTTGTTATGGGAGCTGCGAAGTGCATTGTAGGATGTTTACCGCATCTCTGTCTTCTAGTAGAGTTAACTGTCTCCCAAGTTGTGAGAAAAAAAAAATGGCTCTAGATGTTGCCAAATAACCTTTTGGGAGCAAAGTTACTTTTTTTCGAAGGGGTGGGGGCGGGGGGAATCACTAAGTTGGAGTCAAGTATTGGTGACATAGGAACTAGTCTCTACCTTTAAGGTAACCCTGTAGGCTTTATCATCATGCATTGTGTTGATTTCCAAGTTCAAGCTTGTGAGAACAATGTGTTTTTTCTATTTTTTCTAGTCTTTATTCTCCATGTTTCGATAATAAATAAGAATTTGCCTGTATGAGGGGCACTAGTAAATAGTTATAAAAGGCATTTCAATCAGAAAGATCAAGGTGAGCAAAAGAATATGGAATCAGCGAACAGTTGCGGAAAATCCAGAGCCAAGACAGATTAGAGTATATCTGACAGTCTTAAAATCTTGTTTTAGGGGCACCTGGGCAGCTCAGGTGGTTGAGCATCCAACTTCAGTTTAGGTCACAATCTCAGTTTGTGAGTTCAGGCCCCATGTCAGGCTCTCTGCGGCCAGCACAGAGCCTGCTTTGGATCCACTGTCCCCTCTATCCCTGCTCCATCCCCACTAGTGTCCTGCTCTCTCTCTCTTTCAAAAATAAATAAACATTAAAAAAAAACCTCCTTGATTTAAATATTAACCCTTTTCATTCTGTACTGATAAATAGCATAATTAATATTGAAGTTTAGAATATGTGAAGAAGTATGTCAAGTGTTACATTTATTATGTCATTCAATGCTTACAGACCCTAGGAGATAAGCACTATTATTATTCCCAGTGTGTACATGGCAGGACTTCAGTAACTTAACCAAACACATATAATAAGTAACAGAACTAGCTTGCAAACTCAAGTTGTTGGTTTCAGTATTCTGAATTCTAGACAATGTGTTCTACTACAGGGATAAACGAAGATAAATGAGACAATCTTTCAAGAAACTCATGATGTAGGAAATCCTCAATAATCCAGTTTTATCTTTACGTATTATTTTATCCTTTTAGAATATCTAGTCATTAAATTTCAATTTAAATAAATATTAATTACAAATTACTCTGTAGTTTATTCATTGCCTAAGCCTTGACCACAATATATCCACTGAATATTCATGTCCGTGGAAATTTTAATTTTGGATACGATGCTCCTGTAGTCAACTGCATCCCATCACATCTACAAGAGGTGAAAGTAAACAAACAATGGGAGGAATATGTAGTAATGTGACTACGCCCAGATTTCAAAGGCCAGATAGAATCAGCTACCTCTAATGCAGAGTCATTGGCCAAGAAGATTACCGACTTAGAAATCATTTGCCCTCCTCCCTCTCTGTTTGTAACTATTTTTTCCCCTTCCCTACCCCATGGTCTTCTGTTAAGATTCTCAAGATCCACATATGAGTGAAAACATACGATATCTGTCTTTCTCTGACTGACTTATTTCACTTAGTATAATACCCTCCAGTTCTATACATGTTGCTGCAAATGGCATGATTTCATTCTTTCTCATTGCCAAGTAGTGCTCCATTGTATATATAAACCACATCTTCTTTATCATAAAAGACTCTTAAATACAGAGAACAAAGTGAGGGTTGATGAGGGGTGGGGAGAGGGGAAAGTGGGTGATGGGCACGGAGAAGGGCACTTGATGGGATGAGCACTGGGTGTTGTATGTAAGCCAATATGACAATAAATTATATTTTAAAAATAATTTTAAAAAAGAAAATCATTTTACAAAGCTTTACAGGAATGTTGACTTAGACTGGAAATCAATGGCAGTACAGAAAGAATGTGTAACTCTCTATGCAGATGATTTTCTGTTGTTGTTAAAGCTAATAATGCATATTTATGTTTTCTTTTGCGTTATTTTGTGAAACAGGTAGACTGAAATTAAAAACCTTTTTTTTTTCTAATTCACACTGATGTGAATGTGTTTTCATCACCCTAAAGTATCTGCTGTTTACGATGGAATCATAAGAGAGAAACAAGGAAAGGCATCCAGCTGACACAAGTATAGCTCAGGTCCTCTGTTCAAAGAGAAAAAGACTATCTGTTAGTACACTCAAAAGATTTTTTGATTGGCAGACCTCCTCTCAAATGTTTGGATTTGCATCCTAAGTTATGTGCAGGGTTCACCAGGTTAGCGCCAGCCTCTGTCACTTCATCCTGTACAAAGTATGTCACCTGCTGACAGTACTGGTAAATAGGAAGCAATGATTCAAAGAAAAAGGTCACATTAAAAAAAAAAGACAGTATTCTCTGAGGAGAAATTTTCTATTTTGCAAGGCTGCAGGTCCACAACAATTCTGTCAGATTTTTTCCAGGAAAGAGCATGGAGGAATGTGACTGACATAAAAATATAAAAAAAAAATAATAAAAATTAAAAAAAAATAAAGAGAGAGAGAGAGAGTGTGTGTATAATTTTATAACCTTCCTCTAAAAATGTTTGAAGTGGCTGCCAAAGGAGTTATGTCAGATTTGATGGCTATGGACAAGTACAGACAACACTCTTGTCTGCAGAATCCTTTTGAGAAGACAAAACCTCTTTACTTCACTGATGGCTACATAATAATTTTCATTTATTTAGTATTTTAAAGTTTTCCTCTACCTCAGAAAAATATTAACAATAGCCAAAAAAAAGAGGACAAGTTAAGACCCTTTCCCAAGATTCTCTGCTTAGTATGCAAAACCCATCTGTGATATTTATTTAAAATATAGGTTCTTGAGTTTCATCTCAAAGGATTCATCTCAGAGGAGTAAGTAGGTCTAGGATGAGGTCCAGAAATCTTCATTTCATAAACCACCCGGCTGATGAGTTGGTCCCATATCACAGTTTGAGAAACATTTGTGAAGAGAGCCCAGCAATGTGGTATAAGATGTATAAACTTTAAATCCTTCAGGAAGTAATTACTCACTAAGGTCAAAATAAAAGAAAAACATTTAATATTTCTAAAGACAAATTCCAAGTAAAAGAGAACTCATTCTGAGGGCCCTTGGGGTTACAAAACCCTGCTTGTGGCTAACGTCAGACCTAAAATCTCCTCTGTCACAGCATTCATGAGAAATTCAGCCACCAGATGGGGGACTCAACCAACAGATCAAAGGCAAGTGTCATCATGAAATCACAACACATCCAGTGGTAATTTGTTATCTGTTTCTCAACATCACAGAAGGAGCAGTCAAGGCAGTACGATCTCAAGCTTAATTTTAACATCTCATTCTGAAATTCTCTCATCCCCTACATTCCTTCAATAATAACAAAGCCTGCAGAAATTATTTAAGTGAAGGTATACAGTACAAATTTACCTTCCACTCTTCTTTTCAATGCAAACCACTTTTAATCTGTCAACTTAGCTCTTGTCTTGCTGATTTGGATAGTTGTCTAAAATGATCTGGGGAAAAATAAGTCCTATTGCGTGGTCTGTGTAAGTGGAGTTGGTGCATGTGGTTTTTAATGGATTGTGTTTGTGACAAGAGCTTTCTCGTACCACTTGATTTCAAGAGATTTCCTTACCTCACAGAGATTTCCTTACCTGTTCCCGTGGAATCAGCCAGTTAAAAGAACACAAGAGGATTGTGTCCTCCTGTAACAAGTCCTATACGAAACCTCCCAGAACACTTTACAGAGGGCTAAAATAAATTATTCCTGAAAGAAATGATAGGGCTCGAGGGGCAGCAGGGTACAGTGGTTAAGGGCACAACTTCTATAGCAGCTGCTTGAGTGGAATTCTTGTCACTAGCATGTGACAAGAATGGTCAAAGTACTTAACCTTCATGTGGAGAATAACCATGGTCCCTATTTATTGGATAGTTTGGAGCATCACATGACTTAATACACAATAAAGGGCTTAAAACAACGGCTGACACATGACAAACGCTCTTTTATTTATTTAACAGAACTTCTCTGGTGTTATACCTGCAAAGGATGAGGAAAAATATGAAGAGGTGGCTGAGGGGGAAATTATCATACATTAGATACAATTAAGCATGTTGAACGTCTTTATCTACCAAACACAACAATTACATCATAGCAAATTCCAAAGGAATAAAAAAAGAGAAAAGAAATGTATTTAGAGTATCTAACCCCAAATTAACTACTGTTTTGGCTAAGACAAAAATGCATGAATAATATCAAGCTAAATTCAAAATTTAAATATGTAATCAGACATTCAAAAAAATGAGAGAAAGGAACCCAGCGGGGTTTAAGTAAAGATAAAAGGAGTAATTTTAAGTGTCCTGCTAATGAAGCCTATGAAGCCCAGGAACTGAGTCTATCACGCACTTGGTGCCCTGCCCACTGTTCTCCGGAAAACCTGCCAGTTGCCAGTGAGTAAGCCTTTCATCCTATCAAGTGGCAAAGAACAGAACCAGTGTCAACGAGCACGTGGCACCTTTTCCTGAGGCAACACAGGGACAAACTCCACATCAATTTAATACAGTCTAGGGGAGTAGTGAGAAAGAGAATACTTATCAAGGAGTAATCAGCCTCCATGAGGTCAAGAGACAGGTGAGAGTGAACAGAAAAGGAGGTAAATGTCATTCCCCACCCTCGACAGAATGCATGTGAATGGCTTTGCTGATGGTTATTGCTAACTAGGGATCTGGGAGAGGTTGAGTAAGACATGATTCTCTCCCTGTACTTGATATAATAGCACAGATGGTTCATTTGGAGAGATGGGGAAAAAAACCAAAGCACACAATTTTATCAAGTTCAGTTGACTTCACTCCTGACTCTGCAAAATTTGGTTTGAAACCTTGTGAGACTCAAGTTTCTTGTGAGATTTTTGTGCTTTCAGATTCCATTCAAGTGGAAAATGAACAGGCTCCCTCTCAGCAGCATACTGCTTCTGCTCAGGGTAAACCAGAGCCATCTGGGGCTGAGGGTCCACGAACCCGTCAATCCTAGCGTTCTCTCTCCGGTTTCATGTACTATAAGTTCCAAGGAAAATCTGTCTTCCCAATCTTGAAGCTCTTGCTCCCTCTATCTTGCTAGAAATGCCTTCATATCACTTGTTCTACAATGACACCCATCATTAGTCCCTTTTGTTCTCGGATAAGCATTTGCTGTGGAGTGACAGAGAAAGGAGAAGGGCAGTCCGTTGTAAGAGAAACAGAAAGTGTACAGATAGCCAAATGAGCAAGAATTCTGGATTAAAGGATTTGGGACAAGTGATATTGGGTGTGATAAAAACACTATCCCGAATCAATATTCAGTGTGAAGTACATGAAATAAATGCTTCTCTTTAAACCATAATTGTAATACTCATCTTCTTCTATTTCCTTTCCCCATCAATACCTATTTCCTCAAATATCGCTGTTGTACGATAACAACTAAGTTTTCTCACCTCCTCTTCCTTCACCTTCAGGGTTGCAATAGATACTTTAGTAGCCACAAGACCTGTCTACTTACTTAGCCTAATAGCACAGATGGTCCATTTGTAATGATGCACATTAAATACACACACAGCAACAATGGTGGTGGCTCCTTTATGAAGAAGGATATTGCAAATCCTACTAAGCATAAATAGCTTTAAGCTAGTGACAGATAATTGTGTCTCCAAGCCCATCACTGTGCATTGACTCAGATGAGAATGAAGGGAGGGGATAAGGAAACAGGAGTGTTAAGGAATGTGAAGGACGACTACCTGGCCGAACAAATGAGCTTCCCATGTAAAGTCTATGGGCATTCCTAACCTTTTCATGTTCAGAGATTTCTAAAAGCCCATTCTGGGTTCCATTTCTAGTTGGGGCCAAGAGTTAAAATAAGGCTTGAAGGGGCACCTGGATGGCTCAGTCAGTTGAGCATCTGGTTTGGGCTCAGGTCACGATCTCACAGTTCCTGACTTCCAGCCTCACTTAGGGCTTGCCTCTGTCAGCGCAGAGGCCACTTGAGATCCTCCGTACCCTTCTCTCTGCCCCTCTCCCACTTGCGGTCTTTCTCCCCCAAATAAATAAACCTTTAAGAAAAAGGGGTGGGGGCTTGAATAAAATAACACTTTATTTTACTAGATGAGCCAGCTTTGAGGAAGAGCAGCATGTGATCATTAAGTCTGTTTTAACCGAATTGCTTATTCTGTGTGTCTTTTCGGTTGTAATGGAATTGTGTTCATAAAGTGGTATTTTTGAAAGAGTCCCTTCTTCTAAGATTAAGCAATTTGACGAAGCAATTCAACTAGACCACTGTTTGGTACCCCCAATGACCAAGACCTTAGGAAAGATAATAAGGCTTGCTGACATTTAGAGTTATATATTACTTTCAAGGAGTTTTTTGTGAGATTCATTTTGGGGAGTATTGACTCAGGGAGAATATATGCATCATATTTCACTCTTCTAACTCTTGGATCTATTTCTTGAAAAAAAAATTGTCATGAAAAACTGTGTCCAGCAACTGGGGATGAGGGAAGGGTTCTTTTCAAGTTAATGCACATGTAGAGAGCCGGGTCATTACAAATGGTTGTATACACAATTCAAACAACTCAACTGAGGCAAATAAAGAGTTTTTAATGTGCATTTTGACAAGACTGCATCTTGAAATACATAGATATAAAACAATAAAATATCACTTCTATTTTTCATTAACGAGGTTATGGGAGGAGAGCAGGACATGAAGAGAATTGGGGAAGTCATTAACTGTAGCTATAAAGAATGGTGGGTGGGGTAGTTCAGGATCTGTGAAAGGGTTTGTTTTGTTTGTTAGTTCTTAAGAAAAAATTAATTGTACTTTTCAAACCACTGCATTATAAAGTTTGCCACAGCAGGCTCTCTTAGAGGTCAATATACATACAGAATTGTTTAAGTATTTTTTTTTCATATTGGACAAATAACGTACAATGGAATTTCTGAAGAAAAGTTGAACTTTTTGCGGTACATTTGATGTACAATAGACAATATAAAAATATTTGATTTGAGTTACTTGGCACATCCTTGTGCCTAAAATGGGTTGTCACAAAAATTAAACTCTAATATTTTTTACAGACACAGCAAGAAGAAAGTTATTCTAGACTAGAGCCAGCACACAACACATTAAATAGGTGTGGCTTTTGTGATAAAGGTAAAAACTGCACACTGCAAAGGTCATTTTTTTTTCCCTTTTCTCCAAAGGTCAGATGGTGTTGTATTTATATCGCTCCTTTAAAACTGTGATTAAACATTTTTATTTGTACTGTCTCTAGCTGTTAATCAACATCTGGGCAAAATGTCAGAATCACTTTTCATCTTTCTTAAGTGCTTTTCTTACTACTCAGCGGCTGGGGTAAGAGTCACGGGGGAGGGGGGGAATGGCTGTAGTCTCTGCCTCTCAGTGTGGGCTTCTGGGGGCGGGATTCGGGGGGGGAGGACTAGGGGAGGTGTGCTCAAGGCAGAAGGTCTTTGTTCTAAACCCTCATCGATGCACTTGACCTCAATGTGATCAACCTCCCATCACATTCTGAAAGATTGATCTAAAAGTAGTCACGCTTAATGATTAAGATAAAACAAGAATACATGTAATACTTTAAAAAAAGGAGTGATTTTAATGGCTCAGATTTTAAGTATGTGTTTGTTGACTTTTTTTTTTTTCTTTTCAATGTCAGAAAACAAGAGCAGGATATAAGGAAGCAGTTTAGACTGTAATCACCAGCACAGAACAAAACAGCAGTCAAGAGCCCTGTTTCTTCCTTGGCCTCTGACTCACCAATGACCAGTGCACAAACTGCTATGGTTCTTTTTGCTTAAAGTTTCTTCATGAAAATAAATATATATTCTATATATAGCCCTAGCATAAAAAGATAAAATCTCTTAAATGAGTTGTGAGTGTTCTTTAATTAATACTCAAAGGACAGTTTAATATATTTAGAAACAAACCTTTATGAAGCTGCAAGGTAATATGATAATCGGTTTTAATTGGCCAGGCTGAATTAGAAAATTCTAATTTAATTTTAGCAGTTTCCTCAGTGCCCTTTGCTAACACTAACCGATAAATCTATGAGATATCCTCTTACACTTGGGCTGATCCTGGAGGGGACTGAAATGAGCATATTACTCCCTTAGCACACAATGTTCAACCATGTGAGTAATTTCCTGCTTCTAGTCCTCCAGAGTACCCTCCATCATACCAAAAGAAATAATTTCTCTAAACTGTGCCTCAGTGACCTAGGAAAGTGAAATCTTTATGTAGACAGCATAGAGCTTCTGTCAACTTATGGTAAACAGTGGTAGATCTAAATTTCCAAAGTCAAAACTCCATGTTGAAGTAGTTGTCAAGTCAAAACAGACACTGAAGAAGCATTTACATTTCTGAAAATGCCTTAAAGCTTCCATGCTGTTTTCCATCTGGAGCAGGACTCAGTGATAGTTCAAGTCTTTTGAACACGAACAACTTTTAGCTATCATTTGTCCTTTAAGCCACAAAGGAATACCTGAGTAGGATCATGTTCTCAACCCTCTCTGAGAGGAACCAGAAAGTTCAGTGCAGTGCCTGATGGTTAAAATTGTCAAGTGTCTCTTGGACACACAACCAAATGGCTTACCCAATGATGGTTTGATGTCCATGTCTGAGAATCTAAGGACATATGTCTTTTTTTTTTTTTTTCAACGTTTATTTATTTTGGGGACAGAGAGAGACAGAGCATGAACGGGGGAGGGGCAGAGAGAGAGGGAGACACAGAATCGGAAACAGGCTCCAGGCTCTGAGCCATCAGCCCAGAGCCCGACGCGGGGCTCGAACTCACGGACCGCGAGATCGTGACCTGGCTGAAGTCGGACGCTTAACTGACTGCGCCACCCAGGCGCCCCTCTAAGGACATATTTCTATGTCCTTAACTATTTCATAACTATTTTATGAAAATAACAAGTGAGAACCTTTTCTTGCCATTTACCTTTTTGGCAAGAAAGGTATATTGAATTTGAATCATGCTATATTTTCTTCCATAGAACTCAAATTTTGGTCAAAATAGGAAAAATTATACTTCCCCAGATGGTCCCAAAACACAATCCAACCTCCCAAATTATTTGTAAGTCCAGAGAATGTTTCCCAGTCTTTCCTACTACCCAAGCAAGAAACACAGATAGCCTCAGGAAGTATGTTATCCACATAAGTGCCTTAAATTTGTTTAGATGTCAGTTAATTCTTCTTCATTATGGGTGGATCTGTGCCATTGTAAATAACTAGTGTAACTGAAATTCCATTATGGCACTATTGTACTTAAAAACGACCAACTCTCCTGAAACCAATGTTGCACTGTATGTTAACTAATTAGAATTTAAATAAAAAATTGAAAAGGAAAAACAAAATTAAAAAAAAAAAAAACTACCAACTCGATTTGTTGTTAAATCTCCAAACAGTTCTATTAGCCAGTACCAGGCACACTCATGCCAAATTATTCACACAACGGTCTTATTTGAGCCTGCGCACTCACTACATCATGTGACTGGAAACACAGACTCACCGTACCTATTGGGTCATAAACCAGAAGATTTAAAAGTATTTCTTTTTCTTTTTAACTTTTTTCTTTTAATTTTTATTTATTTATTTAAAAAAATTTAACGTTTGTTTTTTTTTTTAATTTTTTCAACGTTTTTTATTTATTTTTGGGACAGAGAGAGACACAGCATGAATGGGGGAGGGGCAGAGAGAGAGGGAGACACAGAATCCGAAACAGGCTCCAGGCTCCGAGCCATCAGCCCAGAGCCCGACGCGGGGCTCGAACTCACGGACCGCGAGATCGTGACCTGGCTGAAGTCGGACGCTTAACCGACTGCGCCACCCAGGCGCCCCTTAACGTTTGTTTTTGAGAGAGAGAGAGAGAGAGAGCAAGCATGAGTGGAAGAGGGGCTCCCACTCATGGAAGACACATGAATCCACTCAAGGAGGACACAGAATCCGAAACAGGCTCCAGGCTCCAAGCTGTCAGCACAGAGCCCAATGGCGGGCTGGAACGCACAAACCGTGAAATCATGACCTGAGCTGAAGTCGGACTTTCCACAGACTGAGCCACCCAGTCACCCCTAAAATTACTTCTGATTAACACATCTTTAGCAGAGAGAGGAATTTTGGTTATTCACCAGCCACTCTCAGGAACCCATTCACTCTCGTTCTGGAACAGTTCTTCAGTCTTTCTAATTTTTATCCAGAGATTCATCCCTCCCTCTCAGCTCATGACATCCAGAAAGGAGACCTGTGAATCATTTGCTCTAGGATGGAGAATGTGAGTCAGGCCCAACTTAATCAGGTCACTGTATTCCATTAGTGATGGTAAATGGTTCTAAGGACAGCATATAACCATATAATTAAAGTTAATTAAAGTGAATCTTATGGGGATGGGGGGGGGGGGGACGGTCCTGGGTGGCTCAGTCTGTTAAGCGTCAGACTCCTGGTTTCAGCTCAGGTCATGATATCTTGGTTCGTGAGTTTGAGCTTCACACCTGGCTCAATATTGACAGTGTGGAGCCTGCTTAGGGTTCTCTCTCTCTCTCTCTCTCTCTCTCTCTCTCTCTCTCTTTCTCTGCCACCCCTCTCTTTCACAAATAAATAAACTTTAAAAAATTACATTTAAAAAGTGAATCTTAAGACTTTTGGTAAATATATCTAAAACCAAGATCTATCTTTTATACTGAATTTTCTACTGGCTAAATTAAATAGAAAGGGATATGAAAATCGTCAAGAACATTTTATATGACAAATGGAGGAAAAGGCTGTGAATGTGCTTGCATGAAGGAATGTGCTAAGATATATAGAGAAAATAACCAGAACCTTGAAACCTAGTAATATTACTTGAACCTGGATTAAGCTTCCTATGAAACAGGATTATTGCTACACTTAAGAGTTATGAAAACCAATAAGTACATTTCCTTTTCCATAGCCATTTTGAGTTTTGTGTCACTTCTTTGTCACTTTGTAATTGATATTTAGTTTTATTCATCTTCGCAGCAATTATATGGTGTAGATATTGCTGTTCACATTTACAGAAGCGAAGAAATTTAACCTTAGTGAAATTAAGCAAATTGCCAAAGGTCACCAGTTGGTAAATAACAGAGTTGTGTTTTAAAGCTATATCCACTTCACTATAAATTTTAACCTCTTAAACCTTACAAGATAAAAGCTTCCCTGAAAAGGGGGGTGGAGAGAATAATGTGATTTCAAAATCAGAACTCCTTGTAACTTCTCTGTCACCTGTTTTTACTGGCTTCAGGCACATGGACAAATAATCCCAAAAGACTGAAATAAATATGATTGAATAACGAAGTCATGGAACTTGTGAATAATTTGTACAAACATATGTTATAAGATTCGGTTGTGCTTTCTGTAATTTATACTCGTTATAATTGTATAACCTTCCTCCCAATAGTAGAATGAATCGTAAACTGACATTTTCCTCTCCCCTCCCCCTGGCGCATTCTGGACTGGATATGACTCATTCTGTTGATCTTAGCTTCACCATAAATCTTCCGAAGGAAAACTTGTTTTGATTAATATTTAAAGTACCATGGGGATTGTTTCCTGTTTTTCTTAAGCTTTCTACCCCCTTGCCATTATCTCACAGATGATTTGTTAGGCATGCAGGTTTGTATTGTTTCTGATACTACAAGAAAAACAAATAAGGCAATGTTTTCCAAACTGCTACACCCAGGAAGCTGGGGAGAGGAGTGGATGTTCCATGTTAAGTTTCTGACTACAGTTTCATATTTTTTTCTCAAAACAGTGCTATCTTTCTTTTTAAAACATTTGAAATTCCTATCTAAAAATTTCCTTTAGAACTATGTCACTTTATGTATGCTATGATTTGGGTTTTTCTCTGTCCCTTAGATATTAGCATAATAAGAAGGCCAGAAAACTAAACAGCACAATTTAATTTATATCTTTTTAGGTGGTCTTGACTAAACAGCTTAACTTATCTGATTCTTAGTTTTATTCTCGTAAATTGGAGATAATAACAGAGTGCAGTATATAAATTCTATAATATAGATATGATGAGGATGTCAAAGGAGAACATTTAATCTCCATCCCAGAAGGAGGAATAGAAAGATTTCTGAATTGATGTAATAGCTAATATGAATTTTAGAACTCAGATATAAATTTATCTTAGAGGTAGGGGGAAAGAGTAGAACAGCTCCAAGTTGAGTGTTCCAAGTGCAAAGAACCAATATATTTAAAAATCTTATACAAGATAGAATGTAGAGAAAAATGCATGCCTAAGCCCATCATGCATTAGCAGACTACAAGCAGTTCATTCTAGAAAAAGCAGGAAATGGATGGTAAATCAGCATGGGCAGAAGAATAAAGATTTCTTAGAAATCAGATTAAAGATTTTTATCCCCAAGGGAAGAAAGAGGCATGGAAATATTATAAAGAGTTGAGAAAACTTACTGAATTTGCATTTCTAAAATATTCCCCAGGTGCCAGTGCACAAATTGATTGGATGGTCCTAGACTCTCCACTACATGGTGACTTGATGAGATGAAGAAGGTGATTTAGAAGAAAGACTAGACGCTCCTAACTTGGTCCACAGGGTAAATAATGCTGCTATTCATTGAGAAAGTGTCATTTAGGAGAAGCAGTCATATTGGCTGGCATGAAGGGACACTTTTAAGTCTTCTTTTATTTCTTTGGTAGCTAATAATTTTGTACTAAGTAAATAATTCTTTATTTTGAAGTTTTCTTATTGAAATAACATATGCTTTCTGTCTCCTGAATTGCCCTTTGGTGACATTATATGTTTAAATACGTAATTATTAAGAATATAAACTAAGAACAGCATACAACAAGCATACAATAAGTAGCTATAATAAAAATAACAAAATAGTAAAGATTTGTATTTTAATTCTAAATAACTCATTGACCAAAGAGGAAATCAAAAGGGAAATGAAAAAGAAATGGAACTAAATTAAATGATAATTTTTTATGTGAAATATTGATGATTCTAGAAGGTATAGTCAATATGAATGATCTAAACTGGTAACTTAAATTAGGAAAAACAGTAAAATATAAATGAGAAGATGGGATAAATAAAAGGATGCAGCAGAGATGAACAAAATAAAAGACAATAAATGATAAAGTAGCGCACAGCCAGAGGTCGGTTCACTGGACGAGCTGAAAAAAATGATAAATGTCTAGTTAGGTGAGTAAGAAGAAAAGAAAGGAGGTACACATGCAAAAGTAGTAACATAAATAAAGTTATAATTATAGGTCATTAGTGTTTGAAAATGAAACATAAACACCTTTGTAAAAACCTGAAAACTTACATGAAATGGACACATTTCTCGCAATGTAAAACTTAATGGGCAGTGCAGTACGGAAGCTTAAAAAGTTTGGATTTTGGAATCAGCTGCTTGGGTTCAACTTCTACCTTCCCAGATTGCCACCAGAGTCCCCACAGGGAAGTGATGAGCTCTCTAAGCCTACTTTCTTTAGGTATAAAGTGGAGGCAGTAATATTTCCTAAGGACCAATAGTTCCAAAATAGATTAAGAAGAATTAAAATATGTGATTGGCCTCATAACCAGCAAAGTAAATCAGTAACTTAAAAACTTTCCAAAACGAAAACTACCCATCCTAATATCTTTCTGATGAGGTCTACCAAATACAGAAGGAAGATGTAATTCAAATTCTACATTTTTGTTTGCTTGTTTGTTTTTTAGCTAACAGAGAAATAAAAACACTCTCCAATTTAAATTATGAGATTAGCATAGACATTATAGCAAAATAAGACAGAGTTAGAACGAGAAGGAAAAATTATGTTCATGGAAAAAGTTGCAAAACCCCCAAATAAAATATTAGCAATCTGGCTAAGCCATATGTAAAAAGATAATTTGGTTTCACATAATTTAAGGCATTTGGAATAATAATATTAGTTTAACACTATGAATCAATTAACCTGGTCCACATTGTCAACTGATTACACAAAAATAAAAACATAAATTATGACAAATTGACAAAGATAAGGCATTTGATAAAGTTCTACAAATGTTCTAGAGTCAAATATTTTCGGCTCAAATTATGACTCTGTATTTACTTTGTGAATAACCTTGCAAAGTCATTTATCTTTGTTTCTCAATTTTCTTCTCTGTAAAGCTGAGCTTGTTGTAGAACCTTCTTTGAAGGGATTTTGTGAGGATAAATTTAGATAACTCAGGTAAATCCTTTAGAAAATCACCTGGCAGATGATAAACCAGCACTATGATTATTTCATCATGGCTAGTGTCTGTATCATTACTACTCCAATAATGCCTATCATTAAACTCTAATCTCCCAACATTAAAAAAGTTACCTCTTGGCCCACAATTTCTCTCCATCTGCTACCCTATCCCCAGTTTCTGTCATAGCAACACTAAGCATTTTGTTTCTTTTTTTAAAAAAAATTTTTAACATTTATTTATTTTTGAGAGACAGAGAGAGACAGAGTGCGAGTGGGGAGGGGCAGAGAGAGAGGGAGACAGAATCTGAAGCAGGCTCTAGGCTGAGCTGTCAGCACAGAACCCCACATGGGGCTGGAACCCACAGACCACAAGATCATGATCCGACTGAGCCACCCAGGCTCCCCACGCATTTGCTATAAACTGTCTCCCCTCTACATTTACCGTATTTCAATTTCAATCATATTTTGTCAAAGTTCGCCATGACCTCTATTTTACTAAATCTGATGACACTTTGTCTTTCTCTCGTGGAAATGCTCAGCAGAATCTGATACAGTTGGATTCTTCTTTCTTTTTTGGATGAACTTAATCTGATCTCCCTTTTCATTCTTCAGCTCTATATTCAGTGGAACTTTTTGACACTTCTAATCAGAGATGCCTCAGTCATTCTACCACATTATACTAACATTGCCCCATAACACATATGCCATCAGAAATTATCATAATTTGCTTTTTTCTTTTTAATTTTCACTTTACTGGATGGTAAACATCACAAGAATAAAACCTGGTATATCTTAGTCTTTGTACTAATTCCAATGCCTTGAACAGTGCCTAGTGTAACATAGGCACATATTGGTTAAATGAACTGACAGAGTACATGGTATAACATATAAACAGATGTCTGACAAAAGGAATGACGATTTTTTATCTTTCCAGCTTATGTACGTCTGAAGGAAAGTTACTGGTGGCTTGTTTAGTCAATGATCCTCTGAGTGGTATGACTAGATGCCCAAATATAACTCCAAAATAGCCATGGACCAATATTCTCCCTACTCTGAACTGCCATCCTTTTATGTTCCTTTCTTTTCCCCATCAGTCAGAAACTGCCATCCTATTGGATCACCAGTTTTGTTTTTTTCTGTTTTCATAAGGAATTCTCTCTGCAGAGCACTTGGCTCTTCCTTTATTCTAGCCTTTCCTTCCCAGAGATGCTGTGCCTAGAAACATCACTCCTTCACCCAAGCAGATCTGCTGCTAGCTTATTCGACTCTGCCGGGTGTCTCCCCCAACTGATATTTTTTTCAAAAGACCCATTGTGGGGCATCTGGGTGGCTCAGTCGGTTGAGCGGCCGACTTCGGCTCAGGTCATGATCTCACGGTCCGTGGGTTCGAGCCCCGCGTCGGGCTCTGTGCTGACAGCTCAGAGCCTGGAGCCTGCTTTGGATTCTGTGTCTCCCTCTCTCTCTGACCCTCCCCCGTTCATGCTCTGTCTCTCTCTGTCTCAAAAATAAACGTTAAAAAAAAAAAATTAAAGAAAAAACAACAAAGACCCATTGTTTCTCCACCCAGATTCATTTCTGCTAACGATGTCCATTCCCTCTCATAAGTTTATGCTTACTAAAACTGCAACAACAGACATGATCAGAATTCTCTTCTATGAAATTCCAAAGAGCCATGTAAAATTAAAAGTATGGCCAGGCACATGTTCCAACGAATCTTCTGTGATAGGTAAAATAATTCTCAAACCATTCTGTAACAGTTAGGTTTGTCTACCAGAAAACACTAAGGGACGGTGAGGGCTTAGTTCCTTCACATTCTAACCAAACCCTCTCAGCTCTGACCCCCAAGGTAGTGCTATAGTAGTTCTCTAGCGATATCTTAAAAATAAGTGAGTACACTAACACACGCAATTGAGAAAGGCATAAAGTTGTTTTAAAACATTAAATCGAGCATTTGTTTTATGTAACCAATCAACTAAGAAAGAACTGACCATCAGATGGCCTGAACTTCACACTTAAACAAAACACTATAATTTTCAAATCACTGCACAGATTATTTTATTTAATTTATAGTATTATGAGAAAGTTAGAACTCCCAAAAGCTATTATCACTAGAAACGACCTAAGTTGCCATCTACTTCAATTTCTTTATTTCTATAATAATGATGGCGATAATAACACCACATTACTGATTTCATTATCTTATTCCTTTGTAAGAAACTGAATATATTTTTAAAATTAATTTCAAAGTTGACTTTGACTAGTCAGCGTTCTTCTGTCTCAGTAACAGTGCGACTTGTGTCAATTATTTCAGATACATGATGTTCCATCCTATATGGCAGCAGATTTTTAAATCATGTTCTCAGAATATTGTTTAAATTAAATATAGGAAGAAAATGTAAATTAGAAGATTTAAGAGACGAAGAGGATGTAACATACTGGCAGTTGTCGTACATGTATTATCTTTTATCTGAAAACCTGGCAAATGCGTAGAACTTGTACCATATTCTGCAAACTCTGAAACAAAGTTTGACATGTGCCACAATGTTAAATCTACCAATGTCAGTTACTAGTACCTTCTGTGAAAGTGTATTAAATTCTTTTATGTCAGTCTTCTTTCTTTCCAGATGCAACTTTGGAAGTTTCATAAGATATTCATGACCCAGAGAACTCTATTAATTTGTTTCCTCGTAAGTTTTTTTTTTTTTTTTTTTTAACCTGGCTTTATGGAATCTGTTCAGAAGAATATAAATACCTGGAAACTTACAAGAACTTTTGTCGTTTTTCTGCATACCAATTGCCTACCTGTAAAAGAGAAAACTTCAGCTTCAGTTAGCAGCTGGTACCAAGGCAATCATGGAGTCCACCACATCCTTGCTGTGACTCTCTAGATGCCAAACAGACCCTTTTCTGGAGAAACCTTAAAGGGATAACAAGGTTAGAATCTGGGAGTTTGATTGCTCCCATAATTGTTTTCAGCAGGTGAAGCTTTGGTTAAAGTACGTTTCATATTTTAAGCAACTTCCAAGAAATTATGATTTTGTTGACTCATAGATATTACAGTTTTAAGAGTCCAGACTAAAAGCTTCTGCGCACTCTTATTGTTTTCACCCAGGTAATAAGTTATTCCACATTATGGATGACGCAGTTGGGTTTCTGGGAGCTCAAGTGCTTTGAAAAATATTTCCCAGTTAATTCAACTAGAAATACTTAGTACACTGTCATACTTGCCTGGTTAGTTCTTATTTGTTGGTCCCTCTCAAAATATTCTAAGCACAAAAAAGGTATATATAAAGGGATCACGTTCATGTTTATCACTTTTGAATCACTGGCTCCTAGCACCCTGCTTGGCACATACAAGTTCAATGTTATTGGAAAAAACTAATAAACAGAGAATGATAGTTCCAGTCCTGAACCACAGTATACTACTCATGTGTGGGTATAAACAAGTGTTTGTTGCAGTTAGAGGTTGTGAATGACACATTTTATTTGCATTTAGTAAAATCATAAAGCCAAATAATTTTTGAAATAGGAGAGGACTGTATCATACCCTACCACAAAAAAAAAAAAAAAAAAAAACAGAAAAGAAAAAAAAAACCCACTATTTTTCAGTCCTTCAAACTATAGAAAAGAGTATGAATATTGAAACAAAAAATAAGAAACAATACTTATGTCATATTGTTCAATGGAGCTCAAATGAGGCTTTATTTCTTAGAGTGATTGATACCCTCGACGAACAGAATCTAACAAAACATTTGTAAGCTCTTCAGGAAATGTTATATGTTCCTCTCTCTCACCAGAGGAATTTCTTTCTGAGCCAGAGTACTCAATAAATTTCACATTGAAAATTAACTTCAAAAGTATGGTGCTTTCCTACCATCATCATTATTAAAGGCCTCCAGGTGCTCAGTCCTCAGCCTCTTTCAGGCAGGAAACTGTTCAGGATTTTTTTTTTTTTTTTTTTTTTTTTTTTTTTTTTTTTTTTTTTGACAGCATTCGAAACAGAGAGCAAATAAACCCATCTACAACCTCAAAGACCTATCTGTCAGTTGCAGATTGACAGGTCTTTGTTTTGTTTTCTTTTGTTTTGCTTTACTTTGCTTTATCCTGAGGGCACTAATGGCTGCTAATAATTGTGACATAAAGATAATCAAAGAAGAGACACAAACAGCATTATATATTAGAGAATACCATCAGATTGCCGTGAGCATCATTTTTTTTTCTCATCTCCCACTAACATGCATGTGTTTACATAAGGTTTCTTTCAAATACAACTGTCAGAAACCATCATACCAAATTGATACTGTTTAGTATTCAGGTGGTCACTTATTGTGCCAGAAAAGAATGGAAACAACATATTAACAGAGTGACTTTCCTGTAGAAAACACCTATTCTTTTTTAACATGCACTTATTTACCAGAGCTCTATCATTATATGAAATATCTCTTAGGTTTTGAATAATCATTTATCAGATCAACTCTGTAGTGATTTTATTCATCAGCCAACTGGAAATTTATTTGCATTCACAAACTCGGTGTTCTGTCATGTATAGTCACTCTAAAAAAACAAACAAATAAAAAAACAGGAAAAGAAAAAGAAAGATGTTGCTGTTTGAAATGTTTTATTCTGATGCACAGATGATCAAGTTATTCTAAGGTTTCTTTCCTAATCCATAAAATGGATTGTGTATTATTCTATTCTTATAATTTTAAAAGTCCTGGCTTCTAGAGAAAAAAAATAAAGATTTAAGTGGCTTTTTGTTTTGAAGATAATATATAAAGTGTGCATAAATATATATTTGATGAAATTTGCTCAGCAATTTAGCTATCTTGAAAAATCTGAGGGAAAATACTAATAGAGGCCTGGTATTTGATTTTACATTAGTCAGCAGTTTTCCCCTTTTAATTTAAATAAACACATGAGCATCATGGGTCATTTCATTTCCATGTTTCTATTCTGCTGCTATAGATTTTAACACAATAGCTGGTCTAAGGGGGTATTGCTATGTTCAGAGGCAAAACAAACTTTAAAGAGATTTCTCTTTTTCATTAATGGCTATTTTAACGACCTCAGTGGAGTAAGATCATTTTTTCATTGCCTCACTTGGAGATTTCTTATTTGAAGCAAACTTAGAGAAACCAACTAAATGAGAAGTTAATCTTCAGATTTCTTGCATTGTCCTATGAAACATCTTTCCTGGCCAGGCCATGCATCTCAAACAGCCCATCATTCCCAATGCCCATCTCTGTGCAATGCAGTTGTATGCCTGTCCCTGAAGGAAGCTACTGTGAATCGGAATGAGAATCTGTATGTGTGGCTATTCCTGACTATTGTAGGGATCGAATTCTCATGTCAAAATGGCTATAGAGGCACTGGTTTATGATGAATCCTGCCAAGTACCAAAATTTGCCTATGAGAGCTGCTCTGTACCACACTGTGACTAGTAAATAAACCATATCTTCTCTCTCAGGGCTTTTAATTATGAGACACACAGAAATACAAAGACAGCTAAGTGCCTTAGAGGCCAAAAACCATTTGGACTGTTGTCACTTTGGATGCTTTCTGACTGCAGCTAATAAAATACTCTATCCCAAACTGATTGAATAATGAGAGAACCACATTTTCTCAAATAAAAATTCCAGAAGCAGGTGTGGTCTAGAGGAAATATTTGAAGGCTCCAGCTTCACTTCCCAGGGAAACACACACTGTTCATGGCTTTGCTCTCAGATGGAAGCAAAATGCCTACAGTGGTTTAATAAGCAACCTCCAGAGCCAGCAATACCCGAAAACAAAGTAGAGATACCATTTCTTCTCTGGCTGTACTGTCTTTAGTGCAAGGAAACCTTTCCAGATTCCCTCCAGGATATTTACTCTCCCATATCCTTCAAAACCAAATCACTAGCAAAGGGAATAGGATTATCATGATTTACCCAGTTTAGAAGATTCATTTGAGGAACATAGCATTTTGGAGATTCCACTTCAATGAAGAAGGAAATACTAAGAGCAAAGAGAGTAAGAAAATATAATTAGACACGGTGCCAGGGTAGCTAAGTCAGTTAAGTATCCGACTCTTGATTTCGGCTCGGGTCATGATCTTACGGTTCGTGGGTTCGAACCCCACATTGGGCTCTGCACTGACAGTGTGGAGCCTGCTTGGGATTTTCTCTCTCCCTCTCTCTGTCCCTCCCCTTCAAAATAAATAAATAAACTTTAATAGAAGAAAGAAAGAAAGAAAGAAAGAAAGAAAGAAAGAAAGAAAGAAAGAAAGAAAAGAAAGAGAGAGAGAGAAAGAAAGAAAGAAAGAATGAATGAATGAATGAATGAATTAGAATAGAATAACAAAGCTGAGTCAGGATAACAGTAAGCAGAATTGTTTTTTCTTGAAACCTATCAGATCCTCCTAAAACTTGGCTGCAAGTATGCAAATGATTCTATTTTCTGAGCCTACTATCCTGTGTATCTTTGCAACAAAATTTCATAAGTTGAATCAAATTTAACAAGTTCCTATCAACTTCCAAAGACTCCAGCACAGCAACCTGGTCACTAGTTACACCCCAGACGCCAGACCTTTTCTTACTTCTTAACCTGTGTTGTAAAGCACTTTTTTCATACCTCAGTCCTTTAAACCTTACTCGTTATCATTTAGAGTAAAAATATCATTTAGTGCCATAACTTCTTCCCGGATTCAAACTGTCCTTGGCCTAATCAGAACTTAAGTAGGAAAGGGGTTTGCTTTAGGCCTCTCTACCTTACTGTTAAAGATGCTCCCTGTTTCCAAACTCTGTCCCTTTTTCATTTTCTTACTCCTTACTTGCTATCTCGGTTTTCTATGGCTTTCCTTGACTCAGTCATCGCTGGAAGGAAATCAATCATGACTCCACTTAGGATTCTACTGTTGTTAGCTATTCACCATTAGTTTTCCTGCAACTGCCATCATTGCCATGGCCACCACAAGAAATCCTAGAAAGGGAGAGCCTTCTCCTGTGACTACAATTCTTTTGACCAACTCAACAAACTATAGCTCTTTCAGCAGGGTAGCTTTTAAAAAAGTATATTAGTTTCAGGGCGCCTGGGTGGCTCAGTCGGGTAAGTGTCCAACTCTCGATTGAGGCTTAGATCTCAGGGTTCATGAGTTTGAGCCCCTGCATTGGGCTCCATGCTCAAAGTGCACAGCTTGCTTGAGATTCTCTCTGCCCCTCTCCTGCTTGTGTTCTCTCTCTCTCTCTCTCTCTTTCTCAAAATAAACAAACTTAAAACAATTAAAAAAATAAAAATAAAAAATTGCTGTGCAATAAATTGCTACAACTTAACACACTAAAACAATACAAATTTATTATCTCAGAGTTTCTGTGGGTGAGAAGTATAACACAGTTGGCTGGGTCCTTTGCCCCAGATCTCACGAGATGGTAGTTAAAGTGTTGTCTTGGGCTGAGTTCTCTTCTGTGTACTCACTCTTCCATGCTCACAAGATTATTCGTGGAATTAATTTCCTTGAATCTGTAGAATTCATGGGGTTTCCTTTTTCAATGACAGCAAGGAAATTTCTCTGACTTTAGGAAAGCCCAGTTCCTTATACGTGTTCACATAATTAGGTAAGTCTCATCCAGGATAATCTCCTTTTTGATTAATTAAAACACAACTGATTTGGGACCTAATCATGGGGGTGATAATCCATCATATTCATGGTCCCATCCAGACTCAATGGGAAAGGATTATAAAAGGTGTATACACCAGAGGGTGCGAAAATTGAAGAGCAAATTAAAATTCCGTCTATCACAAAAGACATCCTTCATTTTTACTTTATAGTCCTTATGTTAGGCAATTGGGATAAAGAGATGAATGAAGGTTTATCTCTACTCTTAGAGAGATTAATTTGGAAGGCATATGTAAAGAGAGTAAATAAAGGCAATGGGATAAGTACTGTGATAAAAAATAGTCACGGAATGCAACAAGTCAGTAGAGGAGAAATGCCAATCCAGTTTGCGGGAGAAGAAAGATACGGGTCACAACGTTAAGAGGTGAAAATCTCAGAGATGAGTAAAAGTTGTTCAGGTTAAAAGTTAGAGAAAGGAGAAAACCAGCAGATGTCAGAGAAAAGAGAAGAGAGAGAGAAAATCTTCACAGACCTTGAAGTATATATTGTTCATTGATTAAATTAAGAGGCCATTAGACTGAGGTGCTTTTAGCAACCTACTAAGCAAACCAAAGCCCAAGCTTATAAGTGTATCAACTTTAAGAAATCAAAACCTAAGGACAACAGCCACAGACAATTAGCCTTTCCCAAATAATGCAACTTCTCAAGCTATAGGCAGTCAAATGACTTTCTTGCTTTGCTGCTACCTCTTCTCTGTAAGTCTTTTCTTAACTTCTTCAGGGTGGAGCATTGGCCACACCCACTTGATTCTGGCCAATCTGGATCAATCTTTGCTCAAATAAAACTTTAAACATTTTAAACATGCCTTACTTTATCTTTTAACAGTATCAACATGTAGCAAGTCATGAAATACTAGCCATTTTTCATTTTTCTAGAGGTTGAAGTTGGAGACAAGAAGTGGAAACTGTTAAAATGGACATTGGTATTATACTGAGAAGAGTGAATGCCATTGTATAATGTGACAACTTACTCTATTGTGAATAGGAAACTAAGAGAGTAGTTTCTCTTATACCGCAATATACTCTATTACTGCAATACCGTTATTGCAGACTCAGGTCAGAGATAACAGGGAATGAGGTATTACAACAGCACCACAGCCAGGAGAAAGAGGAGGAATTGTCATTGAGGAGGCAAAGGTGGGCAAGACTTGACAATTGCCAGTATTGAGAGAAAGGCCCAAACAATTCCTCATTTCTCATCTTGGCAATTAGTCCTATAGTGGTGTACTATAAGTAAGAGAAAGCAAAGGAGAAGAATTTATGGACCTGGGATTGGAGAAGAAATGACTAATGCAGTGTGAGTAAATTCCTTTTGAGGTTCTTGTCGGATGTGCAATTGCAATGTCCAAAACACCATTTTAAATATAAACTAAAGCATATATTTATAAGTTGGAAGCGTAGAGAGAATTCTGAGATCTAGACGTTAGAGGCAACAGCACAGAAGTTTTAGATAATCATATTAAAATGCCCTAGAAGAATATATGGAGTAAAAAAACAATGAGCCAATAATTAAATAATGGTCAGAAGGAGAGGAAGGATCTTCGAAGCTATTAGAGAAATGATAGCCTAATAACTAGAGAAGTTGGACAAAAAAGAATCGTAAAAGTCCAACAAGAAATGCCAACGATGCCACATAAGACTGTATAAAATAAGATAAAGATGAGAAGGCACTTGCCACTAGATATGGGATTTAGAAGGTCATTGAGTACCATCATTAAAGAAGTTTAAGGAAGTGTTGGAAAGAAAAAGCCACGTGAAAGTGTCCGTGGGATAACAGGAGGTGATGAAATGGAAATAACACTGAAGACTATTCTGAAGAAGTCTACACATGAAGAAAAGAAGTTTAAGAGAAAATCTAGATGAGGCATAAATTTTAAAAAATGTAAAGCTTAGAATATTTGTAGGTTGCATGTAATAAATCAATACAAAACTATTAAAGTAAAGGAGTCAGAAAAAATAATTCTTAGAAAGAAATCATGGAAGAGAAAATGGAAATCAAAAGCACTGATAAAGGGGATTCGTCTTGAGAAGCAGAGGTAGTAATATCCTACTGAGGTTGAATAGAAGCAGATATGGCAGAAATATAACTATGTTAGACAATAAGGTTTTGTTAATGGAGTTCAGACCAGATTACTACAATTTGTCTTTTTGCTTATTTGTTCGTCTTACTAAAATAAAAGTGAAATTAGGGTAAAGGGTTTGTTTAGAAGACTTGCATTAGGTAAGTTTTTCAGAGTTTATATGTACATATGTGTGTGTGTGTGTGTGTGTATACACATATATATATTTAATATATATTATATAATTTAATTTATATAATTTAAACATAGTTAATATATATAATATAATATATATATATATTAAAATTATTCCTTTCAGTACAATTGTGTGCTTTTGTCCAGCTACATTTAGCCATGTTGGCACAGGAATTAAATGGGCAGAGACATGGAATCAACCTGGAGCATTAGGTCCCATTATCTTGTTGCCATCTTTACCCTTAGTGCTTATATAATAAGATTCTAGTTGCCACCAACAGAGCTGCTGGTATTCAAATGCATTCATCTTTAAAGACTGAATATAACAGCATTCAATTGATAACCACCTCCTTTCTCCAACATGTGCTATTGATTCTTTCTCCTAAATACGTCTCCAGTTCCAAAGCTGTCACTTCAGTTCAAGGAAGTACCATCTCTCCCGTAATCTGAACTAGTGTCACTTTTCATGTTCCACCCCCTTCTTTCTCTCACTTTCATTATGAAATCTTTAAACATCAAGAACACTGTTGAAAACAATGGTAGGTATTTATTTGGTCATACATACCACAGAGATTTTAAAGAAAAATGAGATTAAATATAACTAAAATTCTTTTATACTTCTTTCTGATTGTACCCCTATCTTCTCTTTCCAAGACTAAGCACTGTCCTGAATTGGTGTCTATCACTTCCATGTATGTTTTTAAAATAAATTTACCACACGTTCATCATAAATTAAAATATATGAATATTGTTTTTCATACTTTAAAATCATTTAAATGATATCATACTTTATGCACCATACTAGGTCTCATTTTTTAAATATGACTTAATTGACAATAAATTCAAACACATAATTACTCAAGCATATTTAGCAAAATATGCAAAATAGAGGCAAATGTTGCAAATGAATAATGAACTATGCTATGTTTATGAATTGGAAAATTCAGTATTGTTAAGACTCGATTTCTCTTTGAGCTATAGATTCAACACGATCCTTTTCTTTTTTTTTTTTAATTTTTTTTTTCAACGTTTATTTATTTTTGGGACAGAGAGAGACAGAGCACGAACGGGGGAGGGGCAGAGAGAGAGGGAGACACAGAATCGGAAACAGGCTCCAGGCTCTGAGCCATCAGCCCAGAGCCTGACGCGGGGCTCGAACTCACGGACCGCGAGATCGTGACCTGGCTGAAGTCCGGCGCTTAACCGACTGCGCCACCCAGGCGCCCCATCAACACGATCCTTTTCAAAATTGCAGTGTGATTTTTTTTCAAATAAATTTGACAAGCTGACTCTAAAACATATATTAAAATACAAATGATCAGTGTGCCTGGGTGGCTTAGTCGGTTAAGCATCTGACTTAGGCTCAGGTCATGATCTCACGAATTGGAATTTTCTGAGTCCAACACATCCCCACCATACAATTCAGAAATTCTATTCATTGGCATTCCGACTAATACCAATTATTTTATTACTGCTGTAGCCAAGCACTTAAAATGACCCAAGGACCCATGAATAGGTGAAAAGATAACCAAAATATAGTGTATCCATATGGAATACTATTTAGCAACAAAAAGGAAAGAAATACTACATCACTTAACATGTGAATGAATTTAAAAATAATTTTGTTAAATAAAAGGGTCCAGGGATGCCTGGGTGCCTCAGCTGGTTGACTGTCTGACTCTTGATTTCAGCTCAGGTCATGATCCCAGGGTTATGATATAGAGCCCCACATTGGGCTCTGCACTGAGCTTGGAGCCTGCTCAAGATTCTTTCTCTCTCCCTCTGCCCCTTCCCCCAACTCATGCTCTCTAAAATAAACTAAAATAAAAATAAAAATAAAATAAGATAAATAAAAGGGGCACCTGAGTGACTCAAGAGATTGTTTTCAGTTCAGGTCATGATGTCATGGTTGGTGGGATTAAGCCTAGCATTGGGCTCTGTGCTGACAGCACGGATCCTGCTTGAGATTCTCTCTCTCCCTCTCTCTGCCTCTCCCCTGTTCATGCTCTCTCTCCCTCTCCCAAAAATAAATAAATAAACTTTAAAAAATTATGAATAAATAAATAAATAAATAAATAAGGCCAGGCATGAGTACATACTATATTGCTCTGGTAGCATAAATTTCAAGACAATGAAAACTAACACGTAATGATAGAGAGTAGAGTGTTGTTTGGGAAGGGGTTGAAAGGAATTATAGTCTGCAAAGGTGAACATTGTGTATAAGTCAAACAAAGTAATATTGTCACTAAAAAAAAAGAAAGAAAAAAGTAAATTAGAGATACAAGTATACAATTTGGTAAGTTAGCCAACAACAAAAAATCTTGAACAATAATAAAGCTTTCAGAATAGATTTAGGAAGGAGTGCCTGGGTGGCTCAGTTGGTTAAGCAGCCAATTCTTGATTTCAGCTCAGGTCATGATCTCACAGTTCGTGGGTACGAGTCCAGGTCAGGCTCTGTGCTGACAGTGTGGAACTTGCTTTGGACTTTCTCTCTTTTCTTCTCTCTCTGCCCCTCCCTCACTTGTGCTTTATTTTTCTCTCAAAATAAATAAATGAACATTTAAAAAAAGTGGATTCAGGAAGAGGAAATAGGGACCAGTGTGAGTGAACAAATCTTCATCTTCACATTGCATCTTCATTGCACACATAAAAATTAACAGAATAGTAAACAAGCATGTATATTTTTTTAGGTTGTGGAACAGAAATACCCAAGAGTTAAAAGAAAGAAATAGATATAAAAACTTGGCTCTGAAGAACACACTTGGAGTGAATGTTTAATGGATCAATATACCATACTTATAAATGATCACTTGTTTGTTTTTAATAAATTCTTCATTCACATTTAACTTTCTCCCTCATGCAAATCTGTTAAATGATTTTTATTTATTTTTAATTTCTTTAATGTTTATTATTTTGAGAGAGAGAGAGAACTAGTGGGGGAGAGGCAGAGAGAGAAGGAGACACAGAATCCGAACAAGCTCCAGGCTCTGAGTTGTCAGCACAGAGCCCTACATGGGGCTGGAACTCACAGACCACGAGATCATGACCTGAGCCGAAATCTGATGCTTAATCAACTGAGCCACCCAGACATCCCTATATTATTTTTAAAAGACATTCTTCTCAACTGATAGTTTTTCTAGACCTAGTACATGCCTTTTTTTTGCTTACTTTCTCAGGTATAAGCTCTAGACATTCACCCACACACTTTGTGCCTTATTTTCTTTAAGAAATATTATTCCTGCCTGTCCAGAGAATGGAACAACAACCCCCAAAGTAACCTTCATCTTTTTTCTCAAGAAGGCTTATCATAAGGTATTTTATGCAAATAAAATTCTTATAACTTTTTCTCTGTAACCTTGTGTTTGTTCATAAGAACTATATCCCTTTCCTTTCCCAGGTTACAAAATTAGAGCCCCGTTCAATATAGGAAACCATGGAAATTCCCAGGTGACAAAGACAAAAAAGCAGAGGAGGTGCTGTAGGTCAGAGGAAAAGCAATGGTTTCATCTGTATGTGCAAAACTGTAGCTTGGTCATAGAAATTTGGTCTAACCAACCATAGAATGTTGGAATTGGAAAGAAACATATTGGGCCCAATTGACTAAACTATTTCACTATGGTCCTCAGTGTTCCTCATTTGCTAAACATCAGCAGGTATGAGAAATTTGCTTTTAGACCTCAACGTGTATTCTTGTCTGAATTTCACAATAAGACCCAACTTTCAAATGTGCAGAAAAAGGTGGGTTTGATTCTTTTATTGAGTTTCATAAATATTTTTTGTTTACCATTTTTGTCATTTGCAGACTCCTGAGAGTATTCCAAGATCCCTGATAATATTGCCAAGCATGCCAAAATGCTAATATTCATTCTGTCTGGAATTAAAACTGGGGGGGTGAAGGGGTGGGATCTAAGGATGTTAAGCTGTAATAATTTTTTTAGCTCAAAAAGCATTGATTTTAACACAAAAATTTAAGCAACCTATCCATTTCAAAGAATCTATTTCTGTGCTCATTTCTATATTCTAATAGAAACAAAATAGATAAATTGATCAGAATGTAAATCCACCTTTGAAAGAATAACTTCCATGTATGGGTGTTAATATATATGTATGTATAAATTCCAAATGAACGCTTAACTATGTCTATGAATGAACAGATAAAAAGACATTCAATGTTCAAACTTATTGATATCCTTTAAAATGATGATGATAAAACCTCAGAGGAAGATAGATTCCTATGTCTTCATTCTGAGTCTATGGTGGTACCTGGGAAGAGTATTTATTTACTAGTATTTAGATTTACTTCTGAGAAAAATGAAAGGTTTTGGTAATGTTCATCTCTGTAATTAAAAAATTGTATTTAATTAGTCTTTTTTAAAATCTTTGATTCCCAAGTTCTAGCCAAGTACCTGACACAAAGGTCTAATGATACAATAAATGTCTGCTGAATTACTGAGTGAATAAAAGGACACAAACACTTTTGATTTCTTGTATTTGCAAGTTTTTCATGCCTAAATTATTCTCTAACATAATTTAAACACTATCAGTAGTCATTTAGCTTTCATAGAAGTAGAATACGAAATAAAAAGAACTTTTAAAAAATTCCTACTTGCCTGAAAAAGTCAGTGAAGCACAAGTTTTCATTGTCAAAATCCAAGGATGCAAAATCAACCATTAATCAGAAACTGCCTCTTCCTGTGGAATGAATACAGTAATAATATTAATAACAAAAATACCGTGAAGTAGTTATCCTCTATATATTGTCTACATTAACAAATATCCAGATAATTTGAGTTCAAGTAGATGAGTACTTTTACTTGGCATTTGCAGTGACCTCCTTTTTATAGTCACTGAAACGATTTAATCTAGTGGGGGTGAGGAAAGGAGAAATTGTTACATTTTCAGTTTAAAAATTGGTAATCCCTTCTATGGAAGAATCAGCATATTTTTTCATCAGAACCTTTTAAAGAATTAAATCAAAAGGGGGAAAGTATTCATTATCTCTTTTTCAAAATTCAAAATGAGATTATTTATAAATTTGCTTGCAGAAACTTTGACCACATTTTTAAAAAAACTTTCTGAAAGGTGAATCAGTTGACTGATAAGAACCTGAGCTTTTCCATAAAGAATATATTTTAAATTAGGGCTTAGATTTATCTACCATATAGCTTTTATTTAAAAATATAAAATAATACATTTCTTAAATCTTGCAGAATTAATATTGCTGTAAGAGTATTTTTCTCTCTGGGTATACTTAACTATGTCAATCTTGTTTTCATTGTCAATGGTAGAATGGAGAAATACAACATATTACAATACAACTAATCTCCAAAATAATCACTACTGGGAAGAAACCTGGCATAATACTAATAAAATAAGATGTCTACATACTAGGTAAATGACACTGGCTGTGGTTAAATGTCAGCTTTATTTTTGTAGGTACAGAGTCTAAAACTAGGGATTAGAGATGTTCATATTCACCTATTGAATATAAAAATATCATTGATAAAACCAAATCAGGCACATTGCATGAAAACCTTTTGAACTTTAATCACACATGGATAATGGAAAATTTGTCACAGACTTCACGAAGTGAGATTGTGATTTAATTTGGAAACATGTAATGAGAGAGGCTTGCATAAGACAGTCATTAATTCAGGTCCTGAAGATGCATAACCGAAGACACCCTTCTGCAAATTTTCCCAGGTGTATGTTGTATGCTAATTCATTCTGTCCCTGGCTGTCTTGCCTAAAGACATGTATGGTTTTTCAGTTCCTCCTTCAACTCTGTGAGCTGTGTGATTTTTTTTCCCATAAATTTACTCTTTTCGCTTAAGTTATCTTAAAATGTGTTAAAGCTAGCCAGAGTTTATTTCTGATTGCTATCAAACAACTTAAACGACTCTCAAAATCAGTAACAAGAGTAGGTTATGGACAACCTAACCTTGGAAATATGGAGTATTGGGAATTGGTTATTAGGTTGAAATGAGCCAAAAGGCTGAAATGCTAGCTCATATTCTACTGCTTCCTTTGTTGACCTGAAGCCACCTGCCTACTACCTATTTACCTCCTAGTATCAATTTTTGTATTAGAATCATTCACTACTATTTATTAGAGATAAATTACCTTATATTCAATTGTAAATGATTAGAAGGAAATGCGTAATTCATAAGACTGGGTGGGGGGAGTTGACCAAACAGATCAGAGGAGCAACAGGAACTAGCATGCTGTCTTCACCAAGTAAACATTCTTTTTTTTTTTTTTTTTTTGATACACACCTCTTGGTTTGATATTGAGAATTTTTGGAGACTGAATGTTTGATGACAAGATGCAGGAAGGAAAGTTTCATCGACCTTCATAAGGTCCCTGGCTGGGACTGAGAATTAAGTGACAAAGACAGGGTAACAGGGAAAAAGCATACATATTTTATTAACTTTTTACATGTACATGGAAGCCTTCACAAGACAATGAAGACCTGAAGAAGTGACCAAAGAAAGAAGCTTTCAAACCTTTAAGACCAAGAAACGATAAATTCGTAAAGAATTGTCAAGACAAATGGGTTTGGTCTAGAGGTAGTAAATGGTGAAGAAGTAGGAAGATAAGGGTTAGTTTAATAAGGTTTGTTTGTACAGATGTCTTGGCCTCAAATTCCCTATCTCTGATAAGAATGTCTTCCCTCCTACTGGTATACAGACATCACCTTTCACAGGGGAGTCTTATGACCCGATTCAGGTAAGAAGGGTGGGGGTGGTGAAATGTGGATATCAGAGTGACCTTCTTGCTTCTGCTGTTGTGTGTGTGTGTGTGTGTGTGTGTGTGTGTGTGTGGTGTGTTTTTTAATTCCTTTGGCTTAAGCTATATGATACATCATATTATGAGGTAGCATATCCTGATGCCCATCAAGGACACCAGCAAATGCCCATCATAAACTAGGCATATCAGATCAACACCCAATAGTACACCATTTTAGTCGTAAAGGCAGAGATGTGAATGAGAAAGTTGTCCAATCTACATATGTGCTACTGTTTTCATATTGTCACCTGTTCCACAGTCCACAAGTATGGTCCCGTGAAGAATTTCCTATGACTGCATGATTGAGACTGAAAAACCTCTAGCCTCATTTACAAAAGGCCCAATAAACTTCACAAACTCTAGTTGGAAGCAGACGTCTTAGATTTTTCAATTTCACTAAGGAATGGCCTCTAAGGACTATATAAAGTGATTTTCAGTGGACATAAATAGGTCAGTTCATTTGTCTCCTACTTTACTGAAAAGTGAGATTACCATGCTCAATAAATTGTTAAGAACCTTGGAATAAACAAGATTGGAGGATTAGTGACAAGATTTGGGAATGGGAAATTGAACCACATAAAGTAAGTCTGGAATTTGAACATGTCTGTGTTTGATGTGATCACTCATCAAATCCTTTCCACCCTTATTCCCCATTCTCATTAAAGAAACTCCTCATAATCAGGTGACCAGACAAACACTCTCTAAATCTTGTCATCCTCTTCACTCAATCAGATGACCAGTTCATTGTTAAATGGGCACACCACAAAGCAACCATGCAAAAAAGGCAATGCACAGACTAAAAACCATGTATTTCCTTCAACACCGACCTGGTTACTTTAATTGCCAAGTTTTTTTGTTTTCTTGGAATAGAAACAAACTTTAAATTCCTTATATGTCAAAAAACTTGCAGAACATCTGGTGTCGGCTTGATTAATTGAAGGAGGACAGAATTATGTCCTCACTGGAACAATGCCTTAGAGTCATTTAGATTATTCTGAATTTGGATTGTGTACTGAGTTGAATATTGTACCCTAAATTATTTAAGGTCACATGTAATTAGTAATTAGTTAAGACAAGATCATACTGGATTAGGATAGGCCCTAAATCCAATATGACTGGTATCTTAATAAGAAAATGTGGACACAGAAACTGTAATATTTTGATTTGTAAAATAAGAAATTGTGAAGCTGAATAAAGGAAACTTCACTTAAAATAGAGTTAGGAGGCCAAAAGGGGGAGCTCTCACATGCTACCATTTCATCACCTACGGGAAGAAGCCTACTTTGCTACTCCAGCAGGAGGAAGATTTCTGTCCATGCCCACACAGCCTTGCCAATGAGAAACTGTCACAATGCAGCCAATCAGAAAAAGTCACCACCCAGAACTCTCACTTCCTTCCAATAGATTTTCATTCAAAGCAGCCTCTCCCAGCTTTCTCCTTTTTTCTCTATCAAGTAATGCTCCTCTCCTTTATTCATTGGATTTGCCTATGGCTTTCCCATGGCTTGCATGTATGTCCCAAATTGTAATACCCATGCCATTTCCAAATAAACCCAATTTGCTGGTAAAATAACTGGCTGTTTTATTTTCAAAGTCATCAAAATATATATTTGGTCATCCTCTACTGTTCCTGACATGTAGCTCCTAAAACATTATGATTTCCTATATAAGAACAATAGAGGCATCTTTTGTTATAATACTTAGTTTTGTTCACAGTTCCTAAAATAGCTCCAGAGCAATTAAAGGTTAAATGGATGTCTTGTTATTCTTATAGTAAGCCCCTTTCAACTTCACCTGAGTTTATGTTACTGAAGTTACTTTTATGAAGCCCCTAAGGTTGCACTGGTTTCCAGGGAAACCAATTAGGTATTTAGAGGGTTGAAACTTTGAGCTCCATCCCTGGAGTTGGAGAGAGTGACTGTAGATTGACTTAATCTCTAATGACCAATGATTTAATCAATCATGCCTAAGTAATGAATTGGCCATAAAAATCCCAAAAGGACATGTTTTAGAGACCTTCTGGGCCAGTGAACAAATGGAGGTTTTGGAAGAGTGGTGAGCCCAGAGAGGGTGTGGAAGCGCTAAGCCCTTTCCCATTGACCTTGCACTGCCCATGTCTTCCATCTGGTTGTTCCTGAGTTACTTCCTTTTATCATAAATCAGTAACTGAGTAAGTTAATGGCTTTCCTGAATTCTGTGAGCCACTCTAGCATATTAATTGAACCCAAGAAGGGAGTCGTAGGAACCTATGATCTGTAGCCAGACAGAAGTACAGATAACAACCTGGATTTACAGTTGGCATTTGAAGTGGGGGAGAGGAAAGGCAATCTGTGGGACTGAGCCCTTAAGCTGTGGGATCTGATGTAATCTCTAATTAGTGTAGAATTCAGTTACATTGTAGGACACCCAGCTGGTGTCCAAAGAATCTGAGAATTGCTTGGTTTGGGACACACACACACACACACACACACACACACACACACTTGGTGGCCCAGTGTGAGGAATAAATTTAAGAATTCTCTGAGCTTACACCAATGGGTTAACAAGACTTGGATTGGAAAGCCTCTACAGGGCGAAAGCACCCAGAGCTAATTAGAGAGAAAAATGTCTTGTTAACTCTTAGGTAGCATGCTCTATCTATTTTAGCCCCTAAAAAAGTTAAGAAAAACAGACATGGTTCCTGATACCTGCAGTAAATGGCCGTCTGCTTGGCTCCGGGATTTTGATTTGTCTTGACTCTAATGCCTTGACTCTAACACCGCATGCCTTCGAAACCCCCTTTTGCTCACACACATGACAATGATCACTGTTTTATTGTCTCTTTCTGCACATTTATCATATATATAAGCCTTCTGATCCTAATAAGTATGGAGAAAGGACCCTTACTCAGGGCTCTTGTCTCCTCCAGGACATTAGCCTCTCTCATATTCAATTCTGCATCTGCTATCTTGCTGAACGAGAGAGAATTACAGCCCAGTAGTGCTGTGAGTGTAATGTTAAGAGTAGAGACCCAGAGAAGTATTTTTCCTTTGTGGGAACACAGACCCAAAGAGAGAACACCACAGGAAGATGGAGACAGAGACTGAGTGATGTGTCTATAGCCAAGGAGCCCCAAAGATGGCTGGCAACCACCAGAAGTTAACAGAAAGGTATGAAAAAAATTCTTCCCTAGAAACTTCAGAGCACATGACCCTCCGACATCTTGATCTCAGGATTCTAGCCTCCAGAACTGTGAGAGAATAGATTTCTGCTATTTGAAGATACTCAGTGTGTGGTACTTTGTTATGGCAGCTTAGCAAACTAATACAGGTTTCTTTACATGTCAGATCTCTGCTAGCATCCCCTTCTGTGGATCAACCGAATCAAAACAAAATTTCTTCTGAGCAAAACATTCACTTCAAAATGAAAGAAGCACAAAAATTGTTTGGTGCGCAGAGGATTTATTGTAGTGTCTGGGTTGTCTCTTACTGGAAAAAGGTTGAATGCATCTTCAGTCATAGTGGGTTAGTGTGATAAGATTAAAGAAAGGCGCACAAGGTCATGTCCCTTGTGAAAATTGTAGACATAAGCGAAAGAGAAAGATTTTCAATGCTTATTTTATAATTCTGTGTACAAAATGAGAAGAGGAGGTGTATTTGTTTTCCAGAGATAATTTGATAATTTAAGATTTTAAATTATATTTCCTTTTCAGACAAGAGCTACATCTCCATACTGTCAACTGTACCCATTGGAATTGCAAAGTTTTGAGGTAGGATGGAGACTTAATAAGACAAATAAGTGATAAAAGAGATAACAACGAAACATGTTAAACCATAAGAAAGTAAGTTATAGAAAACAAAAACTAACCTCAGGGAGGTTGCAGGAATAAATAGTAGTCAAAGCAGAATAGAGGCTATATTTTATACAACACAATATAGGCATTTAATAAATGTGAATATGTTTTCATTATTACTTTTCTCTTGCTATCATTAACGTTATTAATTTATGAATCACTGCAAACTTAGAAAATAGATGATAATTGTAATGCTTAATTAAACTAGGCAAAGTGTTACCAGAGTAAATGAATAAGTAAAACTTCCAAGTTCATTTTATGAAAACCTCAGCAGTTTTATGTTATTAAAATCCATACTAGTAGGTTCTTTTTTTACAGATAAATTTTCTGATATTTTTCTACATCAAAAATTATATTAGTCCCATAATTTATATACTTATAACATAGGCAACCAAAAATATGTATTTTAGCACATTGTTATATATGTATCTTAGGTTCTACAGAAATTGAAGTAAATCAAAAAGTGTTTGATTAAAATATTTGAGGTGAAAAGAGAGAGAATTAGAATTTAAACAGTATTCAAGGTTTTCTACATTTTGTTATGAAACTGTTTTTTAGAAAACACATTTCAAGGAAAACTGGATTATATATAGGTTTATTTATAATTTAAGATCTCATCCCCCCAAAGATACAATTAGATTGTAGCAAATTACTTATTATAAAAATACTTTATATCTAATGAGCACTTCCTATGTGCAGGGCACCATTCTGAACTCTGTTCATATATGTGAGCTCACATTCACAGTTCAATGAAAGAATTATTGATATTATCCTCATTTTGCCAGAGGAACTATGGCATAGGGAAGTTAAAATAATCTCTCCAAGGTCATAGAAAATTGAAATAACATTCTTTAATATTAACTGGTTAAAATTGTGTAGAAAATAAGATTTCCCTCAAAACTCATAACCTAACATGGCATTTCTCCAAGTATGTTTTCCTTTCCCATTACAATATAATAAGCAATGTAGGAAAAAGAACTCCATGCCCACAAAACACCAAGAGATGTTGGTTTATACAAAGATAGCTGTGTGTGTGTGTCATATATCTATGTGTGTGTGTGTGTGTGTGTGTGCGTGCGTGTGCATTCATGTGTGTGTGTATGTATATGCATGAAGATTTTAGTCTTTAATAGACTAATGTATATTGCAATTCATGAAAAAAAAGGGTGTGGACAATTATTTAGCCAAAATATTTACTGAATTACCACTATATTCTAGGTACTGGGCTAGGAACTAAGGAAGCAAAAATGACATGTATATATATGTCTCCTTGAGAAGTCATGAATAATAAGGGCCAAGAAGAAATACAAGGTGTAGTTTAAAGATATAAAAAGTAATCTCAGGGAAGTTTTGGTAGGAAATGACATTTAAGGTTTTTGAAATAAAATCAGTAGAAAAATGAGTTACTTAGCTGAAGAGAAGTGAAGATTTTCCAGACAGAAATACATCATGTGCAAAGACGCTGAGGTTAATAGAATGGTAGATTCAGTAATTATGAGAAGTCCAGCACAGCTAGATTAGGAAGAATGAAAAGATACCACCAGAAGGTGAGCCCAATGAACTTGACTTAGGTTCAGAGACTTAGTGAGATTTGATAAGGATTTTTTATTTTACCTCAAGTGTAATTAACCAATAAAAAAAAGTTTTTTATCAAATGTATGTTACTATTAATTATCTATTATGTAAAGATAAAGGGTAATTGCCACTTACCTCAAGACCTGACCTAATAACAGAGATCATATTCACTCTGCCTCCAAAGTATATTTTCGATCTATTTGCTTCCTTTCATGTCTATTGATACTCCCCTGGTCTAAATCACCATCCTTTCTCAACTTTATTATACCAGTTACTCTGCTGCCACTTCCCAACGCCCTCAATTTCTTGACTTACCCCCAAAGATCATTTTAACACACAAACATCAGATTATATCCCTCCCTTGCTCTAATACCTCCAGTACTGTCCATTGTTAGTAAAGAACCAATGTCTCACCATGGCGGTCAAACCCCTTCATGCTTTCATTTCTATCTATGCTCTGATCTTGCCTACTCCTACTTTAAGGCCTTTGTACTTACTAATCCCTCTGTTTTGTCTTTAGACACTCCTTAGTACAGGCATTATAGGGACATCCAGACAAAGGGAGAAGCAGATCAGAATTCATTTTCCACCAAATAATATGAAATTCATAAAGTTGTTTCTTTGTCCAATTATATCATCTCTTAGATTTCTAGAGCTCTGCAAGAAGAACCCAGATAACTCAAAAATCTAAGTATTTCAGGCAATTTGAATAGAAAACGTAAAGACTGATAGCTGATTTTTCTCAGAGGATAAAACAAAGTTTGGAGTTAGAGAATACACAAAAGTTACAATTATCTCAAATTTCTATTTCCCTTTTTACATGTGGGTACATGTGTGGGGAAAAGTCTGGCCATTTCTTTTTAAGTGAGAAGTCACAACCTTAATTCCCTAGTGCATGAGATATTAATATTGAAACATACTTTCCACTGCCCTTGTTAATCATGATGCCTTACTCCTAGGATTAAAAAAAAATGCTTCTGTAAAACAATAGATGGATTGTTAATGTCCTTGAATGTGTCTTTCTACGGTGGGTGCTGGGATCTGGGTGTGGTTCCTGAGTTGATTACTCAGTTTAAGTAAGTAGCATATTTTTTAAATAGCAAGCTAACACCATCTGCACAGACTATGTATTTTGACTGCTCATAAGCTACAGGAAATCAACTCTGCCCTAATTTCCTACATGATTCAATAGGGTGGAAGCCAAGGGAATACAAGCTAACGTGACCTTTAAATACATTCCTATGATATTAAGCTTCAGATGAAAAGTTCTGGGAGGTGGACTGCCCTTTAATATTAGGAATATGCATCTTTGCTGGTATTAGTAAATAAAACAGCAATTTTCAAGTTATTAGTCTAGCAACAGAAATTGCCTCAAATTCACAGAATTTATGCAAATATTGTAAAGCTTAGAATTGTAAAGACTATTTAAATGTAATTACAACCTAGTCATCTAGATGGGTGCCCAAATTTAATATAATATGCTTATAGTGTGGCTTTTTGCAATATTATTTCTAATTATTCTTTATCTTTACATGGTTGCCGGAATCTTCTTAATGGTTTCCTTAGAAGCTCTCTCACATTACTAGATCTCACCATTATATTCTAAATTTATGAATTTGATACATACATATATTAGTTGCAAGGACTACATGATAAAAATGTAAGAACGTCTAAACTAGAGAGTGAATTTTCTAAGAAAGTGTTGGTAATATTGATGGATCATTGTCTGTGGCAGTAAAGTTGTTGCTTCTTCTTGGGAAAATAATAAACAAAAAAAAATTGCTCAAACCACTAAAATGAAGCCTGCAGACCTTCCAGGGACAATTGGAACTTCAAAGTAGAAAACACTGGAATGTCATTTACATCTTCAGATAAACATATTTGAAACAACAGAATGCAAAAGAGGGTGTAAGTCTGAGAGGAACAACTAGGCCATTATTCTGTCTAGATACAAAGAGGTAATAACACATTTATCACAATCCTAAAATGAACACATGGCAATAATCACAATTTCCCTCCATTGAAAAATGTTATTTGTTTTAATGTGTCTTTAAAAAATTATTTAATCAAGCAAAAAATGTTAAACAATTTTTTCAAAATGTTATCATTGTGACAATAAGCCAATTGCCCTTTCTGGTCATGGCAAAGAAATTAAAACCTAAGAAATTCGAATTTGGAATATAAATACTAGTGAATGTAAGAGAAACTTGATTTTTCTCTTCATTCATTCATTCAAAAATATTGGAAAGGTATATACCAAGATTGTGGAAGTTGGGGGTTCAGAGATAAAATACTGTCTCCGGAACTTAACAAAAAGATTTGGTCCAACTTCTACTGGAAGAGTGGTCACTCAGCAGTCATGTTTATGTTTTGCTTCTGCTCCCTTACTTTGGCTGATGAAAAAGGTGGAGAGTTCTCAGTCCAAGCTGGAATTTTCACATTCTCTCCCCAGCAAATGTGGAAAGGGAGTTCAGAGACATTCTTCATGTAGCTAGAACTATAGAGTCTGTAGTAGACTCTTGAGCTCCAGGTCAGCCATATTGTATTTTGTCATGAGGATAGAATCATAGACAGCTGGTTTACAAGGAGAGAAAATAATGACGTAGAATGGAGACAAAGAAACAACGACAATGGAGAGAAAAACCTCTGTTGACCTTGGTCAAATTTTCAGATTCTTTTTTGATGACTTTCTGTACTTCAGCCCCTGGGTTCCATTAAACATTTCTAAATCTTTACATTAGAATCCTCTGTTTTCCTTAATCCAGTTTATTGCTTTCTGTTAATGTATTTCTGTAGTTAGCAAATACAAGAGCATTTTACTCTAGTGTAAAACCAGAAAACTAAGCCCATAATTACAATACAGGTGCTAAATGGTAAAGAAAGCACATAGGATTAGACACCAAACTAAGCTACAAAGGATTATGGGTGTTGGGAGCAAGGTACAAAAAAGGTAAAGACAGAAAATGTTCCTGGAGCGAAGGTTGTCACAGATTTGATGCTTAGTCTCTATGCTAACAAACATAGCAGAAAAACAAAGCAGGGACAGAAAATATATGCAAAGTTTGACAGTGGGTATATAGTTGATAGATACTAGATTTGGGGTTCTCTCTGTGTCTTTACAATACATGTCTGGGGAAAGGCTTCCAGGTAACAATTACCCTGAATCAGAGGGGCCAGTTTTGTTCTAGGGTGAAATGAGAGAGAGCACAGAGAAAACCACATGTGTGTGTGCACATGCATGCATGCACACACATTCCTGTTTGCCAAGGCATCAAGCTGATATCCAGAACAGTGGCTATTAATTCAGTATCTCTATTTCTTTGAGATGCTACAGATATACAAAACAGTTAGGTAAGCACAGGTGTTATCAATGGAAAATAAAATGCCTACAAACTTCATTAACATAAACTTTGTCATTGATGTTAAAGAAGTAAAGTCTCTTTTTTAAAAGATAGTAAGGAATATTGTTTCTGTAACAGTTCCATACTTTAGGACTTACCTACTTCAGTTGGCAGTGGATTTTCTTTGCCTCAGGCTTTCTAGTTTAGTTGGTTATCGTGACCAAAAGTCTTACTGCAATTTCCCTTTAGAAACTATAAGAAGGATTCTAGATAAGTTCCATCAGGTCCACTTCAAATACCTGGATATCATATCAACAAAATCTACTACTTCCCATTTCATTCATTAAAATACCACAAAAACATCTAAAGCGAAGTGATTTATAATTTTTTCAAATTTCACCACTTTCCTTCCTTTCTAAAATGAATATGCTGTGTGGAAGCCAGAAGATTCATTTTAAAAAAAAATACAGATAGTAAAACAAACAACTCAATAAACACACACACACACACACACACACACACACACACACCAGCAAAAACAAGGAGAAGGGAAAATCTACTATAATGAAGAAGTCCACATCTTCCTCCTTGATCAATGGAGCTACCAAGTTCTTTGATCCAAAGGGTTCCAAAACACTGACATACCTAACACTCCACAAAAGTAACCTGACATGGAGAAATATACACAGATTATTTGCAATATTACTAGTTCATGTATCATAAAAAATTTAAATCTAAAAACTCTTAGAAATTATTTTTAGTCTCCCAATATTACCAAAAATGGAAGCCTAGAAAACTTAAAAGATTCTTGGAATAATCTATGTTTTGTGGTCTGCCAGAAGTCACAACTCATGCTCTAACTACATCATCTCTGGACCTATAATAACCTTCTTAACATCTGTATTCTTCAATGTTCTCCCTCTCTATAAAAAGTATGGCTATAGAATAATCAGCATAGGTTAAAATTAATGGTTTTTCTGCCTCTAGAACTTTTTACAATATGTGTCCCTTATCCTTTATTGTATGCTACTCAGAATTGCACTTATCTTACATTTGTTTCAGGAGTCTGTACTATTGACAATCACCTCCAAAACTGAAACCACTTTTTTAAGGCTGGAATTAAATTGCTCTCTAAATAACCACTCATCTGCTCCTGTCTTTAACAGTACCTCTAGTTATGGACCACCCCTCCACAACTTATTGCATCTCCAAATATAACAACATTCTTCTGAGCCAGTTAACTGAACATTTACTCCAAATCAACTAAAGTCCTATTGAAATCTATCTTTTCTGTTCCTCTCAATTTATATTTGATTTATTTATTCTGGGAAGACAACTCAAAAAACTCCTTTCTGGGCACCATTGTTTTATGAGTTCCTTTCTCTGTTCAGCATTTTTTAACAATGCCGTTCATCTCACTGAATCACAGACAGCTCTTGACTTAGAATTTTTTTTTTCCAGCAATGGCAGTGGATTACACTACTCTAGCCATAGATGATTGGAATTACTGGTAAAACTACATGATTTGTGAAACAGAGTTTTTCTCCATGCCACGCAGAAGGGTCAGTACAATAATAGTCATCATGACTTTACTGTTATTAACACCATTAACCAAATTCTAGCCAATAAACAATATGTTGACCCATTGGCGGTCTTGTGTTTTTGTGTGTTTTTTTTTTAAATTTGTTTTTAACATTTATTTATTTTTGAGACAGAAAGAGACCATGAACAGGGGAGCGTCAGAGAAAGAGAGAAACACAGAATCTGAAACAGGCTCCAGGCTCTGAGGTGTCAGCACAGAGCCCGATGCAGGGCTCGAACCCAGGACCGCGAGATCATGACCTGAGCCAAAGCCGGACGCTTAACCGACTGAGCCACCCAGGCGCCCCGGCTGTCTTGTGTTTATGTTTGTTGTTTTGCTGTTGTTTGGTTGTGTTTGTTTATTTATTTATTGCGCACATGCATGCGTGTGTGTGTGTGTGTGTGTGCATGCACATGCATATTTGGCCTACAATTAGATATAAAGGATGAAAGGCTCTACCAAAGCAGACTTCCTACTCCTGTCTTAGAATAACGCATGGCTCTGGATATGATCTAGGCATCTACAACGCACAGGTCCACTTGGTTTTTCAGTTCTCTCCTTTAATCACTTACTGTTTTTTAAGTTACTTCCTGCCGTCACAAAAAGTGCAATCGTAGTGATTGCAAAATGTCCTTCTCCTTTCCTCTACATGAATCATCTTTAAACATTTTTATTAATAAATGATCTCCTATGCTCTTCAAAATTTTTTTAAATTTGATATATTTCAGTCTCACTGAATTGCAAACAGTTCCATTTTCCTTCGGCATTTAGATTTTATTAGCTTTCAAAAAAATATTAAATTAACATGCTGAATCATAAAAGAGTCAATAAGATGTTTTTTACAAGCTTTGCATACAGATTTAAGGAAAAGATTGTTGAAGAGCTGACAGATTGAAGACAGTAATAGTTAATGGACATATAGAGCAGGATAAATCACATTCTCTATGGAAATTTGTAGCAAATAATCTTTGAAGACCATTTCTTTTCATCACGGTAAAACCATGAGCAAAGAATCTAAAAACAAAAGAAACTTCTGTGTTGCACTCATAGGAAGGGTCCAAACAAGATTTTTTAAAGTAAATCTGTAGTCAAAGTATGATGCGTAAAAACATACTTTATTAATCTGTGGTTTGAAAGAACCTCATGCATGCACTTCACTTGCCCTTGAATTTCAGCACCTCATTTTTAACTGTACTTAGTTTACATTTTACGTACAGAGATTAATCTTCTCTTTTGCTAAGTGCATTGGAAATCACGAGCACTATGTAAATGATGTGAGGAAATGTATCCCCCAAGTATGAAATAAAGCTCTAACTAGATAATGCTAATAAATATTAATATGTGAAGATAGCAAAGGAATATTAAATGATCAAGCTGCCCCAAATAAGAATAATAATATACCTAAAGTTCTCAGGGAAGCCATTCAGTATTTTAGGGCTCTACAAATATTAACAAAAGCAGAGCCTGAAGAGAATTGTAGATCCTAAAAGCTTTATGACTTGAGTCACCATAAGAAAAATGGACAGTGGAGGTAATTAACCAGGTGAGTTGACTCAGTTGGCTACAGCTGATAATTAAGCCTATTTTATCAGGGTTTTTCTATAGAAATTACCATATACCAGTCTTTTTCTTTCTTTCTTTTTTTTAAAGTATTTTGTAGGGTTTGGGAGTTTCTGGAAATTTTGCTTCTATCCTAACCATATTACCCATTTTTGGTTGGATAATGAATACTGAAGTCAAGGGAATAGACCGTGTTAAGCAGAATGTAGAAGGCTTTGTCACACAAAGCAGGAGTGAAGTGTACCAGGAAACATTCCATGCTCACCTTGTATGTTTGCAGGTTCACAGAGCAAAAGATGAAATGAGTGGCAAGTTCCTGAATTTTCTAGTGCAAGACAGCATCCTACATTTAGTTTTTATTGTTTCCAGTATTTGAAGAATATCCTGGGCAAGCCATAACAAATAGCTTCAATTCCAGAGGGCATTCTCTCCACTGCCCAGAATCAGGGTTGTTTCCAATACACTCTGATATTGCTGTAAAGTGACCTGACTGATGCCCGGGTCAGTAGGATTTTCTCAGAAATAATTTGTACCAAGCCGTAGTAAAGGTTTTGTTTCCATATTAAAGAAGCGGAAGAGAGATGAGGGTTCCTCGTAACACCACCCCTCCCAAACCCCATCTCACTTCCATCAAAGAAAAGATACAAAATTACGTTACTGTTATATATTAGCGGTATAAATAACAAGCTCTGAGCACCATTGTAAGATTATTTCTCATCCTTGAAAGATTTGAAAGGGATGCCTGTCTACCTGCCACATTAGCAATTACTCTGTGGTCTACTCACTAAATAAGGAAACTGAGTTGGAGATACTAAAAGGCAGTATTCTTAATCACAGAACTGCTGCAGTTTAAATTGCACTTCTTGCTTATGGGGATTATGTAAAACCAATAATAAGAAAATGACCTGGAAACAATTGAGTAGCCGTAGCATGATTGTTAACCTGCTTGCAAAAATCAGAGAAACACAAAAACGGGAAAAGGGAGTTATTAGAAGAAGCAGTACAAAGCAAACAGCACAAAGCAAAGAGTCTACAGATGTGATTTCAAGTAATTCAGGGAGTTTCTAGACAGTGCATAGCTTTCAGCCCCAATAAAAAGCCAATTATTAATCCTGCAATTACCCAGCCTTATCGCCACTGCCCACACATGCTGACTATGGCTAGAGTTCTAGATGAGATTCTTTTCATTAGCGTGGCCAAAGGGAAATTTAATTAGAGATACATCTCTTGAATGGACAACGGAAAATATAAGGATTAACAAATTAATCCTAGCACTTAATTACATTAAAATGTTTATCATTCAGTATAGGAAATATTGACACTCTAGCTAACCTCCTTTTTATCTGTTCTCTCTTATGTAACAGTGAAAACACTATTTTCGAAGAAGGCAAAAAAAAAAAAAAAAAAAAAAAAAGGTGGGATTTCCTTCCTGCCAGCTCGTGTACTGCACAGGAAGAAATAATCAACTTAGTTTATTCTGGACCCTATCAGTTCCTGACCACATTCCATAAAGGCAGGCATCTGGAAGAAAACAAAGTGGTACACAGGTAACAGAAACCAAACTCTGTAATGATGGAGAGATAGGGAACGTGTGACTAAATGAGTTCAGGTCAAGTCTAAAACAGAGTGATGGAAAGAAACCCCGGAGGGGTATTTAAAGAGACAGTCATAATTGCACAGCAAAGCTGTATCATCCCAGCCAACAACTAAAACCCCGTTCCATAAATTGTCATCTCTGTCTGCCCGCCTCATTCTCAGTTGCCTTTTTCTTGCCTTCTCCCTGCATGTGTGTGCCCAGAGAAGATAACGTGTGTGCTTTCTTGGGGGGGATTTCTCAGCTGTCTAAAAATAAGGCCCAGCGACAGGATTTTAGAACACCCACTCAAACCTTTAGGCGTGTATGCTGTAACTTTACTATTATTGTTTTGACATTTAAGAACCAGATGAATATTTTTCACTTTGGAAGGCAGACATCTGTTTTTCAGAATTCTCTCCAGAAGCTGGAGCTGTCTAGCAGGAGCATATTAAATTAAAGGAGCTCTGCCATCTTGCCCCCTACTTGTGTCCCTCAATCAAAAATATTTTAAGAAACAGAACAGAGAAACTTATGAATAAGCTTACAAGCATGAAGACTCTCCTGACGTTGATTAAATAAGTCCATACAATGTTCACTCCAAAGCAATCTATGCTAATGCAATTTACTAGGAAGAAGGAAGTGGGGCTCGGAGCTGTGATATGTGGAGACGTGCCTGAGGGGCCAGGTAGCCCAGAACTTCAGAAAAATTGCATAATTCCCATGAAAATTAATTCTGTCTGTTTTTATTAAGAAAAATCTAGCCTAAAATGCATATAATCATTTGTGTCTGGTTCTGGCATGTTGAACGCCATGGCTAAAGGAGGGAAAGACGTTTCAAGAACCGTGCATGGGAGGAATTCTTTTTTGTCTGTTGTTTCGTTTGGGCTTTATTTAAGGAGGGGGGTCTGTTTTGATTTTTCTCCGAAAAGTACACATTGCCAACTCCATCAAAGTGTAGTTTTCAAAATATGAAATTGCAAAGCCCTCAGAACATATCTAGTTCATCTGGAATTTGTAAATATATTAACTTGCTATTCTCCGGGGGAAAAGGGATATGTTTTAGATGAATTTTGGATGTAAATTCTAAACAGGTGGACAGAGCAGCAGGAAAATGATATCGGGCTTTCCGCAGGGGGCCCACACCACATAGTTGTAGAAAATGAATCACAGGGATTGGTGGTAAAAGAAATCAGATTTGCCAAGCCGAATATTTATACATGAAAGGAGCGTGAATGTTTGGTAAGTTATAGATCGGGGATCCAAAGCCATGTGTCCTCAACCACAGTCATGCAGACTCACTTCAAGCCGCTAACTGGCCTTCACAAAAACAATACACATATTCTAATTTAATCTTTCACATTTTCTGCGATAGCCTGAGTGTTCATATGGTGAAAAACGTATCTTCCTATATACAGACGGCACGTGGGCCTGGGAGTAATGTTGTTTTTTAATTACAAACATTTGTGAGCTTCCCGCTGATGACACCGTTTGTGACACCGACAGGAACAGAGTTCAAATGGAGAGGTGATGAACTTTACGTCCCTCCTAGTTAAATAATACAGAAGAGGGCCAGGGAGCCCCTGTGTCATTTTCTAGCAAGGTACAAAGTGTCCCGAGAATAAATAACGGATGTTGTGTTTGGTGCCATACTCCCAGTGGGGACATAGATATTTTTGTGGAATTTCCATTTATTGCTGGCATTCCAAGAAGCGGCAGTTTGTTTGTTTCTTTTTTTCCTAGTTGGCAATTTGCAGGAAGCTTAAGAGTTTTAATTTAAAAATGCATTTTAGCACTTTCAAAACATTGGAAGTTCAGTGTTCACGTGGCCTTGGTTTACAAGGCTTCTTTAAGCGTGGTGGGTTCGTCTGTGTCTCCCCAACATAAATGCAGAAGGATCCCGATCAACACTTGCACGGCCTTCTCACAGCCCCCTAATTGTCCCAGGTGGTTTGCTCTGCATGACAAGCAGTATAATGATAATAACGTAATTAAGATTTACTGAGCATTTACTACTTACAAGACACTGGATTAAATGTTTTGCATTCATTATCTCACTTAATCCCCACTCTAACTCTGGGAGCTAGGTAGCATTATTATCCCCTTTGCAAAATGGATGTTGAAGCTGTCGTTTGAAGAGGTTAATTAATTTGTCTGAGATTATTCATTCCAATCATTAGTGTGGCCAGACTCGAAGGCAGACTTCTCTGACAGTAAAGCTGGATAAGGCCTCTCAATGCAAAGTTTACTGACCATTCTCCAAGTTGATCATTGTACTAACTGCATTTTTTTAGAGAATTAATCTTCAAAAATTACCTCAAAAACTGTAGTAAGCCCAAGTTGCTTGACTTTATTGAACTTGTTTTTATGAACCCTGAAAAAGGCAGCTGCTGACTTTTCTCTCCAGCAGTTCTCCTTTCTCAGGTAAGTGATGCAGATGATCACTTGGTACTCTCATTCCTCAGCCCCTAGGTGGTTAACGTCTGATTTCTTCTTACTGGAGCCTCCCCTCTGGGCAGCCCAATGAGACAAGACCCACAAAGGTCATGCACATGGTCTACTCCTGCTGGTCCTCATCTAACTGACACTCATTCATTCTTGCTTCACCCCAGTCCAGGCATCTAAGCCCTTCCCCATTGAACAGTGCTTGGATCAGCTCAGCCACCAAGGCAGTGAGTCAGGCCACAATTATCCTGCATGTTTGTAGGTGGGAGTTAGACCATCATTTGTCCTGCCTTCTAATGGTGGAGGGTCACAGGTAAGCTCTTTGTGGATCTCCATAGAAGATCTCCACCCTGGGTTTGACGAAAGAGGGAAAGAAATTCTCTCGCTACTTGGGTGAAGGAGGGAATGAAACTCAAAACACAGTCTTCACAAATATTATGTCCTCATAAGAAGTATCCCTCATTCACCCTCATGAAATCTCAAAGTGGCCGAGAAAACTCAAAATTCTAGGCCAGATTCTATAGAATTAACATGTAAACAGGCATTTGGTGATAAGGCAAACATTTTAGCATGTTTTATGTAACCGCTACAAATTTTAATTTTTTACATCCTGCTATATCCACATCATTATATTTATATAGCTATTTTTTTTACCTTATACCAGTTTCCTCAGCTTATTAATTATCTTTCAAGGATTATTCTTTGAATTTACTAAACATTACATTTGCTTATGCATTGTAATGAATGTCTCTATTGTTCATAAAGTTGTTTACAATCTGTAAGATAATATAAAACAATATTGACTTATAAATATTTAGCCAAATCTCTGATTAGAAACTAAGGACAGGCTCTTGGAAATGTAATGATTGAGTCTATGTGCATGAATTTTAGGATTATGATTATATAGTATCAAATTACCTTGTAGTAAGTAGTATGGTAGTACCTTTTTTTTTCTGTACCAATAGGAACATTGGGTATCATAATTTTTAAATATATTTGATATTTTACTAGATTAATTTAAAAATAGGAACTACCATGCCTATATTTAAGACTTTCGCCTTCCTTTATTATAATTTAAGATTTACAGTGTTCATATTTAACGTGCTATTTCAAAAGAAAAAAAATGTTCAGTGGCATTAAAACTATCACTTATTTTTTTGAACATCATTCTAATAGTGGATTATTTAAAGGAATAAGTAAATTGATAGTAAATACTTATTGTTAAGATAAAATAATCTATAATTCCTTCTTATCAAAGCAAGTATAAAAAGTGAAATTCTTTGTGCAAAACATAAAATATCTCTTATTCTTTTTAAGAAACTTCCTTTCTTTAGACTGCCATTGTCCATTTTATTTCTTTTCTCTATTTTTTTTCTTGAAGTACGCAGGACTTATTCTGCCAGAGTTATTAATGTGTCAGCATTTCCATCCTTTTTGAGAGGTTTATAAATCAGCCATAAAAAATGCGATGCTGCCGTAGACTTGGCATATATCCTTCGCCCAGAAGCATTAGTTTTTTTTCACACTTTTTAAATGAAATAGTTTGGCTGCTATGAACCTACAAAAAGGCAAAATCTAAATGTTTTCTGACTCTATGTATGTTATGCCCTTTTCCTAACAAGATCCGTTCAACAGAAAGGAAAGGAAAATTTAGAGACAGTTCAAGATAACAGCTTCAGGGAAGTCATTACAAGTTTGCCCTGTCAAAGATTTCTGTATTAATAGCTTCATGTATACATCAATGCATACATAGTAATAACTTTAGAACTTCTTCGACTCCCACTTAGGCAGCAATGGAAAAACATATTCAAGAGAGAACAGGCAGCATACAAACTGAGGTATTTATTTAAACATTTTAACTATAGAAATTTCTTTTCTGCTATCGCCCACATTTTTGTAACCAAAGCTCACTGAATATAGCTAATAGAAGGTAACATGTCAGCAGTGGCAACATGTTACGGAAAAGGAACAGTATAAAAAGCTCACTTATAGATCTGTTCAACATCTACGGAGAAGTCTCTACACAGTGCTCTGGTTTCTTGGGGTTGGGGGTGGGGGAGGAAGGGGGGGACAATAGGAAAAGAAAGGCTTCATTATTGTTGCTGCTTTTGAAACTTCAGAAAAAAAGTCTGAGGTATGTTTTATTTGATTATTTTAATATACAAAGACATTCAAATATTAAGAAAATTGCCTTCCATACAATATTTTTGTAATTATCTCTTATAAAGTTTCATTGAAGTATTAACCACATACTCATGGGAAAGCAACCACGAATAATTAAAATATATACTTGTTGTTTCTTTTCTTCTTCCTACTTGTAAGATAAACGCTGCCGAAACAGTAATAACTAAGAGAAATTGTATATAGTTTTCCCACATAGTTGATAATCAAAAGTTAGTAAGAATAAAGTAATTCTCAGTATTTGTTTGAAGCGTATCTTCTATATCTTACATTTCAAAGGGGACACTGAGGTGAGTGTAATAGATAATCATTCCTAAGGGAATTTACTTTTTCAATGAAATAGCATCTTGAAAATCACCAAAAACCTTTTTGACACAGTTCATTGACCTTGCAAACATTAAATTTCGCTTCCAAAGACTGCCAGGTTATTTTACCAAAAGTATACTCCAAGAAATATCCCATTTTATAGTCCTACTCTAGAAAATGTCCTCCCTATTAAAAATATAGAAAGTAAAAAGCAAATCTTGGATGGGGAATAATATCATCTAAATGTAGAAGAAAAGAAATTTCCTAGTAAAATAAAATATTGCCCAGTGTTCCTTGTATCTCAGGGAACAAATAAGACATTTCACATCCATATCCAGATGGATTTTGACTTCCTTTCATTTCATAATGACTCAACCATTTTCAAATTACAGATTCTAATCTCTGACTAAATTATTCATCACAAATGTCACATAGCTTTTCCTATAATGTATAATACATTGCACATAAATAATTTTTGAGAGCCATAGGAAAATAATTCTGATTTAGGATTTAATTCATTGTTGTTTTAAGCTATAAAATTTCTGACAATTAGAAGAACTTCAATGGCATACTCATCAGATTTATTTCTTTGTAACAGAAATATTCCAATCTACAATACAAAAAAACATTTAACTCATGTTTCATTCAATTTTAGATCTGTTATCAAGACTCTTCAGTCTACAGAGCTTTGTAACAGGCCAAGAACTGTTTCTCACCAGGGGAGTAGTTATCTGCAGAGGAGAGCAAAGCTTTGCTTCAAAATCCTAAGGTCCTGTGCTGTAATTCACCTAAAAGGACCTCCCAAAGGCCCCAAGCAGCATTCCTGCCTGCCACTGACAAGTTAAGCCCTTTTGGATTTGCTGGATCATGTGGCCCTAGTGGAGTAGCCAGCAAGGTAGCCTGGACCTTCTGCAGAGCTTTCTCTCATTCTGAGCCTCACTCAAAACCAGCAGCTCTATTTTTTTTTTTTAATGTTTATTTATTTCTGAGACACAGAGAGACAGAACATGAGTGGGGGAGGGGCAGAGAGAGAGAGGGAGACACAGAATCCAAGTGGGCTCCAGTCTCCTTCCGAGCTGTCAGCACAGAGCCCTACAAGGGGCTCAACTCACAAACCTTGAGATCATGACCTGAGGGGGAGTTGGTCGCTCAACTGAGCCACCCAGGCACCCGGTAAAACCAGAAGCTCTTTAGGTCTACCAATGAAAGGGCTGGAGTAACATACCCAAATGAGTAACATACCCATATTGATTATTTCCCAATTCTAAATGTCTCACTAAGCATTGCAACTTTTGCATGTGCACTCACTTGCTTACAATCCTACTTTTAGGAAATAGGATCATCCCTTTCTTAAGAAGAGGAAAACCGATTGAAGGGTTTAAGTAACTTGCCCTGAGTCACATAGATAGAAAAGAGCAGAACTAAAGGAGGAACAGAAGATACATTTTTGTCAATTTGAAAGACTGTGTTCTTTAAATTACATCCTCCTCTCTTCTCTTGTACCCCCCCAGCTTTACAGAAAAACTAGGCACTGTTGTTGTAGCAAATACAACAATGCTAAGTGCATCCATTCTCTCATTTCATGTATTTTATTAATAATTTACTATGTGTTAGGCCTACGATTCGGATTAAGAACATAAATATTAAAATATATCATCCTTTATATCCTCAAGTAGCTGAATCTAGTGCAGAGACAAATATTCAGACTAAAATTATGTATTAATTATATTTATCGACATAAAAAGAAATGTGGTATCGGTTCCATGGTGGGAGAAGAGAGGAAGGAGAGCTCTGTGTGTGTGTGTGTGTGTGTGTGTGTGTGTGTGTGTGTTTGTGGGGGTGGGTGAGTGTGGGTGTTAACTGGAGTAAAAAGAGGTTTGTATGAAAAGACAAAAAATATGTGTAAATGTTGCTAGCATTATAAGAATTATAAGTACCTCCATATTGTTGGAGTGTAGGTACATAGAGGAAAGTGATAAGCTAGATAGATAAGCAGTGGCCACATCATTCAGAGCCCTATATACACACTATGGATGAGAAGGCTTGAAATATTTTCAGCATAGCATGGGGAGACAATGATAGAATTTGGATACTAAAAATAATATTATTTTGGCAATGTGGAGGCTGGCTTTGAAGGCGTGTGATCTACTATAGCTGGGCTCTGCCCCGTAGGGCAGTTGAAAAGACATGATGCAAAATTCTTTGTTACTCTTCTAATCAAGAATTTGAGTCTCTTGGGGTGCCTGGGTGGCTCAGGACTCTTGATTTCAGCTCAGGTCATGATCTCACTGTTCTTGAGATCCAGCCCCACGTGAGGCTCTGAGCTGACAAAAAAGGAGCCTCCTTGGGATTCTTTCTCTCCCTGTCTCTCTCCACCCCTCCCCCATTCATGTGCTTGCTCTCTCCCTCTCTCTTTGTCTCTCTCAAAATAAATTGAAAGAAAAAAAATTGAGAACAAACTGGTGGTTGAGAGAAGGGAGGTTGGGGAGAGGGATGGATGAAACAGATAAAAGAAATTAAAAGTACACTTAATCTTGATGAGCACTGACAAATGTATAGAATTGTTGAATCATTATCCTGTATACCTGAAACAAATAGAACATTATATATTAATGACAGATGGATGGATAGATAGATATATAGATGATAGATAGATAGATAGATAGATGATAAAAGAAGTTGAGTTTATTCATTATCCCTTCAATCTGAGAGGAGAAGGAGAGATAAAAGTTGGTAGGCTAAAGAAATCATCCAGTCAAGATTATTGTGAGCCTTACCTGGGACAGAAGTCCTAGAAATGAAAAGGAGGTGTTACACATGAGAAATGTTTAAGACATAAAACTCTAAAGAAGCATACAATTTGGTGGTGACAGACTTGTATATAAGAATTTCTAATGCAGCAGAGTGTAATAGAGTTATAACACTGTAACAGATACTGTGCCTGGGAGCATATAACAGACACTGTTGGTACATTACTCATATCTTCTGGGTGCTCACCTTTCCAGACTTGCAAATGGTGTCCACTCTGCCTGAGGACTTTGGCATAGCCCTTTGGTAATATCCAAGGGTTAATGCTGCTAGGAGCAGCCCTCAGCCAAGATATATTAAAATTTCAAGCATCCTCATGCCCTGGGTGTGATAATCCTGAGGGATTTTCTATTCCATCTCCCTAAATTCCTGGAGGAACTGAGCCTCAGTAGCACCCCCCAGTTTTGACCAACTCATTTAAATACGTATACCTCAACTGAGGGTTGATGGGGGGTGGGAGGGACGGGAGGGTGGGTGATGGGTATTGAGGAGGGCACCTTTTGGGATGAGCACTGGGTGTTGTATGGAAACCAATCTGACAATAAATTTCATATATTGAAAAAATAAATAAATAAATAAAAATAAAAATAAAAATAAATAAAAAAAATAAAATACCTATATCTCCCTTCCTCAGCCCTAATGAGTGAATTCTGGGGTCTCCTCATAATAAACTACTCTCATACAGGTCCTTGCCTTTAAACCATCTTCTGAAAATTTGAATACATGTGTAACAGGTAAAGAGATTGAATTAGTAATCATGAGACTTCCCACAAAGAAAAGTTCAAGTATAGATGACTTCATTGGCAAATTCTGCCAAATATTTAAATAATAATTAATGCCAACTTTTATAAAATCTTTCAAAAAAATAATAGAGGAAGGAACCCTTCTCGATTCATTCAATGAGGTCAATTTTACCATGATACTTAAATCACCAGGAAAGGAAACTATAATATCCCCTATGGCTATTACACAAAAGTCCTCAACAAAATATTAAAAAGCAAACCCAGCAACATATAATAAGGAATATAGATTATAAAAAAGTGGGATGTATCGCAGGAATGCAAGATTGGCTTAACATCAGAAAATCAATCAACATAATACATGATGTTAATAGAAAGAACAAAAACCATGTGATCACTTCAATAGATGCAGGGAAAACATTTAACAAAATCGAACATTTTTCAGGATAAACGTCCTTAACAAACTTGCAATAGAAAGGCCCTGTGTCACCCTTTTAAAGGACATCTACCCAAAAACCCACACTAACATTATGTTAGACAGTGATGATTGGATTCTTTCCCCTTGATATCAAGAATAAGACGATACACAGTGTCCTCTGTTTACATTGTACTGGAGGTCCTAGCTGGACAAAAATCTGGGGAATGACTTCTAATGGATATGGGTTTTCTATTTGGGGTGATGAAGTGTTCTGAAATTCGATAGTGAAGATGATGGCACAACACTGTGGGTATACTAAATACCACAAAATTATGCATTTCAACAGCATAATTTTTTTTTCCCAACGTTTTTTATTTATTTTTGGGACAGAGAGAGACAGAGCATGAACGGGGGAGGGGCAGAGAGAGAGGGAGACACAGAATCGGAAACAGGCTCCAGGCTCCGAGCCATCAGCCCAGAGCCTGACGCGGGGCTCGAACTCCCAGACCGCGAGATCGTGACCTGGCTGAAGTCGGACGCTTAACCGACTGCGCCACCCAGGCGCCCCTCAACAGCATAATTTTTATTATATGTAGATTATATCTCTACAAAACTATTATTAGAAACAAAGAAATGCATTTGACAAAATTCAACATCTCATTTTTTTTTATTTTGAAAAGCTCTCAGCAAATTAAAAATTTCCTCTATCTGAAACACATTCTTGAATACACTTCAGCTAACACCATAATTACATATCTAATATTGCAATATTGAAAGTTTTCCTCTAAGATCAGGATGCCCACTGCCACACTTCTATTCAACAATGCACAAGAAATTTTTATTCACAGACAACATGATACTGTTTTTCATATAAAATTGTAAGGAATCTACAATAAAGCTGCCAGAAACAAAGAGTAGATTTAGCAAGGCAATATTCCAAGAATAATTGTATTTCCATATACTTCCAGCATAAATTTAGAAAATGTAATTTAAGAAATACCATTTACAATAACATCAAAATCATAAAATATTTAGGGATATATGTAACAAGACACAGAGAAGATATCTGCACTTAAAATTACAAAATGCTGTTTAGAGAAATTAAAGACCTAAATAAATGGAAAGATATGCCATAGTCATGAATTGGAAATGATTAAGATGTCAATTTTTCCCAATTTAGTCCATACTTTTAATGCAACCCTGATCAATATCCATTTCCTTGTAGGAATTGAGAAGTTGATTCTAAAATTCATATGGACATGCAAATGACCGAGAATAGCCATAATATATTTAAAAAGAAAAACATCTTTGGGGTGCAACACTGCCTGATTCCAAGACTCCCTGTAATGCTACAATAATACACCAGCTTGATATGAGCTTAAGGATAGGCAAATAGGTCAGAGAAACAGTATTCTGAGTCTGGAAATAGAACAAACACAACTGATTTTTGGCAAAGATGCCAAAACAAATTATTAGAGAAAAAAATATTTTCAACAAATGTTGCTGGATCAAGTAGATAAATAGTAGGAAAAAAATGAACCAAACTATATCCTCGTTAACAAAAATTAATTTGAGATCAGGATCATAAAATTCAAGGTAAATGCTAAAACCATAAAACTTCTTTTAGAAGAAAATAGAGAATATTTTTGCAACTGGTTGGTCAGCAAAAATTTCTTAACTGGAACACCAAAAGTACTAATCATGAAAGAAAGCAATGATAAAATATTTTCATGAAAAATTTTAAAACATCAGTTAGCCCAAACACTAGTAACAAAATATGAAAAGGCAAGCTACATACCAGAAGAAACTATTCACACTACCTATACCTGCAAAGGGTTTTATAAAGAATGCTGAAGAATGCTTACAAGTCAATACTAAAACACAAGCAAAAACAAAGATAAGCCAATCGAATACACAGACAAAAGATTTGAGCAGATATTTAACAAAAGAATATAAACAAATGGTTAATAGCCACATGGAAACGTTAGCACCATTAGGGAAAGGCAAACCAAAATCACAAAGTATTACTTTATGCCTGCTAGGATAGCTAAAATTTAGACTCTCACCAACAAATGTTGACGAAAATATGGTGCAATTTGTACTTTTCCATGTTGCTGGTGGGAATGTAAAATGATTCAACTACTTTAGGAAATCTCTTATGAATTTATGCCTCCCCTCTAGTTAGGCCATTCTGCTCCTGAAATGTAAGTCCATAAACAAAGACATGAACTAGAACGTTTAGAGCAGCTTTATTCATAATAAACCAAACCCACAAACAACTCCAAATTCCAAGAGAGTGGATAAAGAAATTGTGATATGCTCTTGCAATAGAATACTAGTCATCAAAAAAATTACATGAACAACGTATCCATGATCACAGGTTACATCTGGCAGGAAGCAGCCACTGAAGAGGTAGGACTGACTGCAGGACAGTATTGGAAAGTAACACCTGAGGAGAGAAGAGAAAACTTGATTGGTCAGGACGTCTCATGCCTTTTCATTCCTGAAAGTCTGTGTCAGCTCAATGGAGAGCTCATGAGCAAGGACTTCCCATCAGAGGGGAAGGCTTTACTGCATAAGGCTTTACTATCATTGGCAGAGGCCATCTGAATAACAGCATGACCTCAACCTATTTCTGCCTTGATTTGCCCTCAAGGAAAGTGTAAACTGGACCGAAAGCTGAGGTGGATCCTGGAGGAGCTTCAGGTAGAGGCTATCAGCTAACCAGAATTCTTGCAGCTGGGCAGTGAGTTCTTTCTCAGTGGGGGAATCAGAACAGAATACTGGATTATTCTGAACCTCAACACACATGGATTATTCTGAACCTCATTTTTGAGTAAATGAAATTAGACACAAAACCGGATATACTCTACGATTCCATTCATATGACATTCAAAATCAGGCATAACTATGTATATAGAAATCAGAATAGTGTCCCAGTCATCTTATGCCTATGTTTTGGTTTAGATTTCCAGTTTCTTTGATCTCATGTTCTTGTCATTTCTTATTTAACTTTCTCAATTTAGTAAATTCCTGAATACGTTTGCAAAGATGATAATTTTTGAGAAATTGCATATCTGATAGTGTATTTTTGTATCTTCACATTGGATTCATAATTGTCCCAGTACTGAATTCTATGATAAAACCAAGATTTCCTCAGAATTTTAAAATCATTACTCTTTTTTGTTTTCTGACTGTCAATGTTGCTGTTGAGAATCTCCTGACTTTGTATGAAAACTCTATATAAGAACTGTCTTATTCTTCTTCTCTCTGCAAACTTTGAGCTCTTCACTTAATATTTTTGATTATGAAAATTTAATGATGATTATGTATTTCCACATTATTTTAACATAGCTATTGTAATACTGATTTGATAATTTTCTTCCATCTCTTTTTCTATTTTCTCTTTCTAAAATTCATTAGTCAGATGTTTTATCTCCTGTGTCAAATCTCTAACCATTAAAAAAACATGGTTTTCTCCCATTGTCTCATTATCTTTTTTTGTTATTCTCTATAAGATTTCCTTAACTTTGTATCTCATTATTCCACCTTAAAATAAATCATGCATATTATATTTCAGTAATACGATAGAAGTAGTCTGATAGAAACACCTATGTGTTAGATCAACAACCCCACTAATGTATATCTATCTACTCCTATATGCTTCTCTTCCCTCTGGATACAATGAAAGAATTGTCTGTCCTCCCAGCTAAGGCCATACCACTGCTTCATTTGTTTACTTATGTTTTCATTCATGTATTTTTACATATGTTCATTTAACAAATATTTATTATACGCTTGTTTCCTAGCTCTCTTGTAGGTGGGACAACAACAAAGAGTCTTACTTGCGGGGCCAAGAAGACAATAAAAACAACTACAACAAATTACCCTTGATGGTAAATTGGAACGTGGTAACTCCAGTCCTTTACAGGTTTAAGTTTATGATTTATTTTGAGAGAGAGAGAGCGAGCAGGCACAAATGGGGGAGGGAATCCCAAGCAGGCTCAGCATGTCAGTGCAGATGTGGAGCTTGAACTCATGAACTGTGAGATCATGACCTGAGCATAAGTTGGACACTTGACCAACTGAGCCACCTAGGTGCCCAGTCCTTTGCATGTTTTGAAGGATTTCGCTCCTATAACCAATCCCCTCATCTCTTGCATCATCAGCTTCAATTTCCACTGATTCATTTCTATCAGCAAATAAACATGCTACAATACATCTCAACAGGAAATAAATTCATATACTTTTGTTGTTCCCGTCTATTGGCATGATTTTCTGCTACTAGAATCTGTTGTCTGTACTCTGTACCATCCTTTCCCATGACCTTGCTTCTTTCTCACTCCATCACATTATGAAACTGCTATTATCCAGTTGCCAACACAAATGGCCAATTCTAATTTTTAAAAAATTTTTAACGTTTATTTATTATTGAGAGACAGAGAGACAGAGCATGAGAAGGGGAGGGGCAGAGAGAGGAGGAGACACAGAATCCGAAGCAGGCTCCAGGCTCCGAGCCATCAGCAGAGCCCGACACGGGGCTCGAACTCACAAACTGTGAGATCATGACATGAGCTGAAGTTGGATGCTCAATCGACTGAACCACCCAAGTGCCCCACAAATGGACAATTCTTAATCCTAACATCACCTCATCTTCACAGTGGAAAGAGCTGATCACCCTTTCCTTTTTTGATATACTTTCTGCACTGGGTTTTCAGAATAGTGTCCTTGTTTCCTCAAATCTTGTCAGCCGTTCTTTAGTCTCACTTTCTGGCTAAACCTCTAAATACTGGTCTGGCCACTGACATGCAGTCTTGGCTTACTTCTCCTAGCCCGCTTCTCTTCGGGAGCTTCAGTTTCATGTCTAAATGCCATTTGTATGTTGCGGAGCCCAAATCCACGTAGCCAAGTGCCTAGTTTTGATACTTCACTAGAATAACAATTATTAAGAGCGTAGCAGTAATTGAGTACTTTTATGAGCCGTAAACTGTTCTAAAAAACAATTAGAACATGAACTGATACATTTTATTTCCCAACAACTAATTTTACAGATGATGAAGTTGAACACAGAGTGCTTAATTCAGTTCTTAATATTATATAGCTAATAAGTTATTTAACCAAATTTACCCCTAAACTGTCTGGTTCCACCTGCCTAGGCTCTTACTGACTACACTGTGTTTCTTTTGGCTAATTAACAGCTGGCATTTCAGACTAAATACAGGAAGACATTTAATTTAAATCAGATTTGTTTCTAGTAGAAACCAATGCAATATGAATGTGTGTGTATATGTAAATATACTACCTGTACTTAAAGATTATACAAATATATGCTCAGGACAAAAGTTAGGTAGAAGTTGATTTCCAAGACAGTAAACAAATGTATACTTCCCTGAAATAATATTGTGCCTGTTTTCTGCTTTCATTCAGCTGAAAAGGTGGTCACTATCAGTATTAATGTTGAGGAATCGGTAGTCTGCGGTAAAGATGGAAGAAATATTTACAAATGTGAAAGTAAAAGCCTATTACATATGTAAATAAATTGATAATCAAGCCTACATTATTACCATCAACTTATTGCAGAATGAAATTGAGGATTACAGACATAGGCTAAAATATTTCTACAGGATAAATGAACATGTTTCTTGCTTCACGTGACACTTACCATTGATTTCATATAATGTGGAACGATATCATAACCGAAAGAGTAATAGACTATATCAATAACTGAAAGCAGCACAAATTGAGTACAAACAACATGAAAAGAGAGAGTCACCAGTTCACTTAGTCAATAAAGATCACAGCTTTCCAGATCATGCTTGAATTGCTGCTATTAGTCACACGACCCACTTACAGCAGACAATATTGTGCAGGTGATGATTGATAATCATCTTGGATATAATGGCAGGTCTTCCATGAACCAGGAAGACTTGGGCCACATATTAAGATCTCACAGATTGTCGGAATCCACAATTCAATACCTGCTCACATAAGTTACTTTTTTTTATTGTTATTATTGAATATATTGGGAGAAAACAACAGAAGAGCAATTCTTTGGATTTCTTAGATCATTTTTGAAATTCAGGTGAATTTATGACACATTGACCATGAACATAAAAGTTATTAGAACAATTGTTCTATAATAAAAATTGAGTGCACATAACGTTGTTATAGCGCAAACATCTGCCACTCACGCAGACATCGTTCTGTAAACCCATCTAACTAACTCTATTTTCCTTTCTGATTGTATCAGGGTAGCTTGCGGCATGACAGTGATATGAGTGACAGGCGTCCACCCTGGCGCAGTGTGATGCATACTTATGTTTTGTTTGTGAGAATCAGCCCTCCTTGAAAAATGTAAATTTTTAAATTGGTTTTTATTGAAAAGAGGTATATAAGGAAGCAATGTTGTTGTCTCCACTCCTTAAAAAAGTCAAAGTTATTATAGGCTCCAGCTTTCATAAAAATTTTACTAAGTTTTTAAGTTGATTTTTGGTTTTGTAATGAAAAAGAGCATGAATTATTAAAAAGCTCCAGACATGTTTTCTTTCTTTCTATATATATATATATATATATATATATATATATATATACACACATATATACACATATATATATACACATATATATACACATATATATGTATGTGTGTGTATATATGTGTATATATATGTGTATATATGTATATATATATATATATATATATATATATATTAGAATCATACAGTACAATGGAAAAGACAATGTTCAAGAAAAAGCATAGCACTCACTACCTTTAAGAGAGGTTAACATCCTCACATCTACTTCCACAGAAACAGCCAAAATCATTTTCAAATTTTAAAGTTGTGTTCGTGGCGGATTTGTTATATGTCATATACAGCTGTGGTAAATATCAGTTATAGAATTCTTTTTTTTATTTTTTTTTTTTTAAATTTTTTTTTTTCAACGTTTATTTATTTTTGGGACAGAGAGAGACAGAGCATGAACGGGGGAGGAGCAGAGAGAGAGGGAGACACAGAATCGGAAACAGGCTCCAGGCTCCGAGCCATCAGCCCAGAGCCCGACGCGGGGCTCGAACTCACGGACCGCGAGATCGTGACCTGGCTGAAGTCGGACGCTCAACCGACTGCGCCACCCAGGCGCCCCTATAGAATTCTTATTGAGAATGTTAGCACGTTAGATTTAAAAGGGACTTTTGAGGGGCGTCTGTGTGGCTCAGTCGGTTAAGCATCCGACTTCGGATCAGGTCATGACCTCGCAGTTTGTGGATTTGAGCCCTGCATCAGGCTCTGTGCTGACAACTCAGAGCCTGGAGCCTGCTTTGGATTTGGTGCCTCTCTCTCTCTCTCTCTCTCTCTCTCTCTCTCTCTCTCTGCCACTCCCCGACTCGCACTCTGTGTGTGTGTGTCTCTCTCTCAAAAATAAATAAACATTAACAAAAACTTAAAAAGGATTTTTGAGGAAACCTAGTTTGATACCAGAAGCAACATGGAAATTTTGTAATGGTACTCCTGTTAGAGGGTCTTCCAGCATTTGCTCAAACATTTACTTTTATGGGAAATTTATAACTTCACAGGGAAAATTCTATATTAAAATTCTATATTAGAATCTCCTGTCGTAGAAAGACTTTCTCTTATTAAGCCAACATCTATCTTGCCTTGACTTCACGGACAGGACCTCCAAGGGTACAGGCACAACAAAATAACTCACAGAAGAGACCCTTATAATTCATATAAGTATGTGAAATGTCATCTTGACATTGAAGTGTAACCAATTACTTCCATTGTTCATATAAATACCATAATGAAAACTGTTAACAAATATGAACCTTAATAGCACTTTGGTAAAATAATTGCAATGTCTTTAGATACTGAAATTACTTTTATCAGAACAAACCAATTCCCAGTTTTGACAAGACTGTGAAAAAGAATCATACACAAGTGGAGAAAGATGTATGAGAATTTGGATTCCTAAACTTTTACTTGGTTCCATTTAACCATATCTTCATTCTCTCACAATACAGCAGGTGTAATAGATTATATATCAAATATTGTAAACAGCTTTCCATCACCACAACTGTCATATAGGCGAAATGTGGTCCCTTGCCAAAAAATTCATGGTCTCCTTTCAATTGTATCAACCTGTAAATTGCCTTTATATACTATGTGCTTATTTGCCAAGCAGTAAATTGATTTGTGAGGGGGAGAGGGAATTTTAAAAGGAGAAAACAATGCATACAGACTCCAATAGTCATGCATCATTACATCGTGGGTCTGTGTAAAAGAACAGACAAAGGTGTCTTTTACTTTTTTTTTTTTAAACTCCAGTTACCTCAAGGACAACTTGGCCCTCATGACTATATTTCTATCTTTGAATACTGATGTTCTCTGAGTGTAGTCATTAATAATAAAGATAACTAATGGATCACTTAAAGGACAGGAATTTAGAATTTAGCACAACCATGTCATTTTAATGTAAATTAAACACAGAAGCCAAACCTCCGTTCTTCTGACTCAGGATTCTGATTATTTGAATAATGTAGACAAAGTAACTAAAAATTCTACCAACTGATGTATTTTGCAGCTTTTCATAGACAAATATGTGTTATCTTAAGAAAAAAAGAGCAAATTCTGATGCATTTCTCATAAAAAATGTTGTCTCCACTTTGAGTTAAGGGGAAGGAGATAGTAAGTAGAGGACAGGTTAAAGCCTACCTATTTCTCTCTTAAGCTTCAGTAATTAGTAAGTAGGTATATTACACTGCACAGCAAAGGAAACAATCAACAAAACTAAAAGGCAGACTACAGAATGGGAAAAGATACTTGCAAAGGACATATCAGATAAAGGGTTAGTATCCAAAATTTTAAAGAACTTATCAAACTCAACACCCAAAAAACAAATAATGCAGATGAGAAATGGGCAGAAGACATGAAAAGACACTTTTCCAGAGAAGACATCCAGATGGCTAACAAACAAAAAGATGCTCAACCTCACTCATCATCAGGGAAATACAAATCAAAACCACAATGAGATACCATCTCATAACTGTCAGAATGGCTAAAATTAACAATTCAGGAAACAATAGGTGTGGGCAAGGATATGGAGAAAGGGGAACCCTCTTGCGCTGTTGGTGGGAAGGCAAACTGGTGCGACCACTCTGGAGAACAGTGTGGAGGTTCCTCAAAAAGTTAAAAATAGAACTGCCCTGTCACCCAGCAATAGCACTACTAGGCATTTATCCAAAGGGTACAAAAATACAGATTCAAAGGGGTACATGCAACCCAATATGTATAGCAGCATTATCAACAATAGCCAAACTATGGCTGATGAAGGATAAAGATGTTATATATATATATATATATAAAGAAGATGGAATGTTAGCCATCAAAAAGAATGAAATATTGCCATTTACAGCAACATGGGTGGAGTTAGAGTGTATTATGCTAAGCAAAATAAATCAGTCCGAGAAAGACAAATGCCATATTATTTCACTCCTATGTGGAATTTCAGAAACAGAACAGATGCACATATGGAGGGGGAGGAGAGAGAGCATGAAACAAACCATAAGAGACTCAAAGATAGAGAACAAACTATGGGTTAATGGAAGGTGGGTGGGAGTTGGGCTAGATGGGTGATAGGCATCATTGTTATGATGAGCTCTGGGTGTTATATGTAAGTGATGAATCACTGAATTCTATTCCTGCAATATTGCACTGTATGTTAACTAACGAGAATTTAGATAAAAAAATTTTGAGAAAAAAAGTAGGTATGTTACATATTTTTTTTTTTAATTGTCACGTTAGCTAACATACAGGGTAGTCTTGGCTTCAGGAGTAGATACCTATGATTGTCACTTACATACAACATCCAGTGTTCATCCCAATAAGTGCTCTCCTCAATGCCCATCACCCACCTCCTCTACCCTCTCAACCCCCCCACCAGCATCAACCCTCAGTTTGTTCTCTATTTAAGAGTTTCTTATGGTTTGTCTCCCTCTATGTTTATAACTGATTTGTCCTTACCTTCTTCTATTAACTTTCTCAAATTCCACATATGAGTGAATCATATGATCTGTCTTTCTCTGATGGACTTATTTCGCTTACATGTTCCATACATGTTGTTGCAATTAGCAAGATTTCATTCTTTTCATCACCGAGTAGTATTCCATTATATATATTATATATATTAATATATATATTTATAATATATTAATATATATTATTAATAATAATATATTAATATATATTATATATAATATATATATATATATGGCACATGTTCTTTACCCATTTATCAGTTAATGGGCATTTGGGCATTTCCATAATTTGGCTATTGTTGATAGTGCTGCTATGAACGTTGGGGTACATGTGCCCCCACAAATCAGCACTCCAGGATCCTTTGGGTAAATACCTACTAGTGCTATTGCTGGGTAATAGGGTAATTCTATTTTTAATTTTTTTGAGGGATCTCCACACTGTTTTCCAGAGTAGCTGCACCAGTTTGCATTCTCACTAACAGTGCAAGACGGTTCCCCTTTCTCCATATCCTTGCCAACATCTGTTGTTTCCTGAGTTGTTACTTTTAGTCACTCTGACTAGTGTGAGATGGTGTCTCATTGTGGTTTTGATTTGTATTTCCTTGATGACAAGGGATGTTGAACATCTTTTCATATGTCTGTGTGCCATCTTCATGCCTTCTTTGGAAAAATGTCTCTTCATGTCTTCTGCCCATTTCTTCACTGGATTGTTTGTTTTTTGGATGTTGAGTTTGGTATATTCTTCATAGATTTTTGATATTAAGCCTTCATCCGATATGTCATTTTCCAATATCTTCTCCCATTCTGTAGTCTGCCTTTAGTTTTGTTGATTGTTTCCTTTGCTGTGCAGCTTTTTATCTTGATGAGTTCCCAATAGTTCATTTTGGCTTTTATTTCTCTTGCCTTTGGAGACATGTTAAACAAGAAGTTGTTGAGAGTGAAGTCAAAGAGTTTTCTGCCTGTTTTCTCCTGTAGGATTTTGAAGGTTTCCTGTCTCACATTTAGGCTTTTCATCCATTTTGAGTTTATTTTTGTGTATGGTGTATGAAAATGGTCCAGTTTCATTCCTCTGAATGTTGCTGTCCAGTTCTCCCAGAACCATTTGCTAAAGAGACTGTCTTTTTTTCCATTGGATACTCTTTCCTACTTTGTCCAAGATTAGTTGGCCATATATTTGTAGGTCGACTTCTGCGTTCTCTATTCTATTCCATTGGCTTATGTGTCTGTTTTTGTGCCAATACCATACTGTCTTGATGATTATGGCTTGTAAGCAAATTACATACTTCTAAGAGAACTTGTATTTTTTGGCTTGTATTGGGTAATAGAAAGAAGCTAATTCTCTCAAACCTTGCCATTTTCATTCACAATCTTAAAACATTTGTAATCGTTTAAGTACAATTGTGTAATTATAATTGTTTAATAGAGATAAGAAAATGAAGGTTTTCCTTTCTTTTTTTTTTTAAATCATAATTTATTTTGAGAGAGAGAGGGGGCATGTGCATGTGTGCATGTGCACACATACGAATGGGAGAGAGGCAAAAAGCGAGAAAGACCCAAGCAGGCTCCACACTATCAGTGCAGAGCTGAACATGGGCCCTCTACCATGAACCCGGAGATCATGACCTGAGCTGAAATCAAGAGTCTGATGCTTACCAGCTGAACCACCCAGGTGCCCCAAGTTTTCCTTTCTTGTAAGAGGATGATGCAGTATAAAACATGGAGACAATTTATTTTGATAAAGTTGTAGAAAAGAAAATAATAGGACAATGATAGGTAAAAAATAAAGTGTACAGGGTGCCAAGGACATGAGACTGCACACAAAAGCTGGTTTTCTCAAGTCCTGAATAGAAAATGAATACATTTGCCTTTGACATAGTAGGCAAGAAGGATGTGGTGTTTTGTTTTGTTTTGTTTTGTTTTGTTTTAATTCTCATCACATTGGTGTTCTTATAAAACTCCAAGAATATATGCTATATAATATTTATCTCTGTTTTGTTTTTGCTTGGCTATGTACCCCAAATACTAAATATTGGCACATATAAATCACACGCCCTAGACCAGATAAGAAATACATTACACTCCCTTTTATCAGAATGAAAATATGAGAAAAGGGTGCCATTAATTTTATTTTTATAAAAAATAGTTTCTTTTCTAAGAACTGCATCCTCATAAATGAGAAAGCTATCAGCTCCATACTTAATTGTTACTTTGAATCATTCCAGCAAGTTCTTTATCTCTACATTACATCTGTGCGCTTTCAAATGATTCAAAAAGTCCAACAGATTGTAAGGTGACTAACAGTCCTGGTCGGCAGGAGCCAATGGATTTCACTGGACACAGAACTTGAAGTGTTGACATTGGGACTATCTTGGGCAAACTAGGACTGTTGATTACCCCAGTGGATCAACAATTACCAAGGAATCTCTAAATACAACCCATATATGTCAGTGGAAGACAAGGAAGACATGATTCCATTACCTAAACGCCTAAGAATTGATCATTTTCTGTCTTATCTCATAGATGAAATAGAATAACGATTAACAATTTTTAAAAATTTGGGAACTAATCTGGGCGCCTGGGTGGCGCAGTTGGTTAAGCGTCCGACTTCAGCCAGCTCATGATCTCGCGGTCCGTGAGTTCGAGCCCCGCGAGTTCGAGCCCCGCGTCAGGCTCTGGGCTGATGGCTCGGAGCCTGGAGCCTGTTTCGGATTCTGTGTCTCCCTCTCTCTCTGCTCCTCCCCCGTTCATGCTCTGTCTCTCTCTGTCCCAAAAATAAATAAACGTTGAAAAAAAAAAACATTTAAAAAAAAATTTGGGAACTAACCTAGGGAAAGTGTTTGTTTTGTTTTGTTTTTAGGAGATGGTGTCCCTGGTAGTACTCCAGTTAAAAAAATAATAATTATCCTTTCATAATGATGGCTTTTTTTTGAAGGAAAATCACTACTGCTTTTTTCTATGCAGAGAATTAATTAAGGGAAACCTAGAGCCAACCTATCCATTATGATGCAGTTTGTTAGCTCTGAAAACTAAACCTTAAAAAAATAAAGCATAAAAATAGAGGAAAAAATTAAAAGCACAAAAATTGAATTCACTTAAAGAAGGCAGCTAAAGAAACATTGTGCATTATGCTGTGACGGAGGATATTTGCTGACTGAAAGATGAAAGTGTTTTAACAGTAAATAGAAAGGAGGGAAGGTGAAAAATATACAAGGAAAAGTGAGATGAAATATAGTAACTCCCATAACATTTGAGAGCTAAGGTAAGCAAGTGAGTAGGAAGAAAGGCTGTCCTAATTATTTCAGGAAAGGAGGGAAAGATATAGAAAAATAGAAATAATTTGGCATTCAGTCACTGTTAATAGAGATCTACAGTTGTGTAGTCCCCAAACTATATAGAGTACAGAAGAGATTTTTTTCAATGGTAGTGGACCAAGAAAGTAGATGTGTTTATTAAGAACTTGTACGTTTTAGGGAACAGACACATGCACTCCTCATAGGGAATCTTATCAAGACTTTTGGCTTTAAATATCAACTGCATGCTGACAATGACCAAATTTATATCCACAGAAAAGACCTCTCCCCTGACCACCATATCTCGCTTAAAACAAATATTGACCTTAACCTTAACCTCATGACCCAGTATACATCTTCATGAGCCTGGCTTCCTCCTACCTGTTCCTTCTCCTTTAAACCTTTGCACGTGGAGGACAAGAGCAGAAAGGAGAAATCCAAAAAATCCCAAATGTAACATACTCAGAAAGTACAGCCTGCTTTCCATCCTCCTCCTCACCAGCTCTCCAATGCTCTTTATGTCTTTTAATGGTACCACTTTCTACACGTTCCATGACAACCCAACATGGGAGTCTTTCTTTCTCTTTTTTTACTTTAGATAGAACTTCCAATTTATCATCAAGTTGGTTGTATCTCCAGAATATATGAAGAAAATGACCTCTCCCCATAGCCACTTCTATTCCCCTCTCTCTGGCTTTGTTCACATGGTCTACTTCAACAGCCTCTGCATCAGTCAGGACCTCAGCAAAAAAGAGATGGCATCCTCAAGCTTATTGGGGATACTATTTACAAAGGGGTGGAAAGGGTTTAGGAAAAGTTACAAGGAATGGGAGAATGGCCAGTGATAGTGACAGTGGGATACTTTGCCATTTGAGGCCTGAAAGAGTAAGAAGAGAGAGAAAGCTAAGTGTTCAGGGCCAGCTGATGGGACTTTTGACTTTTTTTAGTAGTATAAAGTCACCTCACATATACCCATTAGGAAAAAATAAATCCCCTACACCTCAGTCTCCCGCTCTACTCTGATTTCCTGCTCATACTCCCCATTGGCTAAACTCAACTGGAAGTCAGAGGTCAGAATGCCTCTTGATGCAGTCTATGCCAATCAGTCTCCCATCAGGTGGAAAAAGATGAACACAGGGCAGAGAAGAATAGCACACCTTCTGCCATGGTTTCCTAAGTCCATCTTGCCTCACAGAAGTCAACTCATCATTCTTCACTTATTTAGGAAAGCCTTCCTCAGTGCCCTGTTGCCATTAGCCAACCTTTGATCCACTATTCTTACTCTTTGTCTTAGTAGCTAGTTCATTCTCTACCTTCATGGTCATATGTATCTATCTAAATTCATTGTATACATGGAGATTGATGGATAGATGGACAAACAGACAGGCATATGGACAGACAGATGAATGAATCAATAATGGATATGTTAATGCTCTGTCTCCTTCCACAAGAATGACTCTAAACTCCATCAGGACAAAGACTCTGCATGGTCTGTTCACTGCTGTATCTCTAGTATCTGAAACAATGGCTAACTCCATAAATACTTGTTGGACAAATTGAAGGAATATTTGAATTATTTTGGATAATGAAATTCATTATAATGAGGCTTAGACTATTTGGGAGGAAAATAAAAAATCACACTTGTGATACGTTTTAGAAGAAAGGCAATTCAGACTAACAGAAGGCTGTGACCTATTGTTCAGAATGCACAAAAAGGCTGAAGATAAAAACAATTATCAAATTTTTATGATGTGATCATTTTTTTAATTTTCTCAAAATTAAGCATCCCCTGGTCTGCCATCATGTCAGCTCATCATTTTATAAAAAAAGTCTTAACGGTTTAAAAGCCTCAGTTGATGGATTTCCAGGTATAGAATTACAAATTTTCTTTTATGATTACTGACTATCAATCTTAAATATATAAATCTTTCATATTATGGGTTATTTTTTCAGCCATTTATATGCATTATTTAATTTTGTTCTTACATTGGTAAATAGAATCACCTCCATTTTGCAAATGATTAACCATGAAACTCAGTGAAATAATTGGCCCCAAAACACAGGCCTGCATGTAATAAAGCTAAGATCATCCCAACAAATCTTTTTTAAGTTATTTTAAAATATACCTTACATGATAAAAAAATGTAAAAAAAGTATAATTTACAGAAAAGATTTAAAATCAAGTAAATGAAACAAAAAAAAGAATAGTCAAGAAATCATTTGTGTATGTGGACCCATCACTCAGGCTGAAAACTCTCCTGTTATTTAAAATTCATAACAATTATCCATCCCTAAAGAATATACTATTTAATTTTGAATGTTTTGAACTCTATATAATGGTATCATGCCTTATGCATTCTTCTATGACTTGTTCCTCTACCTCAATGTCTCATTTTGGAGATTCATTAATGTTGATGCCTATAATTGTTAAACCATTAATTGACATTGCTCTATAATATTGTTTCAGAACATTTCATGATATATTTATCCATTCTACCATTGATAAGCATTTGGATTTTTTCTACTCTGGGGCTATTAAAAACAATTCTGCTAAAAACATTTTATACATGTCTCCCTGTGAATATGTGGAAAAATTTCTTAGCTTGTATACCTAGGAGTAAAGTGTCTAAGTCTTAGACTATGTGCCTGTTGAACTGCTCTAGGTAATGTAAATGGTTTTTTTCATAATTGTGTTAATTAATGTTCCCATTAGTGGTAGGCGTAATAATGCCCCTCACACCTCAAACATGTCCATGTCCTAATCACTAGAACTTGTAAATGTGTTACCTTATATGGCAAAAAGAATTTGCAAATGTAAGAATAAGAACTTTAAGATTGGGAGATTACCCTGGGTTATCCTTCTGTGGACTCAATAAACAAGGGCCCATAAAAAGTAGAAGAGGGAGGCAGAAGAGGCTGAGTGACTCAACATGGGAAGGATTTCACCTACTTTTGCCAGATTTGAAGAACACACATAGCCTTGAGCCAAGGAATTTAACCAGCTCCTAGAAGCTGGAAAGGGCAAGGAAGCAGATTCTTCCCCAGAGTGTCCAAAAGGGAGACTGGTAGACTGCTAACCCACACAATTGTAAAATAATAAATTTACATCCTTTTAAGTTTGTAAGACTTTTTCACAGCAACAAAATAAAATGAATACAATGAGCAAGCATCTCTGCTGTACTTTATCTTTACCAGTACTCTGGTTTGTCTTGGCCAGTTTACTGGGAATGGCATTCCATTGAAGATTTATTCTGCATTTATATAGATGTAGATGTAGATATAGATAGATAGGTGTAGAGGCTAGTTGAATTCCTTGGCTTGTGGCCCCATCCTCCATCCTTAAAACCAATAATATACACTCTCTTTATCACTTACTACCATCTAACATGTTTTCTATTTTAATTATTTCGTTATTTTATTCTTTCTCTCCCCACTTGAAAATAAGCACCATGACAATAAGGATTTTCAACTATTTTCTTCACTGTTGAGTGCTTGATATATAGTGGATGTTCAATAACTATTTATTGAACAAATTAATGAATAAATTAGCCTTGTTTTGAGATGTACTTACTGAGTGTTGATTGCAGATTGCACATTTTCCACGAGACACATGGTAAAAGTGAGTTCCCTTAGAAAAGATTTACATTTTTTTCTGTCAGGTGACTCAAGGCACTACCATTTTGAGATCACTTTAGCGTAATTGCCCAGTCTCTTCAGATATGTTCTGGGTATTTCAGATATTATAAATATAGGCTACAAATCTATGAGGTCCCCCTTACTGTTACAACTTTTCAGATACTTCTCCTGCTCAATACTAAGATTCAAGTAGTAATTCATCTTTTGGGTGAGATGATACTAAGGAAATGGGTATTTCTTATCCACTGGTACACTGAGGATGACAGTGTAGCTCTTAGGATAATTAATTTATAGTAAGGTTTTCCTAATAGATACACTGTTGTGATTAGTTCCTGAGCTTTGTGTCCTGTCTCTTGTGTCCCTCAAATCCATGACAATCAAAGTTTGAGGTCATCAGGTTAGCAAATCTCCTCAAGGCTAACGCTAGCTTCAGTGCTCAACATGTCCAGCTGGGTTCAACCTTCCCTTAATCCTAAATCTATGTACTTTTAATTTTCTTTTTAGTACCTATCAAATGCTTTTGAGGGTATATTCTACCCTTTTTGTGTGGTATATGTTGACAGAAATGGAAATCCTCAGCCCCCAACTGATTGCATCAGAACCACTATCTACCTGAGAGAGGGCAATGTTGCATGACTGGACTCCAAATGGAAGGAATTACCCAGCTACCAATTAAAATTAGTTACAAAATACTTCAAATTGGCTAAACTTATTAAATCTTCTAGTAAGTAAATCCGATATATTCCTATAAAATCAAATAGAACCATTTTTACTGCTGTACTTACTTTCATACTTTTCCATGTCAGTGGAATGTGAAAAGAAAATCATGTTCTGCTTGTCATTATATCTCAGTGTGTGAGATAGCTCGTGTGTGACTAGCACATACTAGGTGTTCTCATAGTATTTGAACAGATTCTGTGCATGAAAGAATAATCTAAATGAACCAACTTTGTTATCTGTGTATAAGTTTATTTTTTCCCCTACATGTTGATGGAGTCTGCAGCTCAGGTTCTAAGAGTATCTAACTCTATATTAACACTGACTTTAGAGGAGTTCATTTTGTTAATAAGGATGATTTAGCAGCAAAACCAATTTATATCCAACTATGGACACTTTGCTATCTGGCATTTTACTAGTACAAAGCTTTGAAATTTATAATTTTAACTCTTTCAGTAATAATAATTTAGCCATGACAATGTTACAAAGAGTTTTCACAAGCAGTCTCACACTCTAGATTCTCTGCATTTTTGTGAATTATGAAAGGGAAGAAACTTCTCAAAATTTGGGCAAGAAAACCTAATACTTTATGCCTAGTTAGTGGCATTGCCAGGATCACAAATTAGTTCATCTCTGTCCCGTCGCAGGTTCTTTCTTCCCTCGTTTCAATATTGGTTTGTTACAAATATTAAACTGAGTACCCTAGATCCCTGGTGATACATAGATACCATTAATGAATTAATTAGGTTCTAGTTTAGGATTAATTAACAAATATCAAGGAACAAAGGAAATGTCTTATATTTTAAAAACATTAAAAACATCTCCTCCTTTTTCTAAAAACTAGTACAGTCATTTATCAAACCTAAAGATTCTTCTCCCCCCACCACCAAAAAATGGCAATTTACATGTTGAAATAAATTGTAGTGTGTTATTTCAGAAAAGACTTTTAAGGATAAATTAAATAGCCATTTAGCAGAATTTCTGATTACAGGTACATGAACTCTGATAATATGTTGGCTATCAAATAATTTGCTCCAATCTAAATTCTTGGAGTGGCACTATTACTGAACTTATTCAAAATCCTCTCTATAACAAAAGAAATTTAGTTGTGTACACTGAGATAACAAATTAATCATCTATTTTTGTTCAAAAGTTATGTTCTAAAACAAATAAAATGAGTAAAAAGGATGTGAAGGTCTTATACCTCACTAATTTAAATAAATACTTAAACATTAAGAGCCATTTAAAAATTATTACTTCATTTTTTAAGTGTCAGTAATACTTTGAACAAGATTTCAAAAAAAGCAGACATATTAAATATTTCTAAGGGCAAAATAATTTAGAAAATCAAATTGGAAAACAAATTTGGTGATATTTATCAAAAGTTTTACAAAGTGTTCACAGGCTTTGGACTTAGGTATTCATTTATACAAATATATCCTGAAGAAAATACCTATAGGAAATAGTTACATTGCAACACTTTTACCTAGGAATAAGAGAATATTTAAATAAAGTATGACACATTCATTCAGTGGAATATTTTATAACAGATATAAGCTAGAATAGACTATGTGGCAGCATGGAATACAGTTAAACAAATATTGAGATATAAAAACACTATAGGTGTTCATCATAAGTATTACAATATACACACAGAGTTTTTATTTTCAATGATTTATATGTAAATTATTGGAAAATGTAGCGTTTAATGATAACTTTGAAGTAAATTGATAGATTGGTCAGCCAAACCTGAAAGTTCAAATTTGTAACATTTTGAAAGAAAAACACATAATACCTGAAGCTTGATTGAGTTCCACACAAGAGGCAAAAGACTAAACATAGATTATTGGTCAATCATTCATATAGATAAATGGATGGATGGATGGATGGATGGATGGATGGATGGATGTAGACAGATAGATAGATATAAGGATAGATAGATAGAGCCCTTCTTTAGGCTAAATCCTATAAAAACACAAAAATAGGTATCTAACAAGTTCCCAAAAAGCTTACATTCTTGTAGGGAAGAAAGAATTAATTAGATAATAATACAAAAACAATAAGACCTATACTAAGTGAAATTATGGGAATTTTTTTTTGCTAATTTATTTACTTATTCATTAATTTATTCATTAATATAGCTCTAGTACCAAGGCCAATATTTAGATTCAGAGATCTTTTGTGGGAAAATTAGTTTACTTGGGAGTATTGTTGGGAAAACTACTTAGATTTTCTAAAATTTGGTCTTTTCACCTGGTAAGTGGGTTCAACAATACTACTGTCAAATTTTAAGGTGAGAATTAAATAGGAAATATGCAAAAGGTACCTGGCACCAAAGTGCAGAGAGCTGTCCCCCAAATATTAATTTACTCCATCTTTTCCCCTTTCTTACCAGGCTATCTTGAAAAGGGACTGAAATTTCTGTAATGAAAAACACATCTTTATTTATGGATTTTTTTTTACATTAAGAACACTTAAATTTTAAGTATTCTAACAGTATTTTCTTCAGAATATGTTTTTTTTTCTTACTCACTGAAGGATTTAATAGGTCTCTTCAGTCTTCTTAAATATCAAAACTTAACAGTTTTAAGATTTCAGTACAAATGAATCAGAAATTAGCATATTAAACTTTCTTTAAAATGTACCAAACATTTAGAGTTAATGAGAAATATTAAAGACAAAGGAGATTTTCAAAATACATGCTAAAGCCTCGATTTTATACCAAAGAAGAAGATGAAGAGAGTTAGCAAATAGTCACCCTTTTGAACATTATGCCAGTGAAATCAATATACTCATCCTTCAAAGGGAAGTCTAATGTAGGACCTGTACTGATTTCTAGTCCTGAGTATTATTAAGGAGCACTGCATTAACTTCCAGTTCCAATAACGGATACGCTTTAGTTGTCTCTTCCTTGCACTGAAAGGAACAAATCCTTACTTTTCTCATTGGATGACTTCCAAAGTAGTCAGAGAGAGAGAGAGAGAGAGGGAGAAAGAGAAAAAGATGACATTAGCCATATCACACACTCTAGGGGATTTTAATATTACTAAGGTATTATGTTTCTTCTGAATGAAAGCACCCAAAGAGCGTGACATGTTATTTCTTCAAAGAAGGTTTTCCTTTTACCTTCAATTGACATGACTGAGAAATTATCTTATAATTCCTCATAAGTGGATATGTATCCTGACCTGAACGCACATATAAGTCAGTTTTTCACAAAATGTGTATATCTTATCTGTCATTTGTTTGGGATATTCTATTTTTCACTGTAAAAGCCCCTTGATGAGCACTGAATTGGTTGTCAGGTTAAATGTATAAGTAATCGACAATACAGTTCTAAGTTTTTCAACTTATATTTGCATTTTGATAACTAAAGAAAAAACTACTAGGATGAGAAAAGGGCTCTTCCTGGTTCTCAAAGAAGCTAGAAGTCATTTGCTCTCATATCCTTATAACGTCTCAATTATTCCTGCAAATAGAAGAGGTAACTTCATGCATAATTCAAAAGCATGAATAATAACAAATTGTATTATATTTGGCTTTGTGCTCCATAATTTGGGGTCAGAGGCATTACCTTCCTGACATGTAAGCTGCAACCAGAATGATGAGTCGGACTTGGACGGGTTAAAGTGGAGACACTTGGTACATCCTGGAAATGAAGTAGTTGAATAAATCTTGTATAATGTCCAACAACAAAGCTTTCTATTATATTGATAGCTAAATCAAATACATTTTATTCCTGCTTGCATAAAAAAATTAAAATTATAACCTAGCTGACTTTTTCAGTGAGATATAAATACTCTTGAATTAAGATTCAGAAAATTTCGATTTCAGTCTGGCTCTCTCATTAACTCATAAGCTTTATGTTCTCAGGCAACTAGCATTATTTTTCTGGGTATTAATTTTCCAAGTATTTCATGTGAAAAATGATGGAATTGCATTAATTCATTCTAGGGGTGTTTTCTAGATTTTAAAATCCATATATCTGTAATTACTTCTAACACTGAAGCTGACTGTCTCAGGGAAAGAAAATGGGCCAGAGCACCAATTCTTAAACCTGTTTCACTCGACACACATTAAATCAGATGTTTCTGTGGTTGCCGTCCCCCACCCTCAACCTCTCTCCTTCCAGTCGTCCTTACATCTACTCCCCCAAAACCACCTGTTAAGGACATCGATGACTTTCATATTGACAATCCAATGATCTTTTGTCCTTATCTTACTATGCCTTTCAGCTACATTTGACACAATGAATTACCTGCTTTCTACGACGGCTTCCTGGGAGGTTATTCGGTCTTAAACCTCTTCCTACCTCAATGCGCTAATGCTCACATACTTTTGCTTGATTCTCTTTTTCTGGACCTTTAATGGCTGCAGTGCTTGGCAAGCATCCATTCTCAGACCTTAACACTTCATCTACACTCACCTGCTGCGTGATCTTGTCCAGGTGTATGGCTTTAACTATGTGGTAGCAACTTAAATAGTATTGTTAGTCCAGAACTATCCCTTTAACTACAATGTCAAAATTCAACTGCCTACCTATTGTATTTATTTGAGTATTGAATAAGCATTTTAGACTTAGCCTAATACGAAACCAGTATCTCAATTCCTACCATCCATCTGCTTCCATATTTTCTTTCCTTCTAATCTTCCCACTTAAGTAAAAGACAATCATTCTTCCGGTGGTGCAAAACAAAATTTTAAGACCATCTCTAACTCATCTTTTAAACAGAAACTTTATTTTATAATTAGAAACCTTATTTCTTTAATATTATAGATGCCCAGAAGTTTATTAATCCTATTTATTGATTCATTACACACTCATCCATCCAGAGTCTTTTTGAAATGTGTTTATATTTTATTCATTTTTTTTTGTTTTTGATAACGTAATAAGCTTCTAAATTTATCATTCAATATAAAAACTGGCACCCTGTGAATATTTTATATGTGTTCCCCAACCCCCATCCCATCCCCCTACCAGTCGTAAGCCAAAGTAGCAACCATCAAGATCTGTTGTTCATCACTTCTTTTCCATAATTTTGTATATTTTAAAACTCATCAATATGTATTCCTATATATTTTAATTACTTTTTAACTCCATAAAAAGGTTTTTATGGAATATGAAAATTTATTTATTGCTTCATATTTATGTTGCTGAAATTTAACCAGATTGTTGCATGAGGCTGAGGTTAATTCATTCTGACTGAATAAAAATCCATTATGTGAATATCCCACGGTTGATATATGAGCTGTCATATCAATAAACCCAAAGGTTACAGGGCGCCTGGGTGGCTAAGTCGGTTAAGCATCCAACTTTGGCTGAGGTCATGATCTCACAATTTGTGAGTTCAAGCCCTGCATCAGGCTCTGCATTGACAGTGTGGAGCCTGCTTTGGATTCACGCTCAATCTCTCTGGCACTCTGCCACTCGCACTTTCTCTCTCTCTCAAAATAAATAAATGAACTTCAAAAAACAAAACAAACAGACAAAAAACAAACAAAGGTTGCTTCTAGTTTGGGGCCACTGTGAGCAATGCATCTATGAACAATCTCACATATGTAGAATGTTTCTCTCAGGCTGTGGGAGATGCTGGTACTGCCTTACCCAGATTTTCCCAGATTCCGTTTACCAGTTGCTGTGGTGCTGCCGCTAAAATCTTAGACCTGCAACCTTCCCTGGAGAATTGCTCTTGGGAAATAGGTGCAGCATCACCTGAGTTGCCTGGATTGCGTTTCTTCCTCATCCCCTTATCATCCTGGGGTGGCTGGGAGTCAATGAAAGTGTACAACTGCCTGCCACCCTGCCTCAAGGCAGGGAAGATGTGGAGAGATCACCCCTATTACGGCATTGCTTGGCTCCCCGCTCTCCTTATGCTGCATACCCGCTCCCTTACAAGCTTCTCCTGTGTGCACAACCTTAACAGAGCATTGCCCAAGAACCCCTGTCTCCTTTTCGAGGGAATTTGGCCCAAAACAAACCTAGGGTTGTAGGGTATAAAAAAGCATAATTTTGCAAGACAGCTTTTGTTTTTCAAAGGGGGTGTGTTAATTTACATTCCCACTAGAATACGCAAGTTCTCCAGTGGATCCACATCTTCATGGCCTAGTATTGTCAGATTTTTAGAAAATTTTTCCATAGAATAAATATAAACTAGCATTTCATTATGATCTTGATATATTTTTCATACTCATATTTTTTTTTAATAATACACTGACTCATTTCTTTTCCACCATTTGTTAATTAGTTCTTGAACTTCAAATCCTAAGAAGTTCTTTGTGCATCACTGGTATTAATAATTCTTTTTTATTTGTAGGCATTCTGGTTTTAACTTGTCAGTTTTAGTTTCTTTAGTATTTTTAACCAAAAAAAAAGGGAAAAACTCATTTTAACATAGTAAAATATAATATATATTTTTTTCACAGCCACATGTAATTGTCTTGATTTTAAAAGTCTGCCTACCTCAAGGTCTAAATTTTGATATGTAGTGTGTTCTTTATTACTCAGTTCTGGGCAGTTTTAAATTCTTATTAGGATTTCTTCTTCAATTATGATTTATTTAAATATCAGTGTATAATTACTTAATTTCTAATTATTCAGGAAATTTGCATATCTCTTTTGCTATGTACTTCTAGTTTAATCATTTTGTGACCAGAAAAGAAGACCTTCATATACCTATCCCATACCTATCTTACCGCAGAGTTTTCCGAGGCCTGCTTTTTGGCCTATTTACATAATCAGTATTTATAAATGTTCCATGGAAGTCTGAGAAAACTTTCCTAGTTGTTATATGCAGAATTTTTGTTATATCTTTTGGATAAACTTTGTTGTCCTGACTTTTTGTCTGTTCCTTTGAAGTTAAAAAAAAAATGTATTGCAATTCCCTGTTTTATGCTAATTTTTCTAAATCTCCTGGCACTTTTGTTTCATGTTTTACAAGCCCTTTTGATTGATTGTATGCATGCTTAGAATTTTTATATTTTTTGGTGAACTGGACATTCTGTTCTCATATAGGGACACTCCCCGATGCTTATGATGTTCTATCCTTAATAATAGTCCCTCAGCCCGTTTGCCAGATACCAGACAGAGTGATCCTTTTAAAACAAATCAGAGCATGTTGCTCATCTGGCGAAAATTGTGATGCTTGTCCTTTGACTCAAAATCAAATTCAGGACAGGGGTGCCTGGGTGGCTCAGTCGATTAAGCTTCTGAGTCTTGATTTTGACTCAGGTCATGATCTCGAGATTGGTGAGATTGAGCCCTGGGTCGGGCTCTGCGCTGTCATCTCAGATTTTTCTCTACCTCTCTTCTTCTACACGCCACTCGCACTTTCTCTCAAAATAAATAAATGAACTTAGAAAAAAAAAGAGAGAGAGAGAGAATAGAAATCAAGGTTTTACAGTAGAATCTCCCTGCTTATCCTGACAAGGTTGCCCCATTTAGCTCATCGCTTACCCCGGCCCCCTTGCTCATTCCATCCAGCTTATAGTAGCTTCTTCACTTTTCTCTGACTCCACCAAACATGTGCTTAGCTCAGGACCTTTGATTGCCTATTGCCTATGCTTGGATGACTCCTCCATGCACAACTGTACATTTATTTCTGTCACTTGAGTCCCCTGGCTGGAGTACCTTATATAAATATACCACTCACTAACAAACATGCCATCTCTTTCTGGCCTTTACTCTATTTACTGTGTTTTTACAGATCTTCAATCATGTTTTGTGTTTCTATTAATACCATAAAAGTAAGGCATGTTATTTTCAACTCTGATACATGTACTGGTCTCAATGGGTCATTTCTTTCACCTATAAATATTCTCCTTGCCTTCTGTCCTATATTTTTGCGGAGAGACCTCACTCTCTTTACCATCGTTACAACCAGTGTATTCCAAGAGTTACAGAAATAAGAGTGTATGATTGAATGTTAGGTTTTCCCAATGGGAGAAAAGTGAATGAACACAGAGTATAACAGATAGAGATCATCTTCAAGATATCAGAGAACAGAATGAACACAAATTCAGGAAATTCAAGGGATCAGAAACCTTATGTTGAGTAAGTAAATATTTTGGAGAACACAGACTGTGGCTGTCATAGGAGTCTCTCAGTCTCCCTTGAAGGGAGAACCAGTAATGAGAAATATAGTCAGTTGACAGTCTCTACCTACCATATCTTTGGGATCTACTGCAATGTTCAAAGTGAGGCACATTCGTGTTGGGTCACTCCCATAAATTGACCATGGTGGGGGTACCAGAGCTAAGGCATTCCTGCCCAGTGCAGCTAAACTCTAATGAGAAATCATTACTCTGAGACACCCCAGTAGTCTGGTCAAGATTTTCTCAAAGCTTTTTGTAATTTGAGGCTCTTCCTATCCATTCTTTCTCATTGACCTCACTCCTTCACAGATATCACACCCACATTATAGGCTGTCTTTGGCTACTTCCGTTTTTCCTCCCCTATATCCTTTATAGCCATTCCCACCCCACCCCCAAATTTCTCTTACATTTAATTCCACCTTGGTGTCTGCTTCCTGGAGAACCCAACCTAACAATGAAGAGTAGTCCTTGTTTGCGGCTGTTAGAATATAAAGCAACAGAACTTTAATTGGGATAAGTTTAAAATCTGCTGGTTATCCACTTCTTCAACAAATTTTTGAGAATCGCTATGCATGCATATAGTTGTCTTAAGAACTACCATGATGTTATAATTTTAAGACTGAATTAAAGCATTTCTATTTCCTGTTCATATATACACAGTTTGCTTTGGAATTCAGGTAAACATCTCCTATTTTTCCATTGTTTGGGCCATGATTGTAAATTATCAGAATGTTACTTTATCTCTTGTGAAATAGAAAAACTCATTTTAAATTACTAGGCTTCATTGGTTAGTCAGGTGTGCCAGATAATAATAGGCCATTAAAAATAAAGAGAATCAAGTACCAAACTGCACAACTGAAGAGTAAAATAGTAGCAATGTCAAAGTAGACGATTATATTTCTGGAATGCTTAGATTCTCCAAATAATTATAATCTGAACAAAAACACAAATCACATACCAAACTATTATCAAGGGTTTAGAACAGTTTTATTAATAAAATAAAGCTTGCCTTCCTTTTATGCAATAGATGTGTCCTGGAAAGTTTTACGCAAATTGAATTTGTCTAATCAAATCATGTACTAAAAGCTTTTTATTAAGGGGAAATTATGAATCCCTTACCAAAGAATTGTCCAGAGTTTTATACCCGCTTTGCTTAAATCAAGGTGAATTCTCAGGATGGAATATTTCAATATACTACACATGACAAATAATTGGAAAGGAAATATCTAATAATTAAATTTAAAAGCTATATCTTAGAGTCTGAACTCCTACAAATTGAAGGGGAAAATGTCCCTCGTCCAACTCGATTTCAGTAAATTTGTAAAATAATCAGTTCTTCTAAATGAATAGTTCACTCATTAAGTTATCTTGGCTCTTTTTTCAAGTGACCTTTCCTTTCAAGTACCCAGGAATCCAAATAAGAGCAAATTTTCTTTTTATAATATATATTAACAGTCCCCTTTCCCAAGAATATTTTTATTCCAAATATATACTCATACATGCAAAAATCAAGACACTCTGTCACCTTAGGTACCATTAATATGATGCTTTCACTTATAAAAATCCTAAATTAGAGCTCATCTAAAAGACATCCCTGAAAGAGTAAAAGATGATGAAGGGAGGGAATAGCTAGTCGCTATAGAGGAAACATGATCTGCTGTAGGTAATAGCTGCAAGTTCTAAATGTCAGAATCTGTTATTGGGTAAAATCACCGCCAACATTTCCACTGCCAAAAGAAATTAACAAGTTAAACTATCAAATTCTGTTGAATAACTTGTTTTCTATGGAATGCATTCTTATTTTCATAACAGAAGTTGAACATATTACTATGACAAATAGATATATTTAGTCCATAAACATGCTGATATGGTGATTTCATGAATAATTTCACATCTGGATAAAGATAGAAGAAAAATTTATACCCACTCAGAATCTTGGAACACCAAACGGCAGCCAACAATGTCCAGATAGTGGTTTTGAAATTTAAGTTTTATAGAGGATTTTCTAAATGGCTCTTTTTGATTTTGCAAGCAGACTGCTTCAAAGGGGCTGCTATTTCTCCAGAGTTCACTTAAGTATCTGTGAGCATGATCTTAATGGGTCATCTCTTAATGTCTACTGATTAATGAGTTAGCTTCCCCAGGACACTGGAGTTAAGGGGTTATACTAGCATTCCATTCAAAACCAGGGCTAATATAGAATGCAGAGCGAACTACTTTGAATTTCAAGTCACTGTTATAGCCTTTTTAGCATGAAATGTCATGTGCCACAGACTTTGAAGATATAGTGGTTGAATCCACATGCTTTCAGTTTTCAAACAAAATAAAAATGTAGAATTGCACAATATCACATTGCTTTTACTTAGGGCTGAAGTTCAGAAGGCATAAAAAAGAAATAATAATTAACACAGACTATTTAACTAAACTCAGCAGTATTCCAGCTGCACAGCAGCAATCGGATGGCAGAGACCTGAGTTTAACTTCATATGTATTCCAGAAGTTGTTCTTCATAATCCAGTCTTGACTACAGAAATTATATTAAGCATTGTTTTGATTCTTCTTTGAATATTTAATGCCTCAAGTTTATTATGTATTTATTCTTGCACATTCTATTAGAGGAAAGCATCATTCCAAATCACCATTAGGAGTTTCAACCATAATACCACAGAATACTTGATATATCCCCATTCTGAGTGACTGAAGGCAAACCCCTCATTGCTTCCTTTCAGGATAGAATATAGAAGTTGGTTTTGTATTTAGTTTGTTTAACAATAGAATGAATATTCCTTAAAAGGTGGCTGGGAAGGGGCTGGGATGAGGGTGGTTGTAAACATAATCTTAGAACAAGCCTGTCTACTTGGAAATAGCAATTCAGAAGATATATTTGGCTACTCTATTGTTGCTTGGTGACTTAGGATAGAAAATGAATGTCTGTAGGGCTTACTTGCAAATAAAACTTTTTGTGATCCCTGGAGCACTCTCAGAGGTGGCCAACAACCAGTTCTATGCAGGAATTTAAAGAAGCTCCCTCTTATCTCATTCCAGATCTCCTTCGTCCCCTTTCCTCCATTTTAGGTAACTCAAGAAACCCAAAATTCTTTACTTATTATTTTTCCCATTATTCTTCTCTGTTTCCTCTTGATGCCCATTAAGTAATTCCTCCTTCCAATGCATTTTCTTTGCTTTATGTGTGCCCAAATTCTAGCATTCTAAGGTACCTATAATAAATAAGATGCTCTCCAAATTTTAAAGATTTTTTAATATTGGGAAAGAAAAAAAATATGCTCAGTTTATGTAATCACCTTCCCTTTTATTGCAAGCATCAGTACATGTACTTGTGTAACATATATTTTAGGAAGAGCACAGAAACCAATGACTGTGGGACTATGTAATAAGTAAGTACTATGTAATAAGTACTTTGATGGTAGAGACTTGCAATGTTGGTATCTCCAGGAGAGCACAGAGGAGAGAGCAAGTAATTTCTCCTAGGGAAATTTACAAGTGATATCATCCTGAAAGCACGTAATACTCCTATGTACTTTTCTGTATAAGATTTTGTAACTCTTAAATATATGAATTAGAAAGTAAAGAACTCAAAGAGTTCAAAATCATTTGAAAAGTGACTATAATTTCAGAGAGGTATCTGGTTTAATTGTGGAGGACTTTGAGCAGGATATTCTTGCTCTTGGTTATACTGGACATGAAGATTTAATGTAATGGAATGTGTATTAGGGTTTTGAATGTGCTAATTTTATAATTCAGTGGTCCTGTAGACAGCCTGTGCCCAGGGAATTAAGTTGAGATGATTTATGTTAAAGAAAACTTGTAGAGTTAAGAGCTTCAGGCCAAAATGGCTGTGAAATATAATGCAATATTTCTTTTTTTTTTTTTTTTTTGAAGAGGAGAAACTTCACTAAATAACATGTGATTCTATCTTTCTCTATTTTTTCATCACAAAGTGATATCTACAAGGATCTGTTGGAAAAATTTATAATTTCCTGGAGTTGGTTTCATTTTCTTATTTCATCTTGAAACATATATTCTGGTTTGAATTGACTTATTCTTTTGTATAATTTACATTCTGTATCAGTTGCCTATTACTTAAAAATTACCTCATTTAAAGGTTGACAAACATAATTGATTGTATTATATTTTTGATGATTCAGCAATTTGAACAAGGCTTAACTGAATGATTTTTCTGCTCCACGTCGGTTTTTTGAATAACTTTTTTTTTAAGTTTATTTATTTTGAAGGGCACCTCGGTGGCTCAGTTGGTTAAGCATTTGACTCTTGATTTCAGCTCAGGTCATGATTCCAAGATTGATGAGTTTGAGCTCTGCATCTGGCTTTGGGCTGACAGCACAGAGCCTGCTTAGGATTCTGTCTCCCTTTCTCCCTGCCCCTCTGCTGCTTGCTCTCTATCTCTCTCTCAAAAAAAAAGAAAAGAAAAAGGCAGGGAAGCATGTGATGCCTGGGTGGCTCCGTCAGTAAAGTTTCCAACTTAGGCTCAGGTCATGATCTCAGGGTCCCTTTTTCGGACTCTGTGCTGACAGCTCAGAGCTTAGAACTTGCTTTGAATTCTGTGTCTTTTTTTCTCATTGCCTCTCCTCTGCTCACACTATGTCTCTCTCTCTCCCTCAAAAATAAATAAACATTAAAAAAATTACAGTTTATAAACATAGAGATAGAAATATAGGGATAGATAAATGATAGATAGATAGATAGATAGATAGATAGAGATAAAATTATTAGTTCTCATGACTCTATAGACTTACTGGCCCCAGTTATGTGTTTCTCATTCAATATCTGTCATGCTATGACACTCAGACAGGACCTAGGAACAGACTTACCTAAAGACTTCTTTATTCACTTTTTGGTGCCTGGGCTGGGAGTCTTTGAAAAACTGGGTTATGATAATCCATATTTTCCAATACAGCCTCTTAAAATGGCTTACCTGAGTGTTCTCATGGTAGAGTAATTGGACATCTTATGTAATGATTGACATTCCACAGAGAGAGCATTACAAGAGACAGAGAGTAGAAGATGCCAGTCCTCTAAGACTCAGAACTGAAACTGGCACAATGTCACGTCCACCATAATCTATCGCTCAGAAGCTGCCCAGATTCAGTGGAAAGGAAATACACTGCACACCCATGAGGGAAGTGTCCAATAATTTGTCATAATCCCAGCTCTAATTACAAATCATTTACATTTCTTTAAATACCAAAACGCACTCATGCCCTCCAAAGACTTCCTAAAGTGTTATCAAATTAGGGTATCATGCTCAGGTTCAAGGATCCTGTCATCTAAATGAGCCTCAGTTGTGGATGAGGCTCCCTGAGTGTGCTTTCCCTAGCACATGGCCTCATAGACTTCCATTCATTCTGAAGCCTTATGAAATAATGAGATAAGTTATCTAACACTCTCACACACACGTCCACCAAACATTGATGAGATAGCACATCCTATGCTATCGTAGGTTGCTTAAAATAGACACCCCCTTTCTTGGGGGCAGAGGGAGAACAGGAACCCCCACCAGTCATATGGTTCATAGAAATTCTGAAATACATTTGGGCACATGTTGACAATTCATCTGTTAGGGACCTCCTACTAGAACTTAGAAGTGATTCTTTGGTTCTGCTCTCTGGGTTATTTGTCAAGCCCTCGATTCACCCTTCCTTTTCTATAAGAAATGGCCAGTATTTGACACTTATGTAGCCTTTTCATCCTGCTTTGTTTTTGTAGAAGTTTGGAGTCCTAAAGCCACTTTTCTTATTGTACTATCAGTTTCTCTTTTAGTCTAAGCTGGTCGTATAATGCTCTTAAAAATTTTGTGTGTTTTCTACATGCTTTATTGGAACTCAATCAAAAAAAAAAATACACCCACATATTGCCTTGAGACCAGTCCCTCTCCATCACTGGCTACCTGGGAAACCATCGTGAAATAACATCTTTAAATTTACTAGAAATCCTTTTGTCTAAAAGAGAGGGTCTAAAAATCATAAACTTAAATATTGTGAAGACTTATAAATATTGTGAAGACTTCTTTGTCCAAGACCACATTATACTTTGAGAATATTTTACTAAAAGAAAGAGAGGATGAGAAACAATTTTATTTTTAATTTTTTAAATGTTTATTTATCTTAGAGAGAGAGAGAGAGAGAGAGAGAGAGAGACAGAGTGCATGCAGGGGAGACAGGCTCCAGGCTCTGAGCTGTCAGCACAGAGCCCTACGCAGGGCTCGAACTCACCAGCAGCCGTGAGATCATGACCTGGGCCAAAGTCGGAGGCTTAACCAACTGAGCCATCCAGGTGCCCAGAAACAGTTTTAATTTCACGTCTAGCATGTCCTGTCTCCTTTATGTTTCCTCTAAATTCTGCTGGAAGACTGAAATATTTTATCTATAGTTTATTTCTCTTTTCATATTTTATCTTAAGGATCTGTAAAGAGTCAATTGGCACTTTCTATATTCTGCCTGGAAATCTCTCCAGTGAGATCGATGACTTCATTTGGTGACCTTCCTATTTTCCATCATACGGTAGATAACAGAGCTGCTAAACTTTTGCCACTATATAAAAGGTGTGATTTTTGCTTTAACCTCTAAATGTTTTACTTATGGTTCTTCAATCCCTCACTAATAGTCTTTTCAAGGCTCTTCCAACTTTCAGAAAATGTCCTCAGATTTTTTCCAGCTTCCACCTCTTACCTGTGCTCAGTTTCCTACTTCCTACTGTCAAATTGTATTCTAGTTAGCTATTCCTGCAAAACAAATAACACCAAATTAGCAGATTAAAACAATAATCACTTATTATGTCTCATGGTTTTGTGGGGCAGGAATTAGATCAGGACCCAGAAAATTCTTCTTACATTGCCTGAGTTTATGTGGTGGTATTCAGCTGGCAGAGGGTGGTATAGATTGTCAAATATGGATAAACACATGTCCGAAGCCTTCACAGGGATGTTTAGAAGGTTGACCTCTGCTGGGACTATCCACTGAAGTGCCTACAAGTGGTCTATCTAGTTTAGTACAGAAGGACATTTTGCATAGTGTCTTAGGGCTTCAGGTTATAGAAGATTTGTATGGAAATTGAAGGCTTCCAATAGCATAGTCTTAAAAATCCCCAAATGTTGCTTTTATTTCTTTCGATCGGTCCAAGAAGTCACTAAAAACTAGATTTAAGGTGATGAAAACCACACTCCATCTTTTAATGAGAGGAGTAGTAAATGGCTTGGCAGCCATTTATAATGTACCACACATTTCTACAACACAGAACCACTTTCATAAAAAGCATATTTTGATATGGGCTTTTGGGTGTCTTTTATGTGAAGGCTGCTTTGAAACCAGCAGTTAATTCTCCAAGAAATAATTTTGTTGTGTTTAAGATTCATATCATTGCTTTCCATGAGGAAGTTTTTTGAGTTGTAAAGTAACTAGTCTACAAATGCATGTTTAAAATAATAACTATCTAAATGTTTCAAGTGTGTACAGTTATGGTTCTGTTCTGAAGTACAGATAATTCTTTTAGAAGATAAAATGTTAGGTAGGAGTGAGTGTAATGGCTCTGTTTAAAATTAAATCTGGGAAAGTTTTCCCCACTACAAAAGTAATTCACATAAGCACTGTCACGGTAAGATTAGCTTGTCACTGCTCAGATTAGCTTGCTGGAGAATGACATGTGGAACATAGCTGAATTGCCCAAGTCATTCCAGCTAGAGCCAGCCTAGATTAGCCCACAGTCGTCAGCACACCCTTGGACATGGTAATGAGTCTGAAATCCAAAGAACCCCAAGCTGAGTCAAATCTAAATTGCTGGCACACAGCCTATTCAGCTAAATAGTAAGATTCTTATCTGTCACTTACTTTTGGAATGTTTGCCCATGGAGTGTTATTGTAGTAAGAAGTAACTGACATGGAAATTGATACAAAGAGCAGGGTGACACTACAGCAAAAATCTAAAATATGTGACACGGGTTTAGGGACAGAGTGGCAGGTGGGGGCTGTAAGTACAACAAAGAGACTTAAAAAGGAGGTTGGAAAAATGGAAAGGGAGCTGCCAAGGAAAGCTAAAATACGGTGACGTATTATGTAGTTGCAAAACTTGGTAACCTCTTACCTGCATTAACTTACAAGATTAGAAGTGTAGCTAATAAATATTTAACCTCAAACACAGAGATTTCCAGTCAAAAAGTTGAAAACAATAGCTGCTGTATATATGAAAATGTCCAACCATCAAGAGACGAGCTCAGAGTGGTGCTGGAGGTGTACAAGTAGAGGGAAGCTAGAAGGGCCAGATAATTGAGTCTAGAAAGAGATACAAGTCTACAACAGAATAGGGAGTGTGGCTTTGAATCCTAAGGTGTACTGGATCAAATATTTAAAACGCATTCAACATTTTTGAGAGAGATGTATTGGCAAAAGAATAACCCAGCTGATCAAAACTGGACTGAGATTTTGCAAAATGTAGATAGATCTTTAAAGCCCTAAATTTATATAATTAGAAAACAAGTTTTGAATAATCTTCATAGAGCAAACTTTCCAATGATGTCCTTAGAAGTACCAAAGGACCTTGCGGGAAATGAAAGATACTCCAAGGAGCAGAACTAAAAGCTGTAGAGAATAACAGATTGAAAAACTTTTCTTAGATATGAGAATTGGACCAAAGAAAATTCTCCAGCCCCAGAATAGAGGACCTGGCTATCATCACAGACTGCAATTTCTGGATTTTGAGATGAGTGACTTCTTTTTTTTTTCCTCAAATTTTTAATTTACATTCTGGTTAGTTAACATATAGTGTAATGTTGGTGTCAGGAGTAGAACTTAATGATTCATCAGTTACATACAACACCAAGTGCTCAACACAGCAATGTCCCACCTCCCTTCTATCAACCCTCAGTTTGTTCTCTGTCATTAAAAGTCCAGATGAGTGACTTCTAAAGAGCCTCAGATTCTTGGTCTTTTCAAATAGTAGTAATATTGTTATCACCCTGCTTCTGTTTGATCACTGTATGTTGGATGTTAGTGAAAAAGAAAACTTGTCTTCTTTGTTTCATAGGACTCCAAATTTAAAGTAATTACATTCAGGGGTACCTGGGTGGCTCAGTCGGTTAAGTGTCCAACTTCAGTTCAGGTCTTGGTCTCATGGTTCCTGAGTTCGAGCCCCACATCAGTCTCTGTGCTGACAGCTGGGAGCCTGGACCCTGCTTCAGATTCTGTGTCTCCTTCTCTCTCTGCCCCTCCCCTGAATGTGCTATATTCTCAAAAATAAATAAATGTTTAAAAAAAATAACTGCATTCAAATTGATATAGACCACAGGATCCTGGAGTTGAAGCTTATGTGGGATTGGTGAGGGGCAAGTATATTTTGCATCAGGGACAAATATGAATATTGTGGCATTAAGAGCAGACTGGGACCTTAAATAATGGCTCAAATTCTTCATCTCTCTGGATTCACACTCTTTGGCACATACGTTTGTGGTCATCTTTCTCTCTGACTCTTGGCTCATCCATGTGACCTATTTTGACCAACAGAATTGTGAGCCCAAAACTCAAGAGACCTAGTGGGCTTCTGTTTTCTCTCTCTCTCTTGAACTTCTGTCATCACCCTGATGACCTGCCCAGTAAGATCAAAGATACATGGAGGATAGTTAAGTCCCCCTAGTCTTACAAACTGAGACCAGCCTATACCAGTTAATATCAAGCTCATCTCCAAACACTTAATGTGACCAGCTAGGATCTGAAAATTGCATAGATGAGCCAAATAGTAATGATGTCCTGCATTTGTACATTTAGTCAATGCTTATTGTTTTAAGACATGGGGATCTAGAGTTGCTATTGTTTTAGGCAGTAGATATTTGATACATTATCTTTAAAACATTTTATAAAATATTTCAGGCAAACATAAAAGTATTGGGTATCTTAAAATTAAGAGCTGTATATCTCTCCAAATAAGAAATAAACATTCCAAATACCTTTGAAGCCTCTGTGTGTAACTTACCATCAAATTCCTTCTTTGCTGTACTCCAGAGACAACAACAACCTCATTTTTTATTATCCTTATGCATTTTCATAATTCTACTATAAAAGTATTTTTCTGTAAACAAAATGTAGCAGTGTTTTCCATTTTAAAAATTTTTATGTGATGATAACATTCTTTATCATCTACAATGTGTTTTTATACTCAGCATTATTTATTTTTAGTTTTTACCATTTTAAAACACATTGCTCCATTTCAATCATTTTCACTATTGCCTCACATTACTTTATGCGGCTATGCTACGATTTATTAAAACATTTTCCTCTCTATGGATATTATGTTATCATTTTAGGCCATTGGACACCATTTTGTATACTGGCCAGATATAGGAATTTCGTTTTAAATTTTATATCCTACAGTTCTGAGTTACTAAAGCAATGAAAAGTCCTTACACCAGCATATATTTTATTCACGCTTCAGAATTTGTCTCATGTATTCAGCTAACAAACACCAAATGTAATACTATTTATGTTGACATATTCCATACTTCACCACTCTGCAAAACTAGCAAAGTTCATATAAACATAGATTGGTTTCAAACACCAGGAGCATTAAGAAATGTTTTTAAATAATATATAACTATTTTGTATAGACTTATTCAATGAGCTATCAATCCTGAAAAGCATTTTGCATTATTTGCTCACAATTTAGAAGAATCAAAACAAACTCCTTAGCATTTCACTTTTTCATCTTGGCCTGGGATTATGGCTCTAGGTATGTATTAGAATATGGGGAAGTATTTATGTGAGATTAGTTAACATCCGGTACTAAGAAGGCATTATTGAGATTTTTAAGTGTATGTAACAAAGGCCTCTTAAATGGATAGTAGTAAAGGACTATAAATAAAACTACATTAAACATTTATTTTATTATTCAAAATATCTCTTAGTGATTCTAAGAGATTCTTCTCCTAAGTAGAAACAAATATGTTATTTTTACAAAGCAATTCATGTGTACTGAGGAAGGCTGTTATTCCAATAAACTCAGGAACATTAAAGGCAATATATTCAAATGAAATTTTTTGACCTGTGCTCCTGATAATGCCTGTGCTGCAAATTGTTGACTTATCTTAATACCAAAATACTTACGTTGAAAATATTTGCACTCCATTTCATTCACAATTAAGAGGAGTTTGATTTTTCAAACATGCGAAAATCTAAAATGTCTAGACAGCCCTATATTAATGAATCGTATAGATTACCTCTTTTGTCTCAAGATAACACTATTGGAAAGGATTCAGACTCATAATTATTTTTTTAACAGACCAAAGACTGATCTAATTTAACCATCCTTATTTTTAATTGTAGCAACAGTTATTTCCATCACTGCAATATCATTTTTAAGACTTGAGGATTCAGGAGTGCCTGGATGACCAGACAGTTAAGTGTCCAACTTTGGCTGAGGTCACAATCTCACAGTTCAAGAGTTCGAGCCCCACATCAGGCTCTGTGCTGCCAGCTCAGAGCCTGGAGCGTGCTTCAGATTCTGCGTCTCCCTCTTTTTCTGCCCCTCCCCCACTTGCATTCTGTCTCTCAAAAATAGACATTAAAAAAAAATTAAGACTTGAGGATTCATAAGAACCGAGGAAAAAGTTTGCATTAATTATCAAGAATTTCCTTAGAAAACGTTTAAAAAACAACAACGATGTATTCCCTTTTTGATAAAAACGGTTTATACATATTTAGATTTTACACTACTTGAATAACGCTTAATTGTGTCAACTTGCTACGCTCTGCTTTGACTCAGTTTCAGAGCTATGTCCATCTGTTTCATTTTTGATTTTTGTTCTTTTTATAATATCACAATTTTATATAGTTTTTTGGGTTTTTTTGTTTTTTGTTTTTTAAGGAAAAGCAGACTGCCATGTTCACTGCCCCATTTGGATGTGGCTGGAGTCTTGGAAGCTTGACTACCCAACAGTCTCCTACAAACGGACCTTCAGAACTTGTTTGGACGTTCTGGCAGGAAGCACAGTACTTGTATACCCTTGACTGAAGAATGGCCCTCCTTTGTGGGGACAGGTCGCCCTTTTCTGCTGGGCCCACAGCTCTAGGAGGGAGGTACATGGAGCAATGAGGGAGACAGGTGACACCACCTAGCCAGCCAGATCAACCCAATCAATCCTGGTGAGCAGTGGGGTGACAGATGTCGCAGCCAGATCACCCACATATCAAAATTATCTCAATTTTAGAGCAATCCCATTTTTCTCATAATAACAGCTATTAAATAATATTTTATACAGATTTTTTTCCTGGTACTATTTGAACCTCTAGTTCCATAAACTTTATATCTAAAAAATCTATATAAACAACACTATAAATAGGCATTACCTGCAAATTTCAATATAATAATATGTCTGAATCATATTGCAAATAATTGGCCATAGGTCCCAAGTAGAAGTTTACATATTCTTAGTCTCTATGTATTCTCCATTTAAAAACTAAACTTAAAGCAACTACTTATTGTGTAATATGCTTTCATAATTAATGCATTAATATTTATTAGCAAAACAGAATCTAAGGATTTAATGCGGTGAAAAATTTGTCTCTGTATGTAATACAAATTTATTTTTCTAAAATTATGGATGTTCCTATTCTGAGTATTTGAGACTCAGTTATGTGACAAACCACTGCAAACTTACTGGCTTAATACAACCTTAATTTATTATTTCTCATAACCAAACGGGTTGCCTGAACAATTTTTCTGTTGGTCTCACCTGGACTCACTCCTGCATTTACATTCAGCTGTGAGTCAATCAGTGGCTGGTTGAGTCTTTCTCTCCAGGTGGTCCTTCAAGGAGACTCCATTGATTTCTTCAGACTATGGTCATCTTAGAGCCTCACATAAGCTAGGCTGGCTACAGAATTTCTTGGGTCCAGAGAAAGTGAAAATATGGGGCCCCTTTTTAAGAAATTATTAAGAGTTTAAAGATGAGAGCAGCAGAGTATTAAACTAAGTGTGGGCCCTTTTAATCAGGGCCCCCATGAGACTGCACAGGCTGCATCCCCAAGAAGCCAGCCATGGAAAAAGGCAACAGAGGGAGCTACAAAATGACTTGGAGTGCTGGATCTTAGGTCACATGGTTCACATCCACCAGACTCTACAGGTCAAGGCGAGTCCTAAGATGAGTGCATACTCAGAGGGGTGGACTGGAATGGGGAGAATTCGTGATTATATTTTACAATCTACCACAAGAGATATTTTAATTCTGCACCTTCTTATATCACCGAGTTGTTCTCAGCATTTCAACAAAGATAATCAATCTTTAAAAACTCTAATTAAATTACTTAATAAAATCAGATGCAGTCTGCTATTTCCACCCTTGTTCACTTAATTTTCAGAATTTGATTAACTAGGAGGGAAGGTTGAAAATAAATAAGGAAATGAAATTATTTAAAATATCTATAGATTGAAAAGAAAAAAATATATTTGGAAGGAAAAGAAGGGATTTTAAGGAATCATCAAGGATTACTATTAGACTTTGTAGAGACGTCTGCCAGATAAACTATGTACAAATGCATCTAAGTGGGTGTGTATGGAGCCATCACATTTCAACAAAACAGACCCATGTAATCCCCAGGTCTAGTGTAACCCCCTGTAAAGCACTGGAGTACCATATAGCTTAAATGAGAATTATCTTCCAATTGTACAAAATAGATCAGGCTGTGAACACACAGTAGTGTGACCTGTAGTGAAAAGGGACTAGTTTGCTTTAAAGATGACAAAGAGAGGGGCTCCTGGGTGGCTCAGTCAGTTAAGCGTCTGACTGTTGGTTTCGGCTCAGTTCATGATCTCACCATTTATGAGTTTGAGCCTCACATCAAGGTCTGTGCTGACTGTGCGGAGTCTGCTTGGGATTCTCTCTCTCCCTCTCTTTCTGTCCCTCCCCTGCTCTCTCTGTCTCTTTCTCTCAAAAATAAATAAATAAACCTAAAAAATAAAAAATAATAAAATAAAGATGAAAAAGAAAGGCTTCATAAACCAAAATCTTTAAATCTAAGAAAGAAGGGGAAAAATCTGGGTTGCTGTCATTTTCACTGTGGGCTACCCATGTCCTTAGAGCAGGCACTAAGGTCCCTGTGTTACAATTAGCAATAAAACGCTGCTTAATAATCTTGAGAGAGTCGAGTCATTTTCCCACCAACGCTTGGATGTTTTTGGTATTATTTTAATAGTGTCTTCTGATTTTATTAACCTCTCTTGAAATGCAACCTTCCCTTTGAAGGAAATAGGTCCTAATTCTCCCCATCAATTCTGATCTTTCAGTGACACTCTATTATAGCATCTCTATGTTCTCATTCTAAATTTGCATTGTCTTCTTTTACTGATGTCTGAAAAACATTGGGAGAATGGTTATTTTTAGCCCTTCTAATACCATCTTCATCGTATTTGTACAAGATCAAACCATTTGTTTAATAGAAAAGAGATGGATATAATATATTTCATTGTAAAGTGATCATTGTAGAGACCTTGTTGGTCCTATTGCTAAGAGGGAGTAAAAAAGTGTAGTAAATGAAAACTGCAGAAGGCTTCCTGGTGTCTTCCAATAAGGTTTTTGTTGTTACTGCAGTTTTTCCACTTGAGAAAGACACATGAAAGAGGAAAGGAGAGCAGTGATGTGTGTTTCCAACTTCAGGGTAATTGAGGGATTGGATTATTCTGCTGAGAGTGCATCAAAGAGAAGAAAACCCATTACAGGATGGGGGCAAAGAACCCAGGGAGAGGCCAGATTGCCAGAAGTATGGTTCTCACAGCACTGAAAGCAGGCGTGAGACAGGGCACCCTGCAGTTTCAGACAGAAGGATCTTTCCCGGCCCCTGCGCTGATCATGAGTGAGGCTGAGGACATGTAAGTCTGGGCTTCGTGGGAATTTTCAGCTTTCCATATGCTACCTACTACTGCCAGGCTGCATTACGTTAATTAAACCTCTTCCTCCAAAGTGGTTATTACAAAAGAGGTCTGCCAATGTCCTGCATAGCGTGCAAGCCCAGGGAGAGAGGACAAGGGCTCTGCTATGAGGGGCAGTCCAACCACCAGGACCTGGGCATTTTGAGGAAAGTATACTCAAAACAAGATTAACTGGTTTCTGTACTTTTAAATGAGACAGTGAGCTCAGTCCCCAAATAGCACTGTGAGTAGTAGATACCTTAGAGCCAAATTTCCTAATTAGAATAGTCTCAAATGACCCTGAGTCTCCTGCCAAGGACACCAGTGGAAAAGAGTAGATGAGTGCTTTCCTCTGCGGGGCTACTCTGACTTTATACTTAGTCTTCCTCCCCTGTGGTGTTGTCTGAAATGGCAAATTTCACACTAGCACTGAGAGAAGAGAATAGGATACTGAAAAGTTTGTATGAGATCTCATTTCTGTAAAATAATGACAAAAATAACTCCTTTACATGATTGCACGTAGATGATTACTATGATTATGATAGATGATAGATAGATAGATAGATAGATAGATAGATAGATAGATAGATGGATGTTCGGTAGACCTCTTTTGTTATTTTATAAGCCTGCAGGAACATAAACTTATGAACGTGAGTTGTGGTAGTGGGTCAGAGGTGATATAGAAAAGGGGAGAAGAGAAAAGAGACCAAATAGAAAACAAAACAAAACAAAACACTCCTTTTCCAAAGTTCCAAGCATGTATATAATTCACTATAATTGTTGTATTTGCATAAGATTATGTGAGCATGTATCTGCAAGGACAAAATTTAAAGAACCTCATGTAGTCTGAAACACTGATTCTTAGGAGAATAAAAAGTTATTTCTGCACTCTTTCATGTTAATTTCCGAACAAGAAAATATCCGAACAGCCATTAATAGTCCTGATACATTTATTGGGGCCAAATAAATGTCAAGCATTATTGCAGTTGTGGGGCCTGGCAGCCTCCTTCCTCATTATTCCTCTCAACCACGTCATAAGAGCAACAGCACAGTATGAGGCGTCATGGGCTAAAAACAAGAGGTTTTTCAGGGTGGAATCAACTCTACCAAGTAATGGCCAACAGCAGTGGGAGAGGGGAACACTTTCCTGGTAGAGACGAAGGAAGGGGATGTTCATAGATCCACAGTTCCAATGTGAAAAGTGCAACTTTCTAACCACGTCTGGGACACACACATACACATCCTTACTCCTCTAAATAACATTGTCTCAAAAACCTTAATGAGTTTTTAAATATGAAAAAGTTCAAGTATTATTTAATTGTCGGAACTTTTCACTTTCTTAACACACTTATTTTTGGGCAATGCAAAGTAGGATCTCCTTTTGACAGCAATGAATTAATTGCATAGAACATCATTCTTCTCAAATATGTACCCACCTTATTTTTATTCTCTCTCTAGTCTCCACTATGCTGTTAAGGATGTAATCTGATTCGCAGCTCTTCTGTAAAAAATTAGTTTGATGTCAGGAGCCCGATACTATTGTCCTTTCCCTGGCAAACCAACCAATGAGATCAACCAGAGTTTCCCTTCCGACCTAAGGAGAGAGCAATTGGGTCCCAGTGCAGGAGAAAATGTGGGCAAACAAAGCAGCTGTTTGGTCATCATCGATTGCTCAAACACAGTTAGGAGCATTTGAGTCCCCCGAACTCCCGCTGGGATGGTGACCTTAAATTCAGGTTGCAGAACATCGGGAAGAGAGGTCTGCTCTGGAAATATCCCGTCCTTTTTACTTTAGTATTTCTGCCACCACTTTTTTTTTTTTTTTTTTAATTTCTCTGAGGATTAAATTGAGATACGTGGCTGGGTATACGAACGTGGCGGTAGGGATGACTAGAGTTGATGGAAAAAAGGTAAGGGAGAGGGATGGTGAGCATTTACATGGGGAGATAGAAAAAACTTTCCCATGAATATTTTTTCTTAGAATCCATAATTACTACAATCAATACAATAGAGAAAATACAACAACAGAACCTAGTAAATTATGTTTTTAATCTCCAAAGCATTTTTAATATTTTCCAAGTCAACAAACTAAGCCTAAATGACTTGGAAATTTCTCTATCATACGCTAGTACAAAACACAAAAATATTTACCAGAACACAAAATGTTCAAATAATATTTGAATTATTTGAATTATTTGAATAATATTTGAATATTATTTGAATTATTGCTTGAATCATTTTACTTTAGTCATGTAAAAGCACAATCAGGAGCTACTAGATTATAAAGTATTCCAAGACCGAAAGCTTGCTTTCTCTTTACTATATATTATTTTATTATTGTTGTTGATGATGATACCTTATTCAGGATGCATTACAGCAATTGTTACTTATTAACAGGATTTTCTGCTGATACGTTCCTCTTGGGTTGACCAAAGAACAAGCTTGAATGTTTATTTTTAAGGAGCTTCTATTGAAATGTAAGTCGTAATGGAATTTTATTTTTTATTGTAGTAATAACACTTAACATGAGATTTATCCTTTTAACAGATTTTTCAGTGTATGATACAGTATTGTTATCTATAGACACAATGTTGAATAGCAAAACTTTAGAACTTATTCATCTTGCATAACTGAAATTTTATAACCGTAGATTATAAAAGTGATTCCACAGTTTGCCCTTACCCCAGCACCTGGCAATCACTTTCAATTCTTTGCTTCTAGGAGTTTGCAGATAAAGCATATAAGTGGAATCATTCTGTATTTGTCCTTTTGTGACTGGCTTGTTTCACTCAGCATCATGTCCTCAAGATTCATCCATGTGGTTGCATATTGCAGAATTTCCTTTTTTTCTTAAAGGCTAAATTCTAGACAGGGGTTTGAATAATATTGGTTAAACACTGAAGGTAACAACTATTGATTAAAAATGGTCAAGAACATTACACAAAGATTCATATAAGGACAAATAAAACACTCTAAGGGCAAAGACTGAAGATGTCTGAAGGACAGGTTTTTCAAGCAATTTGGGTTTTTGCTAGATTCTATGGTTTGTCAGACTGATGTCTATGAATTTGAAGTCTGTTATTGAGATTTTTTCTTGAGGCTTGATGAACACACAGTGTCGCTGGGAAATAACTTACTGGAGAAAGGGCACATCACGTGCAAGTATTGGGAAAGATGTGGTTCTGAAATGGAACGTAATTATTCATTAATAGTCACCGAAAATGAATCTGAGGCGTCCAGTTCATCTCCTTGCCATTTCAAGATTTTTCTCTCCATTAAGACACTCATAGTAATATAAACAAGTAATATTGCATTTTATTTGTTCACATTTTAATACGACATTTATATTCCATTTTCTATTTCACTAGTAGTCACATATATTCCCATTGTTTTCACATTTCCCTTTTTGTCAATAGTGGTTTTTAATAAGATTTTTCTTAAAAAGTCAATTCTAAAATGTTTTGATGTTCTATATAATCAATTTTCCATAGTTCTGTAATGATTGCTTCACAACAACCTATGGCTGGTTTTATTGCCTCTGTTTTCATTTGTAAAACTATTACAGGAATTGAAAACATAAATGCATGTGTAGAGTTTTTCATATCACTGCAAACATTTAAATTTAGAATTTTTGCAGAGCTGTTTATAACAACATGATAATATAATCAAAGAGTTAAAGGATGGTGATTTTCTGATGGAGTATTGTTTTTATAAAGCAAACTTTAAATGGCTACTTACTGAATGACCTGAGTGATCATATTTCTGGTTAATAATCAGGTTTCTGATTTTCCTGGCATCATCATTTCCTGATGGAACTAGTCAACAAACCTAAGTATCTTTTTTTTTTTTTTTTAATTTTTTTTTTTCAACGTTTATTTATTTTTGGGACAGAGAGAGACAGAGCATGAACGGGCGAGGGGCACAGAGAGAGGGAGACACAGAATCGGAAACAGGCTCCAGGCTCTGAGCCATCAGCCCAGAGCCCGACGCGGGGCTCGAACTCACGGACCGCAAGATCGTGACCTGGCTGAAGTCGGACGCTTAACCGACTGCGCCACCCAGGCGCCCCTTTTTTTTTTTTTTTTTTTTTTAAAGTTTTTTAATGTTTATTTATTTTTGAGAGAGACACACACAACAAACCTAAGTATCTAATGGTGTTCTTAAATTATCTAAAAGATTAAGAATATATCAATCAATAAAATGTTCTATATTTTATCTAATGTATTTTGGTATTTTTATCCATTTATTTTTAAAGACAACAAAGTCAAAACAACTAGTGAATACAATAAATTAAATTATTGAAATCTTCAAGTAATTGCCTCACTGACTTTTATCATTGGAAATACACACACACACACACACAAACACACAACTGAAAATTAGAGACAAGAAAAGTCTGGAACATATGATGCTGCAGAAAAAAAAATATGTTACAGACAGAATTGTTCTTAGAAACTTCTATTATCCAGAACTAGCAAGACTACAGGCCATTGGTTCTCTATCTGATCAATTCAATACTTCCCTTATATGACAAATATTTTTATAATGTCACTTTAATTCTTCCAATAAAAAAATCACAGTTAATATCATCTATCAGCACACAATTCAAAAACATCAATCATTAAGTATATCAGTGAAGAAAAGTAAATTAATTTATAACAAAATATACATTCAATATGTAAATTTTAGACATGACTTTGCAAGCAACCACAATAGAATAGGTAAATGCTCCTTCCTATAGGTATCATCACTTCAAATGCTACAGATGAAAATGCAAATCAATTCATTTTGTTGTTTTGTTGCCTCAAAAACCAGAGAAACACAATGCCATCAGTGATGTGATTTTGAGAAACAGAGAACCACTCTTGGCATAATCCTTAGCAAAACAAAGTACAATCTTTCCTCAGTTTAAACACTTGCAATACTGGAAAAATCTGTGACAAAAACTATTCATAAAAACACTTGATTTTACCAGGCTTGGTTATTTATAAACAGGTCTTTCACATACATGGATACTCAGAGGGCATTAAAGAAAGTCAGACAGGGACATTCAACCAGTCATTTTACAGGACTTTTCCATACATATCCAGAGCATCTGGCATCCCTGACAATTACCTACCAAATGATAGCAGTGTCTTTCCACTTACCATAACATCAAAATGTCCTAACACACTTCTCAAAGGACCTCTAAGGAATTGTACATCCAGTTAAGAACCACTGCTCTGAGTCAGTCACATTTCTTGTGTTTGATTTTGGCTACTATGGCCAAAGCATCATTCTAAACGATTACAACAACAAAGTTAAATCATTGTAAAAGAGCATCTCTGAACTGTTACACTCTTTCTTTTTTTTCCCAAGTTCATCTTCTTTTTTTTTTTATTTAATTTTTTTTTTAATTTACATCCAAGTTAATTCACATATAGTGCAACGATGGTTTCAGGAGTAGATTCTTTTATTCCCCTTACCCACTTAGCCCATCCCCCCTCCCACAACCCCTCCAGCAACCCTCTGTTCTCTATATTTAAGTGTCTGTTATGTTTTGTCCCCCTCCCAGTTTTTATATTATTTTTGCTTCCCTTCCCTTATGTTCATCTGTTTTATATCTTAAATTCCTCACATGAGTGAAATCATATGATACCTAATTTTCTCTGACTAATTTTGCTTAGCGTCATACCTTCTAATTATATCCACATAGTTGCAAATGGCAAGATTTCATTCTTTTTGATTGCTGAGTATTACTCCATTATGTATACATACCACATCTTCTTTATCCATTCATCCGTCGATGGACATTTGGGCTCTTTCCATACTTTGGCTACTGTCAGTAGCATTGCTACAAACATTGGGGTGCATGTACCCCTTCGAAACAGCACGCCTGTATCCCTTGGGTAAATACCTAGTAGTGTTATACTCTTTCTGATGCACATGCATAAAGGAGTGAAATGGATAGTTATGAACTGGTTGTCTACAAGTTTTAGAGCTTTATTCTTGTTGTTCTTTCTTTTTTTTTTATGTCAGATTATTCAACTACTCTCTTTTCTTTCAGCTGCCTCTTCAAATTATGACTGTTGTTTTAAGATAATATCAGAAGCTCCTAACACATAGGTCCTATGGAAATTACTCTGCGTTTGCTTGTCCCAGAGATGGCTGATTTTAGACTTACGGAGTCTTCCAGAATATGCATTGGCACATTGTGTTTCTGCTCATAAATCTTGGCTCTCTACTTTCCCAGCTTTAATTAAATTGTCCCGGGAACATTTTTATTTCCCTGATGCACTCTAGCACAGTGAATTTATAGGTATTTAGGAAGTCCAGAAATATCATGGCTCAGAAATTATAGTAGTCCAGGTTATAAGTTCTATGAGGGCAGATAATGTGTTTGTTCTAGTTAGCACTTTGTCTCTTAGCACAGTGTTTAAAACCTAGCAGGGGTTCAATAATGATTGTTAAATAAATGAATTTAAAAATGAATTGTAGGGGCTCGTGAGTGCCTCAGTTGGTAGAACGTGCAGCTTTTGACCTCAGGGTCATGAGTTCAAGCACCATGGTGAGCACAGAGATTACTTAAATAAACTTTTAAATAAATGAATTGTAGGTAAGATTTAAGAAACTAACTTGGTTTGAATTTACTCATCCTGATACTATTATTATGGCCACTCTTTCTTCGGAATCAAATTCTTTCACCGTTTACCATTATTATTGTTCAAACTGGTCAATATTCTATGGCCCTGTGTCATACATGATGGAACTTCTCATAACCCACAGCTCCTTAAATTAAATGGACCATCAAATTTGTATGGAAATTGCCTTATAAAATTCTCCAAAATTATTTTTATTATACTTAATTACCTGCTGCATATTTATCATGGAGATCAAACTATGTAATAATCATGTTGTATTTTAAGCATATCTTTTTTAGTATAATAATAGTAAATAATAATAATAGTAAATAGTAAATAATAAGTAAATAATAATAATAAGGTTGTGCATTTGGAGAAGTTATTCTCCAACCACTGAAAGAAAAAATAAAAAAGGAACATTTATACACATAAAGATAAAAATTGTAAGCCAAGTATTCAAAAATTATTTCCTTCATTTATATAATTTTTATATGAAAACCAGAACAGAAAACACTTAAGAGTCTATAAAACATTCATTGCATCTTTAAATTAGCATGCTTTTGTAAGGTTTACCTTTCATTGCAGTGATATGTCAGTGTGGGATGATGTGGTATACGGCAGCAACAGAAATTATACTCCATGGCATGTAATTTGTTAGAAAGCAGAAAGGTTTAGAATGACAAAAAAACTGGTTCTGAAACATGTACATACAACAGTAAAATTAAATGAATTAATCTTTTATTTATTAGAAAGAGCAATTCCTTAAAGATATGAAATATGCTTAGAAATGCAATATTTGAAATACTGTCCTGAAGTGTATGCACAAACAGGAACACATCTTCAGTGAAACTCGCTTTCCCCCCAGTTCTGTTACTACATTTTATCTTTTAAAAGGGAAATCCCAATTTTGCAAGAAAAAAAAATAACTCAAATTAACTGCAAAGACCAGTTGAAAGTCCCACCTAGGAACAGACCCTAAATTAATTCTCTGAAAATCGTTAATGGAAGTGAAAATGAATTACAATTTCCAACATAAAAAATGCATAAAAATATTCCCATCAGAGGAAATAAAGTAAAACCAAAAATTGGTTCTGGTGTGGGGAGTCTCAGAATGGCATAAGGAGCAGGAGACCAGAATGCCTAAAATGTTAGGGAGAAATAAGTATTTAAAAATGAAAAAAATGTAGATGACATGTATGACTCTTAGGTCTTTGCAAGAATATTTTTCAAAGGTAACATGAGGATGAAAATAATAGAGATGTCATTTTAGCATTGTAGACCATGGCTAAAACATAGCTCTGACCTTCATCAAACTCAAAATTACAACATAAAACATGTATTTGGATCTGTGTCCCGGTAGAAAGACTTTGAGAGACGCTAACCTTTGGTTGATACTGTCTAAAATTCTCCCATACCTGCTTTGTCACATTGCGAGTCATTTTCTCTTTCTTCATGTTCTCTGAAAACATTTACATCCATTCTCCTTCCAAAATATATTCTCTCCTTACCTCTTAAAGTGTACTCTAAGCCGAAAGACCCTGTTCTATTATTAAAATAGAATAAATAGATACTGCTATGTCCACAGAAATGCTTCCAGTCTGTCATCACATCCTTCAAGGATTGCAGACATATTTTCTATTAGTTGACAGTGTATTTTCTTATAGCACTTCTGGGTTAAGTTCCCACCTATGTGATCCGTTATTTCATGTATATATGGAAAACAAACTGAATCACTATGTCCTGAACAGAAAAAACAACAACAACAACAACAACAACAACACTGTGTCTACAGATGCTGCCATGTCCTAATATTCGATAAAATTCCTTCTTTACTATTAAGTAATTTGGGGAAGATTTAAAATGTTGGCAACCAATCTGCAAACTGTATGTAACTAGGAAGGTGACAAATATGCCCTTTCTCTAATTCTCCCCCTCTAAAAAACCCAGCTATCTGGTCTTTCAACATGTCTGATAAAATAGTGGAATAAATACAAAAGGAACTTTCTGGGTACAACATTTTTCTGCTAAATTAGGAGAAGGTTTTATTTAACATTTTTATTTTCAACTTTAGAATCAAGTCACTTTTTGAAAAGATGGTTTGATGTAGAAAAACAATTAAGGACAAGGCAGAACCACACTTGTTCAATGACCTTGAGATGGCTCCTCCTCTGGGTCCCAGCTGACATTTCCTTCATAATTGATGAAACTGATCATAAAGCTGGAGAGAGAATTAAATGAATTAACATTTGTAAAGAGCTTTGTATATTCAGTGTCTGTCATATAGTAAGGGCTATATAAACACTTACCATCATGAAGATTCCAATAATGATTCTTCAACCCAGAGGTACATGATGCAATTTCAAAACTATTCTAACATGACAAATGTGAATAGACATATATTTACATATCACTAGTGAAGCCTTTGTAAAAGATTTCTTGCCAGGATTGCATGACATGAGGCACATATGTGTACTTTTCCCCAATATAACAGACTATAATTTTCTTCTTTTGCTCTCTAGACTGAGCAATCTAAGGACATATCTCTTCAACTTTATCAAATAGGGGTTACCATTGGGAGAGCCTTGATAGAGTATCTGTAAACATGGCCCCATCTAGCTGAGGGCAGAGTTCCAATGTTCAGAACTGATTTCCCCAGGGAGATCTTATTGGATATGAAGTTTCACTGAAATTCACACCCAATAGCAAAGTGCAGGGAGGGTCACCATTAACCACAAGTGTTCAATTCTTCAGGAGAGCTGTTTAACAGACAGCTATATTTAACCTGGATGCTCTTCCTGTATCCACCATTGATGCATATTAGTTCAAAATGGAAGCCAGGGAACTCTTGCATGTACTCTAATAACTGAAGGAATCTCATAATTCTTTGTGTTGTTTACTTACATAGACACAGCTGTGAAAAGATTGCTCATGGGAGTCAAGACAATTCCTGATCAATAGGATACATTTTAAAGTGTGCTTATTCCAATGTGGAGGAAAATAGAATAAATGTCATGTTGCTGCTCAGAAATCCAATTGTGAACAGAGTTAGAAATGAATTAGAAAGATCATTCTCCTCAATTATTTGGCAGAGTTTTTAAAAACTATTTCTTCACAAACAACAATTGTACTTATCTCAATAGAAAAAAAATATTTTGGAAAATTTTCTTTATAATTGGTTTATATTTTTTTTCTTTTTCCTTTGTTGGGAGAGGGAAGACTACATTTGTTTATCGAGTGCATCTGATGCTATGACCCATATATTACATACTTAGTTTTACTTAAGTCTTGTAACAAGTAAGTATTATATAGTCTGACTTTACAGCTGAGGAAAGTGAAGGTTGGTAAGTAAGGTCCCACAAAAGTAGCGCTATGGCAAAACAGGAATTTAAACCTGATTCGGTTCCACTTTAATTTTTATGCTACTTACATTACACTGTGCAGATACTGTATCAGACATGACTATTTTGGCTAATTATGGTCTTTTTCAACTGTTTGTTTTGACGGTGTGGTAAATAAGGCTAGGCGTTTTTTTCAACTTCCCTCTAAACAGCTCAGCAGCTATACTTTTGATTTTTTCTGCTTCTTCCATTTTGTTGAAGTATAACTTCTCTGCTTCATCTTCTGGATTTCTGGATATTATTGCTCAAACAAAGATACAGATTGAATCATTGGTACAAAAGATTTGTGTGACCACATCTGTGGCTACCAAGTGTCCATTATAGCATCAAGATAAATTCCATGGTGCTTTCAGGAAATCTACTATTATAACATTTCTTCCATCCCTGTTCCAAGAAAGCTAAATTTGTATAGCCTTTGACAAATGTCAGCAAAATAACTAGGAAGCTATTAAGAACCACTTCAAGAATAATCAGTTCCTGTACCCAAACAGCTGCCTTTTATCAAAGGAGGGGCATCTCCACAAAAGTTGAGACTAAATATGCTTTCAAAATTTGCCAGTGCTTGCACCAAGATCTCATTTTCACAGGTAGATCCCGAGATACACCCAAAGTAGAAGAAAAATAAACGATTCAGTGCTCTTGTGATTAAATAGAGTTTTTGAGTAAATATTTGAATGCTGACATGATATTATTGGTTTGCAGACGCTATCGGGTTTAAAAACCGTTAATGGAAAATGAGACGATATAAGACATTTTCCAAAATCCAACAAAACTAAACAATATTCGTGAAGTCTAGAGCTAAAGGCCAGCACAACATCTGCAGAACCATGAATCTCACTCATAAAGCAAGACTTGTCAGTTTTCACATTTCTGGATGAATGAAAAGTATAATTACTTTGGAAATAGGAGGGAGACTATCTCAGAGTATTGAAATTAATCTTGTCTTTAATTAATTAATTAAAATTAATCCTGTCTCTGAGTCTGTGAGGGCAGGGACCCTATCTCATTAATCATTCTACCCCTAGTACCTACTGTTATGTATGAACGATGTGGGTGCTTAAAATATATTGGGAAAAGGAATTAGTGAAATAATAAATGGAGAACTTAGCTGTGGCCCCAGGCAGAAAACACCACATGCTTCCAACATAGGATAAGGAACGGTTGGGAACTGAGAAGGAAGTTCAGTAGACTACAAAATCAGTAGCTTTTTCCTCCCAATTTGCCTACTAAGATCTCTTATGACATACAAGCCCAAGTGGAAGTGTTAGTGAAAGCTTAGTGCTCATACCCTATGTCCCAACCCCAGAAAAGTTGTTTCTCTGCCAGATTTGGGTTCATGCCTCTGTCTCCTCCTATTGGCGACTCTGTCATCCTTCCTAATGTTACACTGAGTGCAGAACATATCCTGCAATGTCCCCTGCCCTAACAATCCTGTATTAACTTTTAAGAAGAAAAAACTTCACATTATAAAGGTCACACCAAGCAAAGAACATCAGTCATCTTAAGATCTCTCTCCTAAATATGCACTTAAATTCCTTAATCAATAAAGTCCAGTCACCAGTTGTTATTAGTAGTCTTATTCTGGGGAGGGAGGGGGGGAAGGGCTGTAAAATTGATGGGTTAAGTAATTCATCAACTCCTCCACATGAGTGTCCTGGGACTTTACCTCAATTATTCATTGTGTCCATTCACAATACGTTCTCAGGTAAGTGGAATTTGCTCACAATAACATAGTAAAATCCCAAATAGCTTTTTTTTCATATAAATTATGCAGCTACAACTGAAAGAAATTGCAGGACATCCAGTATACAACTTAGTGACATGTGATTCCATTCTAACATTTTGTAGAGTAATATTTTTCATTCAGTCCAAAGTAATTTTACAATCCAATCCCTGCAGTGAAGGATCTTTTGTTCTGAAGATTCAAAAAATATATATTTTGATGATTCAAAAGTGGGTAAAGAAGAGTTTATTGATCTTAATATCTTACTAATTAAAATGGATAAGATTAGCATACAGTGTTACTATGAAGCAGAAAGCACAGAAATTATTAAATATGTTAAGGGTAAAGAAGAAAAAGCTTTATCTATCTATTAGAAATAGTTGTCAGCAGATTGGTAGATTTTGGAGAATGATGATTAGAGTTTCATGATTATCAGGTGATCGGACAGGTGGAAACACAGGGGAAAGGAGCCTAATTCCATCCTGGCACAAATCCTGAGTGTATACTTATACAGCAGCAAATAAAAGTGTTTGCTGCAATATAAACTACCTTTACAGTGCTAGCCATATGCCATGCACTATCCTAAGAACCGTACACATGTTATAAAATGTTCTTATTTTTATTGAGATATACTTGACAGTTACCATCGTATAGTTTCAGGTGTAGAGCATAATGATTAAATATTTGTATGTGTTGCAAAATGCGCATCGTAATAACACCCATCACCATAAACGGTCTTAATTTTTTGTATGCAATGAGACTTTTAAGATCCACTCTCTTAGCCACTTTCAAATATACGACACAGTATTATTAACTATAAAATTTCATCTGTACAGCAGCAACATGAGGTTAAGGTGTTAAGGCACTTTATTATTCCAATGACAGAGCTGGGTTGGACCTGGGCAGCCTTCCCCCATAAACCTTGCTCTTAATCACTGCACCATACTTCTCTCACTTCTTATAACCTCCTAATTGGGAGAGTGGCCTGCAAGCGATAGTCATTAACAAAAACCTCGATATCAGAAGGAACTGCTCTGGGCAGAAAAGAAGATGAATTCCTATTTCTATATTTCCAATTACAGATCTGTAATCTCATGGAGTTGGTTTTGAGAGTTGGAGAAAACTCCAGTTTGGGTTTGGAAATTAGCTTCACAGAGCTGAGATTAGAATGAATAAGTTTACCAGAGAAGGAAAAAATGTGAGAGAGACTAGGGTAGAGGACAGAGGCTTGAGGAAAGTCTTCACTTAGAAGAGAAAGAGAGCTCTGAGAAAGAGCAGGCTGTTGTGTCCAGGTAGCTGGTGGTGCCCTCCTGGCCAGGCTCTGCAGAGACCTGCCACTCAGAGTGGACCACATTCCCACCCATTTTATCCACACGGCTCAGCTTTTTGTCTGGCATGAAGGAGACTTTCAAAAATCTTTTCAAATTAAATTGGAAAGAACTAACATATTTTGCATGTGTGCAATATGAGCCACAGGGTTTAATAACTGCACTTCATTGAATACCCATGGTGTCTTTTCTTCCTTCTTAGAAATGAAGAGCTTCACACATTCAATAAATGGAGAAACTATGAGCCAACTTCAGATTTGCCTAATTTCAAATTGGTTTCTATTTCTAAACCGTGCATCAGAGATGTCTACCCTTTGTTCATTGAATTGCTTTCAGTGTAGTTTAGTTTTTATTTTTGTGGGGATGATGGTTGGTGTTTAAAGAAATAAGAAGGCATTCACATGAAATAATGAGCTGTCATTCTTACAGTCATGCTCATACTATCCTGAAACAAAGCAGAGAAAATTCAACATGAGGACTAGAGTTTGTATTTAAGCTAATTATTACTGTGTCTAAACAAAAAGAAACAAGAAGTTAGCAATATATGATATTGTTGAGACAGTTTTATAATACCATGATGGTTGTCCTAGGCAAACATCATCCATCTATCAAGAGATACAAAGAATCAAGACTTTCTCTCTCTCTCTCTCTCTCTCTCTCTCTCTCTGTTTCCCTCTCTCTCTCTCTCACACACACACACACACACACACACTACACACACAAACACAAACACATTTTTTTTGTCTTGATAATTGGACACAAGTTCATTCTATTTCTAAGATTTTGTTGTTGTGGTAGTGTTTTATTTGTTTGTACAGGAGGAATTTCTTCTTGTCATTAGGACTTCCAGATTTATTCTAGACAAAAAACTCCCGATTAGGACCTTGAGGAAATAGATTTACATCTTCCTTGAAGGGTTATCAGTGTGCCCAAGAAGCATGTTAATTTAGGTGCATAAAACACCACGACCAAATAGATGAGCTATCTGTTCTGCCCCCCTATTCTCTCCAGCTCCCGGGAGGAAAGGAGTGGGCCATGCATTTTCAGAGGAAGGGGTGGGGAAGTGGCATTTCCTCTTTTGTTAGATGAAAAAGGAAACCCATCCATTTAGGGTGTTTGAGTTTGATCTTGATCCTTCTGATCTAGAGTCATCATTTGTTTGTTAGATAGGAAAGAAATTTGTGCACTGACCCAAAGGAAAACATAACATCTGAATTATGACCTCACTCCCCCCACCAGCCGTCACATAAAAGAACCTTCTGAATTACTAACTATTCAAGTTGACAGGGAAAGTTTGAAAGGAAATGTGACATAATGTCATAATGTGAAAGATGGAAGGAAGAGACAAAAAAAGTCACTTTATTTTCTATTAAGAGTTCTCATTCATAGGAGAAATTGAGGAAAGAATAACAATGCAAAGGGCAATATCAAAAGTATGCTCAATTCCCACTTTTATTCTAAGCATTCACCCTTTTGCTCTGTACCTCATCTCTCAAATTTTTTGTGGATTTCAACAAATTTGATGTGTTTTAGAAAGTCAGTGTAGAAAGGGGAGAGAAACTAGAATGGATGCTTCTTTTTTCAAAGTTATTTGGATGTTAATGCTTCTTAATGAGAATAGTTGTATTCCTGGTTCAAATGTGAGATGGCTTTGATATCTCATCCTGATGTCTTCAACATTAGTGAGCCATTATAATTTACAGATAATGTTGACATTGTGTGATTTAACCACACTGAGGACATTATGTTGTTATTTGTTTTTAAATAAGAATGTTATTTTCTACAGTGTGACCCTCTGTCTCTATGAACTAGCCAATCCATTCATGCAACATAATAAACATCAGTAGAATATAAAAGGTATCAGTGATGATACGTAATATGGTTGCAAAAGATGATATTGCATGTGACTGAGTTCGCTGAACTTGCTGCTTCATTCAAGCTTGGCTGACATGGCAGACTAAATGCTACTAAATGCTACAAAAGATCTTTTCTACAAAGCATCCAGCCCTCCAGCCGCATCATTTCAATATTCATGTGTAATTTTACATTTTAATTTTAAGAAACCAATTTGCCTTTATTAGCATTTTAGGTCTGTAAACAAAAATGACACACCTATTGTTGCAAGAACAGAAGGAAAACTAATGTGCATGTTCCTTTTGCCTGGAGATGTTACTTTTTATCCTATTTAAACAAATGTAACATATTTTACAAACGCACACTTTTTTTATGCATCACTATAATTTACATCATATAGAACATGAAAACAGTATTCTATTAGATTATATAAAATCAGAGCTGAGCGATTAAGTCTAAAGCCCTAAGTAGGAGTTCAATAAACATCTATTAGATTAGCTAAAAGTTCTGAATTCTTATTTCTATTAATTAGCTATTTGAAGTTGGAAAGTTGTAGAAATATAATCAAATAGAGTCAAGCACAAAAAGGGAATAGGAATTATTGACTTCATAAAACCCTGAAGTCCTACAGTTTACCTTCAGGTATGGTTGTATTCAGGGACTAAAACTCATCAGGACTCTTTTGTTTTTGTTTTTGCCCCATCCTATCTGTCCGCCACCATGGCCATGCTTTCTTTGCTCCATGTTACCTTCATTGTCAGGTAGGTACTTTCTTTCTAGTGGCCCCGGAAGTTCCCAAATTCCATGCTGCTACTTAGTAACCAAGGCAGTGGATTCTCAAAAAACATTACTGGTGGTACTTCAATGGCCAGGCATGAATCCTGTGGCTTCTCCTAGATTTCAGAAGTGAAGTCATCCTACATAAAGACGTGGACTAAGAGTGAAGGAGTGATGTCCCAAAGTAAAATACAAGCATTATTTACATAACATGTGTCTACTACATAATCTCACCTGAGATAAATCCAACATTTTAGTACATTTCAATAATAGAATTTTACCAGCATTGCAATCCTGCCAGGGGTGTCTCAACTATTTCTAATGGTCATCGGTGGTTTTGATGTCAATATTTTAGTCTTTTAGTAATTAATTGTATCCAATTTAAAGGAGCAGTTTATGTGGAGAAAGCATTAGTTATTATCATAACTTTCCCTGAAATTTAGGGCCACAAGTCACTATTTTGAGAACAAGTTTAACAGCATGATTTTAAGAATATTTATTTTATTGAAATGATAATTCCATTTGAAAAATGACTTTAATTTTCTAAGCAGCCTGATCAGGTTGACCTAATAAATGAAATTGGTGCTAACAAAGTGATGACAAATGTGCTTGAGTTGTTTTTCCAGAACTAAGAGGAATTTTTTTATTATTGTGAATATAGTAACTTTTCCAGCCTCTTATGAGTGGTTTACGTGTAAGACACCTGGCTGGCCATGGTTCAGTATGCAGTCTGTGATCACTGTACAGAAAAAAAAAAAAAAAAAAAAAGTTAACTGGCCTATATAGGGCTCAAGCCCCTGACCTCAGCCTCATTATGTATAGAACCGAATCAACTGTGCTTACCAGCCATAGACATGCAAGAGTGTCATTGAATGTCCCAGATTTCCTGACATAGGCTTCTTCCTTACCACAGGACAACACAGTTTGGTGATGACTCATCTAAGAAGCAGCCATGCACATCTCAGCTTCCTGAGGAAGGAACCAGAACAACAGGCCAAACAATCTTTAGAAGCTGATAAGGTTTAAGTCAGCACCTTCTTCATCAACATCTCCCAGACCCCTCCACTGACTCCTTTTTCTTGGCACACTGATGTGTAACAGTTACATCATTTCTCGGGAAATGGAACCCAGAGCCCAGTGATCTCTGTGGAATTATCATTATTGCTGGCATGTTCGTGATTGGAAGTCTGAGTTGTTTCTTTTAAAATTTTTTTTCCATTGGAGGATGATAAATCCAACTAGATGCATCTCTGGCTTCAAGTATATCAAGCCTTAAATCTCAATTACTAGATTTCAAGTTTACTTAAGGTAATTTGGACATATTCTTAATTTTTCACAGTTTCATACTGTAAAATGAGGTTTCAAACGTGTAAGTACTTCATCATCACAGCTTTTGGTTTCTCCTTATATGAGAGATTGTTTCTAGCCCTTGACCTATATGATTAAAAAGACATAGTTTGTATTTCATACATATGTTACAATGCATTTTGTACAGTTTCAAAATACAGCAACTGACCACATGCACTTACAATACTTGTTTTTATGTAGTTAAAATACTTGAAAAGGCTTTTACCACAGCTTTTCCGACGCATGATGCCTATAATTATATTGACACCAGATCATGGCTTATTAAATGTCTTTCGTAATAAGCATCATAATCAGAATTCATAGACTGAGCCTATCTTTTCAAAAGGAATATTTATTTTACAGTTTTTGATGCTAAAATTCCCTTTTTTATCTATTATTCTGTGGCAGTTACAGGGTTCAGGTTTTCCGGAGATTGCTCGGAGATGGTGCCATTAAGTGCCTGATTCAAACTGCAGATATTTGGATAAATAAACCTTCAGATAATAGGGTTGATGTTATTAACTGTTATTTTAAGCTAAGCAGAAAGGAAGAAAGCAGTAGAGGAAGGAAAGAAGGGAGAAAGGAAGGAAGAAAGGGAGAGAGAGGGAAAAATAAAAAAAAATACTTGTAGATTTTTCATATACCTCTAATAGTATGATTATGTATGCTATTTAAATCTAGCCCTAAAAAAACAAAATTAGAAAATGAAAAGTTCAGAAACTGTAACTAATCTAAAACAACTTTGTTAAAGTCAATAGGATCTGAAAACATAGCTTTATGCTCAGTAGATATCACATGAATATTTGCTGAGAAACTTAGATAAAGTGGCTGAGGCATTTCTAAAATAGATTTCTTTCTTTTCTCTTTCGAGCCAAAATACACTAAAAGGAAAGCATGAGTCCATAAAAGAAAGAGAAGTAACCATTTTAATTTAAAACGATTTGTTGGCAAGTCACTTTCCTCATAGTGTTCGGAAGGACTCTTTTTATGTGAGTTCAGAAAGCTGTGAAAATATTGTATATTGTACAACTGGAAAGATTACAGACATCCTGAAAAATAACAAAGGTGAAATACAATGCTATTTCAATCACAAAAAGTTAAACATAAGGATTTACAATAATGTAACTTATATGATCAGTTATAAACATATAATTCTAGACACATATAAGAACAAGTATAAAATTCTGTAATTAAAACATCCATTAAAACACATATGGACTTAAGAGTCTCACTGAAATTCCACTATTAACTTTTAAAGGGTCTTAAAGCTGCCAGTTCAGCTGTTTAAATAATAGGAAGACTTGTAATAGGAACATATTAGGTCATTGTATTAGAAAAGCCTACATTTTATACCTCTTTAATGTTAGTCTTTCTGGGATATTCCCTACATATTTTATTAGCAGCAAAACCCTGCCTGGGTATTCTTTCAGCTACAGAGAGTCTTTCTAGAACCCATGCGAATGTATTTGGTTGGGTGAGCAACATAAATGAAAACATTTTAAATACCCTTAAGTCTGGTAACCAAGTAGTACGCCTCTGATGGCAATTTTATCTCTCAATCAGAATTTCATAAGTAGTCATTACTGTAGAGTGTCAGTGTTTAGGAACTCTCTTGGAAGGGAAAGGTTGGGTTGCAATGAATTTATAGAATAACAGATGAAACCTCTAAGTATTTGTGACTGTTGAAAAGTGGAATCCTAGGAGATTTATTTAAATTGTTTTAAAATCAGTTCCACTTGGAAGGTCACTTCTCAAAACTATCTCAGAAGTTACTGAAGTATAGATAATGAATTACCCATGGTAATCACGCCACATTATCTGTGGAGCCATAGGGGGAAAGCAGATACTGGATACAACAGAGAGCACAAGGTAAATATGGATCAAGAGCCTCGCAACTGTCTACGCTTCATTTTGTTTACATTTACCTAACAAGTGTTCCACGTGGCCTCCATTTGTCTGCTGAATATCCCTGTTAACTTCAGCATTCATACCTTCAGTCTTATTCCTCTTGCTCCCATATCCTGTCCAAAAGATTCCCTGGCCCTTCCTTTGTCTCCCTGACTGTCTGCCTCCTTTCCCTTTTGCTTTTCTCCCTTTTTCCTTCTGGCTTTGTGCTGAAAGTGCTGTTAAACATCTGTTTTGTTTCTAAGGGTGACACTCTTTCTTTACGAACTTTCCTCATGGTAATCCCTTGAAAATTTGAAACGTTGAGTCCAGCTTTTGATCAATCAGTTAGCAGCAGTTTTCTCAAACACCCATGTATGTAGTCAACACAACATCAATCTTACCCTTTAAATACAGAGCCTCACAGAAATGGAGTAGAAATATCATATATTAAATTCTTCTTGGGTTAAAGACTATGCTATACACTTCTACAAATTATTTTATTGAAAATTTGCAACAATCTACTTCATCCAACATTGACTGGGTCCACATTATGGGGAAGAAAGAATACCTAACCCGGAGGCAGAGGCATGGGTCCCGACCCTTCTCCATTGCTTACCAGCTGTTCAATCATGAGCACCTCATTCTACCTTGGTATTAAAATCAACTGGAGATAATAATGGCTAAAGTTCACAGATGGCAAGAGATGTGAAAATTGTCTTTACATTTCAAAGTACTTATTCAAGTATCAGATATTCTAATCTCTTGAGAAAGTGCCCAAAAGACTACCTTCAGTTTTTCACATAATTAACTTTTTAAAGAGTAAATTAGAGCCCCTTAAAACTTTTCCCTATAACAAGGTCACTGTCACTTTTTCATGTATTCTTATGTAGGAGAAAAAGTGGTTGAGGTAGGGGTAGAAGGATTGGAATTACACATTACTAGGGTAGTCAATATTCTTAAGCTCCTTCCCTGCAATTTTTAAAGCTACAGAGAATCAAGCTCTTATTCTGTGCTCGGTTAAATGCTTTATATATGTCTGAAAGAGAAAAAGACAAATCCCTCTTGAGAATATAACTTTTCTAAAAAACCATGATGGACATGGCTTCAATATTCTGGGGGTGGGGAGAGAGAAGAAAAAGAAAAATCAAAGCTGAATTGCCCTGTTGGTAAAAACTTTGGAAAATCAGGACCAGGGAAGGTGCTGAAAAGTGAGACTGAAAAAGAAGAGCCAGGAACCAAGTCAAGGCACATTAGTGACAAGTTGCTGGTTGGGGAAATGGCTGAGGAACATTTGAAAATGGTATCATTTTAGCATACTTTATTGAAACACCTGCAAACCTTTGAACTTTGGTAAAGCCTGCCCCTTACCACCCCCCTCCCCGCCCCACACATGCACATAAACACACTCTAATGGCGGTAGTACTCCTGGGAGGGATTAAGAATCAAGACAGCATCAGGTATATGTTAATGTGGCATGGAAAAGGAGACTAGACAGCATGGGAACCAGAAGAAACCAGACATGAAAGGTATACATGTGCACTTTACTAGGAGGCCTTAGAAACTGGATTTAAATCCAATATCTTGGAATAATTAAGTGGTGTGATACTGGGAAACTCCTTTTTTTCCTTTCTGAGACACTGATTCATTGGGAATAATTGAGGATGATAATATCCACCTTTAGGGATTGTTGTCTAGATTAAATATGAAAAAATATCTATGTGACCAATAATAGGCTCTATGGATATACTCCATGGACTCTAGTCTCTTTAAATCTTTCTGAACTCTGAGTTAGATAAATATTAAACTCCACCCCTCCCTCTTTGATTTTCTCAGGTATCAATGAGGATATTTCCAGAAAAAAAAGTTAAGTACCCTGCTGCAGAGAAGCAGGTGGTAACTTTGATTCCATAGTATATAGACTCCTTCCGTGTGTAAGCTCTTCATGCCTATGTATGGTGTGGATTTCACTGTAACACTGAACTGGGTGGGACTAATGTGCCGAGTCAGGTGACAACACAGGAATCAAATGCTAAATAACTCCATCTTCTTAGCAATACATAAGATTCTGCTTCTCATCTTATTTCAGGGTGGGAAGTCATCTGATACACTGGTTTACATTAAGGTGATACTGAATGATAGTTTAATGTGTAAACTTCTCTGAGGGATATGTGTATATTAACAATAATAGTAGAGAACATATACTGAGCACTGCCTGTGTTAACAGGCACTTTCTAAGAACTTTTTAAGTATTATATACGAGTTTAACTTCACACAACCACATGGCAAAGCTACTTTTAATATCCCCATTTTGAAAATAAAAATAACTAAACTTTAAATTTTTTTTAATGTTTTTATTTATTTTTGAGACAGAGAGAGACAGAGCATGAGCAGGGGAGGGGCAGACACGGAATCTGAAGCAGGCTCCAGGCTCTGAGCTGTCACCACAGAGCCCGATGCGGGACTCGAACTCACAGACTATGGGATCATGACCTGAGCTGAGGTCGGACGCCCAACCGACTGAGCCACCCAGGCGCCCCAAAATAACTAAACTTTAGCAGCTTAAAGAATTTACCTAAGTTATCATCATTAAATAATGGGACCAAGATCTAAACATAATTTTCTATATTCAATAAATATTAATTATTACTATTAACACATGTAGTTATTAATACTGATAGTTTATATATTAATATTTATTATGTTTATTATTGATATTCCTCTTGGATTTTATCATCTCATAGCATTACATCTCAAAGCAAATTAGATAACCCTCTCCTTTTCACATAAAAAAAGGGATTCTTACCTTACTGTTCTGGAAATATTTTCTAGCAATCTAATCTCACCCATCTACACATGACTTTGGACTGTTAATTAATATTTTTGAGCTCTAAACCTCTATATTATGTCACTTTCTTCTTGAATTCCCTCAAAGTTTTCTACTAGTTCATAGAACTTAGTCCATGTTTCTATGAGACCAGAGTGATTAGTCAGTCCATCCATCTTTATTTTGTACACAACATGTCAAAGTTTCTTCTGCTTCTGTGCAACGCTATCCCCATATCCTTCATCACCTTGTCAACCTCCATTCACTTCCAGGGCCAAATTCAGTATAACTTTTACAGTGAAGAGTCCTGAGACCCATGCCTCAGGCTAAGTTAACTCTACCCAATAGAACCTCTATTACATAGCCCACTTCCTTCTGTAACAATAGCATGGCACTTGTACTAATTTTCATAATTGCTTGCTCTGTATTTTCCCATAGATTGGGAATTGCATGAAAGTAAGAATAGGTCTGCTTCATTTTGTTTTCTTGTTTCACCCCTTTTATCCTATTTCCTATCATACCATAAACTATATTCAGGGCCTTCCAGACACTTGCTTATATTCATATAGGAACATCAAACTTAAAATGTCCAAGACTCAGCTTTTTCATCTCTCCCCAAAACCTTCTTGAGAATCTGGGCCATGACTGTCTATCTACTTATACTCAGTCATTCAGGGAATTATTCTACACTGCCCCCTTCTCTCCCTCTGCTTATCCACAGTCATCAGGTTATGCAGATTCTGCTTCTTAAACACTTTTCCTCCTCTCTATTTGCAAAACCCAACGCACTCAATCTGTCTTGAAGTATTTTCAGAACTTGTCTGGTCTTTTTGTCTCAAATCTGTCCCTCAAATAGATATTTTCCCCCCAAACACACAGCTGGTCAAATTAAGGTTCTGCCAAAAGCTTTTCAACGAACGATTTAACTGTCTTCAAAATATTGTCCTATATTTTTGTTGTCCTCCCCTATTCTCCACTTTCGTCCTCCCCTTCAACCATGCTACACAAATATTCGTACAAATACCTTCCCTTTCATGTGCCTTCCCCCCACCGGCCGCCCCGCACTTGGATTCCTTTCCTCCTTGGGGAACATAGCTAACTCTTATTTAAGAATCACCTGATAATTCCTCTAGGAATCTTTTCTTCCTCATTCTTACCCTCTCACTCTGTTCTCTAGGGTTTGATATTTCCATAGTGTCCTATAATCAAATATAAAAGTTTCATATTGTATATTCATTGCTTATTAAAGCTGAAATAAGGAATACCAAATTTGGTTAAAACAATTCCAAAATTCAAATTGGTTAAAAAGAATATATTTTTTATTGTTTCTGTTTTGTTTCACAGTAAATATTTCATTCCTATCCCAATTTCTACTTAAGAGAAAATCCAGACACCACAAGAACCCATAAGGTTTTTAGTTTTGTTTTAGTTTCATAATCCAACATTCATAATGAAACCTTTCTAATGCTATCATGAAGCCTATAGGAACTGTAAAAACTCCCATCTCCCTGGGGCTAGTATTCATTTGTTTGTTTTGGTTTTTGTTTTCTTTTTTTTTTTTTTTATAGCTTTAAATAGTTGGTTTTTGAGATAAAAACTTTAAAAGCTTCAAAAATGATTTGGGGTACTTCCTGTGTTTTAGCACTACAAAGACAATATTCCAACCAAAGTGTGTTTTTCTACATTAAGAGAATCTCAAAGGAATCTCCATAAATGTGAACTGTGGTTTATGAGACACTAATCTTGATCCTTCAGACTTTCTCAGAAATTGTGGTGATTTTGAGGAATTGGTTTCCTTTTCTCTCCTGTCCACTTGCTTGTGTTTTATTTTTTTTATATTTATTTTTGAGAGAGCACAATTGGAGGAGGAGAGGAGAGAGAAAGAGGATCCCGAGCAGGCTTCGCTCTGATAGAGAGCCCGACGGAGGGCTCCATGTCTCAAACTCACAATCTCAGAAACCATGAGATCACCACTTAGGCTGAAGATGTCATGCTCAACAGACTGAGCCACACAGGCCCCCCACTTGCTTTTGTTTTAAAGAGAGGGAAAGAAAGGAAAGGAGGAAGAGAGGGAGTTAGATGCTTCCTTCCATCTGCATGATTTCCTATTTATCCTCTACATTTTTGTTATTTATAAAGTGAAATGTTTGGAATATGAAAGGAAGATATGCGGGGTTTTGCTTTTTGTTTTGTTTTCAGCTCAACCTCTGAGTCATTTAAATGTTTTCGACAGGATTATAGGTAAAATTTCTATTAAACCTATCAGTTTACTTTTTATATATAAGAGGTGATTAGATAAGCTTGAGTGTATATTAAATGTGGTTAAATTAAGAAAATTCACAGATATTATTATAAAATAAATATTTAAATTGACTATGGAATATACATATATTGAAATACATATATATTTTGTGAAATATTTCTACATATGCACCATTCCCAGAAACTATTGACAAAATGGAAATCTATGAGGAGGATAGATAAATTCTGAAAAAAAAAGGCCTTGAAAAAAAAATTTTTTAATCTATCGCTATTAATTTGACTGAAGTATTCATCTGTCTTGTTCTCAGCTTTTTGCAGTAAGCAATAATATTATCTACTTTATATTTCTGTGTGAGACAAATAAAATGATATATATGACGTTCAGCACAAAGAAAACCCTCAATAAATGCTAAGTATTCTCCCTTCGACATTTTAAATCCTAAATGTTCTACATGTTTAATAGTTGTTTTATGTTTTTTGTCATGTAATATTTTAAATTATCAAAAAGGAAAATTTAACTCTTAAACTGAAGTCATGTGCTTATTTGGAAACAATGTTTCAGATGCCCAGAACACATCTTTTAATGCAATCCACCCACTTTTTAACATGGCAGATGCTAACAGAGTATAAAATTACTGTCTTGTTTGTTAATATTATAGATATGTTATCTGGGGCACAGTGTGACACATGTGACCCACAGGAAGAGAAGGAGGTGCTCTGGTTCCCTAACAGATAATATTTCTTGTGACCTTTGCAATGTTGATATGCAATTTTTCCTTGCAGGATTCAGTGATCCTACTGATTCTAATCTGTACAGGGAGATAATAACATACAATCTGGTCAACTTCCTTTCTTTCTTTTTTTCTCTTTTTACTTATAAGTAACCCAAAGCAAGAAGTTTGCCGAGTTGTTTCCATAATAAAAAGTTTTATTGAGGTAAATTTGAAATAAACAGTGAGCATACTTAAAGTTACAATTTAATCTCTCTCCCTCTCTCTCTCTCCATATATATATTCCTGAGAAACCACCAAGATACTGAACGTTCAGCATATCAGCACCCAGGTTTCTTCCTGCTCTTTTGTCACCACTCCCTCCTATCTCCTGCCCCTTCCAGTCCTCACGCAATCACTAACCTGCTTTTTGACACCACATGTTACTTTGCATCTCCTAAAGTCTTATATAAAAGTAATAATACAGTGATGCCTGATTGGCCCAATCGGTTTAGCATCTGACTCTCGATCTTGACTCAGCTCATGATCCCAGGGTTGTGGGATCGAGCCCTGTGTCAGGCTCCATGTGGAGCATGGAGTCTGCTAGAAATTCTCTGTCTCTCTTTCTCTTTCTCTCAAAAGAAAGTAGTCATACGATATGTACTCTTTTTTCACTCACTCGGTTGCATCAATTTGATTCACCTGTGTTACTGCACACGTCGATAGCTCGTTCTCTTTTATTGTTAACCAGTATTCCTTTGTATGAATATTACAAAATCTGTTATCTTTTCACTTGTTGTAGGACATCTGAACCTACACAAATAAAATAAAAATAAAAAAGCTGCTATAAACATTCTTGAACAAACCTTCCTATGGATATATGCTTGAATAAATACCTAGGGATGATGTCTTGGCTGATATTTTTCACATTTTTTCATTTGCTCATAAGGATTTGTAATTGCTTGCTGAAGCATCTTTCAATGGCTGCTTTAAAAATCCTGTCAGATAATATCAACATCTGATTTATCTCCGTGTTGGCATCTGTTGATTATGCTTTCTCATGGGGGGATTTTCCTCGTTCTTACTATGAAGAAGAGTTATAGTTTTACTATTGACTAGATACATTTGATATTACGCTATGAGACTGTGAATCTTATTTAACTTTCTTTAGTAGGCAGTCCCCAGGTGAGGTGTCACACTAGGCCAGTTGGGTGTGTATGACCATCTTCTCACATGCCTGGTTGGCATTCCTCCCGTGCCAGCGGGGCGCTGACTCCCACTGCTCATTGCAGACAGCTAGAGTGTAAGGTTAGCCTCCCCTTGACCCTGCCCTACGTTCCCATTAAATATAGGACATCCGTTCACACCACCTCATTACCTCTGGGCAGAGGGGTAGATCAGCTTTCCCCTGATCTCAGCTGTCACCAAGGAAGTGGGAAGTGAAGGACTCAAGCCCAAAACGTGCTTTCTTGGTACGATTTGGAGAAGCTCAACTCTTTACTGGCCCTCCCCACCATCACCCCCACCACCAGAAACCAGGAGAGGGGAAGCGGGGCGAGTGGAGTGTCAACCAGTCTTGCCCCCACTACCTCCTGGCGCCTCCTGAGGCGGGTGCTCAGCAACCAAGCTGGAGATGGGGGAGCTGTGTGTCAAATCAGGAGTGTGGCCCACCCTGCTTCAAACCACTTTCTCATGGTATCCCACCATTGCCTGCTGGACATGGAAGTTCAGCTCTCCCGTGGGCCTTAATGACACCAGGGGCGGGGAAAACATGAGCCACTTCTTAGCACCTACTTCCACCACTTTGTTTCATTTTATTGATGCCATGTAGGGTGGAGGCTCTTCTTCCCATTACTATGGAGGAGAAGGATGTAAATTCTAATGGTGACCAGTTATACAAACACCACCTCCTTCAGGCTCTTTGCTTGTGGGTGTGCCATGGAGGCTCAGCTGACCTCTAGACCCCCTAACAACATCCTCATAGGGAAACTGGAACACCACTGCATTCGCCAGGCAGATGATGAAAGCTGAGCTCCCTGCTTGGCCAGCCCATACTGCAATCAGTTCTCTAGCAAGATCAACACGTCTTCTCCTGAAACACAGTGTCTTGAAAAGCAACGTTTCATATATTTTATCCCATTTTCGGTTATTTCAGGCAAAAGGGTAAACCTGGCCACTGTTACTGAATCTCGGCCGGAAGCAGAAGTCTGAAATAATTCTTCTAAACGAATTGTCAAACTTTTTGAAAAGATGGACTTGAGCAGAGCTGTACTGGTCACAGTATCCAACATTGCAATCAAATGTAATAAGCTGAATACATCAGATCATAGGACCAGAAAATGAGTCACCGTGGTATTCTCTCCATAATGACTTCAGATTTTAAAAATGGAGTGTTCCTCGGTAAGATCCAATCAATAGCAAACTGATGTCTTATGTCTACAGTCTGCTAAGCACTCGTTCGTGTTTTATTTTAATGCAAACAAAAATAATAAAATGGGGATAAATACTTATTCAAATAATTAACTGTGATTATCACTTATGTACATTTGTGAATGGTATTTATAGTTTCCTTAGTAGTATTGCAACAATAAAAATTTCTTAATTTTGATAATGCACTATGTGAGATGTTAATTACAGGAAGCGAAGTGAAGGGAATACAGAAACTCGGCACTATTTTGCAATTCCTCCGTAAGTCTAATTCATCCCAAAGCAAACAGTTAAGCTAAAAAAGTTCCCTATGTTTCTATAACCATAGTCAATGACTTGAAATATCAGTCTTTTTCATCCTTAATTCCACTCCACTCCTCCAATCAATCCCAAAGCTTGCATTTTTTTTTTTTTTTATGTGGGCACTATCTTTTGTCTTCTGCAACACACTCATTGCTCAAGGTCTCGTTACTTCTAGCTTGGATCATCGCAATGGCCCTGACATTCATCATTCTATTTCTATGCCTGAGAAGAAACAAGGAATGTAAGTAGGTCCCTTAACTCTTCTGAACCACAAACGTCCTCAACTGTAAAATGGGAATAACTACAAAATGACGGTGAGAGACAAATTACATCTGTATCTATATCTATATCTATATGTATATCTAATCTATATACCTATATCTATATCATCGGTATTTATATCTATATCTCTCCTGAAATGGGCAAAGCACTTGCACTTTAAAATGCTAATGCATAATTAATTGCCAGATGCAGCCAATCATCAACAATTCCTTCCAGGAAAATCATTTTACTCACATGTTTTAGGTTCACAGGTTTTCTGTGATCTGCTTGCATAAAAGTAGCCGCCAGCAGTGACACTAAAACCCAAAGCACATTGACATGCCTCAAGCCAAGTCCATCTTGGGGATTGCAATAACCTCTTATTTCCACTTTGTTCCATTTCAGCTATGTAACATAGCCATACAGGGCTAAAGCTGTTAATTTTCATTTTGTCACCTTCAGTAACTCCTTAAAGCCATATAGCTCCAGAGCTGCCTACAAATTAACCCCAAGTAAAATAAGTCACCCTCAAATGATTGAATCGCCTTCCTGGATACATGTAATAACATCCATTGATTAACGCACCTGTAAGTACATGGGTAAAACTAAAGTAATAAATGCTTCAACAAGAAATAAATTTTTGCAAGTTCACTTGCAGGAAACAATAGGATATGCTCTTAAAATTATTCATGGCATTTAAAAGCCATCATCACCTTTATAGTTTGTCGCATTTGAATATTCTTCATGAGAATGAACATAAACATTAGTCTTTCAAAATTAATGATATTTTGTAGAAGCATTTTGCTTTACAAGTCACTGACTCAACCCAACCTTTCCAGATACCCAACTTCTTCTTTTTCTTGCCATTCTATAGAAGAAATAATCCAAAATTTCCTAATGATATATAGCAATGAGATATCTTAAACTTTTGATAATGTACTAGGCATATTTTTAAAGTTAGATTAGATATTTGCAAAGGATTTAAAACCAAAAGCAAGCTTTGTATTTTAGTAAAATTTTCCGGTTCTTAATAAAAGTAACACCCACACAGCACCATATGTCGGCTGGGTAAAGGGGGGAAGGGTAATGAATAATTCAAAATTGCCGCCAGAACCTTAACATTATAATGGTTTTCATACTGCTTGGTTATTTCTTGCCGGACTCACTTAACTGGCATAGTCCACGTTTCCACACAGCTTTATTCAGTGAAGAAAATCTATGCTGAGACCCTAAGCCTTAACAAATTGCCAAGGGATGAGCCTAGAGAGGACTGGGGATCTCTGTATATTTAAATATTCAGGAATCACTCCTGATAAATACGAAGGGTAAGGCAGAAACTCAAGTAAAGGAAAAGGTTCCTATTTGCATCCCAGGTAGTCTGCCATTTCACTATGATGTTAAATGAGAACCTTGGCTTTCAATATTGACAGATGAATGATCTGACTCTTGAGGAAAAGTTATTATCCGGCACGGGCTCTGTGTTATACAAGCCATTCTGTTTTAGTTCTGGGGCACTTGGCATAAGGACCCTCCACCATTATCTGCAGCTTGAGAACGCACAGCTGGAATGGCAGTGGATTTGTTATTTGTAAAACATCCATGAATTTCACCACAGGCCCCTACCAACGTGGAAGCATCTGTGAGTCAAACTGTTCCCCAGCTGTTCATCCACTACCTGCAGGTTCTTGTAGCATCAAGTCCCTATTAATACTGCTGGTTACACTGCACCCTGATGAGTTTGTACAAAATCGTTCCTCTTATACTACAGTTTAATGCATGAAATCCCTCAAGATAAATCCCTTAAGATTCTTTTTTTTAAAAAAATCATGTCTTTTTGGAATTGCTGCCAGAGTTTCTGGGGCAACTCTCCACATTTTCATCTGAACCCTTTTTCCTAAGTTTTTGTAAAAGGTCCTCCCTTCCAGGCAGATACATCCTTGGTGCTTTTCCACACAAAGAATAGAAAAAATTTCCATGGAAGCAAGATTCAGAAGCTAAATAGAAAAAGGAAAGAAAAAAAAAAAAGCCAGGCTGAAGCCGTTTTAGGTCTTATCTTCAAAAGCACAATTGCTTCAGGACCCCTTAACAAATAGCTTTTCTTATTAAGGCTCTGGAAATTTTAATTTCTTTAACAGTGACACACATATTTTAGGTTTTAATTAAAAGCTTTAGTGATAATAATTTGTATCATTGTACCATGGTACTTTTATTTAAAAACAAATTGCATTTATAAATCATTTGGGAAAGGGTATTTAACGGCTTTACTTCAGGAAATGGAAAAGGAGTAGACTTTCATATTAAAAGCAGAACAATAATATATAACATTTAAATTTGCAAAGACACCAACTAATAATTATAGTAAATGAATGGTTACAAGGTTTAGCAATTCAACAGAGTTTCACAAGTGTTCCTGAAAAAGCATACAATGACTTGTTTTAAAATCTAGATCTCTTTGATGATGGTTTTGTTTTTGTTTTAATTTTTAAACATTTATTTATTTTTGAGAGACGGAGAGACAGAGTGTGAGTGGGGGAGGGGCAGAGAGAGAGGGAGACACAGAATCTGAAGCGGGCTCCAGGCTCTGAGCTGTCAGCACAGAGCCTGACGCGAGGCTTGAACCCACAGACTGTAAGATCATGACCTGAGCTGCAGTTGGATGCTTAACAGACCGAGCCACTCAGGCGCCCCAATTATATTTTGTTTTGTAGCTCCAAAGTTTCAATAAGATCGGGTTAACTGCTGTAATCCATGAATCCCCCCAACAGAAGCTTGCCATTTTTTCCACATTAGCAAATCTAGATTTCTTGACATCAAATTGGGTATTCCCTCCAGTACTCGTGTTTGTTTTTCTGTAAATTCACGTTTCTCTGGATCCAAAATACATAGACCCAGTTTAATAAGAATATAGTCACACGAGTATAAAGTGTAAGAGTTTAAACCTGGACAAGGTAGTATCAGTAGCTTCACTTGCAAGTAGATTTTTAGATACCGGTTTGATTTTTGAATTTCAGATATTAACCTTCACTTTTAGATTTCTGATATAAGATTTGTTTGTATTCATAAATGGACATAAATATAATATGCTTTTAAACATAAAATTCCTAATATGTAGTCCACTTTCAAATAGGAAATAATATATTTCTGGAAGAAAGAAAATAAATTAAATATTGTCTGCCTGCTTACATTAAAAGAAATACATCACCAGTTCATAAGTAGAAGAATAATTGGTAGTTTACACTCCTTATGCATGTGGTAAAGGATAAGCTCATCAGCTTCTGATCTGTGGCTTGGCTGACCACTCAAGGCAATATTTCTCTAAAGAAATAACTACTCTCTTTTTCCATGCATCTTCCCTCTCCATATCATTGCTTTACATACCTCCTTCTCAAACCCAATTTCTATCCAAGCACTTACTAGGCAGTGTCCTTTAACCACTTACCTCATAGTCACAGAGAATTTCATCATAATTCATGACACTTTGGCAACACTGGTCAAGCTCAAGATTGACACGTGATCTAATGCTCGGTCTTCCCTCTGCCTAGAATGTTTTTTCATATATTTCATTTTTTTATGGCCATTGCCACTTCTTGTCATGTTAATGTATCAGTGATGCCTCCCTAAACTATCCAGTATATACTAATCATCCCCCATCATTTCTGTGTCAAGTATGATTCACATTTGTCCACAACCAACAGAAAACTCAAAGAGTAGCTTAATTGAATTAATACTTTATTTTTCTCATGCATAAGAAATAGGTAGGCAATTGGTAAAGTTAATTCAGGACACTGTCCTGTCTTTCTCACATGGTCACAGTGTGGCTTCTCTAGTGCCAGCCATCACTTTTGCATTCCAGCGAAGAAGTAAATGGCAGAGGAGGGCGCACACCTGAATAAGGAAAGCAAAAATGTCCCAGAAATTTCAGAAGTCTTTCTAAATCTTATTATTCAGAATGGTGTCATGACTACCATTAGCTGCAAAGGATGCCTAAAATTCTTGCCACCTTGAAGAGCAGTGATATTGTGTTAGCAATGAAGGAAGAGTGAATAAGCAACTAGCAGCACCTGTCAAACTTCCATGCACACCTTGTGTTTTATTTTCTTCGCTGCCTTTATTAATGGATTTATTGGTTTATTTATCTACTGTCTCTCTTACTAGAAAATGGGCTCCAGGGGAGCAGAAGTTCTGTCTTGTTCACTCCTGCATGGCCATAGAATAAGTTATAAATATTTTCTTAGTGAAAGGATGTTAGAGTAATCTGGTAATTTCTTAGTGAAAGAAGTTGGATTAAATAGTAACTTTGACTTATCCAGCGCAAATACTTCCTGTCTGAAATTGTCACAAAATGACTGTGCTATTTTCAGTTAACTGTATCAATGATTATTTAAATTTTTTAATCCCAAGAAGTACCATGTAGAATCAGACTGGAAGGATTTCCTGTCATCACTTTGTTTTGGTTTGAAAGAATTCTAACACTTGAAGTCCACCATCTTTTCTGTAGAGCTAATAATTCCAATCACAGCACCATTTTCTTCTTACTACTCCCAACCCTCACAAAAAACAAAAATGTAAGAAGCAATATAATTTTGAACACGTCCCATATGCCAAAAATTCCACTATGTATCACATACATAAGTATTTTTGAGATGAGGAAAGTCATTTGTTTACTTAGCTTCTGTAATACTATACATGAATGAAAGATGATTGTTATTGGCTTTCTAAAGCCTCATACTTTAACTTCTAAAATACGGCATTTCATAAATGGCTGTTATATGCAAATTAAGAAGACTAGGCTACTTCTTTACTGGGCTTTAAAATGAAATAAGCGTGTAAATACCTGCTAAATATAGTAAATATCTGCCTATAAATAGATTAGTTGGAAGGTGTTCAAATACTTTTGAAAAGACTATCATAAACAAGTATAGGTAAGGAATGTAGTGGCTTTTTAGGAACAGGCACCTACAAGCAGAATGGGCAAGTTTCCACATGATGATCTCCAATCATTTCTAGCACCTGTTATCAAATGCCATCCTTCCGGACGTATGCTGCCTGGAAAATAATTAGTTTTGTATTTCTTGGCCTTTGGTATTGTTGGAAGCAAAGTAAAATCATTCATTGTTCAACTCTTTATCAGTCCATTTGACACTAGCATAAGCAGTCACGGTCACGTACCCAATTCTCACCACCTAGAAAGGAAATTTCAAGTCAATAAACAGAGCAGTTCCCATTGGTTCATGGGGAATTCTCCAGTAGTTTCTTTACAGAAAAATCACACAAAATTGACACAATCCTTTTTATGTCTCATTAGTAAACAATAATTATTGAAGGATATTTTTGTTTTGAAAGAGAGAAAGAGAGAGCAGGGGAGGGGCAGAGAGAGAAAGAGAGAGAGAGAGGATCCAAAGCAGGCTCTGTGCTGAGCCTGACTGGGGGCTCGAACCCATGAACTGTGAGATCATGACCTAAGCCAAAGGCAGATGTTTAGTGACTGAGACACTCAGGTGCCCCATGAATGATGTTATTTTAAATCATCCAGGCAACTGTTTTTCCTGTGAGAGGACTAAGGAACTAAGATACTATCACTTAACTGAGCTACTCAGGTTTGGAGAATCGCATTAGAAGTGGTGTTAAAACTAAATCAGGTTTCCTGACTACTGAGCCCGTGTTTGGACCATTCTTTCACTAGAGTCCTGATGTATTGTTAACTGAAAAGGATCATTAATTCTTTCAGGGCATGAGGGTATCATTAAAACACTCAGGAAGAAGCTACTTGCCCACCATGATACTGACTCCCTGAAACAGTTACAAGAATGAAGAGTTACACCCACAAGGTATTGTATAGACCTTGGCTCATTCTAGAATCAGAAGTTATCTTTAATTTTCATCTTTTGAAATAAATATAACTTTAATTGCATGTCTGTATTTGCTTGTTGTTGGCTTAGGAGTTCAGGAAAATCATAAACCTGCGTGTTCCATTCCCTCTCCCACTAAACTGTATACATTTTCAAGGAAGGAATAACATGAAAGTGACAGCAATGACAAATAAAATTGCAATTCCAGAGTTTCAAGTTGTTTTCTTTTCTACTTTAGATTACATTATGTATCTGCTCCTGAAGACTAGGTTTCTTTCAATATCCCAAACTTCATAAATGATAAAATTGGAATGTCTGGTCCTATAGCTAATAAAAAAGTTGGCAGGTGAATACATTCTTATATCATTAACTGTTTTTGCAACAAAATGAATATCTGAACTCAAATTTAGTACAAGTATTTAAATGACTCAGTTGCAACCATCTATATTCTTGAAGCAAATTTTATTTAGTGAATTTCATTCATGGGTAACTGATATTCTGATGAAGTTAAATTTTTTGCATATGACAAGATCAAAACTAAAGTAAGATGTCTTGGCCTTTTATTTAAAGATGGAGAGAAAAACAATTCTTAATAGTAATATTATTTAGAGCCTATAATTGTTGCCTGCTCATTTCAAAATACAAAATTTATTCTAGAGTTTTAATCATAAATTCTATTTCTTTGAGTTTGAGGAATATGCCAGAGAAAATATAAGGAGAATGACGGTGAAAGGGGAAAGGAAAAGAATGAGAGAGAAAGAAGAGGAAGAAGAAGGAGGAAGGTGTGGACGAAGAGGAGGGAGGAGAGGGGGGAGGGAAAGGAAAAATGCAGGAAGAGGGGGAGGAATGAAAGAGGAAAAAAAGAAAAGAAAGAGAAGTAAAGGAGTACAATGAGGAGATCACCAGGGAAAACACAGTGCTCCTCCTGCTGTATTCTGTTTTGGCTAAAGGAAGAAGGCTAAGCAAAGTACAATTATGTAGTATTACGGAATTTATTTCCAAGGATCTTGGCATATAATACATACAACATCTAATTCCCAGTAGGTAAAGGCAGGATTCCTTCCTGCTTCCCTCCCTCTCTCATACCACTTTTTTTGTTTCTCTTGGTTTTCTCCTCTCTGTCCCTTCAACATTTCCATTTCGGATCAAATGCAATCTATTCATGTGAAGCACAACATCATGCTGACTTAAGTCTTTCTGCTTCTTTATCTTTCAGAAGAAAATCGCTCTATAGTTGAAATCCCAAATTGCAGTAAGAAATATGCAAGGTATCAGTGGTTCAGATTTTGATCACCAATACGAAGTAGAAAGCTTTCTTTTTTCTCTTTGAAGTGAAATGTTTATCTTGTAGATATTGATAGTTGAACTAATGGTAATGAGAACACTTTACATAAGAGCATTTATAATGAAATTTGGTTCTGGAATTTGTAGGAGACGTAGGAAACATTTTTTTCTTGTTAAAAGTAATATTATAACCAAAAAAGGTATTTTTATTAATGAATTTCAGGGTTGGAAGAATGTTAAAGAATATTGATATATCTAACTCTAGTAATAGAATTTTCTTTTGTCTTGAAATGCTCTCAGGGCTACAACAGTCTCATATGTCTATTTTCTCCTATGAAATATTTCTAGTACATCTACTAATTTTTAAACTATATTAAGAGATTTTAATATTGCAAGAGATTGATGACTTATCCTTGAGGTAACTTTATAACTGCTTCTTTTTTACTCAATACTTGAATCTATTATCATGTGTGTTAATTCAACCATTCAAAATGTTATCTGTTCATCTGAATACAACTGATAATTTGTGTATATCTGAAAGGTGTATTTCACATTTATTTTACGCAGCATGTTTTCCAAACATATTCCACCCTTTATGTACAGAGCACAATTGAAAGTCCTTCAGTGTTGTTTCCATCAAGAGACGATAAGTAGAAGGAATCATTGCCACTTATTCTGTTTGATTCTTCCCTTTCAATTTTGGGAATAAATTGAAGTTGCTTAAAAATGTGTCTTTTGATATATTGTAGCTAAAGTTCTTCAATTTATGCTTTTAGTTTGCCAACACTGAGGGGAGGTGTCCATAAATATTTAGCTACCTAAATAAATTCAGACTAAATATACCTGAAGAAAGATGATTTGATGATATACCTTCTTGAAAGACGTTCTCAACAATTTACACGCAAGAATGAATCTATCATTTAAACTAATTTTCAACATGTTTGGCAAAAAGAAGCATTTTCTTCTGCTCAAAAGTTTCTTCTCCAAAAGCAATTACATTGTTCATGGAAATCAAACTGCTGGGTTTTCCTTTACTCCTTTCAAGGTTTATTATCCTTATATGGAATCAGACTCCCATTTTGCAGGTATTGTTAGACAAAAATCATGAATATTAAGCCATTATTTTTCCATTAGCAAGTTTTCCCAAGGTGGGTTTTTATCATTTTAAGACATTTTGTTTTGTGTGTTACTCCCTTTTTGTCTAATCACCTCTAAAATTATGAACTCTACAAGAATAATACATGCTGAATAACAAAACAGCTTGAAATATTCATAACTAAGAAAGCAACTGTTAAATGTTCATAAACAAAGTTGTTTGGAGACTCCTTTATTAATTTTTAATTTATTTTCAGTCAATTCCTTATTACTTCCAAATTCCTGTAGGGGATTCTGTTAATTAGTCATGTGTAAAATATTCATTAAAACCAGCTTCCTATTTTCTTCTTTTATTGCAAATTTACATTTCTAATCTTATAACCAAAATAAATGCCATTGGGTAGAAGAACCACATTAATTTTGATCAGCCACTTAAAATAGAAGCTCATACAACGAAAGGTATGGTAATATAAACTAGAAGTAATACTTATTTTGTGCTTTTATACCTTTGCACATAAAGGATATTTCACAAACAACATACACTTTGTATTAACTTACTTAAAGATTCATGGTTAATCCCCAGCGACAAAGTTGATGTCAAATTGAAATCTCTAGGTTGCACAAGTTTTGCTAGATTAGTAAACTTCACGTTTAGCTTTTAAAATTAGTTTCTTTGTTATTTATTACTTTTAAAAATATCTTAAACGACTGTCTTCACTGCAGATTACTGTTGTTGGGCTCCATACTACAAATTACAAAGTAGGGTAGGCAATGGGACATTCAAGTGAGCTTAGCATTAATGTAGCTATTGACTCTTTTCTTCATAAAGACACATCAGTAAAACATTCATACAAATATCTTTAAAAGTAATATACGCTGGCTTGGTGAGAAATAAAGTTTCCAGTGCCAGGTATAATATTGCAAAAGTCAAATTCTCCATCGGTTGAAAACTTTTGTTCTGGGGTACATCTAATACTGCTCTCCTGAAACACTCCAGATAGCCTGTGCATACTGCTTTTCTTCTGAAAGTCTACACCCAAATTTTAATCCTTCAGTCATGCAATTAAAATATGTAAAATACAACTCCATATGGAAAGGCTGTTAAAATTAAAGGACTATTTAGGGGCACGTAGGTGGTTCAGTCGGTTAAGCATCCGACTTCAGCTCATGTCATGATTTCATGGCTTGTGGGTTTGGGCCCTGGGTCAGGCACTGTGCTGATAGCCTGGAGCCTGAAGTCTGCTTCAGATTCTGCGTCCCCCTCTCTCTGCCCCTCTCCCCTCTCAAAAATAAATAAACATTAAAAAAATTAAGTAACTATTTAATGGAAAAAAATCAAAAGCAGGTATTTTGAGAGAAGAGAAAGGAAATTATCTCCATTTAGTCAAATAAATGAAATGTTTTGTCCGTTTGCTTTGGAGAGGAACAGTAAATTTACTACCAAATTAAAGTCATGGCTGTGACAACACATTTACACCCTAGAAAGATTTAGCAATATTCATCAAAGATCTCTCAGAGATCTTCTGACACCAAGCCACATCAAGGCAATAAATGTAGGAGGCACAATTTGTTGGATGTTTTAAAGAGAAAATACTGATTCAGTAACAAAAACTACTCATTGGGATGCCCAAGGTGTATCGACCAATATTTTAAAAGATTGTTTCTTCATTAAACAGAAGGTCAAATATAAGACTGAATTTTTGAAAGACGTAATACCAATATTAAAACAGATCTCTAAGTAACAGGTAAAAATATATACTAAAAAAAAAAAAAAATACAAACAAAAAAAGTTAACCATAACATATGGTCAATTAGATTAGAGATCTCTCACCAGGCTAATTTGAACTGTCAGTCAATACACTTTAGGGCTGCTTATTCTCCTAAAAGTCAACCTAACCTGAATGTGATCTAGCCTGCATTGATTTCTTCATCTTGACCACAGAACATCAAGAAAGTTATTCCATGGTGACACACACACACACACAAACTAATCTGCCAGTCTCGTATTGTAATTTTTAAAAGTTAATTTAACATGCCTACTGGTAAAGACCATGCTTGCCCCTCTTATCACTACCTTATTTTCTAAACGCTCACAAACATTAACTCTCTAGCAATTTTTCTCAGAATCAACCAAATTAGAGTTTTCTAAATCTCCTTTTGGCCATGAGGTCATTTTTCCTCAGTATTTTGAAACTCTCATTCTCCAAGAGTTTTGAAAGAATTATCAGGCAGTCATGACTTTGCACCTCTGTTATTCCGTTATTTACATAAGGCCCTTAGAAAATCTCAGAGACTCCTCTATATCTCATATCTACAATGTCCCTTGATCATAAATGTTGTGTGCCTTCTGGGTTGAAAATCATTTTCACATTTAGATGGGAGAGTGGGAAGTAGCTAAAGAAGAGCGTGAAATTCAAGCCTCTCTTTTACAAATGAGGACCCTGAGATCAAGCACAGGTGTGTTCAATGAGCAGATTACCAGCTGGACCTCGGGCCATTGCGCATGCTCATTCTCCATGAAAGGAACTTGAAAGCAAAATTAAGAACAGAATAATGTGTGTGAGTGTACTATGAGGAAAAAAAAATACTCAGCTCTGATTTGGGTTTAAGTTCCAGCTTAACCCTTAGGCAAAGTTTTGAACATAGTTTCCTCATCTGAAAAAGGCAAAAAATTCCCTGCACTGTTTTACAGCACTGCTATGAGATGCCTAATTGGGAAACAAAGCAGGGAAACCATAATGGATCATATAAGCATAAGTTATTATAATTATATAGTAAATTACACCATCTGTCTTTGTTCTTGTTATAAACGTTAACAAAAATTGTAACATAGTCTGCCCTTGCTGCTTCTTGAAATGTTTTAAAGTTGTTAGATCGTTTTTTATCTTTCTAGACTTTATTCCAGAGAAAAGATCATGAGTTTTTTATAACCCGACAATAGCTTTTCCTGAACATACTTTTTGATGATAATCATCATGTAAAGATTTTAAATTTTGTGTGTGTGTGTGTGTGTGTGTGTGTTCTACACGAGTCATTTAGATTTGGGATGGTGGCTCTTCCAAAGAACTAGTAACAACACTTTCTCAGAACTGTAAGAATGATATATTTCTGAAAATATCCTCAGCTGTCTGAAGAGACTTTTAAATGCAAGCTGTGACTCCTTTTTAGAAACACGACAGCAAGAGAGTTTCCCATTTAAGACATTGCCATATGCAGCATTTTCTTGCTCACTCAGAGATTGTATTTAATGTCTACAAAAATATATTGTGTTGATTTCTTTTGAAAGTATTGAAACTTTGAGGAACAGCAGTGTCTTTTAATAAAGAACACCTAAATGTTATACTACTCTAAAAATGTTTCGTTTCATTCTTCAGCAGCTGATAGGAAACTCGGTATTATTAAAGCAAAACAAAGCAAACTCATAGTCTATAACCAAGGCACATGATAAAAACATAGTATTTTGTTTTTACTGCATATAGCATGAAAGCAAATCACTTATTATCAGAAATATATCTGATTCCTTAAACAGATAAATATGAAATAGTTCTCATAAAATTATCACACTCGATTTTTAAAATGTCCACTACATCAAATAGTTTTTTATGGGGATGCCTGGGTGGCTCAGTCTGTTAGATGTCCAACTTCGGCTCAGGTCAGGATCTCCTTGTCCAGGGGTTGGAGCCCTGCCTCAGGCTCTGTGCTGACAGACAGCTCAGAGCCTGGAGGCTGCTTCAGATTCTGTGTCTCCCTGTCTCTGCCCCTCCCCAACTTGTGCAGGCTGTCTCTCTGTCTCTCTCTCAAAAATAAATAAACATTAAAAAAAATTTAAAAAGTTTTTTTATGAAATGATTAGAGGCATGATCAAATTCATGTAAAAAATCTAGAAAGGGCAGTTTTTACAAAAAGATTGCTTTCCCTTTTAAAGAATTAATTAAGCAATTATTTTATACATAGCCCCAAAACTTACTCACAGTTAAACAAAGCAGTTAAATATAATGTAATGTTATGGGATTACACTTGCTGGTATTTTGTCATAACAAATAATCTTATTTTTACTTCGCTATGCAATAGGTAAGAGAAAATTATTTTCCACCATCATTTTGATCTCTAAAAACAACTTATGCTCAGAAAATCATGTGTAAAACATAGACCCCGATAATAAATTTGGACACATTTTTATTCGCATTCAAAAATCTCTTTAAGTTAAAATTCAGATTGAAAAGGAAAGGGTTTAGGAAAAACTCAAAGATTAAGAATTCATCATCACAGAATGACATTTCTTTTGACAACATAACTCGATTGCTACTCAAAAATAAATCATTTAGGATTCAAATGCTGTGAATATTTATTTAGTGTCATACCTGTCATTTGTTTGGCACTTTTCCCCATGGATAGAGGAGAGCAACTGTATATCTCTTATTACATAGTCAAAACCATTCCTGGTAGCAAAAATCCACAAATGCTGTGTACCTTAAAGTGGGCAGGAAAAAATTTCAGTTGTTCTAATAAATCACAAAAAGAACTAATATAATTCCCATAACAACACTCCACTTGCTCTCAAGCTAACATTTCATAAAACATCATTCACATGCAACAGTAGATGGGGCTCCCGGATGGCTCAGTCGATTAAGCATCTGACTTCAGCTCAGGTCATGATCTCAGGGTTCCTGGGTTTGAGACCCGCATCAGGCTCTGTGCTGACAGCTCAGAGCCTGGAGCCTGCTTCTGATTCTGTGCCTCCTTCTCTTTCTGCCCCTTCCCTGCTTGGTCTCTGTCTCTGTCTCTCTCTCTTTCTTTCAAAAATAATAAACATTAAAAAAAATTTTTTTTAATTCAAATGCAACAGTAGAGAAGTCCACCCAGCCTATCTGATAGGATGAAATTTGTATTAAATTTAATAAAAGAATAAAAGCAGAAAGAGTCAAGTTCTTAGCCTTTTCCAAAATTAAGTTTCTCTGGTGTCCAAACAGTACCTTCATTTTCATAGTGTCATGTCTGTGCCAAAATTTTCTTTAGGAACTACCTAATTTAAGGCCCAACATGGCATGATAGAACTGAGAATATGCAGGAACTAAGCACATCTAAGAACAACTTCTAGGAAATTCATTTAGACAAGACACTATTAGATTCTGGACAGGAATAAGTCATATTTTAATTACACTGCAGTATACCTATAAAATGATATTTCAATATTTTAAATTAATTTACTTTGAAACTACTCAGCTTCTAATTTATTGTGTTGTTGGAGACCAGTAAATTTAACATCAAACAAACAAACAAACAAACAAACAAACAAAAAACAATTTTGCTGCATGAAGAATTTTGGACAAAACATTGGCACTCTCCAAAATTTCTATCTTGTACCATTTTTGTGAGGATAGACTCAAGTTGTAAAGTACACTGCCAAATAAAGCTCTATATGAATATAATAGATTACTCTGCGGATGGTGATGATTAGTGTTTGTGGGTAATTTAACCCCATTTAACCCCAAATTTAACCCCGATTTAACAGATACACTTTCATCCCATCTTAATGCATTTTTGGTAGTTAAACCACCCTGCATAAGCCAGATAAAACGTCTAGATTTATCAGAGAACTGAACCTTAATGGAAATCTGTTGATAATAATAAAATAAGGAATTAACAAAGTTGATATGTCATAATAAAGTGAGCAAAGTAAAGAATTTTAAGATCTAGTCACTCAACAAACCATGGAGTCAGTTTCTCTTGGTCTGGAAAATAAATGGATTGGATTTTAGGTCCCCAAATATGTATCCAACAATAAGCTTCCACATTCGCTGTCACAATCAAAAATCCATAGTTTTATAAATCACTAATAACATAGCAATGCAGATGGTTGATTGTACTTTTTAAGTCAAACATTGTTTCATATCCATCATTGCAAATGATCCCTACCTTCCACCTCCTCAAAAAAAAGCTATGAGGGAGCCAAGACAGACTGTACAATCCCCATTTTACAGGTAAGAAAACAAAGGCCAAGTGAAGTTGCATAATGTGCCGTGGATAGAAACATAAGATGCCCAACTGGGGCTAGAATACAGATTTTTTTTCATTGCAAGAGAAGGAGTCTTTCAGGATTCTTAGAAAAGATTCTCTCAAAAATGAAAAAAAATCATTGATCATAGAGCATTTTGGTATCTATTAACAATAAACTTTCCCATGAGTTAAGGAATAGACTAAAATACACAAAGGTTGAAATATTCTAATCTCTAAAATTAATACATAAAAGCAGGAAAACTAACCTTGTTTGTTTATTCTTCATTAAATATTTTAGCAAATAGTGGGGAAATGATTGTTTCAATTTTTAGGTATTAGACACTTCTCTTTAGTACATTGTATTGCATTTTAAAAGTATATCAGAATTGAAAAATACATATAATTATTATAATATTCAAAAGTATTCATTTTTCTCTGAGTTCAAATATTTATAAATCATGTTCTAATTATAAAACCTCTAGAGTTGATTAGAATCAGCTTTAATTATATTCATATTTTATTTTAAAGCCAATCAGTTCACTTAATAGAAAGGAACTTATGCTGTCAATACTATTAATATCAATTGCCTTTAAATATCTCACATTAGTATTTATTTGATTCAAAAAAGTAATCATTTCTTGAGGTTGCTTTAAGATAAATGTATAATATTTTATAATCATGATAGTTCTATTTCTAAATTTCCATGTTTTATAATATGTCATTAGTTTTGATGCAGTTTACAAAACTTGAAATACAGTGATAGCAACTGTGTATCATTTATATGTCAAAGACATTTGAATGCTAACTCTTGAAAATTTTCTTTAGGCCCTATTACTGATTTCCTGTGAAAAATAATATATTACAATGTAATGCAGGTAGCTAATGGGTCCCACAAATTAAGACACAGTGAAAACTATTTGCTTCTTTCAATAAGCTCAATTAGAAAGTTTATGATAACTTGTAGATTTTTTTTTTCGATTGAGTGACAGGAAGTAACAGTATATAACTGCCAAAGGTTATTAGCATATAGACTGAGGAGAGACTATGACTGGCTAAGAATTCATTTTTTCCAGTGCAACTTTAAAACTTTCTCCTGGGTGGACTCCATTCTTTATTTTAGTACAGTGAAATTGTCTCTTAACTCAGAACATAGTGAGCAATGTATTGCATTTTAATGTGTCCTTTTCTTACACAATTTGTGAAAATAAAATATCATGGTCATAGCTTTTGCAAGTACTATAACTTTTTAAACTACAAAGCAAACTGAAAGGGAGGGAGAGTGGGCGACCTGCAAGGAGATAAGGAAGGGAAATGGAAAGGCAGGGGAGAGGTGAGGAAGGAAAACAATCCTGATACCCTAATAAACTAACTTGCCTTCCATTGCCTCGTGTTCCTGCACATTTAGCAGTTTGTCAGTTGGCAGAATGAAGAAGTAATTCACAGATTCTGCAGATTCCAGTCATACTTGCGGGAATGGATTCTGGACTTCCTCAGGACTCACTGAGAAGATGAAACTTGGCAGAACCCATGTGGAAATTCATTTCATCTGTTTTCATTTTATACTGTCTATCATGTATTTTTGATGACTAAATGGAAAAGAAAAAATGAAATTCTACCATATGAATTTCTATTAAATATCATTTTAGCTATCAGTTGTCACACCTGTTATTTGATGCATTTCCGCCAGTTGGTATAATTATATATATTTGCAACCTATATCATTCTATGAAGACTTATTTATTTTGCAATGAATCCAATTTATTAAAAATTTATTCAAACATCTTAATATATACCAAATATTAGTTCCCAATATATTTAAATATTTTTCACTCCAAATCTATAAGGGATTGATAACATGTGGTTGTTTTTAAGTGAAAATGAGTCACTGTTTTCCATGATAATGTCACGACAGCTCTGCAGGCTCTCTTTATGGGTCAGCACATGAGCTTAGATTTGCATACAATTTCAGGAAGTTTTGAAGCTCCCTGACTTCTCTTCTTAAACTCTCCCAGGTTCTGAAGCTCCATCAAACCTCTATAGTCTATCAGTTGCCTCCAAAATTCTGTCATTAGTCACATATCCGTTACATTTTTTAGTATTCTGCCATATATGTATATTTGTATATAATACCATTCAGGATTAATCTCTTAAATATAACATAAACATGTACAAAAGTAGACTTTAAAAGACTAAACAGGGGCACCTGGGTGACTCAGTCAGTTAAGCTGTTGACTCTTGATTTCAGCTCAGGTCATGATCTCGTGGTTCGTGGGTTTGAGCCCCATGTCAGGCTCTGCGCTGACAGCACAAGCCTGCTTGTGATTCTGTCTCACTCTCTCTTCTCTTTTACTTAAAAATAAAATAAAATAAAGACAAAACAAAGATGTAAAGAATAATATCTTACTGCTTCCTTACTGATGTGACTTCAGAGCATCTATATGGTTGGGTGTGATTTATAATTAACGATGATATATTCTGTAAAATCTTGTTTCAGAATGAATTCTTGATTACTTTTGTTTCTTGGTTAAATGTTTGTCAGATCTGATTAGTCCCTGTTTTTAATTCCTAAAATGCCTCATAGTACAAGTATCGACATCCCACTTTCAAAACCAGCAGTCTATATATTATAAAACACCCACACATACATACATACATACATATTGGGTTATTATTATGTAACTCATGAAGATGGCTCATCAACCATTCAAACTTCGGACTGGGTAGAATCTGGCCTAAATCGCAATTTCTCAGTGGGATATAAAGATAAAAATACTTTTACATGTATATTTAAATAGATATATATTTCAATGTCTTTAGTCCCAGTCAACCTTCACATAATTTCTAAAATGCTTCCATCTTGATTTATTTATATTTCCTAGGTTAAGTACTATAAATGTATACTTTGCTGAAAGTATTAAGATGATTTACTGTACTCATGTCTCTATACTCACTTGACATCTTATTTAGACCTTTTCCTTTGGCTGAGTCATTTGATAAAAAGAAAGATTAAAAGAGAATATATTTTGTTAACAAAGATATTCTTTTCTGAATTTCCCTGCCAAATATTTTTAATATGCTGAGCAAAGCTTTCTTTTGGAAAAAAAAAAAACATTTTATACCATCCATTTCTCAACATTCACTTACTAAAAAGGTACTTGAATACCTATTATTTATGAGCACCATGCCAAGTACTGTAAATTCCTTTTTCAAAAGTTGATATCTGCTTCCTTCTTTTATATACTCTCAGTCTTAAATTAATTGAATTAACAGGGTACCACCCACATTTCCTGACATTTTTTCCTTCTGCAAATGCACTTTTTCTAAGTTCATAGAAAATAAGTAGTGCTTATCAACCACAAAGAATTACTGAACTGTATATAAATGGGCACTAAGAATCAATCCCCACCCTTGCAATCTGGGTCTAAAATAAATCCTGGAAATAGTGCTCATTTTATCAAGGAATATGAAAGCTGACATTTCTATACTTAGCAAGCTTATTCCTTAGTGGTGATAGAAAAGAAAAAAGACTGATCTAATCATTCCAGTATTCCAAATTACATCATAGATAGTGACTCTTCAAATGAAAACATACTTCATAGGCCTACTCTATAAGCTTTATATTCTGTAGTGTAACAAAGTATTTTAGGAGTGAAGATGACAGATGTGAGGTACATTAGCAAAACGAATAGAAACTTCTTCCCACCAGACCAAGCACTTTTATCACAGCAATTTATCAGGAACTAGATAGCAATTTAAGAGGAAACATTTGAACTACAGTATATATCGCAAAGGAAGTCAGCAAGTTTGAAATTATGACTACAAAACTAGTAAGCATTTCATTACGGATTTTAATATTTTGAAATTAAACTATCACTTAAAAGATGAAGAAGTGAAAAAATACACAGTTATCAGAGTACATCGGGTAAAACTTAGGGAAGAAGGAAATTTAACTCTGATTTAGTCAGTAATCGCCTGCATTTTTCGTTCTGCATTTATACATCTACATTTTGGGGGAGTACTTGGCTGATTTTCTGGGAAGTACTGATTCTCTCCGACTGCCTGTGTCACTAGTGGGTTCTGCTCAAACGTTTTACAAATAAATACAAGTCTAAATTCAAGATCCAAATGCTTAAACAGCAGAGAATTTTCTACTAATTCAATTTTATTTCATTTCATTGTTCTTATCAGAAGCTGTTGATGTTCAGAAAGAGTTATTTTAAGGCTGCATGTGTTCAAGAGGAGCTCTAGAGATAAATATGCACAAAAAACTCTGATAAATGACAAAATTCCAGAATGGAAACATGCTTTGGTCAGGGGAGAACATTCACTCCCTCAGTCTTTCATTCACTTCATTAGACATGAAAAGCCTCCTCTGGGGGTGCAGTAATAAGAAAGACACAGCCCATGCTCTCAGGAGCCCATGCTGTGTTGACAAGACTGTTAATATTCAATTTGAATACAACGTAGACATGGTACGATAAAAATATGTTTAACATGCCATGACAGAAACATAAATTAAGCACCTGAGTCTGTGAGAAATCCTTTGAGAATCCTGCCAAGGGCGGGGAATGGGGAGACAAGAAGGTGGGCATAAAAGGCTCCCCCTACTGGTAGCCAGCCCTGCCTCTGCCCAAGGTGGAAGGGAGACTTCCATTCCTCTGAACAGCATCCCTTCAGGAATGGCAGTGTGAAGCGATTCTGTACAACATTAAGGGGGAATCCATACGCAGCAGGGTTCTGGAAAAGTTTAGGAGAAACACAAAAATGGGCACACAAAGACAGACATTTCCTCTTCTAGTCTGCGGCTCATGTTACTTTGAGAAGATCCAGTGCTATGAGTTGCCACGGTTTTGGTGCCATTTTAACAAGAAATAGGAAAAGGGGCACCAGGGTGGCTCAGTCAGTTGAGCCTCCAACTTTGGCTCAGGTCATGATCTCATGGCTTGTGAGATTGAACCCCGTGTTGGGCTCTGTGTGACAGCTCAGAGCCCGGAACCGGCTCCGGATTCTGTCTCTCTCTCTCTCTCTCTCTCTCTCTCTCTCTCTCTCTGCTCCTCCCCTGCTCATTCTCTCTCTCTCTCTCTCTGTCTCTCTCTCTCTCTCTCTCTCTCTCTCTCTCAAGAATAAATAAAACGTTTTTAAATTTTTGTAAAAAGAAGAAATAGGAAAAAAATTGGGAGTCAGTGGAACTGAACACAGTCCAAAGCTTACTCAGTTACATTTGCATTTGCAGACAGAATAACTTTGACAGCTTTACTAAGTGGCCAAGAGATTCCAAACATCAAACATAGGTACAGATAAATATACCCTAGCTACTCACCAAAGTCAGGAAATACAAATAGAACAGGCAGCTCAAAGTGAGAATCTATCCTTTACTGATCTATTTAGTCCTATAATTTCACCCTAAGTGATTCACTCCTTTATGTCTTGATACAAAAGCTTAAATATACTTGCACAGGCTCAGCTATTATTAGCTAATGTAAGAATACATGCTATGTGCATTATTGCACGATGTAACAATGTGCCAAATGTAGAGAAGGGTAGCTGATGTTTGGAAGAGGACTAGAAGCAAGGGTCTGGTCAATGGTACAAATCAAAAGAATGGCAAGACTGAAAGCAAAGTTAGAATAGAGACCCAATTTGCTTATTTCACAATTTTATCTAGTGTTGGTCCTAAATACAATCTTTGAGATAAATTTTATTTCATTCTGGAGGATAGATTTTTATATCTAAAATTACTTCTCCATTTTCTTATTAATCAAAACAATTATCAACAGAAGGCCAGCTGGAAGAATTTCACAATAATATTTGCCAGTCTATTATAAAATAATGATTGCAAATTGCTCCCATTTATTGAAAACTGCTACATGCAGTAAGTGTGCTTGATATGTATTATCTCATTTAATCATCATAGCAAAACTATGAGGCTAATACAGAACTCTGAAGCTGATCTTTGTACTTCCCAATAGAACCCAGACCCAGCTACCCAAGATCAATTATTTGTAAGTAGCAAAAGTGAGATTCAAACTCATGCTTTCTGAACACAAAGCCCATACTTTTAAACAGTAAGTGTGAATGTATGACACAGAGGAAGAAACATGTTGGCAATTAGCCTAGGAGTGTGGTCCCTCTTGCCTGTAGAGGTAAGTATTTCAGTATTTTATTTTTGAGTATTGAAGTAAACTGTGATGGTGTTTTCTAACGTTTCTTATCATAAACTCATATAAAATTTCAAGGTTTGTCAAGAAATGTTAAGACTGCTTTGTTTAACTGAATACAAAGTATTTGTAAGGGTTAATAATACATTTTTTAAAATACCTGAAAATACACCTGTAACAACTGACCACTAATCTCCTTCCGTTATACACATTCATAAAAATGAACATTTTTAAAGTTATTTCAGGATCGTAATTTTAACAACCTCTCTTGAAATGTTATGGGAACCACTGAGTTAATACTCATAAAGCACACTGTAATTCTTAAAGGTGCTTAACTTAAAGAATATATGGACTCTTAATAAAAAGGTCAGATGTGTAATTTATTGAACTAAAAGCAAGTTCTTCTTTATGTGTAATTAATCATGGAACTTGTATTGACATGGACTGAAAAACAGTGTGGCTCATTGCAATTCAACCTCACCAGGATAGTTAAATGAGGGAACAATTTGTTCAGGTAACATCAGCCCAAAGAATACAACAGAAACTAACATAAGCATAAATGTCATAATTGCCACCATTTAATATTCACTGGCTGCCTGCTAAGTGGATATAACCATGATAAATGCTTTAAGAGTTTTAAAGAGAGGGAGAACATCATGGGTCAACAGCATAGGAAAAATAAGTTACGTGATGCGATTTTAATAGTTCTAGAGTATAGACCCTCTTTTATTTGTAGCAAACATTATTCACATACTACTTCATTCTTTTTGTTTAATTTTTATTCATTATTTTAAATAAGAAATATTTGAAGCAGATGAAAGACCATGTGTAAGCATATACAAGCTGTAAAGCATAAGAATAAACTAGCTACCACCACATATATATTGTCTGTTCCTTCTGCATGTCTTATTTTTATCTCTCATTTGTAAGTAAACACTATCCTAAATTTTTTAGTATGATTCCCTCATTTCTTATGGTTTTAGCACTATCCTTGCACAGGAAGTTCATAGTTGGGGGGTATTTACAAAAAAATGGCATCATACTTTATGTCATTTGCCGTGACTTTTTTTTTCTCTCCTCATTACATTTCTAAACCTTATCAATGTATTTCACTTTTTGTTTCATTAATTTTTATTACTGAAAAATATTCCATTATGGGGATAAACTTCATCTTAGTTATCAGTTATCTTCCCTATATTCAGGTAGGTTGTTTCTAGTATTTTGTTTTTTGCTTGTTTTTAGTATTACAAACTATGTACATTTTTGTTTCTGTCTCCCAGGGTTTATTTACAAGAGTTTCTCTAATTATATATCTAGGAATACAATTGATAAAGGGTAGATTTTTTTCTTCCTAAGTGGATACACTAAAATATAAAATGTAACTTGATCTACACCCCACGAATACTTGATATTGCTAAGCTTACTTGCTGCTAATCTATATTGCATCCCAGTAGAGCTGAGACTATTTTATTTTTGGTTTTTGAAAACTCTCTTGAGATTTTGTGTCCAATTTAATTGAGTCTATAGTCCATTTTTTTAATGTTTATTTTAGAGAGAGAGGGAGAGAGAGAGAGCAAGAGTGGAATAGGAGCAAAGAGAGAGGAAGACTCAGAATGCGAAGCAGGCTCCCGGCTCTGAGCTGTCAGCACAAAGCCCTATGCAGGGCTTGAACTCACAAACCCCAAGATCATGACCTGAGCTGAAGTCCAACATTCACCCGACTGAGCCACCCAGGAGACACGTATAGATCATTTTTAAGGAGAAGTGACAGAATTACATCATTCTATTTAAATTTTCCATAAAGACTTACATTACATTAAAATTTTTACTTACTGGGGCGCCTGGGTGGCGCAGTCGGTTAAGCGTCCGACTTCAGCCAGGTCACGATCTCGCGGTCCGGGAGTTTGAGCCCCGCGTCAGGCTCTGGGCTGATGGCTCAGAGCCTGGAGCCTGTTTACGATTCTGTGTCTCCCTCTCTCTCTGCCCCTCCCCCATTCATGCTCTGTCTCTCTCTGTCGCAAAAATAAATAAATGTTGAAAAAAAAAATTTAAAAAAAAAAATTTTTACTTACATTAAAATTTCATAATTTATGATATATTTTAAAGTGGATTGGGTTTTTTTGTTGATAGTGTAAATGGTATTTTTAATTGGAGCAAACTGCAATCAATTTTTATATATTGATCCTATATTTAGCCACTTTGTCAATCTTTCTTACTATTTCTAATAATGTATATGTTATAAAATAATGTGTATAATAGCAGCTTTGCCTATTCTTTTCAGTCCTAATACATTATATTTCTTTTTCTTATTTTGTTGGCCAGGCTTTCAGTATAATGTTTGGAAGAAGTGATAATAAGTAATTTTTTGTCTTTTTTTCCCCCTAATTTTATACTTTTTGCCACAACAATGATATTTGCTATAATATAAATATTTTATTCTATTACACATTTTTAAAAAAAAACAGGAATGAGTATTGAGTTTTAGCAAATGGCTATTTTCTATATCTATTGACTACACTGTGTTATTTTCTCTCTCTAGCCAGCTAATATGGTAAATTCACTTAAAGATTTTCTGAAGTTTTATTCTTGGGCTAAACCCAAACTGGTCTTTTTTTTTTTTTGGTGTATTAGACTGTTACCATGTTTTCGTACTATCCTTGCTTAGTTTTGGTACTAATGTTATATAGGGCTTATAGAATAGGCTGCCTCTTTATTCTCTATTCTCTAAATCTTTGTATAAGATTGCTTAAAATGATATATTTCTTGAAAATTTGATACAACTCATCTGTAAAATGATTTGTATTTCATTTTTTCTGTGAGAGAATGCTGCCTTTATTTTCCTCTAGTAAACACATATCTTTCCTGGCAACAATAACAATAGCTAACACAAAGTACTTCTTGAAAGTGCTAATTCTCTTGCATATAATACATATAATACTTGTTACAATCTTAGAAGCAATATATTATCATTATTTAATTTTAAAGATGAAAAAATGAGGCATGGGAACAATTGCTTAGCTTGTAATAGCAAAGTCATAAGTTATATCTACATAACTTTGCTCCAGAGCCTATGTCCACTAGAATTGTCTGTTGACCAGAAGTCCTATGGTTTATATCTTTTGCCTTGAAACTTGGGGAGTTTCAATCTTTCCTTTTTATTCCAATTTTAAAAGCCCTGAGAAAGGTCTTTAATTGGATATTACCCTCCACTCAACCATGGTCAGGATAACAGGGTTTATAGCAACATGACTGCTCCCATTCTTACATGAGAATATAGTGATATTAAAAGAAGCTGCCAAGATAAAGAGAGTTGCATTTATAGAAAATGGTCAAGGTTCTGGGTAGACACAGGCACTGGACTAGGAAAAATATCTGAAAAACAGAAAAAAAAACGCTATACTCAGAAGAAAATTTCCCTTATACAAGTGGAGCTTTGTGTATATGTAAAGATTTTTTACCTGACTGAAAGAGAAGTCTGGCCTTTGTCCTTGGTTCCAAAGAGGCAGACCCCTAGATCTTGGAATTTCTTGTGTGACGAAATTTTGTTTTGTTTCATTTTGTTTCCTTGTGTTGTGTTGTGTTTTTTATGTGAAGGCTTTCGACCACATCAAACAGTCTATGATAACAATGTGATGTATGGTATGGACTTCGGGTTATGCGGAATCAGTGTGACAACCAAAGAGACTGGAGAGTAAATTCAGTCACGCAGGTAGCCAACCATCTCTACATGACAGAACATCAATAAATCTTCTGGACACGAAGGCTTGTGGGAACTTTCCTGTTTGGCGACACTCTGCATATCTTCATACCATTGCTAGGAAGGGTTGACACTATCCATGACTGCATTGGGAGAAGACAACTAGAAACTCCACAGAGGAATCTCTCCTAGACTCAACCTCACATCTCTCTTCCCATTGGCTGATTCTAATCTGTATCCTTCGCAAACTCTGTGAGTTTAACAGCTTTCAGTGAGTTCTGTGAATCTTTTTAGTGAATTATCAAATCTGAGGGTGATCTAAGGAACCCCTGAAATCTGCAGGTGATGTCAGAAATGAGCGTGGTCTTGGGGACTGTTTCATAACTTTCTTAATGACGAGTATTTATCTGCCTGATGCCCTGCTTTTTTAGGTGAGGTGCTCTTTCAGAAAGTGCCTTGGTCCCTAATACAAAGAAATCTATAGCAGGCAGCCCTGGTAGGGCAACTAACATGCTCAATTTTCTTTTTTTTTTTTTTTTTTTTTAACGTTTATTTATTTTTGAGACAGAGAGAGACAGAGCATGAATGGAGGAGGGTCAGAGAGAGAGAGACACAGAATCTGAAACAGGCTCCAGGCTCTGAGCTGTCAGCACAGAGCCCGACGCGGGGCTCGAACTCACGGACCGCGAGATCATGACCTGAGCCGAAATCAGTCACTTAACTGACCGAGCCACCCAGGCGCCCCTAACATGCTCAAATTTTCTATGGATCTGCTTCATGCTTTTATATATGTGAGTCTGTATACATATACTACATATAGATGCTTGTTTAATGATCTCTCCTCCTACACTGTGAACTCCAGAAAGCAATAATCTTGTCTCTCTTATTCATTCGCAGGGTCTATATTCATTTACTATTCAGATTTGATGGATTTAATGATTGGTTAATTGATTCAACCATTCAATTAATATTACTGAACGTTGGTTAAAGACCAGGTGCTGTCCTACATGCAGTGGGTCCAAGAGTCAAGAGTTCCAATTAGACCAAAGTTTCTATTCCCATGGCTCCTAAAATACATCAGGAAAATAATATATAAACAAAATAAATAATTAAATATAAAGTTTCTCAAATGGGTGCAAATGCTGTTGAGAAAAAATAAAGAAGAGAATGGGGAGAAACAAGTGGTAAATTTAGGACTGCGGTTCAGAGAAGGGTCTCACTTATAAGGTAACATTTCAGCAAATAACCTGAAGTGCAAAAGCAATATGTCAGTGCTCAGAGATAGACAAAGCCATGTGAAAACCAGGAGGAAAACATTTTCAGATGGGAGACTGTCAGAATAAACTCCCCAATGGGGCCAGTGCTACTACAGTTGAAATGAACAGTGAAGAGGGAGAAAGAAATGATAGAAGGTAACATTAGATAAAAAGGAGAGCAGATTATATAAGGCCTGTGGGTCAGTAGAAGGACTTTGGCTTTGATTCTGAATGAACACAGATTGCCATTAGATGGCTTTGAGTTGAGGAGTGTCATTATACAAGTAACATTTTTAAAAGATCACTCTGTATGCTGTATTGGGTACAGATTATGCGAGCACAAAAGGTGAGAATTGAAAGTCCAGTAAAGAAAGCCCATTTTTATGGAGAAATCCAGGAAAGAGATGATGGTGGCTTGGACCACAGTCAAGTTGGTGGTGGCAGTGAGAAGTAAAATAATTCTAAATGGATTCTGAATGTAAAGCTCACAGAATTTGCTGACGGGTTATATGTTGGGTGAGAGAGAGAGGAGTCAAGGGTGATCTTAAGGCTTGTGTCTCAAGTAACAGTTAGGATGGAATTGTCCTTAAATCAAATGTGGAAGCAGAAACAGTTTCGGATTGTTTTTGTTTGAGAGACAGAGGAGGAGAAGAGAGGAAGTTTTTTTTAGACATTCAAATGGCATATCTAAGAAAGTAGTTCTAGGTGCTGGTGATACAGTCTAAACATGGAAAGAATAAACAACAAAGACATAGATAAGCTTCATCCTCTTGTTTGCCATTATATCATTATTACCTTGCATAGGTGTTCAATAAATATTCAAGACATGAAGAAGCAAATGTTTTACTATGAATATCTAAAATTCTGCCATGATTTTGCCTCTATGGGGTTGTGCAGTAATAGTCTTGAGGATAGGGCCAGGAATTTCCTTAGAATGCAACTCCAGATATACTCATTTCTGACCTCTATCCACTAAGCAATTTGTTTCCTGTAACACGTTTGATTTTCAACAGTGATATTCTTGTGAGTCAGCTAGGATGTTAGAAAGAAAACAGACCTCCGAGTAAGTAAAAAGTTAAGTTGAACACAGCTTAGTTTTATCTGTTAGAATACCAGGTGATTTTGCATAAAAACAACTCTAATTTTTCCATAATTGGCATTCCTGTTTTTCTGACAAAAACTGACTAAGATATTTGGCTAGTTCTTAAGGCCACTTCTGACAAGAGGAAGTTTATTTTCCTGTTGCTCTGACAGGAAGAGGAGGATCTACTTCTCCAAAATGCAATACCCAATTAGGACACAGGCTAAAAATGAAGACTTAAGTCAGTATATAGCACTCTTGAAAACTACATATTGAGATATACAAAGTTATGTGAGCGTTTACAAGTGTGTGTCCACATACTGAGTTTGCAATGCTAAATGAATCTCTTAGGGGTTGCCTGCAAAACAACACTGATAATGACAGGTGAAACCATGGGCTATCAGATGTGATCCAGACTCCACCAATCACCAATAGATGAAATTGGACACATTCTATTTTTGCTAAGCCTCAGATCTTTATTTCTAAAATGGTAATGCATTTGGCTCATGGAGTTATCTCAAAATGTACATGAATTTATATCCACTAAGTGCTTTCGAATGTCTGGTGCATGAGAAACATTTACTACATAGTACTTATTATTGTTAATACTATTGTATTTGCAAATTTTGTATCCTTCTGTTCTTTACTTGTAATTATATCATATTAATCCTCTATGTCATTGAACAGTCTTTATAGATAACATTTAAAATACGGTTTGCAATACCCTTGTGTTCAGTTATTTCAGTATTCAAGGCTATTTTTAAAAATTAAACACCGGTCTGTTTTTTAGCATTATGTCATCATGCTAGCATTTTAAAAATCTGAAATCTGTATCATTACTTTATTCTGGTGAAAATCACTGACTTTATTATACTATTGATGTGAAAAGACAAATCAATTACTATTCTATAAGCCTAGCCAGTTCTGTGCCCATGAATCTAAATAGGCAAATGTATTATGTTTTGCAACTCTTTTCAAAAATAATTTTTACTCTACTTCAAAAACATTCCAAATAAATGGAATACAAACATAACAATATGGAAATTGTTATATAGTTAAAGCTGCTTCAAAACTTCCATTTATTCATGATAAAATGTATAAAAAGACAAATAAGGGAACTGTTCATGTAACAAAAACAAAATATACAGCTTGCCATCAGTAAAAAGTTTGCAGAGCCAGAAAAAAAAGACCCTTTAAAATCTTATTTTAAATGATTTTTTCAAAGTTATCAACTAAGGGATCTATTATGTAAAGATGAAAGATTTAGAATAAACTATTTGGAGTTATTTTATAGCCTGTCTCTGCATCATTCTCTTGACTTGTATAGAGTCAAAATGCACATTTACAGCAACAGGGAACAATCTACACAAAAATATACTCGTGAGTTAACATTGATGATATTACACTTTTTTTAGAATAGTGCTTTTAAAAAAGAGATCCAAGGGGCACCTGGGTGGCTCAGTCGGTTAAGCGTCCGACTTCAGCTCAGGTCATGATCTCACGGTCCGTGAGTTCGAGTCCTGCATCGGGCTCTGGGCTGATGGCTCAGAGCCTGGAGCCTGCTTCCGATTCTGTCTCCCTCTCTCTCTGCCCCTCCCCCGTTCATGCTCTGTCCCTCTCTGTCTAAAAAATAAATAAACGTTAAAAAAAAAAAGAGAGATCCAATATCATTTTCCTTTAAATATTTTAGAATTAAATTTTTTCTTTATATTCTTTTTTGGCTCACCAAAAATATTTTATTATGTTAATTAATATTTGAGTGGGAAATTTAAATTTACAATTCTACTCCCTGACTTACAATATAGCTATAATTTATTGTATTTGAAATGTATCACATATTTACTCTCATTTTTTTATGAATTCAAAACTGTGTTTTAATAAAAACTAGCACGTATATCAGCATCTTGAAATAACCAAAAAAAAACCCCCAAAATATGCATTTTACTCTATTACTATCACCAATTTTATATGAATGTATAATATAACATTGACTAGTTGTGGTGTGATTTCTTTAATTGTCTCCTTTCTGTCGAGTATTTAAATTGTTTGCAATATTTGAATGCTACAAAGTGGGTGTAAATTCCTCAGTGTGTAAACCTTGTCAAAATCTAAGGGTGTTTATTTTTATTTTAGAATCTATGTCAAGAGTGGGAACTACTTAGTCAAAAAATGAGAATGCTTTTAAAGCTGCTTATAAACACTGAGGGATTGCTGTCCAGATCAGCCTAAGTGTTTTGTTTTGTTTTGTTTTTGTTTGTTTGTTGAACTAATTGTAGTACTAGGCCACCTGTGTCAAGGCATCCTAAGCATTGTTGCTGTAGCAATATTCCCATAATAGATTTTAATAATGGGCAACAACGAGTATGCATACAATAGGACTCAAAGTTACTTATCTATAGCTGCACAAGACAGGGTTTGTCCTGGAGGGAACTTAGTGTCTAATGTGGCACATTCTATATAAGAAATAAAGAATCAAAGTAGAGTAAGAATCAAAGTAGAGAAATAAAGTCAAGACATAGAGAATGAAGAAATTAAATTCCATAAACAATCAGAAAGCACACAAGAAATGGTATCCCTCATCACAAATGTGCACTCATAATGTGGAAAGACTTTTAATTTTGTTTTAATGTTTATTTATTTTTGAGAGAGACAGAGACAGGATGCGAGTGGGTTAGGGGCAGAGAGAAAGGGAGACAGAGAATCCAAAGCAGGCTCCAGTCTCTGAGCTGTCAACACAGAGCCCGACGCAGGGCTTGAACTCACGAGCTGTGAGATCATGACCTAGGCTGAAGTCGGATGCTCAACCGACTGAGCCACGCAGGTGCCCCAGGACTTTTAGATTATTCTTACTATGTTTCCTATTAAACCACTATACTGAGTCTCTAGTTTGTTTATAACTGAAAACTATACCTCAGATTTTTCTTCATGTTGTCCCCTAAATTCAATGTTTGATCAACCTTATCAATATCAACACATTTCTAATGTGAATTTTTTTAAAGCTCATTATGGGGCGCCTGGGTGTCTGACTTTGGCTCGGGTCATGATCTTATGGTTTGAGTTCGAGCCCCACATAGGGCTCTGTGCTGACAGCTCAGAGCCTGGAGCCTGTTTCAGCTTCTGTGTCCTTCTTTCTCTCTCTGCCCCTCTCCCACTTGTGCTCTGTCTCTTTCTCTCAAAAGTAAATAAACATTAAAAAAATTATTTTAAAAAGCTCATTATGATAACGCAAAATAAATGTTAAGTATAACAAAAGATTTAATGTACTTGATAAAAACTGCAGAGACCTCTTATAAATATCTAAATGTTACCATTTTTTTTTACTTTTGTATGAAAATCTATCAATATCCGTAAGCTAATATTATCTAATAATTGCATTTGAGAGGAAAACCAGAACTGACAATTTTACTAATAAAGCTATTAGTTCTAAGTATTTCACTTAAGATGTCAACCACTTAGAAACCAAAAGACTTTATCAATAAGCCACATTTGCTTCACTCAAAGCCCAGGATTGTGTTACAAAACACCGTGTGATAGTTACAAATTAATAAAAATTCCCATTATCACTTACAGCATGCTGGGATGCTTTTTTTCATGTTACTCTGATAAATACCATCTTATTTTTTAATGACCGTCTTCATAATCTATAAAAGCCACCATGTCGACTCTCCAGAAATGTTTCAGTAACCCTTTGATTAAACAAAATCCTTAAGGATTTCTTTGAAATCTTGAAGGTTTGTCATTATTTTTAATAGACTAAGCGAAGCACTCAAAGGATAGTCACAAGCAGTTAAATCACTTGGATTTGCACTTGCCACAATGAGGTACTTTTGTGTAGCATTCATATTTTAATCAAGGAGGATCTCTTTAGTTTAATTTACAACTTGAAGACCTATTATAATAAACCCAACATACTCAAAGAATTAAGATAAAGAGACATCTAATGTTGAAGTTATTATCTCATAATATTGAAAAAATACGTATGTACCCTAACTTTGTTTTAATTTCTGGACTCAATAAATTAGTGGAAAAAAAATAACATGAAAGTAAAGATTCTAATATTAAGTATTTTTGTTGTATTTAGCTATGAAAAGAAGTTATACTTTCAAAAAGTTGCTTTATTTGTGTCTATAGAAATATATATGCACACACATATACATATACACATATACATATATATGTATATATTCGTGTGTGTGTGTGTGTGTGTGTGAGTGTGTGTGTGTGTGTGTGTGGTATGGTATTTAATTCCCTAAACTGTGGTTCAGGGCCCCCTGTCTTATCCTAATGTTAACTCCTACCTGAGCCTCTGACTTCCTTTGTTGGCAGTCTCTGATCATTACCAACTAGATGCCAAAAGCAAATTAGGGGGAGGCCCAGCATTACATAGGTACAAAGAATACACTTGCAGATGCCCTGGTAGCCACGCCTTTAATCTGATGTGCCAAAACTGTCCTCATGTTCAGCTCCCTCAAATCCAACATCGATAGTTCTAAAAGCATTATGCTTAAGAGTAAATCCCCAAAACAACAATTGCTCACTTAAGATAGGAGGTAATTGTTCTCACCTTAAAGACTAGGCATGGCCAATTTTGTCAGTTCTCGCAGGTGGCTTTGGCTTTACGGTCCTCAGGGATGACTGTTTTATCACTCCACCATCCCCAGGCTGCAACTTTTTCTCCTGGTGGATAACTGCTAGAGTTCTGATTTGAGCACAGTGCCTTAAGTAACAGGAAAGAAGAAGCAGGGAGAAAAAAAAAAAATAGGCTATTTAAACAAGGCTTTAAAAGCAAAATCCAGAGCTCTATTATACCCCAATAGCCAGAACTTAGTCTCAGCAGAACCAGTTGTAAGGTCGATCAGAAAATGCAATTTTTATGTTGGTAGGCTAAGTTCACAGTTTCAAGTATAGGCTACTATTATTAGGAAAGATGGAAAATATATTTGTTAGGGAAGCAACCAGCAGTCCCTGCCACACCCTCATGGCAGTCTACATTCTTTGTACCATACTGACAGTTATTTATTTGTATTAAAATGGTTGGTTTATCCCTGCTTAATGAATTACTGAGGTCAGTAACATGTCATGTCTAGTTTTGTGGTAAGAAGATCAGGACTTCTTGAAAGTTACCCTGAGGATTCATTTTGGGATACCTAGCAAGCGACTTTGAATTAAGGATTCTTCTTCTCCCATCAGAAGGCAGTTTTCTCTTCCACCCCAGCCACCTAGAGGAGTTAACAAGCTCCAAAAAGCCCTACAATCCCCGATGTTAGGCAGCTAGTACCTAAATTCAGATTACTTGGCTCCCAGGAGTCTTCCTCCCTGTGAAAAAGCTATTTTCTTCAGGTTATCTATAAGAAGGGATAACAGGGCTACGTGCGTGGCTCAGTCAGTTAAGCATCTGACTCTTGGTTTCAGCTCAGGTCATGATCTCCTGGTACATAGGTTTGAGCCCTGCATTAGGGTATTAGGGTTGGTGCTGAACTGTGAGGAGCCTACTTGGGATTCTCCCTCTCTCTCTCTCTCTCTGCCACTCCCTGCTCATGCTCTCTCTCTCACTAAATAAATAAATAAATAAATAAATAAATAAATAAACAAACAAACAAACAAACAAATAAACTCTAAAAAAAACATAAGGGAGAATGGAGGGCCAAATCCCCTTCACTGGAATCCAAACCCACACAGTGTGTCTTGAACAGTACCTATTTAGGTAAACTCACAAGCCCATGCTCAGCAATAACCAAGAAGGCACACATCCCCTCCAAGAGGGGATGGCTGGTCCCGGTCTCTCTGCTATGCATGAAGTACAGACCCAGTAGGGAGGGCCCTGCTTTCCCTTTTGGTAGTGAGGAGTAGGACAATAACCTTGTCAGTTGTAGAGGAAGGAATTTTCAGTTAATTTGGTTGACAAAGGTCAGAATTCTGATATCAACTGTTGACAAGAGTTGTTTGGGAAAGTACTTGGGCACCCTGTGGCCCCATGGGAAGCCAGATTAGATACGGCCCCTTCTGATGAAGAAAGTAGAGGAGCATCTTCAAGTCCCAGCTAGCTCATTGTCCAGGAAACCCAGAATCAGCCTACAGGATGAGTTAGGGATATTTCTGCTTGTCATGCTGTAATTTTGAATCTCCAGTGTCTCAGAGAATATGGCAGATAGTAGACACTCAGTAATGTTGGCTGGAGAATTAATGAATGAATAGAGGATATCTAATGTTACACCTGATAGCAACATTGGGAAATACATTAATATCTGAATTATTTGTTATTTTCTTTAAATGAGAGAAAAAGCCACCTTTATGTAGATATCCTAACCTGTCAGTGGGTGTTTTCTCATGAAAGATCTAAGCTTTCTATGACACTACGAAGGGAAGTACAGAGTGAGCTCTCCTGGAGTAATGCTAAGAGCCTTTGTCTTAGGTATTTCTCATCAGAATGGAAGCTTATTCCATGCTGTTCCTTTTTAACTTACCATATATTTCTTTCAATCTGATTCTAAACATCTAATTGGAATAGTGTTTTCTAATCTTAAAGGAAAAATTATTCACTGTAGAACAATTTCTCTGAGGACTGGAGAGATAAAGAAGCCATTGCAACTGGTTTGCAGGCACATAGAAAAGTGGGAAAGCCACACATGGACCCTGCTGAGCCTCCTGTTCTCACATGAATATCAGGCCAAGTAGATGAAGTGATGTCTTTGGCTTTAGAAGATGAAGAAGTTTGATATCCCCTGGCATACGAAGCCACTAGAAGGCAAGAAGGATGTAATAGTAGCTGTGATAAAAATGAACTGGAACACAGTTCTCCAGATACAACAGGGTGCCTCAGAAGTATATTCTACTCTATTGTTCCCAGTATCTTAGTTAATTATTAGACACATTGTGTAAACTATTGTTTTTACTGGATAATATATGGAGATGATTCAGTGCGAGAGTGATTTGATTTTCCAGTAACATTACTGGGATGAGAAAAGTTACATCTGGGCAAGTTATTTTACCGTAGTCATATTTCTTCAATTCTGTGTAGCACTCAACATGAACCAAGAAGCTAGGTTTTAAAGATTCTGATAAGAATAGATTAATTATTTTGACCCCTTTTCTCCCAGTAAACTTTTTGCACAGTGAAAATATGAGGTACACTTGAAATTCAAGAATAACTCTTTGTTAGGGTCAAACATTTTATGATGCAGAGGTATAAAATTAATCCATTTTGTTGACAGCCTTATAAATCCTTTAGGAAAAAATAAAACAAAAAGAAAAATACATTCTATTGACAAGGATAGTAAGGAAATGGAACAAAATTAGTGTATTTACAGGACAACCTCTAAGACCATAATCATATGGTTCCTCTCAAATGCTACAGTAATGGACCACAGAACACTATAAACAAGACATATCACTTAAAAATTGTGCACATCAACCTTAACAGTCTTAGCACTGAAGGAATAAACAATGCATAATATTAATTTCAGCCTTCAAAAACCAAAAGAAAACAGTCAACAGAGGACTCACAATTTTAAAAAGTGATATGCATTGTATTAAGTTTTCAAAAGTACTTTCTGACAAGTATAAATATTTTTTTTTATTCTCACAAATAAGAGAGCAATGAGGGACATATTTAGAAGACACACTGCTAATGACAGAATACTGAAATTATTAAAAATAAAGTGAAAAATAACTATTTAAAAAATCTGTCCAATACTACAAAATAATATAGAAATAAAATAAAAGCTACTTAAGAAAATGTTCTATATGTAGTTTTGTTGTTTTTTTTTTTCTGTAAAGAGAGGAAGTGCCCAGATGAAGGAAAATGTTAACTGCTTACATTAGAACCTTATTTGTATCTCCTGATCTAATTAGACAAAGTGAGGAAATAGTTTGAAATAAAATCTCAACCTCAAGATTAAAGGGTCAGCTATGTTGACAATAATTTAACCACAACCTCTATCTTTCAGAGCTAAGCAATTTCACACCTAAACAATGTTATTACTATTATAGTTTAGAATTCTTTTCATTTTAAACATATGTATTTACATTAGCAAAATTGCTTAATAAGTACCTGAATATCACCTAATGAAAGAAAAACCTCTTCATTTGTCCTATGTACTGGGCTCAGTAATTGTATTTGTCACAAAAATAAAATGATATGACTATTTTTCCACAAAATTATTCTTTGTACCTTACATAACTTTGTTTACATTTCACAGATAAGATTCACTTTCAAAAGACATTATTTTAAATATTTTCCCTTCCTAGAAGTTAATTCGGACAAAGAATTATTTTCAGAATTATCACCAAAACTGATCATCATTCTAGATTTTCATCATTTTCTTATAAGTCATTGAATAAAAGTGTGTAATTTCATATGACAAAGGAATCAATTTTTATTTATCATTTAAAATTTTTCATTCTAAGAAAAGTTGTAGTGGAATTTGGTATAATTACATTTGGAAAATTGCTATTTAAGAATTTTTTGGGGTGCCTGGCTGGCTCAGTTGGTAAAGCATGTGACTCTTGATCTCGGGCTTCAGCCCTATATTGGGTGTAGAGATTACTTTAAAAAATAAAAAAAAAATGGTAAAAGAAAGGAATTTTGGAAGAGAAAGTAGTGCAACTAGTTTTTGAATAATTTTTAAGACACATATGAGAACTAAACTCTATATCTTAGCCCTTGCTTTACAATGTTAATTTATAAGTTATGTGTCAATGATGCCTTTTTGTCACCATGACTTTTAGGGGAGTAATGGTTACCTTCAAATTTATCTTATTATTTCTGTTTAGGCAAAATCATATTAGCAGTTGGTTGAAGACAGTACTATTTATACTATTTATATTCATTTACGGTTATACATAGAAATATGAGGAAAACTTATGACCACCTGATATGCACCTTCATAAAAAAAGTTTTAAAAATGAGATAAATTACAAATGATTATAAGCTAATGAATTTTATTTAGAGTTCAAAATAACTTTATATTTTTAAGCTAATCCTTTCTCATAGAAGACTATTAATAACAGATTACAATAGGAAAAATTAAATCTTGTCTGAGATAAAGATTTGTGACAAAGTCAAAAGTAAAGAGTATGAATAAAAAGGTAATTCTCTAAGTAGTAAGAAGTTAACAATGATGCTCCCTAGAGATCTGAACAAGAGACTTGTATTTTCAATATGCATGTTAATAATAATGGATGATTGTGAATAACAAGCAGCTGAAATATGCTGACAGTATGTAATTACAATATTTAATTTTCCTTAAAAATTTTGAGCAATTATGGAGAATTGTAAAAAGGTATAATAAACTAATGATCAAAGAACACAAAGTAGATGAAATGTAATGTAAAGTACATTGTATTACATACTAAAGAAATAATTTAAATTATTTCTACATCCTGATGGATTCTCTAACTTCTTAGGATATTCTTCTGCACAACCCGGTGAAGCAGAGGAACCAACTATGATTAAATCAATATTACAACATGTTAATTAAAAGCATAGCTAAAAGTGTAACGATATTAAGTAGAAGATGATTTTAGCATGATTTCTATTTTAGAAGTGCCACACTTTTTAAAAAAATAGCTAAGTTTAATATTTTTATAACATGGAAAAAGTCCAAACAAAGGAAGATACATTAATAAAGTATTTAGAGGTCAGTTATAATGCAAACAATTAGTATACTACACTTTCTTTCTTTCTTTCTTTCTTTCTTTCTTTCTTTCTTTCTTTCTTTCTTTCTTTCTTTCTTTTTAAATCAATGCCTGGCTTAAAAATATCAGTTCCTAAGCATTGGTGCTAATTTATAAATCTTTAAGAATAGGAGTCATAGGAGAGAAAGAATCATAAAAAAAAACAGGGACATTTGCAAAAATGTTAAACAGAATAATGGAAAGATTTAGTGAGTTTTCTGAAGGTCACAAAACAATTGAATGACCAGGCTGGGAAGGAACTCAGATCTCCTTTCCAGTCAACATCGAAAATTACCAGATGCTTTTTGCACTCGCTTCCACTAAAAAAAAAAATTAGCCTAAAACTAGTCAAGTGCTACTATTCATAACCTTAGACAGTCAATTTTTAAATCATTTTTAAAATACTAGAGTTTTATAGTTATGGGTTATTAAAAATGCCTAAGTAGAAATGTTTATTATAATATTAAAATTAATTTTCATACAAAATATTGACAGACATTAAATAGATTCAATACAGATTAGAGAGACACAAGTTTCCAGATAGCTAAGTTTGAAAATCGCAGCACTTCTTTGTTTTTTAATATTATTTTTTTTAAGTTTACTTATTTATTTTGAGAGAGAGAGAGAGCACACATGAGCGAGAAGGGGCAGAGAGAAGGAAAGAGAGAGAATCATAAGCAGGCTCTGTGCTGTCAGCACAAAGCCCAACAGGGGGCTCAAACTCACAAACTGTGAGATCATGACCTGAGCCAAAGTCAAGTGTCAAAGGCTTTTCTGACTGAGCCACGCAGACACCCCCAAAATTGTAGCATTTCTATATTGATTATTTAAGACCATTAGTTTAACAGTAGACAAAAAGACATAGTTCCCTATTGTTTGAGAACCATTAATTACTCTACAAATAACTAAAGATTTTCCTGGACTTCTCTTCAAATTTAAATTCAAAATATTTACATCTGCTATATTGCAATAACATGAAATGTATCTGGAAGCCTAAAAGACATTTGAGGCAAACCATTTCTAGCTGATCTCCCAAAATAAAGATTTCCTTTTGTGATAAATTTTACTATTCATTAGTCTAGATATTTATTAATTTATTAACTCATTTAATCAGCACAAACTTTTATTGTATACCTATCCTTCTCAAGTTACTGTGTGAGGGATCATGGAGGGGAAAACAAAGAAGCAAAACTATGTTTCTTACCTTCAAGTTCTAAGATACCAGGTTAGGAATCCTCATCAGAGAAGTCCACCTTGTGGAAACCCAATCGGTACCCATTCCTAGGGGTTGTCTTACACTGAGTGGCTGATGTCCCACTTTGGTAAAGCTTTTCTTTGTTTGAGTGTTGCATGTTGCCATCATATTACTCTTCCCATCCTTACACATAATTCCTTTTTTCTTGTTTTTACTTTTTTTTTTATAGCCCTTTTGCCAAGCATATGTTGTTAATGCTGGGATTGACTAAAAATTAACCTGTGGTGGAAAAATCTGTTTAGTAAATTGTAATCCTATTGAGAATCCTATGGGAAGAGAGATAATATAAAAGAATGAGGAACCACCTAAATTAACAAACTGGTAATAAAGTTTCCTTAAGTCAAGAAAAATCAAATGATGTGTAATGACAATATTTAGAATATAGTCACAGAGCTGGTCAAACACTTAGAATCCAATCACACTATTAACATATATGGATAGGAATTAGAAAATCCCACAGAGGCCTCATGAGGGAGGTCCAGAAGCAGCATACGTTTTGCACATGATAAATACATCTTTGGAGAAGGTCTTTATTTCAACTGTGCATGAATTTCCTATATTTTGATGTGTTGAGTATTAAAGGTATGGAATGCCTGAGAGTTCTGACATGTATATTAATGACCATTAACAATTGTGATCTAATGTGGCATGCATTGTTATTTCCATGTTATAATGGGTGAGCTGTTTCCCAAAGAGGTTAAAAAAGTCTATTCATGATAAAAGTTTGAGCTACATCCAGATCTTCACGGTGAATACTTTTCAATGCAAACTTTAACTTGACTAAGAACTTTTCAAGGAAAGCCTGTTTGATTCTGCATCTTATAGATAGACCCAAGATAGAACTAACCATTAATTTGCTAAGACCCCACATTGCAGAATGAGGGTTCAAACTAATGTATTATGACCACAACTGGGTAGGCAGCTTAGAATGACTTAACTTCTATGTGTTATACTTAGGCTAAAGTCAAGCTCTAAGTGATTGCTATATTTTTAAAAGTTAGACATGTCTCAGTGGTACCCAAGTGAAGATGACCGATTAAATGTAAAACTTAAAACTATATCCCTTTGAGAATACTTCTTTAAAATACACTTTTCTCTCACAATTGAAATATTTTCTTGGATTGAAAATTCTCAATGCTTCTTTTTTAGTAATGTAAAGACAATGGGTGCAAAATTATTCAGTTACTATCTTATATCTATTCCTTAAGAAAATAGACTATTTCAAATAAATTTTTAAGTAATTTTGATTTTTACCGGAGCAATCTTAAACTGTAAGCATCATTAAAAGTTCATGTTCACCCTTATGTTCTCCTACATTTTCTTGATAAAGATATATAAATACAATTTTACTTTTTATAAAAATACACATGTGAAAAAAGAAAGCTTGGAAAATATTTTTTAAACTGAATTTTAACTTACTTTTGTTAATTTTGAAACAATGTATAGAGAAGAATAATATATCATTTTTATTTGCTCATCTTCTGTTATCTTAAGGGTAAAGAGTAAGCTAAGCGTGTGTGGCTGACATAGGAAGTAAACCATTTTAAGGCAATGATTTTAAAAGTAGGTACTGTCTTTCAGTTTATAAGTTGTCTCAGAAAACAATGTATTTCTATATTTATTATGCCTTCTGAATGATGAGTATGTTCAATGACTCCATATGATGAATCTATACCATGACTGTGGGAAAACTCTTCATAAACGGAATCAGGCCATTGGAACACCTCAAATTTTAAATTATGAGACTGAGCTCGCTATTTATTTCCCTACAAAGCCACTCCTCCTATTTTTCCAATTTTTGTGAATGGTTCCAACCTTCCTCTATTCATACAACTTGAAAACCTTTCTACTCTCTGTGTCTCAAATATATCTCTCAGCCTGAACTAGTCAATCAGACATCAATCTGTCCTTCTTTAATCCTTTCAGGACTATGTCCCCCCCTCCCCCACCCCGCCCGTCCCTTTTTTTTTTCTCATCCAAATACCTCTACCTTTGTTGAAACATTTGTAGTCTATTTCCTGAACTATTCTGGCTTCCCTGCCTTTGATGTCTCCTTAATATCCTTCATTTAGACTGCTGCCAGACTTTTTCGCTGAATCACTGTCTAGTTAAAAAAAAAGGGGGGGGGGGAGTAATCATTAAAAGAAAACCAATTAACAGTAGAACAAAATCCCAAACTTATGTTTCGTGGCATTTGGTGCATTTAAATCACCTTTACAAACTCCCTGAATAGCGATAATGGATAACTGGTGACCCCTCATTTTTCCAACAGCCTTCTGAGGTGCTAAGAGCACTAACTCAGGAGCAAAACAGCCTGGGTTTGAATCAAACCAGCCACTTAAGACTAGTTGTGTGACCGGGCAACTCACACACTACCTCTGTTCCTCATTTCCCTCATCTATTGCAGACCCACTCTCAGGAGCTCCTGGTGGGAGTTAAGTTAAGCTAGAAAGGGTCTAAGCAAATGCAGTAGAGAGCCAGGGAAATATATTTATACCTAAGTACTTAGGTCGTTGTGACTTGTGTCATTGTGACCGGTTTTAGTTGTTGCCCCACGGGGGGGGGGGGGGCAGGCAGGGCTTGCTCCTCTTGGTGATTGTACTCTGTATACAAAGTCAGTTCTCAGTAGATGTTTGTTAAATCAAACAGAATGTAAATGAAACAACAAGGGGGTGCCCAGCTGTGTAAAGGAAAAATAGCTTGTCTTGATGGCACAAATTTCAGTCACTTCTTTTCTTTAAATCAACGCTATTGAGGTATAATTTACACACAAGAAGATGCACCAACTTGATGAGTTCCAACAAATGCGTGGACTTTTGAATCTATTTTTTTTGTTTGTCTGCTTGTTCTTTGCTCAGTCATCCGAAGCCGAATCTTCACCTGTAGACAAGGTATCCTTCTGCCCTCCGAAACCCTGAGTCCCAACAAGGTGAGGACTCGGCACTGGCCAGGAGTGTCCCATTGTCGGGAGCCAGGGCTCAGCCTACCTGCGAAGGCTTCATGGAAATGTGCTCGTGAACAAAAGAACGCTGTGTCCGGGAACTTCGGAAGTACCCCTTCGACCTTTGCGGTCCTGGATGCTCTCCCGGGAGGGACACTCCGTGGGCGGCCCCCTTGTTTTGGCTACCGAGCTGGGGGTTTGAGGGAGGCCCTCTGGACGCTGAGCCCGGGGGCACAATGATCCCTCCAAGGGTCAGCAAGAGTGCTCGGCGGTCAAGAGGCCGGGGATGGAGGTCAGGGTGGCGTGGAGCAACCGGCCGGGGGCCGGACGTGACCGGCAGACTCAGGGCTTGACCCACAGGCTCACACAAAAGAGGCCGGAAAGTGTCCGGAGGAAGCGGCGCGTCACGGGGGACGGAGCCGGGACCCTGCCGCGGCCGCCCAGCTGCGTCCCGGGGACACGGCCCGCACACCCAGCCGCACTGCCGCCACCGCCTGCACCGCGGCCGCCGCCAATGAAACTCCTCCCGCTCCTAGGTGAGTGCCCAGCGAGGTCGCGGAGGGGCCGGGGCTTGCAGGGAAGGGGATTTTTCCGAGGTGGAACTCGCGTGCCAAGCGGATTTGGCCCGGGTTCCAAGAAGAATGGACGGCGGTACTTCTCAGGTTGTTTTTTCTCCTTGGCCTTTCAACTCTGGAATTGGATATGCAGGGCCCAGGGACCAAGTCACCTTTTTATTCCTGAATACAAAGTCCGCAAAATCCCCAATGTCTCCTTTGACCTTTTTTTTTTTTTTTTTTTTTTTTTCTGATCTCCCCTCAAGAAATTTGGGAAATCCAACCCGGTAACGCTTGTGGGAGGCTTCCTGGCATTTTAAGGGGACTGCCAGCCCGGACTTTGGGTTCATGTAAAATACCATTTGGATGATGCTGTGCAGAAGGGTTATAAATCACATCTTTGCAGCTGAATTAATTCTGGTTTAGACAGTATATCCAGCCCTATGTGAGGCCGAGATTTAGAATCAAATGTTAACACTCTCTTGTTACCAGATAAGGACAGTTTATCTCAGATGACTGTTCTAAGAACAATGATTTGCATGGCTCCTGACTGTCCATCCTCAAGCAGGTGTGACTTCAGAAGACCTGGGACAACAATAAAAAAGGATGGGCCCATGCTTTTCCTTATCGTTTCCTAACAGCCCACAAAATACCATTTCCAACTTTGTTTTCAATTACTCCGAAATAAAGCCTCGTTCTCTTTTCTGCTTCATTTTATTGGTTGTGTTTGTATGGTGTCCGTTCCCAGAAGATCAATCTTTGACCAATATGTTGAGTTTATCTTAAATTCTCCTACTGGGGGAACATGTAGCATAAATTTTACTATGGAAAAGGCAGAATTTAAAAGAAAATTAGACTACAGAAAAAAACAATAATTGCACTTGTCCTCCTGATGTTATGATATGTTGCTCTTCATCATAAAAATTACAGAGATTGAATTTGATAAGACCCAGACCATCAAGTCACCTTGATCTCTGCACAGAATCATTCGCAGAGGCGAGAAATCGCTTTACAATCATGCAATCCCCTTTAACAATATTTCGTCTCAGAACCAAGAGTCCGGTGATCTAGGAATACTCTTTTCTGTATAGAGCTGGGTTGTTTACTACATTATAGCTTTGTTGAGATTTACTCAATAAATACTGACATTGAAGAAAGTGCTCATCTTTTTGCTTACTTGCTCTTGTGCTGTTAGTTAGCTAAATACTCTCTTGGGAAATTCTCATAATCCATTTATCTAGATGGAAAGAAAGAAGGGTTTTTGTGTTTACTATAGTATGACTCAACAATGGGGGGGGGCAGGGGAGAGACTTTTCTTTCTCTTTCTTTTCTTTCTTCCTTTTTTTTGAAAAGGTATATTTCTCTATTTTCCGTAGTGGGTTTTTCCACTTTGCTGAATTGTTCCTACACTCAGAACTGCACCAAGACACCTTGTCTTCCAAATGCAAAATGTGAAATACGAAATGGAATTGAAGCCTGTTACTGCAACATGGGATTTTCAGGAAATGGTGTCACAATTTGTGAAGGTAAACAACCTTTATTAAGTCTTTTGGGTTTTTTGGTAAGATTAAATTCTGATATGATTGTTTTTCCCTTGTCCAGAAATTAAGTGTTTTACATTAATCTGTATGATTTCAAGCTATTGATAAAAAAAAAAAAAGCTTAATTAACTAAACAAGTTTGAAGGTCCCACTTGAAAATGTATATTTGATTATTGATTTTTGAGGAGTCCAGGTATATCTTATTTTTGGTGTAACTATTGAACATTGTCCTTGAACTTAAGCTGGAAAACTAAGTTGCAGAGAGCAGAGTTAATACCTTTGGAAAGGAAAGAACACAGAGTTCATGAAGTCCAGGCTATATGGATATGTGTTGCCTTCGGGTACCTTCTTTACTACCTGACTACTTAAATTTGAGGATAATATTAAGAGATTCAAGTGTTTTGCCTGTATATCCTGCATGATACCCTGGAGAGAGAGAGAGAGAGAGAGAGAGAATTTTGAAAATGTATTCTTTTCTGAAAAAGTAGATCTCACTTATAGAACTTGAGGCTACAATCCAGAGCAAGAATGGTAGAAAAGGTCCTAGCAGGGTGCAATTCAGCCCACTGATTTGATAAACAAGACCTTGTCCGAAAATCATATTTCAGTGACTTCTTGTCTGTGGTTTCAACCGCCACTCTTTCTCTTCCTTCAAGCCTCACTCTATCCTTCTTTTCTCTTTCATTTTTAGTAGAATCTAGTTTTAACTGGGTCAATGGAAAAACATTCTGTGTATTAGAGAGAGAAGCAGTTCCAAGTCATATAAATTAGTTTTAAAATATAATTAAATGACAACTTCAAATTAGAACTATGTGGTATTATACTCCTAAATGTATTTAAGATAACATGGACTTTTTCTAATTAAGCCAAGATATTGTACATTGTTAATATTGCATGTGTTTGCTTATAGCGTAAACAAGTTGTATCTCGTGATTCAATTTGATAGGCTCTTAAAAAAGATTAAATATGCAGTTCTTAGTAAGACCAGACCTCATCATAATTAGTTTAATGTTTAAAAAATGTAGAGCAAAGCTACAGTTGCTTAATGGTGCATTAGATCAGGCATTTCTGCTTGTACATACAGCCAGGATTTGTAATATACTATTCCACAAGCCCTACGAAATTCTTTCTATAAATAATCTTAGATTTTTACTGTGTATTTAATTGAATGGCATTATAGCAAGTTGATAGTCGAGTGACCTTCAAAATATTGCATCGAATATATTAGTGTGCTTTTCCACTAATCATTACAAATTGCACTATGATACTTCATAAGTGGTGTTGCCTTTTTGTTATTTAGATTCTTTTCAACTGTCATGATTACCATCATTAACATCAATAATTTTTCACAATTTGGACCTTCAGTAGCTAACCAGATCATAATCATCTTTTTAATGTTTTTTTTAACACATCTTCCATTATCCAATGCACTCTTCCTCCCTAACCACCCCCACCCCCCCCCCCCGCCCTGCTGCCTCAGTCAATAGCCAGCTGGAGGGCAGAAAAAACTTTTTGTTGGAAAAAAAAAAATACTGCAAGATCTTTTGGCCTGTAATTTCTTTTCACACAGAACAGAATTTGTAATGGCACTTTTTTTTCAAGTTCTTTTTAACAAATCCCTCATTTAAAGAATGTTATAAATTCACTTCTCTTAGGGATACAGGAGTACTGATGCATAGGGGCACTTGTACCCCAATGTTTATAGCAGCACTCTCAACAATAGCCAAATTATGGAAACAGCCGAAATGTCCATCAACTGATGAATGGATAAAAAAATTGTGGTTTATATACACAATGGAGTACTACATGGCAACGAGAAAGAATGAAATATGGCCCTTTGTAGCAACATGGATAGAACTGGAGAGTGTTATGCTAAGTGAAATAAGCCATACAGAGAAGACAGTTACCATATGGTTTCACTCTTCTGTGGATCCTGAGAAACTTAACAGAAACCCATGGGGGAGGGAAAGGAAAAAAAGAGGTTAGAGTGGAAGAGAGCCAAAGCATAAGAGACTCTTAAAAACTGAGAACAAACTGAGGGTTGATTGGGGGTGGGAGGGAGGGGAGAGTGGGTGATGGGTATTGAGGAGGGCACCTTTTGGGTTGAGCACTGGGTGTTGTATGGAAACCAATTTGACAATAAACTTCATATATTGGAAAAAATTAAAATAAAAAAATAAAATAAATAAATTCACTTGTCTTAATATTCACTATGTGAGGCTTATAATGTCCTCTTAAAACTGTTCAAACAGTGGGTTGCACCTTTTATTAATTCATTGGTAGATTCTTGAAATTTATTTCAGTAAGTATATTTAACATGCATTTTAGAGTTAAAACACTATGTTCTCAACAGCTGAATTGTCTAGATTATATATTGGGTTTGAACTGTTGGTTTTCTTCATCTGTGAAGAGATTTCCCACTTTTCCTATCTTTCTCTAAAATTGGTATTAGGTCAATAAGAAATGACCAGGCAACAGTTTTGTTATAAAGGATGGCTACTTCTTGAAGAGTGAAAGTAAATTTCTTTTTGGTATCATTACCATCATCTTCCTCATCTCCATCCAATTTGGCTCCCTCAGAGACCTGTCAAATAAATGTTATGGTAGTAACCAGACCTCACTTAAATGAACTCTGTTGCAAGAACTAGTTTTAAACAAGTCATTTAGAATTTGGATAACCTAGTCCCATAGAAACAAGTATTTTTTTTTTTTTTTTGATGTTTATTCATTTTTGAGAATCTGAGAGAGACAGAGCATGAGCGGGGAAGGGGCAGAGAGAGAGGGAGACACAGAATCCGAAGCAGGCTCCGGGCTCTAAGCTGTCAGCAGAGAGCCTGACACGGGGCTCGAACTCACAAATGTTGAGATCATGACCTGAGCCAAAGTCAGACGCTCAACCGACTGAGCCACCCAGGTGCCCTGAAACAAGTTTTAATACTAGTGACTTTATTTCATTTAATCATCTTTTTTTTTTTTTTTTTTTAAATTTTTTTTTTCAACGTTTATTTATTTTTGGGACAGAGAGAGACAGAGCATGAATGGGGGAGGGACAGAGAGAGAGGGAGACACAGAATCGGAAACAGGCTCCAGGCTCTGAGCCATCAGCCCAGAGCCCGACGCGGGGCTCGAACTCATGGACCACGAGATCGTGACCTGGCTGAAGTCGGACGCTCAACCGACTGCGCCACCCAGGCGCCCCATCATTTAATCATCTTTTTATTGAACAATTATTTATTGAATATTTTCATTGTCATCATTATCATTATCACCATCACATCAAGATAGCTAATATCAAAGATATTAATTAGCACAACACCTTCATCTGTTGTTATTCTCATTTTATCTATAAAAAAGTAGAATCTTAGAAAAGTTAAGTGAATATCACAAGTGATAACAACAAATAAGTAATAGAGCTGAGATTTCAGCCTAAGTCTGTTTCCAGAGCCTGTACTCTTACTCACTATGTTTGCCATAAGACCTCTACTTAACAAATACTGCTATGCCCTTGGATTAAAGTAATAGATAAGGAATTGGCCTTGATTTCCAGGATATCTAGGGACAGCTTCAGAACTATATTAATGACTTGATGCAGTGTTATAAAATATGCAAATACAGGTAAATTTGAGATATGTAATCAACTGCAGGGTAGCTTTCCAAGTGGGGGTGACATTTAAGCTGAGAATCAAAGAATAAATAGGATTCATTAAGATTGACAAAGTGACAAAGCCAGGCAAAATGAATCAGCAGTAACAAAGGCCTAGAAGTTGAACATGTGTAGTATGTTTTAGGGAGCCCCAAGTATTTCATTCTGGATGTATATACCACAGGGCATATTAACTGAGGGGGTCAGTGAGAATTAAGTGTGGGTGTCAAGATATGGACTTTTTTCTCTTAACAAAAAAAGAGCCATTGACAAGTATTAAGTAGCTAAGTTACATGATAAATAGTGTATATTAGAAAGATGAGGGGCGCCTGGGTGGCGCAGTCGGTTAAGCGTCCGACTTCGGCTCAGGTCACGATCTCGCGGTCCGTGAGTTCGAGCCCCGCGTCGGGCTCTGGGCTGATGGCTCGGAGCCTGGAGCCTGTTTCCGATTCTGTGTCTCCCTCTCTCTCTGCCCCTCCCCCGTTCATGCTCTGTCTCTCTCTGTCCCAAAAATAAATAAACGTTGAAAAAAAAAAAATTTAGAAAGATGACCCCATTCGGTAGAATAAGAATGAATTAGCAAAGGTCAACCCAACCTATACAAACAGTAGTACTGGGATGCCTGAGTGGCTCAGTTGGTTAAGCCTCCAACTCTTGATTTCAGCCCAGGTCAAGATCCCAGGGTCATGGGATTGAGCCCTGAGTTGGGCTCCCTGCTCCTGCTTGTTCTTTCTCTTTCTCAAAAAAAAAAAAAAAAAAAAAAAATATATATATATATATATATATATATAATAAAAATAATAATAAAAGAAAAGAAAAAAGAAAAAATCCAATAGTACTTTGTACAATTCTTATAGTTTATGTCACTTCTATCCAATATATCTTAATTTTCATAAGCTTTTGAAAAAAATGTATGGATGCTGTCTTTTATTTACAAACACCATTTTGAATGGTTATAACTAGTTTGTTAAGCTCAGTGCTATAGCTTTTTGCATATGAGAGAAGCAGGACTCTGAAGCTTAAGTGAGTTTCCCAGTGTCCCAAGGCTACAGTGACAAAGCTAGGACTCAAACCCTGGGGATCTCAACCTTCTCTAGATTACCAAAAATGTCACTAGTATTACTAATCAGCTGGTGTAATTAGATTAGTGTAGTACAGCTTTTTAAATCAAACAGGTAAAACAGTATCATTTGAATAGGAATTATTTATTTTCGACAACCTTACTGAGGTATTAACATGAATTTATTTACACACTTATCTTTATGCTGACAATGAGTGTATTTTAAGGCAGAAGCTGGAGAAGTGTAGAAATTTGGGGATATATTTAATGGCTTTTGAAATTGTTGATGATATTTTCCTAAAATTTAGGATTATTTTAGTCTTTTAAACAAATATTGTTGCTATATGTTTTGCTTCTCAGCACAGTGTTGGTTACTCTCTGGAACACAGTTATAAATCTAAAAAGTGAGACATCCCATCTCCCCTCAGTAATTTGGAAGGTTGGAAAAGTTGAAAGAATCACTGTATACGTACAAAACATGATATTGCTTGATTTGAAATAAACTGAGCTGGGAGAGGTAAGAAGCAAGAGCAAGGGGAAGGATGCAGTACAGTGCCTGTTTGGGTGTGGGCGTCAGGAAGAAGGTAGTAGACTTTCTTTTCCTACTCACATCTGAACTCAGTAAGTGGTGCTGTGTTTGGGGAAATTTCATGGAGTCAGAATGGGTAAGAAAAGAGTTGCCCCAGATGAGGATAAGAAAGGTCAGGAAAGATATAATTGACAGCGTGTATGCATGTATAAAAATCTTTCATAGCTTGGGACATGCTTGTTATGAATAACATTGCAAGCACTTTATAAGAAATAATGAAGTCTCAGTGCCTGCACTCAGGGAGACGTACTCTATGCTTAAAAAACAGTTTTCTTCATTATCTAATAGCCATATATATGCTTGCAAAATTCAGCTGGGAGAATATCATAATAAACTAAAGAGCATTGTGACAATAGTAAATGTAGAGAGAACAGTGTCGCAATAGTTATCTAAGAGTTTGGAAGAAGAAATGGTCTGCGCGTTCTGAATGTGGGAGAAATATCCATTAGAATAATCTGCTAGCATCATTCTGCCCAGGCTACAATATAAGTACCAAGGACATGTAATTTTCTTCCATAATAGCTTGTTTTTTAGTAATGAAAGGATGCTTATCAAAATGGGCAAACCGAATGTCATCAGAACAGATGCAAAGCATACAAAATGTGTGCATGTGTTTGTACATCGTGTATCACCAGTTGCCACAGATATACTATCTAAACTATCTCCTACAAAAAATAACTGCAGTTTTAAATATTTAACAAAAGACAGTTTGGTAATTTCCATAATAGACACGTGATCAGCAAAACTTAAATGATGCAAGTGCTCTTTTTCCTTTTCCTTTAAAAAATAATTCTATTTTTAGTGGGGCACCTGGGTGGCTCTGTCAATTAAGCATCTGACTCTTGATTTTGGCTCAGGTCATGGTCTCAGGTTTTGTGAGATCAATCCCCACATCTGACAGCATGGAGCTTGGGATTCTTCTCCCTCTCTGCCCCTCCCCCGCTCAGGAGGGGGTGCACGCACACTGCAGGCTCTCTCAAAATAAATTAAAGAATTAAAAATTAAAATAGAATATAAGCTTAAGGAAAGTGTTAAAATGGTTTATGCTTTTATTTTTTTCTTCCTATATGTTGAAGGAATTTGTCATCTTATGAAGTGGATATTTTTGAGGAAATTCCACCTAATTATTGTGGTAGAGTTTGTTCTCTCTAATGTGTAACCTCTTCTTGTCAACACACGAAAGAGGTCATACTTCTAGTACAAGGAAAAGGATTTCTGGAATTGGCAAAGGCACTTTATTTATTTGGAGGAAGTTCATGAAAATCACGCATCCTGGAATGTAAGCCTTGGGTTAATTTAGACTGTCATTTCTTAAATAGGTTACATTTCCATTCAGTACAAGACATCCCAAGGAAATATGTACTTCACTTTAAATACATCTGATACATGACTGTCTAGAAGCACATTAGAGTTCCTACTTTTTCAAGTTTGTATTCATAGTCATGTACCTAAGAAGATCATCTGGAGTATGTAAAAATGCATTTGTTTTACCAAAAAATAAAAACTTTGCTTCCTCAATACTTTTTATTAGTATATCACATATGAAGGAAAATGAATCTTGGAGTTATCTAACTTTCTTCCATCTAGAACCTCCAGTTGATTGTTCAAATATTATTTAAATATTATGTATAAATCAGGAGCCGCCTCCCTCTAGGGATTGCAATAAGAAGGAGAGAAAGAGGGAGAGGGAGGGAAATGAAGGCAGGGAAAATGAAAGTGCTGGTCCTGGCTGCTATTTGTGCCATTTGAGTTTTGTTGATAAGCTGCACAATTTTATAAATAAACACTTATCTCATCTGACTTGACAATGTCATTTTTGCAGGCTGTTTCAGAAATCATTTTTTTAAATCATCCCGTTTCATGTTTATTGCACAGGATAATTATCAGAATTAATGAGATAACAAACTAAGAAATATTTTGAGATCTTAAAAGAGGTTTTAATATGAACATATGATTTTGGGTTTTTTCAAGTAATTTATACTGAAATATCATGACAAGTTTTCTTCATGTAAAAATCTCTTTGATTTGTAATCATTTTAATCTTTTATTTATTTATTTATTTATTTATTTATTTATGAGAGAGAGAGAGAGCACATGGGCATGAGTTGGGGAGGGGCAGAGGGGAAGGGAGAGAGAATCCCAAGCAGGTTGCTCACTGACAGGGCACAGCTTGATTCAGGGCTAGGTCCCATGAACCATGAGATCATAACCTGAGCCAAAATCGAGAGGTGGACACTTAACTAACTGAGTCACCCAGACACCCTGTAATCATTTTAAATCAGTATTATCTAGGTGGATTTATTGCATATTTAGAATCAGAAAAGTAATATCAGCATAGAGAATTAGCAATAAACACATTGCTTCTGAGTTCTTTTAAACAATCACAAAGAGTTGTTCAAAATTCTGAGTTAAATCAATTCTAAATAAGACTTACCATCTGATTTGACATTATTAGTGTCCTGATTTTTTTTTTCTAAGACTGCCATTTTTGTTTTTTGTTCCAGGCTAAAACATCAGTTCACAAAGTATGTATATATCTATGTATAAGTGTGTGTGTGTCTGTGTGTGTGTGTGTGTGTGTGTGTGCGCCCTATGATATGTGCTGATGCTAAGGCATCAATAGAAATGGAAATGGATATTGTTTTTCTAGAATTAGTGTTCATTTTGCATGCAGAGTGAACATGGCAGCCATACCATCTTATACTCTCTGTTCAGCCATATCTTTAGGAACTGCTAGGAAATTAAAATTAAATGGAAATTGTGCTCTCAATGTGGAATTTTCATACATTTTAATCCTCTGTGCTTTTCAAGAAAACTACTGGTAGAAATAAGAACAAAAGGATCATAGGGGTAGCACTTTCAATTCCATGAAGTAACTCACGAGTTCCAGTTTTTCTGCTTTGTTTACTGTAGCTCTGATCTTTTGTCAGCATTTTAAGATCGCAAACTTTATGTTGCTAAATTGATACTTCCTGTGTCCTGGGGCGTGTCAGTTATCTACAGCCCCAGCTTTATAGGACATCAGCATACTTTACAGCCAACTCCTGCTTATTTCAGAAGCAAATTATCCAGTCTCCTGATTATCCATTTTTCCATTATTTCTTTTTCCTTATTTAGACTTTTTTCATGCTTAAAGAAGTAACTTTCATATTTACAGTTTACTTACAAAAAGAGTAATAATATAGATGTTGATTTTAGTGCTTTCTGTGAGCTAAATGCTGCTCTAAGCACTTTACATGAATTTATAAATTTAATCCTCATAACAACTCTTTGAAATGAGGTCTAGTATTACCCTCAATTTATAGATTAAATAATTTTCCAGTGAAAGCACATTCAAACTATTGCTTTATATAATTTCCAAGCTACTCTGTGAAGTAAGTCTGCAAATAAGAAAACTGAATCTCCCTGAGACATAAATGAATTATTTTGGTTGTTGCCCCCACCTTGAATCTGCTTTTTACCCACTACGTTATCAAAGAAATTGATTAAAAACAAAAAAGTATGAGGTGTATATACTTAAGATACCTTAGGAATAAGTGCAGGCAAGTTAAAACTATTTACAAGTTTCAATATCTTGATGAAACTCATAGATCAGATAAAGTTGTTTAACTCCTGTTCATCGACCTCCTTAAAACCCAGTGTATTGACAATACAACCAGTGAGATTGGGGTGAGGAGGATGGGCACGGGAATTCTATAAATTAGGAGTGAACTTCTCAAAGCAGAATCAGAGCAGGCTTCTGCAAAAATGGCAGCTCTTCCTTGTGGTGAATTCTATAAATTAGGAGTGAACTTCTCAAAGCAGAATCAGAGCAGGCTTCTGCAAAAATGGCAGCTCTTCCTTGTGGTGATATCCTATACCCTTCCCAGAAAGGAAGTGTCAGTCTCGGTGACTGGTTTAGTTAGATGTGATTTTCCAAAGGTTACCCTGATTGGGCTCCTTATTCCCCATTGGCATTTGAGCCCAAATAAAGCCAAGAAAAAAATCTCTTAAAGGGAACTCTGGCATCCGCCTGAAAGGAATTGTTGAGAGTAAAAATGGATGTCACCTTTCTGCCTATACCCCATCTGTGCCACCAGGAATAATTCTTAGAGATTGCTCTGCCCCTCCACCCACAGATATAGGGAATTCTGAACTGTCTTGTATGTACTAAGGAGGTTGTAATGGCTGGCAGGCAAAACCTGGGCCAAGCTACCTGAGATAATCAACATTGCTCTCTAAAAACATGAGGATCATTTAAGAATAATCAGTCATTGGAGAAGAGCCAATAATACAAAGCACAAAGTTGAATAAATAGAACAATCGGCCTGGAAAATGATACTGTTAGGAAGAGAAAAGAGGTTGAAGGGAAAAGTCTAGCTTATATCGTCAAAGAGATTCTGAAAAAATTTGCATTCAAACAAACAAAAACAAGTAGAATAGGCTTCTGTGTACAGAAAAATTATCATACCACAAAAAATTTTCTTCTTCTATATGTCTTTAAACCTTTGTGCTGCTCAATTCCTCCTACCTTTATCCCCTGTTTTTGCTCTCATTTTGTAGCAAGAGGCATCAAGACAATAGCTGTAATTGTCAGGAATGAAAGCCAATGTTTAAAAGTCACCAGAAGATTGAGAGCATAGTCTCCATTCCTGGGTTTCCACCCCTACCAAGATGATCACACAAGGAACAGGGAGGTTATAAATATCAAATTTATTAACAAATCAGTGGAAGATACATCAGGACTCAAGAAGTGAAGATATTCTGAGCCGATCAGCTCAACACAATCATCCTTTTTATAACACAATTTCACCCTTTTGTGATCTTTTCCTTCATCTGTGCCAAAACCTCTCCCAAATTCTTCCCATGCTTTATCGCAACGTGAAACTAGGTAGCCAATGTGTTTTCTGATCCTAATTGCCTAATGTGGTTTTCACATTATAATGTCATTAATATAGCGATGGAACCCCTATGCAGTCTCACTATATTGTCTGTTTTCCCAAGTGATTTCCTGAATTCACCTGCTCATACTTTTGGTGGTTCCTGCCAGACACACCTAATGTATTTTTCTCCTCCAATAAAATATATTTATCATTTAATCAATATTAGTCCCAAGTTGAATTGATAATATATAGTAGTAAAAAAGTGGTAAAAAATAACCCAGGAATTGCAGAACTAAAGTTAAGACAAAAATTATGAGAACAGAGAAACAGGACTAGACATGGAGAAACTAACATCCATGTAATAGAAGTCTTACTGAAGAAAGGATAAGACAAACTTTAGCAAAGGAAATAATAAAAGGTCTGACAATTTCCCAGAGCTTAAGACACACATGAGTCTTTAATTAAAAGAGCCCTCTAATCCAACCTATCTTCTACAAAATATGTTTATGCCTTCACTTCTCAGTTTATTGCCTATTGAAGCCTTCTCAGCTTCGATGTCTATTGATTGATATCCTGCTATAAAAGAGGAGTATCATTTACTTCACATTGTCACTTTTATTCATACATTCAAGTTGTTACCTTCATGTCCTTAAATAATAATGGAAATACTGGCTATCGGGCTACTCCATTCCTGGAGCCTAGGGTGAGGACCTCTTCAGATCATAGGGACAGAGAGAGAAAGGACTTTAGGGTGGCTGTGGCCATCAGGAGAGTGAATAGATGAGCCGAGCAGCCTAAAAATGTAGATGCCTACTACAGGAGAAGTTTTTGTCAAACTCTTGAGCCTCATTTCTTTGTTAGTCTACTTTCATTTAACCCCTACTTCATTTCATCACTTTTCTGAGACTAATTGTAGCCCTAACAAGGGAGGGAGAGTATATTTAAAAGTCCTGTGATTTTAATCGTTATCTTAAAACTAATTTTTAAGTGTATTTATTATTTTCAGAGAGAGAGAGAGAGAGAGAGAGAGAGAGAGAGAGAGAGAACAAGTGGGGGAGGGGCAGAGAGAGAGGGGCAGAGAGAGAGAATCCCAAGCAGCCTCCATGCTCAACACGCCGCTCAGGGCCTGATCCCACAACCTTGAGATCATGACCTGAGCTGAAATTAAGAGTCGGACGCTTAACTGACTGGGCCACCCAGGCATGTAATTTCTAAATCAAGTAATTCTAAATTAAGAAAAGTAATTGGGCATGAAAAGTAATTTCTAAATCAAGGTCTTATTTTTCAAGTTCCCATTGTTAGATCCATCCCTTATATCCTTGTATTGCAGTAGCTAAGACCCAGCCCTATAAATTGGAGCCTTCCTGTTATGCTATGGCCTAGTAACTAGATTCTCTGATATAAATTCTAATATTGCTGTGCAGGGTTTCCAAACTTGTTTTAAATATTCTAGTCCAGTTCATCTGGGATTCTCATGATAAGTCACAAAGTGCATCTGAGCCTGTTTCTCTGTGAAATGAGCAGATTTCACCAGGATCACTATCAATGTCTATTCCGGTTTTAAAATTATGTGGGTCTATTATTGTGAGACATGTATTTGAACTGTAGTTAATTCCCAGTTCAATCACTTTTGAGGTAAATAGCCTGGATTTGGGGCTTTATTTGAAACCTGAAAGTGAAACAGAGATTTTGGTCTCTTGCCTCTGAACTCAGTACACTTTTCGTTGTTTTTTTTGTTTGTTTGTTTTTTAACTCTGATCTCTGGAGCTGGCATGACCTAGGCAAGCAATGCTTTCATCTCCTCTTTCTGCTCCATTCCCTCTGACTCATGGCCATAACACATCCTGATACTCTTTCTTGCTGAGCCAGGATGTGACCTCAAATTTCCTCTCAAGACAGGTGCTACAAATGAATAGGGATTGGCACATAGGTGAAACTTATTTTCCATGTTTTCTCTGGTACCTTCCACTCTTGGAAGGAATTTCTGGACCAGTCTTCAGGAGCACTGCACTATTGCAGTGCTGAAAGGTAAGCTATTAAATATAATGCAACCAGAAAGTTAAGTACTGTAGCGGAGTGATTTGAACCATTAAAAACAATCAAGAAGGCTATAAAATCTTGATTTTTGTATTTGCTTTCCTATTGGAGAGGTTTAGCTACTTTTATATGTTATTGAGACTACCTCCCTTTGAATAAGATGGTGTGCATATCCATTTTGTGGGTAAGAGGGTTGTGATTCATGTGCTTTTATAACCACCATTTAACTGACATCTGGAACAAAATGCTACAAATGGAATTTGTCTTTGTGTTGCAATTCCAAAAGTACATTGATGATTGTGTGTTTATGAATATGTGATGAGCTAGGGACAGTGAGAATGGAATTGACCAGAGCAATCCTCTCAGCTGGAAACCTGGACCAAATTTCTCCTTTCTGAGGATTACCTGTGTTTATAGGCATCAAAGTACCTTTGTGTCATGCCCAATAAATGGGATGGGATAACCACCGTGTTTGTGCTCAGGGGAGAAATTGGGCACTTTCCATGTTGGAAATACTATAAGCTGAGACTCATTGTGTAAGACACAGTACATGTCATTCTCTTTGGAAGATTTTTTTATTTCTATCTATTAAGAATAATTGCTCATGTTTTCATGTTCTCTTCATAATTCCTTTTTATTTTGCATTAATACGTAATGTTGGAGTAAGTTTGGATGGGGTCTACCTGCTTTTTTTTTTTTTATTTATTTATTTTACCTGCTTTTTAATAGTACCTGAGGGAATGGCTGTTTGGGGACAGTGACTAGTTCTTATTCTTGATTGTACCCTTGAAAACTACCAAAATTGGATCCAATATATAAAATATCATGGACTATTTTTCAGGTGCTACTCTGACAGGTTGGTGCACTATTTTTATTGTTCCTTCCCTATGCTGAATGTATTAAGATATTGCAATGAATGATATCTCTACTTGTACGAATCTGTGCTTAGATTTCATTGAATTTTATGCATTGTAAAAGGCTGATATAGCAAGGTTACCTTAGGTATGATCCCATCACAAATATTTTGCTACACATAGTGTCCAATATATCCATATGGAAGATTTGTGTGATCAGTGAACAACATAAACTTCACATACTTCTTTCCATAACATCTTTGTTTTCCTACTTTATTTTGAGGATCATCCATACAATACTGAATGTTCATTAACTTATTTATTGCACTTTTGAGAATTTTCATGAGTTAGGAAGCAGCATGTGTTAGGCAGGGTCATTTGCAATTTTGGCACTAATCCTTCATGATCATCCCCTAGTTTTGAAGACAATCCCCTGGTATTCATGTTTAAATCCCAGGAGTTATTTATGTTGACTGTGGTATTTCCTTTTGTGTCTTATGTTATCAAAAATGCCTTTTTTTACAAAAATCCTAGGAAGTATGAAAATACTGGCACTTAAAAACTGATATTTTGGGGGCACCTGGGTGGCTCAGTTCGTTAAGCATCTGACTTTGGCTCAGGTCATGATCTCACAGTCCGTGTGTTCAAGCCTCACGTTAGGCTCTGTGCTGACAGCTTAGAGCCTGGAGCCTGCTTTGGATTCCGTGTCTCCCTCTCTCTCTGCCCCTCCTTTGCTCATGCTCTGATTCACTCTGTCTTTCAAAAATAAATAAATGTTAAAAAAAAATTTAAATAAACTTTAAAAAAACTGATATTTTTACTTTTAATCATAAGAGTACTTTGATAGTTCTTTCTTAAATTGCAAAAAAAGAATTTTAGTTTATGTGTTATTGAAAACACCTGCCTCATTTATTGCTCCTTCTAATGAACTGACCTTTTTAAACACAACTTTATATGAAACTGTGTTTATTATTTAGTTAACCATTTAAGATGAAGTTTTATCCGGTTTGCATTAATGTGTTTAAAGTGAGGCACTGTTTCATTTTTTTTTATCAAACTTTAAATTTGATTAAAATAGAATAAATGATCACATGAAAAGGGAAGAAATATTCTTAACTCTCTGTAACTTTAAATCATTTCCTTAGAATGTTGATATTTCCAAAATATAAAGATTATCAAGAAACTATTGTCTCCATCTACAAAAAAAAAATTTTTAAATGTATTTTAACCCTTCCCTAGACTGACTCACTTTCTTGCTCTAGAAAAGATTCTTATCCCATTTGACAGTGCTGGAATCAACTAAAAAGATTACATGTTTAGAAGGCTGTGGGAAAATGATTTTAACAACTCTAAATGTATTATCTCAGATAATTTTCTGTTTCCTGTCTGCTTGAGATACAATTTTATATCCTGTATCAACCATCAAACATCATCTTAGTCCCAACGATCTGAATTTACAATAGATTTGTATAATTTATTAGTCAGTTGCAAGAGAGAACACCACTGGATAGTGTATATAGCATTTATATACATATCTCAAACATTTGCAATGTTAAAAAACAGCAAACACAGCACATTTATCTGGCATGGAAATTGTAATTTTCTGAATATTAAAATATTAAGGCAAGGCTATTGAAGTATTTCAGTTCCTTTAACTATTTTGGTCCATTACCATTGAGTATAGAGAAAAGGTACTAACACTTAAATTACTATAGTCTCGTGTGTAGTGTGAGTAAGGTAAGAATGAGGATATTAGGAGAAAAAAGATTCAGTGTAAAGAAATTGGAATATACAGAAAGAACTTCAACCTGAATATAACAGATGATTGTATTTTATATTCAAGTCAAAGAGCTTTCATTGAAAATGTGATTATCTTGAGTGTCATTGGTCAGACAAGCTCAATTCCTACAAAGTCCCTTTATACGGATTTACTGAAAAGTGCCACTATTTTCTATAATAACATGATTTTCCCGACAATTTTATATTCTTAGATAATTAATTTCTATTACCAAGAAGTCTGGATAAGTATACAGATTCAGAGATTCTCTTTATAATTGCTTAAAAGTTCCCAGATAAATTGCTGGAAGATAGAATGTCAAAACTGTTCAAACCTAGTACTTACTTTAAGGAGGAAATTAACACTTTGGTCCTTTATTTGCCATGGAAAGAGATAATGACGTTCTCTAGGAAGATTAGAATCTAACCAAACAGTGTAGGCTATATATAGCATACAAAGCCTTGTGCCATTTGCGAAAATGCTATCAGGGAGAAAACCCAATGACTGAGTTTCTGTACTGTATTTTTTAGGTACACAGATTTAATTTAGAGATTATGGTTTGAAAATAAAATTTACTGTATGAGTGTTTTTGACTGATAAGAAATTGATTTTGTGAGCTTGCTACACATTAATTGAAATATCTGGCCATGTGTCTTGCCTAGATTTAAGAAACCATACACACTTGGAACCATATATATTCCTTCACGTTGAACTAGCAAGTTAATCACTTTGTTACCCATGTAAGGAAGAAACTACTTTTTGCTGGTGTGGTGTCTGAATAATCTCCCTGTATTGCATAACAAGTGGGTTTTACGTAATTGACAGTTTATTTAGTTGGTTTCAATATATTGAAGGTGGAGACCTTTAAGTTATTTAGGAGTGATATTACGTACAAATTAAATGCAATAATTTATATTTTCTAATATTTTAAAGGCTATATTTCTAAAATCAAAAATAAGAATGTGTGTGCACATAAGCCCATTAAAACATAAATGTTTTTTGTTATTGATATTATTCAATGCATTTTAGAATGCAGTTTTTAAGAAGTTAAAATAGAATGAAGGTGGTTACATTGTAAGTGTCTTTAATATGTTTTAAATATAAGCTTATTTAACAATTATTGACTCAGGTTGTGCTTACACAGGAAAAATAGATTGCAGACAAGAGTTAAATCATGCAATTTGGCAAATCTTCCCAAAGAATGCCCAAATATATAATTTCCATGAGATTTTTTAAACTTAACTATCCAGGTCACTTATCTACATAAGAATTATCCAGCAAAGGGGATATCTGTATTTTATTTCTCTTTTGTGAATAAAAGAACCAAAATTTGGGTCATGTTGATTCAGTAATGTCATGCTGTTGGCCCTGTGCTGAACAAGAACACATCCTAAGTCTGAAATAATTTGCTATTAAAAATATAATTAAGTTGTGTTTAACATTTAGAACTTGAGGAAAGAAATGTGCTGGCCTTTGCGCATTTTTGAGAATTAAAGTTTACATATACAGACAACTAAATCAATTTTGATGAGATTGAACAGAAGTTGATGTCATCCTAACAGTCGTTTGATAGTTTTGTATTTAAAGCAATTTTTTGAAAAAAAAAGAATTGTGTATCTTTTGTGTCGGAAAGGTTCTTATGCCACATTTCCTAGTGCCATATGGAGGATAAGTTCCAAAGATAATTTCTGGACCTTTATAAACACAGAAACCTATTGAGAATACTAAAAAAAAAAGCTATAACAAATCTCTGTTGTGTATGCAATGCAGGAAGTCAAGCAGATGCTTGATTATAGTGTTATGTTTGTTCAACTAATGTCATGTTCATTGCTGCAGTTTCATAATGGAACACCATGTGGAGAAGAATGGTTTTTTAAATGTGTTTTGCACTTTGAATTTCAGTTTATTAGTAGACAAATATGTCAGAAAATTTTCGGTAGAGGCATTAATTGTTGTTTTATAGTCAATGATCTCTTGATACTTATCCTCTGAAAAAAATCACATGGTTGCTTTAAGAATAAATAAGTATAGAGTTAATCTGACTTTAAGTAAGGCTTTAGATTACAACCCATAGTATAATTCCACTATTATGATAAGAAAACTTATGACTTGTTAATTACTGGTGATACAATTTTAATAAAAGATTACAGTGATTCATAAATTGTGATCCAAGAACTTACTACTACTCATGCCTTAATATTTGCAGATCTTTTCCTTTATTAAGGGAAAAGAAATTATCCTTATAACAACACTTATAATCAATGTAAGTATGATACACTTAGAGAGTAGAATTTAAAATAAAATTTTGACATATGGTAGTATTCAAAACTAGGATATCAAGTACAGATAATAAATATAGAAGAGAAAAGGAATGACTTTAATTTATTTTGAAGTTGGTTTCAGATGACGAAATGTTGTAACGGAGACCCACTTTGAAACTATGGGCCTCAACTTTTTAGATTCAGACACTATTGACAATTTCAACCAAAATAGCTCAAAAGTAGAATTACAGCTTGCTAGGAGATGAAGGGCCATGAAAGAAGCACAGCCTCTGAGAAAGACTTTCCTGGGCTTAAATCCTGGTTCTGTCATTTACTACTCACTATCAGATTTGGACCAGTTTCTACATCTTTGCCGTATAAATAGTTTTATCATTGCCAAAGTACTTTTTGAGGATTATAGAAGGTAATACAAATACAGCACTTAGTTATGATGCTGGCCATAAGTGATAACGGTTATTAACATAAATCTGTCAGTCACCTCTTGCCAAATTGTTTATGGTAGGTTCATTCTCTTTCTACTTTCCCAAACCATTTGGGAAACCAGGTTAAGATCATCTAGGTAGCTAGGTCTGAGGATGATGTTACACCTATAATACCAAAACACTCTTCTGCTTTTCTGAGACTCCATGAATATGAACAATACGTATGTGCACTTCAGCATATATCTGGAATACAGGCATATTACTCCCAACCTAGTAACAGTTTATTAATCTTTAACTTATATCTTAAGCTTGTTTTGTCTGAAGAAAAACTTTAAAACACACACAAACACACACACACATACCTAAAGAAAATTATTTTGAAATGTTTATCTTTGAAAGCATAGTATCTAATGAATGATATAAAATATAGTAGGAAATAGATTTAAAAAGCATAAATTCTCAGAAAACAGTTTATTTTGTTTACTATGACTATGTATCATTATTAACAAATATATTAATATCATTTTTTACAGCTTGAAAACAATAAGGTTTACCTAAAAATGTGAACATTTCTCTCTGTTATGAAATTCTATATATTTTTGGTTTAACAACTGTCTAACTAAAATTAGCTATTTCAAAGTATATGAAGATAAATAAAAACAGAAAAATAGATGATATATATATATATATATACATAGTTGCTTTTAATTATTATTATGAAACGTTTAAAAAGACTGGCTGGATGCTTTGTTATAAAACTTATTAGAATAGAGAAATATATAATATATATGTTTGTGTGTACATATATAACATTATATATAATAAGATCATAATATATATATAATAATATATATAATATATATAACATAATATATATAATAATAATATATATAATAAGATCACTATATATGCAATAAAATCATCAAATATAGCAACAAGATTTACTTTTCATTGAGTGGGATCACTCTAAGAAAAGTATAAGGGAAAGTAACTTTTAATATTTGGCACAACTTTGTTTCAAAGATGGGAATTTTGTGTCTTACCTTTCAATATAATCTCCACGTAGATTCTTCAACTCTGAGGGAAATCACGGATCCATAGTTATCTCACAGGACAGCACTTACTGGTATTCTCAGTGCCTGGGAGAAGTGATGTGTGTTCACTGACAGAAACTAGTTGAGAGGAATGATTGGAATCACTCTATCATGATTCTGCTGTTCTGTGGTTGTCCAAGCATTCATCAGTGTAATATATCTCATCCTGAATCAGGATAGATTTGAATGGAAATATGTCTAGACACCCTTATTCAATTCAACAATATTTCTGAGTTACAATTTAACTTATGTCAACCTGGGATGATCAAATATTTATTCACTGCATTTGAACCCTCTGTAATTTCTTGGAAATTTTTCCAGTAAAAATGTAAGGAGGTCAAATACAAATTCAATTGATTAAGAATGAAAAGGCATCCTTTTGAGACTAAATCTCAACTAAATATTTTTTTAAATGTCAAAACAGACTTTTAAGCACTTGACCAGTGGTGAAAACTCCCATTAGGCTCTCTTAAGTCTAAATTTACTCCTCTCACTTTTTTTAAACTGTTTAAAATTATTATCAAGAAACTCGTGACCAATATAAGTTTTAAAAAGTGTCCTGAAATAGAGTGTTTAAACCCTTGATATAATAACATTTCTTTGTTTTCCATTACCTTTCATTTTATAATTTAGAAAAAAAGTACCAGGTTATATCTTAAATTTCTGCACTTTTAAATTTGTTATTTTTAATTCTAATATATTTTGCAACTTTCATTCTAATTTGTCAGTTTTCCTGAATTACAGACATACACAAAAAATGCAGTTGCCATTAAAAAAATTATTTAAAGAATTTTTTAATTTATTTTTCAGAGAGAGAGAGAGAGAGAGAGCAAGCAGGTGAGGGACAGAGAGGGAGGGAGACACAAAATCAAAAGCAGGCTCCAGGCTCCGAGCTGTCAGCACAGGGCCTGACACAACCCACAAACGTGAATCATGACCTGAACCAAAGTCGGACACTTAACCTACTGAACCACCTAGATGCCCCTGAAAAAAAACTATTTTAAATGATAGGATAAATAGTACCTAACAATAAATCTAAATCTAAAATTCCATTTTATAATTAGCATAATTTTTAACAACAGAGCAGTCATATTGAGTCAAATTGGATGCTAATTTTTTATTTATTTATATTTACTTATAATTTATAATATATTTATAATTACTGTTCACAAATTCATGCGTTTGCTCACTCAAAATATACAGTTGAGCATTTGTGATTTATTAGACACTTTACAGGGTTAAACGTAAAGCAGTGAGCAAACATGTGGCCCTTTTGGATTCTAGAAGGATAAAGAAACATTAAAAACAAAATCGCACAAATGATTACTTAATCATTTGAGTGACCTGAGTGATCATGGAACCTTCATAAGGAGACAATGTCTAAGCTGAGAATTGAGCTGGGAATGAAGTTGATGAAAATGTGTTTACGGATGGGAATGGGGGATAAGAATGATTATTGCATGCACTCATGAAAGGTGTGATGAATGGTAAAGAGATGCAAGGGCCAAGAATAAAAATAAGTTACAAGTTAGTAAAATGCTGGAATTGTAGAAGATGTATCTAAAAAGTTGGTCAGTGTCCATATGGTGTAGGGTACTGATTTATCCATAGAAAATTTTGATTATATTTTTAGATTTTTGCATTTCTGAAGATCACATTAATTTCTACAAAGGAAATAAGTTGGAGGCCATCAAAGTGTGGATGCAAGCTTGTAATATAGGGCTGTTGCATTGGTTGGAGAGAGAATATTGGCTTAGTTAAGATTAATGAAAGAAAACAGGCAGGAGTAATATATAAAATGTAGAGATATATAGGTCTTAATGATGAACTGGATGTTCTAAGTGAGAGACGGATGTGAACGATATGTCTTAGATTTGTAGTATGAACAATTGGGTAGATGTTGATGAATTTGATGTTAAAAGGAAATATATATGGAGAAAAATGATTCGTTCTGTTTTGGACGTGGTATGACTGACATGCTCTTCATATATCTAAGTTGCAGACAATAGTATATATTGGTCTAAAACTTAGAAAATTCTTGAATAGACAGAAAATTTTTGGAATCCTTAATAGAATGTTGGTAATAATGGAAGCCATGGAAGCAGATATGATTACCTATAGATAAAGATACCATAGAATGAAAACAAAGAGGAACTAAGCACAATTTCTGAGACTCAAATCTTTAATCAGTAGGAAAATAAAAATTGGCATAGAGTATTTAGAAATATGGCCTTAAATGTGGAGAGAGTGTGTATGTTACCACTAAATCAAAGGGAATAAGTATTTCAGGAGAGAAGTAGAGTTCACAATTTCAGACACTACTGAGAAGTCCAATAAAAATGGAAAATCACAGGGGCGCCTGGGTGGCTCAGTCGGTTGAGTGTCCGACTTCAGCTCAGGTCACGATCTCACGGTTCGTGAGTTCGAGCCCCGCGTCAGGCTCTGGGCTGATGGCTCAGAGCCTGGAGCCTGCTTCCGATTCTGTGTCTCCCTCTCTCTCTGCCCCTTCCCCATTCATGCTCTGTCTCTCTCTGTCTCAAAAATAAATAAACATTTAAAAAAAATTAAAAATAAATAAAAATAAAAAATAAAAAAATAAATGGAAAATCACTGAGTAACCCTTTTAATACAGAGATCAGTGATGACATTAGCAGGAGCTACTTTGGTGCAATTTTGGTGACGGAATCCAATCTAGAATGGGCTGAGCAGTGCATGAGAAATAAAGTCAGTCTTTTAGGTAGTTTGACTATGAAAGCAAACAGAAAACCCAGTATGGAAATTGACCAAATGTAAAGGCTATTGGAAAGAATTGAGAAAAAGTAGAAGATGAAAAAAAGACTAGAGGAAACAGATTCAATGAAGACAAAAGTACTTGGGGTCTCAGACTCAGGAAAGCACACCCAATCTAAGTGAGGGTATAGAGCAGGAAAAGATTCTGCCTTACTCGAAAGCACAGGCACAAGTTTGGCGTCTAGAGAATCCTAACATGCTATTTCAAATTCTTGAGTGGTGGGGATCAAAGAGGGAATAAATGTGGCTTGTCTAGAAAAATGACAGGAGTCTTGCAATATTGAAAAGAAAAGGATAGCAACAAAAACATTATCCACATAAAATAAACAAACAGTATCTGCCAGCTCCTAGAGCAGCATGCCAGTAGATGGTTCCAATGAGGCCATGTTTCCTATCTTCTCCCATAGATAATTATCATCATTTCTGTCTTAATCAGTCCAAGCTGCTATAAAAAAAAATATCATAGAGTGAGTGGATTATAAACAACAAACATTTCTGTCACACAGTTCTGAAGAATGGGAAGTCCAAGATCAATGTGCCCACATACTAGATGTCTGGTGAGAACACTTCCTGATTTGCAGATGGCCATTTTTTTTTGCACCTTCACAGGGAAGAGAGGGAAAACTCTAGCCCCTTCATCTTCCTAAAAGGGCACCTATCCCATTTATTACGTTTCCTCCCTCATAACCTACTTATCTCTCAAAAGCCCCGCCTCCAAATAACAATCACAATGGGGATTAACATATACATTTTATGGGGACATAAATATTTAATTCATAGAGTATCCCTAATCAATATTAACTGAACATTGCCTTACAATTGTCTCAGAACAGTATATCGTGAAATAACTATCAAATGATTAGAATTGTCAGAGAATCAATTCCACTTAAATTGATAGTAAATTTGGGGGGATTCTGTATTTATGCTGTAAATTAGAATTTTATAGACTGCACATCCAATATATGTACATTTATTAATTATATTTATACTACTCTACATTTTGCAACACCCCAAAATTGAATTGTAGAAAGGAAAAGATGTAAATAAATGAAGAAATGTTAATAATATTTCCTGTGTATCCATGGATCTTTTTGTACACGCTTTGGGGTGCATTTCCCCCATGGTAGTTTGAAAACAGCTGGTACTAATGAGATCCTCTTTGACAAGTATACCATGGTAGCATGTCATATGTATACTATGGGGTTATCTCAAATCATGCATGGAAAAATTTGGTTATTGTGCTGTTATATTTAGATATTGAGAGTTGCAGTTACTTTTAACTAATGTTAAGAAAATTCATGTGAAATTGAAAATTTGCTATTAAAAATAGCACTGACAGCTCCTTCCAAAATATCATTTTTAAATGATACCATAGTGCCATAATTTATCTAATTTTGTTCCCTGACACATGTATTGAGATTAAAGTGTCTTCAAAGCATCTTATTGCTACAAAACACCTCCCTTATGGTCAAATTCATTTTTAGACACTTTACCCAATCTCTTTGCCAAGATACATTTTTTCTATTCTTGATAATCTTTTGAGGTGTTAACTCAGATTGTTTGCAGTCATTTTGAATAGGACACCAGCTGCTTTTAGTTATGATGAGTCAACAACTTGGAAAATATTTGAATTTGAGTAGAAACATAGTTTGCATTTGGATCTCAATTTTATTAGTTGCAAAATATTATTTTATTTCTCCTCTTTTGACAGTTTGAGAAGAAAAATAATGCATACTGCTTTTTAAAAAATTAACATTTTTTGTAGATTTCATTGCCAAAAAACAGTCAATTAGTTATTATTCTGCTGTATAAAAACTTAAATATGAATCATATTTTTCATATATTGCTTAAGTTTGGCCACTCATATCTTCCACAACCTAAGAGGGTTTCTTATGTGTAATTTTTATCCTTGTCTTTATTTAGATGGGAAATGAGAGATTCTATAATAGCTCTCAACAAACCTGAAATTACTACTTCAGGAAGCATATTATGTTAGTTGTGTGAGACAATTAAAGATTTAGATACTGTTTTTAAATTTATCACATAAGGAATAAATTCTGTACTTCTTTTATTTATAAGTATTTGTTTATAAATATTATTTTAGAATAACATTTTTTGTGGTGTGCCTGGGTAGCTCAATCAGTTGAGCATCTGACTCTTGATTTCACCTCAGGTCATGATCCCAGGGTCATGGATTCTTTCCTTCTCCCTTTGCCCCTCTCCCCTGTTTGTGCAGTCTCTTCCTCATTAAATTAAAATAAATAAATAATAAAATAAAATGAAATAAAATAAAAATAAAATTTTGTTTCGTGTGTGATATATACTCATTATAAAAATTTTAAGCCATTTGAAAATTATGAAGGAGAAAGCAAAACATCACTCAAATCTCCATACCCCCACCAAACCAGCTTTCATGTATTTAATAAACATTATTCTGTGGCCCTTTTACGTGTACCTGTAAAAGATACTATAGTTAAGGGAAATAGTTGATACATTAGATAGATAGATGATAGATAGATAGATAGATAGATGGATAGATAGATATAGATGTGATAATTATAACTGATTATTATGTTACTGAAAGGTACCCACTCTCATTTTACTAGAAGTAACAAAATGAAATAAAACTGAAAGAACTGCTCATTGCAGATTTCTAATTTTAGCTGCAAGATAATAAACTTTAAAAGAACTGTTAATGTAAGAAAAAAATGTGTAAATAGAATCCGAGTGCTGAGATAATTTTTTAACCATTTGTTTTAATTTCAGATAGTACTGATTTGTCCACTGCTATAAAAGATGAATCAGTTGGGGTTCCTGGGTGGCTCAGTCGATTGAGCATCCGACTCTTGCTTTTGGCTCAGGTCTTGATCTCATAGTTCATGGGTTCAAGCCCCTTGGACTCTGAGCTGATAGCTCAGAGCCTGCTTGGGATCCTCTCTCTCTCTCTGCCCCTCCCCCTTCATTCACTCTCTCAAATTAAATAAAGTGAAAAAACTAAAAGATGAATCAGTTATCATAATAACACTTTCTTCTCCCTTCTCCTTCTTTTTTACCTGCTTATTTTTTGCTTATACTATTTTTACTTTGCCAAAGCTTGTACTATTGATATTCTGTTCGACCACAATTCCCATAGAAGTTTAGTCTTGATTTTATGTTTAAAAGGTTTTAGTGCTTCCCTTGAGTAATTTTCACTATCGATTCTCCATTTCAGGTGATTTAAAAATATCTCTAATTAACTGAGTTTAATCATTGAAGATGTTTTTTCAAGAAGGGTTTCTGACCACTGCTGTTTTCAGTCCTCTACATTGGAGATGTCTAACAACCCCTTTTATACTTAAAAATTTTGTATGAACATACTATTTCTAAGTCAAACTGTCTTTTCATTAGAACTCCCTACACCACTCTCTGTCTTCTGGTGCTGACTGCGGACATATCAAAGATTCAGGCTAGTTTAACTTTGACCTCTCACAAATGACCTGCCTTTTCTTTTTTTAAATTTTTTTTTCAACGTTTATTTATTTATTTGGGACAGAGAGAGACAGAGCATGAACGGGGGACGGGCAGAGAGAGAGGGAGACACAGAATCGGAAACAGGCTCCAGGCTCTGAGCCATCAGCCCAGAGCCCGACGCGGGGCTCGAACTCACGGACCGCGAGATCGTGACCTGGCTGAAGTCGGACGCTTAACCAACTGTGCCACCCAGGCGCCCCTTTGACCTGCCTTTTCTGCCTAGATGGCTACATTCACAATTTATTCAGGTGGGCCCAGCAGACATTTTCCTTTTCTGTTTCTTTTCTTTTAGTAGTATCTTTAATTTTCAGTTTGTGTAATTAACTAAACAAGCCAAAGATAATCAGTATCTCTGCATCCCCCTCAAAATATGAGAATTTAAATATTTCAATACCAATCGTCCATCCCTAGTCTGAGTTGTTTTTATAGTCTAGTATTTTAGTTTGGTATTATTTTTGCTCCTTTCATTAGTCCTTATTATTTTGCAATAATAGAAGTAATCATAATAGAAATAATAAGAGCTATAACATGCTTACTTTGTGCCAGGAACTGTCTTAGGATCTTCAATTATATTAACTCATATAATCCTCATACCACCTGACTTTCAGATGCAGAAAATGATGTATTGCAAGGCATCTGCCAGCTAACAAATGGCTGAATGGGAAATGAAATAAATAAATAAATAAATGGAATTTATTGTCAAATTGGTTTCCATAAAACACCCAGTGCTCATCCCAGCAGGTGCCCTCCTCAATTCCCATCACCCACTTTCCCCTCCCTCCCACCCCCATCAACCCTCAGTTTATTCTCAGTTTTTAAGAGTCTCTTACGGTTTGGCTCCCTCCCTCTCTAACTTTTTTCTTCCCTTCCCCTCCCCCATGGTCTTCTGTTAAGTTTCTCAGGATCCACATAAGAGTGAAAATATATGGTACCTGTCTTTCTCTGTATGACTTATTTCACTTAGCCAGTCAGAGTGGCCAAAATGAACAAATCAGGAGACTATAGATGCTGGAGAGGATGTAGAGAAACAGGAACCCTCTTGCACTGTTGGTGGAAATGCAAATTGGTGCAACCACTCTGGAAAACAGTGTGGAGGTTCCTCAGAAAATTAAAGATAGGGGCGCCTGGGTGGCGCAGTCGGTTAAGCGTCCGACTTCAGCCAGGTCACGATCTCGCGGTCCGTGAGTTCGAGCCCCGCATCAGGCTCTGGGCTGATGGCTCGGAGCCTGGAGCCTGTTTCCGATTCTGTGTCTCCCTCTCTCTCTGCCCCTCCCCTGTTCATGCTCTGTCTCTCTCTGTCCCAAAAATAAATAAACGTTAAAAAAAAATTAAAAAAAAAAAAAAAGAAAATTAAAAATAGACCTACCCTATGACCCAGCAATAGCACTGCTAGGAATTTACCCAAGGCATACAGGAGTACTGATGCATAGGGGCACTTGTACCCCAATGTTTATAGCAGCACTCTCAACAATATCCAAATTATGGAAAGAGCCTAAATGTCCATCAACTGATGAATGGATAAAGAAATTGTGGTTTATATACACAATTATTCATGTATTTAAAAAGAATGAAAGATCATCAGTACTACTGCAAATACTGCTACTACTAACAACTAACATTTACTGAGCACCTACTAAATGCAATAATTCACTCGTAATATCCTTATGAATCCTATGAAGTAGGGGGTTTCATTGTAGCCATTTCATAGGCAAAAAAAAAAATGTTACAATTTAAATTTTATACCTGAATCAGGATAAATTGACACACAATAATTGGAGACATCATGAAGGGAATGGCAATAATATAATCGTGGCTTCATTATGACCAATTTGTCTATATTAGTCACTTCGTATTAATTAATCTGTTTTACTTTCAGCAGATGTTTTTTATTCTGTCCTCTTTGAAGTTCGCATGATAACGGGACTGCTTTTGGAGGGCACAGGAGTAAAAATGAGAAGGCCGCTATAGAGAGAGGCTGGTGCCTTCGGCAAGAATTGCGAGAATTGTCATAAAGAGTAACACAATTCTGGAAAATGACTATTCAAACTGAGACAAAGGAGGTGCTCAGGGCTCCAGTAATAGACGATACTGTTCAAGCTGGTGCTCACCTGCTGGAAATTAACCTACTATTCTCAGGCTTGAATAGTGATGGTACAAGAGGAAATGGGTTTAAACTCTAGCAATAGAAATTTAGGTTACGTTTAGGGAGAGGTGTTTAGGGTGAAAGGTGTTACGTACTGGAATGAGTACAAAGAGAAGTTGTTGTATCTACTTTTACAGTGTAGCTTTTTATTTCTCCAGGATGATTTAAACATGAGAGATGAACTCAGCGACCTCTCTGGTTCATTCCCAGCCTTGTAATTCTGTGAAGAAATAAAATATTTCTTCAGAGCTGCTCATAAATTTCATTAGGCTTCAGTTAGTATTCTCAATGGTAAACTAGTTACTAAAGATTTCTTCTGAATTTTCTGACCTTACTATATAAATAAAGCTTTAACTCCTCGGTGACTGTAAAATCTTCTGTTTTAAGAATATTAAGTAAAGTATTTTAATTGTAGAAGTTAGCACTGGTTTTCAATGAAACACTCAAACGGACTTGATTTATAGGTCTCTCCTGAAGACAATGTTATATTGTAAGAAGCAGTGTTTTGTTTTGTTTTAACTAAATTAGCTGGAAAAAGTATGAAGTACTGGAAAGAAGCAAAGGTGTCCTTACTCTTTAGAAGGACAAGCCAAATGAACAAGTCATACAGTAAATAAAAAAGATCGGAACTCGGGGTGAATATGAACACTGCAAAGACGTAGCACATGAGGGGAGGGAAGCCTTCCAGTCTTCCATGCATGCATGTGTGCCCCCTACCCCCCAACCCCATGCATGAGCAGATGAGTAAGGAGGAAGGCTGCCGGCAAATGACGAAATCTGAGTGTGTCCTAAAACATTAGTATTCTTTATTCAAGTGAGGTTAAGAAAAAAATGCTATGTTGGAAGCATATGTTTAATGGCTCTGAAAATGAGAGTGTGAGTAGTCTGAAAATCTTCAAGCACTTTATAGATCTGCAACACTGGGTACAAAGGGGGTGAGCGGTGAACAGGCAGATACAACCAAGGGCTGGCTTGTGAAGGAGTTTCAGTACCAAGCTGTGGCCAATGGACTTAAATAGCCAACTAGAAGATTTGAAGTTAATTTTGAAAACAAAGGCTTTTTAAATTGTGAAAGGAAATGACATGTAAGTTTGGGGTCTGTATCTGTCATGACTGTGAACAGTGTTTATTATATTTTGAGGGTCAGGTTAACCATTTACAAATTATCTTGAAACTTTGTTTTATTTTCTTAGAAAGGCCAGCCCCATTAGAGAGATAACTGTGCAGGGTCTAGAGGAGGTTGTGATGTTTTCTGGATTTAAGTTAGGCACATTTGGAGATGGGTTTTCATTAAATTTAACTCATAACTAACTCTAAATATTGCTGCTGCTAGTGGTAAATGGTAAGTATTAACAGTCCAAAAGTATTCAAATGTAAAACAATGATATTAGTTATCAATCTAATATATATGCTGTGCTATACTAAACTATACCTTACTAATACTATACTATTATATAGATGTTAATAGAGAAGAAAAATGGATAAGATCTTTGGCATTACATTAACTTGTATTTGAGTCTTCACTCCAAGCTTTCCAGCTTGGTAAACAATGAAAAATCAACCTCTTTGATTCTAATTTCTAACTGGTGAAATAGAACTAATAAAATCCAACCCACGGGAGTTTTTGTAAGGATCAATTGAAACAACACATGTAAAGCACTTGCAGATTTCAGCACCTGGAATGTACTTGATAAATGTTAGTCTGGTCTTGTGCATATTTGTAAAAATACTGTAAGGTTTCTCAGGGAATCCTTCTCAAAGGGAAGTATATTTCATATACACTTAAGAGTAAGGTTATGAGGGGGCGCCTGGGTGGCGCAGTCGGTTAGGCGGCCGACTTCAGCCAGGTCACGATCTCGCGGTCCGGGAGTTCGAGCCCCGCATCAGGCTCTGGGCTGATGGCTCAGAGCCTGGAGCCTGTTTCCGATTCTGTGTCTCCCTCTCTCTCTGCCCCTCCCCCATTCATGCTCTGTCTCTCTCTGTCCCAAAAATAAAATAAATAAGCGTTGAAAAAAAATTAAAAAAAAAAAAGAGTAAGGTTATGAGAAAAAAATGATAATAAAAACAGAAATGTCTGGCAACAATGGCCTAAGGAATTACATGAGAGAGGAATTGAAACATTGATTATTCAGGCAATTTTCTACCTGGAAATTGTAGCTTTTCATCCCCATGTTCTTGTAGGCAAAGATACTGCCTCTCACTTTTAGATTGTCAGCTATAAAGTAGGCAGTACATTTTTAATGCAAAAATAGTTGTATGGATGAAAGGATCAGTTATGCCAATAGATGGTCTAATAGACGCTTTGTAGAGGGCAAGAAAACCCACCAGAAGTCAGTCCCCCAAGCTCCAGAAATCTGGGGCCTGACAATAGGCACAGAGAGTAGAGTCAGGAATGAAGATCACAATGGGTACCCTTAAACTGGAAGAAAATGGGATACTGAAGATTTGACACATGACTTAGGGTCTGAGAGCCAGATAGAAGTCTTGTTATTTTGTGTTTGTTTTTTTGTTTTGTTTTGTTTTTTTAACGTTTATTTTTGAGAGAGAGGGAGAGAGACACAGCGTGCCTGGGGGTGGAGCAGAAAGAAAAGGGGACACAGAATCCGAAGCAGGCTCCAGGCTCCGAGCCATCAGCACAGAGTCCAACACCAGGCTTGAACTCAGGAACTGTGAGATCATGACCTGAGCTGAAGTCGGAGGCTTAGGCATCTGAGCCACCCAGGTGCCCCAAAGTCTTGTTATTTTAGATGCCAAAGAAGCTGAACCCCAAAGCTTTTCTACCTAGTCATGGTAAATGGAAGGACAGAGCCAAAGGGAGAAATGGCTATGGAAATTTACATGGTTGCAAAAATTGGTGGGGAGAATGCTGTTAATTTGAGTATTAACTTGGTAAAATGTTAATTATTTGTTGAATTCCTTTTTATTTAATGAGTTTCTTTTCTGGCCTAGTGGCTTATATTTCTTTGCTAGTATTTTCTACTACCAATAAGTAATAGGGGTGACTGGTATTTTGATTAATTCCAGGTGAAGTTCACACCTAGGTATACACTGTATTCATTAGCATAAATAGTCCATAGCTAGATCCCAGTAGTGCCAGAAAAATAGCACTTACTCTCCAAACTACTTACCAGTATACACACACACTAGGACTACTGTTATCACTACTGCTTCTATACACACATATATTTGCATACGGATCTGTTTCCGAGTTCTGTGTTTGATTTCATTGGTCCATTTGTCTATCGTTGCATCAGTACCACATGGTCTTAAATACTGTAGCTTTATATTAGGTCTCTACTGCTAGACTCATCTCACCTTATTTTCTTCAAGAGTATCTTAGAAGTATTTAGCTATTTGCAGTTTTAATCAACTTTATTGTGGTGTAGTTTGCATACAACAATATTCATCCACTTTAAATGTATCTGTTGAGTTTTGATAAATGTATAAAGCCATGTAACCCATGCTAAGTCAATATATAGAACATTTCCATCACTCCAGAAAGCTTTCATTTAATCCATCACAGTCAATCTTGTCCCTAGCCCCAAGCCAGGTCTGAGACAAACCCTGCTCAAATTTCTGTCATCCCAGACTAGATTTATCTCAAATGTGTGCAATCATTAAATATATCCTTTTTTTTTGCATATGGCTTCTTTTTCTCAGCATAATAATTTTGAGATTCATCCATGTTGTGGAATGTGTCAGTAATTTATTCCATTTTTTTTTCCTGAGAAACATTCACAATTTATTAATTATTCACTGTTGATGGACATTTGAGTTATTTATTGTTTGGGGCCATTATGAATAAAACTATGAATATTCATATATAAGCATTAGAGTGGAAAATTTCTCTTGAGTAAACACCTAGAAATAGAATTCCTAGTTCATTTGGTAAGTGTATGTTTAAGTCTATCAGAAACCGACAAAATGCGTTGCAAAATGGTTGAACGACTTTTATTTTCCCATAGATAATGTATGAGAGATACAGGTGCTCTACTTCCTCATGGTCATTTGGTATGGGCCATCATTTAAATTTAGCTTTTCCCGTAGATATTGAATGGTTTCTCATTGTGGCTTTAATCTGCATTTCCCAAGTTACTGATGATGTTGAACATCTTTCATGTGCTTCTTTGCATTCCCTATCTTTGGTGCAGTATGTGTTCAAATATTTTGCCCAAAATTATTGAGTTGCTTTTTTTTTTCTTAAATTATCTCATATTTTTTTAAGTTGATTTATTTATTATTGAGAGAATGACAGAGGTAGAGAGATCGGAAGAGACAGAATCCCAAGCAGTCTCCTCCTCATCAGTGTGGAGCCCAGTGCGAGGCTCAAACTCCCAAACTGTGAGATCATGACCTGAGGCAAAATCAAGACTCAGACTACTAACCTACTGAGCCACCCAAGGGCCCCAAGTTGCTTTTTCACTATTGAATTTTTAGGGTTTTTTTTCCAATATATTATGGATATGTCTTTCTTGAGATACGTGCTTTGCAAAAACTTTCTCCCAGTCTATGACTTTACATTTTTAAATTTTGATTAAGTTTAGGTTATCAGTTTGATCTTTTATGGATTCTGCTTTTTGTGCTATATCTAAAAAACATTTTTATAACATAAGTCACAGATTCATCCTGCATTTGGTTTTACATTGTGGTCTGTGATCCATTTGAATTAGTATTTACACATGGTATAAGGTATGGATTAAAGTGTTTTGTTTTTGTTTCTATAACATATGAATATACAAATATTTTATCACTATTTGCTAAAAGACTATTCTTTCCAAATAGATGATGGTATAATTTTCCAATAAAAACAGTTTTACTTCTTCCTTTCCGAACTTAATACATTAAAACAAAACTCAGATTACAACAAAAACAGACATGCAGGTTATTTTTTACACCAGAATTGGAGATTTTATCCAATTTATTTTTTTTTATATTCCATGCTCATATGTATTTTTTATGTGATTATTTTTTAACTTTTTTTTTTATTTTTAAGAGAGAGTGAGAGTGGGAGAGGGGCAGAAAGAAAGAGAGACAGAGAATCGGAAGCAGGCCCCACACTATGAGCACAGAGTCCAGTGTGGGGCTTGAACCCACAAACTATGAAATCGTGACCTGAACCAAAATCAAGAATCAGCCGCTTAACTGACTGAGCCACCCAGGCACCCCTCCATGTCTATATGTAATTTTTGAACATGTGGGAGAAACTGCTGAAACTTAATATTTAAACATTCTACCTAATTTCTTGTTTTCCATCTGCCTATGGGAGCAGAAACTTGCTGTGTGAGCAAGAGATACTGTGCTCTTATCCTTTCAGATGATTCTTTCTTCACATGCAGCACTAATCAGTACTTTGCCGAATCCTCAGGTGAACCTTTGCAGTCCTCTAGGAGTTTTTCTCTCTGCAGCCTTTCCTTCCTTCCTTCCTTCCTTCCTTCCTTCCTTCCTTCCTTCCTTCCTTCCTTTCTTCCTTCGTTCCTTCCTTCCTGCCTTCCTGCCATCCTGCCTTCCTGCCTTCCTGCCTTCCTCCCTCCCTCCCTCCCTTTCTTTCCTGTCCTGTGAACCCTAGATACCCTGGTCTTCTGGGACTATTAGCTCCATCTGTTCAACTCAAAGGGTTCATTAGGCTCCATCTGGGTCATGGGCAAGAAATTCTCTCAAGGCAGGAAGCTTACCTCATTTTTTTTTAATCATCTCCAGGGATTAGTGTCTTTTTATATCTGTTGTCCAAGGTCTTGAAAACCATTGTTTCACATATTTTTCTTGTTTTGTTATTGTCATTAAGGTTGATTATTTCTGACAAGAGAGTAAATCTGATCTCTTTTATTCATTTTCATCACTCTGTATTGTTATGTAAATTGAAAAAAATAGCATGAATAGCTCCATATAAATGCTTGATTTGGGGGGCTGGGATTTTATTTCAAAACGCAAGGATTATATATAAAAATAGTTTGAAATGGATATCTGTAAAATAGTGAGGTAACCAATCCATGAACATGGTATATTCCTGCTTTACAATAATTTGACATTTCTCAATAGTGGTTAATCATCTTTGTAGACAGCTTGCACAGTTTTTATTTGTGTGTTTGTTTTTTGTTTGTTTCGTTTAGTTGTTTTTTTTTTTTTAGCTTATTTGCAGATACCTGTGACTTTTTGGTGTTTTAACTGATTTTAACTTCACTGCTTATTTCTTATTGTTAAAAAGCTTATTGCTTTTATTGCTGTATAAAAGGAATGGAACTGATATTTTTCTTATTTTGACTTTATATCTAGTGAGCGTGTTACATTTATTTATATTTCTGATAATTTATTAAATCATCTACAGTATTACTCTTTTCCTTTTAATACTTATCCCTTTTATTTCTTTTTATTGCCTCACTGGACCTCCAGTACAGTGATGAATAAAAGTAATAAAAACAGACATTCTTATATCTAATCTCAAAGAAAAAACTTTCTTTTATCATTAAATATTGTATTTATTGTATTATCTCTTTTATTTCTAACGTATAAAATTTTTCATTAGGGATAGATGTTAATTGTGAAGTCCTTTTTTATTAAGATGTTCATGCCATTTTTTTCTTTATACTACTAGTGTGGTAAATTTAATTGGTTTTCAATTGTTCAACAATCTTTATATTGCTGGAGTAAATCATTAGCTATCATGCATTACCCATTTTTGTGTTTGACTAGATTAGATTTACTGCTATCTGTTTTGATATTTTGCATCAATGTTTATGAATGAAGTTGAACTGTAATTTTTCTTTTTCATAATATCCTTGTTCAGGCTTCTAGATTTTTAGATTTTTCTGGTTTATTATAATTAGTTATATAGAATTCCATTTTTTCTGTTCTTTGAAAGAATTTTTGAAATGACATTATTTCTTTATATCATCCAAATGGTATACCACATAGGGCCTGGTGTTTTGTTTTTGTGGAAATATTTAATTATAGACTCAATTTCTTTAAGTTAATTTTCTATTTCTTTTGCATGCTTGTTTTTATTTATAATAAGAGAGATTTTGCAGAAATCTCTGGAGAAAGAATGGTCTTTTCAGCAAGTGGTGATAAAACAATTAGATATCCATGTAGAAAAATGAAAAGCATGTCTGCTGTTTACAACATATATAACAGTTTCAGGTGAATTGTACATCTTTAGATGACATTAAAATCAGAACAGCTTGTAAAAGATTAGGAGGTTAGGAGGTAAGAAGATTGGGAGGTTAAGAAATGATTTCTTTTATAGGAAAGAATAATAGTAACCATAAAAGGAAATATAAATGTACTAGATTAATTTTTTTCATCAAATTATATCATTAATGAAAAGGCAAGCCAGGGGCACCTGGGTGGCTCATTCCATTAAGTGTCTGACTCTTGATTTCAGCTCAGGTCATGATCTCAAGGTTTGTGGGTTCCAGCCCTGTGTCCAGACTCTGCACTGACTCGGCAGAATCTCAAGCAGGCTCTGAGATTCTTTCTCTTCCTCTGTCTCTGCCCCTACCCCATTCTCTGTCTCTCTCTCTCACTCTCTCTCCTTCTCAAAATAAATAAATAAACTTAAAAATACAAAAGAAAAAGAAAAGGCAAGCTATATAGTGGGAGAAGATAAATGCAACACATGTAATCAATGGCTTTTATATAGAATAGATAAAAAACTTCTAAAAAACAATAATAAGGCAAAGAGCCCAATAGAAAATGGGTAACAGACTTGAATAAGCAAGCCATGAAAAGAGATATCTAAATGTCCTGAAAACATAAGAAAAATGCTCACATTTGTTAATAATTACAGAGATTAAAAGTAAACAACAATGAGTTAATACTACATACTTACCAGGATGGGTAAAATTTTTAAAGATTGTCAATATCAAATGAAATTTGGGAATAGTGGGACACTGCTAATATGAATATAGGTTGATATAACCACCTTGGAAAACAGTTTGGTATTATCTAATATATTTGAAAATATGCGTGCACTATAACCCATCAATTCTACCACACAGACATCAAAAAACATAAAAATATTTGTATCAATATTTCTAATATTCAAAAATGCAAACAGTTCAATTGACCATTATCAGTAGAATATTAAGCCAATTGGAGTCTAGTCATATAATGGAATAATTATTAAATAGAATCATAAAGGGGTGCCTGGGTGGCTCAGTCGGTTGAGCATCCAACTTTGGCTCAGGTCATGATCTCACAGTCCGTGAGTTCGAGCCCCGCATTGGGCTCTGTGCTGACAGCTCAGAGCCTGGAGTCTGCTTTGGATTCTGTGTCTCCCTCTCTCTCTGAACCTCCCCCATTCATGCTCTGTCTCTCTCTGTCTCAAAAATAAATAAACATTAAAAAAAATAGAATCATAAAAATAAATAGAGCAAAGGTATATATATAAAGCCATATGAGTGACTCTCACAAATATACTTTTGAGTAAAAATAAACAAATGGAATAAAAATCAGACATAATAGAATATACATTGTGTTATAAACCTCAGGACCTGACAGATGTATGTAGTGTTGAGGTAACCATACTTGTGCAATGAAATTACAAAGATAAGCAGCAATGTGAGATTTCATAAAAGTCAAGATAGTTGTTACCTCTAGGAGTGAATTAGCACAGTGATTAGCAGGAGGTACGGGGGTTCTCATGAGATGCTGCTAATGTTCTATTTTTTAACCTGAACTTTTATTACATAAATATTTCCTGTATGAAAAACCACTGACCTATGCATCTTTATTTTGTTCACCTTTCTACATGTGGGTATAATAAAGATTTTTTTGTGCCAAAAAAGTTTTAAAACCTTATATTTCTATAAACATATTCTTTTCACACTCAAACATCAGGTTGTTCTGACTCATTTTCTACATCTAGGCTTCTCTCACTAGCCATCTGGGTGACATAAGGCATATCAGATTTTTTATTTGTAAAACAAGAATGTGATATTAGTGTAGGATTATCTTCTTCCTGCTATGAAACTTGACAACTTTATTTGCTCATTATATTGGTGTTTTAACCATAGATTTTCACCACCATTGGTTTTGTGTTATAATTGTCATATCATTAATTTATCATTGGATATTCTTTCTAAGTAATAATTAACATTTCCTCCATCAGAGTTGCAACTCAGAAACCATTTCATATCTACTTTTCAGAGTTATATCCAGAAACAAACAATGGTCAAGACTGAGGATTGTTTAATAATCCCATAAATTCCCAATTTGAATTCTGTAGGAGGAAAAAAAAGTTAATTAATTTATTTTTTTCTGTGTGATTGTAATAGGATCTGAAAGACAAATGTTATCACCTGCCCACTGCAGTCTATTTGTTTCTTTTGTTAATGTTTCTTCACCATGTGAAATAGGTGGTAGGCAGAATAATGGCCCCCATGGGTATCTCAGAACTTCTAAGAATGTCATGTTACATGGAAAGAAGAAACTACGTTTGCAGATGAAATTAAGGTTGCTAATCATGTGACCTTAAAATAGAGCAATTATCTTAGATTGGGTGAGCCCATTGTATCTCTCAAGTATTCTAAAATGTGGAAGAAGGTGGCAGAATGTATCAGTTTCAGAGTGAAGAGATTTGAGAAAGACTCAACTAGCCATCCCTAGCTTTGACAATGGAAATGAGGCTCTTTCTAGAAGCCAGAAAGGCAAGAAAATGGTTTCTTCCCTGGAGCTTCTTGGAGAAAACTCAGTCCCACTGACACATTTTAGCCCCCTTGAACTCACTTCAAACTCCAACCTCTAAAATTGCAAGATAATAAATCTGTGTTGCTTATAGCCACCAAGTTTGTGGTAATTTGTTATAGCAGTAAAAGGAAATTAATACAGCAATACTGTTTCCTTGGGTATAATACAGTATAAAAGTGAAAGGCATCATGGATGTATTTCCATTCTTTTTATTATTTTTTACCTCCTAAAATTTTGGAGTCATATGTTTAAAAGAGACACTATAAAAATTTTTAAAGCCAAATGGCATGAATAAGTTGCCAGTAAATACCTGAAAAAGTAGAAAAAAATAAATCTAAAATTAATAGGCACTAAAATTGACCTGTATCCACAAGAAGATATGACAAAGGGTTGTGATTTTCCCTGTAATTTTATAGGTAATTATTAAATAATAATTTAAAATCAGACTAATTGCTGCCAAATTAGAAATCCAGTAGAATACTTTTCAGTAAAGATGAACTAGAATATAATAAAGATACTTGTGTTTGTGTATATATTTGAGAGAATATTAGGAGAGGTAGCATCACAGGGGGAGAAGGTCTGTGGTTGTGCACTTTAGTAAGGGGTTCTTGAAAGAAATGGGTGTGTATGTGTGTGTGTGTGTTTGTATGTGTGTGTGTGTGTGTGTGTGTGTGTGTGTGTGTTCAGTATACTGATCAAGCAAAGAAAAGAGAATATACTTTTCTTTAAATATTATCACAAAAGGCTCAATAATCCAATAATGAAATCGAAGTTAATGTTCATGAATACCCAAAGATTTCCTCAGTTGCTCCAAACAATTTGTTAAACTAGTCAAAACTCTTCTTAGAGTTTTGAAGAGGAAAACTATAGAATATGAATACAAATGAGAAAACAACATGAAACAAAAACCCTGTAGCAATAATGGATATTTTAGCACAGCTTACAAGTGGAGAAAGATAATAACCTGGTCAATTTATTGTAAAGATTTTAGGTGGCAAAACTCATTGAAAAAATGTGTTTTATGTGTTTAAATTAACATTATATAAATAGACTTCCTTCTTACTTTTGTTGTCACTGAACTATTGCCATGCATGCTACATCCCACATCACTTAGGAGAAATTGATATATGTTACATTTTATTCAAATATACATTATATTCAAGTACAATATATTGTACTTGCTCATAAAATATACCTTATTTGAAACTTTAAGTATAGTCATAGGAATGTCTTTTTTTATTTTTTATTAAAGTTTTTAAATGTTTATTTGTATTTCAGAAAGAGAGAGAGAGAGACAGTGCATGAGTGGGAGAGGGGCAGAGAGAGAGGGAGACACAGAATCTGAAGCAGGCTCCAGGCTCTGAGCTGTCAGCACAGAGCCAGACCAAGGGCTCAGCCCCACAAGCAGAGCCATGAGTCATGACCTGAGCCAAAGTGGGATGCTCAACCTCCTGGGCTACCCAGGTTCTCCAATACAAATACCTTTAAAACCATAAATGTTTATGTGAGTATTTTTAAATAATATTTTTTTTAATTTTTTAATGTCTATTTATTTTTGAGACAGAGGGAGAGACAGAGCACGCACAGGGGAGGGGCTGAGAGAGAGGGAGACACAGACATCTGAAGCAGGGTCAAAACTCTGAGCTGTCAGCACAGAGCCTGATGCAGGGCTCAAACCCACAAACTGTGAGATCATGACCTGAGCCGAAGTCAGATGCTTAACCCACTGAGCCACCCAGGGGCCCCTTTAAATAATATCTTTAATTATAATCAGAAGAGTCACTCAGAATCCTTTGTTTCCTTATAACTGAAGGTAATCTCTATATATACATAGCTTATGTATAATGCTTACGTGAATACGAAAACGAGTTACTAGATATTTGCTCTGTTACATGAAGCAAAACTAAACTCATTTTTTTTTTATTTTTTTTTTATTTTTTTTTTCCAACGTTTATTTATTTTTGGGACAGAGAGAGACAGAGCATGAACGGGGGAGGGGCAGAGAGAGAGGGAGACACAGAATCGGAAACAGGCTCCAGGCTCCGAGCCATCAGCCCAGAGCCTGACACGGGGCTCGAACTGACGGACCGCGAGATCGTGACCTGGCTGAAGTCGGACGCTTAACCGACTGCGCCACCCAGGGGCCCCAAAACTAAACTCATTTTAAAGATATAAAATGGATAACAAAAGTTCTTGGTTTAACTCTTAAAATCTGAACCAAAACCAGGAACTTGTTTTTAAAAATGCTTTGAAATTAACTCAAAGGGAAAAAAAAAAAAAAAGAAGAAGAAGAAGAAGAAGAAACTAAATCTGGATAAAGTGGAGAGAACTTGATATTTGAGAGAAAATGCAAATGCTAACAACCTAAGGGTGCCACCTGTCTGGCTTCCTTTAAAACCACAGAAATATGTGCTTTGCAACTGAATCCAGTCTGATGTTCATAGCTGAGAGGCCCCCACCCGGTGGGAGCAGGGTCCACTGGCAATCTTATTTCCCAAGCAGACTTCCCACACTTTTGGTGCCGCACAGGCAAGGCGGCGACAACAGATGGAGTATCCTTGTGGTATAAAAAACATTTGAGGGGAAACATGTGCAGATGTATTTTGGCCATGAAACTATGTGAAAGGTCTTACAATTCGAGAAATTAATTAGAAAACAGAACTGTTGTGCAGAATTTGAGAAAGTTTTGGCAGTAAGCAGTTATATTTGTAAAACCAAATAGCCACCACCTTTCTCTTCATCTTCTAAATAATAAATTTTATTTCCAGCATGTTCCTTTTCTAATTTAACAAACTCATATCAATGTACTAATGTGAAATTATACAGTCTTAAATTATAAAGCTTTGCTATAGGAATGAAGCTTTTTTTTTAATGTAAGTTCCTCATGTGTTAGACTTTATTCTTTTTAGCATATTTGTAATTTCCATTTGTTCTAAATTTGCTACACCAGAAAACTTGGAAGTCAATAAAATCTATAGTTAAATCTATTAATTCTACTTTTAAAATTAGGCAATAATTTATAAGTTTTTATTTCCTGTCTTAATGAAGATTTGACTATAAATATTAAATCTAAAATTCATACTGATAGAAAATTGAAACTTTTTCATCATGACCATACAGTATGATGATAAATATGGGCTTTACATAAAAAAAGATAAATATGGGCTTTACATAACCTAAGCAGTGGGTTAAAAGTAATTGTTTTCATTCCTTCGTATTTATTCAAAAGTTAGTATGTTTTGGGGCGCCTGGGTGGCTTAGTCGGTTGAGTGTCTGACTTCGTCTCAGGTCATGAACTCACAGTCCTTGAGTTCAAGCCCTGCATTGGGCTCTGTGTTGACAGCTCAAAGCCTGGGGCCTGCTTCGGATTCTGTGTCTCCCTCTCTCTCTGCCCCTCTCTTGCTCATGCTCTCTGTCTGAAAAATAAATAAAAAACATTAAAAAAATCAAAAGTTAGTATGTTTTATTATTCTTAATATTTGTATAACACCTCCAGTGTGCCAAGTACTACCTGAAGATATTTAATGTTTTTTTTTCTTTTTGTCTTTATTTTTTAAAGCAATTTTAGGTTCATAGCAAATTGAGAGGAAGGTATAGAATTGTCCATACACCCCCTAAGCCAACACTTTGCACAGCCTTCTCCATTATCAACAACATCCCCACTAGAGTGGTACATTTGTTACAACTGATGAACTTATCTGGACACATTATCACCTAAAGACCACAGTTTACAGTAGGGTTCACTGTTGGGGTATATTCTGCAGGTTTGGAAAAAATGTATAATGAAATGTATCCACCAGTATAGAATCATACAGACCATTTTTACTGCCCTGGAAATCCTCTTTATTCTGCCTGTTCTTCCCTCTCTCCTCTTTAATGGATTCTTAATCTTCACAATAACCCTCCAGTGGACATCCTTGATTCCATTTTGTTGGTGGGGAAATTAAACTTTGGACATGTCATATAAGATTCAAAGTTTGACCTATGTGACTCTTCAATATGTGTTTTTCCCAATTTCATGATGGCTCTTTTCAACCAGGATTCAAATTACTGGTTTTTTTTTTCTTTTTTTCTTTCTTTCTTTTTTTTGTTTTTTTTTTTTGTTTGTTTGTTTGTTTGTTTTTTTGGTGGGGGGCATTCTATGCTGTCATTACTGTCAAGATAAAATAAACTTTCCTTTCTCATTGGAAAATAGTTCTTTTGTCACCATGTTCATTGGAGATGATATAAGTCTTGCTTAATATTTTACAGCATCAGCTCAGCTGTCAGATTTAAAACCCAGCTCTGACAGTCTAATGCTCTGTCCTGCTGTGTGCTAACATCTCTGTGCCTTCAGTGTTTTCATCCATAAAATGGGGCAATATTACTTCAGAGTTTTGTTTTAGTATTTAAATGACACAGTAATGTGACTGCCTAGCACATAATAAATGTTCAGTAAACGTTAGCAATTACTTTCTTCTTCTTATAAGAGATAGATAGGGTCATCTGGGTGGCTCAGTCAGTTAAGCATCTGACTCTTGATTTTGGTTCAGATCATGATCTCATGGTGGTGAGATCGAGCCCCACATCAGGCTCTACTCTGACCATGGAGCCTGCTTAAGATTCTCCATCTTTTTCTCCGCCCCCCCCCCCCCCGCCCCTGCCTCTCTCCCAACTCACACATACTCTCACTCTAAAATTTAAAAAAAAAAAAAAAAAAAAAGATAGATGTAAATGGGTCCAGTAGTTTTAATACTTATAATCTCTTGTTCTTTCCAGCTATTGGTCTTTGGAGTAGGTTATTTATTTTTTTAATATATTTTTTAAATGTTTATTTTTGAGAGGCTGAGAGAGACCGTGAGAGCAACGTAAGGGAGAGAAGGAGACAGAGGATCTGAAGCAGGCTCCGCTCCACACCATCAGCACAGAACCTAATGCAGGGTTCAAACTCATGAGCCCTGAGATCATGACCTCAGCTGAAACCAACTGTCAGATGCTTAGCTGACTGAGCCACCCAGGTGCCTTAGTAGGTTATTTAAAAGAAGATTCTAGTTATACTTGATCTTGGAAAATCATTTTATTGTTTGCTACAAAATTGTTGGGACATGAGATAAGGAAATGTTCCATTTTTTTCCCCTTAAATTAACACTGATTGTCTAGGTATCTCTGGGAGTACTATAAAAGCTGAAATGTTGGCATGTTAGTCTATATTATTTATATTTTTATGTCGGCCTGCAAGGTTTGCCTGCTATAAACAAGCAAGTACAAGGAGTTAGTGCTCCAAAGGAGATATTCCTTTTCTCGCACAGTTAACATTGAATCCTCAGTTAATTTTTTACTTATGTTTTCTTTTTATAACAAAATATTATACAGATTATGGCTTTTTGAATCATAGTTAACTGTGATGGTTCTAAAGATTTTTTTTAAAATATTTATTTATTTTGGGGAGAGAGCAGGTGGGGGAGGGGCAGAGAGAGAGGAAGACACAGAATCCAAAGCAGGCCCCAGGCTCTGAGCTGCCAGCACAGAGCCCGATGCAGGGCTGGAACCCACAACTGCAAGATCATGACCTGAGCTGAAGTCGGACACTTAACCTACTGAGCCATCCAGGCACCCCTGGTTATAAAGATTTTTAAAAATACAACAATTATAGATTTCACATTAAAACAGGAATCTCCCCAAATATATACCTGGATTTTTTTCAGAACTCTGGACTAAGTAATCATAAGCAGCAATTATATTTTTATATTATGAGTAGGCGAATTCCTATTTTAAAGATTAAAATACTTAGGAATAAAATAGCTTCAAAGTTTTATTTATTTAAGTACAGTTATATTCACCATCTTATTTATTGCTGAGAACATTTCTGCAGAAATTTAGACAGTATATTATTAATATCAGCACTTTGTGGATGAAAAAAACACAGACAAAATAGAACTAAGTGACTTGCCTGAAATAACACAACTGTTTGTAAATAAATCCAGGACTGGGGCTTATCTTCTCGACTCAAAGCTTTTGTAAAATTTTTTAACACAGCAATAAGCAGAATTCTATTCTGATTATATGTCCTTCTGCTACCAGAATATCTAGTATGAGCCGTTTAGCCAGAACCAAGATGTTCTCATTTTCAATAAGTCTGCACAACAAAGTCATTAGGCATAACTAACTGCTATCACAGCCATCTGTAAATGGGCTTTGAAAGAAACAACTTTGATACTGTAACAGAAAACATCACAGAGGCAGAAAACAGTATTTTATTTGATGAGTTTAACTATATCTCAACTAATAAATTGGCTGTCATTCCTGCCCAGTATAGAGATAAGGGGGACGAGGACATGTAGATGCCCTTTTTGGCTTGCCAATTTGCAATTATCCCATGACAGAACACAGTTTTACTATGATTGATGAAACATTTTAGGGGGGAAAAAAGGGCTTAAATGGAAGAATTTTATTAGGTTTTAAAATGACACTGCTAACAATAGTGCTGGGGAAAAATAAACATGAAAACATTTTAAGTAGATAGCAGGAATGCAGCCTAATCCAAACTGCCTAGAATGTCCTTGCTGTTTTCACTTACTTTTGCATCATATACTGGGATGTAAACAACTTAATTCTAAGGTTATTGTTGCAACCTTTTCTGCTTTGTACTTTGATCAGAAATAGTGTCTGAAATAAAAATGAGAAACCTCTAAGACTTCAGTGGCTTGTCATAAAAGGATGCTATTAAACATAAAAAAAATGCAGTAACTGCATACTCTGAGCTAGAAAAGCACTAGAGTGATAAGGAAATGTACATTATACAGTAATATCAGGATCACTCTGATCTTGAACATTCATTTTCAAGTTGGACAAAGTTTTTGAATCAGTCTCCCTTGCTCTTAAGTATTCGTATCTCAAGTTATATAATCAGTTTTACCATCCCATATTGGGTCAGATCACTGGTCCAGAAAATAAGGCATCAGGTCTTTTCCCAGAGTCGGTACTATTAGCTAAATCATCTTACTGCTCAGTGTACCTAACCAATGGTATGAGGCTACAAAACTTATGGAGGAAAGCAATTTCTAACTGACCCTTAAGGCAATTATTTTAGGGCTAGAAGCGTGATATTTGATTACATCTAGTATCATTTTCAATTTAAATAGCTATAAATTACTCACACCTTTTTTTGAATAGCAACAAGTTTTAAGTCAAGGAACTCTTCTGAGAATTGAAGAAATGTCCATATGTTTATTATATGCCCCATAAAACAGCATTTCTTTAAATGCTTTAATTATTTCTTGGGGCCGTGATTTTATTATGTGTAAATTTATTTTTATTTTTTCTTATGAAGAGATCCCATAAAACAGTCAAGTGACCGATGATTTGAGACCAGCCAGACATAAATGATAAAATAATAGTTTTGTGATATGCTGTATGATTAAAGCAGATGTCATATTTAATTTAAATTTAAACCAATGTCATATTTAATCCTGATGATATGAAAACTATGAATACAAGATTTATTTTTCACAGTCCCAAAGTAGATCTCAAATATCCAAATCCAATTAGAGGGTTCTCTCTTGCTAAAGAAACTTCAGAAGGCAAAGAAAGATAATCTTGGCAGCACTCTGGAAGTGAGCCTACTCCTAAATAGGCAGGATCAGAGGAATTTGGGATCAGGTAGGAAGGACAGGTACACAAAGGAGCAGAGTGGGGTTAGGGCAAAGGAAATACGGAGGAAATATGAAGGAAATTGTCCACTGAGCAGCCTCTGTTGTGGTTTGAACACTAGTATGATTTATACCTCTTACAAGCACCATACCAAGTTTTAAACAGTTTGTCAATAGGGGCACCTGGGTGGCTCAATAGGTTGAGTGTCCAACTTCAGCTCAGGTCATGATCTCGTAGCTCACGAGTTCAAGCCCCACGTCGGGATCTGTGCTGACAGCTCAGAGGCTGGAGCCAGCTTCAGCTTCTGTGTCTCCCTCTGTCTCTGCCCCTCCCCTGCTTACTCTCTCTATCTCTCTCTCTCTCTCTCTCTCTCTGTCAAAAATAAATAGACATTAAAATTTTTAAACAGTTTGACAATAAAAGGTGTGTGACATGCTCAGGTATGGGTGCAAACAAGAAGATTCCATATTGTGATCTCCTCATTGGACAAGCATTTGTTGTGTATCTCTTATGTACCAAATATATACAAATGCCCAAATATACAAATACAAATATCAATAATTTATGGTCTTTTTCCTTGATAATCTCACAGTTTAAAATGAAGGACCTATTTGTAGAGAATTCATCAACTTATAATAGCAAAATATGGGAATCTTATTTTAATATTCATAAAATATGAGACAAGCTTTTCTGTATACCATAGTTTTGCATGTCAAGTTTTCTTAAGGGATGGTAAGCTTCTGTGGCAACTTTTCTCAAGTAGATTAGTACCATATTTTGCATTAACCAAAATTTGCTATTTGATTAGTTTTATGTGGCCATAGATTTTTAAATATGCCCTCACCACTATTGTACTTTATTTTGTACATATTGAGATATCTGTGAGATTTACAGGGATATGTCACCGAAAAGATGGAAAAATCATTGAAATTAAATTTCTGTATTCTTTTCTTTCAACAAATAAAAACTATGTATGTTAATTTACACACACCTGTACATATATGTATAGATATATTAGTTTTAAAGCAAAAATACTTAAATGACATTTTAGTATAATTTTTGAAGAATGTTTGATATGATTTATGGCAAATATCTACAGAAAAAGGTGTCATTCTGACATTGTCAAGATAAAGTTTATGCTTGGATGGACAAGACAGGGAGAGAAAGAATCAACAATATCTTCAACATGGTTCTGCACAAGGACTTGTGAAATAATGGTGTAGATAAAAAGAACTTGAGGGAGGCAAAATGGTTGTCATCTTTGAAGAGGAAGGTAATAAATTTAAAGTTTCCATAGTTAATTTAGGGAATTGTTGGGAGACTTTAGGAATATCTAGTAGCTATTGAATTAAAATGCAGAGAGATCAAGCGTGGAGGGAAAAAAAAAAAAAAAGTAGGAGTGTCCCCAGGGGTAAAAGATGAAAACACAGAGTGAATGTAATCTCTGAGAAGGACAAAGGGCTGCTAACTGAGGCATTTTAGGGATGCATTAAATGTTTATTGCAGATAGCCTGCAATTCTGCACATGCTTTGCTCTCAGGGCCCTGTACTATGATCAAGGGATTTAAAAAATGAGTGTTAGGCTTTGACCTACCAAAAATTAAAAAATAAATTAGGTTTGAGCATTAAACAAATACTAGTTTTTAATATCAACGAGTCCGACATCAAGATGCACCTATTGGCTGGTAGAGAAATAAGTTTTGAGTTTTTTGCCACTTCTTTCTCAGCTATTAATACAGTCATATATCTAGGAATGGGTAATAAAATGTACAAGAATAGGTGAAGTTGGGATCATCAATGTAGGCATCAGGAAAGAATATTACTCAGACACAGGACAAGCAAAATCTTAGTTTAACTAAAAAAAAGAAAAAGAAAAGAAAAAAAATACAGACAAAACTGATAGTTTTCTCATGTCAGTACCATTTGTCACGCCTAAATGTGGTAAATATTGAGGTCACAGTTACAATCACAAGTTATGGAAGGCAGCATGTCATCATTATACTATGTACAGGTGGATGACAAAAATAAATTTTGTCAGGACAGGAAATTCTTGCTGCTCTACACCTATTCCTGGTACTCATCATCAAATCCATATTTTTGTGCTTGACTAAAATTAGGTAACCACATTTCTTTTCTGCAGTGTGTTTTACTTGCCCACTGTACCCTATTCTCACCTTGATCAAAGTAATATCAACTCTATGAACCCTATTATGTCCCTAGTATTATTAGTTTTTCATTTCAGTAAATATAAGAACCCTAATTATCTCTTAATTTACACATTCATAACCATACAGTCATCATCCAATTGCATTTATATATTGTAAGGTTGATTGTCCACCATTATTATACCTCAGTCTAATCTTCCTCTGTATTGAGGCCTGTATACAAAATACATTACTATTTGATTAGAACACTATGTTGAAAGTTTACTTGACACAGAGTACATGGGTAGGTGATCTAATATCTGAATCCATGCATTTCTACAAATGCTCTGCACTCCCATGAGCGAAAGATTTCCTTAGCTGCTTAGAGAGAGAACAATAGGATCAGTTATTTTATCCCAGTAACTTACACATGCTACCCCACTGTCTCTCAGTTATGTTGGTGAGGATCTGATACTATTCTAATCATTTTTCCTTTGTTAACTGGTGACTTTTTTTGTAACTGAGAGCTTGTAAGATTTTTCACTCTATCATTGATTTGATTTTCCCCTTGAATATGTATTACTTTAATGATTAGAAACAAAAATCAATAAAACTAGTTTCTCAAAACGTATTTCATAACCATCACTTAAGTACCAGAAAGATTATACGAGTATTATTCATCTTTACTATTATAGTTAATAGATACAACAGAATGAAAAAAAATTAGAATCATTGATTCATAATCTGAAATAAATGTATGAGGATTTTTATCGCACCCTCTGCGGCCAATGAGCAAGAGAAGTGGTTTCCAGTGTCTAGAGAAATAAGATGGCTTGTTTTCTTTCTGTTTGCCTACTCTACTTAGACTTGGTTTTGCTTATTTGCTCTAAAATGTGTGTTTTAATAGCTCTGACAAAGGGCCAAAAAATGATGATAGCATGAAATGGGAACATTTTCGTAAGTGCTACATTCCCTTCAGAAAATAAGTAAATGCAAAAACAGCAACAAAAACCATTCTATACATTGGAAGGGGGCTGCATATCCTTGGCAAAATTCCCGATCCGTATTCGAAGGCATACTTTTCCTTTCAAAAACCTTGAAATGATACTTGTTGCTTCAAACCTTAATATTCCGAAGATAAGTACAAACCGAAGACAGTCCATAATTGAGGAGGCTGATGATGATTTTTCTCGGTTCGCTAGAACATTGGGATGAGAAGAGTATTAATTGCCAATGCCACTGGACACACACAAGCCCGGCAGCCTGCCATGGGGAGAAATAGAAAAGAGAAAAAAACAAAACAAAAAACAAAAAACAAAAACAAAAAAAACTCTCCTATTGCTTCACCTTTGACATAGAGGCCCTGTTTCACAAGGAATCACATAATAGTTATAGTCATTTTAGTGTTCAAATTTACGGAACAATACTGGAGATCATGACCAGAGGGAAAATGTAAGAGTGATGCACTCTTAAGGTTCTGTGGCTTTCACATTGTTAGAATCCATTTGAGTCCCGCCAATATCTCAAGGGCTTGGAAAAGAGAACAATATTTTTTCGTTTTTAATTATTTTTTTCCTGACTGAGATCAATGGATTAAAAAATGGAATAGAAACTAAAATCATGCTCAACTGCTAGAAAGCCAGTGTCTTATAAACCCAGTAAAACTTCATTATACAGAAAGTAATACAATTATGTGGTTTGTTGCCAAAAATGTGTCATTACCTGGATACTCCACAGCACTCTTGAGTTTGGAGAATTAGATGCCCATTAATTGTGCCTTGTTTGGAAGAACACTTTATGGGGCGCCTGGGTGGCTCAGTCCATTGAGCGTCCGACTTCGGCTCAGGTCACCACCTTGCGGTTGGTGAGTTTGAGCCCCACGTTGGGCTCTGTGCTGACAGCTCAGAGCCTGGAGCGTGCTTCAGATTCTGTGTCTTTCTCTTTCTCCACCCCACCCTTGCTTGTGCTCTGTCTCTCTCTGTCTTTCAAAAATGAATAAACATAAAAAATAAATCAATTTAAAAAATTAAAAAAAAAAAGAAGAACACTTTATGACAAAGTACCCGTCACTCTACACTGCAGAGATGTAAGGTAGAGCCAGGTAGTCTTCAGTATAAAAACTGTGTACAACAGGTTTTCTTTCTCAACTGCATGATTTAGCCCATCAGGGGTTTAGTTTCATCATACATAAAATAGAAATAATAGCGATCATTGTGTTATTGTAACAATTAAATAAAATGAGCCATCCAGCAGGATGCATGAGAAATGTTTCCTCTCTTCTTTCAGATTATTAAGATATAAATCATGCTGATCTAATTTTTAATGTAAGCCCATGGTAACAAAATGAGTAGCTAACCACCAACCACAGGAACAAGTTGCCCAAAAATATGCTAAAAGAGGATTTTTCTGGCATATGCATCTGTGTATTATTTTAAACTCCTGTGTGGTTTTCAGGTAAGCTGGATTGAACCATGTGGAACCCCAAAGTTTTTTCTGGCCAGCACTGGGAACAAATATAAATTAAAAGGCTTCTTTGGTCCTTGTCCTCTACTCTCACATCCTAACCTCTGGGCTGTATCACTCAGTTGGTAGGAAGATCAAACCCAAGTAAAAACATATAAGAAACAACAGCAACAACAAAAGGAAAAACAAGAGTGCAGGAAGGTGACAGCAACACTCATGAAAACCATGGAGATCGAAGCAGGTTGAGTCAGGAGAGCGGGCCTACCCAAAGAGAAGTACAAAGACAGCAGGCTTGTTTCTTGCACTAGAGCTGAGTAAATGCCAGGCTCTTGATTCTGATGCATCCCCTGGAAGAGGAGGAAGCCTTGTGTTTTACCTGGCGATTAAACAATCTATGGCTATATAGTTGACTGCCCAACTGTTAATACTCCTTTCTAAATGTCCTAAAGGCACCTCAGTCTTTCCTTGTCCAAAAGCAAACTCTCTCCTTAGCCCCTAAGGAAGCTCCTCCTCTGCCTCTCCCTGTCCTGGTAAGTGGATCAGTTTATCAGTGAAATTCCTCCAATTTGGAACCTGGGAGTCATCCCTACTTCCTCTATCTCCAATTAACTCATGTCCTATTAGTCTCCAATCCTCACCAATGTTTTAAAAATTATTTTGTTATGAAAAATCCAAACACACAAAAGTAAAAATAATAATAATAATATAAAGAACCACATGTAACCATTATCCAGCTGATACAATTTTTTTTTTTAGTTTTTAAGTTTATTCATTTATTGTGAGAGAGGGAAAGAAAGCATGAGCAGGAGAGGGGTGGAAGGAGAGAGAAAGAGAGAATCCCAAGCCAGTCCCATGCTGTCAGTGCAGAGCCTGATATGGGATTCAATCTCATGAACTGCGGGATTGTGACCTAAGCCAAAACCAAGAGTCATACGTTTAACCAACTGAGCCACTCGGGTGCCCCTAAGTTAGGTCTTCATGTCTTGTAGTGTTCTGTTGGGTCTACTTGGATCTTAGCTATTTTTCCTTATATTTCCAAAACTGTTTTGAAATTCAAATCTAATCCGATTTCTCTATACATAAACCTGATGATGGCTATTATCTTACCCACTGAATATAGTCCCAAATTTTTAGCAAGTGTTTTCTCAGTTCAGGCCACGCCTACCTGCACAGTTTCTTGCTCTTCATCTCTACCCTCATACCCAGTGTTCAACAATTTAGCTCTCCTATAAAGTATGCTGTTCCTGCAGGCCTCCAGACATTTGGGGAAGCTCTTTCCTTTGAAAGGATTATTGGGGGCTCCTTTCGTTTAAATTCTTTTTTTTTAAGTTTCGTTTTTTAGTTTTGAGAGAGAGAGAGAGAGAGAGAGAGAGAATGAGTGGGGGAGGGGCAGAGAGAGAAAGGGACAGAGGATCGAAACAGGCTCTGTGCTGACAGCAGCGAGTCCAATGTGGGGCTCGAACTCATGTACCGTGAGATCATGACCTGAGCTGAAGTCAGACCAACTGAGCCACCCAGGCACCCTAGTTTGTCTAAATTCTTATACTTCATTGCCGTTTCCAGCATCCCCTCCTCTTCTAAACCTTCCCTACAAATAACCTTCACCCACCTATCCTGAAAATTTGCCCAGGAAACCATTCCCCTGAGTTACCACTGCACTGCTAAATACCTCTCGTATTTGTTACACACACTACATTCTAATAATTTGGGCCTTTGTACATCTTCTCTCCAGTAGCCGTGGATCCTGTTATGTAACAGGCTATGAGCACTCCTTTGTGTGTGGAGTGCTCAACTCAGTGTGTTAGACATGAACCACTGAAAATTTTGGCCGAAAAAATGTTACTATTTCTCCTTAACAGTTTTTATAACTTTTAAAAATTTTATTTCCCACTTAATGGTGTTACAGTGAACTTTTCAAGTGATACTCTAATCTAAATATTTATTTTATTATGCCACACAAAGGATTCAGTATAGAGTTCCAGAGAGTGGGTAGCATAACTGGTAAGTTGATTTGAACAATGGAAATAAGAGCACAGAAGAAGCAGCCTTCTGTTTTCCTATATGATATCCACCCAAAGAAACTTTCTCCTTGAGAATTAATTATTATGAAGCTGGACACTGGAAAGCTTAAGGCTATTTAAATACTTCACATTTGTATATTACTTCACAAAGATAATTTCTTGCCTATCTCCACTATCTTGGGGGAAGTGAAGAGGTTACTTCCAGATAAGTGCTATTTTACGAAACAAGATTTGACTGGAACCATTAGGGAATTAGTCCTTATTGTATATCCAGTCCAGAAGATTGGGCGAGAGATAACAAAATACTTTTATTTCCCAATTCTTGATAAGAAAGCTAAAAGGTCAAGTGCTCAAAACCACACAGTAGAGAAAGACACAAAACTCATTGTTAATCTCTTTTTTTCTGCCTATTCATAATGTCACCCAAGACTTTTAAAAATGTGTTGAGGTCCAATAACATATTGCCATGTTTAATTTACTTTTAGAAACATAATCAGTTGATATAGTGTCTCATTTTCTTGGACTCTTACCAATACCTCAGACCTAGTGAGTCCTTTTTCTCTGTATTTTTGCATATCATTTTTCAGCTATAGGCCACAAGGGATAAAATCTTCATCGTTCTCTATATTACCAATAACTGATCTGAGAGCACAATTTCTTTTAAAGTTAATATAAACTTCTCCCAGTATGCAGTAAAAGGAGTCAAATTTTGAGATAAAAATTGAAACTTTTATTTTAATAAGAACTCAATTATATGCTCCTGTGTTAACTTGCTTTAGAATGTGAACTCTGACAGCAGGGCACATATCCTGACTTTTTGATTAATTTTTACTTATTTCCCAGTATAGACCATATTCACATTTGGGAACTAGGAAACTCCATAAATATTTGAGTAACTAAATGATTGAATCAAACCTAGTGTTATGAGATATTTTTCTTTTACTTGATTTAGATGATTGTGTTCAATCTGTGAGCTACTCTCAGTTAATTTTAATAAACTAGGCTTTTTGTATGTGTACATAAACAAATGCTTGCTCTGTGAGCGTATATGTACATATTGTCATTAGAGTTGTGTAAGATATCTCTGTTTACAGAATAAATTAATAATTAAATACATACATGTTAATAAAGTATTAACTCTTCAGCCCACTTCTATAAAGCCATTCAAAATTTCTCTGACTTTACTGTCAGATTCTCAGCAATTTTTCTCAACTCCTCCAGCCTCCATACGCTTTAAAATTTTTTTTTTTCAACGTTTATTTATTTTTGGGACAGAGAGAGACAGAGCATGAATGGGGGAGGGGCAGAGAGAGAGGGAGACACAGAATCGGAAACAGGCTCCAGGCTCTGAGCCATCAGCCCAGAGCCTGACGCGGGGCTCGAACTCACGGACCGCGAGATTGTGACCTGGCTGAAGTCGGACGCTTAACCGACTGCGCCACCCAGGCGCCCCTATACGCTTTAGCTAAGGGTTGACAAATGTCTAGCCAAATGCTACATATGAACTAAGTGTTTTAAAATGCTTTTTGAATTTTTAAAAATGTAATCCTTTAGGTAAAGTATGTACTTCCCAGTATCACAAGCCATACCGCCTTCTGTTATCTGACACTTGGTGGAGTCACCTACCTGCCCTATAGAGTATAGAGTTTTGAGAGCTCAGTCTTTGTTCTTATCTATTTCTGAGTTGTTGGCCTCTCAGGGGAGTTCAAAACTCTTCTCTTGCTGCTCTGTCCTATTTATACAAGAATAAATCAGGTATTATGCTGGGATTTAGAGCTTTCAGTGAACAAGGGATTAGAGAGAGGTGTCTATTAAGGTAAGGTAGAAAGAGGCCTGATGCAAATACACACACACACACACACACACACACACACACACACACAAATCTAGGTGCAAGGCCTGGCCTAGACCTGCTCTAGATATTAGAGACAGTGTTCTTGGTTCTCGAAGGCTGACTGGTTTTTCTCTTGAACTGATTTTTTTTAAGCAGTTGAAATGGTAGTATGCCCATTGTAGAAATTTAGGGGTGTGCTCAGAGCAAAAGACACTCCAAAGTGCTTCCTTTGTTTTAGGAACAGGCCTCCCTTGGGCCTAGGAAAGGAGTCTAACACAGAGTCCTACAAGTCTTACCATGAAATAGATCTGAATCGTAAGACATCCTACTAGGCATTAAGATCTTATATTTGTTGAGCTTTGGACCTCATCGTTAACAGTCAAGATCAGGTCTCAAATAATCAAAAGTCTGTTCACAGAGATCTTTTTTTTTTTTTTAAGGAAACTGTATATTTCCACATCATAAAATGAAATAACACCATCTTGTTGATATTTCAGCTAACTTAAATAACATGTAATTCCTAGGGGGGGAAATGTTAATATAATGGTACCGTGTAAAGCCATATACAAAACTAGATATTTTGCATCCGAATTATGTTTCAAATAAAAATGCCTCAAGGGATGAGTGGTTATCTTTGTGTAATGGAGTTACAAATTATTTTTCTTTTCTTTCTTTCTTCTCAGTGTTCTTCCAAAGAATTATAATGAGCAGCATTAAATTACTGAAATTTTAGAAACTGAATTATGGGAAAACTAATTTCGAGAACTTAGAGATTCTCTTTTTGTAAATTATTTATTTATTTTTGAGAGACAGAGTCTGTGTGAGATTGAGAGAGAGAGGCAGAGAGGGAAAGAGAGAGAGAATCTTAAGCAGGCTCCTCACTGTCAGGGCAGAGTCCAATGCAGGGCTTAAACTCACAACCCGTGAGATCATGACCTGAACTGAAATAAAAAGTCAGATGCTCAACTGACTGAGCCACCCAGGTGCCCCTACAAATATCTTTATTGTTATAGATGGGTAAGGATAAGTGATTTAAACTGGTTCCCACAGTTTGGAAGCTCCCTCTACACAGAGAAGGGATGACATTACATGCTAATGGCCAAGTAGCTGTTAAGAATCTTAAGCAGAGTGCAAACAAATTTCTAGCAATTAAAATGGTAGGAGTATTATTTTTCAAATAATAAAGACATTAGCAGCCTGTATATACTGCTTAAAACATGCTAGGCTCTACTCTAAGCATTGTCTGAACATCAATTTCTTTAATCCTCTTGACAATCTTCTGAGTTAGTCACAATGTATTTTCCATTTTACAGTAATCTTTCTATCACAGTGACTAGCACATAATAAACACTCAATAAATGGGAGCTTGTTACCACTATGAACTCTTTTTATAATGTATTTAAGAAAGATGAGATCATTTCAACATTCAGAATGGTCCAGGCTTGAATCAGACTTTGCCACTTATTGTTTGGGTGCCTTTGGGCAAGGTAATCCAACTTTTTTTATTTCAGTTTTGTTTGTAAAATAGGAATAATGTCTGCATCATAAGGTTTATGTGAGGATTAAAAATGTGTGTCAGATAATGTATATGATGTGTTTAGTATGGTGCCCTGGTTCGTTGGGAGCCTTCAGTGAATGGCAGTAATGTTAGTCATACAACCCTGTTTTATAAGGTCTTCCCCTGGAGGCCCCTGGGTGCCTCAGTCAGTTAAGCTTCCAACTTCATTTCAGCTCAGGTCATGATCTCAGGGTTGTGAGATCAAGTCCCACCTCGGGCTCTGCACTGAGTGTGGAGCCTGCTTAGATTCTCTCTTTCTCTGTCTGTCTGCCTCTCTCTCCTTCTGCCTCTCTCCTCCACTCACACTATACTCTGTCTCTATAAAATAAAAAATAAATCATGATAAAGGTGTTCTCCTGAAAACCACAAGGTAGGAAACTGCCCTGCAGTTAGGTGGGAGTTGAAAAGACATCAATGACATTATTTCCTTCTCTTTCTATAACATCTTTTAATAGTTCCATAATATGGGGGCACCTGGGTGCTTCAGCCGGTTAAGCGTCCGACTCTTGATCTTGGCTCAGATCAGTCTCAGGTTCATGGGTTTGAGTGATAGATGACTTTTACAGACATGACCCATGACTCTCTTATGCTCTGTTCAACCCTAGCTCCCTACCTGGATCAATACAGAAAGTTTGGAAGGCCTCTGGGGTGGTGGAGTCATTACATTACACAGGACACCCTGTGTCCCTGAACCATTGATTGTGGAAAAATTACCTGAACACTAACCATGGTGTCTATCTAGAGCAGTCAATAATCTTTTTATTGTACTGAGCCATTACATGTTTGGATACATTTATAGCAGTTAGTCTATTATAATTAATATAATAATTCAAAATGACAAAGCATATAAATGGGATTTGCAAATCTTACCTGACCTGTCCATAGTAGTCATTTTTGAAAAAAGAGAGGAATTCATCTTTAGTTGTCTGCCATATGTTAACTTCTATACTTATATTCTTAATGTTTGAAAATGAGGAAGTGGAAATAAAATGTAAGTTAAAGATGAAATGCAGGGGCGCTTGGGTGGTTCGTTCAGTTAAGCCTCCGATGCTTGATCTCAGCTCAGGTCATGATCTCACTGTTTGTGACTTTGAGCCCCACGTCCAGCTACACACTGGCAATGTGGAGCCTGTTTGGGATTCTCTCTTTCCCTCTCTCTCTGCCCCTCTGCTGCTTTCTCTCTCTCTCTCTCTTTCTCTCTCTCTCTCTCTCTCTCTCTCAAAATAAATAAATAAACTTTAAAAAATAGAATTTGAATAAAGTTTCCATTTTCCTTCTGAAATCACTACCTCGATATCTTTCCATCTTGCAAAACAGACCCATAATTCATTTGATGAATTCTTATTATACATTTTGGCATTTTTAAATAATTCTCATAGAGGCAGCAGGATGCAACAGTTAAGAGAACAGGCTTTGGAACCAAACTACCTGGCTCTGCAACTAAATAGCTGTGTGATGTTGGCAAGTTACTTTTCTCTCTAGTCCTTATTTTCTTCAGCAGTTAGCATAACAATGGCAGCTACTTCCTAGAGCTTATGTAAGGATTCAGTGAATTCATATTTATAAAACAGTTGGAAAATTCTCCAACTCTTAGTCATCACTAGATGTCTGCAATAGCTTGTGTGTGAATTAAATGTTAAACAATTCATTCTTTAAAGAGAAATTAAATTTGGTTTGATAGAAATGGGGGGTAAAAATCAAAGGCATTTTTCCAACTTAGTTTTTACAATTCCCTCATGATTTTCTCTGTGTTCCCCAATTAGGCTTCCCTGTACCTTCAGAAATGTTTCAATGACCTTCTGCTTGCCCAACATTTGCCCAACATTCTGCCTTCCTGTTAGTGACCTTCCTGCTCTCTACCCAATACTTATCTATCCTACATTCACTTCAAGCTCTTCCTCTGTTTTCACATAGCTTTCTCTTCTGTGTCTTCATGTCCACATTTCCCATATAATTTATTTTAAGGATACCAGTCACTGGATTAGGGTCCACCTAATTCAGTATAACCTCAACTTGATTACATCTGCAGATGCCCTGTTTATAAAGTCATAGTCAACAAGACACAGGGTTAAGACTTGAACATATCTTTTTGCGAGACATAATTCAACCTACAGCAAGATTTAGTGCCACCTGAAAATATTTTCTGTCTCCTCCAGCCCCTCATGATCACTATGGAAAAGCACGTACTTTTGGTTTTATTTACTTGACAGATTATATCAATTTGCTTTCTAATTTTTACAAAGGGCTTATGAACCTATATATTTTCTGGTAAATTGTATTACAATATTTTAGGCAAAACCTTGGACCATGATATAATTTTTTTGTATTTGTGTACTCTTCTATAGGACAATAAAATGCACATAGTAATGAATAAAAATATTAACGAATAAGTGAAGAAACCTAGTAATGCGAAATTCTTCTAGGGAATAAGTAATAAAGATAAATGGTACATGATTAGAACATGTCAATTTGTAATCTCAGATTTTTTAACTTACGATATGCTTTTGACTAATTATAAAGAGAATTATAAATTTACAAATGAGTATATATGTATTGCCATTATTATAATTAAATTTCATATAAAATCTGGAAAATGTCCCAGTATACATCCGATAACTATGTTCCGTGCTTCAGAAATAAGAGATGCTATTTTGCTTTGCAACAACAAAGAAGGCTTCCCACTGTAAATAAGAATAACACAGGGTGGAATGTTGATCGGACCATTAATTTTTCCTAGAAATTGACATCGCATTACCTTATACTGTTTAACAGTCACAATTCCCAAATCCTGGTAGGAAATATTAGAAATCAATTTCAATTATATAAAAATAATGTTTTAAATTGATATGTCCACAGATGATAATGAGTGTGGAAATTTGACCCAGTCCTGTGGTGAAAATGCCAACTGCACTAACACAGAGGGAAGTTACTACTGTATGTGTGCACCTGGTTTCAGATCCAGCAGTAACCAGGACAGGTTTATCACAAATGATGGAACCCTCTGCATAGGTAAGTTTGACTACCTAACTTAAAATTGGTACCTCTCACTTATTGCTTATTACCTCCAGAGATTAAATAATATTTGAACCAAATTCTGCCAGTCTTTGAGCGTACCCTAGATGTGCAGTACTTTTAGAAATTTCATTAATTCTTTCAGTCTTCTAACACTGTTTAATCAGTTACTATGGAATATTTATCTAAGGATGTAAGAAAAAAAATCAGGGGAGAAAATCAAGCAGTTCGTAAGAAAAAAAAATCATGAAAGTATGAAATCTAGTGTGGTGGCAAACCACAGGATAAATATTTACACTTGAGAATAATATGTTAATTCAAGAAAACTACGATTTGCATGGCAAGATATTGATGCTTTTATAAATATGCACTCTGAGATGGGCTCTACATTTTCTCAGAAAATGTTCAGAAAGGCATTAGTTCTAAAAGACTTGTTCTAGGGGCGCCTGGGTGGCTCAGTCAGTTAAGCGTCCGAGTCTTGATTTCAGCTCAGGTCTCATGGTTGTCAGATCGGGCTCTATGCTGACAGTATGGAGCCGGCTTGGGATTCTCTCCCTTTCTCTGCCCCTCCTCTGCTCTCGCTTTCTGTCTCTCTCAAAATAAATAAATAAACATTTTTTAAAAATAAATAAATAAAAGAATTGTTCTACTGTTTTTAGTATTGTCAGCTGAAAGGTAGTTACACTTAAGATCTGCATTAAGTTTTTCTGAACACTAGAGTCCTATTTAGAAAATCATTTCAGGTTTACTAAAATGTTTTCTGGAATGATGATAATAATTTCAATTAAATCCCTAAGTGAAATATTATTCTGAGTCTGAAGAGAGTATCTAGAAGTTTTTTTTAATGTCCTTCTGTTGTAATTTGGTCATGCATTTGATATATCAGATCCTATAGAATTTGGATTAAAGTCTGAGAAAAAAAAGATTGCTTCGGAAATTCAAAAAGTTGAACAATTTTCAGGGGCAAATTCTCTGGGGCCAAAGACTTTTAACTTTGAAAGTAAGTTGTAAATCATCTTAATCACGGTTTATACAACACTGTCCAATTTACCAACAACTAGTATAACTAATTATGGTTGATACTAATCTGCAAAATGAATACATGAACTGAGACCCTGAGAGTGAAATCACATGGCCAAGAGAAGATATTTTATTAGAACTCATGACTCTATATGCAACGTGGCCAAGGTAATGTGCTGCTTTCACTTTACACAGTTAGCTAAAAGAGAGATACCCAGGCTAATCCACATCACACTAAAGCTTTGCTTAGTTCCCTACTGAGATTCTCCGGAGAAGTCTAGCTATGTTCTTATTAACACATGAGAAGTTAGGAGACAGTGTTCAAAGAAACTTCATCAGTGAAATGTCTCCATCAAAGAAATTATCCTGTCTCATGTACCTGTGGTTCATAACATTTACTCCGCTATATAAACAGAAAAGAGTCTGTTCTCCTCATTTGATCTCTAAGGTAAATGAGGGCTACTTCTGATTCACATGTTTAGGTAAAAGGAGGATTAGAATCACAGTCTTGTATCCGGAAAGCTACAGAAGGCTAAAGCAGGTGGCCATCTACATCTTATGCATTGATCTGAATCTTGCAAGTGCAGAGGATCAAGTTTTGCAAGGGCATAAAAGACTTAAAATATGAGACAATTGAACGATAACTTCACTTTTAGTGTTTGCAGCAAAAAATTTTATTGGAATATAGCTTTACAGTATATTCAGGATATAGTCTATGAAGCTCCCCAGAAAACTTGTAATACCTCACCATTTGATATTCTCAAACCTCTGCTCTTGTTGCTTGTCTTCTTAGAATGTTATGCATATGTGTGTTTTAGCTTTAGTAGTTAAGTTCTAATTACGTAGCTCTGTAAGCTTTACTAGAAAAGTTCCAGTTAGTGAAGAAATATAACTCACAACATCTTAATCACTTAATTTTAACTATGTTCTCCATTCCCTCTTGTCTCTGGAAGACATCTGTCTTTTCATCTGATCATTTTTACTTTTAATATGCTTCAATTCACAAAACGCTGTATTTCTCTGTCTGTTTGTGTTTCTTACAAGTAGAGAATTCCTATATTAGAAAAAAATTGAATCACAGACACAGAGAAAACACATACACACAAAGATGATTGAATGCCAACGTTTCATGGAGGTATAACATATTTGTAATTTATGACTCTTTCTCCCAACACTCATTTATTATTGAGATACTATAGAATGCCCCTAAGTTTTGGCTAATTCCCTTTTTAGCTATTTTAAGCAATCAGTAAACACAAGAACTATATTAAAACCCAGTACCCAATATTGAGTCCTTCAGTTTCTACCTGTTTCATTTGATGGATTATTCACTGAAAAACTCGTTCTCTGGAACATTGTTATTTCTCACCAATTTTGTTGTCCTTAAGGATTAAGCTTTTTTGAGAAGTAGAACAGTTGTATCTTTTTTTTCTCTAGTCCTATAGTAATTTTCATTGTGCACTATGATAATCTTCAGGAGAATTTGAACAGAGAACTATAATTCTGTTTCCTTTTACATTAGTGTATCACCTTGTACTATGTTGCCTCTGATTTGAAAGTTTACCTGATCCTTAAATTTGACATGCCTGGTAATTATAGTCATTAGGAATCTCTAAAAATAAATAATGAAAAACTCCAATTCAGGGCAAGAAAAGACCCAAGCAAAATTCTTTGCCTTTAGTCTATATTCAAATACTATTGGCCACAGATAAGATCATTTTGTTGCAAAAGGATTTGAGGCAGATTTAGTGTCCTGTGTATTTGCCTTCCCCTGTAATTACAGTAAAACAGAATTTCAGATACCTAGCTTCCTCCCAAGAGACCTGGTTCCAGACTTGCATTTCACAAATGGGAAAAAAGAGGCATCCAATAGGAAAGTGGTTCTCCCAAGGCCAAATGAGTAGAACCTAAAAGCTTCACATTTACTAAGTGCTTACGACCAAGCTTGTAATTTTTATGTCGCATTGCCTTGGGTATGCTGATAATTTCAGATTTTTTTATGGCTTTGGATAATATTAACATCCAGTTTTGTCTTCACAAATTACTTTCAATAATTGAACATTTTATCTTTTCTTTGCAGTGTGTGAGTTAAACGTTAGACAAATCAGTTATTGATGAAAACTGTAAGAATCAAAACAATCATATGATCATGTTTTGAAAGAAGATTATGATAAAACACTGTTGGGTTGGCTCATTGTAGACAAGAAAAACAAGCATAACCTCACTAATGAAAAAGTACCAAGTGAATTTTTTGATGTGCAAACCAAGCAAACGATTGTTATGATGTGCTTACGTTTGGCAAAATCACCTTGTTAGTATTAAGCCCAGTGTTAGGTTGGTGGTAGAAAAAGTGGATCAGTTATTAAATATGGTATGCCAATTCTAGCCTGACTGCAATAATTCCAGAGTAGCAATTTAACTCTTATTAAGCTGAGGTGGGGGTTCTTTTCCTCTTTTACATCTCTGGGGAGTACCAAGACATGGCAGTCTAATGAGACACTCATTATCAATCTGCTTTCTCCAAACTTACATCTTCACAGGGCTCCTGCTATTAAGAAAACATGCAGCCTGAATAGAATCACTGGGCCTATTATATCTTGGGCACTAGTTCAAAACACTTTCATGTCCATTTCCTCATTTGTTTTAAAAAAGAACTCTTTTGAAGTAAAAGGTATTTTTTAGGGTATTACCCAAAGTCACAAAACTAATGAGTATTACAGCTAGAATTTGAGTTAAGATCCTCTGCAGGGCCTTTACCTGTAAGAAGGAACACATAGTGATTTGATTAGATCTCAGCTAATGAGGCCCTGCAAGAGAATGCTAGAGAAGTTAGTGTAGGTCTTACTGCAAAATATCACGTTCATTTTGGTAAACCAGTTGCATCTTATTTGGGCATGGCATACTCTCAATATCTGATGATTCTCTCTACATTACTAGGTAGCAAGGGGCGTAGAGGGATATCCTGACACTAGTAGAAGCTTTTTGACTAGTCTGGTACATAGCCAGTTGTCACACACTCCATTATTAGGTTAGATTCAATAAACTCTACTACCAAGGCACAGAGTGAGAAGGATATCAAATTCAGCCAACTGCACTTCCACATTTGAGTAAATAAGTTATAAAAACAAAATGTATAAGCAAGAAAAGTATAAATAATTTGGAAAACAGTCCTTTAATGGGATGATTAAGATTCTTAAAGGATTACTTTGGTAGGTTAATTAATATTCTTGTATAACATTTGGAGTCAGAATATGAAAATTTTCATAATGTTAATTTTGAATGCTGGTCTCCCAAGCTACTACCTCCTTATTATTTTTGATTACTATTTTGTCACTTGCTGAACTCAGAGCTTGAAATACCCTACATGATCCAAGGCTGACATTCTGGGATGATAACTAGCAAAGTGAGTGGTGGTAGAAAGGCTTGAACTAGAGTGGAGACCCCAAGAAGCACCACAGGCATGGAGGATGCACAGGGAAAAACTGAAACACCGTCAGTTACAAACACCAACGTTATATATACCTGTGTCCAAAATGCACAAGAGAGGGTGGAAATTGAGTTTGCAAAGATTTCCATGTTGCTTAGACATTGGGTTTGGGACAAAGTTGCCAAGAAGAGTTGCACCTTTAAATAATTTTAAAATTAAGAGAAATCAATACCTCATTTCCTGTTAGCCATATAAGTCATCTAAAAATATGAAACATGGGCATGGGGTGCCTGGGTGGCTCAGTCGGTTAAGTGTTTGACTTCAGCTCAGGTCATGATCTCATGGCTTGTGAGTCAGGGTCCCACTTCGGGCTCTGTGCTGACAGTTCAGAGCCTGGAGCTTGCTTCGGATTCGTCTCCTTCTCTCTCTCTGCCCCTCCCCTGCTCACACTATCTCTCTGTCTCTCTCTCTGTCTCTCTGTCTCTCTTGAAAGTAAGTAAACATTAAAAAAATTAAAAACATAAAATAAAATAAAAATATATAACATGGGCATTCAGAGAACCTAAGTTTCTTATTCATGAAATAAATGATTCTATCTATGATATCACATGGGTCTGTCACATCTTCATTGGGGTGTTATCCTATTTGGATACAGTACATGCTACTTCTTCAGCCATGATCCAGAAAGAACTACTCTTTAGTTTTCTTATACATGTTTTTTTCACTTCATTGATGTCATTAAAAATAATAACGCTAGTCTGCACTTCCACCTGGCTTCTTTTCTTTACCCTAACCTGGAATCCTTTAGTGGATGGTTCACTAAATCTTAAGAGTCAACCTGCTTTTGCTCATCTCCTACTTTATTTTCTGTCTTTGTGTGTGTGTGTGTGTGTGTGTGTGTGTGTGTGTGTGTGTGTGTAGAGCGGCAGTCTTTAAACACACATACGCAGAAATGAGAGGAAGAGCTTGAGGGTACCAGGACGATATTCCTGTTTCTTTAAAGGTAGTATACTTGGATTCCTGGGTCATACAGATTATGAATATACAGACTTGACAGAAGAATTAGGAGTTTCTCATCCTTTTTTTTTCAGGCCTGTGAATTGTCTTAATTCTAAGACCATTGCCTTTCTGGCTAATGGAAGTTTCTTCAAGAACTGCCGGGAGGCTTACTGTCAGTTCCAGTTTTGGGTGGTTCAATTTTTAATGGTATCCTGTCCCTTCATTACATTTTGGAAGTGAGAAGTTAGGATCAGCTACTTTTAAGATAACTAGCTAGATGGCTTTTTAAATTGGACTGTAATTACTACCCCCCCCCCCTTTTTTTATGACAAACAGTATTGTGGCACTCTATTAGTTTTTTTTAATCAAATTTTATACTCAAGATTACAGGCTTATTCATTAATCTAACATAGAGTATCTCTAAGATGTCAGAGCCAGGCTGAGAACTCAAAAATCTTTGCATTAGTTTAAGGTAATGATTTGGACTCTTCAGTTCCTTGGAAGCATTCCCTATTGGAACTCTGCCTACTGGCAGACTATTTATACTGCATTTATAACTTCAAGACATATTTCACTGCAGTATGTAAAATTTTAAATTAAGAATATAAATTATGTGAGTTTAAAACCTAACATTTTTATTGTGACTTTGATATATGGCTACTGAAAATCTAAGACTTAATTCTGCACAATTTGTTCCTTTATCTATGATGACTGTGTATTAAGAATCATAGTAAACTATAACTTGGACAAAATTAATAAATAAGTTGTGGTAAAATTTTAAAGGAGTCACATCACACATTCTGCTAATTTTTAGGATAACTTACTTGCAAACAAGAAGCTTTGGAAAGAAAGTGGGCTCTTCTTTTTTATCCTCCAGATTACCCTAAACTGAGTTTAGCATAATACTAGAAAACAAAGAATTTTTGATGTATTTTAAAAATTGGTTCTTTATTAAATTAGGACAGTGTTAAAATTGTCAATGATAGAAATTCATTTAATGGCTTTGGGGATGACTCATTCTTTTCAGAAAATAATTCAAGAGTTTGGTTGTTCCATGAAAGGCGGTTTTTAATACACTTTCAAAATGGATTGGCCAAATCAGGGTTTAAAAAAATGATATGCAGCTCTTTGCTCTGTCATTCTGCAAATGATGGGATTTTCATTGCTTTCCTGTAAAATTTGATATGAAATCATTAACCATACCTAATATTGTATCAGCAAGGTAGCAACTGTGTAAGTACTAAATAAAAATTTAATTTTTTAAATATTTCCAGATATAGATGAGTGCAGTGGACCAGCTGCCTGTGGTGATCATGCAGTATGTGAAAACGTGGATGGTGGGTATAATTGCTCCTGCAAGGAAGGTTATCAGACATCCACAGGAAAATCTCAGTTCACGCCTAATGATGGCACTTACTGCCAAGGTAAATTATACGATGAAATTTTATGTATTATCGAAGAACTGTATAAAATATAATACTGCACAGTAGTGAAGTATACAAAGAACTGCATCTTCTAAGAAATATTCCAGTATTCCTTTATTGTCTATAAAATGAAATAAGAAAAGCTATTGCTTTATTTAATGGAAGAGGTACACCATATGTTTCACGTAGTTAACATACTTTGTTCTGTAGGGTGACTACAATCTTCCATTTTGCCATAAAATATTGTGTATTTTATTGAGTAAAAATAAAGAATAGATAGAAATAAATAAGGAAAAATAAATGAATGCAATGAAAATAAACACTGTATTTTATTATGAGTAAGATTCTTTAAATAATGAAAAGTAAATAAATGTTAATGAAAAAACAAAAAATGAAAACAGAACTCAAGTGTTAAGAATGTGTTTTTAATATTTAAATAAGGGAGCAAAGTTATTACAATTAATATAGGCATCTTAGGAAAAAAGTATTTTTAAACATTTACTATATACTCTTTTTTTCTTCTGCAGAAAATGTGAGTGCAGACTGCCATCTAGATAATGCCTGTATTGCTGCAAATATTGATAAGATGTTAACAAAAGTAAGTAAACTAGTTGTATTAAGAATTTATTATATTTTGACATTTTGGTTCCAGTTAAAATCCTTCCTGCATCACATGTAAAAAAGATTAACAATCAGGGGCACCTGGGTGGCTCAGTCAGTTAAGCATCCAACTCTTGATTTCAGCTCAGGTCATGATCTCACAGTTCGTGAGATCAAATCCCGTATCAGGATCCATGCGGACAGTGTGGAGCCTGCTTGGGGCTCTCTCTGTCCCTCTCTCTCTTTCCCTTCCCTGCACTAGCACTCTCTATCAAATAAATAAACATTAAAAAAAAAGTAACAACCAGTTGATCTTCTTGTATTTACGTATAGAGATTTAAATAATTTGTTTGAGTCATAGAAAGGAGCAATTCAAAAATCCCCAAAGCATTGAAGACTTTTAGATATTTAACATATATTACTTTTTCACTATTAGTATACTGGAAAAAAAATTTTAACATACAAAAAAAGTTGATGAATAAAATAGTAAAAACACACTTTGACCCCAGGCCCATTCCCACATTCTAAGAAGACATAATGAATGCAACTAGGTTTTGTACTTCAAAGGAAATATTTCAAAGAGTAAATAAAGTAGGACATTCACAAAATTATTGTCATGTGATTGAAAGTGTGACTCTCAACATGATTAACAATCAACTAAAAGCAAATTTCCAATATATCACATTGTAAAGAATTTTCTCGGGTTGATTAAAATCTAATTCAAATTAAGTTATAATTTATCAGAACTTTTAAAAGCTAATGTTTAAAGGTTATTAATTCAAGCATGCAGTTTCTTTTCTACAGTAATTTCTGTGCTTTTTATTTGGTCATCCTTTGTAAATAGTTTCAAATTTTAGTGCTGCCTGTGATGGTTTAGGTGTAGTCTGATAACTTACTAATACATAGCACAAGAAAAATAAACTTAGAATAAATTTGCCATTCTTGAAAAGCTCTAGTACTACTCTAATTTGGTTTCTTTTCTCTGGACTCATTTTTGTACAGATTAGACACATAAAAGAACCTGTGGCTCTACTACAAGAAGTCTATAGAAATTCTGTGAAAGATCTTTCACCGATGGATATAATTACATATATAGAAATATTAGCTGAATCATCCCCATTACTGGGTGACATGAATAGCACTAATTCAACCAAGGACACTCCTTCTAATTCAACTCTTACTGTAAGTATATTGAGCTTTAACTCAATATAACTGAGCTTTAAACTTTCCCTTACATCTGTGATTCATGTAAGACTCCAACATTTTTTTAAAAGACACACTATTTTTTTTCTAACAGGAATTTGTAAAAACTGTGAATAATTTTGTTCAAAAGGACACATTTATCGTTTGGGACAAGTTACCTACGAATCGTAGAAGAACTCATCTTACAAAACTGATGCATGCTACTGAACAGGCTACCTTAAGGATAGCTCAGAACTTCCAAAAGACCACTCAGTTCGATACTAATTCAAGTGATATAGGTAAGAAGCCAAGGTCAATTTCAAAACAATGGTGTTTCCCAAACAAGCCATTCTAAAAAGGGAATGTATTTAAAATACTGCTAATTGGGGGGGCCTGGGTGGCTCAGTCAGTTAAGCGGCCGACTTTGGCTCAGGTCATGATCTCGCGGTCCGTGAGTTCGAGCCCCGCGTCGGGCTCTGGGCTGACAGCTCAGAGCCTGGAGCCTGTTTCAGATTCTATGTCTCCCTCTCTCTCTGACCCTCCCCCATTCATGCTCTGTCTCACTCTGTCTCAAAAGTAAATAAACCTTAAAAAAAATTATAAAAAAAAAAAATACTGCTAATTGAATTGGCAGCTGTTTGATCAATGCAGAAGCTAATGGCAATGCACATTGCAAGAGTAATATGAATGAAGTATGAATCAAAAGGATGGGTACCTAACCATTGCCTCCTTCGTACCTTCTGCACCTTATCCTATTCCTGAGCTATTTAGCATTTAAATGCTCAGAGTACAGTACTCCCTTGTCATTTTGAGTTAGTCATCTCAGGACTTCTTAGGGTCTACCTTGACCAAAGACAGTTCTAGACAGATTTTCTGATATGAAACAATCAACATAGCAAACTAGAACGTTTCCTCCTTCATGCAATCTCGTACTTAGAACATTCAGAATCTTGAATCAAATTGAAGATGCCTATAACGTTGTTCTGAGGAAACAAAGTATATTTTCTGATAATCATTGCATTCATCTATATTGTATTGTCTGGGAGACATCTTGCTGTGCAACAGCAGGTAAGCAAAAATCACTCTGTTATATCATGACTTACCACTTACTCAAAATTAAAGTAGCAAGCTTTATGACTAATATATAGGAGCCTTGCATTTCTGTGATGTTCTCGCATAAAAAAGGTGAACTACCCCAGGTAAAGAAATTATCACTCGAGAATTTAACTCAATCACTCTCCATATAGTAAATTATAGATACCGTCCTCTATACCATTGTGGTTGCTTATCTTTGATTTAGTAATTATAGTTTATAGCTCCCTGGTGTACATACATATTTTGTCTTTCATTTAATTCAATAAAGATTAAATTAAACCATGAGTGCTATGGTGAAATTAGAACGTTAAAACTTGAGTTAGATTTTTAGATATAAACTACAAGGTCCAGGCATGTTCAGAATGTGTTCATTCTACCTACCATAAAAAAAGTTGAAATACAATAATGATGGATAACAATGTTCCAAACTAAATGAATACACTGATTAAACTAATTTCAGAGAATTTATGATTTTCATGATTTTGTTTCAGCTCTCAAAGCTTTCTGTTTTGATTCAAATCACATGAAATATATTCATCCCCATATGAATGTGGATGGAGATTATATAAAGATATTTCCAAAGAGAAAAGCTGCATATGATTCATATGGTAAGACTTTGATAGTCTTGTATTCAATGTCAGTGATTTGCAATAAATACTTATCATGCCTTTGATTATATCATATATACCCATGTGATTTCTTATAGAAAATATTTGATGTTTCTATACAGAATTTCTGTATTTGTACTTGAGATTTTCATTCTGATATAAATACGTGGTGAGAATTTTAGCTGCCAGTATCTATATCCATCTTGTGTTATGCCCAATCTCTGAAACTGTCTGATATTGTTGAAATTCTAATGAAATATATAAAGGAACTGTCATTTCATTCCTTGCTTCTCATCAGTCATAGGTGCTATAATTTGCATAGAATTCTTTTAATATTTCTTCTTCAGCAATCCTTCATATTCCTCATTGGGAGACTGAATTTGTGAGTGTGTGAGGAAGACAAATAATGTTCAGAAAGACAGAAAGTTATTGTTTCGGCTTGGATTTCTTTCCCACTTGTCATTTCTTGGTCTTTGTACAGTAAACTTTTCAACTGGCAGGCTTTCTTAGGAAATGGAATCAGAAAATGCCAGTACCAGCAGGTGACTTGATGATTATCTAACTTAATTTCCTCATTTTATGGTTACTAGAGCAAAGGCACAATGAAGTTAATGGATTTGTCTCCATGCACATCAACAAACAATACAGAACCAGTACTAGTAGGGAGGAAGTTAACAAAGAAATCAACCCTGACCAGCTTATCTTTGTCACCTAACCAAAGGCAAGCAAGCAGCTATTTTAACCATTTATCTGCTCTCTTAATGCAACGCACTTAGGAAAAAAAAAAAATCTCTGCCAATAGAAGAATTGTTTTTGTTTTCATATAGGTCAAAATATAGTACCTAGAAAAGACATGAATTATAATAGCTTCTCAAAGAATATGTGGGTGGTCATAAGTATAAATGAAAAGCATATTTAATAACACACATATGGTTTTTTATAGACATCATTTCATAAATGGATGTGTCTTTATTTTTTTAACATTCTGCACATTCATTCTCAGAAGAATATCTTTTAAAAAAATTTGTATGACACTAATATGGGATTTTTTCCTAATCTGTTGATATTATCCTCTTTTTTTTTTCTTGTCATTTTTATACAATAGTAAGACACGGAAGGTCACAAAACAAAGAAAAAATAACTAGGCCATGCTACCATTGAACTCAAGGCTCTTACCCTATTACATCATATTCTAATTCACCAAGCACACATATAATTTTTAGGAGCAAATCCAAAGACTGTGTTAACTGTTGAAATTTCAAAAACAATTTGAGTAATGTTTAAAAGTTGAGAATAAAGCCATTGACAATATTTATTATAGTGACAGATGATGAAATTGTCACGGAATTAATATCTCGAAGAGATCCTATCTGAATGTATGATAGCTTTGTTATATTTGAAGATCACACATGCAAACTCTGACACTTGAAAGAGACCATAATATCAGCTCTCAACAAAGCACGAGGAGAAAATTTGATCTCCTTAAGGGCTGTATCTTAAAAATAAGGGCAAGTCTAACAAACTGATAAAACCTGCTTTATGATGTCTACATGTGATGATTCATTTACCGATAAAAACCCATTAGTAAAACACAGGCTTCAAGTTAAAATCTGCATAGTGTCATTCATAGGAAAATAAGGAAGGTTTATGGAGAAACAGGTAGATTTTTAATCTTTTTTATAGGCTGAATTTTAGTTCCTGTCATTAGTAAATAAACTCCTCATTTACTGAATGAAGGTACATACCTGATAAAGGACTTAAAAGCTAGATCAGGCCGAGATTTAGTGTGAAATCTCTAAGAATTAGAAGAGGTTCAGATGAGGAGAATGGACAGATACTGAAACAGTACTCAGAACAGAGGTAACAAGGGATTTGGAAGCATTCTATGCAGCAAGAATCACATTTTACCCAAAGTCAAAAATTAATGTTAAATATTTTCCTTGAGAAAGGAAAGGAGTGATTAACAGACTTTAAAAACCCATCTTACCTTTTCGGGGCTTCATTTGGTTTTGGACCACCTCCTACTGCAACTTCTGAGAAGTCACTGCAACATGAAAGGGTCATCCACCAGACAGGGTCAAGTTGACCTCAGAGGTTTTCAGATCCTGCTTCAGGCCCTGGTCAGTCTACAGCAAAGGCTGGACTAGTTGATATCACTCGGAGTCCTCATGATGTCACTAGCCCAACCATGTGAGACTACTTCATTTCTTTCTTTCATATAAGTTTTCTTAAGCTGACCGTTCAAGAAAATACTCTTACCTAATACACATAGATTTCAGCAACCTCTTAGCAATGTTTCTTCTCTTGTGATACCTTTTTAGATAAGATAGAAAACATGAATCATGATATATTTTGGCAATGTCTAGCTCACATACCCATAGCAATATCCAAAAATATTATTCATTAATGTGATATTGTGATGTGGAAGGACTCAGGTTTGTATCACGGTTCTTTGTTTTTTGTTTTTTGTGTTTTTTTTAATTAACCTTGTTTCAAAGTCTATTCCCAGGCTTCTTCAGCTTCATTAGCTGCAAAGAGTGAATTGTGTATAAACAAACACTGAAAATAGTTGTGGTATCCAAGGGGCTCAGGCTTAAATATATTAGAGATCTAGATTTTATCAGATCTGTGAACAAAATTTTAAAAAGCAGTCATAATATAAAATAGCTCCCAGGGCACCTGGGTGGCTCAGTCATTTAAGCGTCTGACTTGATTTTGGCTCAGGTCATAATCTCGAGGTCTGTGAGTCTGAGCCCCACATTAGGCTGTGTCAGCACAGAGCCTGCTTGGGATTCTGTCTCCCTCTCTCTCTGCCCCTTCCCAACTTGCTCTCTCCCAAAATAAATAAAAATAAACTTAAAGAAAAAAGATTGAAAAGGCAGCTCCTAATAACTTCTTCAAGTTTTATCTTCTTCAGAAGTTGACTCAGTTCAGTTTGCTTCATTCTTGGAAGCTTCATGAAAGTTCTCCACAAGATCTGGAAATTCTCCTCCTCATCCTCTCCAGTAGCAAATGGTACTTCTCCAGCCACAGACTGTGTGGGCAGAGCTTCAGCCAGTCTTCTTAAACTAGTCAGACTGTCTGCACCAAGTTGGTTTAACACACTGGGTTAGATTTCTGTCAGCTGCTTCATCTCATTGTGGCCTGTGATGGTGAAAGTGTTTGCTGCCAGGGATGCCTGAACTTTAGGCTTGTTAAAGTGGATCACTGTTCCTTGGTTTGTGAACATTTTCACTTCTTCAGTACCAGAGGCATTGTTTACCCCTAACTTCTTTAAGGAGAACTGAAGTGTTTTATCATCTGCTGTTGCCCTTCTGTGAACCACCTTCTTTAAGTAAGCAGTTCCTCTCCCAGTGCACAGATGGACAGTTTGGCAAGTGTCTCCTGGTTCATGATACTTTCTTTCATCTTATTGGAGTGGAAATGGCACAGCATGGGGGTCTAGGGTTGACACTCGGGGGTCTCGGGAAGACCGACTGAGATTAGGTGCACATACATGGAGATCCAAGATGGCAGCTAGAGGGCACAGTTCTTTGGGTTTTTGGGCGATGTAATCAACATTTGTATTTATGGTTTTGATTGATTGATGCCTGTCACATTATTTGCTGGTGTCACAAATTTGAGGGAACAGATACAGAGTTCTTTGTAAGTTGTCCAGTAATCTAAAGCCAAAACATAATGTTCCTAGTTAATAAATATAACAATAATCATATTACTATAGTGTGTTAAATTTTACAGAAGCCTCATGTGTCATTTGATTTGTCTCCACCTTAGCCTAGTAAGTAGCTAGGGTGAGTATTACTATCATCATTTTATAAGTGAGGAAGCTGAAGTTCAAAGCAGTTCATCCATAGCCACACAAGTAGGAGCCATGACTGAAACCAGAACTTTTGATTCCAAGAGTAAATTCAGAATGCAAAGTTCTAAATTTAGTATCCATAATTCTGTGCAACAAATAGAGGAGGTGTATGATCTAAGTGGCAAGAGGAATTTTGAAAAGATAATAGATCTAGATTTTGAGTTGTTCACACACTTAATATCAGTAATAATGAGCTGCTTCAAAAACCAAGACAATGTGAGATCCATTAATATAGGTGCACTGTCTAAGCTAAAGGGAAGATAGTCACATGATAATCTGTACTGATAAGGTTACATTTTTAGTACTGGGTTATATGCGGGTCTCCTATGCATTTGGAGAGTGTCAAAGGGCACAGATAAATGGCTGCCTGGCAAGGCAATAAATTTCCTGCCTTGAGACTGCATAACTGTATGTCATCAATATTAAGTAGGAAACATTTCAGAGGGCATGAGGTGGAACTCAGTGGCATGTGACAACTTGTTTAATTCTAAAGTTCCTGAATACTCTTAAATCAGTGATAACTTTTTTCCACTGTCTAATTCCTATATTTGCATAGCAAAGATAAAAAAAAATTTACCTTTTAAGTGAATGCATCTCACATCTTTGTTCTTAGGAGTTGGATATACATTTATCTAGGACTGTTTTTCTCCTAAATATAGCTTGTGCAAAGGGGATGTTATAGTCCATGATCAGTTTCAGAATCATAGAGGTCAGAGAATATGTCTTAATATGATTTGATTATATAGACATGGACTTACTATGACCAATGTATTGGTGTCTAGGTATTTGTACGACTGCCTTAGAGTAAACATTTGGACTGTTAAATTTTTACGTTTGAGAGCTTAAATATATATATGTATATATTTATAAGAATTTCACTAAATCCACTTATTTGATTGATAGGCAACGTTGCAGTTACATTTTTATATTATAAGAGTATTGGTCCCTTGTTTTCATCATCTGACAACTTCTTATTGGAACCTCAAAGTTATGATAATTCTGAAGAGGAAGAAAGAGTTGTTTCTTCAGTGATTTCAGTCTCTATTAGCTCGAACCCACCCACACTGTATGAACTTGAACAAATAACATTTACATTAAGTCACATAAAGGTAAGCTGTTTTTCTGGTGACTTCTGGTTATGATTGTGAAACATTCGAAGTGAGCGTTTTTGTTGTGTCACTTTAATTATATGTGAATTCTTCAATTTAAAAATTGAAATAAAAGAGTAAAGTAATTTCAACTCATTTTTCTATAAAATAGGTTTTTACTTTCAGTGCTCTCTAAACTTTCTAATAAATATCAAGGAATTTTACACATTTGATTCTCTGAAATTAAGCTATATTTTATTTTTATTTTTAATTACATCATTCACTTTGGAAGTGTCTGTACCTTTTATGAATGAGTTATAAAAAACGTATCAAAGAGATAAATGTCATTTGTGCAATGACAGAGATGTTTGATTAATAATTGCCATTTGAAATAATAATTGCTGCAGGGATTTAGATGCTGATTACAATAAAATCACAGAGACGTTTACAATATTTCATAAAGAAATTAGCTGAGACCACTTTGCTCTTTAATTGTTATTCTAAATCTTTTTGAAGCTCCAAAAATTAAAATTCTACTATAATAAACATTAGAAAGAACTAAATAGTTTTTTTTTTATATACCTAAAAATAAATGAGGAAACTAAAGATTATAGATTACTCACTGCTTTTTTACAGTTGATGGTTTCTTGGACTTTCAATAGAATTTCAGTCCTAGTACCTGAATAAGGTACCTTTAATGCTCCATTTGAAGAGTCTTGAAGCTAGACAGTTGTATTTGCATATAATAAAAGAACATATATGCTTACATACAATACAAATGTGTCACTATAAGTAAAGACATCTAATGTAGAAAGAAACTAAATGTATAGAAAATACAAGAAAATAGTAGCTCAAACCTAAACATTGGTAGGCATTATGTTCAGTGCAAAAGAAGATGTGAAATGTTTTAAGAATGGAAACGAAACTTAGATATTTTCAGATGCTAAATGACCTTTAGACACTAGAAACAAAACATTGTTCTTTCACATAGTCTGATGGTTTTTCTGCAGTTTTTACTAGTAGAATGTTTTGGCAGCTGAAGAGATGACAAGGACAACTCAGTCACCAATCTCTGATACAATGACAAAATAAAACACAACACACATTTAAATAAAAATTCTTCACCAAAACCAATGGGAAAATTGATTGTCCTTAATCTTCCTCTGTGTTCAAATTTTTTATCCATTCAAATTAATGACCACTATGAAATTTTATCACTTTCTTTGGACAACACATTCACTAATTCATGGTTTCCCTCTTTCTTAGAATAAAATTTGGATCCTATCTTTTCCCTAAAAAAAAAAAAAAAGAAGCTATCTCCTATATAACAGCTTCAGTTTCCTGATTCCCTGAGAATTTATTTGCAATTTCACCAATTAGTATACACTTCTCCATTACCTCAAAGGAATATTAAAAGTAGTTGTCATAATAGTATTATGTTATGCTTACTTAATATAAGTATATGGTAAAGAAAACTCTATTTACTAAACAACCATCCTGTAGCCTATGTGATCAGACCCTATCTCTGATCTTGTCTTCAGCTGATCCTTATCTCATTCACTATACCCTAACTACCCTGTCATCTAGATGGTTCTGGAAGATTCCTATTCAGTCTTAACTCAAAGCTTTTTCATTTTCCATTCCAGCTGGAACCCTGTGTTCCCAAGTCTTCGGGGTTTACTCTCTCTAACTTCATTGAGGTATTTGCTTTAACATCATCTCCTAAGACCTCCTCAGACCAACCCCAACTACTTTTTTTTTTCCTTTGTTTGGTTTATTTTTCTTGTTTAATCATTTCTCATCTCATGAGAATATAAAATCAACAACACAAATACTTTTACTGTTTTGTTCAATACTTTATTTCTAGTACTTGGGTCAGTGACTAATATCTAGTATATAACCAATAAACTTTTATTAAATGAAGATTGCATGATAATTATGTGTCATGCACTATTCTAAATGATCTCTTTGGATAATAAGTAATTCTCACAACAACTTTTGTGACACAGGAATTGATAAAATGTAGCACTGTTGCAGTAACTTCAGTCCTTCCACATAACAATGACATTCATTTATTAGCATTGATTTTATACTTTACTTTTAGGCAAGGTGTTAATTATATTGACATACAAAATGGTATATTAAATATGACAAATGTGATACTAGATGTATAATTTTTTCTCTTTTTTCCATCAGTAAAATGTCTCTTTTTCAGACCACAGATAAGTATAGGAGTCAGTGTGCATTTTGGAACTACTCACCTGACACCATGAATGGCAGCTGGTCTTCAGTGGGTTGTGAGCTGACATACTCAAATGAGACCCATACCTCATGCCGCTGTAACCACCTGACACATTTTGCAATTTTGATGTCTTCTGGTCCTTCCATTGTAAGATAATTTTCTGATCCATATTTATAAACCTGCCTATTTCCTTCTTTTTTCTTGGTTATTTCAGGAAAGAGAATTGATTTTTTGTGTTTCTTTGAGTGTAAATATCATATTTAGTTAATTGATAAAGCCCCAACATTATCTTTTTTTTAATCTTTGCTTTCTTACCTACCATAACCTAAAAAAGTCTAGGACTTATCCAGTCTATAATAGCTAGTAGACTGTATGTTAAATATCTCTCCATTGACTCTTATGTTGCTTTTGATGGGGTGTCAGGGAGAGGGGAAAATGGGTGATGGGCTTTGAGGAGGGCACTTGTTGGGATGAGCACTGGGTGTTGTGTGTAACCGATGAACCACGGAATCTACCCCCAAAAACCAAGAGCACACTTTACACACTGCGTGTTAGCCAATTTGACAATAAATTATATAAATAAATAAATAAATAAATAAATAAATAAATAAATAAATAAGAAAGACATGAAAAAACCATTTACATATTTAAATGTATCACGGTTTTTAAGGGCCTTTGCTTTTGTCTCAAAAGTTTATTTTTACCGAGTACAAATTAGGTAAAAATATTTGACATCTGGTCAATAAGTATTAGCATATTTATAACTAATGCAACGTTTTAATAATGTAGAAGCCTACAAGATTTTTAAACATGAAAATCTCTCTACAGTGAAAAGCTTCATGCTATGTATTTCATATCATTAATATCTTTCTTTTACATTATATAATTTCTTATTTTATATCTCTGTATCATAATTATCATTAAATATCAGGTTAGTTTCTACGTCTATCGAGAATCCATCAAATATATAAAGTGGCCAAATAGATCTACCTCACCATGTCAGTTATAAAGACTTTTTTTCCTGAATGTTAAGTGAGAAAAGAAGCCTCTACTCTGTATATAGAATATAAATATTCATCTGGCTAGAATAAAACCAACTTTTCTCATTTCAAAATCTTTCAGCTTTACTATTTTGATGTTCTATATATTCAGTATTTCTGATACCTTTGTTTAATGTGTTTTAGATGAATTGCTGCATAGAAATAAGACTTGTTATTACCATTGATAAATCTGTTTTAATTAACCATTTTCACATTACAATAATGAATTGCCTTTCTAATATCATGAAACTGATGACGATAACATTGTTAAACCATGTACTAATATACACTGTGCCCAGAAAAAAATCACTAATTACAGAACTTTTAAAGTGCTACATGATTTATATCATATTTCTCTGAATATTGAGAATTTTCAAAGGTACAAAATTTTTCTCATCTAAATGCACATTTGTATTTTTACATTTTATGAACATTTTGATTAATGTTACACCAAAAAGAAAGTTCATTATATGTTGTAGTTCCTTTGACAAGTTACTGAGTTATTCTCTTAACAGCTTTATTATTATTTTCCCTTAGGGTATTAAAGATTATAATATTCTTACAAGGATCACTCAACTAGGAATAATTATTTCACTGATTTGCCTTGCCATATGCATTTTTACCTTCTGGTTCTTCAGTGAAATTCAAAGCACCAGAACGACCATTCACAAAAATCTCTGCTGTAACCTATTCCTTGCTGAACTTGTTTTTCTGGTTGGGATCAATACAAATACTAATAAGGTATGTAGATCTCTCTCAGTCTATTTTTTTTTTCTAATTTTTTTCCCTAAATATACATGTCATAAAATCATGAATTGTAATTAAGAGCTTAATGAGCAAACATAGTATATATTTTGTTCCTAAGTGTTTTCTAAGTTTGCTAATGTTAACATAACTAAAACCTGCCTGTGAATTTCATTAGGCACAGTGTCCCTTGTTAGGATGAACCATTGGGACAAGTGAAAACTTTGCTACAAACTGAAGAAATAACCTTTTGGTTTGTTTTTTGGTTTGTTTGTTTTGCTGTGTTTTTACCTGGGCATTAAACAAAGGCAGAAGGGACAGAGCGAGAATTGGAAATTAAAAGTTTATCTTAACATAAAAGCAGCTGGGTTCATAGGTTGAGCTATGACAAATAGGCTCCACCTAGTCATTACACTTTCCTAACAACCTCTTTCCCACCATTATTGATCTAGGGCCTTACCAGTTTCTATATTGTATTAGTCTGAGTCCTCCTAGGAGCAGGCGTTAAAATGGGATTAAACGGGGTGCCTGGGTGGCTCAGTCGGTTAAGCGGCTGAGTTCGGCTCAGGTCACGATCTCAGGATCCGTGAGTTCCAGCCCCGCGTCGGGCTCTATGCTGACAGCTCAGAGCCTGGAGCCTGCTTCAGATTCTGTGTCTCCCTCTCTCTCTGCCCCTCCCCTGTTCATGCTCTGTCTCTCTCTGTCTCAAAAATAAATAAACGTTAAAAAAAAAAATTAAAAAAAAATGGGATTAAACATGCAGTAAATTAATTAGGCAGAATGGCTGAGAGATAATGGGAAGAGAGAGACTGGAGAGTCATCAGACCAAGACGCAAGTGAGTATCTGCATGAGAAGATGTGTAAAGGAAAGAAGGAAGGAAGGACAAGTAGGTGGAAGTGTTTGACACAGCAGTGCACTTTTCAGGAAAGTTCAGCATGGTTGTCAAGGAGTCCTTTGAGAAGACCTTGAGTCAAATCTGTGTCTCAAGAAGAGGAAGGTCTTAGTAGCAGCAGCCTATGGGAAACATGAACAGGGCAATGTCTTTCCTAGTGCAGCTTCTGGAGCTCTAGGTCAATTGCCCTCCCTGCAAGTGGAGATTGGAGAAGTGCATTCTCATGGCCACAAAACACTCAATTGTCTCCACATCGCCATCCTTGTAGAAATCTTTCAAGTATTGACACTAACCCCTAGATATCAAGGTTTTCTTCAGAAGTAGATACCACCAAACATCTATCTTAAATAGTATACACTAGACTATAAACTTCATAACTGTTTTTGTTGTTGTTGTTTTGCAGTGGTGCTCCCAACACCTGCCAATTTTATATACCACTCACTATCCTCCAATGCCTTATTTTTCCTTCAGTTTCATCCCCCCATTATCCTTTCCCTAAAACTATTCCTTAGAGTATTTTCAATTCTGTTTCACTTATCAAGTTTTTCTCCTTACTAAGCCATAGTTTAATCTCAATTCCTCACTAAAGTAGCTCCCAAATTTTGATTACCAGTGACCTCTCTGTTCCCAACTTTATATAGTACCCCCTAATATATTTTGTATATAATCTCATTATGCTTGGATTATACTCCTTTTTATTAAGTGCAATAGGTATGTAAGTGTGAATTATATTCCTTTTCCAGCAATAGATACTGTTAGTTCTATTAATACAGAAGTGTGTAACTACTTCTTTTTATATTATTTCTTCTAAGCCTAACTCCAATTCTATTTGTGAAGTAAATACTAATAAGTAATATTTAACTGAAATCCATCTTGAACTTACCTGATAATCTTACAGCTTACAGTGCTTCCATAATGAATTCTTTTTGTAAAATATATTATCCATTGTCCATTTTGTAAAGTCAATGTTTGTCATGATAATCAAGATATTTATTATATTTCATTTAGCATGGTATTAGCAATAATTTTCATTCTTTGAGCATGAATAAAATTGAGGAGGGTGAAGGCATCTCCAAAACAGAAATCAACTTAAATCATAACACAGAGATCACGTTTTACCTGTGACGAATCCCCAACGGATCCCATAATATAAATGTATAAAACTGTAACTCTCTCTGGACAAGACCAGTCACTTAGTTCTGTCACAGGATTGCTTCACAACTGGTGCTTCACATTGAAGAAGCTCACCTGGAAGTGGTACATCTTAAAAAACTGGCACTTGATGAGGATATTTTAATATGAGCAAGCATTGTATCAAGTGGCATAATTTACGGAGAAAATCAGGATGTTATGTTATGCTAATGTTAAAGCAAACCCTGCTTATGGTTCCTTTCTTTCTTTGGTTTCCAGCTCTTCTGTTCAATCATTGCTGGGCTGCTGCATTATTTCTTTTTAGCTGCCTTTGCATGGATGTGCATTGAAGGCATACACCTCTATCTCATTGTTGTGGGTGTCATCTACAACAAGGGATTTTTGCACAAGAATTTTTATATCTTTGGCTATCTCAGCCCAGCTGTGGTAGTTGGATTTTCAGCATCGCTAGGATATAGATATTATGGCACCACTAAAGTGTAAGTTAAGATGATCTCGTAAGTATTTGAAATGCAATTCTGAATATGCTTGTGTATCATTGAAAATGTTGCTTTGTGAAGTACATACAAACATATTTATAGATTTATTATTTACTTTTCAGATGTTGGCTTAGCACAGAAAACAACTTTATTTGGAGTTTTATAGGACCAGCATGTCTAATCATTCTTGTACGTATATTTAAAATTGGTTCAAATTCCAAACAGTGATGATCAAAATTGTCAGCAATCAGGCATTACTCTGAGAGAAAACAATAATTTTGAGCACTTTACAGTATATCATTTTTTAACATTTTACACATATTGCATCATTATTGAGAAAAAATACATGTATACACATTAAATTCAGAGGTACTAAAACTCATCTGCCTCTCCTGGAGGAGGATATATTTCTGCATAACATACAGGAAAAGCATTTTTCACTTATCAGTAATGTCTCAGCACACTTCAATACTGAGAGTTTGCCAACCAGCTGATAATCTGGCGTTTCAGATGTTTACGTTATTTAATCTTTTATCAATGATCAGTGATCTCTGAAGATTAGACTGTCATCTTTATAGTTTCATCATCTGTATGTACCCTGTCATCAAGAAAGTGATTTTAAACTAAATTGCGACATCAGAGACAAGAACCCACTATTTTTCATGAACAGACAAGTCATATATTGATAGTCCCATTTCAGTGAGGAAGAGGGCCTTTTAATTCTTATTGGAAGTGGTTTTTCAAACCTACAAATTTGGCGGGTGTTATGTTTTCCTTTCTGAATAAAGACATTTTTAGATATCTCAAGAGCATTTCTAAGTGCTGTTAAGTTTTCAGAGCCATTCTGAATATAATAGTTGGTCAATGAATCTGGGAGGGCTGACAAGGCTCTAGAATGGAGTGAATTGTCAATGGAGAAGCTGTAACAGTATTTTGGACAACTCTGTCACCTGTGTTTTGACCATAAGCTAGCCATCCTTTTTGAATTGTTTTTTTCTCTCACTCTTTCCCCTTGTGTTTTTATGGTTGTAAGGAAGCTGCTAAAGGGTGAAAGACTTGAAACGTAAAGCAGAGAGTTTCATCAGGGTTTATTTTTTAATGGTGTTGGGGAAACAGAGTGTATTCAGAGGCGGTATTTCCTAATCATCACAGAAAATTATTTCTAATTTTCACAGTGAATCTAGTAATATAACAAGAAATCATTAGCTAGATTTCAGCTAAAATAATTTCATAGTTTATTGTAATTCCAAAATTTTCAACCCACATGAGAAGATAGACTGCATGTTGTTCCTTTCCTGTATTTTTGTGCATTGCCCTGATAGGAGTATTTTGTATAAACACACTCCCTGTATATTCTGATTTTACTGATTCCCTCTCTACAGAATGGGCCATCTCTGGTACTGTTTTGTACAAGTGAAAGTTTTTTGGATCAGTAATTCTTATAATTAAGATAAGAAGTAGTGAGCTAGAAATTATAGTGACAACAAGAAAAATAGGAGTATTCTGCTCTTAAGGAAGAAATGGAAAGTGTTCCCTGAAATTGTTTTTTTTTTTTTTTTTTTTTACTTTTGCTTATGTAAGGGAAAAGATAACTTTGGATTATCTTATAGTAAAGTCCACAGACTTTAGATGGGCTTATCTAAAAATGAGTCCTACAAACTTTCCTAGATGCCTAAATGAATAACGTCACACTGTCCTAGGCTGGAATTAATGAACCAATTTATCTTCCATAGTTTCAGTATGATAATCATTCCATTTAACCAGACGGTCAGGCTACTTAAGAAATAGATGAGGCATCTCAGTTTTATTCTAAAACTGAATAATGTTTATCTTCTTCAGTATCTTTAAAAGCAGCAGAAATTCCTTAAATAATTATCAGATTGAAGTGAAGTCATTTATTGTTGTTATTCCCGGTTTTTCTGGCTAACACTGGCTTATTATTATCTTTGTTGTTGTTGTTGTTATTGTTTGTTATAATTTTATATTCAGCTATATGTTGTAATTGTTATTATTCTGCTCTATGACACACTGTTAAGTGAAACACATCCTGTCATCCCAGAATAGTATACATCTCTAGTTCAGAGATGAAGTAAAAGAAATATTGGGAACCAAACATCTGAAAACAGAGCCCCTAACAGTTTGGGCCTGACACCTCCCATGGGTCTGTTAAAGAGACAGTAGGACCAGCTGTAGCCTAGTAAGAGGACTGGAGATGGGGGCCTCAGGGGTAGTGTCTTAGAACTGGGAGTCCTTGGCCTTTGCAGGAGTGCAATGTTCTTTTTGAAAAGCTTTTCTTTTTGCTGCCAATAAAAAAATGTTAAGTGCTCCCCTATATTTTGAAGACAAGTTGTGGATGAGTACTCCAAAAGGTTTGCAGAATAGAATCAGAAATATAGTAAGAATAGGGGCGCCTGGGTGGCTCAGTCAGTTAAGCATCTGACTTTGGCTCAGGTCATGATCTCATTGTCTGTGAGTTCAAGCCCCGCGTCTGCCTCTGTGCTGACAGCTCAGAGCCTGGAGCCTGTTTTGGATTCTGTGTCTCCCTCTTTCTCTCTCCTCCCCTACTCATGCTCTGTCTCTCTCTTCTCAAAACTAATCGTTAAAAAAATAATTAAAAGAAAAAGAATTATAGTAAGAATAAAATTATCATTCTGATTCCAGATTGAATGCCAGCATGACTGGATTTTCATGTCTCCTTGATATATAAGAGCAGAGTATAATGATCCAGTATTGGCACGCCTGGGTGGCTCAGTCGGTTAAGCGTCCAACTTTGGCCCAGGTCGTTGAAACCACGCGCTTCGTGGGTTCAAGCCCCCCGTCAGGCTCTGTGCTGACAGCTCAGAGCCTGGAGCCTGCTTCAGATTCTGTGTCTCCCTCTCTCTCTGCCCCGCCCCTGCTTGCATTCTGTCTCTTTGTCTACCAAAAATAAGTAAATATTAAAAAAAAATGATCCAGTATCTATGAGAGCTTGACATATATCCCCTGACTTTGGGCCAAATCTGAACATAGAGACTAGACCTGCTTTTTTCAGAGTTTCCTGCAAGCTGCATGTTTACCAGAGTATCCTTTGACATCAGGGATGGAAGGGATCATTATATAGCATGCCTAGGAATAAAATGATGAAAGAACATACACAACTTCAGCTCTTGTATAAACACAGGAAACTTAGAGAAGTGGACAAAAGTTGTAGGGTTGCCTAGAAGGTTGCCAGGTCAAAGTGAAGTTATGCACAACTCAGAGAATGGGTTGAAGAAAGGTGAGGTTAAATGGTGGCATGACTGCCCTTCTCTGAAGAATAGAAAGGGCCAAAATGGAAAGGAAATACTATAAACACTAAGAAAATCACATATACCTCTAAGTAGTGGCCATCACATAAGCCAAGATTACCAGCAATAATAAAAACTAAACTAAACCAAAGTGATGTCATGAAGCAGAGGAATTGAGCTTTATCAGTGAAGGGACAGCATGAGAGAAGCAACTATGCTGCTCCACACTCATCTACATTGATGTACTGAATGGAAAGTCATTATCCTATGTTTGGGTATATTCTGGTAGGTAAGGATGCCAAGCCATACAGTTAAGTTCTCCATGTTAATTAGGTGGTATGGGCATGAGGGGAGAAGAGAAAATATAAGAATTATCCCCTGCTCACTACAGTATCAATGAGGATAAAGCAAGACAAAACAAATGACAAAGAACAATACATAATAAAATAGAAATGATGGATAAGATGTGGGCAAGATTAATATGGGCCAAGGTAATCATTCAACAAATCTCCATTGAGATGAATGAACTTGTTTGTAGAAGGGGAAAGAAGCAAATTCCGCTTTACATACAGCAGATTTTTAATGTGAATTTAAGTTTCTAACAAGAGGCCCCATAAATATGCCAGATTTCCTTTGAAGGTAAACAAAGAACACAGACAAATGGTCATCACTGTGTGTAAGACAATGCCAGAAATAACAAAATTATTATCATCTGGCTGTTACTAAGAATATTCGATTATTGTCATTTCATGGCTTCATCACTTCCTAGTCTGGATGCCATTAATTATTTATCAGATTTTCCTCCATAAACTTATCCATTTCTCCTCTACTTTCAGAATCAAACTATTGCTATCCCTTCCTAAGATTCTAGTATTAATAATGGGAATTTTTTAAATTTACAGTTTATTAAACAACTCTCATTCATAGCTAATACTCAATCTCCTTAAATCACTCACATTGTTATCATCTATCCCATGTTATAACTAACAAAAAATAGGATTTGATTCAAAATGTTAAGTGATTGGCTCAAGGCTCTAAGTCTACAAATAAATATTGATACAAAAACTTGAAACTAGAGCCTACCTTTCCATTTTATCTTGCCTCTCTTGCAGTTGCCTTATCAACTTACATTTCTGCTGCCATTATCAATTTCATTTTAACCTTCCCATAATAAACTGCCCCCAACTCAGCTCAAACAATAGCAACTATTAAAAAAATAACATTGATGTTAAACCTCATTTTATTCCTGATATTACCCTAATCATTCTCCATGTTTTAGCACATTTAATCTAATCCTTCAAACAACTCAAATATGACTGTATGTATGTATTTTATTTTGAAGTTGGAGAAAATGAGACATAAAGTGATTACACAACTTGCTTAACAGCTAGTAAGCACCTGAGCTGAAACTCACATTCATGAAGTTGAACCCATGGCCTGCTTTCTTGATTCCAGGGCTGATATTTCCCTTTGTCTATCGCCCAAATTCTAGAAGCTGGAATGTGAAGTTCTCAGTAATTTAGCTGAATCCCGCCTATTTCCAGCCTGTTTTCACACTGCATATTCCCACAAAACAACTTCCTCAAAAACGTCATCCTTGTTAGATATTCTTGGATATTTTCTTGTTCCTTTGCACTCCAATAATCCTACCACCTTGCAGTTCTGCCTGAAATCGTATCATTAATTAACACAGGACGTGATGGAAACCTTTCCAGATTTGCAGCCAATCTCTCTCTCCAACATACATACCATAGAATTTTTATTCAAACTCTCTATAGTACTTTTAATGCTCTGTTTTGTTGCACACAGTAATTTTCCTTATGCGTTATGCTACCCATCCCCTACATCCAAATTCCCAAACAGAGCTATGAGTTTCTTGATTTGCTGACCATATGTTGCTCAATAATCAGTGTCATTTTGTTGCACAACCTTAGGGGCCGCCTCCGGTCAGTAAATTACAATCACTCTTTACAGAGCAACACTCACATTGCATTTTCTATAAACCCTAGACTGTCAAACAGGCTCTTTTGGCCACCCAGAATATAGAAGTATTTAGTAAGTCCTTAATAATTATCTGTATATTTCAATTAATCCATTAATAAAGACCACAGTAATAAATGGGGCAGGAAGAAACACCATGAGATCCTTCTAAAGCTGCGTGACTGCTCTGTGTCCTGGATGCCCAACACCTAAAATGAAGGTATCAGTGCCCACCCTATACAATAAGGCTATGGTAAAGCAAAAAGAAATGTTTTAGGAAAGGCATCCATTCTTTAAACTTAAAATGCGAAAATGCACAATAATTTGGAGGATGATTTTTGGCTCTCTTATTTATACGTTTTGTATTAGAAAATAAAGACTAATTTTAAAGCCATGGTTTGCACAGTAAAAAAAAAAAAAATGTATGCAAGGAAAGGTATGTTTGGCCAATACTGTGTATTTGTGTGTATACGTATATAATACATATATGTGTGTGTGTGTGTGTGTGTGTGTGTGTGTGTGTGTATTTAAGCATAAATCCTAATTTTTAAAATATTGGTGAAGATGTGGCAGCATTTAATTATGGCAAGATAAGATTTAACATACGTGCCTGTTACTTTTTGGAATGTGTTAAAAGTCTCTAGAACACTCTGCCAGACAAAGTTTAACTGAAATTGAAACAAAGTGTAAAATATCTTAAAAGCAATAAAAATTTCATAGAATAAAAAGACAGGATGAAGACAAAATGTAAGCGAAACTTCAAATGTAAATAGATAAATTAGTGTTGATTCTGTTATGCTTTGCCTTTTAAACGAGTTATACGATTAATTTCGTGACTTACGCTAAACAAATCTGGGAGGACGTGCACTCCGGGGTAGACATCTCTGTAGAACAATGGCAGTACTTTTCATTCATACATGGAATTCTTGCATTTCTTCTGTAGGGACTAGGTCCTGCAAATGATGTTTGCTTGTTTTTATGAATGAAACCTGAAGTACGTCAGGTTTGGGATTATAATGTAAAATGCCTTTAAGACAATATGTAAATGAGTAAGAACTGAATTCGAATCAGCATTGGTGGCTTTTTCTACCCCCAGGTATGTTGCTTCAAAAGAATACTCAAGCTTTTAATCTCCTCTGATAAGTGTTAACGATTTAGGTATTTGAGGAGCAACATTTTCTGCATTGATCAAATGAAAGTATTTCCTCAGGTGTTGACTCATTAATATTAAGGATCTCTTAGAAATTGGAAGTATAAACCAGTGACCCCTCGGATTCTATCTAGGAATCGCTACATTTAAAATGTTAAGATTGTAACTATACATAAAAAGCCCTAGCCATGCTTTTGAAAGATGGAGCTGTACAAGAAAGAGGCTTCTAAATCTTTGTAAAGCAAGCTGCAAACTGAAGATAATTTCCATAATTCATTTCTTTCTTCAATATTTTTAATCTTTAATGCTGAATCCTTTCAACTAAAACTGCACAAGCGATTAGATTCAAATACACAAATATAAAAAAAGAGTTGGTGAAAATAATTTAACTTTTAAGTAGAAATTGAAGTTTCCCATAGACATGTTCAGTATTGAAGAATAGAATTTGCTTGATTGAGGCAAATACTAATTAAGCTATGTCCAAATAAGGCATTTTCTTTTAAAAATGGGAGCTTCCATTTGAATTTAAATCACAACCCTTATAATTGAGTGTTTCTGTATTACTACTCCTAGCCCCTTCCTATTAGGTTTGCCCAGATTTCCACTCAGTTCTTTGTAGTGGCCTCTTCTAATTGTTCTTTCTATGTCTGCAATCTCTTAATTCCCTTTCACCAGGAAATGCCTATTAAAACCTCCTCAAAAGTGAATTCGTCACATAACCCTTACACAAGAGACAATGTCCATGTATGTTTATTATTGTGTGAGCTATTCATATTACATTTTTTAATTTCACAGACTGCCCAATCTTCAAACAAATGCATATATTATAAAACAATATAAAGTAAAAAGTGGATATTTTATCCCACACTCAATATTTTTCATAACCACTTTTTCTTAATATTTGCTCTGCTTCCTTCCAGACCTTTGGTATGTGCATGTATATGTGCACACACATTTCACATACACATTTATACAAACTTAAGCAAAAAATTTGATTACAAATAAAAAAACCCTGAATCGTTTATAACCCACAATACGTCATATTCATCTTTCTTTGTTATGATATGCAATTCTACCATTTTATCATTACATATTGTGTATATTATGCTTTAAATAATTTTACCACTTATTGATGAATTTCTAATTTGTACCTAATATTTTCTTATTATAAATAATACTGCATGCACAGGGAATTCTTGTTCCAATATCGTTACATACGTCCATTACATAAAATTGCTAAGAAATGCTTCTTAGGAGTAGAAATGCAACAAAACACAATGTTTTAAATTTACGAATGGTCTCCAAAATATTTACTTCAGTAGATACTTATACCAACAATATTTGAGGATGTCCCTTTTCTGTCATTTTTGCCAACAGTAGATATTACTATTTACTATAGTGTCTGTACAGCTGCCCTGGAATATATAAACCCAAGGGAAGGATTATGATAGACCGGGGTTCTGCAACAATGGCACTGCTGACACTTTGGACCAGATCTTGTGGGAAGACCTATCCTCTGCATTATAGGAAGCGTAGCAGCATCTCTGGCTTCTACTCACCAGATGCCAATAGCACTGCTACCACAGCTGCCTGGACATGACAACCAAAAATGGCTCCAGTACAGCCAAACATCCCAGGGGAATGATATCCCTGATCCTCTCCATTAGGAACCACTAGTCTAGACTTGGACATTAAGCATCTTCTATAGGAGTGCGTTTGGCAGCTTTCTTTAAACAACAAAAATATTTAAAAAAAAGAATTAAAATCGTAACTTGGGCAATGTCCTCTAGATAACCCCGCTGAAGCTATACTGGAAACACTAGCCATTGTATATTTTACATGTTATGGATAACAACACAGACATTTCATTACATCTTTTAATTTAATACCATCGTGTTTGTTAGATGCATCTTTTAGTGACCTCTGTGGTTCAAGGCATTTTACAATTCTGACCTTTTCTTCATATTACATATTAATAAGCATTTCAGTGCCTGTAACATTTTGTTACTTTCTTTTGTATTATTCCAACCTTCTTGGAACAATAGTAGCTAGAGTTTAAAAAAGAAAAAGTGGAGTTTTAAAACAATACTTAACATAAATAATACATTTGTAGTTTTCAATGCATTCTCATACGTGGAAGTTATATTCTTACCATCTCAGATAATCTCCTTGGGATTTGTACTAACAAAGTTTCATAAAAATTGAATAACTTTATAGAAATTAGAGATCCAAAAAGAATACTGGAAAAAATATCCCTTGGGTCTCTCAAGCCCAATTAGAAAACACTGGCCAAGGTGAAGCTCATCACTGGTATTTTGTTTTATAAATATAGCTTTACAGTGAGGGATGTTACATCATGATATAGTGAAAGTGAGTTGGTAAAGCAAGGTATCATTAGAATTATTATTCACTTCACATTTGTATAGTCTTTTAATCTTTACAAAACCCTTTTAACACCTCAGTTAATCCTCACAAAAAGCTTTGGCAGTACAACAAAATGTAAATAGTAATAGCATTTAGTAAGAGATAACGTGTACTAGATTTTCACTAAATCTATTAACTATAACCTTGACTTATTTATAAATCCCTATGGGGGTTCTGCTATTTATAACTTTTTCAAGTATACCAATTCCTTGAGAACTGGTTATACTAAAGCAAATTATGTACATTCTTATGTGGGCAACAGATAAAACCTTCTACAACAGATAAAAGCTTCTACTCACTTAAACTTGGCCAAAAGTTTAGTACTTGTTCTGATCATTGTTGTACCTCTGATCTAACTCTGAGCATAATACAATCTCCTTGCCGACATTGTTGGTTGGTCTGCAACAAAAATGAGCCCTTCTTTCAATCAATCTTTATTAGCATTTGCAGAAATCTTATTCCACACATGAGAAAATATTTAATCTTTCCTGTAAGTATTTATTATAACCCTCCATCTCCTTCATTATTCTCTGCAAAATACAAATGACTCATTCTGAGACCATGGACTATCTGTGTGGCTGTGTCTTGATTTCTGTTTCTCATATGTAAATGCTGTCATGTCTAGTTTCAGATTTTTCCAAGAAAGGAACATTTAAAATTCCTTCTGATGAAGAAAGCATGCCTCCCAATGACATCTGATCAAAAAGAGACCCCAAGTTGTTCACTATTAGGGCGCAGCCTTTAGTCATTAGAGCTTAATTCACACTTATTTGGGTAACAGGCACCATTTTGTCTGTACTTTAAATGAGAACTAAGGTTTAGCAAGCTTAGGCAATTTACTCAAGATTACCCAGCTACTGAGCGGTACAGACAAGCTCATGTTTTCCAGATTCATGTTCTGCACCTTTTCACTACCGCATGTCCTTCCCTTCTGAAGGTTGCAGATTTTTGTTAGGTCCATGAAGATCTTGTTCTCTCTTCCAGATTCTGGCAAACTGTCTTAGGGTTGAGTTGTGAAAGATCTAGCAACTACAGAGTTTCAGAAAATTATTCACAAAATTTCAATTCTTTATTTTGCTTGTGAAGGTGTCAAAATAAATTATTTTCCATATTGTTGAAAATGAGGGAAATCTTGGCCCTTATAAATATCTCTTCCCTCATTTTGTTTTGCTTTATCTAAATCTTGCCAAGAATATCCAACAACTAACCAAAATACCTTACCTAACATCCTGACTATATCAGACTGCAGATCAGTATGTGGAATACAGATAGTATAGAGATTTACTGTTTCATTAATTCACATTCATCAGTAAGTAATTTCCAATGCCCTGTTTGACATCTAATTGCTCAAATTCCTTTTTCCATTTTCTGTCATTGAGAAGAAGCTAAAAGGTGAGTTTAATGCTCCACCCATTTTTAATTGTCCTTAATTTCATATTTCTAGTTAGAAGATTTATTTTTTTAGAAAAAAAAAGCCTTTGGGGTTCTTTGAAAAATTATTATGATTTTATTTAACTAATATTATTCTACCAATATAGGTAGTATTAAATCAAAATAAAAGTACAGATAGTACGAAAAGAAAAAACCTGGGAAAGAATAGGTACATCACTTTGAATATTTCAGAATAGGTCAAAACTTTATCAAGTATTAAATCCCCAGGTGAGGTTGTGCTAGAAAAACTAAGGAGATGTAAATGGAGACAGTTGCTCTCAAAAAGTGCATCAGGTTTGGGTGCCTGGGTGGCTCAATCAGTTAAGCAGTTAGGCATCCAACTTTGGCTCAGGTGGTGAACTCGCGGTTTGTGGGTCGAGCCCCATGTTGGGCTTTGTGCTGACAGCTCAGAGCCTGGAGCTTGCTTCAGATTCTGTGTCTCCCTCTCTCTCTTCCCCTCCCCTGCTCGCACTCTATCTCTCTCTCTCTCTCTCTCTCAAAAATAAATGAACATTAAAAATTTTTTTAAATAAAAAAAGTGTATCAGGTTGACATGTATAAACAATTCTAAGACAACACACATTAGTGTACTTGAGGTAATATTTTGGAAAGGCAAAGCTGAACATCTTTCCACCCCTTGTTTACCTCTTTCTTGGCTTTATTGCTCTTGGAGTCAAATCTAAAATCTTTAACAAAGCCTACAGTAAGGGTGACCATATTCACTTACTTATCACCAAAATCTGTACCTTTTTAGGTTCACTTTTAGTGAAAGTAGGTAACGAAAAATCATTCAGATTGGGTTCATTTTATTGATGGACCCATAAAACAGCTCCAATCAAAAATCTATTTTCAAAAGTAATTTTTTTGACACAACAGTGGTTTTGAATAGAGCACTGTGTGACTGACAATGATGGCCATTTTGAAACCTTCTTCCACTACACCCTGATGACAAAGGAGAAAGCTGTCCCTAACCACTCATGTCTGAGCCTATTTGAGCAGAAGGGGCTGTTTATGCTATATCTGGACAGAGTCTGGAGAGGGAGGTGGGATATTACTGGTTATCTTCCATGTTTGAGCACATGTGAAAGTCAGAATGGTCACTGCAGATGTGACTCTCACACAGTGCCCCAAGAGACATGACAGGGTAGAAGTGGAGATTACCAAACATACTGGGCTTATTTTAATAAGATGTAAACAAAAAAAGCTCGGACAAATGCTAATCTGAACAGAACACTGGGCAACAGGCGTTAAAAATACCGTGCCCAGCTAACAGGCATAAAGTGGACACTTTACTTTGGGGGCACTGCCCCTGTCAGCCACATGACCCTCCCATGGGATTTTGTGTTTTAATCACACTGCCTGCTTTACATTTTCTGAGCAGTGCTTCGTACCTTCCCATCTCAGCACCTCTGCACTAAAATGGCTCCCTGTCGCTTCCCTCCCGCCATCCCTTCATCTAGGTAATTCCTGTTTGTCTTTCAGATATCAACTCGAAAAACACTTTCTGAGGAAAGTACTTCCTGACTCATTGATCCGTAGTGTACTTTTTTGTGTTATATGACTTCACAGAAACTCACTTTTTAAAAAATTGTTTTCCTTAATTTATAATTACCTATGTATTAGTGTGAATAACTGATTAGTAATTGATTCATATGTTTCCTCCAGGAGACTATAAACTCTGAGAGTAAAGCAGCTTTATGGATTTTCTCTCACTGTATTATCCTTGAGGTTTACCAGGTAGTTATCACTCAGGCAATAATGCTGGGTAAATAAATAAATGATGCAGCAAGCACAGTATTTAGTCAAAAATCTTCATTCCTTTCCCCCAAAAGGAAATTTAAAGAAATCATCACCACCGCAGAAATGGGATTATTTTGAGAGGACTTCTCCAAAGAGATAATACCTGAAGCATTCCTTAGAGCACATCACTTTTCCTTCATTTCTTTTCTCCTTAGAAATGACTGTTATATGTATCTGTCTGCATTGATCTCTCTATTTAGGGTATGCTTTCACTCAGAATTCTAACATTGGCATTTTATGTTTAGCTGAATAAAGTGAGGTCCTGGCCAAATACTGTGACAGATTTTCAGAAGCCAACTGGTAAAAAGTATACAACGTGGGTTCTTTCTGTGCCCTGGATTTCTAACATTGACATGAAGATACTGATGCCAATTCTATATACAGAGTTACTATAAGAAAAGAAATGAAATTAAAAGAATAAAAGCATCCTTCAAAAGTTAAAAAAGGAAAATTTTTAATAATTTGGAGACATTCTTATGACTCTTCTATTTTTACCTTTAAAATTGGCAATAACATCAGATACATCTTTGAATTTAATTGGGTAAGATATTTTAAATATAAGTTACAGTCAAATGATCTATATATAAGTTTATGTGTGTGTGTGTGTGGTGTGTGTATATAAATATTAAGTTTGTGTGTGTGTGTATTGTGTGTGTATGTGTGTGTAAACACACACTTTTTTTTTTTTTTTACTAACCTCTATCTTCTTTTTCCACAGTAAGTATACATAAGGAAATTATTTCCTTGCTTATATCTTAACAAGGGAGATTTCATCACCAGGTTTTCATTGTCACATTAAATGGAACTGTTATAAATGTTCTTCACATATAGTTTTTCTCATTTGCTTTTGTTACTTTTCTAATATCTTGCTACGGCTCATAACCATCTACAGTTGAAACCAGCTACAAAAATAAGCCCATGGAATTCACTTACACCCACGGAATCACTTTATTCTTCATGTTTATACATTTCTAGTACATTATACATTTCTCTCCACCTTTTGATTCCATTTTGAAGACAGTAAATTACTCTTTCAAACACTGAAAACAAGTTCGGCTATTGAAATATTCCTAATGGAAACATGTTAAAAATACAGAGTGTGAATTTTTTAATGTCTAAGATGATTGTATATCAAGATGGGATTTTTAGGAGTGCCTTGGGTGGCTCAGTTGGTTAAGGGTCCAACTTCGACTCAGGTCATGATCTTGTGGTTTGTGAGTTTGAGCCCCACGTCGGGCTTTGCGCTGTCAGCTTGGAGCATGGAGACTGCTTCAGATCTGTCTCTGCTCCTCCCCCGATCATGCTTTCTCTATGAAAAATAAACACTAAAAAAAAAAGGATTTTTAGCCATAATAAAATGGAGCAATTATTCAGCAATTACTTGAGGGGATGTGGGAAGATATCTTCCGAATGAGGCCATATGCTTCCTACTTGTGATTAAGACTGTTGTTGTGGCTTACGTGCCCAAGACTGTGAATAATGAATATACATCATAAAATCCAAGGGTCTGCCCTTTCTGTTAGAGGCAAAATATTGCATATACTCCAAGGTATCCACACATAAAATAAAGGAGGTGCCACTTCATCATTTCTCTATGCAAAATTATTCCTTGAGGGTCATTACATTTTAATAATGTATAATATATCCCTCAGTTTCTATTGCTATATCTATTTATGGATAATAGATTTCTAATAAGATATTGTTTTGTCAAAATCTGCATGATGTGAAACAAAACAAATTTTTTAAATGTTTAATCAAATTAATGGTTGAATGCTTCTTCACATGGATCATAAAGGGTAAGTGAGATTTAGGTATTCCATCCTTCATCCTTTTATTCATTCAGCAAATGTTTATTGAGCATCTTTTATATACCAGACATAGTTCTAGGCCTAGGGAATATGTCAGTGAATAAAATAGAGAAAAGTCCTTACCCTTATGAATCCTGAATTCTAGACCAGGAGTCAGCAACGGCCACAGTCCACAGTCTGTTGTTATAAATTTATTTATTTATTTATTTATTTATTTATTTATTTATTTTTTACTGAGACACATTCACTTGTTTGTGTGTTGTCTAAGTCTGCTTTAATGGCATGGCAAAGTTCAGTGTTTGTAAGAGAAACCATATGGTCCTCAAAACTTAAGCTATTTACAACCTGTCCCTTTGCAGAAAAAAATTCCTGACCTCTATTCTACACTTGAGTGATTTAAGAAAAGATAGCTATCCTCTCCCATAAAATATCCCAGAATATAATATTGGGTTCATGAAGAATATGTTTCTTATATTTAAGTTATCTGGTAATTTTATCTATAGATTGCCTTTTGAATTACTCCTACCTTTTCTATAAACCTTTGAAGATACCCAGATTTTTGACCTGGAAACTTCAGTTCTACCCTGGAGGAGTTTCAACAAAAAATAAGAAATTGTTTATATGAACAATAAATGTTTGACTTATTGTTGAATTATACTACATATTGTTGAAGTATTTATTTTGCTAACATTATTTTAGGGGAAAGTCCTGAAAGTGGAAAAAGATCATCTGTTTTCTATTGAGGTCATATTGCCCAAAATAAAGACTGAAAGGTATAAGTCTGATATAAGGTGATTTTTATAGGTCCAGTGAGACTATATCACAAAACAATTCTTATCCAAGTGTGGAGTAAATATGTTATATTTATCATTGGGCACATCAAATGTTGAGATAATTTGGAAGAACACATTTCTATATAAACATAATTGCCGTTAGTGAGAATAATTGATGTTCCTTGAGAATTTATATATTGAGCACTATTCTAAGTACTTTATATTATTTAACTTACTATACATAACCATTTATGATAAATAGTAATATTATCCATATTTTACATAGGACAAAGTGAAATACAAAGAGTTAAATAAATTGACCAGTAAATAAGTATCAGCACTAAAACTCAAACCCATGAAATGTAGCTCTGAGTCCATTTATCCTATTTATTTTGAAGTTGCTTCTGTTACTTTTTTTAAGTGTTTATGTATTTATTTTGAGGCAGAGAGCATGCAAGGGAGTGTGGGGCAGAGAGAGGGAAAGAGAGAATCCCAAGCAGGTTCAACACTGTCAGCGCAGAGCCCAGCGTGGGACTTGATCCCACAAACCTTGAGATCATGATGTGAGCTGAAATCAAGGGTCCAACGCTTAACCAATTGAGCCACCCAGGTGCTCCACATCTGTTGTTCTTTTCATACTGTCAAATTATATGTAAGGTAATGATCTCCAAATTTTTCAACTCAAGAGCCCATCAGTAAAATATATGTATCTTAATAAATAGTTTACATCTTGAAAAATTGTATATACTTAGTAGTTGCCTAATATGATCTGTCACATTATATGATATATACAATATATATTATTACACATTCTGAAAATATAAATTCAAAATTTTGAAGATAACAATGCTTCAATTTAATAATTCTCACTAAAATATTATTAGATTTTTAAATGGAATATTGATTACACTTTTAATACAGCAATCCAAAAGTGTAGATCTAAGTTCAGTTTAACACTTGGTTTTAATGGTTATCAGAACTGATACTTCACCAAGAGACATTAAATCTGTACTTTTGTGTGAATGTATAGCCAATAGATCACACTGAGTGCTCTGTTCTAACATTCATTTCTTCACATCTTCAGTAATGCTTTCTAATTGCACTTTGAAATAATATTACTAAAAGGAATGTGTATTTAAATGTATAAATGAATGCATTTAAGTTTGTGCCATATTATTTTCCAGATATTATTTCAATTAACGTACCTCATCATGGAGAGCAAAGCTGTTTTCCAATGGTGCATGACTTTTTAAAACTCGAAGTAGAAAACATTAAGAAACTGCTAAACATGTATTATTGACTTTAGAGAAATTATGTGTTGAATTGATTATTACTTTAAATATGATTGAAAATTGTGGATCTAAATGCATATTTCAAATAGCCCTCTTAATAATTTGAATTTTTAAATGACATTTTATCAAATCTGAGTAGATCTTTATGTATTTTAATTTGGTTGACTTACATGGACTTAGAGCTTGGATAGCAACTTACCATATAAGTAGAAAAATAGTCAGTTTTGTCATTGTCCCGTGTGTATATTTTTTATCAGGATTAATTTTAACCCACAGTATACTTGGAGACACTTTAGGTCCTAATTTTTTACTTTGTTCGTGTTACTTTGTTAAAACTACATAATGTTTTAAAACATATTCATGTTACTTTGTTAAAACTACATAACTACATAACAACAGGGGCAAACCTCTCTACCTTTAGGAACAAACACTCATCTTGCTGAATGGTTTGAGAGCATGAGTGTCATATATATTTTAAATAGTAAATCCTGGGGAGCCTAAGTGGCTCAGTTGGTTAAGCATCTGACTTCGGCTCAAGTCATGATCTCACGGTTCGTGGGATTGGGCTCTGTGCTGACAGCTCAGAGCCTGGAGCCTGCTTCAGATTCTCTGTCTCTCTCTCTCTCTGCCCCTCCCCTACTCACTCTTTCAAAAATAATAAATAAACATTAAAAAATAATAATAATAAACCTTTATTTTCCTTGGAAAAGTATCAACGGCAATTCTAATGTGTTTCTCCTATGTCCCAGTAGATTATTTCAAGGCATTCTACTTGACCACCAACATGGACCACATTTGAAGACTATCACATTCCTAGATTCTTTGATCACAGAGAACAGTGAAGACAGGCGTCTCCACTAGGGGATCACTGGCATAACGCACTAAATCCTACTCACATTTACAAGACCTTCACCACTGATGTCTTGACTAAGTTCAATGAATACTAATGGCAGACAGCTGAGCATGTCACTACTCATTGCTGTTTCACTCTTCTACTTTTGACCATTTTTAAAATTAAGTAACTATTAGCAGCTAATATAATAAATGTCTAAACATTTGAGTTTGTGAAATTTTCAATGCCAATTTAATTTTTCTTTACTGGCCCTTCATCTGTGGTTTGGTAGTTTTTTTTGTAAAGAGCTTAAGGGCATTATCTTCCCTACCCTGTCTACTAGGTACGAATCTTTGCCCTGGTACTTCCTACTTGTGTCACCTTGGGCACAATATTTAACCTCTCTGTGCCTCTGTTGCCCTAATTCTGAAATAAATGTAATGATAGTGATAATATTAAGAATATGAAGAATTACCCCCATAAAAGTTGGCGTGAGGGTGAAATGAATTAAAAATAGCACTAACAATAATGTCTAGCACACAGAAAATGCTCATAAATATTGTTTTTGTTATGGACCCAAGTTTCAAGGTTACAGCAGTTTATAACTACCTGCAAAATGCTTTTTATCCCAGAACAACTGTTCACCCAATTGTAAATCCCAGCAGCCCATGCTTGGTGGGAGAGCATTGCTATCTTCTAAAGAATAAACCTCAGGGTATTTATACCATGAATACTGTTAATATCTCAGATGTTCTGTGAAGGATACTCTCCTCTTATAATACTTAGAACCTGTTTAAAAATGTTTAGTATGTTTTCAGATTGCTTCAACTGTTTCAAATACTGTACCATCATAATTTCTGTGAGTTTTCACCAAATTTGAATTTTTTTAATGTTTATTTATTTTTGAGAGAGAGAGAGAGAGAGAGAGAGAGAGAGAGAACAAGCAGGGGAGGGGCAGAGGGAGAGAGAGGAAGACATAGAATCTGAAGCAGGCTCCAGGCTCTGAGCTGTCAGCACAGAGCCTAACACAGGGCTCAAACTCATGAACCACAAGATCATGACCTAGGCCGAAGTCAGATGCATAACCAACTGAGCCACCCAGGTGCCCCAAGTTTTCACTAAATTCGTACTAATGCAATTTTACATCTAAGCTTTAGAAAATTTATTTCTAGCCATTATTTCCTTAACACAAGTTTGTTAACAGGTGCCAGCCTAATCCATCACTTCTCAGCATAACTGTCACCGTGTACATCAAGGGATTTCTAATGGGAAGTTCTGCCTGGCCAGGGTGTGTTCTTTACTGGGCTCAAACCTTTTGTATGTGCTTTCGTCCACTGTATACTATATATTTTATCAGTCTCCGCACATACACACATGTTCTGGTTCCACAACAGTTGCAGCATCTGAAAATTTACCCCCTCTTCCTTTGAGATCTCTTTTCAAGCTGTCATATGTGGAGAGGGTGATGTCCTTGGGGGTTTCTACTAAGAAGCTAGTGTCGTCAGGTTTCAAAAAAGATCAGATGTGAAAATAATTTTAAAGCTATGGAGTTGCGGTGACCATACAAAACACAGGGTGCCCAATTAATTGGAATTTCAGATAAACAACAAGTTATTTTTTAAGCATGCCCCAAATATTGTATGGGAGATACTTATACTAAAAAAGTGTTTGTCATCTAACTGCAATTCAAATTTAACAGGCATCTTGTCCTTTTATTTACTAATGAGACAACCCTATGAGAAGGGCTTATCAAAGTGTGTGTTATACAGAAGAAAATGTGACAGGGACTTGAAGGTATAAACTGTATTTCTGACTTACTGAAAAGAAAATTGTGTACTAGTTATAATTTGTGTTGATCTTCTAAGAAACGTAGAAACAGAATCCACAAATAAGTTTTTGTCTAATTGATTATTCATCACATATCTAGAACATCAATAATAAATACGAGTTATTGATAAGTTCGTATTTTTTTAAACTGGATTTTAAATTTTTATTTAAAATATAGGAAACACAGTATTTCTAGGGTATTTCATATATATATACATATGTAATTTATATTTTATATTTACATGTCTTTTACCTTGCATAGATTTCTGTTGCTGTCAAAACAAATTACCACAAATTTAGTGGCAAAACAACAAATCTACTGTTTCACAGTTCTGGAGGTCAGAAGTCTGGGTACGGCATGGCTCAGCTGTTTCTTCTGCTGAGAGTCCCACTCGGGCTAAAATTAAGGCCTCAGCCATTCTAGAGGCTCTGGGGGAAGAATTTGTTTCCACGCTTCTTCAGGTTGTTGGCCACATTCAGTTTCATGCAATTGATTTCTTTGCTGGCTGTGGGACAGAGGTCAGTCTCAATTTGTAGGGGCCTCCCACATTTCCTGACTGACGACCTCCTTCGTCTTCAGTTTTCTCTGACCTCCACTTCTGCCTCCTCTCTCCTGCCTCTCTTCCTCTCTTCCGTAGCACCTCGCTGCTAAATCCCTTCTGCCTTCCTCTTTCATTTCTAAGGGCTCACGTGCTTACATTGGAACCAACAGGATAATTCAGGATAACTTACAGCCCATAACTTTATTCTATGTGCACAATCCTTTCTGCTGTATTCACAGGTTCCAGACATTAGCTGTGCCCATTTTCTCAGAAGAGGGGTACATTTTTTGCTTATCACATATTCTAATTTTTTCTGATACTCTGTAATTAGCATAGTAAGTAAGGGGTGATTCCAATTAAGAAATAAAATCAGAATGAAGACAAAACTCCGACTACTTGATTCCAGTGTAGCTAGTAAATTTGTTTTTAGTTAAGAGATGATATCTTCTCATTTTAAAGCTTCAACTGCAAACTACTGAGCCATCTCAGCAGTGATCTAGGGACTGAAAATGAGTCATTGTTTTTCGTGAGTTTTGTTTTTGCTTTTAGTGCCCTCTCGGTAGGCTAGTAGAAACCCACCCTTTGTCCATGGCAGAAGCAGATTAACTAGGCCAGTTAATTTAAAGGTAATAAAACTATTTGAAAGGACATAGCAGTTGTAATCATGACACATTCTTAAATGAACCAGATTCCATTTGATGTATATGAAAAATTAAAGCATAGGTCTAAAAGTGCTGTAAGAGAAATTTTCTCATTCTTTTTGGTGAGATCTGACATCAGCATATAGATGGCTTCATCAATTATTGAGAAAAAGACTAAGAAAAGAAAAATGACTGATTGGGATGCTTCATTTTGAAGTCTGAATTTGAAGCCCTTGGGTTGAATGTACCTGTAGGTCTAAATCTTTCAGAATTAGCTCATGCTCTCTCCCCAGCTTATCTATGTAAATTTTTTGTTTAAAAAAAAAATAAGGTACTTAAACATTTTTAATGCACTCCATCAAACATCAGAGCATGTGTGCCGGGCTTTGAAGCCACTGTATATATCAACGAAGGTAAGAAATAGATCTCCGTATAGATAAATATTCCTTAAGATGAAGCTAGGGGAATGACTTTAAATTTAAAATACTGCTTTCTCTCAAGGGTTAAGTTTTCATGATTTTGAGTGATTTTTTTTTTTCGCAGCTATTTTCATTCTCTCTATATTCTCAAGTGCGGCAATGAATTTCAGAGTTCTTGTTTGCCACCTAACGTGCTTGTCTTGCTTATTATTCCCAGAAAAGTATTAAGGACTCCTAATTGACAAGCTAAAACTGTTTTTTTTTAATTGAAACAAAAAGGATAATGAATGACTCTGTTCAATTGTAGGTCATTAATTAGCCCCTGTGCTTTCGTGGAACTCATATTTAGTGATAAATAAAAAGGGAACCACAGCTGATAAAATCAGCACACATTGGTAAACATTAATGATCAAGAGTGTGAATCATTTGAAAGGCACCATTTTCTTAATTAAGGTTCACATTAATGATGTTCCTTGTATTTTAGAGAATCGCTCAAGTATTCAAGTCCGTTATCATGGAGCCAGAATTGCCCATAAACACAGTGCTAGTAGTACCTTTCCAATAATTTAACCTAAAATGCAGTTATTTATCTAGCCTCAAAGTCGTTACTTCTCGAATAATTGCAAACCATTCCTCATGATCAGAAATAACTTTTAATTCTATATAATCTTGGTTTGGGCTTTTGTTTTTATCTTCTCAGACTATTTGTACTTACTTCATAAAACATTCCCTCCTGAAAATATTTTTCCTTGCCATGTAGAATGCAGAGTTTCAACTTAATTTCCAACTCTAAGTAAATAAAGTCATGTGCCTTTGGGTGATACTGATTCTTTAGTTATGGTTTTTTCACTCTATTTAAACATGGATCTAAAGTAGCTTATATATTTATGGATTAAGAGAGAATGCAGGCAGTGTAAAAGCAGCAAATGTAAGTTTTTCGTTACCCCAAATTTGCTGAATATTATAATATGATGGTGGATTTGTCTCTGACTTTTGTTAAGGAAAAAAACTATTCTTATATTTGGTAAGGAAGACTTTTTCAGGACTACTGTGATAGGTGTCAAAACTATTGCAACAGGGGAGAGAGAGTCAGCTCAATTCTGAATACAATAAATATAGCTGGAGATTTATAGCCAAGGATCAGGTTGTGTGTTGGGGAAAGGAGATGCGTGGGAAATTACTAAGAGCAGATAGCAAGGGTAGGGAGAATTCTTGCTAAATTTACTTAACAGGACTCTTGCTAAAAGGCAGGCCAGTGTGATCAGATACCAAGGTTGGGGGTGGTGAGGAATTTAATTAGATATTGAGAGTGACCAGATATCAAGGGTGGTAGGATTCTCTCTAAGCTGACTTATCAGGATTCTTGATAAAACTGAACTCTGCAAAGGTGGACACTGAAGACAAATGCTGAGGCCTAGTTGAGAAGAGAGCTCAGAGGAGGCTCACTGAAGTTTGGTCAAGAATTTTGTCAGTGCTCTAATGACTAAGGCAAGGGAAGAACGTGTTTGCATACAGAATTTTCATTGTCCAGAACAGTAGAGAATACTGTCACGGTTTACACTGCCATTGAATTGAACTCAAGCCTGATTTTATCATTTGGGTTTCAGTTTCCAATAAACATACACTGGGAGGCAGTATGTAACAAGGTGGCATTTAAACAGGAGTGGTGAAGGAATTTGCCCTGGCAATTCCTGAAAGCCCGGCAAATACAACCACCCTAGGGCACGCTGGTGGGCTGGAGGAAGGACAGAGAATCGAATGTGAATGTAGTGACGAGATCAAAGGATAGAGATGTAGGACTTCAGAGAAGAGGTATAGTGAGACAAATCTAGAGGCCATTGTGAACTCCTTAGATCTAACTCTGAGTGAGATGAGAAGCCATCAGAAGATTCTAAATAGAGACATGGTCTGACTTACATTTTAAAGGGATCAGTCTGACTGCTGTAATGTGAGAATAGAAGGCGAAGACAGAAGCTGGGAGACCAATTAGGGGGCTTTTGCAATAGTCCAGATGAGGCACAGTGTGGCCTCTCCCAGGAGAGGCACTGCAAAGACAGGAAGTGGTAGTCATATTCTGAATATGTTGTAAAGGTAGAGGAGAAGGGTTTGCTGATGAAGAAGCCTGATCTTCTAGAAGGATGAGGTAACTTTTTTTTTTTTTTTTGAGGTGAGGAGATTGAAGCAAAACTAGGTTCTTTGGGGCAAGAAAGGCAGCTTGGTTTTTGACATGTTCAACTCCTGATGCCTACTAGACCTACTGAAGCAGTTGGGTAGGACATTAAGGATAATATTTTGAGGGGCACCTGGGTGGCTCAGTGAGTCAAGCATCCAACTCTTGATCTCGACTCAGGTCATGATCTCACTAACCATGAGACAGAGCCCCACGTCAGGCTCTGACAGCACAGAGCCTGCTTGGGATTCTCTCTCTCCCTCTCTCTCTCTCTGCCTCCTGCCCCACTCACACTCTGTCTCCTTCAAAATAAATAAATAAATAAATAAATAAATAAATAAATATATTTATATATATAAATATATATATAAATATAAATTTATATATATAATATATATATATTTATAAAATATATTATATATTTATAAAATAAAATATATATATAAATAAATATATATAAATAAATAAATAAAGGATAATATTTTGAGCCATTGGGTCTGATAACCCAGGAAATGAGTGTGCATAGATAGATCTGATGACTGAGACACTGAGTAATCTCTTATATTCTCTGCGTTGCCTCCTTTGGCTTCACTAGTCATTCAAGATTGGCTTAGAAATCATATGTTAGTGTGCCATTACCTGTGTTCTTTTACACTACTATGCAGTCACTGGGCACTTACTGAATAGTGTTGTACCTATCGATTGACTGGTCATCTCTTCCATTATACTGTAAGTTTCTTAAGGAAAAGGCTTAAAAGTGTTCTTTTGAGGGAAGTGGAAGAATAAATTAAAATCCTTCGCATTTAACATAAAATCTAAGTAATATTCAGCCTTGTCTACTTCACTCACCTCTTTTCATACTACCCTTCCCTTTATTTACTACACCCCAGTCCCCTTTGCTAATTCCTTCAGCGTATACCATATCCTCAACTGTCTCAAGCCTCATGGGTTCTTTGATCTGCTAATGCATTATAACTTATTAAGTCTTGGTTTAAATACTAAATCCTAAGAGAAGTACTTCCTGAACCTTTATCTTAATCCACCCTCGTTTTGTCTCTCCTAATAACCCAAATTTGTCACTTGATAGCATTTATCACAGTTTGTAGATTTATAAGTATTTATGTGATAATTTACTATAGAATTGTCTTAATACATTTATGAGAACAAAGGACAATGTCTGTTTTGTTCATTAATATACCCACCTCTCACCACTATCCCAGAGACTTGAGCCCTTTATAAAATGTTTAGAATACATGTAAAAAGCTTCATATATTTGAATTAGTACCAATGAATGTGGATAATATAATCAACATGTTTGTGATTTTATTCATTACGTAAAACTGTAACACCATTTGATAAATATATTTTTATCTGTGTTCTCTTATAATTGGGAAAGTATAAAATTATGGAATAGGAATTAGTCTCCTGCTTGTCCAGCAACACCTGGTTTTTATAAGTATGTAAACATTCTCCCTATTGGACACAAAAATGTACTTTCCAGAACTGGATCACCCATAGGGAATAAGTTTACATACTTATAAAATGATGTGGAACAACATTTCAAATATATACGTACTTTTGAGAAGACATAGCAGTATGAGCAACTATTTTTCAAGCCTGTTTTATTGTAAACAGTTTAAGAAACTTTAGTTAATATTATAAATTAGTCACATGGAAAATGCATGCAACTAGAAAACAATTTTTTTGTAAAAGCTATCTCACAACTCTTTGCTGAGATGACATATTCAATATAAATACTTCATAAAAATTCTTCGAAAATACTCAAACCAACAGTGGTTTGACATATATTATTTATACTAGCCGAATTATAATACTTTTTATTATTTAAAAATATATGCATATAATTATAGAATTAAATACAGTTGTTTCCAAATTTACTTAAAGAAGCTATAGCTATAAAACCCTAGAAAATATGATGCATCCCTCCTTCATAAGTATAGTCTCCTTACAAACTTAAATATTATTAAACTATCATTTCAGTTAGTTATTTGAGCTAAGATAGCGTGAAACTATCAATTCAATCAATTTTAATATGCTTTCTCTCCCCCTCTACAGTTGCTGAATTCTTTTCTTTGTATCAAAGAATTATTGTAATTAGAATTAATTAATCATATAATTAGAAGTAATAGACATTTGGAAGCAGAAAGAACAGAATAGACCCTCATTCCTCTAAGATTTTCTCTCAAGGACTTCTCCATGGAGAAGTGACTATATGAAATTATCTGACCCATTATTTCATACTGCTATTTATAATAGTAACTAGTAAATTTTGAGAAGTTATAAAAAACTTCTTAGAATATAGGGGAAAAAAGCCAATTTTTTCCATAGCTATAAACTCTTGAAATACTAGTATAAGAATTAGATTAAAATACTGCATTTTGCTATTTTTACAAAATGGCTTTTGAAAAAATGTTTGGATTAATAAAATATATTCAATAAATGATTAATCTACAAATTATTTTTATAATATTTAATATTTTTAATTGTTAGTATTCTCATATTAAAGTGGACATACACTAAAAGGTACCCTTAATTTAGTCTTCTGGGACCACAAATATGACCTAAAGGTTTCCAAAAATACGGGAAAGAGGAAACTTTTCATAAGCAGTCACTTTAAAAGGAGTAAAAATTGTGTGTATTCTACGTAGCCCATAAAAAGAAATATAAATAATAGAATGATAAATGTTTGTTAATAAAATACATATGCCTTCAGAAACATTTCTTTCATTAATTGATATTTTGAAAGATTCTGAGGTTAAATCTGAGGGAAAGAAATTTCAGCATAAATATTAGGCGACATTGCTAGATGAACCATACAAAAGAAAGTACATTCAAACATTTTCTAGGTGTTTGAAGGTGTTTTGTTGGGTTTTCTAATCCCTCTGATCTCTTTTTCCAGTTTAAATTTTTAAAAGCTGACAGAATTATCACTAACACTTCTCATCGAAGAAACAGCACACAATTGAATGAAGAAAAATTTGATTTCTCAAATGTTCACAAAGTTTTTCAAACCAAAATTTTACTTAATGTGCATATTAATCTTATTATTGGCAGCAGCTGATAATCATCAATCTGTAGATGTGATCATACATCTGAAGAAGTTTCTTGAACAGGTTGTTTTTAATACAGTCTGGCAAATTGTATTACCATTTGTACCAACAATTTTCAGTGATATAAAGATCAACCCCAGATCTGTTTCTACCAGAGGGTTTGTACTTTGTAATATACATAAAAGTTCTAAGATTTTCTAGTTTCCATCTTATTTGAAATCTTTACTATTTATTTATTCCCTTTATATGTATCTAATTTACTATGAAAACGGTCTTTTCTTTGAAATTCATTTATTTTCTCAGGTTAATCTCTTGGCTTTTGGATTTATCATATACAAAGTTTTTCGTCACACTGCAGGGTTGAAACCAGAAGTTAGTTGCTATGAGAACATAAGGTAAATGTCTCTTAAACTCTATTTCTTTAGTAGTTAAAAGATTGAGTACCTTAAGGCACAAATAACTCTTGGAAAGGCTTTTTTTTTTATTTTTTTATAACTTTCTTCTGCCATATTAAAAAAAACTTATTGTCAAATAGCATTTTAAATATGTTTAATAAGACTATAATCACCACAGATTAAATGGTAAGTAAAGCCATCTTTTCTAACATAATCCCCTTTGAAAGAAAAGATGATGGCTGTGTTTTAAGGCAAAAATTGGCCTTAGCGATTTTCTTTGGAAAACATTCCTCAGAGCTTAGTAACTGTGTTTCTTTCTTGTGACTCCTAGTTTGCATGCTGCCATGATTTTTCCTTCAACCCTCTCTTTAAAACTGATTTATTGAGACCTCGAAAATGGTTTGTTCAGGAAAAACTGAAGTGTACTATAGGGAACATTAGAAACGACTAACGTTTGTGTTGCTTGGAAACACTCCTGTAGTTTCAATACCTTACACAAGATTTATAGTTAGGATTTAGCAAACGTTTGATCGATTACTTTCTTTTACTCCTCACCATTCATAGCTTCATGTAGTGTGCTGGTTTTAATAAAGTTGAAAATGACTCATTTTCTGAGGTATACTGCTAAAACATCTTCTGCAGGAGAGAATGATTGGACAAAGAATGAATAAGAAAATAATCATTAGTTGCCTCATTTTCAAAGCAATGTCCTCAGTGAGCAGGATTGAATGTTGCTTTACCAGAAGTCATAGGCAGTAAGTTGAAAATATGTAAGAGTATATGCATGTATTTTTTTTTAATTTTTAAGAAAGCGGTATTCTGACATGAATTTATTTTGAGGCAACTGTATTGTAACAGCAGAAAAAAGAATCTAGTTTTATATTTTATGCTTTCTTCTTTACTAAACCTGAAAGGAAAGCAGAACCTTCCTTTGATGTCATGCACATGTACTCACCCAAGTCCACCCGGTATACTTTGCAAGGTTTCTTAGGGAAAATGCTCCCTAACAGATAGATGTCTTACCTTCAGGAATTATTACAACATTCGATTTGAAATCAAAGCACATACACTGCAGTATACTAGGTAAAAATATTTTAAGATTAAGGGAATTCCAGGACGCTTGGGTGGCTCTGTTGGTTAAGTGGCCAGCTTCAGCTCAGGTCATGATCTCACAGTTCTTGAGTTCGAGCCCTGCCTCGGGCTCTGTGCTGACAGCTCAGAGCCTGGAGCCTGCTACACATTTTGTGTCTTCTTCTCTCTCTGCCCCTCCCCTTCTCTTTCTCTCTCTCTCTCTAAAATAAGTAAACTTTAAAAATTTTTTTTTAAAGATTAAGGAAATTCCTTGAAAAATACCCTATTTTAATAGCGTTGCCTTCATTTTGGAAGTGCATCCCTGTCATGGTGCAGTAACATACCCTAAAGGCTGTCCCACGTAACTAGCATGATGTATCAGTTTCAAAATCCTTATTGGTCTTTGCAGAAGATTTCTTAATTGTACCAAAAAGCCATTTCCCACATAATTTGAGGAGTTTAGGGATGTGTTGAGTCTATGTCATTTTCTTAACTGAAACATTTCAAATGTGTTACAGGTCTTGTGCCAGAGGAGCCCTTGCTCTCCTGTTCCTTCTCGGCACCACCTGGATCTTTGGGGTTCTCCATGTCGTGCACGCATCAGTGGTAACAGCTTACCTCTTCACTGTCAGCAATGCTTTCCAGGGGATGTTCATCTTCTTATTCCTGTGTGTCTTATCTAGAAAAGTAAGCAGTTTCTTTTATTATAACTGCGGTCAACCCTATAGCATATTCATGTAGCATCGGCTACCAAATTGATAAAAATTCTCATTCTCATGGATTTGTGCTGTCTTTATTGCCTAATGCAGTACATTTTAGTATCAAAATAATTGGAACATCTATCTGTTCGTATGGAAATATGCTTTAAAAAAAACTTGCTCTTAGGAATGTAAACATAGCTTATATTAATTTAAGCATATTCTGACAGATAATGAGAAAATCATACTTTAGAAAACGAAATATAACAATTTAATGTGATTTGAAAATAATTTGATGTGACCATTGCAATTATGTTTAACATTTCTTTTTTTTCTTCTTTTTAGATCCAAGAAGAATATTATAGATTGTTCAAAAATGTCCCTTGTTGCTTTGGATGTTTAAGGTAAAAATAGAGAACTGTGGATAATTTTTGCTCTACATAAGAAAACCAAGCTGTGGATGGCCAATGTATAAAAATGACTTGAATCAATGATCTAATTATTAATTACTAGATAAGTATTTTAAATCCATTTTTCTGTTTACAGTGTAGAAACTGTAGATAAGATACCATAATTATGTACCATATAGCTATAGTTTGCTTTCCCACATGACATAGTTAGTTATGTCAAAATAGTATTGCAAATATTTGAAAAGTAATTGGTTTCTCAGGAGTGATATCACTGCGCCCAAGGAAAGACTTTCTTTCTAACACAAGAAATATATGAATGTCCTGAAGGAAACCACTGGATTGATATTTTTGTGACTCATGTTGCCTTTGAAACTAGTCCCCTATCACCTTAGTAATGAGCTCTGTTACAGAAAGTGGAATATGAGAGAATGAAGGGGCAGAATGTAAAGCAGTAAAAAGGAAATGGCTATTATAACAATGAGATGTATTTTGAGTAAACTTGTTTTTTTGTAAACTAAATGAGAAATTATAGCTGAAATAATTGAATAAACACTTCTTACCATTGCATGAATTTTTCTGAACTTAAATTTATACTAAAACAACTTAGACCTTTTCTATATTTATTTTCTTTCCTAATATTCGAAAAAACCCCACAAAACTTTACAAATGAAAAGGCAGGCAATTATGTTCTGGTTTTGGGGTTAACATCATAAGGAGGTATGTGCTGTTTCCATACTAATTTCATAGATTATAACTTCAAATCTTTAATCAGAAATACATAAATGTGTCAAACTATAATATTTTTCATGGCTGTAAATGTAAAAATAGTGTATATAAAAATTGAAGTATTCTCTTCTATAACCTTTCAGTGTAGTGAATAATATTGGATCTCATTAGGCTAGTATATTTGAGTTCTTTATTTCTTTTAATTTTGGAAATATTATAGTTCACATGACAATATTCCCTTTTAACTTACTATTTTTAAAAGGGCATTGTAAATATGAAAGTATTCAGAAAGTGAATTGCCATTTTTTTCTGTTCAGAAAAGTACACATTTAAAAATGTTATTTATAACAAAGGAATCACTGAGAACTGTAGAAATGTTCACAGTGGATATATTTTCTGACAGTTTTCTACTATCTATTAAAGCATATCTGCTTAAATGTATGGTTTCTATCTATCCTCAAATCTTCTCATTAAAATGTGGAAGCAGGGATTTTATTTCAAAAATATGTAATTGTCTGCACCTGCCTGTAGAAGTATGCCAACACACTAAATGTTGTGATTTTAATTTCTCCAGCTTTTAAAATGAAGTCTGTCAAAACTTGCTCTAACAAATAAAATGTTATCTAAATGAATACAGCTACTGTTTGCTGAGTCATTTTCTCAAGAAAGATGAGCTACCTGCCAATATGTCCCTACACATTTTTAGAGAATCCATGATAAATGTTCATTATATCTTCTGATCTCTTATATGCTAAGCCTGTGACCTATTATTACCATTGTTATTATAGAACAGGGTTATAAGCATGTTGTATTGAAAAACTAATCTGTTCAATCAATACATACGAATGATGTATGGCAGGCAGAATAATAGCTCTCCCAATACTCTCACACCCTAATCTTCAGAATCTGTGGCCACTATGTTAGGTTACATGGAGAGAAGAATTAAGATCGCTAATCAGCTGACCTTGACATGGGGACATCGTCCTGGATTATCTAGGTGGGCCCAATGTCACCACAAGCCTCCTTGTGAATGAGAAAGGGAGAAAGGAGAGCATGAGAGAGTGACACAGCCCGAGATGGTTTGACCAGCCGTTGCTGGCTTTGAAGACTTCTGAAGTCTACAAATGAAGGAAACTTCACAGCCTCTAGAAGCTGAAAAAGACAAGGAAACAGATTCTTCCCTAGAGCCTCTAAAAGGAAGTAGATGTGCTGATACCTTTATTTTAGCCCAGGCTGACCTATTTTGGACTTCTAACCTCCAGAACTGTAAGATAATAAATGTATATTGTTTTAAGCCACCAAGTTTGTTGAAAATTTGTCGCAAGTTTATTGATAATTTTTGATAATTTGTTATAGCTACCATAGGGAATATTATGGAAATATGTATAGCATCTTTAGAGATAACCAACTATTCATATCATTAGGACAAACCTTGATTCTAGTGTCTTGATTTTATCAACCCTCCCTTAGATATCATTGGATAAAGCTTGTGTTCTTTAGCATACTGTTCAAACCTCCTTAGGAGCCTCCTGGGTGGCTTCTGAAACAGCCCCCATATGTGGAGGACAGGGTGAGACCGAAGACAGAGGCAGGCCACTCCAGATTGATAGAAGGCAAGTTCAATAAGCAAGAAAACTTGTCTTATGGGATTTGTCTTAGGTTGCCACAAATAAGTAGATCTTTACACCCACCCATCAAATCTTAAAAGTTTATATAGAGTGGCGCCTGGGTGGCTCAGTCGGTTAAGCGGCCGACTTCGGCTCAGGTCATGATCTCGCGGTCTGTGAGTTCGAGCCCCGCGTCTGGCTCTGTGCTGACAGCTCAGAGCCTGGAGCCTGTTTCAGATTCTGTGTCTCTCTCTCTCTGACCCTCCCCTATTCATGCTCTGTCTCTGTCTCAAAAATAAATAAACATTAAAAAAAAAAAGTTAAAAAAAGTTTATATAGAGACCGTCACATATACCATCCAGATGGTCTCAATGCCACATTCCAATCTCAAGACTGCATTGTTGGGGCATCTTCTTGGAGCATTGAAGACAAGCAGGATGTACATTCTAAGGACAGTGAAGGGGTGAGGAGCCTCCAAGTGCCCATGTCCAGCTTGCAGGTCAACCACATGTCAAGTCTTCTTGATGTCCTCCTCCAACAATAAGATTTCAGACCTTTCAGTTTTTACTTTTTTCCCTCTGAAAATTTCTTTAGTCACACCAAACTGTTTCTTTGTCCCAAAACTTACCATGGGTTACCAAATTCCCAATTCCTAGAATTTCCTCCTTGTGAACATCATTACTCTGACAAACAGTATTTATCCCTAATGTATCTTTACATGTATCTTGAATGTATCTTCTCTATGAAGCCTTCCTGGATTCATGCGAGGAATTAATCACTTCCACTTTTGTGTCAGCACTTTCTCTAGTACTTATCCTATTTTAATATTCATTACATTGTATTACAATTGTTTAGGCCAAACTCAGGACATTCATTGTGCCTACTTTTGTTCTTCATTGAGGACAAGAACCTTTTCTCCTTTTTGCTTCATGAATCAGTGTTACTGCCCTCTGCTGCCTTGTGATCATATGACTAAGAGAGTCTGGACCCTCTGAATAGTCTGGCCTTTTGCTCTAGGTATTCCACACTGGAAGCCCATTCAGCGAACTGGCTTTCTCAGGTAAAGCCCTCGATGCTTGTCTCTGTTAGAGTGTTCAGGGGAAGATATGGCCCAGCAATCTCAAATTGGTGAGGTACAGCAGGCAGAAGGATTAGGCTACCAGTGTAGACGTGAGCTCAGAATATGGCTTTACCTCAGTTTTTCCAGGAAAGATCTTCTTTGGGGATTTGTAAGGAGCTTGCCAAACTGCTAATAAAGTAGTGATTTATTTTCCATTTGGCTGTTATTCCTCATGTAACACTCACTTCCTTGTTTGATGGTGAGTGAGGTAAATATTAGGATTTTAGATTCAATTTCCTCAACCTCTAAAACGCATCACAAGTTTTGTCATATTAATTTACAAACTCTTCTTTACTTGATAAATATACGGGGATGAGACAAGATTATAGGATTCAGTCAAAGAATTTGATACTTTAAGGTTGGCTTCAAACAATGAGAAGAATGGACACCAAAGAAGTATAAGATAAATTCCCCATGAAAATTTGCTATTAACTGGATATAATAATGTCCCAATTGTAAAAAAAAAAAAAAAAAAATATGTTGCTTGACTGATTACACTGTATATAAATATATTTACACACAATAGAAATATATTTATATAAATGTATCTATACACAATATAACAATTAGGAAAAGTGTTTTAAAAAAAATCTATCAGCAAGTACTCCACAATCTGCACGCTAGACATAACCAACAAAGAGTACTTAATAATTTGATAACATCATCTCTTTAGTCCCTTTCAATTCAATGCCACTTCCCTAAAGTTAGACAATAACTCTGCATTACCAACATCATTCTCTAATTTCTCCAACATGAAATCTTTGAAGAAAACACAAATTATGGTTCCAGAAAGAGTACCCTTGTTCAGGTTTTTACTTTACCTGGAATGTCTACTCCCATGAGAATTCCACACGTCATTCAAAATTTCCCTCCACGAAGCCTCTCTGATCAATTTGGTCCTTGTCGATTTCCCCAATCTACTACAGCTATACCACATAGAGAGTGTACAAGATAACCTAATACTTGATAGGAGTCATTGTGAAATTGTCATGCAGCGTTCAAACTTAAAACTTCTAGGTTTTAAAAGACAGCTAGGAGAGAAATCACTTAGAAAAGGCATTTAAAGGAGGAAAAAATTATTTCTCCCCAAAGCTTGCTACAGTTTTCAATTATTGCATTGCATGATCTCATTTAATTTTCACAGTAACATACGCAATTCTATCTTCATTTTTCAATGTGAACAGTACTTGATTTCACAGAGCTGGGAACTTGCAAAGTTAATGTTCAAACTGAAAGCCCAGCTCGTTCTGCTCCCTCGTGTGAACTCAGGAACTTGCTCATATTCTTGGATAGGAAGGTCCACCATTCCATGGCCATAAACTCATATAGTATGAGGACTGTATTCCTGTTTATAATTATGTTCTCTTGGGTGATGACATGCTTTTTTAACATGGCATTTTGATATGTCTTTTCTATATGCATGTGCAATTTGAAATGCACACAGCACACGTTTTAAGGTGAAATGTTTTTCTTCTTTTCTCTTTGTTTGATTGCCACTTCCTTGCACATTTATTTCTATCTCTCATCCCCACTCACACCCTCAGCTAGGCAATTCATTTTAATTACCTGTTACATATTCTTCCATATTGTTCTTCCTGTTTTTATCATCATATTCAAATCATTAATATGAGATTACATTATAAAAACATCTCTTCTACCTGTTTTTCTCACTTGGGAAGCTAACAGGTATAGCTCACTCACTCTTTTTGGGTGACTAAATAATATTCAGTATCGAGGATGGACCATAAATTGTACAGCTGGTGTGCAATTTGGATTAATACAGTAATACATTAGAAGACTTCGGTATCTTTCAGAAGTAATGTTCTCTATGCCGTATGCCTTGGTATGGTTGACGAAAATACCAAATGCCAACAGCCATCTTTTTTCCTCTGATAGATGTGGGCTTGTGTTGATAAGACAAAACACTGTAACCCTTTCTTTGATGTAGAGGTTCCTTGTTATTTCTTGTAAGTGTTCAGTGAAACCGTACCATGGATTTGAGATCCACAAATCTCCTTGAGCATTATAAGCGAAAAGGATTTGAATCATTTACCCTAGACTGAAGGCTTGAGCAAGCGTTAAGATCAGTAGGCAATCTGAAAGTACGGGACATTCTACTTGGTGTTTCATTCAGATGGTTGTGATTAATATAAAATGAGAGGGTTGGTTTGGCGGCAGTTGATCTGTTCCGGTACCAATGTGCCGTTATTCTGATTCCAACCCCCCATTTGGAGGCATCGTAAATACTAAAATCTATAATGTATATTACCATTTTACGCACTCAAACATAAGGGGAAAAATAATAGGTTTCTTTCAAAATTGTCCTAAAGAAACGTGGTTTCGTTTCCTGTTGGGCTGCAATTTGCCATATATCAGAATCCAAGGGCCAGGCTGTTCAACCTGAAAATGATTATTTTCTTTCTTTTCGTTAATGTATCGGAAGTGGATCTAAAAGAACCTCCAGGATGCAGGGGGGCTAATTATCCTGGCAGTCAGTTAAGCTTTGGAAGTTTTAGGTGATAAGAACAGAGCCCTAAAAAGGACTCCCTGCCTGCTGCTGCCTGCTGCGAAGAAAGAAACCTGTGCTGCCATCCCTGAAAATATTGTTCAAATTACCCTAAAATTCTTCTGGTTTTCTGTGCATCCTGGCTCCTGGAGAGCGGCCCTGTTCCAGCGAGGTCATTTACTCTGTCACTTCAGCCTGCTCGGCGATCATGACAACTACATCTTTCACTCAATCTTATGTAGGAGGCTTTTCTGCCAGACCTTATGCGACCTGAGTGGGGAAGGTAATTATACAAAACAACACTGTTTCTTGTTCCTCAAGTGCCACCCGTCTCCTCTGCAGAACCACCTCAGTGCTCCCCAATTTGATCTTCCCACTCAGACCAATTTCTCAGATTCCGCTAAAGGAATGCGTAAGTAAACAGCCACCTTCACGTCCCAGGACTTAACTTGCAGAGAGGCACAGCAGTGTCGCCGATACTGGCACCAGACTCCACGGGCTGGTTGCTAGGGCTAGAGTTCTATTTCTACCTCTGGTGACATAGGATCTTGGGCAAGTTACAGCCATGTGTTTTAGTTTTTCATCTCAGAAATGGAGATAAGGACAGTACCTGTCTTATAACACCGTTGTGAGAATTGTATCGCTTAATACATGGAAGATAATGACTACAGTGTTTGGCATATAGCAAGTGACATTGAAGGATTAGCTATTAGTATTATAACCTGGGTGAACAGCTCTTGATTGAGCACCTACTAGGTGCCAGCAGCGGTTCTAGGTGTGTGGTAGAATTCACTGGTAAAACCCAACTAATAAAAAATAGACATAAATCTCTTGTTCAGCATGAGGATTTCTACAGTACTGATTGATCAGCCAGTTACATCTGAAACAGCAAGGAAACAGTAAAAATAAAAATCGGTAATGATAAAGTTACTGTCTCTAGTTTCTACCACCTCCTTATTTGCCTTCTCAACTCCCACACTGCCCCATTCAATACCTCCAACCTCGAATTTCACTGCCATGCTCTGTGAGGCTGGTAGGATGGCGGAGAGAATTTCTGAGGCTTAATGTTATTGACCCATATCTTTGAAGTAGGGGTACAGCCCAGGCCTCACACTGCTCTCTACATGTAAAATCTCTGCCCCTCTGGAGCTAATGTCCTACAGTTGGATTAAAATAGCTTTCCTGGGGCGCCTGGGTGGCGCAGTCGGTTAAGCGTCCGACTTCAGCCAGGTCACGATCTCACGGTCTGTGAGTTCGAGCCCCGCGTCAGGCTCTGGGCTGATGGCTCGGAGCCTGGAGCCTGTTTCCGATTCTGTGTCTCCCTCTCTCTCTGCCCCTCCCCTGTTCATGCTCTGTCTCTCTCTGTCTCAAAAATAAATAAACGTTGAAAAAAAAAAATTAAAAAAAAAAAAAAATAAAATAAAATAAAATAGCTTTCCTGTGCAAAGGTACATCAATATATTTTTACTTAAATATAAATACTATTACCATTTACGTGAACTTGAAAAGTATAATCTCTTTAAACAGTGCACATAAGCAAAGCTAATTTGGTATTCTCAGTTTTCCATATATCCCTCCAGATGAGAGAGAAAAAATTTTGGCATTATTTGGATACTTCGTGTTCTTTGTTCAGGACACTTTTGTAGTCATTTCGTTTGCTCTTGCTGAACGTAAAACCATAGAAACCATGTTCCTTAAAACACAGTCTTGATTTCTTTAGAGGCAAAAGCAAATGAGCTATTTTAATACTTGAGAAAAACAATAATACAGGAATTTTCAGTGGGAAAGGAGAAATGTTCTTTAATAAATGTCTGTTAGTCATAGGTAAGATGCATTTGTTTTTACATATCATTCATTATTGTTTCCTGAAAAAATAAGATGTATTTGTTTTTACATAAAGGTGATTTCTAGTTTCCATATTTAGTACACCAGATTTTGAAAATTTTGACATAAAGGAATTAAGAATTCTATTAGTAATTTAGGGATTCAGACATTTTGTTTTATCTGTCATCCCCATCTGCGTACCTCATTGTTCTGATAAACAGAGCCTCAGAGGCCAGAAACATAGTTTTTATTCTTCTATGTGCTAAAGCATAAGACATGTTTAGTATTGTGTGATTTTTTTTTACCAAGTAGATTTGCATGCAGAGCTTGAATAAGTGAAATACATAGCCAAACATGTTTTCTACTTGTAGAGACAAGTTGAATACAAAGCTCTCTTTTGCTCACCAAATCCCAATTTCCTTGAGACCATGAGTACAGTGTTGTTTCTTAGCATGCTTCTATTTTCTTTATAAAGTTCAAAAAGGTAAGTAGATTAATATATATAAATTTGACTTGGACATGATGTGAATTTTATACACGAAGAATTATGTCCATCGAAACCTCTTACAAAATGAATTTAAGGCACTTTACAAAGACGGATAAAATAGAAGCTAGATGGTATAAATGTGAAACACATACTAGAGTTGTGTCAAAGGAAAAACAAAGTTACAGTCATAAAATGGAGGTAAGAACTTTAAACATGAGTGCTTTATTTATTCAAGTTCTGTCCTATAATCCCTTGCCATATAACAACACCACTCTAAAACGTGCCTTAAAAAAAAAGGATTTATTACTGTTTCTCACATTTCTGTTGGTTGATGGGGCTCAATAAGACAGCTCCCACCCTGGATCTCATGAAGCTGCAGACTGATGCTCTCCGGGGCTGCAGCCGTCTTATACAACTGTCCACTACCATCTCCAAAGGGGCTGCCAACCAAGCATCCATTAGTGGTCTCTCCACATTATTTGGGTTTCACACAACATGGGTTCTGGGGTCCTTGAGGAAGCATCCCAAAGCAAGCATTCCAAGAGACCCTGGTAGAGACTGAAAGGCTTCTTATCACCTAACCTCTGAAGTCATACAGTTGACTTCTGCCAAAGTGGCCAGTTGCAAAGCCCACCCATATATAAGGGGTTGAAGAAAGAGATCCATGTTTTAATGGCGGAGTGGCAAGGTCACATTGCATAAGAGTATATGGAAATGGAAAATATTATTGAGGTCATTTTAGGAAAATACAATCTGTCGTAAGTTTTATATTCTTGCTAATATCTATATATCATAATATTCTTACATTAGACCAAGCAATGAATTTCATAGGACTGTTTTCCTCAAGTGTCCTTGAGCGTAAGCCAATGAAATCACACTAAAGAACAATTCAGTAAAAGCAATAAAGCTATAAAAGTTCCAAGTAATATGACCCAGGTAACTATTGTTTGCTATCGTATCTTAATCCAAACGTAGATTCAAAAATCCAGGTCTGTATCAGTATTTCCCATACTATAGCCTAGTATTCTGAACACCAGTATTCTGATTAATGGTAATAGGGCCTTATTTGAAAAAATAAGACAATAAAGGTATTCCACAAGTGAACATTTTTGAAAAACTCGTGTAGTTTGCCCAGACCATTATGCAATTCTGCCACTGACCCTGGGCATCAGTCTGTCAATTCTTTTAATATAGAAAATGTTTTGAGAAGTACTGTTGTTTTTTAAACACACACACTCACACAAACCAAAATGTTGATGTTAGTCTAACATAGCTTTTCCATACCTTTTTAAACTCAGGATAACCAATTAAGATTTGGGAAACTGCACAGAACATGGACTAGAGGGTGCTGATATGATACAATACAGTTTTCATATCCTTCTACCGTCATTCATCCACAGTTAGTGACTCTATCACATTCAGAAATACTGAGTAGTACTCTATTTGAGAGTAAACTCTAAGTACCTTTTATATATGAAATAATGTCTTTTTGCATTCAATCAACCCAAGAATATAGTCGGCATTCTTTGTAAAATTAACAACATAAGAGTACTCAGGAGTTTATAAAGAGGCAAACCATGGGCATATAACCAGAGAATATAACAAATGATTGGGTGATTGAAAGCCCAGAGTTGTACCATATATGTAGCACCCTGAGAATAGTTAAAATCCTCACTGGTCAGTATACAGGCAAATATCAAGCAAGGTGAACTTTTATAAATAAAGTAATCCTAATACCAAATTCCGGGTTATAGTATAAAATCTGAAGTCAGGGCACCTGGGTGGCTCAGTCGGTTGAGCGTCCGACTTCGTCTCAGGTCATGATTTCACGGTCTGTGGGTTCGAGCCCCGTGTCGGGCTCTGTGCTTACAGCTCAGAGCCTGGAGCCTGCTTCGGATTCTGTGTCTCCATCTCTCTCTGCCCCTCCCCCACTCATCCTCTCTCTCTCTCTCTCTCTCTCTCTCTCTCTCTCTCTGTCAAAAATAAACATTAAAAAAAATTTTAAATCTGAAGTCAGTGTAAAAATCTATAAATGACTTTCTGTCACTTGCTTGATACCTTTCAAAATAGTTTCAAGTTTAGAACATATTTGCAAAAAATTAGTTCTTAAAAAAACTACAATTCTAAAATTAAGATGAAAATATTTACTTTTTATAAAATGGCATATAAATTATCTTATGTTACCCATAATATATTATTTTAAATCAAACCATTATAAGATTAGTGACAAGGTAACATTTTCTAAATTAATGTGAATGACCTAATGTTAGTTAATTCAATGCTCTAGGCAGTAGACGCCATTTACAGAATAATATTTCTGACCAGAGATAAAGGAAGACAAATATTTAATACAAAAAAATTAGAAAGAAACATTTATAAATATAAGAAATCTATTTCAAAGTTTGATATATTTAGTAACCCCAAACTTCAACTATGTCATGTTTTCTTATTCCATGACAACCTGAGTCAAAAGGTTAGGACCTAAAACAGATGGTCTGCTAACACTAGATTTCATCTAGCCTAGATCTAGTTGAGGAACTTTTTCAAGACAAAATGACGGATTCAAAAATGAAGTGTGTGCTGCCCGTGAAAATAAAGAACTTTCAGGTCCTTGCTTCACTATGACAAGGCACAAAAGGAAAAGGGAAATAATGAAGTTGTGTTTAATGGAAAATGAATTTATGAATTAGTGAGGAAATGAAAGAAGCTTTAAATGAAAGCAGTTTGCAGGGATGCCTCCCCTGAAGCTACACAAAATTGAAAAGGCATCTACCGAATCTTAAAACCGCATTCAGTGTTATCTTCTAGTCTGCCCTTTTAATGGATGATTTGTATGCAACACTTCCAAGTGAGATGAGAGTATTACAGACTACTGAATCAGACATAATCATCCTATAGACCCAGCAGGGGCAGCCTGAGATAATAGGGGGAGAGTGAAAAATCCTACATTCACAAAGTGTTTTTCTCTGAAACCACCCAAGCAACACAGTCTCTGAACACCGCACACGTCATCGCGTGGCCTTAACCATAGCTTATGCCTTTCATCGTTAAAGGGAAAAGAGCCGCCACCAAAAATTAGCCTGTCTTCCTTTAGCATTCTGTCTCTAATAAGCTGTATCCCCAAGTAGGTGGCCATTGCCTTTTGGTGGCACTACAGGCACAAAATATGCTTGAAATGAAGATACAGCTATTTTGCTTTTAGTTAAATTTGTTTTCAAGAGGTGGCATTTCGAAAGTACTGTAAGCTAATGAAAACCAATGAAGAGAGCTTTATGTAATAACCCAACCACTGAAAAACCAAAACACACAAAAAATATCATTTTATAAGCAAGAAATGGTAAGCTAACTTTAAAGGATTATGACCCTTGGAAGAATACACCCATGAGGGAAAGACCACCTGTGGGGCTATTCTCTTCCGTACAATGTTAGAGCTAAACAACAGCCTATAAAGACTGGCATGCGATAATATAGAAAGACTTCAACAACTAAAATGTCCAAATATAAAAATTGACCATTTGAAGCACCTTTCTTATTAAAAAGTTTGTGTTACAAAATACTGAAATATATTATAACTTATAATCAACTTAGACAAGGAAAATTTGTAAGCTCTTTAAAAATCTCAGAGTGTGTATTCTTTCAGCACTGGTAAATACTGTCACTACCATGCATATATAAATTCTGTTTCATCACTGGGGCACCTGGGTGGCGCAGTCGGTGAAGCGTCCGACTTCAGCCAGGTCACGATCTCGCGTTCCGTGAGTTCGAGCCCCGCGTCAGGCTCTGGGCTGATGGCTCAGAGCCTGGAGCCTGTTTCTGATTCTGTGTCTCCCTCTCTCTCTGCCCCTCCCCCGTTCATGCTCTGTCTCTCTCTGTCCCAAAAATAAATAAACGTTGAAAAAAAATTTTTTAAATAAATTCTGTTTCATGATATCTAAAATCCTTATTTTTTCTTCTGTTACGTGATCTGTAATGAAGAATAAACTTTGCTCGAAGAGAGGTACGAGCTTTAGCCTTCAATTTCTGGAAGGTTATCTCCAGATCTCTGAAATGTCCTGCCTGATAGGAGTGCCTTTGTTTGCTCAGAGACTTTGGCCACCAGACAGCCCAAAAGTGTGATTTCTAACAGAAGCTTTGAGTCACACCATATTGGTTCTGAACCCCTGAGGAACTAGAGACTAATGGCATTAGCTCAATCTCTAGGAGGGGCTGGAGACCAAAGGTCAGCTGTACAGGAAGTATAAAGTCAGGCCCAGGTAAAGACTCCGTACACCCAAGGGTTTCGTAAGTTTCCGTTTCTGGCAATCCTCTGTATGCATTGCCTCACACTGTGGCCAAAAGAAGGTAAAGTCGCCTATGATTCCATGGGAGAGGACAACCAGAAGTTCCACATTTGGACCCTTCCTGGACTCTGCCCCATGCATCTCTTCCTTTGGCTGATTTTAATTTGTATTTTTTCACTGTAATAAAAACTTGGATCCTAAGTATAGTGCGTCCCTGGATTAGTTGTTCTAGTGGCTTATCAAACGTGTGAGTGATCAAGGGGACCCCTTGAATTTGTAGTTGTATCATATATAGTAGCTATATTATATACATAAACCCTGTTTCTCTGGGGAACCCTGACTAATCATAAAGAGAGAAAGAATTTTTTTATAAGAAACTGGCTTATGAAATTTCATAGTGGCTGGCAAGTCCAAAATTTGTAGGGCAGACTGGCAGTTTGGAAACTCACACAAGAGTTGATGTTGCAGTCTTGAGGCAGAATTCTTTTCCTGGGGAACCTCAGTGTTTACTCTTAAGGACTTCAACTGATTGGATTAGACTCATCTACATTATAGAGGGTAATTTCTTTTCCTTAAAGTAAATTGATTGCAGATGTCAACAATATCTACAAAATATTCTTACAGCAACATCCATACTAGTGTTTGAATAAGTAGCTGGGCACTATAGCCTCGCTTAATTGACACATAAGACTAGCCATAACAGTGGCCTATTGGTCTCAAGTGAGGGTAATCCTAGGGAACCCCTGACCTTATGGCCGGTGTCCGAAATGAGAGTAGTCTTGTGGGGACTGTGTCCTCTGACTGTATATTTGGCTAATTTCCAAAAACAGGCTCATACAAATATAGTCAACTGATTTTTGACAAAGATACAAACGTAATTCACTAGAGAAAGAATAGTATTTTCAATAAATGGTTCCAGAACAATTGGGTATCTGTATTAAAAGAAAAACAAAAACAAAAACTAGAAACAGACTTTACATCTTACACAAAGAGATAACTGAGAGTGGATCATAGACCCGAATATAAAATTTTAAGCTATAACATTTTTGGAAGGAAACAGGGTGGGAGTGGGAATCTATGTAACCTTGAATTTGGTGATGAGCTTTTAGATACAACAAGAAAATCACAACCATGAAAGAAAAAAATGATAAATTGGACTTTTTTAAAAAAACTAAACACTTTTGAGCTGCAAAGAACTGTTAAGAAAATAAAAAGACAAGCTATGCACTGGGAGAAAATATTTGCAGATCACACATCTGATAAAGTATTTGTATCCAAAACACACAAAGAACTCTAAAACTCAACAATAAAAGCCGAACACAATTTAAAAATGGGCAAAAGACCTGGACACTTAACCAAAGAAGTTATACATATGGCAAATGGGCCTGGGAAAAGATACTCAACATCATTTGGCATTAAGTAAATGCAAATTAAAGCAACAATGAGATAGCATTACATGCTGATTCAAATGGCTAGCATCCAAAAAACTGACAATATCTGTCTCTGGCAAGAATGCAGAGCAACAGGAACTCTCATTCATTGCTGGTAGGAATGCTAGGCCACCACTCTAGGACACAGTTTGGCAGTTCTTATAAGCTAAACATAGTTTACCATATGATCCAGTAATTGTGTGCCTAGATATTCATCCAATTCATTTGAAAATTAATGTCAACATAAACCTGCCCATAAATATTATAGAAGATTTGTTGATTGTTACTAAAAACTGTAAACAACCAAGATGGTTTTCAATAGGTGAACGGATAGCAAACTGTGGGATATCCATACAATGGAATGCTATTTGGTGATTAAAAGTAATGTGCTATGAAGCCATGCAAAGATATGGATGCACCTTGAATACATATTAATTACTAAGTAAAAGAAGCCAGACTGAAAAGTCTACATATTGTATAATTCCACAGAAATGACATGGAAAGGCCAAAACTTTAAAGACAATAAACAGATCAGTAGTTGCCAGGGAGAAGTGGCAGGTGGGTCTATGGAGAGGGGAAAAATCGATTACTTTTCATGCAGTAAAATTGTTATGTATGATCCTATAAAGGTGGATACATGATATTATGCAGTTGTCCAAATCCATAGACATCTATAACACAAAGAGTGAACATTAACACATGCATATTAAAAAAAAATCATTTAGAAAGTTGAGGGACTCTGTGATGTAATGCAAAATGCCATGAAAGAATATAACTTTATTACAAATGTATAAAAGAAGGTGAAAGAAGATGAGGGCAAAGGGTGCCACGTAAAGGAATTTTGAAAGTGAGTAGAATCTGTAAAACTAAAGTGGAAAAAAAGAAATGTGTATAACATTGTATCCTATATATGTTGGTTTCTGTAGAGGTATGGGTTAATAATTCTGAAATCATTACATATGTTTACCAGAATTGAAAAATTAAGTAATAGTAAGATGGATGGTGGTAGCCAAGTTTCTCACTTTTGGAGTGAGAAGTCACAGTTAGGCAAGGGGAGAAGGCTAGAATGATATATGTGGTGCATTAGGGTTGGAGATATCATACGCAGATACAGATAGTTTCATGTAAACTAAAACAACGATACCCAAGAACAATGAGCATATCTCATAGTCAGATCTTTGTTTCAAATACCACTCTACAATAAAAAGAAGCACAGTCTTGAATAAATAGCTGTTCTAGGAGTGGGGCAGGAAATATATAAAATGAGCCTGGAGTATCTTGTAGTGCCAGAAGGTAAGGAAAGTGCTCAAAAAAAAAAAAAAATTGAAATGACGGCAATATGTCAAAGGGGGATATTTGGTCAATGGAAAGAGTTCCCATTGGTAAAAGCAAGAACACAACTGATCTTTGATGAATGAGTAAGGACAACACATTGGAGAAAGAGTCAGTCCTTTCAAAAATGGTTCTATAACAACTGCATGCCCATATGTAAATAAATAAATAAATAAGTAAATCTAAACACAGAGCTTACACTCTTCACAAAAATTATTCTAAAATGGAACAAAGACCTAAATGTGAGGTGCTAATCTATAAAACTCCTGGATGATAAAGTAGGAGAAAATCTAGGGGGCTCTGAGTGTGGCAATGACTTTTAAACTCAATACCAAAAGCATAATCTATGAAAGAAATAATTGATAAGTTGAACTTCATTAAAATTAAAAAAAATTTTTTTTTTAAAAAAAATTTTTTTTTCAACGTTTATTTATTTTTGGGACAGAGAGAGACAGAGCATGAATGGGGAAGGGGCAGAGAGAGAGGGAGACACAGAATCGGAAACAGGCTCCAGGCTCTGAGCCATCAGCCCAGAGCCTGACGCGGGGCTCGAACTCCCGGACCGCGAGATCGTGACCTGGCTGAAGTCGGACACTTAACTGACTGCGCCACCCAGGCGCCCCAAAATTTTAAAAATTTTTAATCTTATTATGTGAAAGACACTATCAAGAGAATAAAAAGACAAGCCACAGACTGGCAGAAATTATCTGCAAAAGGCGTATCTGATACAGGACTGTTATCCAAAGTATTAAAAAATACTCATACAACTCAACAATAAGGACCTGATATAAAACGACCTGATATAAATGGGCAAAAGACCTAAACAGACACCTTACCAAAAGATTATACATATGGCAAATAAGCATATGGAAAAAGCTCAGCAGCATGTGTCATTAAGGAAATGCAAATTAAAACAAGATATCACTATTAGAATGGCCAAAATCCTGAACACTACAACACCAAATGCTTGCAAGGATGTGCAGCCACAGCAACTCTCATCCATTGCTGTGAGAATGCAAAATAGTAGAACCACTTCAGAAGACAGTTTGGCAGTTTCTTGCAAAACCAAACGTGCCTACCAAATGATCCAGCAATCACACTTCTTGGCATTCGCTCAAAGGAGCTGAAAACTTCTATCCACCAAAAAGTTGCACACAGATGTTTATAGTAGCTATATTCATAATTGCCAAACAACCGAGACATCCTTCAGTAGGTGAATGGATAAACAAACTGTGGTGCCATACAAACAATGAAGTATTATTCAGCACTAAAGAGAAGTAAGCTGTCAATGTGTGAAAACACACGGAGAGAATTTAGACACACATTATTAAAGTGAAAAAAAAATCCGATGGGGTCTCATACTGTTTGATTCCAACTATATGACATTCTGGCAAAAGCAAAACTATGGAGGCAGTAAAAAGATCAGTGGTTGACAGGGATTAGCAGGAGAGAGGGATGAGTAGGTAGAGTGGAGAGAACTATTAGGTCAGTGAAGTAATTCTGTATGATATCATAATGGTGAGTACATGTTCTAATACAGTTGTCAAAACTCATAGTATGTACAACACCAGAAGTGAACATTAATGTAAAGTATGGACTTTTGGTGATAATCATGTCAATTTAGGTTCATTTATGGTAACACATATAACACGCTGGTGTGTGATGTTGATGGGGGAGAGGCTGTGCATGTGTACGGGCAGAAGGTGTATGAAACTTTCTGCATCTTCCACTCAATTTTGTTTGGCACCTGAAACTCCTCTAAAATGAAGTTTATTAAATAAAGTATTAAATTATAGCCCAAAGTATAAAATAGATACCCATGAGTTCATATTGATATCAAAGAAGATTAAATAGAAGAGAGTAAGCAAATCTTCCATGCAATATAATTCAAAAAAATTCACATATATATGACCACTACAGTAGTTGGAACTTAACTCCCCACATATTAATTGTGGAATGTGCATAGAAACTTCCTTCCAAAGATTACATTATGGAAAAAAGGAAAAAAGAAAGTGGAGAAACCTGATAAACACTACCTCAGTCAGGTGATCTAGGTCAACATCTACAGTGATAAGTCATGTTGCTAGATTGTAATCTTGATACAGTAAGAATGGTAATTTATCTCTGTGATTGTCTTCTTCAAAGCCCATAATCCCAGTATCATAAAGAGAAAAACCTAAACACATTCCAATTGAATGACATTCTACAAAAATCCTGACCAGTACTCTTCAAAACTATCAAAGGCATCCAAAACGTGGAAAATCTGAGAAATTATCACAAAGAGCCTAAAAAGACTAAGACTAAATGTAGCATGGTGTCCTCAGTGGAATTCTGAAACAGAAAAGGGACATTAGATGAAAACTCAAAAAACCTATTTAGGTTTTAGACTTCATGTAATAATAATGTATCCGTACTTATTCATTGGGTGTGACAAATGTACTGGGTTTGGGGTTACGTAGGAACTCTGTACTATCTGCACAATTTTTATGTAAATATTGGATTTTTATTCTGAAATAGAAAAGACTTTTTTTAATTCAATGAATCTTTCCTTCAATTTTACCTTGAAATGTAATTGAAATCCTATGCCAGAAAGTGAAAAAATATTTGCAAGTGGAAAAGATATGTCTTACATTTTTTATTTGTAAACTGTACCCACCGTCCAATCTCTGTTTATTTCAGATACACAGCATTACTTGGTAATGATAAAATTCTTCTCCATCACTCAAATAACATATGGAAACAGGAGATAACCTCAGCATTTGACCTGAAATATAACTGACCACATTAACGCCTACCTACCAGTATATGTAATTGCCATAGCTGACTAATCTCTTCAAGGTTTTGACCCTGACAACAGGAACCAAATTAAAATATTTGAGTGGAGCAAGGGCGGCCTGTGGCTGTGGCAGGCATGGAATCAAAAGACGATGGACATTCTCTAGGCTCAAAAGAAGGGTGAAGACTCAAGCTGGTAAAATTAATAATCCAAAGAAGACAGCAAGGTGGTAGAGTGACTTCTGAGGCAACAGGATTGTAAAAGGGATAAAGGAAACTATAGTAGCAGCTTTGGGATTCATGACACAAAGCAGAGACTTTATATATGGTGCCTATGGTATCACCTGCCCTCATAATTGAAGTGTTCTGTCAATGAAGCTGAGCCTGAGCCAAATAGGACAAGAGCTTTTACATTCCTTACCTCTCAGAGTTTAAGCTCGAGACATGAACAGGAATTCTTTTACTCAAACTTTCAGGTACACCAGTTTTGATAACTGTTAAGAATGAAGAGGATACAGGTCATAACACAGTACACACATATGAGAAAATCCCCATTAACCCCTTGGGGGAAAGCCCCACACCAAGAGGACCAATGAATAGAACAAACTGGTCATACCAGTGTCTCTGGCTCTCCTACTGATACCCAATGATATCTTTATGACGTCGTTCAGTCTATCTAAATCTGTTTCTCTGACTGACCTTATTTGATTCCTCATTTCTTACCTTTTGATACCTATGCTTTGTTACTTCTGCACCCATTTCTGGCTCCTTGTCCCATAAAATGGGTCAAGTCTAATCCAAGACCCAGTCGTGTTCCCCAACCTTCAGTCTGGGCTGATCCACCCTTCTTTTTTTTTTTTTTTAATGTTTAATTATTTACTTTGAGAGAGAAAGAGAGAGCATGAGCAGGGGAAGGGCAATGAGAGAGAGGGAGAGGCAGAGAGAAAGAAGCCCAAGTAACCTCCATGCTGTCAGCATGAGCTGATGCAGGGCTCAATCTCACAAACCATGAGATCATGACCTGAGCCCAAACCAAGAGTAGGATGCTTAACCGACTGAGCCACCCAACCCACCCTTCTTGATAGCACCACATAGAATCCAGGACACCACCCTAGTTTGTATATCTCTCAGAGATTTTATCTCTATAATGTACTCTTTGATATAACTGAAATATTCTAATTTATTCTTGTGAGTCCTCCTAAAATAGGTTCATCTTAAGAATCCTAACCGTATACCACTTGTTAGTGTGCAAAAACATTTCACATCTATGTATTTATCTAATTCTCCCACTAAATCAATGAAGTAGTCAACTAGTAGTTTCCCAATGTTAAACCTAAGTTCTAAGAATGTTACTTGCTCTAGATCCCATAGCTAGTGGAGAGATTTCAAAATCCTAAACCAAAACTACAGTCTATCAAGTGCAACATATTCTGTTAGTCTGGTTTGGGAACCACAATTGATAAGACTGGTGTGAAAAACCTAAGATCACAAATATGTCAAGTGAGAACATTTTTGTTTCCTCTGCTATTTTTGAAAACTACATCTCCATACTAACCACTTACGCTTAAAATTCCCTTAAAAGTAGCTTTTTTCCCCAGTTGCTCCCTACCACCAACTGTAGCCAGACTCTAGAATTACTGTGGAGATTAATTATCTATAGGAAGCAAGAATTTATGATTAACCTCCAATTACAATCAGCCACACAATAATCCTATTGTCCTTCCACCATTTCTACATGTATTCAATGCTCATATTTTTTGCAGACTCTTGTCACTCACTGCATGATGAAATTGTTACCTTTACTGCTTCTCTTACTCCTCACTCTATGTCATTTAAACATGGCTACAGCAATCTCTTTTTACCATATTTGGTATATAACTTTCAAATAGAATGCATTTGCACACTCTCCTATTAGTCTTTATCTAAATCTAAACTTCTTAGCAGAGCATTTAAGACCCCAATAAATTATCCTGTTTTGAAATTCATCTCTACTCCCATCCATACGTTTCAGTCAAGTCAGCATCTCATTGTTCTCCCAAGTAGGTACTGATCACTGATTGCCCTATCCTGGATTTTATTTTACATTTCTCTCCAATAATTAATATCCTTCACTGAATTATGATCACAAAATTCAGATCTCACCCTTTTAAAATAATATATCTGATTGTCTCTTCTACTATCTGTAAATTCCTCTCTGATAATGCTATTTTCAGAATATATGTTTCTCATCTGGAATAATTGTGTTTCAGATGTCCAGAGGGAAATACATTCTCTGTCCTCTGCCAAAACCCATGCTGGGCACTTAAAACATGAAATATGCTCTTCTTATCTGTTGCTTCAGAACAATCCAACCCAAACTTAATGGTATAAAACAACTGCTTTTTTATTAGGCTCACTAATTTGGAGCCTCACAAATTTACCGGGACACAATGGTGTCATTTACCTTCTCCAGACTCTTGTCTGGAGTCTCGGCTGAGAGGGACACAAATGACCAGCAGCGGAAAGGGCTGGCACTGATGCAGACACTTCCAAGACCGTTATTTCATTCACATGGGTGGTGTTTGGGCTGGAATCACTCAAAGGCTTGGCTTAGCTAGCTCTGTCGATCAGAACATGTACTTGTGGCCAAACCGTGTGACTTGGGCTTCTCACAGTGTGGATTCTGGGTTCCAGGAGGGAATGTTCCAAGCACAAGCTTTCCAAGAGATGATGGCAGAGGCTGCAAGCCTTCTAGCCTGGCTCCAGAAGCCTCTGCAGCATCAGTTCTGCCACATTCTATGGCTGACAGTCCGGACTTAGGTGGCAACAGGAAGGAGTTAGACGACATTTCTTGATTAGGATGTGGTAAGATCACACTGAAGAAAATACATGAGATAGAAGATTTGTTGTAGCCATCTTTACACCATACCGTCTTACAAAGTACCATAAGGCAAAAATAAATTTTGTCAGGGTGCGTCCTGCTTCCCTCAGTGTTCCCAGTATGGACAGCATAATCTCCACTATCAGATCATAATTGTAGACATAGTTTGAATGGCCAACATAACTTTTTTTTTTTTTTTTTTGGTCTAAGAATTCATGTAATCGTACGGTGCTGTTACATGTGGGGCCCAGCATACCCTGGCTACTGGAAGTGAGAGGGGAGGGACACAGCCAACCTGACTAATCATAAAACCCAGTGCCTTTGTAATTAGTTCTTAGGAACTGAATGTCTTGCAGGACCAATCAGTCTTTTCTGAAGACAAAGGTTAGAGAGAGAATATCTATTTCCTCTAGTGTTATTAAGCTAGAAACAGATAATTGTGCCCTCTGGTAGCCTCCTTAGCTAACCGCATGTGAAAAGCTCATCTGGAGTATAAAAAATTCAAACTGATACATAGTTAGAAGCAGAGTTGAGGGATGAAGAGAAAAGCTTGATAACATCATTAGAGTCCTAGATTCTAATGTGCATGAAACTAGATCTACCCTTGATTTCCAGTTTATACAACCCAATAAGTTCCCTTTTGTGCTCACAGTGATTTAAATTGAATTTCCAACACCTATGCTGAAAAGTCCTTCTGATCTGAGTAAAGTTTACCTAGTTCTGTCACCTATGATTAAGAATACTTGAAAGAAAATCTTTAACAAGAAATAACTTTCAATCAAAATGGTTTATATGAGAAGGAATATAGAAGGACAGAAATTCTCATACAGATATCCCAGGTACACATTAATAAAGCAACTTTGGATACTACAACATAAGTTATGATGTTAATTTGCTCACTTAAGAACTGGTAAGAAACCTTGGAAATGAAGACCAAAAGAAAATTTTTGAATTTTTGAATCAATTGAATCTGGGTTTCTCTTTACTTACTCATGTCATAGATCCACTGTAACTTTTCTGTATGCCCAATAGTAACCTCACCCCCACAGCATCTGGCACTAGAATTAAATCCTCTACTTCATTCCGGGGACTTTCTTTCTAGTTTTTGTGCTTTTACAAATCAAGATTGACCTTTTTGAGGTGCATTGATGAAGGAGTGGAAAAAATCCTCTTTATTTAGTAAAAAGAATCATTCTCATTGATGGGAATTCATACTGAAAATAACTTTCCTGCTGACGAATTAACATGATACTTTCTGGATAGTATTGCTGATCATCACCCTTGTGGCAGTAATTTGGGTAATTTCCTGTTTACCAATTGCTTATACTGTTTCATGCTGTCTATACAATGGTTACTTGAGTGCTACATATCTAGAACTGGACTGAGCACTATACCACACAAGCACAGTAATATATGGTCCAAATACCCACAAGCCCCAGTGCAAGGCCAATACTGACCCACAGAAGCCAACTAGACAACAAAGTATTATGTAAAAAACACACCAAATAAAGATACCAAATAAAGAGACAAACTCTGTTCTTTCATTGCAAGAATTGAAAAAATAATAATAACCCTAAGTAATACACTGGCATTATGAAAGTGATACATTAGGGCATATTTATTAGACAGTACTGCTGAATCTTACAGCTAGGTAAAAGACAAGCAAAGGGAACCACAAGGAATATATTGAAGCAAGCTAGATTTGGGAACATAAGAGCCATAGACTACAATAATGGAAATGAATGTTTAAAAAAAGAGACACTATTGTGTGATCCTGAGAAACAAAGCTCGAGAGGTCTGGATTACTGAGTTGAACATCATCAGAACTGATTCCCTAATTGAACTCATAGATAACAAATAAATTCTTTGTAAGGACAATAAATAACACCTACATCCAAAATTTTAACAGAAGAGAGTTAAACAGAAAAAAAAGAGTTTCTTTCTCCCTTCCTTCCTTCCTTCCTTCCTTCCTTCCTTCCTTCCTTCCTTCTTCTTTCTTTCTTTCTTTCTTTCTTTCTTTATTTCTTCCTTTCTTTCTTTCTTTCTTCCTTTCAATGTAAAGAACAGTTTGGTTGAACCACCAGGACCCCAATCAGGCAATCAGGTTAACTTGGATAACTATGTCTATTTGACCCTGAGGAAAACTACAGTTGGCTTATCAGTGGTCAAAGAATGACTTTCTCAAAAGCCTAGTGTTTTTAAAAATAATTAAGTCACAATGGACAATAAAAAAATAATGAAGCCTATCACCCACAGTAATATTTAGTTTCTAAATACAAGCAACCACAGCATTGGCTTACAAATCTGAAGCGTAGCTTGGGGGCCTGTGCTGTTCTATTTTCAGTTCTGAATTTTCAGATCTGTGCGCCTTGTGGCAGAATGACTACCATGCAAATTCCCCTGTGACTCTGTGAAGCTGTAAACCAGCTCGTTGCAGCTGGTTTTGTGCTCAGCACTGTTACCAGGCAGCATGGGAGGAAAGAAAGAATATATGGCAATCATTCCTAAATTTTAGTGTGGGTAAGAGTCATTAGGAGCCTTGTTATAAAAACAGATTCCTAAGCTCTATCCCTAGAGATTCTGATTCTATCAGTCTGGGATGGGCCCAGGGATCTGCATTTTAATAAGGACTCCCCAGGTGATTCTGATGCAGGCAGCCCATGGAGGACACTTTGTGACACTCTGATCTGTGAAAATTATAAGGTAAATGCTCCATCCAGCGTGTCCCCATAGCAGGCAGTGCATTCTCCATTATGTCAGGGAGCACATCATATTAATGTGATTTGTTTACATTTTGTATCGCTAGACTGTGAGCTTCTTGAGGGCACATCTTGGTCAATTAATTTTATGTCCCCAGTGCCTGGAACAGTGGGTTTAATGAAAGATAATCTAAAGTTGATACCGCAAGTGCAAACAGAATGGTTCTCAATGACCAAAAGAGATAAAAGAACATTTCAATTTAATTAAAATTTACTGTTTGTGAGATTATTCCCCAGCTAATATCTAGGATCCCACTCTGACTTTTTGGGGAACTTTGTTTTTCCTCCAATCTAAGTAAATGTCCTTAAACTGAATCACCACTTTCTCATATTAATTCACCTTTCTATCCAAAAAGTACTTTTGTTTTCATTTTTCTTTTCTGAGAAGTGGGCAACTGACCAAATGTGAGCTAACCTTGCTACTTCCGTTCCTAGTCATGGTCATGGAGTTTATTCAAAAATAGACACAGGGTGGGGCGCCTGAGTGACTCAGTTGGCTAGGCATATGACTCTTGATTTTAGCTCAGGTCATGATGTCACCTGACCTGAGCTAACCTTGCTACTTCCATTCCTAGTCATGGTCATGGAGTTTATTCAAAAATAGACACAGGGTGGGGCGCCTGAGTGACTCAGTTGGCTAGGCATATGACTCTTGATTTTAGCTCAGGTCATGATGTCACAGTTTGTAGGATCAAGCCCCGCATCAGGCTCTGTGTTGACAATGAGGAGCCTGCTTGGGATTCTCTCTCTCCAGCTCTCTTTGCCCCTCCCACACACATGCATGCTCTCACTCTCTCTCTCAAAATAAATAAGTAAACATTTAAAAAAGAAAGAAAGAAATAGACCCAAGGCCAAAGCGAGTGGCTCAGGTATTCCAAGGATTTTTTTTTAACACTTATTTATTTTTTGAAAGACAGAGAGAGAGAGAGAGAGAGGGCAAGTGGGGGAGGGACAGAGAGAGAGGGAGACACAGAATCCAAAGCAGGCTCCAGGCTCTGAGCTGTCAGCACAGAGCCTGACACGGGGCTTGAACTCACCAACCATGAGATCATGACCTGAGCCAAAATCGGTCACTTAACTGAGCCACCCAGGCACCCCCAAGGATTTTTTTTTTAAAGTAGAGCCAGCATGTTATAGTTTATCCTTTTTTTAATAATCACTCATTTATTTATTCATTCAGCAAAACTGTATCATTTCTTTTCAAGTACTGACAGTCAGTCACAAGTCTCTTGGTCAACTGGCCCCTTTCTTTCTCCCCTGCCTCTGATCTCCTTCACCTCAACTCCTCACTCTGATTTCTTCCTCACTCAATTTGGCCGCATCACGGACAACTTTCAATCAAACTCCAGCCTGAGGGCCTTTGCACTGGCTATATTCTCTGCCAGAAATGCTCTCCCATATGGTTTACTCCATTACCTTTAAACCTTTGTGTAGAATTAGCAATGGCCTTCCTCAGTACCATTCCCAATCTCCTGTTTCCCTGCTCTACTTCTTTCCCATTTCATAGACTCTGTCACCTTCAAACTACAAAAAAATGTACTTTTATAATTAAATTGTTTTCTCTCCCCCAAGTCCCCATCTAACGTGAATTGCTCAAAAGTAAGGATTTTTGATGCATTCCAAATATCTAGAATAGTGTTTGGCACATAGTAAGCACACGATAACTCATTCATTCAATTCATCCAACCAATACTTGAATGTTTCTATGTGTCAGGTGGCCAAGCAAACAGATCAAGACTTTCTTCTGGGTGAGGGGATGGATAAAATAGGTGACAGAGATTAAGAACTGCACTCGTCGTGATGGGTACTGGGTGATGTATAGAATTTTGAATCACTATATTGTACACCTGAAGTTAATATAACACTGTAGGTTAACTAGAAATCATTTAAAATAAAAAAAAATTAATTAAAAAAAAACTGTTCTCATTGAACTTATGTGACTATGGAGCATACGGATAACAACCAACAAATATATAATATAATGCCCAAGTACTGCTAAAATGCTTAGAAGAAAATAAAGCATGGAAAAAAGAGAGTACCAAAAGCATTATTTTAGATGATAGGATGGTCAGGTCTTTGAGGTGGTAGTATTTGAACTGCATCCTAAAGGAAGTAAAAATGAAAATGTAAAGACACAGACTCGGAAGCCAAGTTTCCCGGGCTTGAATCTGACTGTGCTACTGACTGTGTGACATTGAGTAAAACACTTTTTAGTGAATTCGTTTCTTTCATCTGTATAATGGGGATAACATTGTATCTTCTTCAGAAGTTTGATACGGAGTATTCAATGAATTACTCTCTACATAAAGTGCACAGCACGGTACCTGAACATAATAAATACTCTACAATTGAGTGTTATCTATTGTCGTTGGGGCGGAGAATTCCAGTAGAGGACTTGCAATGGTAGCATGCTTGGCAGTTTCAAGGGACAAAAGGAAACTTAGTATCGCTGGCTGGGGGAACCAGAAGAGTGGAAGGAAAGAAGATCTGAGAAATATCCATGGGCCAAATCTTGGGCCTGTGCTCTTGAAGGTGACAGGGAAGAGCCTGAGAAGTCCAAAATCTCATGTTCCTCACAGAATGGAGGAAAGCATTGTTCTTCTTCTGTAGGAGAGAGACAAATTGCCCACGCAGAGAGAGGTAAGGAGGAGACACAAGCAGGAAAAAAAGCTTTGATGTCATTGGAATTGCTGGGATCCACACAGAGAGTTTTGTTTCTCTCCTTTCTGAGAGTCCCTGATCCTCTTTCCATCTCAGAACCACCTCAGAACACTTCCAATATGTCCACCTTTCCTATTCAATGGGAAGCGAGGGTGGTTTAAGCTTGCCCGAGCTGGGTTTCTACTATCTGCAACCAATTGGGTCTGGTGTAGTGAACCTCCTAGCAGCCATATGAAATAGGTACTGCTATCATTGCACTTATTTGAAAAACAAGGGGAAAAAAGTGCAAAACAATTAAAAATCTCCAAGGTTATATAGCTACTAAATGGACTAACAGAATTGAACTTACAATGGTCTTATTCTTTGGGTTTTTTTTTTTTTTTTGGTATTTTTATTTAATTTTTTTTTTAAGTTACATCCAAGTAAGCATATAGTGCAACAGTGATTTCAGGAGTAGATACCTTAATGCCCCTTACCCATTTAGCCCATCCCCCCTCCCACAACTCCTCCCATAACCCTCTGTTCTCCATGTTTAAGAGTCTCTTATGTTTTGTCTCCAACCCTGTTTTTATATTATTTTTGCTTCCCTTCCCTTGTGTTTATCTGTTCTGTGTCTTAAAATTCTCATATGAGTGAAGTCATATGATATTTGTCTTTCTCTGACTGACTAATTTCGCTTAGCATAATACCCTCTGGTTGCATTCCTGTACACCAATAATGAAGCAACAGAAAGAGAAATCAAAGAATCGATCCCATTTACAATGGTCTTATTCTTTTCTATTTCTCTTAAATATTTATCACATTGGGGTTAGGAATATAGACTCTGTGGCAGACTGCCTGGATTCTTAGCTTTTCCACTTAAAATTCTGCTGTCACAAATCATTTCCTCACTTACAAAACTAAGCTAATAATAGTGCATGCCTTAGTGGGTTGTTGCAATGTTTAAAAATATTAACAAATGTAAACTTCTTGGAACAGTACCCAGTATATGGTAAACTATCAATAATAAAATGTTGTTGTATCATTACTGAACTGGCTGGGCCAAAGCTCCATATATGTATGCCTTATTTTTCTTAAGTTTCTATTGCTATGATTGGCATATGAATCAATTTCACCATTTCTTCCAGAGAGAGCAGCACCAAGCTCACAGCAGACCTGTAACCGTCCCGCGTCCCACTTCTAGCTCTTCTCCTGTAGAGCTGCCTATTTCCTATTTGTCATTGACTGTGTCCTCTTAGCTTGAGTTCCTCCTGAGGACAACTTATAATTGTCCTGAGCTCAGTATCTGAGTCCTTCTCATTTCGCTTTACCTTCCCCTTCCGAACACCCTCACCAGTCCCCCAGCTATGAAGCTGCTTTAGATAAATCCCGTGTACACCGTTACTGCTGTATCAGTTTCCTATCGCTGCTATAATAAGTTACCACAAAAGTAGTGACTTCAAGCCACAGAAATGTATTACCTTGCAGCTCTAGAGTCAGCAGTTTAAAATAGCTGGACAGGGCTGCATTCCTTCCGTATGGTCTGGGGGAGAACTGGTTTCCCTGCCTTTTCCAGCTAAGAGAGGCCACCTGCTTTCTTGGCTCACCACCCCTTCCTCCACATTGGAAGCTGACAATCCAACATATTCCTGTCTTTCTCTGACTCTAAGACCTCTAAGACCTCACCTTCTTTCTTGTCCTTATAGAATCACTTGTGATCACCTTGAGCACATTCAGAAAATCCAGGATAATCTCCTATCTCAAGATTGTTATATTTTTGTAATGTTTATTTATTTTTGAGAGAGAGAGAAGGAGCGTGTGCACGAGTGGGGGAGGGGCAAAGAGAGAGGGAGACACAGAATCCACAGCAGGCTCCAAGCTCCAAGCTGTCAGCACAGAGCCTGATGCAGGGCTCAAACTCACAAACCACGAGATCATGACTTAAACTGAAGTCAGATGTTTAACCGACTGAGCCACCTGCAAAATCCTTTGATTATAAGATGGCATATTTGCTCATTCTGAGGATTATGACATGGACATCTTTGGAGAAGAGGGGCATTATTCTGCCTACCACACTAGCTTTGACATTTCTCACAAGTGTTACATGAAACTTCCCAATGTTTGCTTCTGAAAGTTCCAAGTCTTCCTAAAAATATTTTTAAAGATAATAATCTCTGAACATATATTCAAGGAACTGACTCCCTCTTCAACCAATGTTGCAGAACCATTATGCCAGCTTTTCTGACCAGAAAACATGATGAAAGGGGTAACATGATGTATAAAAATGTTGTCACTAGAGGACAATTGCCTAGACTCATATCCTATCTTATTTACCTAAGAAATCATCAGCCAAGCTCTCTTACAAAATCCTAGCTCAGATCCTTACCAAAATATAGAGAGAATAATGGTATCTACGTAATAGATTCTTAGAACTAAATAAGAAACTTCATGAGTAGTAAATATCACATAGTACGTGCTCCCTAAATTCTCTTCCACTGTCATTCCTAGAGCTAGGCTTTAAATTACACTTTGCTTAGACTCTTGCCATCATCCTACTGGTTTCATTATTTCCACTGCATTCTTTACACTGATGACATGGTTCCAATCACACCACTTCCTCCTCCAAAAGCTTGTGATAACAAAGCAGTTTAGTATAATGGTTAATAGCCTGGCTCTGGAGTCAAATAGATCTTGATTCAGACAGATATGCTATTAGCCACATATGTGACTTTGGGAATATTACTTCAACTCTCTAAGCCTCAGCTTGATTTTGAGGATTAAGTAAGATAGTGTTTGTAAATTGCGTATTTATTCACTATAAAACGTGGTATTACCATAGCTCGATTGTCGTGCTCATCTTCTCCACTACCTAAAGAATAAAGCACAAAATTCCTAACATGATGTTCCAGCCTCTGTAACCTGAAATCCACCTAATTTCCAGTCTCGTTTTCTCTGTTTCAGTTTCCCCCATGAACTTCAGAGCGCAGCTCTTCCATTCTGCATTCCAAGGTCAGCATAAACTGTCTTCAGACTGACCCCATATCCACAAATGTACATTCTCTTCATCTTGTGCAAGTTTCCCCATCGTCCATAGCCCATCTCAAACACTAGACTGCTCCGTGAAGCCTTCGATGATAATCCAGCCAGAATGAATCCTTTTCTTCCCTCTTTATCTGTGCATGTACTGTATTGCTTACCTCTTGTTCCGTGGATTGCAGACCTGCCTTTATTTTTGCATCCGTACTGGATTCCAAGGCTCTAATTCATCACATAAGAACTGAGGTGCTACTATGTACCCAGAACTGGGCAAAGAACTATGGGAATATTAATTTAAAAAACAGATGTGGGCCCAGCCCGCTTGGGCTGTAGCTTTCCCACAGGGACATCTTGCACGTGAGTGTTTGCTGAACTGAATTATTTTCTTTACACAAGGCAACTTTCTTTACATGAGGAATTTTAACATCATTCCTGCTCTCTCCCCTGGATTCTCTCCAGGTTCTACATATCTATTTAAATTTCTTTGGTCAGTGCTAAACACGAGGCTCTTACCAAAGCTTTACAAACACCAAGAACTGTAAGGATTAACTCATGTCTTCTATAGTTACACTCGTGTTTATGTCCCAGAATCAAGCTTTGCTTCATGAACAGCAGGACTATATTGTGGCTGTGTTTTGCTATACATTAAAATATGTGTTGGGGAAGGACCAGATTCTCAGCCTGTACAACTATAAACATTTTCTCCAAATTGCCTACAATGCGATCCACCCCACAAAGAATATATACAAAAACAAAGCTTTGAAGCAAGGTAGTTTTCCAACTTCAAATGGAATAAAATATAAACTACCTAGCAACACTCCAACACTTCTTTTTAAATTAGCTAATGAAATGTGCCAAGAAAACGTAGTCCCCAGTCCCCAAAAATGCCTTCTCTGTGTACCTGTTTGCCTCAGTGTTCCTGGCAGAAAGTTTGACTTGATCATTTCATTCCCAAGAGAAGGAATAGCAACGTGTGCAGAGAGACCTGTCTCCAAAGCTTGACAATCCCAGGTTCGAGAGATGTCTTTGTCACTTAATGAGGTACATTTTAGCCATGTAACCTAATCCTTCTAAGCCCTCACTGCCTCATTGACACAATGGAGATAATAATATACATTTCATGAGGTGGTTGTGAAGATTAGCAAGACGGTATATATTACGTGCTTAGCAGGTATGTGACATTTAGAATTACTAGCTTTACGGCGACTATTCGGTGTTGTAGTTTCCTCGCTATCAACCTCTGTTGCCGGACCATGGGTCCCTTGGGAACAGTGACAATTTTTGAAAATGGTGATTATTTCGGTCACTGCCCCCATTGCCTTGCACAGTGCTCAGATAATATTTGTTTAATAGATAATTTATAAGTTCTGGTTGTTTATGAGTCATGCGGACTTTCTTTGACATCCGTTACCTACCTGCCACTAAGCCTTTCTGATTTCACTGCCTGTCACTTCTCTTTGAATAGTGACCTGAAGCTGGAGGCTAGCAAGTGGACTGTTATTTGAATTGGTGTTAGAGGATTAAAGATTTAAATATGGTAAATGAGATATGGATTGAGAATCCTGTGCTAAAGAAATACTGCCATATTCAACTTGGAGTAATGACTTCAAATCAAAAATTTGTAGCAATGACCTCAGAACTCCCCTTAAACATTTATCTTTCGCTTTGAATTTTTCTCTGCATGAGAGTGTATGCAAGTATTCCACAGCAACATACCTGCTAAAGAGTAGGAATTTTTTTCCTGCGAATAAATATGTTTACCCTTTTAGAGATCATGAATAGAATGATAGTAAAAGTAATTGTGATATCAGACTACATTCAAATTTAAAAGGTACAAGGTCTCCATCTTATAGTCCATAAAATTTAAAGGGACAAAACCCAGTTTGGGCACTTTTGTCTTATAATCAATAAAATGCCTCTTTCCCTTATTAGGCGGTGTCAGTTGCAGTCAGCCATTGTCAACAACCAATTTGCTCTATCAGTGAAGCAGATCATTACTAACCACATGGTGCTGGTGTCGCACTTTTCCAGTCTGTCTTGAGCGTGAAACGGAAAAGAAATTTTTTTTGCTTTTGCTTTTGCTTTAGGAATTAAAATCCGACAAGATACAAAGGAGAGTGAATTTCCAAGCTAACATAAAAGACTCTTCTTCATCTCTTCCTCAAACCAGAGGGGGAATTCTCTATCATATACACTGTCTCCAATCATGCATTTAAAAACCCGCTCATTAGATACAGGAGGTCAGATAAATATGTGACAGCGATCACCTCGGCAAATACAGCAAGCAGAGACAGAAATGGTAGACATGGCCAACCTAGAAGAAGGAAAGGAAAGAAAAGAAAAGGCTATTTTACTTCAGAGCTGATTCATCAGAATCAAGAGGGTTGAGAAAATTGAAAAAGGATGGGAATCTTTTCCCCATCCCTCATATAATTGGCGTAAAATAGTGCTGGCCACGTTGTTGATACTCAATAAATATTGGCTAATCAACTTATCCAGTGACAGAAAACTGAAGTCTCCGGCTCCTGGAAATATATTTGCAAGAACAGGAGGGCTTTTAACTAGGGCCAGAAAGCCTTTGGGACCAGGGGAGGTGCAGAATGCAGCTGGATGGAGGCCACACAGACTCTTCAAGGTATCAGACTTAGTAGTCATCCAGGCAGGGTGAAGCTCAAAAAAGCAGAGCTGGGAAAGACAGTCAGCTGAGAAGAAGACTGTCTGGCTCCTTGCATTCCCGCATGGAAGGGTTTCTTTCTTGGCACAAGAATCTTCTAGATCCGTAGGACAGAAGATCTCCCAGCTGTCAAAACCTTCTCTTCACTTTCCTGGTTAAGCGCCAAACCAGAACTGTCAATCATGAAGAGCTGGTTGCCATGGTGCAGCTGACATTTACTCCCATTGACTGGGCCCGAGGTATTCTGGAAAGAACCTACTTCTACAGGGTCACTGGGGAGCAGCTTCAAATTCAGGTGGTGTTCCAAAGATCCCAGGAACAACAGGTGCCCAGGAGACTGTGCGACCCTATTGGGGGAGGCGGAAATACTGCCGAGATAAAGGTTGGAAGGGAGAAGAAAGCTATCCTGTTTTTAATGTGCTTGAACTGGCATCAAAAGGAAGATATTTCTTCTTGGAAGCTAGACCCAGGAGCAACCTCTCTGCTACTATGGGAACAGCTGTGGTAGCTCTTTGGGGATGGCTACATTCCAGAACTCAGGGTTGGCAATCTGAGAAACCTCTCCAGTTTTTGGCTCTGAACTGATCATCACACTAAAACTGAATGTTTAACTGGAATAAATAACACTTCAAGGTCTGTTGTTTCAGGTGCAACTTCTCCCTACTAAGTTTAAAGATACAAGAACAACTACCGTACTTTTAGTTTCTTCATAAGCAAAAGCAATACAAATACGATTTTAAAATCCTTATGGAGATTTTCATCTCAGTGCACTGGGACTTAGGGATTTACACATATAATTCCCATTAACACTAACAGGCGTTAGAGTATGTGTACCAATTCCCTTGTGTCAAAATGGGAACATAACCATATGGATACTAATAAATACATTTTTAATTCTGATTTTATGCAGATTTCACATAATATTTTATACAACACTTAGCAAACTCTGTGGAGACAAAAATTGTCTCAATTCATTCTCCCCAACGCAGATAAACATATTCATGTAAACTCCTACTATTTCTATAAACATATTGATTTCTTTTGTACAGAAGAGGTCTGACTAAACTATGGGTAGTAGTTTAGATGTATGCAGTGCTAAGATTTTTCAAGTGCAAAATGTTTATTGTTTGCAAACATCCCTTCTTTACGTGTAACAACCTCATGACCCATCAGATATTTTTTTCCAGGTGACTAAAATTTAGTTGTGACTCTATCTTTTTACAGTGTTTTAGTGCCACCTGCTGGAGAAATCTTTATTAAAAGCAAGAGATTCAGGAACTGAATGAACCTGCATTTTCCAACCCAAGAAGCAATTACCAGAAAAAATCCACTAATATTCGCAAAGGGGGAGAAAAAGATTTTAAAAAATGAAGAACAACAAGAAAGAAAAGGAGACCTGGTCAAAGAAAAAGGAAGATTTTTGTTTGTTTCTAAGTAAGGATAAAGAGAAAAAAAATGGAAGGGATCAACCATAGAAAGAATAAATAGAGCTGAGACTGAAGCAAATGTGTTTTTTTTCTTTTTTGTTAGAATTTAGCTTATTTTTTGATAAGCACATTTTTTAAGTAGGCTCTACACCCAATGTGGGGCTCAAACTGATGACCACGTGATCAAGAGTCGCATGCTGTATGTACTGAGTCAGGCACCCCACTGATGGACATGTTTTCTAGAAAATCTTGAGATAATGAAAAAACACTTTTGTTTATTGTGTATACATGGCAATATAATAAATACTCAGGATGAATTACCTCAAAAATCATGGAAATATAAATAAACGAAGTCATTCACTTAGAGTTTACTAAAAAGAGCTCAAATATAAGTAATGGGGAGTTGTAAAATTTAGAAAGACTTAAATAATGATAGGATTGACTTTTTAAAAAATGAAATGCCCTCACAGAAACACAATCAAAACAGCACATATGGTGTTTGGAAAGAACATTGAATTTTAAAAATTTAATTACCCTGAACTCAGTGTAGAATAAAATGCAAAGACACAATCCTTAGTAAAAGCAAGTCTGAATTTCACAACACAGCTTCTAACAAAGTGCATGGGGTCTCTTAAAGACATGACTTCTGAAAGGTTGTGCCTTCTCGGTTAAGTGTTATGAACTATCCAATAAGCAGTTAGGCAATGGGACATTATAGCTTATAAGGCCTCCCAGCCCAGGCCCCACACCCACTACCTCCTTAGAGGGAAAAAGAGGAAAACATTCTGTTTTAGAGATCTTATTTAAGGAAACAGTCTATTGGACATACAGTTCTACTTCAAACAAGAAGTGCTTATTGAACTTGAATGTGAGGATCTGGGACAGTAGATTTAAAAAATGTAATGGAGAGCCGCCTGGGTGGCTCAGTTGGTTAGGCGACCAACTTCGGCTCAGGCCATGATCTCACGATTTGTGAGTTCGAGCCCCGCATCGGGCTCTGTGCTGACAGCTCAGAGCCTGGAGCCTGCTTCGGATTCTGTGCGTCCCCCTCTCTCTGCCCCTCCCCTCTTCACATTCTGTGTCTCTCTGTCTCTCAATAATAAATAAACGTTAAAAAAAAATTTTTTTAAATGTAATGGAGGCCACGAAGCCTCATCACACTAAGCTTAGTGATAATTGTGGGAAGATAATTAGAATTTTTTAAATCTCCCCATTTTAATCAATCACAGGTTTATTAGGAAGTTTTTTTTAAAAATAAATTATTTTTATCTTGTGAGGACCAGAAAGAGGAAATTTAAGAAGAAAGGCTTAAACATGTGTTACAGTTTTTTTAAGCCAACAACCTTGAAAAGACGGTCTCTTGGAGTAAATCGACACTTAGGGGGAAAAAAAACACTCTTTATTTGAATTTGATCATTGATTGCTTTACCTCCATCTCTTAATGTGTGATGGAATCATTTCATACCTATATGCACAAACATACGCATAAAGACGCACCAAAAGAATCTTTTTTTTTTAAAGTTTTTTTTTTTTTTCAACGTTTATTTATTTTTGGGACAGAGAGAGACAGAGCATGAATGGGGGAGGGGCAGAGAGAGAGGGAGACACAGAATCGGAAACAGGCTCCAGGCTCTGAGCCATCAGCCCAGAGCCTGACGCGGGGCTCGAACTCACGGACCGCGAGATCGTGACCTGGCTGAAGTCGGACGCTTAACCGACTGAGCCACCCAGGCGCCCCAAGAATCTTTTAATTTGTTCTCAATTGAAAGCAAATTTTTAAGTAGTCCAGCTTAGCCCTTTCAAATTCCAGCCAAATGGCTATTTGTACTTGAATGCTACACAGGACAACTGCAGGCACCGGGTTTATATATTACATTGCATTGTATTGAGATCATTTATTTTTTCCACAGGAAAACTGTTGGAGAAGAATAAAGGTTGTTTCTATAAATACCACCAAAGAAGGCAGTTAAAGTGAATACATTTTTTTTCTTAAACTAGGATTTCAATCATTTTTATGTCTATTCCACAAGAAAACCCTAATATTATATAGCTCTTTCCAATTCTCAGGAACTATAATATTATCTTCTTGATGCACATGCCCAGCTTCTATTAAATACTAATGGTGGTTCCACACACACATCCTGAGGACATGGTAGCCCTGAGCAGCTTTTACTCCACACACAGGAATGTGGGGATGTGCTTTTCTTGATGTGCTTTAGCCGTGCATTAAAATGGATTATACTTCCATTAATGCACCTCATGAAAACAGATTGGCCTGTCTTCAAATGATACGGATAAAGAACAAGGGGATGGGCTTCAAGCCATCACCAACTCAAACTGGTTTAAGAGAAGATAAGAACAGTTGGTTAACCCCCAAAAGGTGTGTCTACATCATACATCCCTATGCATCACACATCTCTGTTGTGGGTGAGAGAGTGCAGGTATGTGTTTTTGCCCAGCCTTATGATTCAATGGGTACAAGTGAAGGCATATTAATATACAGAGCCTAAATAATACTGTCTGAATTCCATCTCTGCATCCCTCCCATGTCTTCTAGCTATAGCATATCTCTCCAGCTCTCTCATAGTCATTTCTGGAAAGAATTGGAAATGTGAGTCCCCTACGTAGGTCCTCACATTTGTCTCCATATCGGCTTGTGAACAAAATCACAATGGCATATTATTATATTGAGTTCAGTGAATGATTAGTTTCCACTCTATTTTGCTATATCCCAGGAGCATTCTATCCCTAGTATTGTCTTGACAGTTAAAATTTTTTTCTATAATATATTGGATTTCATTTATGTTTAAATAACTTATGCATAGCATTTTTTAATGTGCATGAAATACAATTAAATAAGAGGTTATTATGACTACAAAAAGACGGAAGATTCATGAAGAAATAACCCACTGCTTTCAGGGCTCTAAACACAAACTGTTGAAGCAATTTTTTTCTATCTGAAAAGAAATACATATGTACTCATCCAAAAAAGACTTACAAGCTTTGAAAGTAAGTAGAGAAACATATTTTAGATATCATCTGTAATGCAAAATATTTATAGCTTTCTCTATATATCGGCCTTAAAAAACTATCTTAACCTCAAGAGCATTTTGTGCCTACAATGTCACAAATTGTTAATTATAGTCATATTGAAACTAACAGAATTTAAAATAGCCTTTCTTGTAACAGGAAAAAAATGTCATTTTATGCAACTTTATAAAATAGTTATAAAAAATAAAAACCTTCCTTAAATTATCCTTTCCTATAATGGTATTTCTTAGTGATAACATATGAAATTTAACACTATAGAAGTCATACAAAAAGTCTATCTTCTAATTAACAAATCAAAATCTGGAAATAACCCCAGTGTTCTTCAACTGATGAATGGTACATCCATATAATAGAATACTGCACAACCATAAATATGAACTATTATTACACATGATAATTCAGACAATTCTCAAAGACTCAGTGAGAGAAGTCAGTGTTAAAGAGTTACATACCAAATTATTCCATTTATAAGACATTAACAGACAAAACTACAGTAATGGAGAACAAATCAGTGGTTGCCAATGAAAAGGGATGAAGAGAGGGTGTGACTATAAAGCGATAGCATGATGGAGTTTTTTGAGATGATGCAACTGTTCTGTATCCTGATAATGGTGGAAACCATACATGTCTTAAAATTCATACAACTGTAAGCCAAAATGAAAAGTCAGTTTCCTTTATAAGTAAAAAAAAAGATATTAGGGGCGACTGGGTGGCTCAGTTGGTTTAGCATCCAACTTCAGCTCAGGTCATGATCTCACAGTTCGTGGGTTCGAGTCCCACATCAGGCTCCATGCTGACAGCTCAGAGCCTGGAACCTGCCTTGGATTCTTCCTCTCACTCTCCCCCTCCCCCACTCACACTCTGTCTCTCTCTCAAAAATAAATAAACGTTAAAACATTTTTTTAAGATGCTATGTATTGCTATATAAGAAAAACTGGAATTCAAAAATATGACTTAAGTTATTAATTAGAAACAACGGAACACATGTATATGATTTTTTTCATGACTTTCCTTTCACTTATTTTATCCACCTAATTCATTTCCTCAACAAATGTTTTTTGAGAGCCTACTACGTCTTATTATTGTGAACATTGGTGAACAAAGTCAGGTACATCTCCTTTTGTAGAAATTCATTACTTGTTGATTTCACTTCCTCATCTTCTTGAAGCCATCTAGTCAAGATGCCACCCTTCCCCCTGAGACTGCATTTCTGGAGATCACTAATTACCCACATATTGTAAAACCCAGTCTTCAACTTACTGGAATCAGGATCTTCTGGTACAGTTACCCACTCTCTCTTCACTTAGCTTCTGAGACACCACCACTTTTGTTTTTCTCCTACCTCACTGACCATTATTTCTTTTTCTCCTCTGCTAGGCCCTTCCCTTCATCCAGACTTCTGTTTCTCTGCTTGAGAGCTCAGTCTTTGAGCCTCTTCTCTATTTATATTCACTTCAGAGGTAATTTCATAAAATGACTCCATAATTAACATATCCAGTGCCATTTTTCTGTCTTAATTTCCCAAATCCTCTATCAAATTGCCAACTTAACATCTCCATTTTGATGTTTAATAGTTATTCCAAAAATAATAACTCTTGACTCTTCCACCACTACTAACAATAACAACAAAATTAATAATAATAGCCCCCATTTCTTGTACATTCTTCTCTCAGGAAATGTCAACACCATTCTAGAATTTTCTCAGGCCAAGTCTTTGAGTTAATCTGGACTACTCTCTCTTTGGGAAGACAGGTATACAATGAGGCTGAAAAGGAGATATCAGATAGACATAACAATATAACTATAGGCCACTTAAAATATTTTTCATGAGAGTGAGACAAAGCCATTGTTTTAAACAGAGAGTTTATCTAATTGAGCTTATGTGGAAAATGTGTTGGCCGGGATGGTTGCAAGATAGAAAAGAGTTGGTTGTGACATCAGAATAACATTCCTGGAAACAAATGATATTATTCTAGGTTGTGTGGAAGATAAAACTGATAGGGCTTCCTTGTGCACAGGACTTGGAGGATTTCTTTTTTTTTTTTTTTTAATATTTATTTATTTATTTATTTACTTAAGAGACAGAGTGGGGAAGGGGCAGAAAGAGAGGGAGATAGAGAATCCGAAGCAGGCTCCAGGCTCTGAGCTGTCGGCACAGAGCCCAATGCGGGGTTTGAAGCCACCACCAGTGAGATCATGAGCTGAGCCCAAGTCGGACGCCCAACAGACTGAGCCCCTCAGGTGCCCCTTTTTCAATTTTTTTAAAATATTTATTTTTTTTTAAGAGAAGACTTGGAGGATTTCTAATTCGTACAAATGACAAATGGTGGTGTCACTGGAAAGAGAACCTGTGTTGTGCTTATTTTGTTTGTTTTCTAGGGGAGATGAGTAGACATCATTTGTTCTGTTTTAGACATATTTGGTTTGAGGTGCCTTTACCACGTCCAAGGAAGATATCAACTAGCAGTTGCAATCCTTGTCAGCAGCATTGACCCTTGGCAATGTCAATGTTTGTTGGGTGAGTAGAGAAGAATGAACCCACACACACACACACAGAAAGAAGCAGAGAACAGAGGTCTGAGAAAAATGAAGTAGAAAGCATACTTTGACATGGAAACCAAGAGAAGAGAATTACTTTAAGATGGGTGAGTCAGAAACACAGTAGCCTGATGAAAGCTCAAATAAATACTAATGATTGCCTGAAGAATTAAGGAAGACAGAGATCCTTTGTGTTTGAAACATGTATTATTTTGGTGAAAAGATGAGATCAGAATACTGACAGGACTAAATTATTGAATAAATTGGATGGAAGGAAATGAAAACATTTAGGGAACTATGTGGAGAATGTGGATAATAATCTTTGGGGAGGGGAAAAGGGAAAGGGCATAAACCTAGAAGCAGCTAATGGCTAATTAAGTGAAAACAGGAAAACACTGAACAGTTCTGAATGAAAGTGATAAAAAACAAAAAAAAAGCATAAGATAATTGTCAAGAGTGCTGTTGAAGTGGTGAATCATGAAACTTAACCCGGATGATGAGGCATGAAAAGTAGCTGTTGACAAACAAAGGCATGAATGGCTAGGAATGAATACAGGATATAGATAGGACTGAACAGCTGAAAAAGCAATAGTTGAATAAAAATAAGCTGAACATATAGGAGGACATGGTGAATTACTGATTTTAAGGGAAAAGAAATTGGAGGTGATGATATGATGTTAGGAATGCCCATTAGAGTAGACTGTTAAAGTAGAGAAAAAGAGAGTCATGGAGTTGAAGAGGTCAACACACTGAGAAGCAGGACACTGGAGGATTCACCCTGTGAGCGTTGAAGATATATATATGGGGTTATGGGGTGATGGGGTGATGACAGTAAAGTAGGCAATACAGTCCTCAACACGCTGGCTTGAGGAAAATAATTAGTGTTATTTATAGGACAGTGTAAGAGTAACGTGCTGGAGGTGATAAGGGAGATAAAGGGGGTCACCAAAGCCTAATTCCTGGCCATGAGTTATGTTGGGTAAGAGAAGTGGACTGGAGAAGGCAGAAGTGGTGTATGTGGAAGGAGGCAGTTATCCGTGAAGACCAGATGAAGGAGAAAACATGGAGATTTCCACTGAGGATACAGTGGGTTTGCCGATTATGGAGGAGCAACTCCAGAGGATGTCGCAAATGGTGTAGTAGGTACAGGAAGGCAGCCCAAGGACAAAGTAGTGCAGTGTTGTAGAGAAAAAGGAACATCAGAGCACAGATGGGCCCGGAGGAGCTGGCCATAGGATCTTTAACTGATTAAGACAGGGATCAGACATGTGTGAAGTTAGCTACAACAATCTCATTGAAGACAATGAGCATTTATTTCACCATTTGGCCTGGTTGACAGGGATTTCCGGTGCCCGAAACACTGATACCGTGCGGCTCGCCTGTTAGAAAACTCTGAGACTGTCAACTGTACACAGGGTACGGGCTGGTCAGCAGCAGATCCACAAATGGTAGACTTACTTGCTTAGCCTTCGAAATGGTAGTTAATTCAAATATGTGACATGGTCACGTTTTAAAAAAAGAACAAAACAACTTCAAAGACTATTGACAGATGTGTAACCTGCCTTAACTTCTAGGTTAGAAAAGAAAAACGATAGGGACCTTTAAAAGAATGATAAAGTACTAAATCATGTTCCACCTTTAACATGATTTCTCAAATTAATTATGGAATGGAATTCCTTAGCATATGAGCTTGGTCTTTAGGCTTGAAACTTTTGACTCATCCCTCAAACGGGGAAAAATGCTGTGTCCAGGTACACAACAATGCCTAGTTAAAAAAAAGGGGGTATTTTTTATTCTGAGCCTCTTTTAGAGGGAAGAGCCTTTCCTAGGAGGCTCAGCAGACCTCAACTCAGATCCCACTGAGCATGACTGAGTCACACACTCTTGGTCTAACTGCAGAGACCCTTCAAAGCATGCTTCTGGGGACAATTCAGCCTCAGTAGCGAGAACTTGACTATGCTGGAAAAGAGGAAATGAGAGGGAAGAGAGGAAATGAGGGGCCACCAGCACCAGCCACTTCATAAAGGTTAGGTGTCTTCTTACTGAAATCTTAGTGTGTGTGTGTGTGTGTGTGTGTGTGCGCGCGCGTGCGTGCGCGCGCATGTGTGAATATATCTCTAAATACATTAAGGTCAGCATGTTTTTCCAGTTTGCAAATGTCTCTTAATTTTGTATACAGGACCTATTGTTTCCTACAGAAACTTTTAGTGTTTTTCTAGGCAATTCTGTCAACCACTTCCTTTATAGCTTCTGGCCTGATGTCCTGCACAGAAAAGTTGTCCTCTATCAAAGATTCTAAAATAGTCACTTCTATTTTCTTCAACTGTTGTCAAAATTTTACTTTTTAATATTACATGCATTGCTCTATCTGAAATTGATTTCAGTGAGGTATGGATTTTCATTACACTTTTCCCCCAAAGGCTAACTGGCTTTCTCAGCATCATTTGTTGAATAGCCAATCTGTTATCCATGAATTTGAAATACTACATTAACAAAATGCTAAAAATCCATATAAAACTGAGACGCGTCCCAAATTCTTATTTTTTTCATTCACCTATTTAAGTAATGTTGTTTTCCTTCTGTATTTTTAAATGTAAACGGAAAGCAGAGAAAAGATAGACATAAACCTGGCCACGTTCAGTCGGAACTTTACCTGGAGGATTACAGGCTTGTCCTCACCTTTTAAGATGAACCAAACAGCCTCATGCATAGACAGAAAACGTCATCGTAGAGGTGAAAAGACCTGAAAATGTCTGTGCCTGATTTTGTCAGCCCCATTCAGCTGCAGGCACTGAAGATAGTTCACCTATAAATTCCAACCCCCTTCTGCTGAACGGCCAGAATATTTTTCATCCATAACAAATAGTTATTGATCTCCTACTGTATGCCATGCACTGTTCTAGAGACAGAAGAAAAATAATGGTAGGGACAAAAATCCATGCTTTCACTACACAAGTAAGCAAATAAACAAGATAATTTTCACAGTGATAAATACAGAGAAGACAAGAAAGCAAGGTGGTGAGATTGAAAGTGCCCGGGGTCAGCCCAGAACTTCTCAGTAGGTGCTCAGAGAATCCTGGCCTGAGTAAGCAGGAGCCAGCAGGGAAAGGCAATCTCAAGTTCAAAAGTCTGGGGATAGAATGAGTTTAGAATGGGGAATATTTGAGGAAAAGAAAAGGCAGAGTTCAGAGGGGTGTTGGTGAGCCGAGTGGAAATGAGGCTGGAGACCTAAGCAAGCAAAGCCAGCAGATCAACTGAGACATTGTAAGACTGGATTTCAGACTCACTGGGTGGTAGGTTTTTAAAGGAGCCCACTGCCCCCAAATCAGAATCTCCTATATTTAGACGATCCTTCATGAGTTTCTTGCTTTCACTTTCATTACTGCCACTACCACAGTCCTTACTCCGGCCTTTTCCTGCATATGGTCCCACTGGAGCCACTGGTAGTGATGATCAGTAGAGACAGGACTCTGCTATCAAAGCTTTTACAGAAAATGCTAATCTGACTTTGTCACTCTTTTGATACATCTTCTGTGAAATTTTTCCTGATACTATTTTTTTTCTGGTGTTCTGTTGCGCTATTATATTAATAGTAGCATTTAAGCTTAATAGTTCTATTAAGGTCATTTATTGTGCCACAGGTAATATTTCTGGGGTTTCACATGTATTAACTCATTGAATCTTCACAACAAACCTGTGAAGCTAGAACTGCTTATCATTCCCACTACATATGAAGAGCCTGAAGCATGGACTTTGCCCATTGTCACAGGGCTCCTAAGTGGAGGAGCTGGGATTTGAATGCAAGGAGTAGGTCTCCAGAGCCTGAATGCTGAGCCGTTATGCTTTGCTGCATCCCCAAAGCCCTGTTAATGGTGCTCTGTATTTGACCAATGCTGAATTTCTAACAGAACCAGCAGAGGAGAATAATTTAAGAAATGTAACATCTTAATAACAGGAGCCCACAATATGCCTATTATTAGGCTTTATACATGTGTCTATTTAATACAACCACCCTGACCCGTCTGGTGCCATAGTCAGTTTCACATATCACTACACTGCTGCTTCTCAATGTCTAGCAATGCCCTAAGCACCCTCAGAGGAGAGCCTGGGAAACAACTCTTAGGATCACTCCTTAGGCTAGAGGACTGCCTGTTTTTGCCTTGGTAGAAAACATTCAGGCTGGCCATCGATCCAAGAAGATGTTCAATGGCAATTCTTCCCGATAATCGAGGGCAACAGATGGCAGTATCCCTCTCTGATTGGTTCACCTATTCCTGGAACTTACTGGTTTAGGGCTGCAGGTAGGCAATCTTGTCTGACACACAGAAGGTGTTCAATCTGTTACAGAGTCGATGGATGGTGTCCCTGAAATGCTAAAATACTCAGCCTTTCACCTTTTTTATTTTTAAAAAAACACATCTCTCCTTGTTCTCTTTCATTTCCTTGCTTGACTCTTATCTAAACACATATATAGCATGCACTATGGGCCTGGATTTCCTTTAAGTACTTAATAATCTAGGACCCTGAAACTCACAACAACTTAATGAAGTAGGCACTATTGTGCTCCCCCCTTTTCTTTAAAGGTTTATTTATTTTTGAGAGAGAGCTCGAGCAGAAGAGAGCAGAGAGAAAGGGGGACAGAGGATCTGAAGCTGGCTCTGCTCTGTGCTGACCAAAACGAGCCTGTTGGGCTCAAACCCTTGAACCTTGAGATCATGACTTGAGCCCAAGCCTGACGCTCAATTGACTGAGCCACCCAGGCACCCCTGTGCTCCCTTTAACAGATTAAAGGAACTGAGGTATAGAGAGATTAATCTACCTTCTAATTCACAAACTAGTAAATAATAGAGCCATACTTCCAACAGAAGAAGTTTATCTCTAACTTCTCAGCTACTGGTCCCCTTGGACCTACCTTAATACGAGTTCTTTTGTCACTGAGAACCTCCTCATGCCTCACTAACCTTATGGCAAAAGTGAGAGGCCATTTATAGATATACTTAGATTATAGTATCTTGAATACTATACCTTTACTTCTGGTCATTTTTATTTTTCCCAGAATTCACTCTCCACATAAATATTTGCAAAAATCCCTAGAGTTTCTTATACTCTGTCCATAAATCAGTCCTTGTCAGAGCTCCCCCTGTGCCAGTGGCATCACTGAAAGCTGAACTCCACAACGGATGGTGCCCCACACTCCCCCAAGTGGTTCCAGTTGCCTCCAGCCTTAGAGTCTGCTACCCCCAGTGGGCTGTCATTGCTAACAGTGGAGCCAGATATTTAGAGTCCTTGATAACCATCTAAAACTGCCAGCAATACTCCGAGTAAAATATCTCGTCTCTGTAGATTCATAGGTCAGAGAAGGATGTGTTCTCCTCATTACATTTAATCAGAGGCTCACCACAACAAAGCTACCTGGGCCTGCAATTGTACCCTCTTTGGTGGCACAGAACTTTCACTTCACACCTTTTCATTTCTCGGAAAATACGCTGAATCTGAATGGGCTCCTAAACCAACTATTCTCTATGCCTCACACCAGCTCTGCCGGCCTCCCCAACAGGCCAGCAACTGCTGTTGTCCTGCCACAAGTCCACACTCTTTCTCTCTTCAGACTGTGTTCTGTTAGAGCCTTCTTTTATTCTTTCCAATATTTAGCATTGTCTACATTAACCTTAGTAAATGGGACTTTTTTTTTCTCTTTATGCTAAACTTCATTAGGGCCAAAGGTGTCAGGGTTATAATAATTTCTTATGTTCCATTCCAGAAGACTTCTTTGGCCTTTCATGTAAATCCCCAGGTCCATACAGTGGAAAGTGCTTCCCAGCTTTACTAGACAAGTTGTTCAAAGAAGGCTATTGCCTAACATCGTCTATGAACATACCTAAGCCTTGGCCCTGCCCATTCACAACAACTCATTGCATTTGGCTGTGAGATTTTCTTGGTCTGCGACTATGACTTTTGTCCATCATCACCATATTCCAACATTCAAGATCTCAAACAACACAGATATATTGAGGTATTATGTTCAAATCTGTAAGTCAATGTTCATAAAATTATAGACCTTCTCCATCAGCCTCTAACCTTCCATTTTTTTCAAAATATTTTTAAGTTCTTAATTTTTCCAAATTCACTTAATTATACTCTGGAAACTAACAAAATAAGTAAATGATGTGCAACATTAGTGTTTTTCTTTTCTTAAGAAGACTACATACAAGATGATGATTTAGCGCTTGTAACTGCAGAATAGTCATTTACATGTCACTCGGTTAAGTGTGGCTTTTCTTTAAATCACAGGTTTCTTGTAAATTTTTTACTTCTCTTGTGTACAAATGAAGAGAGAAATGATGGCTGCATAAGAATTTCACCAACAAGATTCCAGTTTCATATCTGTGCTATCTGATGCTTCAAAAAATGTTAACTCCAATAATGATTTGAATTGTTCATATAATTTAAGTGGTGAAAATAAAGCTATTCAAAGTTGATTATTTCAAGTTTTAAATAGCATTCTTGTAAAACCTTTTTCTTGTTGTTAATTCAGTTAGAAAGTTTAGCACTGCAGTGATGAAACAAATACAAATGTTAAAGAACAGCATTATTGTAACAATGTTCTTCCCAAGTTGAAAATATCTATTGAGAAATATTCTTAAATTGGGTATAGTGCACACACAATTTTTATTTGCATTCAAGCAAACAGCAACGTTCTGAAAATAAAAACAGGAGCTATAATTATCAAATATATAAACACATACATATATGCATATAGATTAACTTACCACAAAACTTTTATGATTAAGTTAATGTTAAATGCTATATATAAAAATATTGATAGATGTAGATATTTCTACATGACACTACGTAAGATTGTTTTGTTGCCCACATCAATAATATTTTGGAAATGTTTGACTCTTCAAACAACTGCTTCATCAATAAAACTGTGTCCTATAATAGTATTGAACATTTTTTAAAAAATTCTCCAGATGGAGTGCTTGGATGGCTCAGTTGGTTAACCGTTCAACTCTGGCTCAGGTCATGATCTTGTAGTTTATGGGTTCGAGCCTCTCATCAGGCTCTGTGCTAACAGCTCAGAGCCTGGAACCTGCTTTGGACTCTGTGTCTCCCTCTCTCTCTGTCCCTTTCCCTCTCTCTCTCTCTCTTTCTCAAAAATAAATAAACATTAAAATAAAAAACTTTTAAAAATTATTTTAAAAAGTCTTCCAGATGTTCATTTTCTTTTTCTTTTTTTCCAAAACAAGACATTAAAAATATTTGAAGTATTCAACAAATGGAGCCCCTTCCAAAATTTCAGGTCTAAAGATTTTGGCAGTTCGAAATTATTGACAGTTTGCAAACAAGAACACATTAAAAGTATCATCACATTCAAGTTAACTATATATGCACTTTCAAAGAATATTTAGAAAAATATTTTAAAAATAAAGCCATGGTAAATTTTTGTACTTAAAAATGCCAATGACATAGTATTAGAGATGGAAGTATGGCATTGGGTCCCTCTGAAGTTTAATTCTGAGTTCTCATTAAAAGAAATTTGCTTTCATTGTTATATTTCTTAATTGCTATGCTTCAGAATCAATTTGTGTTTTATGCCCCCCCCCCCGGTATTGTAGAGCAAGTCTTGTGTTAAAAGCCCAGTGTAACAGTGTCATGATGTACTAGTGTCTTACTGTTTTTTTTTTTAATAAATCTTTTTGTATATAAAAAAAAAAAAGCCAAGCCATGACTAAAGTGTTGAAAATGTACAAGAATAATTATTTGCATTATAACAATAAAGTAAGATATCATGTTTTTAGTTATTTTTTTGAGAGAGAGAGAGTAAGAGAGAGAACGAGTGGGGGAGAAGGGCAGAAGGAGAGGGAGAGAGATCATCTTAAGCAGGCTCCACACTCAGCAGAGAGCCTGACATGGGGGTTGATCCCACAACCCTGGGATCATGACCGGAGCTGAAATCAAGAGTCGGACGCTCAACTGACTGAACCACTGAGGCACCCCAATATTTTGTTTTTAAATGTTGCTTTAACAACCACTGATTAGGGAGAAAATTTTAGTTTTGAAAGTATTTCTTGAATATAATTATTTCATATCTACAAATATAATTAATCTAATTTGTCCATTCATAAGAGCATATTTCAAAATCATATCACCTTAATCAGTTTTATTGTCCTTCACTCCTTAAAGTGTTCTGGTTCGGAGGATAAATGTATGCTCACCTTATAAGCCTTGAAAGACTTTGGCTTTTATAAGCATACCTTGATATTGCACATTTGGTTCCAAAACACCTAAATAAAATGAATCACATTAATTTTTTGGTTTCCTAGTGCATATAAAAGTTATGTTTCCACTATACTATGGAAATGACATTATGTCTAAAATAACAATGTACATCCATCAATTAGATAATATTTTTTTTGCTAAAATGTGCCAACCATCATCTGACCTTTTTTTTTTTTTTTTTGCTGGAGGAGGGTCTTGCCTAGATGCCAATGGCTGCCGACTGGTCAGTGTGGGGTAGCAACGTCCAATTGAAGGCTGGCAATTTCTTAAAATAAGACAATAATGAAGTTTGCCACATTAATTGACTTTTCCTTTCGTAAATGATTTCTCCGTAGCATGCAATACTGTTTAATAGCATTTTACCCACAGTAGAACTTCTTTCAGAATTGGAGTCAATATTCTCAAAGTCTGCCACTGCTCTATCAGCTAAGTTTATGTAATAGTCTAAATCCTCTGTTGTCATTTCAACAATCTTCACAGCATCTTCACCAGGAGTAGTTTCCATCTCAAGAAATCACTTTCTTTGCTCATCCATAAGAAACCACACTCCTCATCCGTTAAAGTCTATTAGGAGATTGCAGCCATTCAGTCACATCTTTAGGGTCCACTTCTAATTCTAGTTCTCTTGCTGTTTTCATTACCTCTGCTGTTACTTCCTCCACTAAAGCCTTCAACCCCTCAAAGTCATCCATGAGAGCTGGAATCAACTTCTTCCAAACTCCTGTTAATGTTGATATTTTGACCTCTCCCCAGGAATCATGAATGTTTTTAATGGCATCTAGAATGGTGACTCCTTTCGAAAAGATTTTCAACTCACTTTGTCAGATCCATCAGAGGAATCACTATCTATGGCAGCAATAGTTTTATGAAATGTATTTCTTAAGTAATAAGACTTGAAATTCAAGATTACTCCTTGATCCATAGGCTACAGAGTACATGCTGTGTTAGTAGGCACGAAAACAACATTAATCTTGTTTTACATCTCCAGCAGAGCTCTTGGGTGGCCAGGTGCATTGTCAATGAGCAGTAATATTTTAAAAAGAAACTTTTCCCTGACCAGCAAGTCTCAAGAGTGGGCTTAAATTATTCAGTAAACCATATTGTAAACAGATGTGTTGTCAGCCAGGCTTTAGTGTTCCACTTATAGGTCACAGGCAGAGTGGATTTAGCCTAAGTCTTAATGACACTAGGATTTTTATAATGGTCATAAGCATTGGCTTCAGCTTAAACTCACCAGCTGTATTAGCTCCTAACAAGACAGCCTATCCTATACAGCTTTGAAGCCAGGCATTGACTTTTCTTCTCTAGCTATGAAAGCCCTAAATGGCATCTTCTTCCAGTTTAAGGCTGTTTGATCTACCTTGAAAATATGTTGTTTAGCATAGCCACCTTCCTTAGTGGTCCTAGCTAGATCTTCTGGACCACTTGCTGCAGCCTCTACCTCAGCACTTGCTGCTTCACCTTGCACTCGTATGTATGGAAATGACTTCTTTCCTTAAAATTCATGAACCAACCTCTGCTAGCTTCAAACTTTTCTTCTGTGACTTCCTTACCTCTCCGAGCCTTCATAAAATTTAAGAGGGTTAAATCCTTTCTCTGGATTAAGCTTTGGCTTGAGGGTATGTTGCAGCTGGTTTGATCTCGTATCTAGATCACTAAACTTTTCTCCATATCAGCAATAAGACTGTTTCGCTTTCTTATCACTTATGTGTTCACTAAAGTAGCATTTACAACTTCCTTTAAGAACTTTTCTTTTGCATTTAAACTTAGCTAACTGGTGCAAGAGGACTAGCTTTCAACCTGTCTCAACTTTTGACATGCTTCTTCATTAAGTTTAATCATTTCTAGCTTTTGATTTAAAATGAGAGACATGCAACTCTTCCTTTCACTTGAACAATTAGAGGCCCTCGTAGAGGTATTAATTGGCCTAACTTCATTCAATATTATTGTGTCTCAGTGAATAGAAAGGCCCAAGGAGAGGGAGATGAGGGAACAACTTATCAGTGGAACAGTCAGAATACACACAACATTATTAAATAAGTTTGCCATCTTATATGGGCCTGGTTTGCAGCTCCCCAAGACAATCACAATAGTCACATCAAAGATTAGTGATCACATATCACTACAACAAATATAATAACAATAAAAAATTGGAAATATTTCCAGAATTACCAAAATTTGACATAAAGCCATCAAGTGAGCAAATGTTGTTTGAAAACTGCACCTATAGGGACACCTCGGTGGCTCAGTCAGTTGAGTGTCTGACTCTTGATTTCAGCTCAGATCATGATCTTATGGTTTGTGGAATGGAACTTTGCGTCGTGCTTCACTCTGAACATGGAGCCTGTTTAAGATTCTCTCTCTCTGGGGCAATAGGGTGGCACAGTCAGTTAAGGGTGGCTCTGCCTCTTGATTTTGGCTCAGGTCATGATCCCAGGGTCATGGGATCAAGCCCCACATTGGGGCTTAAAATTCTTAAGATTTTTTCCTCTCTCCCTTTGCCCCTCTTCCCCACTTCTGTGCACTCTCTACATATAAAATTAATTAATTAATTAAATCCCAAGGCCTCCATTTATAAAGAGGCCAGAAAATGAACTGAAGAGTGTAACAAGAGGAAAACCAGAGAAGCAGAATACACTGGAAGGCATGTGAAAAAAATGTTTAAACAAGACAAGTGATCAACTTTATAAAATGATAATAAGCCAAATATGAGGGGAACTGAGAATTGACCATTGGACTTAGCAATATAAAGGTCATAGTTGACCTTGGCAATAGTCATTATGGTGAAATGACTAGAGAAGTACAATAATATGCTTTTATATACTTCAGCTAAAAAGAAAAGAAATAAAGGAGCATGTTGATAGTATGGCAAATAATTGTTAAATCTGGGTGATAGGTTATATAAGATTTCATTATCCTGTTTGTGTATGTTTGAATTTTTCTAAATAAAAACCTTAAAACGGGAGAATAAAAGCAGAGAATTGGAGAAGTAATTACACACAACTTTTCTTAGTAGCTTAGTTATATAACGGGGATGGGAAATGGCGTGCTGGGAGATGCTACTTAGAGAGGAAGTAGAGTCCAGAGAGATTTTGTTCTCAAGTATATGAAAAAGTATTTCTTATCTGTATGATGATAGTCAAGATCCAATAAACAGGTAAAACTGATGATGCACAAAAGAAAAATGAGATACCTTCTGGAAAGATATTTGAGCATAAAAAAATGTGGGTGGGGGGATCCAATGAAGGTTTAACTTTAGATAAGAGCACAGTTTAGTTATAGGAATGACTTAGGAACTGTGGACACAGTTGAAGTTTCCTGGGTGTTGTGGTGGAGGACATATGAAGCATCTTTAACCCAATTGTTCCTCTTTCTTCAGTGAAATAAGCAAGGACATAAACTGAGAGTGAAGATGGCTAAGAGAGTTTTAAATTCTAGAAGAAATCAGGAAATAGTTACCTATGAGAGCAACAGAGTGACAGGATTGTGAGTTCCAGTGAGGCAGCCATCACGGCTGTGTGCTTTTTTTCCTCCACTATAGACAGGAGTCCCAGTGTAAATGTTGAGTACAAAGAGCTGGATTCATTTATAGTACAGATTTTTCAACTTGAATGATAAAAAGCAAGACCATGAAGTCTATATGTAAGACAAAAAGGAGGAGAGAGAGCAAAAAGATTATAGATCGAAGACTATAGGTCCCAATAGGTTACATAGAATCTAAGAGGGATGAGAATCTGGGTGATGAGTTTATTTGTAAGTTGACTGAGATATAATGTAAAATTATTTTCATTAAAACACATTACAGAAGTGGAAAAAGAGCCTGAAAATTGGAAAAAATTTTAATTTTTATATTCATGTATATTTATGTATAGTATACTATACAGATAACTATAACATATATTTTAATTCCTAAAAACCATAAAAAACAAGTATGCAAAGGCAATTCACAAGAGAGGCTAATAAACAGATGAAATGATGCTCTACTTTATTAGTAATTAAGAAAAAAATAGATTAGGGTCATCATGAAATACCATTTCATAATAATTGAGTTGGCAAAAATTGTAAGAGTTGCTTATTATCAAATGTTGGAGAAGTAGAGAAGTATCAGGAATATTTATACATTGTTGGTGGGATTGGGAATTGGTACAAGCACTTGGGAAAATGTATAAAATAACATTATAAAAAATAAAAGAAATAAAAACCATTTAAATGTTTATAGCAGGAGAATGAATAAATAAATGTTGGTATATTCATGTGATAGGTGAAAAGAATGAATATAAATAAACCTCACAAACCCTATGTTGGATGAAGAAAATGAAATTACACATCAAAACCAATTATATAAAGATTTAAATATTTAAGACAACATGATGTATGACTTAGGGATATATGCATATATAGAAAACTATAAAGAAATTCATGACAGTGCTAAATAAGAACGTTAGGACCCTTCTAGAGGAGAGATTGGCTGTGCCCATGAAAGATTGGTAAAAGAGATTTAACTGTATCAAGCATTTTTCTTGAGCTAGTTGGTAAGTATGTGGGTACTCAATACAGTGTTGCTTATATTTTTTTGGAGATCTTAAGTGTTAATAAACTTTAAACCTAAAAATCAGTAATATATGAACTAGCAACTTCAGGGCTACTATAATAATGTCTCCCATTTTTCTATCTCTTTTCATTTTTTTCTTATCCTCATACTCTTTCGTCTTTCTCTTCCTGCTCCCTCACTCCAACATATATTGACTCATTCCCCACTGGGTTCCAACATTGTACTTTAGAAATGAATACATATGTTTCAAAGAGCAGTCTTTTCCTAGTATTCTACCTTTTTTTAAGTACTATACTGAGAAACATGTATATATGGATAGGCAATTTTCTTGATCCTGGCCATTAAAAAGGGTAAAAATATTAGAGCAATTATTCTTTTTTGAATTCATCTATTTCCACGAAATCTCATTAGTTAAAACCAATAGCTCTCTTTCTCCCTGAGGCAAGCAAAAACTTTTACCTAATTCATATTATGAAACTTGACAGACTAATTTTCCAAAAGTTTAAGGTGTTCCATTAAAGCTTCTATTCAGGGTTTTTTTGTTTGTTTGATTCTGACTGAGAAACTGTGCCACTCCAACTCACACACATTTGTTATACGGACCTTAAACTTTCCTTTTCTAATCTCATGTTACATCCTTCCAAATTATTAGCCAATACGTGGGAGCTCCTTCTGTCCCTTCTCTGGGAACCCAGTAGTTTTAGCAACTATAATGGACAGTTTCTATAAATTTGATTTTCTCTACTCTCCCTTTACTTAAATCATCTGCATGGATTTCTCTTCTCCTCAGATCAAGTTCATGAATGAATTTGCAGTTGTCATTTTGATTGGCACTAGAAACAGACCCAAAATAAAATAGAGCTCAGATTTGGAGAACTCAGTTTACTGCATCTCCATGGAAATTTACATAGTACATACAGCACATTTCTTTACTACTTCATATGCCTTTGTGGAAATTTAAAATGAAAAATAATCATATTTACCAACTAATAAGTATGCCTTTTTGGTCCATTTAACCAGCAAGATACCAATGTAGCATCTGTGTCACGGCTGCATATAAGTTTAAATGAGTCAGGAAGTGAACACTCAGTAAGAGAAAGCGTTGAAGTTAAAAGGGAATTTAATGTAAGCCGTGGAGATAAAAATGTTTATTGAAGAAGTACAAGGTTTTTTACAAAATAATAAAATTAGGGCATGACCTCTATGCATAGTATTCAGCTACAAAGCAATTTAAAATTTGATGCCATTGCGTTTCTGCACTGTCTATCCCCCAGGAGTATCTTTTGGGAATATGGTAGCAAATACTAATGACAAGGACATAAAGTTTCAAAATATTTTTAAATTTAAAACCCCCTTGCTATGATGGAATGAGCAAAAGTCTAGCAGTCTGAGTTCTAATTTTGTATTTGTTTCTTTGTTTACTCACTTATTCGTCAATTGTTAACTACACACCAATTATGTGCCAGGAACTTTCTAGGCACTGAGGTTATCAAGATAAGTAAAATATAGTTGTTGCCTAGAAATTGGTGACATTCAAGTCAAATAAATAAAGTTGTATGACATTGCCCAAACCAATCTTTCGATGTCTTCTTTTGCAAAATAAAGAAAATTCAGGTCCTAACTAATCTCATTGATATGAGGATCAAATGTGCATGTGAAACTTCTAGGAGAGGAGACTATGGTTTTTTGGATGCCTCCCATGTCCACAACTTCTTCTAAGCAAAACAGCCTTATATATGTGAAGGAAAACAAGTAATTTAATTCCAGAGAAGAATTATATGCTTTCCATGAGTGTCAAGTTCCTTTAATTAAACCCAGATCTAAGACAACCAAGCCGGGACTTCCGGTTTCCAGTCTAGCGTATAAAAAGCTTGGAAGTTGCCACTCCATCCTAAAACATCTGATGAACTATAAAATCAACAATGCTTCTCAGATCTGTAAGAGAACTGAGAGCACAGGGCAAATTGCATCCTTAAAGTTGAGACATCAATAGGCAATACTGAAAAAACTTCTACAAAATGCCAAAGGATAAAACCTTGCCTATAGAGGTGCAAAGATCAGAATGACATCTTACTTCTCAGAAACCATGCAAGCAAGAAGACAGTGGAAATACTTGAAGTGTTAAGAGAAAAAAAAAAAGCACTAACCTGGAATTCTGTACACTATGAAATTAACTTTGAAAAGTGAAGGAGACATAAAGTTGTTCTCAAACAAAAAATGGGGGAATTTGTAGTTAGTAGCTGTTGTAAGAAATTTAAAAGGTCTATAGAGAAAAGGAAAATTATATAGATCAAAAATTCAGATATGCATAAAGAAAAGGGCATAGAAGAAGGAATAAACGAAGATAAAATAAAAACTTTTATTTTCCTGAATCATAATTGATCTAACAGATAGGTTTATTCGAAATAGTAATAGCAACAATGTCTCTGATTACGTTTGTGTGTGGGTGCATGTGCACCCGTCTGTCTATGCATGCTTATGAATAAGCAAAGTGAAAGACAACAAAGGGACAAAAGTAAAGCATTAGGATTATTTTCATTATAAAGTACTCACACTACCTGTGAAGCAATAGAGTGTTACTTGAAAATAGATGTGGATTAGTTGTAAATGTATATTCCAAATTCTAGGACAGCCACTAAAAGCATACATAAAAAGAAATATATTTTATATGCTAAGAAAGTAGAGAAAATGAAATCATATAAATTGACCACATAAAACAACAAAAATCAGGGAAAGGGTGAATCACAAAAATAGGAACAAGAAACAAGGACAACAAATAGAAAACTGGAACTAATACGGTAGACATTAATCTAACCATATCAATAATGTTCTACATGCACCAATTAAAAAACTGAAATTCAGAGTGCATCAAAAAACACTACCCAATCATATGTTGTCTATGAGAAACCCATGTTAAATATAGACACAGATAGTTTAAAAGAAAGTGGATGGGGAAAGATATACCGTGCTGACACTTAAAAACAACAGCACAAGAATGGCTATATTACTTTCAGACAAAGTAGACCTCAGAACAGAGAAAAGTTACCAGAGATAAAGAGGGCCATTACACAATGATAGAGGGGTCAATTCTCCAAGAAGATATAACAATCCTTATCATATATATATATATATATGTACACACACAAAACAACAGAGCATCAAAATATGTGAGGCAAAAATGAATAGAAACACAAAGAGAAATAGATTAATCCACTATTGTAGTTGCAGACTTCAGTATTCCTCTCCAAACCGAAATAGACAAATCCAGGGGACAGAAAATCCCCATGGACATAGCTGAATTTAACAACACCATCAATTAGTTGGATAAAATGGACATCTATACGCTACTTCATCCAATGACAGCAGAATACACATTCTTCTTAAGCTCATATAGAACATTCACCAAGATAGAGCACAATCTGGGACATTAACCACACATTAAAAAATTTAAAAGAATATAAATCCTACAATATCAGCTCTCAGGACACAATGGGATTAAACTAGAAATCAGAAACAGAAAAATAGCTGAAAAATCCAAAAATATATGGAGATTACACAACACACTTCTAAATAACAGATGGGCTAAAAAAAAGAAATAGAGATTACAATAAAGAATATTTTGAAGTAATTAAAAATGAAAATACAACTTATCAAAATGTGTGAGATGCAGAGAAAAAACACAACTTGACAACAGGTGTAAGAAATGATGTTCATCATTACCAATCATCAGGAAAATGCAAATTAAAACCACAATGAATATCTCTTCACATGTGGATGACTATTATCAGAAAAAGAAAAAGAAGAAGTGTTGCCTAGGATATAGGGAAATTAGAACCTTTATATACTGTTGATGGGAAGGTAAAATGGTGCCTTTACTGAAAACACAAAGTCCCTCAAGGAATTAAAAATAGAACTGCCATGTGATCCAGCAATCCCACTTCTGGGTGTATATCCAAAAGAATTGAAATGAGATCTTGGAGAACTGCACTTCCATGTTCAATGCAGCATTATCCACAATAGTTGAGATATGGAAATAATCTAATTTTCCAGCGACGGATAAATGGATAAAGAAAATGTGGTTGTACACAAAATGGAATATTATCTAGCCTTTAAGGGGCACCTGGGTGGCTCAGTCAGTTAAGCATCCGACTTCAGCTCAAGTCATGATCTCACAGTTCCTGGGTTCCAACCCCATGTGGGTCTCTGTGCTGCCAGCTCAGAGCCTGGAGCTTGCTTCAGATTCTGCGTCTCCCTCTGTCTCTGTGTCCCTTCCCCCACTCATGCTCACTCTTGCTCTCCCCCTCTTTCTCTCTCAAAAATAAACATTTAAAAAATTAAAAAAAAAAAAAGAAAATACTGTCATCTGCAACCACATGGATGAACCTGGAGGATATTTTGCTAAGCAAAATACACCAGTCACAGAAGGACAAATACTGCATGATTCCACCTATATGAGGAACCTAAAATAGTTAACCCTGGAAGTAGACAGTAGAATAGTGATTGCCAGTCACTGGGTTAAGGGGGAAATGGGGAGATGTTGTTCAGTAGGTATCAGGTTTCAGTTATGCAAGATGTATAAATTCTAGAGATGTACTGTATAACACAGTGCCTATAATTAACAGTACTGTATTGTGCACCTAAAAATTAGTAAGGAGATAGATATGTTAAATGTTCTTCCCACAATTTAAAAAAAAAATAGAAAAAAAAACTTAAACGGAAAAAGTAAAGATATGCAAGTTATTACAATGGTGAAAAGATATCCAATATTGTTTTTCATAAGCAAAACAAATCAGTAAATCCTGATATCTATGATGATAGAAGTCAGAAGTCAGGATAGTGATTACACTTGGAGTGGACAGGAGTCCAAGTATAGTTAAGGGATTGAATGAGACTTCTGTGGTGTTTGTATATTCTTAATCTTATTTGGGCAGTGGTCACTTTATGGTTTTTGTGAAATGTATCAAACTGTATACCTAAGACTTTTAACTTTTCTGAATGCATGTTACATGTTAAGAAAAAAATGTTTTTAAAAAGTTAATCTTATATAACCTGGTAAGTACCACTGCACATACTAAAATATGCCAGAAGAAAGGTATTGATGTCTCAAATGCCCTAAGAGAACATGGATTTGTATATGTAATTCCCATACCCCCAGCCAAATATGATAAACATAGGGCCTTGGCTTCTTGATTGTTCACCCAACTGGCCCTAATTTGTTAGATTTTTTCATCATAAATGCACGTGGAATTTTGTTTTACGCTATACACAAGATCATAGGATTTTTATCTTGTAATCTTTTAATGAGAAAATTACACAGAATGCATAATATTAAATCAGACATGCTTTTTAGGTCATGATGTAATATATGTTTTATATACAGCTGCATTCTATTTGACTATTTTTTAATGATTTCACCTGTTTCATGAATACCACTGTCCTATTTCTTATTTTTGAATCAAGACTATAGCAGCTTCATAAATGAAGCTGGGGTGCATTCCTACTGTTTTTATTCTGTAAATAGTTTGTTCAAGATGAGACAGATTTCTTCCATATAAGTGATAGGATTTGCTTGTAAAACCATCTGTGAGTAACATTTAGTGGTATTATCTTTATGGAGATTGTTAATTGATTCAATGTATTTAATGCCTGTAGGATTATTCAGTGTTCCTATTTCTTTCTGAATTGGTTTGGTAAGTCACTTTCCTAGGAAGTTTTCCCATTCCATATGTTTCAGACATACTGGCATACATTTGTTTATAATATTCTATCTTTTCAATCTCTATGATATCCTTAGTTATGTTGCCATTTAAATTCTTGATGTTTTTGTATTTTCATTCTCTTTTTTTTGTTGTTGTCACTCAGCCCTGTAAAAGGGATGATGCTTTATAGGTATTTTAATAATCATTGCCTTAGCTTAGTTGTTTTTTTTTTTTATTTTGTATGTTAGTTTCATAGTCTATTAATTTCTACTCATGTATTTATTAGATTTGTCTTTCTAACACAGTTTTTCTAACTAAAGTTGGATGCTGAGCCCATTTATTTTCAGGCTCCTTTGTTTTCTAAGTATTAAAGGCTATACAATTGTATTTAATCAATTTGGTTGCAGCTACCCAGTGTTAACATGCAATATCTTGCTACCATGCAGGAAACATAATTATTTATTTATTTATTTATTTATTTATTTATTTATTTATTTTTATTTCTATTTTTTGAGACAGAGAGCATAGGAAAGGGGCAGAGAGAGAGGAAGAGAAAGAGAATCTCAAGCAGGCTCCATGCTCAGCACAGAGCCCAACATGGGGCTTGATCTCATGACCCTGGGATCATGACCTGAGCAGAAATCAAGTTGGATGCTCAATCAACTGAGCCATCCAGGCACCCCTATTTTTTATTTAATGTCCATTTTTATTTTTTTCATACAGTCAATTATTTAATTATGTTTTCTTAATTTTCTAACATAGAAAGATATTTTATTCATTACCTTTTTATAACATTTCTAATTTGTTTTGGGAGGAGTTTGTTTTTGCATTTTATTTTTTTCAACATCTATTGATGTATAATTAGCAAATAACAAATTGTATATATTTAAGGCATACAACATGATGGTTTGATATATGTATATAATGTGAAACAATTACCACAATCAAATTAATTCTCACTTATTTCTAATGTTATATAATCATGGCCAGTTTATTATCTGTATGATATCAATTTATTAAAAATTGTTGAGATCTTTTAATGGTCTAGCATTCTTTAAGACAAACGGTATACATATTTCATGAGTATTTGAGAAGGATTTGTATTCTTTAATTGTTGGCTTCAGGAAAAGATCTATTATGAAATAACATTGGTTAAGCATGTTCTTCAAATTCCACTTGGTTTAATACATTTTTGCTTCATCTATTAGATAGATTTGCTTCTATCTACAAGTTAGAATTGCTACATCTTCCTGGTGAATTAAACCTGTGATCATTGTATGAAATTCCTTTGGTCTCAAATAACATTCTTATCTTAAAGTCTATTGTTTTCCTCTCTTCATAACATCTATGCTATTTCTCGTATCCATCTTACATAACTCCTTCCATCCTTTCATATTCAACACTTGGTGCCTTGTATTTTTGGTTTACTGCTTATACAGAACCTATAGCTACAGCTGGGTTTTGAAAACTATACCTGACAATTTCTGTCTCATACAGAGAACATTCAGTCTGCATACATTTGATTACTGACATATTAGACTTTGTCTACATTATTTTATTTTAAACTTTCTATTATTCTGATTTTATATGTGTTATTTTTCTTTGTTGCCTTTTTTGGAGGAGTTTTTCAAGGATTTTCACTTGCTAATTTTTCTTATTATTCTTTAAATCTACATGCTTGGGTGCTATTATATAATTTTTATTCTTTTATGAGTCAAACTTACAATTGTATCATGAGTACCTAACATAAAGAAACTCTAAATGTAATCGGTATGTTAACTGTCCTTTCAAATACCAAGAACTCTGAATGGTTTTTATGCCCCAATTAATGTGGTATTTTGCTTTTATTTCCCCCAAATTATACATATAATTATTTTATACAATTGGTATGTATGTATATTTACTAACATGTTTACCAGTTTATTTTCTAGCCATTTTTTCTTACATCTCAGACATTCTTCTAGAATCATTTTCTTTTTTCCTGAGATGCATACATAATTTGTGAGTTCTTTTAATAAACTCCATTTTGTTCCATTGCAAATCTCTTTTTTTTTTTCCCTCACTCATAAAAAATAGTCTTTGCTGGGTATAGAAATTCTCTTCCCACTTTGAAGATACTATCCATTATTGTCTAGATTACAGTATTACTCTTGAAATATCAATTGTCAATACAACTCTGGCTCATAAAAATATAATTTGTGGCTTTTTAAAACTATTTGGTGCAGTTTTTTTTTTGTTCATGTTTGAGCATGATATAGCTGTTTCACTATGAAGAATCAAGTATCAAAGTATTTCCCCTCTTTTCATGTATCCTATTAGTATTCATAATGACTTTTGTGTCATATAAAATCATGTAAATTTCTGAAAAATTACCAACAATGATCTCTTCTAACATTAATTCTTAGTCATTTTACTCTTTATTTCTAGAACTCTAATCATATCAATGTTGGACCATCTCCATCTATCCTACATATCTTTTACCTTTCATTCATATTACACATCTTCTTTTCTCTCTGCTAGAGACTAAATAATTTCTTAATATCTCTTCTGGTTCATTAATATTCTCTACATATTTATTTAACCTGCTGCTTCATCTTCTATTCACTTTAAATTTATTATTTTTTTCATTTTCAATTCTCTTTCATTAAAATCAGATCTTTCTGGTACTTTATGGTAACTTCTTGTACATTGCTGTCTTTATGCCCTCTTTCTTAAAAAACGTATGCTTTCTTAAAAAGCATAGGGGCGCCTGAGTGGCTCAGTTGGTTAAGCGTCCAACTTTGGCTCAGGGCATGATCTCTTGGTTCATGAGTTCGAGCCCTGCATCAGGCTCTGTGCTGACAGCTCAGAGCTTGGAGCCTGCTTCAGATTCTGTGTCCCTCTCCCTCTCTGCCGCTCCCCCACTCACACTCTTTCTGTCTCTCTCTCTTTCAAAAATAAACATTAAAAGATTAAAAAAAAAACAATTAGCACATAATTACATTCTAAATCTGTTAATTCCAATATCTGAAGTTCTTGGATATCTTTATCTACTGTGTTATTTCTGCCGAATCTCAAACATAATGGCTTCTTTTCTGAAGTACTCAGTATTTTTTATTTTTTATTTATTTTTTGAGAGGAGCATGAGTTGGGGAGGGGCACAGAGAGAAGGAGAGCAAGAATCCCAAGGAGGCTTCATGCTGTCAGCACAGAGCCCTACACAGGACTCAACCCCACAAACCACGAGACCATGACTGGGGCCAAAATGAAGAGTCAGTCATTTAAGCATCCCTGAAGTATTCAGTGTTTTTTAATTTGAATTAACTTTTACAGAATATAATCTGTTGGAATCCTGAAATTTTCCTGGATCTGTTTGCCTCCTGAGAGGACTTACAGGTCATTAGAAGAACTGCTCAATTGGGACCAATTTAAGTTAATTTCTTGTCTTGACACTCATTTGACATGAGTTGTAAGAGTTTGAAATCCAGAGTTACCTAAGAGAAGCACAATGTTTGCAAATGATCAAATAAGACTATCATTTTGATGATTATCATTATTTTTATATCATAACTTTCACTTTTTTGAGATAGGATAGACCAGTGGTTTTATATGTTTCCTCAGCTGCTCAGAAAATTTTTGGTAACCTATCTTTTCACTAATGTGTAGCTCTTTTATATTACTCCAGATTAATTGTAGGAGTGTGCTATTCATTTGTTTCTAATTTGGTGGCCTAACAATAATGTTTAATTTCCTACATGCTATATCATTTACGTTTAAGATCTAACAGATGCATAACATTTGCTGTTAGGAACATCTCCTAGATTTTACTTACTAAATGCTCACTTGTTTGGTTTCAGCAAACTATTCTTATTTGGAGATCCCTGGTAATATTTTTTACTTCTTTACAATTTCAATCACTCATGTAAATACAACCATGTTAATATTTACCCAGGATCAAGCTGTATTGGAGGAGGAAGGGGTGTTTATTTGTCTCTTCGTTTTTAGAATATCCAGTCAATCATAAAGCTGGAAGCTGAGGTTTCTAATATATAATGTGGTTCTTTCTCAGATTCCTTGATTTCAAATAATTTAAGAGGGGACAGTCTGAGTCCCAAAACCAAGATTAGAGACGATCAGGATGAGAAACAGTATTTTCCCAATATGACGCTCTCTATAACATCAACATTTTTTATTCTACCTTTTTATCTCAAATCTTCATTTATAATTAAGAGGCATGTGATTTACTAAATTGCTATTCTAATATAATCTGATTTAAAAGGTCATTAGAATAAGTTAATTTTGGCTTTTCAAATGTATTTCTTCTGAGGCTTACTAATTAGAAATTGCTTCCAATCTTTAAATGATTAATAGTCATCAAAAATATGATTTAATAATTTCTGAAAAGCATTTAGACTTACCTTGAGATAAGCTCATTCAACTTAACCCATTGTAGTTAACATGTCAATGACTGACTGGAATGCTGTGTTAGGGGATTACATAGGTTTCTTTGCAGTTGATAATGTCCCTTCTAGGACTGTACGTAAGTGGATATAATCTGTCATAGACCCAGAGAGAGACTCTCTCCTGACCCTAATTCAATGTGTATAAAGGCAGAAGCAGATTGCTTTGCCATATAGACAGTTGAGGTCATTGAAATCATTGCTCCATTGAATGCTGCTTGAAGCAAAAATGTGAACAAAATTGAACAAAAATAACAAAACACACAAATTCAATGTCACATGAGCGAAAGAATACTTAACCAGTGATTGGCATTTTTATAATTATCAGATTACAGAATACTTTTACTTCTAAAGACATTTTACTTTGAGATGATTAAATGATTTTACATTTTTCAGAATAAAATCAAGCTCTCTATTTGAGTTGGCACAAAAAGGTTTGATTTAGCACAAAGATTTCTTTGGGTATAAAACTGCTCATCTCTCTTCTGACCTAGTGTCATCTTGATTATGTGTCACAATGACCTGCAGATGACAAAAATAAGCATCATATTCTACACAATCAAGTCTAATAACATATGCAACTGCTGACTTATGTATTGTCCTTATTTCAAGATATTATTAAGTTTTACAAAATATTAATTCTAGATATAAAAATAAAACACACCATACAAAAAAGTAAATCTTTGTGACTTATCTAGTCCTTCAGAAAAAAAACCCATTATATATTTCTCATTAAAATATACTTCTACAGAAAAAGTAATGTTTTATTATTCTTTAACAAAAATATAACATACAGGGTAATTGCAGTTAAATTTTAAGAAAGTAGCTTTGTTTTCATTACATCAACAAAATTTTTCAACGTTTTTGTTTTTGTTTTATTTATTTTTGGGACAGAGAGAGACAGAGCATGAACGGGGGAGGGGCAGAGAGAGAGGGAGACACAGAATCCGAAACAGGCTCCAGGCTCTGAGCCATCAGCCCAGAGCCCGACGCGGGGCTCGAACCCACGGACCGTGAGATCGTGACCTGGCTGAAGTCGGACGCGTAACCCACTGCGCCACCCAGGCGCCCCCATCAACAAAATTTTTTAAAGCTTTCACTTTAAATTTGTTTTAATGTTTTTATTTATTTTTTTTTTTTGAGAGAGAGAGAGAGAGAGAGAGAGAGAGAGAGAGAGAAAAAAGCATGAGTGGGGGAGGGGCAGACAGAGACAAAGACACAGAATGTGAAGCAGGCTCCAGGCTCTGAGCTGTCAGCACAGAGCCTGACGCAGGGTTAAAACCCACAAGCCTTGAGATCATGACCTGAGCCAAAGTCAGACGCTTTACCAACTGAGCCACCCAGGCACCCCAAGATCTCACTTTAAAATCACATGACAAGTAATAACAAATTTTGTGGTACAATTTTTTAAATTAATTTCCTACATAAGCAAGTTCTTTGTTACACAACTATAATATTTGAGAACTAAATAAATCTTATTGATGATCTTATCTAACTCCTTCACACTATAAATAGGAAAACTAAGGTCTGGAAGTATTAATATGATTTGGCCAAGGTAATAAACTTCAAAGTGCCAAAGTCAGAACTAACATCTCAATCTCCTGGCTTCCCACATCAAAGTTTTAATCCAAAATTACTGTGAGAGAAATAAAAACTCACATATTCCCATACTTCCATAATAGTAAAAAATATTTTTTTTGGAAAGTATTATAATATTGCAAGAGAAAATTCTGTAGAATGTGAGTGTGGTTCATTTGATTCGAGGCTATATTTTTGCCCTTTGACATTGAAACCTGACCTCAAGTTAAAATTATCTTTACCATGAAGTACAATTATTGAGCAGTGTCCTCTAAAAGAAGCAACTAAGAGAACAGCCTGAGTTGATGAACCTTACGGCAGATTGCAATCAGCAACATTCACTGTCGACAAGACATTTATGTTAAAATACAAACTCCAAGTCAGTGATTACTGTTACATTTTGGGTTCTGACATGATGATCAGCAATACGCTTTTCCTAAAAATATTTTTTCAAAAGTTAAATGGATAAAATACATGCATGGAATTAACACCACATTTTATACTGAGTTGAGCCGGGTTTCCTTGTATTTCCTTGAATTTCCTTGTATTAAATTCATGTAATTATTTTTTTACAATGTCAACTGTCACTTTTAGCTACAATTTCTATTACTGAGTGGTTTGGAAGATTTGAAAAAAAAAATATGGAATCTGAAGAGACTATGCAAAGTTAAGTATAATGATTAAAAATTTTATGTCACCTTTATCCTCATACAATGACAATTTAAATACTAGCCACTTCACGAATAAGTCTTTGAGTATGTGCCAATGTCATCAAATATCAAAATAGAAAATATCACAAGTATTGATTTTGTTTAAACTGCATATACTGACATAGAATATACTAATCTTAGGAAACATATCTCAGCAACAAAGGATACTAAAACAGAACATATATTTGGGGATATGATATAAAGTCATTTCCATTCTAATAATGTGTTTGGAAGTTAAAGTAAATGCCAATGTCACCTACCATAGCTGCCTACTTGTTCTGGTGAAAATTTACTCTGATGGCTGGGAGCAATTTTCCTAATCCCATTTTATCCCTCAACAACATATGAAAGCGGTATCACTAGACCGTAATTCATTGTCATGAATACAGTAAGAGGCGTACCCAGGAATATCAGCTGAATTTCAACAGCCATTAACATAACTCTATTACCTAAAGAGAATATGTTTGCAACAAATAACACCAACGTGAACGCAGTATTTCTAAAGTGAGAATTAAAATGTATTTCTCGGGCATTTTGCAATTCAAAACATCCTACATTCATTCTTAGATACTTAGGCTCTGCCCACTCTTATTTTTACTGCTACCAATACTGCCAAGTACCAGACGCACATTAAAAGTATTAAAATGGGCAATTCACAAATGTCAGCTTTCCTTACTACTATGGAGAAGAATCCTATTTTTCCTCCCAAGTGTTAAAATACCATCTTCCTCTAAACATCTCCCCTCAAGATCTTTTGTCCTTCTATGGAACATTATTCTTGGATTCCATACTGAGGAACAGTCTACTGGGGGGAGTGACTGATACCCATTTTTGGTTTTGTTTCTGGGTATCACATATTAAAAGTTTAGACAGTATTTACAAAGGACTGCTTACTTTCTCAGAGTTTGACAAAGATGAAAAGGGCAGCGAGTATAGTGTCAAAGATGAAAAAGCCACCTTTTTTGTGGTCTGGAGTTTTATGCTGACCCATATCAACAGGAGTCATGTGCTGGATTTTCTAATACTAAAGCAAAATGTTAGACAAATAGGACCTTAATTAATCCTAAATCCACTTACATAATGTTGCGCATACTATACCACTCACTCAAAGATGTCTCAAATCAGTTCCCTGTAATCACCTTTGAGCTTTTATAAGACTGAAGGAATTAACAAGTCATTGTTTTCCTGGAAATTTAGGAAAAGGGGAATAAAATGTAGCTCTGGTCTTGGAGTCTCCTATAGGCCATCAATACATGGTGAGTGTGGTATATGTTGCATGCAAATCATGGATTGCTAGTATATTTTAAAGATATACACTCACCTTAAGTCAGAGAAATAAGGCAAGACTGAAGTATTCCAAATAAATCCAACATTGTTCTGCTTTTCTATTCAGCTTCATTTCTTGCTGCCATATTTTGTGCTTAGAGTTAGTAAGGACTAAATATTTCCAATGCCTAAAATTTAGCACATGTAGCTAGCCTCAAAAATAAAAAGAGAATATATTTAATTCTACTACAACTTATACTATGAGAGGGAGAGTGTTGGGTGTTGGGGTGCCTGGGTGGCTCAGTTGGTTGAGAGTCTGACTCTTGATTTTGGCTCAGGTCATGATCACAGGGTTGTGGGATCAAGCTCCATGTTGGGAGCCTGCTTAGGAATCTGTCTCTCTCTCTCTCTCTCTCTCTCTCTCTCCTTCCCTTCTTCTGCCCCTCTTCCCTGCTCATGATTTCTTTCTTTAAAATTAAAAAAAAGGAGGGAGAGTGTCAAGATATGAGGGGCAGAGGTAGTCCAGGGGCAAATCATGGAAGTCATTGTAAGCCACAGTGCTCTGGACTGGGTATGTCCCCCCAAAACTCATATGTTGTGATCTTAATTTCCAGCATAATTATATTAGCAGGTAGGGCCTTTGGAAAGTGGTTAAGTTATGAGAGACATTAGTGCCCTTATAAATAAGACCACGGAGAGCTCTTTCACTTCTTCTGCCATCTGAGAACACAGCAAGAAGACTAAAAGTAGGAAGTGAGCTCTCACAAGGCGCCAATTCTGCTTATTCTTAATCTTGAACTTCCCAGCTTCCAAATCTGTAAAAAATCAATTTCTCTTGTTTATAAGCCACCTAGTCTATGGTATTATGTCATAGCAGCCTGAACTGGCTAAAATACATGGTAAAATGTTTCACTCTATCTAGCAGTTAGAAGAGTCTAAGTTGGAGAATAGTATTAGATTTGCATTTAGAAGAGCGACTCTAGTTTCAATGTAAGACAGAGATCTGCAGAAAGCAAGATTATTGGCAGGGAGATCAGTTAAGCAAATGTAATTATAGGTAAAAGAGATGGTGTTTGGGTAGAAGGTTAATGAATATTGTCAAGTGGTCAAGCAGCTCCTGAGTAGCAGCATCATGGCAGCTACTAGTTTGGCTTGCCACATTTCTATAGATTCAGTCAGTAAAAGACAATGAATCTAAATGGATTTAGACAGCTTGTTACTAACACAAAGAAAAGCAAAAGCAGTATCAGCATGGGTTCCGATGCCTGTGACCCTAATCCCACAGAATGACACAGGACTTAAGGGATCAAATGACAGCACAATTAGTACGTTGCTCTGATGTGGATGAGCCATCTCCCGACTGCAGTTAAGTCGTGATGTTACAGCTTATACCTGCATCCTAAGCAGAGGAGTTGGTGGAAAGTCTCATACCTCACCGTAACCAAAGAGGTGAATGAGAGCTGCCTTCCAGGAGTCTCCCACTACACCTGGAGCCTCCCACAAAGTAGAGAGAGATGGATGAGCAACAGTCTTGTAATAGTTTCTCACAAGACTGCATATCTTGCTATGTTACAGGGAGAATCACAATGCATACATTAAGACTCGCATTGGACTAAAAACAATCAAATTAGAAAATGTTCAAGGATACCTGGGTGGTTCAGTGGGTTAAGTGTCCAGCTCTCGGTTTTGGCTCAGGTCATGATCTCACAGTTCATGGGTTCAAGCCCCCCATCGGGTAGGGTTCTGCACTGACAGTAAGGAGCCTGCTTGGGATCTTCTCTCTCTCTCTCTCCCTGTCTCTCTGCCCCTCTCACTCTCTCTATCTCTAAAAATAAGTAAATAAACTTAAAAAAAAAAGAAAATGTACAAAAGACATGAGAGACATGTCATCAAAAAGGACATACAGATGACAGGGCACCTGGGTGGCTCAGTTGGTTAAACATCTGACTCTTGATTTTGGCTCAGGTCATGATCTTGGTCTGTGAGATCGAGTCCCAAGTCAGGCTTTGAGCTGACAGTGCAGAGCTTGCTTGGGATTCTCTCTCCCTCTCTGCCTCTCTCTCTCCCTAAATAAATAAATAAACATTAAAAAATAAGAGGACATACAGATGGCAGAAAGACACATGAGAAGATGGTCAACATCATTAGTAATTAGAAAAATAGAAATTAAAGCCACAATATGATATGACTACACACCTATAAGAATTGTTAACAGTAAAAAAAAATCAACTTATTATAAAGATATAGCAATTATAAATGTATATATACCTAAAAATGGTTTTACAATAGATAAAACAGAATCTTATAGAACTGAAGAAGTGAAATAAAGTCATAATTATAGTTGAGAATTTTAACACCTCTGACTCAGTAATTGATAGAATAGAATAGATAGATAAATAGATAGATAGATGATAGATAGATACATAGATGTGTAGATAATAAAATATATGTAACATATATGTAAATCATACAGGAAGGGAATTTTGGGCAACGTTGTTGAGCTTAGTCAAGATGACACATTATAAAACCCCACATTTACTGAGATGGCTGCTAAGGGCAGCAATGAATCAATCTTGGAGAACATTTTCCTGGAAGGCATATAAAGTTCCTACCAGATCAGAACATCTTTGGGGAGAAAGGAAGAAGAATTTATTCACTTATTCTCCCCAAGTGTTGGTTGAATACTTGCCCCCCAGATAAACATGTAGCCTTCATTATAATTGGTTCCAAAATACATGATGGGGGTTCTAATTTTGTGAGAAAATGATGACCTTGATTCTTCCAGAGAGTGGTGATACAGATTTGATAAGTCATAGTTTCCTTTGAGGCAGAAGCCAGCCACAATCTTTGCAGAACCTTAAGGGCAGAGGTTTAGAGAAACATGCTACCAACCCCACTGTTGCCACGGACCTTGAGACCTTGAGTCACCATCTCCCTCTCTACCTCCCACTCTTTCAGCCAAGCTAGTCTTGGATATCTGCCCAGTATGATGGTACAGACCTTTAGCTCAGGGGGAGAACTAAAGGGCCCTTAGTTATATTGTCCTTGCTGGGCCATTGTTGCTGCAATTTGCCCATTTGCCACTATTATTGGGAATGGAAGCACCAAGAATCCTGAGGAAACTAGATACACTTACCCTACCCCCATTGTGTAACAACATCCCAACCTTCTTATGGTGATCAGTTGATTGCTTGCACTAATATTTATTTTTCTGTCCATATAACTACTGACATGAAAAACTCAAAGTGACCAGCCAGGGGTAGCTTCAGCTTCAAGTTAAGTAGAATTCTCACTGTATCCCTGGAAGCCAAGATCTCTAATGTGGTGGAATTGTAAACACAAATCCTACAAATGGAACACTTCAAGTGACCCCAGTGGGAGCCTTGGAACATAGCCCCTTCGATAAGGGGGGGTGGGGAGGGGTGGGGCTTGTAGTAAAAAATGAAGTTTCAGGCTTACAGAAATAGAAAATAAGGGCTTGATCAGAATAACTCTTATGATATATTCAGTGCAATTACATTTATTTTTCCATTTCTTCAACACAAATAATTGGGAGTTAACCATGCACTGATCTGGAGTAGGTGTTGCAGCTCAGAGAGAAAGTATTTGTGGCAGCCTTATTCACATATCTCACTACCTGTATCAACACTAAAGCTGTTTAAGAACTGAGTCTTGTAGATAAGGTAAAATTAAATATTTTCTATTATATTCCATACTCTGCTCCTGCTAGCTGTATGATTTGGGGCAAGATAATAAACATTCCTGGCCTCATTACCTTCTGTAAGAGGAACTAGAAAAGCATGTTTCACTTAGTCTTCTAATAAAGATTAAGGTTTAGCAGTCTGACTGGCACATATTGTTAGTATTTTCACTAAGTCAATAAGGCTGTTGATGCTACTGTCAGCCTTGCAAATAACACACTGTCTAGTTTACTGTCGTATGTTTGTATGGGAAGATCTTGGGGGTTCATCAATATCACTGGCTAAACAGACAGACACTTCTAATTTCCTCTGTAATATGCATATTTTTATTATATTAAAACCTGTGCCTCATTTGTGTTAAATATTACATTTTTAAATGCAAATTGGAAAAGGCTAAAGATATGTGAATCTAAAATAAAATACATATTTTAGCGGCACATGGGTGGCTCAGTAGGTTAACCATCTGACTTCAGCTCAGGTCATGATCTCATGTTTCGTGGATTCCAGCCCCGGGAGCCTGCATGGGATTCTCTCTCCCACTCTCTCTGCCCTTCTCTCTTTCTCTCTCTCTCAAAATATAATAAATAAAAACATTTTTTAAAATAATAAAATAAAATGCATTTTTCATTTCTTTCTACTCAGGGTTCTCACATATATGCAACCCACAATACTGGGAAACTTAATGCCCCATGGAACAAACCTTTGACAAATATTTGTGCTTGAGTTAAGTAAAGAAAATAAACAGAACATACATGACCTAAGAATTTTTGGGGTGAGTTTAAGTTTAAAAATTCATTTGTCTTTCCTAAAAATGGAACAAAACAGCAGAATTTACATTGGTGTGAGAATTGAAATAACCGACACTTCTTAAGTCCTCAGCAATATTATATATTTTGAAACTATGTGATTTTTAAAAGTAAAAGTTGATACTTTTGATTTCAAGTTATTTAAACTCTGTGATTTTGTGGTATGCTTTATAGTCTTCACAGGATAGTAGTTAGGAGTTGGATTTGAGTTAGAAAGAAAGCTGAGTTTCAAATATGTGTCTATAATTTATTGGATGTTTGTTAGTTTTTCAAATATGTGTTTACATCTCTTCATCCAAAATGAGTAGTAATTGTATCTTCTTCATAGATTTTCTGTGGCTGTTAAATGAGATAATATATGCAAAGCACTCAGAAGTATGTGTAGTCATTGGAGACACTCCATAAATTGTAGTTTTAATTTACTGGAGGATGCAAACTTTGATTTATAGCTACTCTAAATTTTCATGTGTACGTATAGAGAATAAAGAAAAAATAATATTACTTTAATTTATGTCAACATTAATTGCAATTTCCTGTGAAATGTCTAATTTATGAGAGTCAAAACATACATTTATTTTAAGACCAATATGGTGTAGTGCAATCGAAATTGTGTAAGATTTGGAGTTGGAAACCTCTATCCTTGTGTCTGAAGTGTGACCAATGTCTGCCATTGTGATCTGATGCCCTCTTGGTGAGAGCATTTGCCCAAATAATGCCTTCTGCAGGTCAGTTTCTTCATCTTTCAAGTGGAGACCGACATTGTGCCTTTCATTTTTATTGCTTTGCCATTTATTAACTTGTGTAAGCTTAATCAGATTTGTTAGCTTCCATGTGCCTCAGTCTCAACGTCTGTGCATTGGGTATAATATTCACCATATTGTTGAAAGAATTAATGAGATAAAACAGGTGAAGTCTTGGAATAGAGCTTGGAAGAAAGCCAAGTGTTGATATGTGCGACTGTGTTTATTACCTATTACACCCCCCAGGATTTCTGGGAGTATCACATTAGTCTGTAGGCTGGAAATCATCTAAACAAATTTTGTTGTCATTTCAATGATGCCTCCATCTTTTGCTAGATTATTAAACAATCTAAATTTACATAAAACCACTATTAGAATAAAAGCATAATTGTCTTACTTTTTTAGTCTTTAAGATATACTAACAATTGCAATATCAGATTACTGTGACTGAAAATTTGTTTAAAACTACAAATATTATAGATATATTTAGTAGTCAGATAACAATGGAAATGATTTGGCTAAAGAAAAACAACATCTGATTTCCTTGCAATTGTAGATCTGTATTGACTCTAAAATTATTACAGTTAAGTTCCCAAGATGATTATTTGAGTATTTATTTTTAAAGTGAATTTACAGTAAAGTTCATATGAAAATAAGGTAGTCTGTTTTATTTTTTTTTTCTTCTCTAGGGTCTGTAAATAAATTTTAATTTGTTATCATCAGTTTCCCGGGAAGTACATGATGGATAACACATTAGAGACAGACAATTGGTTTGGGGAACATTTATAAACACAAAAGTTTCAGAATCTTATATGAAAAACTAATAGATCTTTAAGAAATTCTTCATAGTATTAATAATCATCAAATAAGAAGGTATTTTGATTTTCTCCTTAAAATGGAGAATATCAATTAAAAGGAGACAGAATTGACAAAATAGATGTATTACAAAAAAACAAATGACATTGCAGTGTGGTGGAAAGTGATTCTTTTAAATCTTACCTCATTGCAATATTATCTACTTTTCAGGGGTGTTCATGGAACCAAAATTGCATTAGAGAAGGCACTATTTTACCTCAATTAATTATTAGATCTCATTATATTAGTATATATGATAATAGTGTTTTCATAATTGAATCTACAGTGTAGAGTATTTAGGCATTTTAATATAAGTATGGCTTTCACATTTGCATGTTCTTCAGGGAAACAAAAGCACATCCATTATTTAAACCTATTCCTCATATTTCATTAAATAGAATTGAACATGCTTGTAATTCTAGAGTGGAATTTTATTTATCAGAATGTAACCTCCAGAAAGAGACGATTTGTAGTTCTAAATATGAAAGGATATTTCTAGTGGACTGCCACAAAAATGCTTGGAAATCCTAGGATGTAAATGATAAGTATAGTAGAAATCACCAGCCCAGATCCAAAATCCAGTCTCATTAGGTTAAGAAAATATATCCAATTTGAAAGCTGAAGTTACCTTCTTTCTATAACTTTTTCAAGCTTTGAAGAAATAATTAAATTTCATCATATATTTTGCCAACTCATGCAGAATGTAACTAAGACTGGTTTTTGTGGGGAGTTTCTTGTTTGTTTTGTTGTATGTAGTAGCCTAAATTCCATTGCGCACTTTTGCCAGATAATTCTCAGCTCAAGCCAACCTTGGACTTGAGGGGTCTCTTCTGCTTTGTGCTCAAGGAGATAGAGCATAATTTTGAATGCACAACAGTTCATTCCAATATCAATTCAATTGTACCAAAACCATATAACCTAGATTAGTTAATCAACTCCTATCATATGCAGAAAACAAAGACAAAAGCAAACAGTCAGTGCTACTTGATATTTAACACATTTAATATAATTTCCTGGTTTTGTATTTCAAGGATGCATTCTACAAATATGTTCAACAAGGAGAATTATATTCTAATTGCACACTAATATTAATGTTTCCAATCTTATACGAGAATATATCATCACTATAAATTCTGTGGACAAGTGTATGAAAATAGCCCTCTCAATCTCTTTATCATAAAACTATTACTTGACTTGGGTACATATGGCAGATAGCAGATTCATAGTTCTTATGAAAAGAATATGTTTCATATCTCTCCTATATCTCTGTACAGATATATATGTATAAGGATAAATCCTTCAATAAATCTTTGAAGGTAAGTGTCCAAAGTTTAAGGGTTCAATATTTCTATATCAGCCTTAAGTCCTCCACATCAAATAGGTCAGACCAAGTTTGGGTCTTTGGAGATTACCTCTCAGAATAATATTCTCCTTCATTTGTATTGCTTTAACTTCTCTTACATCATGACTATAAAATGAACCGAAATTGTTCAATGAGTTCACAGTGAAACTACTCATAACCTCAAAGGCCACTTAAAATCCTCTTCCAATTATCAGGGTCAAAAGGGTCTATTTTCCCAACAGGTTAGTTGATATTCACCTAGAGTTCTCAACAAAAATTGTGTCAATACCATTGTACAACTGTGCAATTTCCGATTTTTTTTTTTACCATTTTCCAATGGTATTGTGTTTTTTCTGACAATACTCTATTTATAACTGGTAAAGAATTACTAAATATCCTATTTCCTGGTAGCAGCACTAGGTCTGGTTGATGTCAGTGACAGATTGAGGTGAAGTATCAATGCTGAATCAATGGAATTTGCACTACTCTGAATGTGAACATCAGTTGTAGCCACGATAAGTGTTGTATATATTTAAGTTTTTCCTCAAAAATTAAATACAAATTAAACATTTTCCCACCAATATCTCTATTAAATTCCATCATCAGCAAAAAAAAAAAAATTCCATCATCAGCTACTTAGAGTGTCCAGCAATTTCCTCACAAAGGCATGTTAATATGATTTCCTCACCTATTTATATTTCTATAAATTAGTCTAGAAATTTGTCACATTAAGCTTTTTTATTTAAATGTATTTTTTAATCTTTGTATGTGCCATTCCAAAACTCTCTCTACAACTATGTAAATTCACTAATCTCACTCACATAATTAGAATCTTAAAAATTAAGTCAATATAGAATACATTTTTCACTTATTATATTTGAGGACATCATTTGGGTTTATGGCTTTTAGGTATTAAAATATGCATACAGTTAGTAAATTTAAAATCCTTAAAAATGTCAAATTAAAAGTAAAAGACTTTTTACCCCTCTACCAACCTAAATACTCTTTACAAAGTACAGTCACACAAGGATGAGGAGAAAGAGAATCTCTTTTGCACTGCTGGTGGGAATGCAATTTGGTGCAGACACTCTGGAAAACAGTATGGAGTTCCCCAAAAAATTAAAAATAGAACTACCCTATGACCCAGCAATTGCACTACTAATTATTTATCCAAGGGATACAGGTATGCTGCTTCAAAGGGGCACATGCACCCCAATGTTTATAGCAGCACTATCAACGATAGCCAAAGTATGGAAAGATCCCAAATGGATGAATGGATAAAGAAGATGTGGTATATATGTATGTGTATATATATATATGTGTGTGTGTGTGTGTGTGTGTGTGTGTGTGTGTGTGTGTACATACAATGGAGTATTACTCGGCAATCAAAAAGAATGAAATCTTGCCATTAGCAACTACGTGCATCGAACTAGAGGGTATTATGTTAAGCGAAATTAGTCAGTCAGGGAAAGACAAATATCATGTGACCAGAGGCTGTCAGAAACATAACCCTGTAACTCCTCTGCTAACAGTGGCTCAGTATTCACTAATTCGTATTCATAATAACTGTACAGGACATAATTACCCTGAATCATGAGAATCAACTGTAGTTACTGTTTATCAAGTACCTTTAAATATGAGAATTTGGCAATGAATAAATTAGACATAGTCCCTTATTCAAGATGTTTGCATTTCAGCGGGTGGGAGTAGGGGAGAGCCAAACCAAATACAACATGTTGGGAGGTAAAACTATTGAAAAAAATCTAGGTAGGGCAATAGTGAGTATGGGTGTGTTGTATTTTTATAGAGGCTGCTCAGGGAAATTTTCTCTGCGGGAATGACCTTAAAGCAGGAAATGGAAGAGAAAAGAGTGCCAAACAGAGGAGGGAACCAAAGCAAGGGGCTCCAAGTAGAAGTGTACTTTTTAATGGGAAAAAGGAAGCAGGCCAAGGTTCACAAGGAAACAACTGTTAGGTAGAATTAGAAGAAAAATAGGTAGACAAGGGTAGGGCAACTCCTGGACAACTTCATTGGACTTTATAAATCGGATACCTTCTATTTGTTCCTTGGATTTATTCTTCACTCTCTACACCTTCATCTGTGCCCTTTTAAGGACTACATCAATGGGATGTCTTGCCCTTTGCCTTTTGGTTGGATTTGGCCAACAAAATGTATGAAGAAGAAATTAGAGGAGGAAGTGGAGTAAAGGTAAGGTGCGCAGTCTTTCAGCTCACTGTGTTTAGTTGCCTCTGGTTGGCTTTGCCCCTAAGCTGATGCCACAGTTCCTGACAAGTAGTCCTCCATCACTGGGCTCCAGTAATCATTTTCTTCCATCAGCCCTTCAGACCCAGGGGTGGCAATGGCATCTGCTGTCGCTGATCCCATGGTCCCACACTATGCCCACTATACCTTGAAGTTCCTCTTTCACTTTGCCCGTATCTTTGTAAACAGACACTTGATTATCTAGAAAATTGATGAACTTGAATATGCCATTTGTTTCCTGTCGTTTACAAGGGAAGGATTTGGTGTTTATATGGGTGCCCAAGGAGTCTCTGGAGAGTTTTGAGTATTTAAATACTTGTATCATTTTGGCAGCTGTGTGGAGAATAGATGACAGACAGACAAGGTTGGTAGCAGAGAAGACCATCTCAGAGGGTATCTTAACAATCCAGGTAAGAGATAATGTTGGCTGGCATAAAGTGATAGAAGTAGATGTATCAAGAAGTGGTTGAATACCAGATACATTTTGAACAAAATTTTAGGGTACTTTAATGGATTGAGTTTAAGATATAAGAGGAAAAGAGAACCCCTCCCCTCTCTGGCAAAAAATAAAATACAGCTTTTAGTCCAAGCAACCAGAAGATCGGAGATGCCTGTCACCAATATAAGGAGCTATAGAGGAGTGCCTGGGTGGCTCAGTTGGTTGAGCGTCTGACTTTGGCTCAGGCCACGATCTCGCACTCCATGAGTTCGAGCCCCACGTCTGGCTCTGTGCTGACAGCTCAGAGCCTAGAGCTTGCTTCAGATTGTGTGCTCCCTCTCTCTCTGCCCCTCCCCTACTCATGCTCTGTCTCTCTCTCTCTGTCAAAAATAAATAAACATTAAAATTTTTAAATAAGGAGCTGTAGATTTTAGGAGGAAATTAAAAATGTATTTGGAAAAATTTAATTTAAAATGTCAGGGAGACAGGGCACCTGGGTGACTCAGTCATTAAACATCTGACTTCGGCTCAGGTCATGATCTCACGGTTCATGAGTTTGGGTTCCACATTGGGTGAGCTCGAGCCCACCATCAGGTGAGCTTGAGCCCCACTTCGGGTGAGCTCATGCCCTACTTCAAGTAAAACATGAACCCTGTTTTGGGTGAGCCCACTTCTCAATCTCTCTCTCTCTCTCTCTCTCTCTCTCTCTCTCTCTCTTTCTCTCTGCCCCTCACTCATTTGCATCCTCTCTCTCTCAAAAAAAAAATTAATAAAATAAATAAAATAAAATAGAATAAAGTAAAATATGCTGACTAGACAGAGAAATATAAATCTGGAATTCAAAGAAGTGAATATAAGAATCATCAATACAGGGGCGCCTGGGTGGCTCAGTCTGTTGAGCGTCCGACTTCAACTCAGGTCATGATCTCGCCATCTGTGAGTTCAAGCCCCATGTCGGGCTCTGTGCTGACAGCTTGGAGCCTGGAGCCTGCTTCAGATTCTGTGTCTCCCTCTCTCTGACCCTCCCCTGCTCATGCTCTGTCTCTCTCTCTCTGTCAAAAATAAATAAACATTTAAAAAAAAAGAATCATCAATACAGAGATAGCATTTCCTGCTAGAGAGTGGAAAAGATCACTAACATTGTATGTATATACAGGGGAGGAGAGAGAAATAAGTCTTGGGGCAATGATGTCTAGAAGATGGGAAGAAAAATAAATCCTGGGAAAGGACAAAGAAATTCAGAAGACAGTGAAGTAAGAGAATAATCAACAGATTTTGAGGCTTCAAGAGAGAGGAAATGACAATTTTGTCAAGTGCTATTTACAAGGCATGTTGGAATTGACCAACAAATTGGCTAACAAAGAAGTTATTACTGGCCTTGACAAGAATATTCTTATTAGAATACATAGTTACAAAATGGAAGGTAGAAACATATCGTAAATGTAGATAACTCTTTCAAATTCTCATCAAGTTCAACAAGATCAAAAGAGAACAGAAAACAGGGAAACTGGATAGTGGCTGAAGGAAGATAGATATTTGGTGTTGGAAGAATGTGACATTTTCCTGTGCATTTCTCTACTCTCTTTTTGAAATATAAAGGCAGGCTTTCGGCTGAGAGAAAAGAGGGGGAAAGAGGGTTAAAACTTTGTGGGCAGAGGAGAATGTATGTAATACCATCTAAGACAGAGAGCATCAAACTTTTGTTGCAAAGAGGCAGATATTAAATATTGTAGATTTTGTAAATGATACAGTCTGCATCACAGCTACTCAATGTCTGTGTTGTAGTGCAAACGCAGCCGCAGACAATACATAACCAAATAAGTGTGGCTGTGTTTCAACCATGAAATAAATAAATAAAATGTTATTTTCTAAATCAGACAGAGCTGACTTGGCTCACAGGAAATAGTTTGCTGATCCCTGATCCAAGAAGATGTAAACCCCATTGAATTTACAGGAAGCTGTAAAGGCTGCCTTGAGGTAATAATCATAAACATAGAGTGGGACCAGTCAGGACGGAGTGGGTTTTTTCTAGCGATGTTCTAGCTGCTTGAGAGCAGATATCGTCATGTGCTAAAGAAGATGCCGAATAAGACACGAATCTTTTATCTCCAGTTTCTGCCAAGATGTGAGCTCCTCTAGGCATTTACCCTCCCCTCTCCTTTCATCCCTAAAATCTTGTACTTTCTTGTGCATCTTAGACATCATTCTCCCCTTAGCAGCCCGAGTGGTTTTCTTAATTCCTCCATTAGACAGGTGTTTCCTGCTCTCCACCACTCAGAATCACTCACTGTAGTAGTGTATCATATTGGAGGTATGACTCCCTGGGCCTTGCAGGGCCTGGGTCCTCCCTCCTCTCCAGCATCACCTCACAGCTCTTGGCTCTCTTGTTACACTCCCCACGCAGGTTCTGTCTCTGTTTCCCAAATGAATCAAAGCTGATTCTGTCCTTGGGCTTAAAATACTCCTTCTCTGAACCTTCCCTGAATCCCCACTCATTTTTCATGCTCTATTTTTTTTTTTTAATTTTTTTTTTCAACGTTTATTTTTTTATTTTTGGGACAGAGAGAGACAGAGCATGAACGGGGGAGGGGCAGAGAGAGAGGGAGACACAGAATCGGAAACAGGCTCCAGGCTCCGAGCCATCAGCCCAGAGCCTGACGCGGGGCTCGAACTCCCGGACCGCGAGATCGTGACCTGGCTGAAGTCGGACGCCCAACCGACTGCGCCACCCAGGCGCCCCTCATGCTCTATTTTAAATGCCCCTTCCTCTTAGAGGCGTTCCTTCACCTTTGTGAATACTCCTTATCCCCCTCGCATGTCCCTTCCCACCCACACAGCAGCCCATTATTTATCTCCTAGGACTCTGCCCTTCTCCTTCACTGCATTCAACATAATCGATAATGATGAACTTATAGCTGATATCTGCTTTAAGGCCTACATGGCCCATGTAGGGCAGGATATGTGTGTGATTTGTTCCACCAACACACATCCTAGCCTAGCCCTTGGTACAGTAGATTCATAATCAGTATTGCTGATGAATGAATTGAGGAATTCTCATGTACTTCAGGCTTAAGAGGTAAGAAAGGACTACCCTTGCTGCTTTCCAACTATTACTCTTTGTGTTAGTTTGCTCAAGCTTCCGTAACAAAATATCACACACTGGGTGGCTTAAACAACAGCAATTCATTTTCTCACAGTTCTGGAAGGCGGAGGTCCACAATGAAGGTGCTAGCAGGGTTTGCTTCTAGTGAGGATTCTCCCCTCAGTGTGTAGATGGTATCTTCTTGCTGTGTCCTCTCATGACCTTCTCTTTGCTCACAGAGAAAGAGTGAGCTCTGGTCTCTCTTCCTCTTCTTGTAAAAACACCAGTCTGTAGATTAGGGACCCAACTTTTGACCTTATTTGGTCTTACATCCTTAAAAGCTCTATCTCCAATTACAGTCATATTGGAGGTTAGGGCTTCAACATATGAATTTAGGGAGACACAATTCAGTCCAAACACCCTCCACTCCTAGACTGGGTCAGGTTCTCCCTCATTTGCTCCCATAGTGCCCTGCACTTCTATTGCACACTGCATATTAACTGTCTGATTCCATGTCTTTCTTTCCTACTAAACATTTAACTTTAGAAGAGCAGTAATTACATCTTTTTCATTCAACATTCTATCCCAGTTACACTGCACACGACCTGGCACATAGTAAGCACCCAAAAATACTTTTTGAATAAATGAATGAGTCTTATCTTACAGAAAAATACCTAAGATCTGTGTGTCCCAATTAATTACATGCTTCTTATGGAAAAAATAATCCTTAGAAGATATTTTAACTTACTTTCTACAGGAAGAGACAATTTGAAGATAGAAAAAAAAACATTTAACTTAATTTAAAAATTAAAATTAAAAGGAGGACTTATAGTTTATGAGGCTTATAAGATAGACACCAAATACAGTGTATAAAACTTGTTTTGATATCAATTTGGCCAAAACACTAAAACAGACTATTGGGGGACAATATGAAAAATATAAACACAGGGGTGCCTGGATGGCTCAGTCAGTTAAGCATCTGACTCTGATTTTGGCTCAGGTCATGATCTCACAGTTAATGAGATCAAGCCCCAAGTAGGGCTCTGTGCTGACAGCGCTGAGCCTGCTTGGGATTCTCTCTCTCTCTCTCTCTCTCTCTGCCCCTCTCCCACTCACTCACTCTCTCTATGTCTCTCTCTCTCTCTCTTTCTGAGAATATATTTAAAAATACATATAAACACATACTGGACATTAGAGGACGTAAATAGTTTTTAATTTTGTGAGTTCATGATAATGGCACTGATTGTTTTTTAAAGTCCTTAGTTATTAGAGATAAATTACTGAAGTATTTATGGTTAAAATGATATGAGACATAATATCTAGGATTTGCTTAAAGTATCCCAGGAAGAAAAAAAGTAGAGGAGAGAAATAAAATGAGATAGTAAGATGATACTTGTTGACGCTTGATGATGGTACATGGGGATTCATTATACTATTCTTTCTATTTTTTATGTTTAAAATTTCCATAATAATTTTTTTAAAAGAACACAGATGAAATGGAAAGAAGTGCTATGTAAAAAAGTTATTGACTTCTAAAGCTTTTTCCATGCAAAATCAAAACTATGTCCCTTTTGGGGGATTAATTCAGTTATAATGATGGAGCATAATGGCAACTGGCCAAAAAAATAACTTTGTTCTTTCATTTAAACTCACCAAGTCTCTGGCAACACATCTTGTCATACCTGTCAATTTTCAGTATCCTGGGGGCCAAAATGGAAGAATTTACATCTCATATCAGAAATCAAATCGTGTTCTGAATATATAGAAAGGCAACTTGGAAATTTTTGAAAATACCATCAAGAGCAAATACGTACAGTTTGAAAAATTATAGTGCTTCATATTGATTGTTGAAATTGCATGAAAGGCAGTAAAATCACCCCATTCATTCTGGAAGAGCAATCTATCTTGAAATCTGTCCTAAAATAAAGGCCCTATGGAATTTACTGTGTTCAGTTTTTAAATGACTGAGGTAATTGCAGTAGTAATATTAAGATAGTAAGACATCCCCTCATGATATCATATTGAGCCATTTTATATTATCATTATTTACATCTTGTAGATATGATATAGAAATGTTCAGAAGTGCACTGCCCTTAGAGATCCCTTTCATTGCACTATAACTATTAAAACATAAACGAATAACCTAAAAGATGGAATAAAGGGAAAATAACCTTTTATGGAATACCCACTTTTTAGTATTAACTATGCAGGGTGATATTCATTCTGTGATTTAACCTACAAGTAACTTATTTACATTATAATCTACCAAGTAGAAATCATTCTACGGCTAAACTGAGAGCCAGAGTGTTTCCAGAAGTTCTACAGGTTTAACGGTTAATAGAAGAAGAGCTCTGATTAAAGCCCAGATGTATGTGACTCCAAACCTGTTTGCTTAATCTCTAGTGTACATTGTGTCCCATTTATAAGACATCCGCTGAGCACAAGAGAAGTTATATATGTTCTTGGTGAAGGTTGCAGTTTGAGGTTTGAAAAATAGAAATTTGATCTAGACATACTGGTTGTTTGTGCAGGCAGAAAGTCTTAGTTTGGGGGGACTGCTGTAACAAAAATGCCATGGACTGGTGGCATTAACAATAAACATTTATTGCTTCGAGATTCTAGAGGCTGGGAAGTCCAGGGTCAAAGCACCAGTACATTTGGTGTCTGGTGAGGATCTGTTTTCTGGTTTGCAGATGGCTACTTTCCTGCTGTGTTGTAACATACAAGACTGAGCAAGAGAGCTCTGAGGTCTCCTTATATAAGGGCACTAATCCCTTTCATAAGGGCTCCACACCAATGGCCTAATCACCTCCCAAAGGCCCCATTTCCTAACACCGTCACACTGGACATTAACATTTCAACACACATGGTGCAGAGAGTGGGGGGTGGGGGTGGGGGACCAATATTCAGTCTATACCGGAGACTCAGATCCTATAATACTTCAGGGCTGGCCCTCCCTTGGAAAGTTCCTAAAACCATTTTTGTCAGGTCCACCCGAGTTAATTAGACTTGAGGACCTCCTACATGATGACCACAGAGTCAGTATCAGTTGGTCCTAGATTAGGAATTAACAAAAAATTTCCTGACACACAATATTAGCCAATACCAGTTTACAAAGCTTTCCATAACATGAGCAGGGAACCAGAATACAAGCAAACAGCAGTTGCTTCAAGATGTCTCATCACATGTAAGACACTGTTTCCAGACCCCCTCCCCATCACCACTGGGGCTAAGCTCCATTGCAAGCGTTAAGGTCAAAGAAAGTGAGGACAACTTCAGTCTTCAGTATGGAAAAGATTCCTTCTCTGGTCCCTAGGTAGCATTTGTAGTGTGGTTGTCACAAGATCCCTTTAAGAGTCCATGGTACCCTTAATGAAAGAATATCTATTTAGAAAAAAAAAGATATTGCCACAACCTCTGAATGACTTCCCAAGTTGTGTTTATACTGAACTTCATCTTTCCAGAGTGATCAAAACACTCCAGCCTTTGTTACAATTTTATAATAAAAGTGAATATTTATAATAAAAGTGAATATAATAAAAGTGAATAAAAATAAAAATTTCAAAACTTTGGGTATCACACGAACAAAGATACGTATGTATGAATGTACCTATGTTAAATATATCTATTTAGGAAAATGTTTGCCCTGCTGTAATGCAAACTATGGACCTTGGCTGATAATGTGTCAATACAGGTTCTTCAACTGCAACAAAATGTACCATACGGTGCAGGATGTAAATAGTGCGAAAGGTTGTGGGTACGTGGAAACAGGAAGTATATGGAACTTTCTGTTCTCGCCACTCTATCTTGCTGTGAACCTAAAACTGCTCTAATAAAGGAAAGAAAGTTTATTAATTTAAAAACTTTGTCAATAGATTTTTATCCCTGAAGTATATTCAATTGCCTAATTAATTTAATTTGATTTGATTAACTATTGGTGTAAAGATAGGTTCAAAGCAACAAATTAAAATGGAGTTTAAGGCATTTTACAAAATATTCCTCATCTTTTGAAAAGTTAAAGTTAAAATTCATTTTGTTAAACCAACTGACATAGATGAAATTATACGTCTTTATAGTAATAAAATATTATTTCATAACCTTTTGTTGGTGGTTTTTTGTTTCAAAGATAAAAACAAATTTATCGTTCTTTCCAGCACAATGAAACGACTGAAGGAAATCTTCTCACGCTATTTTCGGCTTTCCTGATATATCCAGAGATTCTATCCATATGAGTCCGTGTAATTCAAAGCAAACCAATTATTTCAGTCTTTCTGTGTTCTTAGATTTTAGAATCAGATCAGTGAACTGAACTGGTTAATGGGTGAATTCAAAAAGAGATCAAAGTTTCTAATAGATTTTGCAGGAACAAAATTTCCAGCAGGGTAGAACAAAGGCTAGATTGAAAGTAATTCTATAAAAAAAAAAAAAAAATACAACCTCAGTGTATTTAAATAATAATGCATCTATTAAACTATAATGCGTTAGAATGTAGTTCCATTTCAAGCTCCTTGTGGATTACTTAGAGGAAATAAAATCTTATTTAAGCCATTTTGTGGTTTGTAGGAGTATGAGCATTATTGAGACTTTTAAAACATGGAAATTTTAAGTGGGTAGACCGAATAGTAATCCCTCCCTATTTCCAAAATTTACTATTTTTGTAGCCATTAGTTCATATTTTTTGAACCAATGGCTTGAAGGTCTCTTTGCCATAACCCCTCAGCCCCCAGTGGGAATTATTGACCTGATGGAACATGGGCAGAGGTCATGGCAGGGAAGGAAATACTTTTGAAGCAAAATACTTGATTAATTTCTTCTCAGACCATCCTTCCTTCTCATTCCCATGGTAGATGAAAGCAAGAATTGTGACTTTGTGTCTAAGCAGAACTAAATTTCAAATAGGTCATATCTCTCATGATTTTCAGAGCAGTATTGGAAACCACAAAGAATATAAGTGCCAAGATTCCTATCACTGTGCTCAAACTCCAAGACCTAAAAAAAGGATCCTAGAAGATCTGATATAAATGATTTTTCAGTTACCGGTTGAATTTTAAAAACATATGTTTCATACCCTTATATTTCTTCTATGCCAAGTAACCACATGATTTCCAGAATCAGTGTTGTCTCTGAGATGAGCAATTTTTTAAATTCTCAATAAGTATTTAATTCCACAGGTGAAGCATTTTACTTTTCTTATGTCTTTTAGGATATTTGTATATACATCAAATAATTGCATATTATGATTATTATTAACTATCCATTTAAGGTGCTGTTCTGGGGAATGAGCACAAGGACTTCCTAAATTATTTTCCTTATCGACACAGCTAGCCCCAACTTGTTCTCCAATATTACAGTCATTTAACAGTTGAGCTGGCAACAAGACATGGGCCAGAGCTACAATGAAAGTGAGACCCAAAGTCTTTTTAGTGAAAGCTAAAATGCTTTTTTTGTATCTCACAGTGGTTTTGCAGCTGCCATTCAATTAATCCCAGCAGGATGCCTGTGACCAATTCAGCAATTTTGTATTTTTATACACAATCTGAAATCCTTTAATAAACTAAGTGGGACTTTCTAATAAAGCACCAACAATTTAATCTTTCACTAATGGCTCACCCACCACCTATGTGTGCTAATCAGGAAGAGGCAAATTTCTTCTGTAACTTAAATAATAATTATGAACTTAACAAGTGTAAAACAAGTATAGAGTAATCACGGAGGATGAAAACCAAACACAGATCTTAGGTTGCTGATTTATGCCTTTTTCCACATAACCAGTGTAATCTTGTTTAGTAGGTTTTCAAACTGATGTACACAACATTAAATCCACAAAACAGATACTTTTGAATCCTGGTATGTTGTTCATAACACATTGCTAAAGGAGATACTGAAAACAAAGCTGATCACAGGCATCTGACATGGCCGCCTCTTGGTACGTTAAATTGCTTCCAAATAGAAAACTACTCAGAATCTCTTAAAACACAGTGATTTCAAATAAACAGTATGTAGAGCAATGCTGACTCCAGCAAAAAAGAATAAATACCCACCTGCAAGTGTATGCATTTATTCTGCCCCCAAATATTTTTAGTTAGTCATTAGACATGTTCTCCCGTGTGTTTCAGTTATCAGATTACACAGGCCTTATAAAAAGGCTGTATCATTGGACTTCAGATGTTCCATTACTTATCTATTGCTGCATAACCAATTACAGGTATCTCCCACTTTTCAAAAGTCCACATTATGCCACTTCACTTCTTTGAAAGACATTAGCACCTGATTTTGCTAACCGAAATAAGTCCAAAGGGGAGTTTTGCTTTTTATGGAGAAAAAAAATCAAAAGTTGAAAGTAGTTTTCAGTGTTTGATTTGAAGCGGGCCATTCCACAGGCAATGTGCACATGGAGCAGCGAGAGTGGCCCCGCTAAGCCCCTTCCCCAGGAACCACACTCAGCATCTCGGCATCAAGCCACCATAGCTTGGAACTGTGTCTGTGAGCACTTGTGCTTTATCTCCACTGATTTTGTGAATTCATTAGGAAGATATGTCCTAACGTATATGAAAAACCTACTCGCTAACGGTATCAGAGAAATTATTTTTTTAGGCTTGGAAATGCCCAAAAATGTTTCCGTATAAATGAATGGTAATTGTTTCTTCGCTATGTATCATTTCAGTTTACCAAAGTTCTTGTGAAAATGCTCTCTTTTCAGATAGTGGGGAAACCTGGACCATAAAACTTAGGAACCTAAAACAGAAGACACTTATAACCAATTCTCATTATTTGTAGTAGGTGTGTTCTACAAAGTCACTACAAAAATGGAATTATTGAATATGCAGCCATTACTCGTAGGGAGAAACACAGGCTTGGGCTCCTGCCAGCTTCTGATCGCAACCTTTTCATCAACGAATCAACACCTAACTGTTTCATGCATATTACTGCTTAAAACCACCTTACTTAATATATGTAGTTCATTCATTAACACTAAACTCCTGGCCAAAAGCCTGAACAAAGCTTATATAACACTTGTATTTTCTCCATAAGGCATAGCACAGCCTTCTTGTATTCAGAAACACTAGAAAGCATTTCAACATCATGCTTGGGGCCATTTTAAACAGTGAAATCACCACCAAAGAGCACAAAAGTGCAGAAGATAGGGCTCCAAAAAGACCATAAAAAGGACACTTGTTTACAATATGAGAACTGATGCAGGATGGTGAGCTCAGCTGGGAACACGGACGTGGACATTGGGCCACTCAAGACTTTCACTGCTCTATATATGTCTGTGAATGACTGTAAAAATGTCATGAGTATGGATTTGGGGGTTACAAATATATTTTAGTAGGTAAACAAATTTCCACATACAGAATCTGTGAATGATGGGTTATATTTTTGCAGTCTCTGAAAGACAGGAATGTGGAAGCAGCTTAGCTAACCCTTATTCATTCCTCAGAATTGAATTTATGATACCTCCCCTTAGAAGCCTTTCCTAATGAAGACTGAATTGAGTCACCTCTTCTTGTGTTCTTTTTGCCTGCTCTTATCACATCACTTATTAGAGTAAACCATAATGTCATAGCCCCTTAACTATATCTTATGTATTATTATGTTTCCAGTAACTTGCACAAGAGTTGCTTTAAAGGGCAATAACTCTTGAATGGCTCAATAATTTAGTTAATCTAGGTTTACCTAATAGTGCAAGTAATGTCAATATGAACATACCAAAGTACCTCTCGATTGCCAAGAAATATTGTATATTTAAATTGTAGTCATTAATGAAATTAACACTCACTATGCTAAGTACTAGTTCTGAAGACTAATTTGCAACAAGGAATTTAAAAATAGTGTACAAGTATTAATGGATACTAGCTAAATTGCTAGAAAAGAGCTGGTAAAATAGAAAATTATCATTTGTAATTTAAAATTAGTCAAATTTGGGGCTGCTAAAAATCTACTCAAGTTACTGTCAAAGCTAACAAATTAGCCTGTTGTATTTCATGGAAAGAGAACGTAAATTAACATCTTTTAGCAGAAACTAAAAGGAGGAAATAATTAGAAATACTAAAATTATTAAAAGGATTATAAGAAAATATATTTAACAACTACATACCAATGAATTTGACAACTTAGATGAAATGGGGAATTTCGTCTTACACAAAAAGAAACAAAATGCAAAAAAGCCATAACTTTTAAGGATATTAATATCAAATTTTTCCCACAAAGAACTGTAGAATCAGCTTCACTATTGAATTCTACCAAGTATTTAGGAAAGAAATAATAATTATCATACATAAACTTACAGAAATTAGTAAAAGAGAGAACATTTTTTCAAAGCATTGTATAAAACCAGAATAAGCTTATGGTTGAAGTATTACAAGAAGAAAAAATACAGGCCATTATTTCTAATAAACACAGAGGACAAAATCCATAATAAAATATTAATTAATCCAACCCATCCATACATTAAAAGGATAATAAGTTACAGCCAATATATCCTTGAAATTTAGGTAGTGTGTCATTCAAAAATCAATGTAACTTAATCCACTAACAGAATAAAAGAGGAAGCCACATGACTTTCTCAGGAAAGCAAAAAACACTGGCAAAATTCAACACCAATTCACGATTTAAAAAAACAAACAAAAAAACAAAAAAACAATTCAGAATAAGAATGGAAGAAAACTTCCTTAATCCAATAAGGGGCATAATGAAAAACCTAATGTCAACATCATATTTAATAGTGAAATATTAAGAACTTTTCCTCAAAGATAGGAAAAAAAGGCTGAGATATTCTGTCTCACCACTTTTATTCAGCATTGTATTGGATATCCTAGACAGTGCAATAAAGTAAAAATGTTTACTTAAGCATCCAACTTCAACTCAGGTCATGATCTCAAGGCTTGTGAGTTCAAGCCCTGTGTCAGGCTCTGTGTTGATAGCTTGGAGCCTGCATGGAGCCTGCTTTGGATTCTGTGTATTCCTCTCTCTCTGACCCTCCCCCACTCGCGCTCTCTCTCTCTCAAAAAAAAAAATTTTTTTTAAAGAAAATATCATGATTATGTATTATGAAAATCTATAGAATCTATAAAAAATGACTAGAACTAATAAAGGAATTGATCAAGTTCACAGCATTCAAAATATATAAATATATAAAAATTATCTGCATTCCTACCTACTATAATAAACAATACCATTAAAGTAACATAAACAGTATTACAACTAAATCAAAAGAAGAATATGCACAATCTGTATACTGACAAATAGAAAACATTACTTAAAGAAATTAATGAAGACGTAAAGGGATAGATATGCCATTTTGTTAATTGGAAGAATCAATATTTTAGAGATGTCCATTCTTTCTAAATTGCCCTGTGAACTCAACCAAATCCCAAAAGGATTTCTAGTAGAGATTGGTGAGAAGATTCTAAAATTCATATGGAAATACAAAGAATCTAGAAAATCATCTTTAAAAAAAAGAGTTGAAGGAATAATACAAATTGATTTCAAAACTTACAATAACTAAGACAGTGTGATATTGGCGGAAGATAGGTGAAGAGATTCCTGAACAGAATAGAGTTCAAAAACAGACTCACATATCTAGCCAATTGCTGGATAAAGTGAGGAAAAAAGGGGGTTTTTGGAGGGGACAAATGTTGATTAAACAAATAAATACCTATATGAAATATGATAAATTATGATCAGGGAAACACAAATTAAAATGAAAACCAATCACATCTACTAGAATGGGAAAATAAACAAACTATACTAAAGACAGGACAGAATGTGGAACAGTTGGAATTTTCATACAGTGCTGTTGAGACTGTAAAATCGAGAACACTGGAGAATTGTTTGTCAGTTTCTTATTAAAAATTCAACATACATCTACTCTACAACCCGGCAATCCCATTTTTTGATAGTAACATAAAATAAAAACACATAGCTGCAAGAAGCTTTGTAGTAGAATATTCATAGCAGTTTTCACCCACAATAGACAAAACCAGGAAACAATCCAAAAGTCTGACAACAGGAGAATGGACAAATTGGGATAGTTTCATACAATGGAATACTACTCGGCAACGTAAAAGAATGAGCTGCCAAGACACACGACATTCTCAAAAATATTTTGTTTAAATGAAAAGCCCAGACACAGAAGAATACATTCAGCATGATTCCATTTATACATAGTGTGAGGATTCACAAAGCCCATCTATGATAATAGAAGTCATAAAATCATTGCCTAGAGGAGAGTTGAAATCAACTGGAAAGGGACATGAGGGAATTTTCTAAGCTAATGAAAATCTTCCAGATATTATTTTGTGCTGCTATTGCACCAGTCCAAAAAATAGCCAAAACACATCAAATTGGACCCTTAATATCTGTGTTTTATTGCACACCAATTATTAATCAATTTTTAAAACATTGAATTCACTTTATCCCTGACCCAACTTTACTATAGTGTTTTCTTTCTTAATAAATGACAGTGCAAACAGTTGCTTCAGACAAAAACCTATGAGTTTTTTTTTGAATCTACCCTCTACAACCTATTTCCTGTCATCAAATCTTCCTGAATCTATCTTATAAATACTTCACAAATCTATCTACAACTTTCTATCAGACTGCCAGCACCTTTTCCCAAATTATCATCACAGTGTATTTGCACTAACTGGTCCCTAAGCCTCCACTTTTGCCTTGCAATCTACTTGCTACTATTCACATAGGATAAAATTTCATAAATATAAATATATGGAAACATTTAAGATTTTCACATTGATCTTATAAAAATAACAAATATTTCATACTGTAAATATTTTCTACAATCACACATAGCTAGAGACTAAATTTGTCTCTAATACTTCTATGAAAAACAAGCAATAACCTATCCTTACAGATATATAACAAAAAACAATACTAAGATTTTATTGACTCTCAGAATTTTGTCAGGAGCTATACTAAGTGGTTATATACATAATCTCTAATTTCATCAACCTCCAATGAAGAAACAGAAGTTTAGACAGGTTAGTAACTTCCAGAAGGTTAAGTTTATGTGTAGTGACGCTGGAATTTAAATTCAGGTTTGTCTGGCTCCAAAGTCTGTCTGCTGAATTTCAATGATATTACTGGGAATTGTGTTCATGGATCTTTGGCTGCATATAGCTGTGATGTAAATGGCTGAGTATGATAATTACAGGAGCCATAATAGCTGGGTCAAGACCAACTATTTTTCTTATGATTCTTAGTGATCAGCTCCCAATAAATAACATTTGCATGAGAACTTCCCAATAACGGGGTCTACATGTGTATCAATTTATGTGTTCCCTTTTGTAAATCATAACAATGGAAGTGATATGGGAAGGTTGCCAAAAGGCAGCAGAGTCCATAATTTATTACAAGACCACAAAGGAGTATTTTCTAAAGTCAAAGTGAATATGAAAATCATTCTGATGGTCAATTTCTGGAAAAACAATGGGAAGGGAAGTCCTTGAAATATTTTCAAAATCCTAAATGAGAATGTAGCATTTTGAGATCCTTGGAAGACATGTTTATGTGATTCTTCAATTCCGCATACTCTGCAGCAGCATTTAATCCCCACTTCGATAAAAAGAAATAGAAAACAGACCACAGAAAAAATAGTAATGTATTATACCCTTGCTAGGAACTTGAAAGGCATTTGGAAAGATATGCCTAAGGAAAGAATAATCACCACTGAACACTGAAAGTATAAAGAACTTTTCTATTTTTTCTTAAGTTTTTAACCTTTAATTCCAGTATAGTTAACATACAATGTTACATTAGTTTCAGGTGTACAATATAGTGATTCAACACTTCACACATTATTCAGTGTTCAGCTTCATAAATGTAATCCTAATTCCCTTCACCTCTTTTACCCATCCCTCCACCAACCTCCCCTCTGGTAATCATCAGTTTTCTTCTCTATAATTTAAAGTCTGTTTCTTGGTTTCTCTCTCTCTCTCTCTCTCTCTCTCTCTCTTTCTCTTTGTTCAATTGTTTTGTTTCTTAAATTCCACACAATAAGTGAAATCATATAGTATTTGTCTTTCTCTGGCTAACATATTTCATTTAGCATTATACTCTCTAGCTCTATCCATGTTGTTGCAAATGGCAAGATTTCATTCTTTTTTATGGCTTTTATGGCTGAGTAATATTCCATTATATATATATGTATATATCACATGGATATATATAATGGATAATATATAATGGTTAAGGAGATTTGAGATATATATATACACATATATATATATGTATATATATTGTATACATTGTATACATATACATATATATATATATATATATATATATATATATATCCATATCCATTTATCTATCGATGGACATTTGCACTGCTTCTGTAATTTGGCTATTGTAAATTATGCTCCAATAAACATAGATGTGCACATATCCTTTCAAATCGGTAGTGCTATTACTGGATCATAGGGTAGTTCTATTTTTAATTTTCTGAGGACACTCCATACTGTCTTCCACAGTGGCTACACAAATTTGCACTACCAAATTTGTATTGCAACAGTTCACGAGAGTTCCCTTTTCTCCACATCCTCACTAACACTTGTTTCTTGCGTTTTTGATTTCCTTAAGTTTATTCCTTAGTATTTTATTATTTTTAGTACAATTGGAAATGGGATTGCTTTATTAATTTCTCTTTCTGTTTCTTCATTATTAGTGTATAGAAATGCAGTGGATTTCTGTATATTGATTTTGTCTCCTGTATCCTGTGAACTTACTGAATTCATTTATCAGTTCTAGTAGTTTCTTGGTGAAGTTTCTCAGGTTTTCTATGTATAGTATCATGTTATCTGAAAATAGGGAAAGTTTTACTTCTAAAGAACATTTCTAATTTTTTTAGAGTACCAAAGGGAAGCAGTTTTATAGCAATAAACAAATACATCTCAGTTATTCAGGGTTAGGGGGCTTACTTCTTTCCTTATTTATGCTTTAATGTGAATCTTCTGCAAAATGACAGTGTAAGAAGGAAGAAGGTTTGTGCAACTTGGCTTAAGTTGATTAATTGCCTTTCATGTTGTAGCCAAGAGAAAATAATAAACCAGAAGACACTGGGGGGTATAAGATACTTTTAGCAAAGTGATCTTTCAGTGGGTTCATGTGTAAACCTTGGAGAGATGTTTAAAATATGGTATATGTAAGCAGATATCAGTTGATACAATCTCACTTTGGCAAACATATAGGCTGTAATACAGCCTATAACAGCCATGTATTTCTACAGACACTGAAGAGTAGATATTTTGGAGGATACAGTCACAATGACTCGATGGATGTCAACTGGCACTTAGTTCCTAACTTCTTACTTTTAAAATACAATAAGATGGGGTGCCTGAGTGGCTCAGTTGGTTAAGCGTCCGACTTTGGCTCAGGTCATGATCTCACAGTTTGTGAGTTTGAGCCCCATGTCGGGCTCTGTGCTGACAGCTCAGAGCCTGGAGCCTGCTTCAGATTCTGTGTTTCCCTCTCTCTCTGCCCCTCTCCTGCTCACACTCTGTCTCTCTCTCAAAAATAAAAAAATAAATATTAAAGAAAATGTTAATACAATAAGCTATGTTATTAGAGTCTCATTTTAATTATCAGTAAAAGTATTCTTCAAATGATTTTATCACAGAAATGGAGAAATATAAACTTTTTTTTTCAGAAAAGCTGTAACATAAGTAAATATTATACTTTCGCTCCAATGTGAGGGCCTATTTCAAACCAAAGAAACAATAGATCAGAATTCACCAATTGCACTGCACTATGGAAACATATTTCATTGATAGAATGTAAATGTCTTATATTTGCACTAAAGATGGTTTCACGAAGCTAGAGTCAATTTCTCTGTAAGGTGTAAGTGTGCTAGTATCAGCAAATATTATTCAGATTGAATAATTCATTAACCAATTTGTAACAAAATGCTTATACACAAAGTCAAAAGTTTTCATGACAGTTGAACTATATGGTCTGTTATGGACTGAATGTTTGTATCCCCCGAAAATTCATACGTTGAAGTCCTAACCGCCAATGCAGCTGTATTTAGAGACAGGACTTCAAAGGAAATAATTTAGGTTAAAGGAGGACGTAAGGGTGAGTCCCTGATTCCATAGATTTGTGTCCTTATAACAAGAGACACCAGAGCTCACTCACACTCCTATCTCTTTCTGTCTTTCTGTATCTCCCCCTGCCTTCCTGGCACACCAAGAAAAGGCCATGTGAGAACATAGTGAGAAGGGAACCAGGTGTCCTGGCTTGTATACACCAGACACTGAATTTGCTGGTATCTTGATCTGGACTTTCCAGCTTCCAGAATGGCAAGAAAATAAATTTCTGTTCTTTAAGCTGCCAAGTCTGTAGCATTCTGTTATAGCAGGCCTAACTGACTAATACATGGTCTCTTCCATTTCAAGCTGCCATAGTATTACATATGCAAAAGAAATACACGTATCTTTTCCCTAAGAAAACTCATAAGAAATTGTTCAGTGGTGTTGTCTTTGAAAAGTATTTGTTCATTGTCTACATTTAAAGTAATTGAGCACTTTCTTTAAAAGAATTTCAAATAATTGCAATTGAACATGAAAACATCACCTCAAATTAGATGCTTACATAAGTAATCTTCCTAAATCTAATAGCTCGAATTTACCATTTCACTATATCAACATGTTTTCCATTGGTAAATATTTTCTATTCATTGTGCATAACATAATGAAGGCTAAGGGACTGGCGTGGAAGTCTAAATATATCTATGTCTGAGTAAGACTATTGGCAAAAACCAATTTATTTTCTCAAAGAAGACACTGCCTTCTACCAATAACCAGAAGAAATTCTGATAATTGATTATTGCTTGTATACAAATCTGAGAAGTACCCTGCAATTATGAAATAGTTTTCCATAAAAACAACAGCAAACTACACAAAATATATTTAACTTGGATAACAAAAAAATTGTTTAATTAAAGCACCTCTAGAACACTTACAGTAGAGGTATGTTAACTTCAAATGAACTGAGTTGATTTGAATTAAATTCAATATCTTATTTATTCTGATAAAAATGTAAGATATAGTGACAGCAAGTTATTTATCAAGTATGGTAATTATGTAGTGCTTTTCATCTAATAAATATCCCCCTATGAACCAAATATTTAGTTTTTATTCCCAAAAGTAAGGCATATTCATCTTAAGAAGTACAGGAGAGATTATAAAGACAGAGATCTATTACAAGTAATCTAATTTGCTATTATTTCCTTCAATTTCTACTTGCTTTTGTAATGTGACCCACCCAATATGAGACTGGTCTTTAAAACTGTATTTGTATCAAAAAAGAAATCAAAGAACTACAGATTTATGTGAAATAAGGGAATGTTGAAATAAATTTGCAAATGACTTAAAATTGGCTTTTTTCACAGGAGTATTTGAGGGGTAAGGAGTGAGGGAAATCAACTGAATCTCCACCTGACAAAATTTATTTGCATGTATATTGACAGGAATTATTTCTCATTGCTAACAGTTATATACAACTTGCAGAGTTTTAAAATAGCTCAAAGGCAAAGAAAAGCTAGAATCAGTAACCCAGAAAGGTATAATAGTCTAAACAATGCATAGTTTTCCATTGAAGACACCTGGTTATTTTTTGTTTTTGTTATTTATTCCAAATTTCTTAACATTAGTCTTTCTTTGCTATTTAGCTGCTAAAGTCATTCTGAAGATATCAGGTCCAGATTACCCCATGTGCCAGCAATTTCAGGACTGACTTAGGAGTTTTGCAGACTAGTCACCATTTGACCTATCAGGGTGGTAAATTCAACTCTAGAATTTTTCTTTGGAATTTCAGCTGAGGTCCAGTGTCCTCGTATTACCCAAACCATCAGAAACATTACTACAGTCCAGGAGGACAGATAATCAAGCTCATAATGTCTACACAATGTAGAGAAAGCTTTGTGCTTTAATGCAAAACTATACATTTTTTATAGCACATCCTCCTGGACTATCTGATTCCAATTCTATGGCAGCTATTGTATAAAATACTTCTTATCTATCAACATGTAAATAAATTCTATGAGAAGACAAACGTCCCCTGCTGTGGGAAAGCCAGTTTTGCCTCCATGTGTGTATTCACTTCAACACTCCATAATTCCATATAAATTTGTGCTGCTTTGACTTTTCTTTTGAATAAGCTGTAATATCTATTTTCCTCATTAACAAGTTATATAAAACCTTTAATATGTACTCATTTTTATATCTGTATAAATATGCAGATGTAGAGGCCTGGGGAGGGATCAGAAGCACTGACTGGAGCTAGGTCAAGAAGAGAGTCTCTGTCCACAAAGAGGCCTCCAAAACGCCTCTTTAAATGGGATTCAAGGAAATATAATTAGGCAAAGACAAAGGCATTTGTGAGGGTAGGGTTTTCACCAAATGGCACCCCTATATTCTTACTAAATGAATAAATTTCAAATAAACGAATAATAGAGTTGACAGAGAGAAGAGGGGTCTAAATGCATACCAGATAGCCAATAAATTCTTCCCATGAAACTTCAGCAGAGGAGTCATTCACTCTAATATGTATAAGCCTGCACCTGCCACATAATCTCTCTAGAGAACAGTGTTTTAAGTTACAGAATATGATACTGGCAAATTCTACTTCTCCTGACAAACCTAATGGAACTAGCTACTAGTCTAATTCAAAGTGAAATGATAACATGAAAAACCATATCTCATTCCCCAATTCTACCAGAGCAAAAAGGAATAAGTTGAAAGAAGAATGCCCAAACTTAGAACAAGCAAACGCTTTTGAGGTTACATGTGATTTTATTCCTCTCTCATTTTTAATGTCTTAGCAGGTATTACTGAATATATCAAACTACCTCATCATAATTTAGTCTCTGATAAAACACTTCACCATCTGGCCACCTTCTTTCCAATGCTTTCATCAGTTTTCCCAAACTGATAGCAAAAGAGAGTCATTTGTTTCATCTCTTGATCTCCTTTTTTACATCACATTGAGTGATTCCCATTTAATACATCTCATGAGCTGATACTACAGAATGTGAAGGAATGCAAATGATCTGTCTGGTACAATTGGAAAAAATATTATAATTGCCATGAAATGAACAAGGGGCCTCTAATGATACACATTAATAGGACAAAGATGCACAGTGTTCTGCTTATGATGGTTTAATGACATCAGTTTTATGGTTGGGATTTCCGACACTTCTCACATTATGCTATGTCATATTAGACAATTAGAAAATTGGTTCAAACTGCAAAGGGTAGTTTTAAAATCTGACCCATACTTGTGCTGATAAGTATTTCCTTTTCTTTACATTCTCTCATAACAGGAAATGCCCTTGAACACTACTCCGTAAATAAGACGGGTATCACTTTTCCATCAGAACACTACTAATGTCTTCATATTGAAGTATTTCTCTTCAGATAGGCCTGGATTTAACACATGGATTAAATCTTTTTGGTGTCATCTATCCTTTAAAGTAACTAGAGATGCGTATATAACAAAGTCTAGAAAAGCTTATGGAAATGCATCCCATCGGGTTTGACACTTATTGGCACATAAGGATAATAATATCACAAAAACAGGAGGAGAAAAAAATAAAGCAGGAAAATTACCTTTCATACTGCAAGTGAGGGAGATGTTATTCCATTGCTATACTGAAAATCAATACCCACAATACAACTGAAAAGCAGCATCTACAAATAATTTCACAATTGTATATGCAAAGTTATTTGGACAAAAACTTTTCTTTAATGTATTTCATAAATATTTATCCCAAATGGAATAGAAAATTGAATAAAAATATAGGGTTTTTCTCTCTCTTTTTTGGATACTTTGATTCATGGTATAAGTTCTCTTTATGATTTTTTTTCAAATAAAATTGTTTCATTTGCATAACGTAGCGATTTTATGACCCCTGGATGCATTTTCTCCAGGTGCAGTTTATAATATGATTTTAGCATTTCAGATTTTTCTTCTTTTATAATTTCAGGCATTTGGAGAACCAGAGGGAAATCTTGACAGTCAAGAAGGTCATTAGGAGTCGGCAGTACAATTTTATAGTTCAGTGATGTAAACCATTACTCTTTTCAAGCGTTCAAAAGATCATGCCAACATCCATCGGACTGCTATTGGAAAGGTTCTTCTGTTACATTTCTGTAAATTGGACACCAAGAACAGAGTTTACATGATTTTTATATTGTAAGTACCAGAATTTAAAGCACTGAGTCATTGTAATTACTTTATCACAGTTGAAGCCAAGATTCCACCTTAGAAGGTAGGGGGCTAAGTACTGTGATGGATGCAATGAATAAGGAGCATACATTTAATCTGAAAGACTGCATAGGAAAAGATAACTAACAATGCAGTGTGGAGGGAAGAAAAAGACTTGAAATGGGTTGGAGCTCCGCCACTAACAATGTGCCATTGGCCAAACATTCAACACTGCTGAACCAGGGACAAACACACAAAGCTATTGTGAAGATAAACGGGTACCATATAAGGTAGTGCACAATCTGGAGATACATCTGTGGTTTTGTTTGTTTTTAATACTGACTTAAAAAAAATGGCGGATAGAGAGGAACTGGGGATTAGTCTCAGTCTAAGAGACTGAAGAAAAGAAAATGAAGCTAGAGGCAGACGTAGACATGTTTGTAAGAGGATGGAGAGTTAGTAAAGAAAGGTCATGCTTGGTGGCTCATACTGTTCTCTCTTTGAAATAGAAGGCAAGATTATCTCTAAGTTTGCAAGAAAACAGGTAAGGGGCATGAAGAACAAATGGAAAGATCAGGAGAGTTTTTTAAATCAATCAGAAAACAGCTATGAAAGTGTGATTGCCTGTGATTTTTCAAAGCTAACAGGTGTAGGAAAGTAGAAGGCAATTTTTAACGTGTTTGATTGGCCAGGGAATTAGAAATGATGACGCAGAAAGTCAGGAAGGCAAAAGACTTGAGGCTGTTAGCTAAAGGACACCTGAAATGAATGAATGGAGTGGAATGAAGTGAAAATGAACAAATATCTAATGTAAGTCCAGAACTAGAAGAAAAAGTTGGATGTCAAGAGACTGAATGCGCCCAGCAAGATCAAAGAGGAAGACTGTGGGGCATGCTGGTAAGGTGTCTGAAAAGAAATGATGTAGTTGGAAAGAAAGACAATGGAGTTTAAACCTTCTAATCCTATTTGTGGAGGCTCCATTTCCAGTGAGGGCAATGTTCAGGATACGGCTATGGAGATAAGCCCCTGGAGAGAAATATAAGGAAAAGACATTGGCATAGAGGAAATAAGCCATGAGATTTGAGATATTTGGGGTGATTTATATGGTGAAATCACATATGATAATAGAAAGTGAAGGGATGGGTACGACTGTAACATACAAGTCATTGTCCTCGATCGATACCTGAAATGTGAATGAAAATTTGCATTTTTATATTTATGTAAATTTATGTAACTTTATATAAATGTAAATGAAAAGTAAATGATAGAAAGGATACAGACAGGGTAGCAAATGGTGCTACTTTCATGTTGAAAGTTTTTGTGTGGATTTTAAATTCTTGGAGGGGTGCCCGAGTGGCTCAGTCAACCAAGCGACCAACTCGTGGTTTTGGCTCAGGTCATGATCTCACGGTTCATAGGTTCGAGCCCCGTGTTGGGCTCTGGGCCGACAATGTGGAACCTGCTCAGAATTCTCTCTCTCAAAATAAATAAATAAACTAAACATTTTTTTTAAATAAAATCTTGAAGAATGACAATACTCCCAGTATTGAAAAAAGTGAGAAGTCCCAGGGAACGAGCTTTTCCACTGAACAGACCTACAAAGGAAATAATGTTCTCAGGGGATAACCAGATTTCTGATTATTCCTGGAAATTATCATCCTTCTATGATAAAACATAGACACTATAGATAAACTTCTATAATGCAATGTAACCAAATGTACTATTTATAATTCTGAAAATGTTGTTTCTAGTCACAGACAATAAAAAATTAGAGACCCTGGTATACTACTTGTTAGCTTAGGGGTTCAAGTAAATATTGAATCATGTTGATCATACTAAACATTAATTACATCAAGTAATGCCTCTTTTTGTTCCCTCCTTTGTCTGATTGAGATATTTGTTATATGAATTAAATTAATTCTTGACATAATATGTTTCTTTGCATTATGGCCTTTGTCAAACAGGTTTGCCTCTATTGTCCGTCATGTTTTCACATCTGGATTTGAAATGTACATTAGCATGGTAAAATGGTTTCCCTGTCATTTTCCCACGAGCTGCTTCTCGTGTAGTTAAATACCTCTTCAGGGGGCTGAGACTCCATTGATTTCAAAGTGAGATCAGCATGTTGATCAGATTTTTAGGCCATATTGAATAATGAAAAATTGGACTCTTCGTTGGTCTTCCCCAAGAGGGGAGAGCTGAATTCAGCAGAGCCAAGGAAAGAAAACACCAATGAAAAAATATGGAAACCGAGGGACAGCAGGTGGAAGAATTAGTCATGGTTGCTCTAGAATACAAAATTTTACCTCCAATACATTGCCAAGAATACTGAATGACTTAATACAGCATGCTATTCTAGCTTTTCTAAACAATTAGTTTCTGAGGTTTTCTTTGTTTCATGCGCCTGTGTTTTCTTGACTTTTTTTTTTTTAACCTGGGTCCAGTTTCCTTAGATACTTGCTGGGGATAGCATTTTTTGAGCACTTTGCCAAGACTTACTCACCTGAGTCCTATTGACCTTGATCAAGGCCACAAGGCAAAATCTCCAGCCCTCAACTTTGAAAATAAACTTGCTATTTCTAGTCACATTTTCATCTGGTTTTGTTATTCCACATATGAGAATTATTTCTCTGAGAGGTTTGATTTACTCCTATTAATTATTATTCAAACATATACCCTGTGAAACAATTGCAGCCAAATACCAAACGAATGAAAACAGATGGTGGTGTAATCTTGAGAAAGAATTTTGCACCCCCAGGGAGGGGCCTGGGAGGATATACTAGAGACAGAATTTTCTTAGATTGCCCTCAGAAAGCTAACATTAAAAGTGACTGAAATAAGGTTTCCTGGTATCTCTCTCAATCTTAAATGCGTTTATATCTCTAAAGTAAAGCATTTATAAAATAATCCAGGACTCAAACAGTCAAAATACATTACTTTGTTTTGTGGTCTCGCAATTACAACATTTGGGCCAGTGCCAGACCAAAGAAAAAAATGTGCTCCGTGAATTGAGAAAAAATGACGTCAGAATGAGAAGAGTGAGTTTAAGAACTGAACAAAATTTGAAGGGCTCATTAAACATTTCCCTCAGTCATTAGGACGTTTATGACTTTTGTTGTTGTCCTAGCTTTATCCTTGTAGACATCAACACAGTTGGTCGGTTTCATCAGCTCCTTTTAAATAATGCATCTAGGAAGTAAAAAGAGTCTAAATATCCAAGGACAATACCTTTCACCAGGCTAGGAGGGGGTCCTTCGGTCTCATTATCATCCACTAAAAAGGTGCTGAAGTGAGGGCCTACTCTAGAAAAGCAGGCCTCCAGGGCACAAGATGAAGATGTAAAGTCAGGTTCGCCAGATATTAATCAGTCCAAAGTACCTCTGCCTGAAAAGCTTAGTCCAAGACCCCCATGAGGCAATGTACTTAACACCTCCCAAACTCCCTTTTCAGCACAGATTACCCACTACACTTACGGTGCCAGATGGAACCTTGAAAAAGTGTTGCAATGCAATCAGGCATCCGAGTTAAAATGAATTTTACAAACAGCATTAAGGCTAACTACATTTCCAAACCACTTTTGGCATATTTCTTGGGTCTCCTCCATTCATTTTGCCAGCAGTCGTTGATTTAAAAGGTTATGTGAACGTGTGTATTTTTTTCTAATGTAACATTTACAGAGAAAGCACTTATGTAAATAAACCTTTGGAAAACGAGGCTGTTATGATTAAAGCACAAATGCGGGCATATGCCATGGAAAGTACTGTTCTTTTTCTTTAATACTATGCTGAGGAAAAGTTATTTAAATACATTTCAAGTAAACATTTTATATATACAATCACTATTATAGCCACTCAATTTTCCACAATATTATATTTAAAAAAAAGTATGAGCGCTTTTTGACTGGAAACATCTATCACACTTTTCCTGGTACAAAGATCATAGGGAGCACACATGTTCTCATATCCTTATAATACTTTTTTTTTACATTAAAACACCAGAGCCAGCTCTGGTTGCCCATTTTTATAATTCCACAGGTATTGACATATGTCACCCGTGATGCGGCCACATTTGGCCAACTCTCTGCACTCACCAGGGAAGAATCGATCTTCAGCTTTCATTAGATGGTAGAAATAGACCATTGGCATAAAAAATTATTTTTAAAAATGAATAAGAGAGTTTTCTGCCTGGGAATGACACCACTACTGTTCTCCAGTGATTTGAATTATTGAATGTGCTAAATAAAAGCTGTTTCTATTCTCTTTTTGCCCAGACTAACCACCTGAAATTCAAGTTGACTTTTTAAAAATTCTTTTATCCCCTCAGCTTGGTAGGATTTATCCTTGAATGTTCTGTTCTGTGCACTCTGTGTGGAGTGCTGCCATGTATTTATCTAGAAATCTCTAAAAAAATAGACAGCTTTAAAGAAAATAAAGACTACAAAGCCCATAATATTTGCCAAACTATTAACCATGATGTGCAATTGTGAGATTGCTCGGCAGAGAACTTCACAAAAAGCTGAAACTTTTCATTTCTATAACTTCCTTTCTGATCAATGGCTTCAAAGTTGTTCTCACTGAGTGTGCATGGCAACACCCAGTATGACTGACAAAGAGAAAAATGAATGTAGTGATTTTAATTTGATTACATTCTACCAATGTTTGTTAAGCACTTACTGTATGCAGGAACACAGTTTGATGGCCCCTTGGACTAGGACATCCGTTTCTTCACCAGTCACTTCCATGTTTCAGTACCAGTCATTTCAGCTTGGTATCAACAATCCAAAAAGGTTTTTTTGTCCCCCATCTCCCCAGTCACCCACGAGCTGCAGTTCAAACTTCTGGTTTTGCCACGCGTGCACTTTATTGTCACTGCACTGACCCAACTGTTCGTGTAATTACTTGTTGTAATTGCCTTCCACTCTAAAAGGCTTTCCTTGAGGTCTAGAACTCTGTGTTACTCCATGTTCTGCAGAGACTGGAACAGTGACAGAGAGTTGCATGAATAAATGAATTCATTCATCCAGTTGAATGAATAAATGATTGAATGAAGATACGATCAAGAAGCTTATAATTGGGACACCTGGGTGACTCAGTCAGTTAAGCCTCCGACCCTTGGTTTCGGCTCATGTTGTGATCTCACAGTTCGTGGGTTTGAGCCCCACATGAGGTTCTGCAGTGACAGCATGGAGCCTGCTTGTGATTCTCTCTCCCCCCCTTTCTTTCTGTCCTTCCCCTATTCACTCTCTCTGTCTCTCTCTTACAAAATAAACTTAAAAAAAAAGAAGCTTATAATCTCACAATGCAGATAAGTGCAAAGATTACAATAATATAGGGCAGAAATAAATAGCTGAAGAGAGTTAAATAAAGTTCTACAGAGTAGTTTAGAGTAATAGAAAAGGTACATTTTGTATGGTCCATAAGAAAAGGTGACGTTTGAGAACAACTTTAAAAGATGAGTAGGAATTCAATAAAAGGCAAAGGGTTTTTTTGTTTGGTTTTGTTTTTCTTATTTTTTTTAACGTTTATCTAGTTTTGAAGGAGAGAGAAAGAGACAGAGCATGAGTGGGGGAGGGGCAGAGAGAGAGGGAAACAGAATCCAAAGCAGGCTCCAGGCTTTGAGCTGTCAGCACAGAGCCCGAAGCGGGGGCTTGAACCTATGAACCGCAAGATCATGACCCAAGCTGAAATCGGTTGCTTAACTGACTGAGCCACCCAGGTGCCCCCCAAAAGACAAAGTTTTAATGGTAGAAAGAAGCATTGTAAGGAGGAACAATAAGACTAGAAGGTCAGAAGAGCAGGCAAGAAGGACACATAACAGAGTGATGATACCAACATGCTCTGGGACCGGCCAGCCGAGGTTCACCTGCTAACAGTGCCAACCTCTAATTCTATGACCTTGGACAAGCTGTCTAACATCTTCATGCCTTGCTTTTTCTTTTTTTTTTTTTTTTTCCTCTCTCTTTTTCTTTTCTTCAGGTTATAAAATGAGGATAACAGTAGTAACTACCTTGTAGAATTGTTATGAGGATTGAATGAGTCCATACACCTAAAATGCTTGACACATGATGAGCATTCTAAAAATTGTCTAATGTTAGTTTTAACTAATTGCTAAGAGCCCCATCAAACTATGGTGTATTGATATGAGGAAAACAATGGACCAAAAACTTCAAAAGAGGGTGTGGTCATACTATGGGGAGTATAAAATTCCAGATGAGGAATTTGCACTTAATTTGTAGCACAATAGGGATAGATGTGGCTGTGCCATGTCTCATTTTAATGCAGTTAAATAGACACCTGATTTTTTGGACACAAATCTTTGTCCTGTTTTTTTTTTTTTTCAACGTTTATTTATTTTTGGGACAGAGAGAGACAGAGCATGAACGGGGGAGGAGCAGAGAGAGAGGGAGACACAGAATCGGAAACAGGCTCCAGGCTCTGAGCCATCAGCCCAGAGCCTGACGCGGGGCTCGAACTCACGGACCGCGAGATCGTGACCTGGCTGAAGTCGGACGCTTAACCGACTGCGCCACCCAGGCGCCCTGTCCTGTTTTTTAAATAAATATGAAGGCAGACACAGACTATGCTGTGTACTACTCAGTACAGCACCTAGAACTTATTACATGTCAAATAAATCCTTAGTAATCTATTCATGGACCAAAAAGATATCTTTAGAGCTCCACTCTGGAGAGCTAAATAGCTAATGAAAAGTTTCCTTCCATCCTTTATTCAGAGATATTAACAAAAAATACACTTAGACCTTTGGACTAGTTTTGCACTGGGAATTGACCAGTTTGACTTCTGGAATCAAAATGTGGTTTCTGCTCGATATTCTTTACAGACAAGTTTATTCCCAGTCAAAGTGATACATATTCAAGAGGTAATAAGTTTCCTTATTAACATATATATTATTATTATATATATATTATATATTAACATATAAGGAATATTATTCAACTGCAAACTATTTTGCACAATCCATGATACTGATAAACCCCATCTTAATAGGTAATTTTCCCTAGAGCATTTTTGTATATCACATGTTAAACCATTGAGAGCAGAGAAAAATCGTTACAAAATATGAAAAAAATATCAAAAAATAACTAAATAAAAAATACGTATTTGAAATAAGAAATGACAGATCCAATTCAAGTTAATTTTCAAAATACATGAGTGACTTTAGAAAGTGAAACTTTTGCTGTTTATTGGCAAGAGTGTTCTATAGGTGGTATTAACATTAATACCAGAGGGCTTAAGAAAATTCTGCTACTCAAAATACTGAAGCTTCATGATCAGCTAACATGACTAATTATTGAAACTGGACTGATACTCAAATTCCTGAACAGTTTTCTATTTCTAACTAAAGACACACTAGTAAGAGATAATATTAAAACAAATATTTTTATTTGTAAATAAATATTTGGCACATTGGCACTTTATCTTAAATAATTTTTTTGCAATTTAACATAGGTATATGTTAAATTGGGAAATTTAATGCTGATGATTTTTGTATATTGTGTTTGTTTTACCCTTTGTTTTGCTTTGATTTTCATAGATGAGAGTTAAAATCAAGGTCGGAGTCATATTGGGTGGGAGGCAGATGGCTTTTGCCAAATCATAGTAAAAAAATCTATTTATTCACTAAAACTTAGTAAGAGCTTCCTTCCTCTCTGCTCAGATTATAGTATTACCTAAAATAATTACATATATGAGATAATTTGCATACTCAGACCATAGCCATTCAAAAGCCATGAATGGCTTCAGTCATTATGTGACTTTTCTGTTTGGTTTAACACAAATTCCCAAAATGGCTTTAAAGTTATTTGGAATTTTTCTTCCCAACATAATTGCAAGTTTATTCATAGAAATGGGAATTATTGGGGCGCCTGGGTGGCGCAGTCGGTTAAGCGTCCGACTTCAACCAGGTCACGATCTCAGGGTCCGTGAGTTTGAGCCCCGCGTCGGGCTCTGGGCTGATGGCTCAGAGCCTGGAGCCTGTTTCCGATTCTGTGTCTCCCTCTCTCTCTGCCCCTCCCCCGTTCATGCTCTGTCTCTCTCTGTCCCAAAAATAAATAAACGTTGAAAAAAAAATTAAAAAAATAAAAAAGAAAAAAGAAAAAAGAAATGGGAATTATTCTTTTATTCTACTTGGAAAATAAACGTCTCAGAAACTGAAAATTTATCAATAGACGGCGCATTTATCAGTACCTCCTCTTTGAAATATTCCAGGGATTCTCATCACATCATAGAATGGGCAATTAAGGGCATCAGGTCTTGACTGGCACCTATGGGGACTAGTTGAAAATACCAGTTATTTCGTCTACTTTCTAACCAAATCATTTTCTGGTCCTGGACCCCTGATTCAACTCTCCAAGTAATTATGTTTCAGAGTTCTGTCCTCTTCCTTCACTTATATCCATCTCTAAAAGGTGTATGAGTGTCCAAGCATCTTGAGTTAATTGCTCAAAGTGAACTTAGACCCAGACTGCTGAGAGAAGTCTTCACCCTTAGTCATCATCAGGAGAGGATCCAGCAACTCCTTTTTCTCTCGCTTATTCTTATTGTACCCCACAGTTCTATTTCATACGTAAAAGATATACCACATACCAAGAACTGTATAAAATTCTATTTAAATGTATATAAAGGATGTACCCAAACTCCCCTAATTGATTTGTGTCGCTTTTATTTTTGACTAGCTAGAACAGATGTTAACCACTTGAAGTGATGACATAATAGGCTTAATCAGATGAGCTGGGTGCTACTTTAAAATTACACACTGTGTTTATGAAAACTTGTTTTTGTTTTTAATTCCCCTAGGGAGAGGGTTGCCATATTTAGCAAGCAAAATTATAAGACACCCAGGTAAATTTGAATAAACTGAAAAATTGAAAAAATAAAATTTGAATAAACAGCAAATACTTGTTTGCATATGTCCCAAATATTACACATCTTGCATTTTTATCTCACAATCCTACACAGGGAGTTCATCAAGTTGTCAAATAAATATAACTTTGGAGTTTTGAAATCCAGTGCCATTGTATAAAGCAAATGTCTAACTCCATAATACCGTGAAGAAAAAAAAATAATCCATTTAAACAACTTCTTGATATAAGGAAGTTGTTTAAATTTTCTTCTAGGTTGTTGTTTTAACAGATTCAGGTCTAATCATTCCATTTATTTAACAATTTCTATGGTCTGGTGAAATCTGGAAGTGATAACAACTTAAAGAGCCTTACAGCTTGAAGAGATCTCCGACCTGAGGGTGAATTAGTCAAGTCACTGTAAGTAAGAGTTAACCTGAAAATGTTAGATGATCTAAAAGCAAGCAGACATGATAACAGGAGCCTAGATGGCTAGGGTAGAGATCTGGAAACTGGTACATGCATAAAACTTTTGTAAAAAAAAAAAAAATATATATATATATATATATATGTGTGTGTGTGTGTGTGTGTGTATAAATATACATACATATATGTACACATATATATACACATATACATATATACACACATAAAAGAAAGTAGACACTTCACATAGAGATTCTGATTTAGCATTTATATGTTCAAAACATCACACTCTTGTAGGAATTGGTTTGCAACACCTCAGCCCCATAGAATAATCATTCTTTTGTTTTTTATCTATAAATATAAGTTAATCATCCTTTATGAATTACAAAAGCACAACAGACATAATATATATTGACTGAGTGTTTATTTCATTAGCTTAGGCAAATATCTGCTGCCTTAAAATATACACGAGTAGGGGGTACCTGGGTGTCTCAGTCTGTTAAGCATCCAGCTCTTGATTCAGCTCAGGTCAAGCATCTATCTGACTCTTGATTTTGGCTCAAGTCATGATCTCATGGATTCATAAGTTCAAGCTCTGCATTGGGCTTTGCACTGACAGTATGGAGACGGCTTGGGATTCGGCCCCTCCTCTGCTTGCTCTCTCTCTCTCTCAAAAATAAATAAAAACGTGTGTGTGTGTGTGTGTGTGTGTGTGTGTGTGTGTGTGTGTGTGTATTAAGCTATGTATATATATACATATACACAAATCTTTGAATTGTGACAATATGTGGGAAATACACACATTGTAAGTATTGGTAAGTAAGCTATTAAAGGTATGTACTAATTAAGTAAAGGTATTAGTAAGTATGGTATTAGTAAGGACTAAGGATTTTAATGTGTACAAATTCTGTAGAGTGGATTTGAAATCTGAGAAATAGAAATATTGGTATCATTTTTAAACTAGTCAAAGACAGTTTTAGCAAGGAAAATCATAACTTCATCTCATTTGTGAATATAGATGCAAAATTTAAACAATACGTATACAACTGAATCCAGAATAGCATAAGAAATACACATGACCAAGTGTGACTTATTTTAGGAATACAAATATACTGTAACATTGAAAATCTATTAAACTACATAAACATTTAAAAGGAAAAGCATAAGGTCATCTAAGAGATATGGAAATTTTATAAAATTCAGCATCTAGAAAACTAAGACTAGAGGAGAGATTCTCAGCCTGGTAAAAGGTATATATCAAAAAGCCTATCACAAATATCCTCTTAGTGGTAAAATATTAAATGCATTCTCCTCAAAATCCAGAATAAGCCAAGAATTCCCATACCATTAACTTTTATTCCAATTTTATTGAGGATCTTTTTCAGTACACTAAGAAAGGCAAAATAAATTAAAAGCATAAATATTTAAAAGATTACTTAAAGAAAGAAAACATCATTTATAGGTGATATTACTGACCACATAAAATACCTAGAATTATCTATAGACAAGTTGCTAGAATTAATAAGAATTTAGCAGGGTTTTACCCATGTTGTAAAGAAAGACACTGTACAAAAATAAATGGCATCTCACAGAAGTAACGAACTGAAACAATGTTTAAAGCACCAAGAGCAAGAGCAAGAAGAGGTGGGATAGGGACTCTTTACAATAAAACAGAAACAAAAGATGAGCAGATATGTGTGTAGAAAATTTGACATTATGGAGAGACATTATAAAAACCTACACAGAGAGATAGCCCATGTTCAACGACAAAATGAGCCGATATTTTAGAAGTAGATACTCTCCTCAACTTTACCTCCATTTTTATCACCATAGTCCAATTCATCATCATCTTTCACATTTCTCTAAACTTCTCCTAACTGGTCTGCATCCTTCTACCTCTTCTACCATGTTGCCTCACAACATGTAAATCCTGTGCTCACAATCCTTCAATAGAGTCACATTTCACCATATAAATGCTAAAAGCTTTAAAGTAGCCTATTAGACGCTAGATGGCCCGGCCCCATAATTACCTTTCAGTCTCATCCCATATTACTCTCTCTTCGCTCAATTTGCTCCTGATGTAATGTCCTTGTAACTGGTTTTCAAACATATGAGGATCCCTTCTGCCCTGGCGGTTCCCTCTACATCATTAAGGCCTTGTTATTGCAAGTCCTTGCTCAAATTCTCTCTCACAAAAATTAACCTTTTTTAAGTTAAAAAAAAATTTAATGTTTATTTATTTTTGAGAGACACAGACAGAGCACGAGTGGGGCGGCGGGGGGGAGAGAGAGAGAGAGGCACAGAATCTGAAGCAGACTCCAGGCTCTGAGCTATCAGCACAGAGCCCGGTGCAGGGCTCAGACTCACAGACCGGGAGATCACGACCTGAGCCGAAGTCAGATGCTTAACCAACTGAGCCACCCAGGTGCCCCAAAAATCTACCATATTTAAAAATGCAACTGGCCCTCTATTTCCAGATTCTCCATGTCACTTTATTTTTCTCAGTGGTGCTTGTTATCTCCTTATATGCTACATAATTCACTTATTTATTATGTTAATTTTCAGTGTCTGCCCAATTAGAACTTAATCTTCATGAGGGCAGGGCTTTTTCTTTTTTTCTGTTTTGTTTATTGCTGGATTTTCGGCACAGTCAACAGTACCTGGCACATAGTAGGCACTCAATAATTACGTGGTAAATGCCGCAATGAATGAAATGTAATTTAGAGTACAGTGAGATGGGGATTATTACTTAGTTAATAAAATCATTTGTAATTACACATACCCACTAGAGTGCCAAAAAATTAAGAACTATGATATATGAGAGGATGAAAATCAGCAGGAACTGTTATACCCTGCTGGTGGGAATGTAAATTTGGACTTTTTTTTTTTTTTTTTTAATTTTTTTTTTTCAACGTTTATTTATTTTTGGGACAGAGAGAGACAGAGCATGAACGGAGGAGGGGCAGAGAGAGAGGGAGACACAGAATCGGAAACAGGCTCCAGGCTCTGAGCCCTCAGCCCAGAGCCCGACGCGGGGCTCGAACTCACAGACCGCGAGATCGTGACCTGGCTGAAGTCGGACGCTTAACCGACTGCGCCACCCAGGCACCCCTGTAAATTTGGACTTTTTATCAGAAACCCTGTTGATTGACATTATCTTGTAAGGTTAAACAAGCATTCTCATGTCCTGCAAACCAGTAGTTCTGCCCTTACATACAAATCTTAGCAAACTTCTTGCATATGTGTACAAGAAGCATGCAAAAATATCAATAGCAGAGTATTAATAACAACAAAATGCTGGAAGCCACGCAAATGTCCTTTGACAAAGGAATAGACAAATTAACAATGTTGTATTTACGGAATCAAACATTAAAAAGTAGTTAAGACACTACATGAAGCAAACCATTGGCAAAAATATGGATGTGCCTTAAAATATGTTGACTATAAAGCCATTTTAATCATTCTGAAGATAAGAAAAGCTAGACCAGATACTGCCTTTGCCTTAACTACATATGCCAAAATAACTATCTATAGCGTTAGTTTCCTATACTGGTACACAAATCGCTAGTATAAATCTAGTCTTCTCTACTGGAAAGTAGGATGAGATAGTAAAATGTGCATAGATAGACACAAGTCATGTTAACATTTTAGTTCTTAGGTTGGATAATGGGTTGTTCGCCAATGTTTATTATATTATTTTGCTAATATATATATTTTTTCAAGTATGAAAAATTTAAATATTCTTAAACTTATGTAAGCAATATACTTAAAGTATAAATTATGTGATTTATATAAATAATATAATTATTTAAATATTTAAAAAATTTTATATCTGAATAGAGAACGTGAACAGAAAAGAAACCATAAAATTCTCACAGCACTCTTTTGCATGCTTTAAAAATAAATTTCACTGGGTGCCTGGGTGGCTCAGTCAGTTGAGCATCTGACTTCGGTTCAGGTCATGATCTCCCAGCTCGTGAATTCGAGCCCTGAGTCCGGCTCTGTGCTGACAGCTCCGAGCCTGGAGCCTCTTCAGATTCTGTGTTCCTCTCTCTCTCTGCCCCTCCCCGATTCATGCTCTGTCTCACTATCTCTCTCTCTGAAGGGTAAATAAATATTAAAAAAAAATTTTTAATGAACTTGGCTGTTAGTGATGTAAAACAACTGTATATTCAGTTTATGTTTCAAAATTCTCAGAGACCATTTGGCCCCCAATTTTATGGTCATTGATTAACCCCAAATTCTAGGGTATGGAATACACTCTCCTCAAAGTTTTGATCTTTCAAACTTCTGAAACAAATCCTCCCATTCATATTTGAGATCCAAATATTCCATGTCAGTGTTTCACAATGCTGTTGTTATTAGCTGAAAAAAGCTTCCTGAATTATGGTGACACAGAGGAAAAGAGGAAAAGGAAAATGTAGCTCAAAACAGCTTTTTTTCTAACTAGCTCAGCCAGATATTCTTACAGGTGATTCAGCTGTGTTTATTTTCAACCAAAACCATTGTGTTATTCCAGAGATGAATAGGCTGTTCTTCAGTAGTATCATATTTTTTGGTCCATGCCAATTGCCTTGATGGAGTTAAGAATGTGACCACAGTGACAGTGGCCATGAAGGTTTTATGAGAGACATTCTCTTCTGCAGAGCAGACAAAATGCTTGCAGTGAAGGTTTAAGAAAAAAAAAAGGAAAAGAAAAACATTTCCATTGCATTATGTCTCTTGATGCACTCCTAATGTATTCCTTTCTAAAATATCCCTTTGCTGAAGTCGAGGAAAAGACAGAATGAGCAACAGTTGCTGTTCTATGTACAAGTAGCCATTTTTAAAATTTTTAAAAATGCAGCAGAACAATTCAAAAGAGCAAGTGGCATGGTTACTTTTTTAAAACATATGTATTCTCCATAGCTACATTTATCAGACTCAAAACATGCAAATCACAATGTATGAATTTGGATATGGCTAGTTTCTTTCAAGACTGGCTAATACAAAGATATTAAATCCAGCTAGTTAGGTATTAAATGCAGATTTCTTGATACAGAGCCAACATTTCTTTTAAAACCATTCAACACCACTGTGTTTAACATCAAGACATATTTAAGATGTTGAAAAGCTTCTATTCAACAATATTCCTTGAATCAACAATAGTTTATTAATTATTAATCAGACACATTTTTCTTCACTTTAAGTCCCCTCTTTGACTTTCTGTAAGTACCTTAGAAATTTCCAAGTAAGTGTGAATTTTCCTTGCCTATTGAAGTCAAGTTATTTTGTGTGTTTGAATTACAAGTTGAAGGAGGCCATGGTTTTGTTAACTCAATTTTTGTACTCAAATACAACATTATTGAAATTATTCTATGCTTGTGGTCTGTGATTGCTTCTTTTGAGTCCTACTCACCTCTTCCTTTGAAGCCATTATTATCTTAAGATGAAAAAAACATGTGTGTCCTATTAGCCAAATCAATATTTCCATTCAGGTAAAAGGTCTAAAATTTAAAAAAAAAATACCACATAAAAGTAAATCATCTCCAGCAATGTAGTTATTAAAAGAGTTTGGCTTTTATACTTATGCAAGACTGACTTCTTGCTAAGCCTTCACTCCAAGGCATTTTATAATGGAGGTTGCCAGTGTTTGACCTTGTTAGTTTGTAGAATTAATTTGTTAATGTGCAGTCCCTAACTAAGCCCTAATATTTGTTCTTCAGACTTTTTTTAAATGGCTCTTCCATTCACTCTCAGGATATAATATTCATCATATGTTCAATGACAGGGGAAATGTCTCTTTATGACCTTTTTAATGCTCTGAAAAATCATCTGTTAAAGGAGGGGTTTTGAAGGAAGTATTGTCCTTCTGGCTTAAAGTTATGGTTTTTCAACACCTGGCATAAAAGGAGTACCTTCACAACCAGGTTTTTTTTAAGGTAAATAGACAAGTCTAAAAGCTCAAAAGGAAATGAATGCCATGTTCAGTCTGAAAGCTTAGAGGGAAGATAAGGGACAGCACAAAGACAAAAGCAAAACAGGAAAGCCAAAGCAGTGAGGAAAAAAAGAAGAAAAGAAAAGAAAACCTCAAAGATGAATACTAATAAGGGAAAGTTTATCATTACTCTCAGAATACATAAATATCTCCTTTTTTTTTTTTACCAAAATATTAGGTCCTTTGAAATGTTCCAAAAAGATTAGAATCTAAAATTGAGTCTCACTCTTGTATTCAAAGATTAGCATTTCATGAGCTTCTGCCCCCTCTTGGTGAATCTTTCCTTACTAACATTAGTTATCAAGACACTTGGCATTTTTTTCACAGCATGCATGAGTCACAACACAGACACCTCTATCCTCAAAATAAATGGATGTTGAACTTTGAATAAAACATGTCTCTTTCGTCTCAGTCTCAAATTTGTGAGTGTGCACCTCTTCCCTCTTAGCCTATTGTTTGATTGCCTTCAGATAACCATTCTTTCCCTTATGCAATCCAGGTTGAAAAAAATATATGCCAAGGATTTACCTTGGGAAGCATCTGTCCATGAGTATGAAAGCATTGGGGAAAAGATTATATGTGATGTACTTGAGATTTTTCCAAGGCCCCAAGTCACTGCCATTAGGCTATATTTCTAGGAGATTCTAGGTTCCAAGATTTCACAAAGCGTACTTGCCTGATGGTGATATAATTAAATTTTCTAAAATAAAGTGATTTTCATTTCCCTAAGATATGTGCCAATCAGAAAGCTTATTTCTAAAAGAGAATATGGAAATATCTTAGTCAAATAAGAATATATTCCATTTTGACTGTTTATCAGTTATTGGAACATTCACAAGTCTTACAAATCTGCTATTTTATTCCTACGCAAGGAGCTGTCTAGACTGTTAGGTGGGTAGATTGGTTATTTCTATCTCATTTTATAGATTAGGAAACTGAAATAGGGAGTCATAGGTTATGTCACACTGACAGTCATTAGGAGAATCATAGTAAGAGCTGGAGTCTCCTGATTTTTCACCCAGGATTATTTTATTTATTCATTCATTCAGTATTATTGATTGCATACCTGTTATGTACCAGATACTACACTGGGGTCTAGGAATACCATTATGCTGCCTGCCATCCTCTTGTTAGCTACATATAAATATATCAATGTGTAATATAAAAATATTACTTGAAGTCAAAATAACTTAAATGAGGGGGATCTGAGTGGCTCAATCAGTTGAGTGTCGTACTCTTGATTTCAGCTTGGGTGTGATCTCGTGGTCATGAGATCAAGCCACATGTTGAGCTCTGCACTGAGCGTGGAGCGTGCTTAAGATTCTCTCTCTCCCTTTCTCTCTGTCCTTCCCCTTTTGCTTATGCTCTCTCTCTCTCTCTCTCTCTCATTCTCTCTCAAAATAAATAAATTTTTTTAAAAAAATTTTAATATGAAATTTATTCTCAAATTGGTTTACATACAACACCCAGTGCTCATCCCAACAGGTGCCCTCCTCAATGCCCATCACCCACTTTCCCCTCCCTCCCACCCCGCAACAACCCTCAGTTTATTCTCAATTTTTAAGAGTCTCTTATGGTTTGGCTCCCTCCCTAACTTTTTTTTTATCCCTTCCCCTCCCCCATGGCCTTCTGTTAAGTTTTTCAGGATCCACATATGAGTGAAACCATATGGTACCTGTCTTTCTCTGTATGACTTATTTCACTTAGTATAACACTCTCCAGTTCCTAAAAAATATTTTTTAAATTAAACTGAAACTACCAATATCATCAACACATTTTCATTGTTAGTTATCATTATTATTGCCTAAATTTGCCAATAGAATTGATTCAATCTTAATTACGCAGACTGTAAGCTGTCACTTGTTGCAAAATGTCTAGCAAACTAGTAGACACTTGGAAAAACATTTTTCAAGAGAACAGAGGTGTAGTTTTTTCTTTATTCACTAATATTTGCTACCTGTACTCCACATCAGCAGCCCCACTCAGGACTGACACTCAGCACAATTAGAAAATAGATGCAAGTTGTGACTGGCATCATCCTTCCACCTCCCACATCTGACCTGGCCCCAGGTTCTCTCTTCCTCAGGCCTTCACCACGCCTACAAAAGCCTTCTCCCAGCTAAATCTTAAATGATACTAGTATTTACAGCACAGGAATATTTCTATTCTACTTTATTGTGTGGCTTTTGCAAAGTTCCAAGATCAATGGAATAAATCCCTAAACCCAACAGTTCAAAAAGAAGTTGAGAATAAATGTCAGAAACTAACACCTACCCCCATTTCAAATCACAGTATACAAGACATCATCTCTTAATTAAACTGACTTCAGTCCTCTGCTGAATATTTGTACGAGTAGGTCATTTGGAAATCAGTGCTGCATTGACTCTAAAATTAAATACTCCCTCAAAACAAAAAAAGAAAAAGAAAAGGAAAGGAAAGACTCCTTTAAAAAAATGTCTTCAAATAATACATTTTCAACTGGAAATTCCCATCATACTGTTTCATATTTAATAAAAAGCTTTTTAATAGTTTATTTATTTATTTGGAAGGGGGGCAGAGAGTGAATCCCAAGCAGGCTCCATGCTCAGCAGGGAGCCCAGTGTGGCGCTGGATCCCATGACCGTGAGATCATAACCTGAGCTGAAATCGAGTCAGACACTTAATCAGCTGAGCCACTCAGGTGCTCCATATTTTTAAAAGCAAGGACCGAACAAGTTTGCTTTAAACAAAGAAGTATCACTTCAGCGTATGTCAAGGATGTTTGCGACAGAGAAGTCTAAGGACAAAGATTTAGATTTCCTCTCCATTGTGTAGAGGTGTTACTGGAAAATGGCTACTAAATAATGGGCCACAGGTTTCATTCCCCTTTAGCAGGTCCTTGGAGCCATGGAGCTGGTTGTTATTTATAGTGTCCACCAGATGTAACATGTAACACTTGCCAGCAAAATTGATGAAGAAGTGAGATAGTCACAAGATGGAAGGAGCTTCAGTCCCTAAATGTAGAAAGCTCCCTGCCCATCAAGAACATCTTATTTGGATTTTATATGAGAAAGAAAATACATTTCTATTTTATTAACCCATGGAGATTTCAAGCTAATCCACCACAGTAGATAGCATTATCTTAAGTGATGAAATGCCCCTGTGTCAAACAAAGTTGAGAAAGATATTTGTTTGTTAACTATGTATCTTAGTCTGTTTGGGCTACTATAATAGAATGGCACAGACTGGGAAGCTTATAAACAGCAGAAATTCATTTCTCTCAGTTTTGGATGCTGGGAGAGGGCCCACTTCCTGGTTCACAGATGGCCATCTTAATGTTGTATCCTCACGTGACAGAAGAGGTAGGGGAACGGGACTCTCCGGGCTCTCTTTTTTAAGGGCACTTATCCCATTCATGAGGGCTCCACCCTTATAACATAAACAGCTACCGAACGCCACTCCTTCTAATGCCATCCTATTGGGATTAAGATCTCAACATGTGAATTGGGGGAAGACACAAACATTCAGCATATGACACATGGGAATCAAAGAGGATATAAGATAGGATCTGTGTATGAGATTTTTTTTTTTTTGTCTGTATTGTCTGTTGTAACATCAGTAATGCTTAGTCTGGTTTCTGAACATTATATAACAGGAAATGTTACAGAGAAAATATATTCATGAATTTTCCTAGGAATCAAAGCTGTGTGCACCTGAAAAGTAGCTCCAGGATATCAAATCTAGCACCACAAGTTTTGAGGGGATGCACAGGTAGCTTGTATTCTCCTAGTTTCCATGGGTTCAATGGAATCAAATCCCAAGATAAATGGTGATTGCAGGGGATCCTGAGAAAGTTTCAAATACATCAGCCATCCTCAAGAATGAAGTGAAGCCACGATTCCATTGGACCTCTCCCTTTGCGCCTCCAAAGACAACTATGCTTAACATCTATCATCTCTATGGAACATTACACACAGTAGTATTTGCTTTAGTTGCTTAGGATGTACTAGCCACAGATGCACAATTAAAACAAGACTAGTATGCACAATGTAGGCCAAAATATATTTGGACTTAAATTTTTTCAAACGAATTCAAGGTGAATAAAAGAAATTTATATTATTTTCTCATTCATTTAATTTTAGACACTGTTGAGGAAATAATTAAAACGGATTAACTTAATCTCTGAATGTGAATCTGTTTCTTATATAATGGAAAAATCCTTTGCACCAAACAATGATGCCAATCTGTTGAGAAATACTATAATGCTATAAGCTATGATAACAAAACAGTGGTTTTTTTAATTTTATTTTTTATTTTTTAAAATTTACATCCAAATTAGTTAGCATAGTGAAACAATGATTTCAGGAGTAGATTCCTTAATGCCCCTTACCCATTTAGCCCATCCCCCCTCCCACAATCCCTCCCATAACCCTCAGTTTGTTCTCCATATTTATGAGTCTCTTCTGTTTTGTCCCCCTCCCTGCTTTTACATTGTTTTTGTTTCCCTTCCCTTATGTTCATCCATTTTGTCTCTCAAAGCCCTCATATGAGTGAAGTCATATGATTTTTGTCTTTCTCTGACTGACTAATTTCACTTAGCATAATACCCTCCAGTTCCACCCACATAGTTGCAAATGCCAAGATTTCATTTTTTTTTTGATTGCTGAGTAATACTCCACTGTATATATATACCACGTCTTCTTTATCCATTCATCCATTGATGGACATTTGGGCTCTTTCCATACTTTGGCTATTGTTGATAGTGCTGCTATAAACATGGGGGTCCATGTGTCCCTTCAAAACAGCACACCTGTATCCCTTGGTTAAATACCTAGTAGTGCAATTGCTGGGTCATAGGGTAGTTCTGTTTTTAATTTTTTGAGGAACCTCCATACTGTCTTCCAGAGTGGCTGCACCAGCTTGCATTCCCAAACAATGGGTTTTTACCATTAACTCCCCATGCTATGTGCATTCTTGTTTGTTTACACCAGTTCATAAACAAAGAATTAAAGAACGGAGAGATAGGTCAGTCTTCTTAGTCCTTGTAAACAACTCTTTGATAAATGAAAGGCAAATTCAGAGGTAAGAAAATAACTCTGTCTTATGTAACCACAGGATTTCTTTTCCATTTTTTCAAATGCCCTCTTTTCTGTTCTTAAAGCTGCCTTACCAAAGGACCCTGAAAAAGGGAGATGTCTCTTTAGACAATTTGCTTGGAGCATTTATAATGTTTAGGGTACCCACAAAAGAAAAAGCCCTGTTAAGACATTATCCTGAAAAAGGAGCAAGTTGACTGCTTTTTGCCTACTGTGAACACCAGAGATAGGATTTAGAGTTCAATCTATAACAATGGCTCAAAGGAATTTTTTTTTTTTTACTTTGGTTCTAAAAAGACAACAAAAAGATTCATTAAGTATGACTGAATTCAAAGCAGGAATTAAAAAGTGTAGGGGCACAGGGGGGCTCAGTCGGTTAAACAACTGACTCTTATTTGGGCTCAGGTCATGATCTCACAATTGGTGAGATTGAGCCCCATGCCGGGCTCTGTACTGACAGCATGGAGCCTGCTTGGGATTCTCTCTCTCTCTCTCTCTCTCTCTCTCTCTCTGCCTCTCCCCTGCTCACACTTTCAATAAATAAATAAATAAATAAATACTTTAAAAAAGAGGATTAAAAAGTGTATATTGTTCTCTAAGATTTAACTTAAATATTTTTGTGTATTCAACAAGTATCAAATAATATTTTGGGGGAATTAATTTTCCATCATAGGATATGGTCTAAACCTTTAATTTTGGGGAGATGATGACTAAGGGTTGTTTTAATTATGCATTTGATCTTAGACATTCACCCTATCTAGTTTGGAAAGTTTGTTTTCTTCTACAGTTGCTTTAATTAGAAGCTATAGAAAATTATTTTCCTCTGTCCACAATAGCTCAAGTTTAGAGTTTACATAAAACAGTTTTCCGATGCAGTCTGTGATCTGAATGTTCATCACTGTGATAAGACATGTTCATTAGTATGATCAATCCTAACAACGTGAAATCTCCTTAATTGTTCTTTCCTTTCTTCTAGACCTCCAACTGTAGCATGCTTCAGACCTCTTCTCTTCATCTCCTCTCTGTTTATGATGATCACATCCTGTTGCATGGAGTTGCATACCATCCACAGGCAAATGACTCTTAAAATTTGTGTCTCCAGCTCCACCCTTCCCCCCAGAACTCCAGACATAAATGGTCAATATTTGTTTGTGATCTCCATTTACATGTCGAAAAAGCTACTCAAATTTAGCATGTTTGAAAGAACACTTCATGTCTCTAGGAAGGGAAACAAAAGACTCACCCATTCTCTTTCTTATCTCAGTTAATAGAAAAACCATTTCTCTTTCTCTCTTCATGCCTTATGAGACTTTCTGACTGCTTCAAAACAGTTCCTAAATCTCAACCATTTCTTACTGCATTCATGAATACCACCATAGTCCGAGCCACATTATATCTCCCAGGGTATTAAAAGATCCTCCTCACATTCTCCTTGCTATCACTCTGCCTCAGCACACTCCAGCCATGCTTACTCCTTTCTGCTGGTCCTCAAGAACACAAGCTAGCTCCTCCCCTACATCTCTACATTTCTGTGCTGTATGCCTGGAATACTCCTATCACAGATCTTTGCATGACTGTCCCCTTCATCTTACCCACAACCACCCAAATGTCACCTCTTCAGAAGGATTGTCTTTGACCATGCCTCCAAACCAATTGTCACCCCCTATCTCCTTACTCTGCTTTACAGGTAGGATTTGTTTCTACCTGAAGTTATATTGTTTATTATTTTTGTCTCTCACTAGAATACAAGTCATTTGTCTCTCATCACTCTATCCGCAGTATCAGAATAGTGTATACACATAGCAGACAATCAATAATATACGTTAACTGAATGAATGATAAACAGTCTTCTTTCCTAAGATTTTAGGGACCTCACATGGCTACAGAAGAAATTGGCCTTGACCTAACTGCTCTGGTGCTACCTGTTTGCTGCTTTAGAAAATTTAGTGTGTGTGTGTGTGTGTGTGTGTGTGTGCACATGCGTGCATGCACACTGAGATAGCCTTGTCTCTAAGGCATTCTAGCATCAGGAGTTCAGACCAAGAATTGGAAGATGTAACCATGATTGATTCTAATACCAGAGCAGAGATACTTCTCTCCTCTCTGCTACAGCCTAAGTCTCCAGAACTATTGGATCGGCAGTGGTTGTTCAGGCTACTCTCCTGGGTATAGAAATTGGAATGTGCATCTAAATGCAAGACCACCAGTGATGCTATGGACTTGGAAAGAGATTAGCATAGCAATTAAGTGATTAAACTTATCTTTTATATCAAATTTCATTTCACCCCCGTGTTCTCAAGTCCTACATGAGCTTGCTATATTCAAGGAACTGTGTAAAACACCATGGGAGCAATCTTAAATTACTGCTTCCAGGTAGAACGAAAGCAAAATTTGAAGATAAAATTTAATAAGGTTTCTTATCATTTTTGTTTATTTTAAATAAGAATGTTTCTTCTTCCCAGCCACAGCCAAGCCAAAAAAATTACATTTCAACTCAGTGATATCAGCAGCTATTTTCTGTCCATGTGCTGGTATCATGGCAGTCACAGGCAGGGACTCTGCTTAGTCCAGTTCACATCTTCCTCACTTGGATAAAGAACTCAGTGCACTTGACTCAACTTCGTTCTATCTTTGAGAAGCTACATTGCTATTTGAAAGAAGATGAAGCTGTGTGTTTGCATATAACCAAAGATCTCAATTTTGTATAATTTACAGATATCCCATTTACCATGCCTTTATAGGATTCGGGAGAAGAAAGTGGCCAACAGCCAGCACGCGCAGCCATAATCACAGCAGCAGTATCAGCCACACTGACAGCAACATCAATAGCTAGGGTAACTTTTTTATACATGAGGTTATTACTTTTTTTATTTTTTAATAACTTAATGAAACAGGACTGACCTTGAAGAAATGCATTTTCTGGAGTAAACAATGGAAAGGAGCTATTAACCTAACACAGCAGGAAATATATTGACCACAGTTAGAAATGTATTCTCTCAGAATGCAATACACAGAGTTTACTTACTGGTGCTAGTATCTGCTTGAAAAACTAAAGAGAGAAAAAGAAACAGAAAACAAGAAAGACATATTTTCATTGTTGATGTATAATCTGCAAAGCCAGCATTCTGAAAATGCACAAAAGTATTTAACTGTGACTAGAGTATGTACTATTTTTCATAGTATGGCTCCTAAATATCCTTGTCCTTTTTAGATGTTTCAGACGGTGTAAAGGGAGTAAAATATTCAATTACTTTTTAATGTCTCAAAATCACTCTCAGCAAAATGAAATCAATGCAATTGCCAAGAGCCCTCTTTATAGGATCAGCTGTATTAATTCAAGATATGTCTCCTTCCCTCAGGTAACTTTAGTTTGAACATTGTTTATACTAAGTTTAACCCTTGGTGGAGACTGAATCCCATGCTTTCAAGAACGAATAAAAAATGGATAATTTTAACAAAGGCAGCAGAGATGTGTCACTTCTGCAAAAGATAGTGAACAGATTGCTAGATAATAAATACAGCCTGCTTAGTGATATCCACAATTTCCAATCTTCAAATGCTACCTTAATGCACAGGCAAGGGGTTATAGACCTATAGGAGGCCAATTATACTGGACATGTTCCAGGAGGTCTAAGACATCTACCTGGAAAGAGTAGAATAGAACAGAGCTGTGCTCAACTTTTCATAAAATTCACTGTGAACTAAGTTCACAACAGATAAATTATGACCAAAACAGTGTTCAAAGCCAGGCTTGACTAAAGCAGGCACTGGATGATTGGTCTATAAAAAAACTTGCACTCATAGCGTTTTTCCAGAATTAACTAGTGACAGGAACTTTCTCACTTCCAGTTTTCATGGGCATTATCTCAATATTTTTTCAGAGCAACTCAGGCTCTGGTTCAGTAAGGGTTCTCAGTAGTTCTTAAGAATTGCATATGATTCACGGGGCACCTGGGTGGCTCAGTCAATTAAGCAGCTGACTTCAGCTCAGGTCATGATCTCACGGCTTGTGGGTTCGAGCCCCGCATCAGGCTCTGTGCTCATGGCTCAGAACCTGGAGCCTGCTTTGGATTCTGTGTCTCCCTCTCTCTCTGCCCCTCCCCCACTCATGCTCCATCTCTCTCTCTCTCTCTCTCTCTCTCTCTCTCTCTCTCTCTGTCTCGAAAATAAATAAGCATTAAACAAAGAAAAAAAAGAATTGCATATGATTCAGATTATCCCAACTACACTACCATGTAGATCTGAATTAACTCTTGGACTACACACTCATTAACAAAATAAAGAAGTCATTTAGACAGCATGGTGTAAAGGCCGATTCTGCTTCAGTTCTTCACTTTGTATGTTTAATATCACCTTGAGGAGAAATCTGCTGTTAGGACTTGGGAAGAAATTGAAATAAGCACATTCACTATTTATCAATTGTACAGAAGACCTTTCCAGTGAAGCTAGATTAGCAGTTGGTATGACCTTCATGTGATAAAGAGAACTCCTTTGTATGTATTTTTTAAGTGGGCTCTTTTGTAGAACCAACTTAATGCCAAATAAAGCATTTTCACCTAAAGGCAAACAATAAAACATTCTGGTAATTACCTGATTTGTAAACTCACTTGATGAAAAAGAAAAAAAAATAATAATAGTCTTAACTGCTGTACAATACTAAGCCAAAAAGTTTCTGGCACTATTTGCAGATTTTGACTTAAAGGTTTAATTCAAGGTGAAAATTGCACTGGGACACATCCTGGGAGAAATAGTTATGGTTTTGTTCATTCTTTCCCCCTAAACAGGAAATTGCTTTTCCGAGTCTACGCTATTTTAACAGCAGCATTAAATGCAGCTCACTGCCCTGAATTCAGATGTAATACCTTATAATGAAAATGGGGGTGGGCAAGGGAGGGAGAAAGCAGGTCAGATGCCAGATTGGGGTGAGTAAAATAGAATAACAATAACAATACCCAAATCCACCCCTGAGTAATTAGTTGCTATTTTTTTTTTAATGTGGTTAAAAATATTTGGATCTAGTGAGCAAGCAAATGCTTTACTACATGCCCTTACGAGGGCATACTAATCATGTTAACACATTAGAGATAACTAGAAATGTTAGCTGTAAACCGGAAAACTGGAAAATTTTAAAGACTTCAAAGACATTCTATATAACATTTGCCAGAAGTAGATATTTGAAATATTGTCTACACTTTGCTGAATCTCAAAGGCGATAAAAATTACTATTGGATCTAGAGACTTTTTTTATTATGATCACTTTGGCATGATTAACTTCTACCTCAAACTATACATTTCTGATAGGGAGACCATTATTTATTTATTTACTTTTAGTTTATTTCTTTATTTTGAGAGAGATAGTATGCAGGGGAAGGGGCAGAGAGAGAGGGAGAGGGAGAAAATCTCAAGCAGGCTTTGTGCTATCAGGACAGAGCCCGACTCTGGGGCTCAATCCCATGAACCATGAGATCATGACCTGAGCCAAAATCAAGAGTTGGATATTTAACTGACTGAACCACCCAGGCACCAGGAAGACTATTTTTTAAAGTGAGACTAATCTGAACCCAATAGAGGAATATAGGGAATGAATGATGTGCATCTTTTCTCCCAAAATAGAAAATTGATTGTCTGTCAGTATTGACTCAATAGCAGGTTTCCTCAAATTTTTGCCATGGTGAAGTTAAAAGACAATGATATTAGGGTCAGGCACACATAGGTTCAAATCTAGACTCTCTCATTTTTAGGCTGAATATTTTTGGATAATTTACTAAACGTCCTTGATTCTCACTTTCATCAACTATAAAATAGATATATCAATATATCTTTTTAAGGGGCATTGGGAGGATTTAGTGAGATGTGCATATGCAAGCAGGTGACTACTATACTTTGTGGCATATACTAGGTGCTCAGTAAATGCTAGTTCCCCTGTAAACACATATGTAGGATCTATGGACTTAGTTTCATTTTACAACAAGAGAAACTGAGGCCGGTGAAATAAAATGACTAAGGCAAAATCAGTGAGTTTTTTTAGGGGCAAAGCTGGTCCTGGAATCTGATCTCCTGAACTGTCACTTAACACATATAGTGGGTACCAAGAAGGCCGGATATCACAGTAATTAAAACTTTGGAGTCAGACCAAACCCTAACCCAATGCATGGATTCAGCAAGTCATTTAACTTTTCTGAGACTCCGTGTCATCATTTAGAAAAATGGAAAGAATAGCCACCTCACAGAGGTGCCATAAAAATTGATTAGAATATGTGAATAACATAGCAGTATCCTGCAGGTACTTGAAACTCAATGAATGGTAGTGATTATTATTAAATATTTACTAGGTGATGGGCATCATGGAAATTACTGTGAGATACCCCAAAATTCTTTGTCCTGGAAGAGCTTTCTGGGAAAATAACACAAAGAAAAATAATTATTGATGCTAAGCAGTATTTAAATGACAAATAAGTGACAGATAAGAAGCTAGTGCATTAAATGATGGTGAAATAGATCATTTTATGTTGAGGTGGCCAGAAAAAGCCTCAGTGAGGAAGTAGGATTGAAGTCAAGCTCGAGAGAAGTAGACTCATTCATGCTAACAAAATATTAGTTACCTTTTTTCCTTTTTCTATAGGAAAGTTGACAAAGCATTTTTAATTTCAGAATTGTACACAGCTTCCTGAATGAAGCCTGATGGACAAATATTTCATCTTGAATACCAAAAAGGTAGCCACAAGCGTAAGTTTCGTGTGTGTGTGCGCGCGCGCACGTATACTTGTACACACATGCTTAGTCACAAGTTTTTGTGAGATGGTTCACTTAAACTCCAAAAACATGCACTGTTTTCTAGGCCAATGGAATGTACATCTTAATAGTTCCCTTGTCTGAAGCACCGCGGAAAAAGTCTCATCGAGTTATTTCTCAACAACATCTCCACCACGGACAATTGATACACCCATTAAAAACACTGGCAGTGTGTCTGCTTTGGTTACCGTTTTGATGTGCTTTCTAATGGTGCTGCTTGCCTTTGGCAATAATTGTAATTCAATTTATGCAGCTACAAAATCATCCAATCTTACTGCCTATTCCATGTCACAAAATAACTTTTCTTTTTAGAGTTAATCAGCCTTACATTGTATATCTTCTATTACCTAGATTTCACTGCATCTCCCAATCCTTTTCAAGCTGAACAAGTTTGCATTCAAGAAAGAAAACACATTAGAAGTAAAGGGACCAACTTGGAATCGATGGCCAGAGAGGCCACTCATAAAAGTGGTGACTTGTCTCTATTACAAAAATTGGTGTGTGTGTGCGTGCCTGTGCGTGTGCGTGGGGGGGGGGTGGTGTGCGTGCACGCGTGTGTGTGCGCAAGTGTGTGCATTTGGGTGTGCGTGTGTGTGTGTCCACGTGAGTGTGGGGGGGTTGGGGGTGCGTGTGTGTGCACGTTTGTGTGTGTGTGTGTGTGTGTGTAGGTGTGTGTGTGTGTGTGTGTGCACGCGTGTGTGGGTGTATTTTGCTCTGGATAAAGAGGATATTTTAAATCTTTAATTATATAGACACTGTTCTAAGGTAACATTTTAAAATAATTTTATGCATGATTTTATGTCATTTTTATACAAACTTTGAAATGCAGTTGAAAGTGTTCTCAAGGCAAGCGTTGTGTATACATAACCACTCTGTCAAGTCATCTTAATATTGAGAAGTATAAATATGAAATAACTTTTTCTTCTAATCACAGCTTTCAGTGATGTTCTGTATAATTTGCCTGTACTTTGATGTTATCTTGGGCCAATTCTATCATTTTCAGCATTTAAAAGTTTAATCTCAGAGTCTATTAGGGTTTCTTCATGCACTGCCAGCTGTTTGCCAGAGTACAGTCTTGAGCTGGGACCCTGACTTCTTCTTTGAGGGATCTCTTCTCAGTTCCTCCTTTAACACCAAGTCCTCCAGGGTTGGGTAGAGAAAAGGCAGAAGAAAGGAACAAATGTCTCTTTCTTACCTGGGCTGTCCTGACGCGTCTTCGTGGGTTTTGCTCCTTCAGTAAATCTAACTTACTGTTTATCGGTATCCATTATGTGTCTGAGCCCAGAAGCTGATCCTCCTATGGCACAGAGCATTGCTACCCAAAATGTGGCCCACAGACTGGCAGCATTGCCATCATCTGATGAAACTGGTAGAGCCTTAGCTCCCACACCTGCCGCATCAAAATCTGAATGTTAACAAGATCCCCAGGTGATCTGTATGCACATTAAAGTTAAACTGTTGTGGTGAAAAGCGGCTCTTTTTTATTTTCCTTCTGTCACAGTCTGATATACTTTTAAAGTATAATAAAAATAAGTCGATAGAAAAATAATTGTTTTAAAAATGCATGCAAAGCACAAGCCAAAGTTTTGTTATTTGATTCAACAGATAGACCACAATGCAGTAAAAAGTACCAGACCTGCCCTCCCACCAGAAACATACATGAAACAGTACTTTTTAAACATTAGACAAGAGGCAACACAGGACTTTAATCCCTAAGAGAAGGGAAACAGACAAGATGAGCCTTATTAGCACCTTTGCCTAAAGGCATGACACAGATAAGGGGGAGGGAACACAAGCAAGGACAGGCTCACAAAATTGAGGAGTCAGACCTAAGAGTTCACTCAAATTGGAATCGCTTGACTTTGTGGGGCAGAGTTGTTTGTTGTTGTTGTTGTTGTTGTTGTTGTTGTTTTAATGTTTATTTTTGAGAGAGAGAGAGAGAGAGAGAAAACACAGGGGAGGGGCAGAGATGGAGACAGGATCTGAAGCGAGCTCTGCACTGATAGCAGAGAACCTGATTGGGGCTTGAACTCACAGGCTATGAGATCATGACCTGAGCTGAAGTCCAGTGCTTAACCAGCTGAACCACCCAGACACCCCTGGGGCAGAGTTTTAGAAAGGAAGTAGCTAGGAAGAATAAGAGTACAAGAAATCTCAAATTCGTGATTGAATTCTAAGCAAAGAGTAACGTTTTGCACTCAATTGGAACTTCATGCAACTGGGCAAAAACTCAGGGACCTGTAAAGGAGCAAATCCAAAGTTCACATGGGGTTAGGAGACATTTCAGTTTCAACCAGTTAAGGTGGGGAGATCTTTGATAGATTTTTCTCCTTCAAACTCAGACCTACAGTTTCTAGATTAACATAGTGGAAGTTAAGAAAAGAAACTTTAAGGGGCACCTGGGTGGCTCAGTCAGTTAAGCGTCCACTTTGGCTCAGGTCATGATCTCACAGGTTGTGGGTTCAAACCCCACGTCGGGCTCTGTGCTGACAGCTCAGAGTCTGGAGCCTACTTCAGATGCTGTGTCTCCCTCTCTCTCTCTGTCCCCCCCCCCCCCCCCCCCCCCCCCCGCTCACACTCTGTCTCTCAAAAATGAATAAACATTTAAAAATTTTACAGAAAGAAAAAGAACTTTAAAAAATCCTGAAAGACAGGTTTCTCTCTTTCTGGACTAGGAGTAATTTCATGTTAACAAAATGAAACCTTAAGAAATTATTACTCAAGTTTAGTTTGAACAATAGGAGAAAATAATGACCAGAGACGATGTAATGGTCTTTGTGTTAGAGAAATTGGAAACAGAAAGAAAATGAATGACTGTTGGTATACTCATATTGTTCTCTACTAACCACAATTTTTATCCAGACCTGGGAAAATCTTAGTCCTGGACATCGCAGTATGTGTGAAAGAGGCCTCTTACTTCAAGTATAAGTGTCGCCTGGTACTGTTTGAAGTGATCTTTCCTTTCCCAGGGGGCAGTTTTTTTTTTTTTTTTTAATTTTTTTTTTCAACATTTATTTATTTTTCGGACAGAGAGAGACAGAGCATGAACGGGTGAGGGGCAGAGAGAGAGGGAGACACAGAATCGGAAACAGGCTCCAGGCTCTGAGCCATCAGCCCAGAGCCGACGCGGGGGCTCGAACTCACCGACCGCGAGATCGTGACCTGGCTGAAGTCGGACGCTCAACCGACTGCGCCACCCAGGCGCCCCTCAGGGGGCAGTTTTTTTAACTGACCTAGGTGTGACTAGGGACCAGAAAAACCTAGTCGAAAGTAGTGTCTAGCCAGTAGGATGGTACAAAGGCTGGCAAAGACTCAATTATAGGTATGTCTGCTTTAAGCTCCTGAAAATGTGCAGCAAGTTCAAACTTTAAATATCAGAAAATCGTTCAAGTAACAAAACGATGCTAGGAGTAAAGTGAATTCAGGTATAGATTTGGCAGAAATAAAACAAAACCTTTAAATATGAACCTAGAACATGTGGGTTTGAGTCGCAAACTTGTCTGTTAATAGGTCTTTGATCTAGGATAAGCAACAAGCTATATTTTTTACATTTCTATATTATAAAATACAGATTTAAATAATACAGCTAACATGAAAATGGTATGTAAAATATAAAATGCTATGAGTATTATATGTGTGTATGCTTTTTAAAATAAACAAGCACTTGTATACCACTCAGTACGCACTAAGCACTGGTCTGTACATTTTTTTCACAAATATTAACTCACCTAAGTGCCATTTTACAGATGAGGAAACTTGAGTTACCGGGAGATTAAATAACTTGGACGAGATCACACAGAGTTAGTAAATGGTAGAGCTCGGATTGGAATCCAAAAATCTAATTCCAGAGTCCATGCTAACCCAAGTTTTATATGCTCTTTAAGAGCAGAAAAATCAGCTTTGCTGGCAAGTCTCTGGATCTTTCTGGCTTGCACTTACAAAAGACTTTCTTGAGTCATTGTTTTCTTTGGTATGACCTAAGTAAGTATGCCTTCGGTGTAGTAGGAAGGGATCAAAGAGAAAGAAAAATACATAGAAACCAAACCTTTGAGTCAAATTATTTTTAACTCAGTTTAAAAAGGTACCATTTACAAAGACTGTTTGGAAGCCATGTTGGAAATGCACAATATACATAGTATGTCTTATGTAATATATATAAACTACTGTACATGCTTAATATTCATGGGGACTAGCAGTTAATGCATGATATACATAGTATGTCTTATGTAATATTGGGGTGTATAGTACTACTTATGGGACATATGGGTTAATAATTGATAGGCTGATTTCACATTACGTGTTTTGTGCCATGGTAATAGGGGATTTTCACTTGTTTTTTTGTGGAAAATGAAGACATACTGGATAAGCACAGTATGGGTATATGCAATATATGAATTATGAAAGTTGTGGGGTTGGTTTCTGGTATTGGCAAGGAATAGTTTAAGAAAGAATTTCAGCGTTGGGGGCTGATAGTGGGGCTGTTGCTTCTTCCTTGAAGTCTTGGAGAGGGCATATGTCCTCCTTTTTTTGGTTTACAAGACCAAGGTATTTTATATACTACAAAGACTCTTCATTTGAGGAGACAGTTTTCAATAATGCCTGAGATGGGCCATCAAATACAATAGGTTGGTAATTTTCAAACTTTATCCTAAGGTCCATTGTTTGACTATGATGTCTTCCTGCAGAGCCACGGACTGATCCAAGAATGCAAGTTCATAGTGAAAGATACAAAATTCCAAAGACTTTTCTTTTCCGTAAGATTAAAGGAACTTATTAATAACTAATCAGTTTCTAAGTTTGGTATTTATAAACCAAGTGAAGCATATCATTAAAACTTACTGAGCATTATTTTTCAGGATTTTAGTAAGAAATCTAAGTTCTTACTCTTCCTACACACATGCCCCTACTTAGAATCCCATGGGCCCCCAGGACAGGCAAGATATGCAAGCTGCAGAGTCTTTTACCTCATGTAAGCGCACCATGATAAAAAAAAAATTTTAACATTTTGAAACTGGAATATGTAAAAAATGTTCAAAGAATCATACACTTAGAAAAATATAAGGGAATCGGCTTCTACATCTTTAATTTCTATATATAATGCTCCTTCCCAGAACTGATCTTCCTAAAAGAATGCCTTTGGACCAACTTTTTCTTTTTTTCTTTTTTAACGTTTATTTATTTTTGAGACAGAGAGAGACAGAGCATGAACAGGGGAGGGGCAGAGAGAGAAGGAGACACAGAATCTGAAACAGGCTCCAAGCTCTGAGCTGTCAGTACAGAGCCCGACGCGGGGCTCAAACTCACGGACCGTGAGATCATGACCTGAGCCGAAGTCGGACGCTTAACCAACTGAGCCAACCAGGCGCCCCTGGACCAACTTTTTCTTTTTTTTTTTTTTAAATTTTTTTTTTTTCAAACGTTTATTTATTTTTGGGACAGAGAGACAGAGCATGAACGGGGGAGGGGCAGAGAGAGAGGGAGACACAGAATCGGAAACAGGCTCCAGGCTCTGAGCCATCAGCCCAGAGCCTGACGCGGGGCTCGAACTCACGGACCGCGAGATCGTGACCTGGCTGAAGTCGGACGCTTAACCGACTGCGCCACCCAGGCGCCCCTGGACCAACTTTTTCTATCTTGCCTCCCCTTTCACAATTTTTCTTCTTTCAATTTAGAAACGAACAGGATCTTCTTTCCTTATCTTACAATAATCCTGCTGAGATATATTTTACTTTTTATGCTTAACAATTAGCCACCAAAATTTGAACCTACATCGTATGTTTTTGATCCACTGTCCATTAATAATTATCATTGTATAAATTCAATTCAGTAGACATTTCAACATTTAAAGCTTATGGTCAAAGGAATTAAAAAATAAAATTATTTGTATGTATGTTTTTGTTGTAGAAAAATACGTCTGAGTGGCCATTATGAAGTTTCAGGTAAACATTTTGCATGAGGATTAAATCATGTGGGAAAAGTAGAATAGAATTAAAAGTTCAAGGATAAATGATGCAAAATTTATAACTGTCAAAAGGAACTTCTATTGTTTATGTATTTGGGTGATGATGTGTTTCATATTGTGTTGGTTAGATTCCAGGGAATACACATAAAAGGATAATTTGTAAGATATTTTTAAATGTCAGCATTCAGAGTGTACCATAAATTACAAACTTTGTAAAATTTTAAACTTATGATGGAAAATCCAAATTTAGCCTAAAGATGAGGAAGAGGGTAAAATTTTTTCCAAAGTCTTATAGGTTCAAAGACCACTAACCTAGGGACCATCCTTTGCTCATTCTGGGCCATAAGAAGGTTGTACACTCAGATCATGTTATTATGGCCTCTTAAAGAACTGCCTTCACTGAATTTCACTTTAGCATTGACTGAGCTTTTATAGAAAGTAATTACAGGAAACAGCCATATGGAATCCATTACTCCAGAGAAATACTATTAAAGGTAGTATATACCACATCACAAAATGCCCTCTAAACAAAGTCCCATATGAAAATTTTCTTTTGAAATTCAGTTCCAGGAACAGCTTTGCTTTCCTTGAGTATTTGGTGTGTTTCTTCCTTTCTTATCATAAGACATAATAGTGGTCATATTTTCCTTTTCACTTTGTCCCACAGGGAGTTTGCAACTAAATCTTAGGTTAGATACAAGTATCTATTTCGGTCCTAACAGTTGGCACAAATTTTGTTGCAGTCCCCTCAATCTATTCTTTCTTTTTAATTTTATTTATTTATTTTGAGAGAGAGAGGGAGAGAGAGCTTGAGCAGAGTAGGGGCAGAGAGAGACAGAGAGAGGAGAGAGAGAAACCCAAGCAGGCTTGGTGCTGTCAGCACAGAGCTCTACTTGGGGCTTGATCCCATGAACCGTGAGATCATGACCTGAACCAAAACTAAGAGTCAGACACTTGACTGAGCCACCCAGGCGCCCCACCTTTAATCTATTCTTACTTGTAACTTCTTCTAATTTTTTCTTTCTAATTCTGTTTACCATCATGTTTTGATGTATGTTTGTTAACCTGCCTCCAAGTCTTTTGTGGAGGCAGGGCATGAGTCAATGGGAATTTAAACATGCGTTCTTTTCACATAGGAATCACAGGCAAATCTCCACCTGTTCTTTGGCATATTCTTAGTATATGTTGGATACATAAAATTACTAAAGATGAGAACCATCGATGACAAGGAGAAGCCACCATCATTATTTCCAAGTAATGCCTTATTCTAACCAGTTTCTTACGCAAGCAGACCCTGTGCATCTATTTCCTATTGGCATGAGCATAGCCATGGCTCTAGCTCTTGACTCCCACATCCAGTTAACAAGATTTATGGTATCTATAAAATAAAATTTTCATCAGATTCAACAGTGTCAACAGTGTCTTTAAAAAAATTTAGTTTAAGTTTGTAACAGTATGTCAGACTAAAGCTTCTTGATAAGAGATGAGAATATCCACCAACACTTCTTTTCTTAAACAGCACTTGTATTTTCTTTTAGCGAATCCTGATCTCATTTGATAATCCCTTTCCCTTGAAGCTTTGTCTTAAATGAATAATCCCTTCTAACCAATTATTGTGGCAGGTATCGTCTTAGCAGCATACTGATGGGTAAAGAAAAATTCCCCTTGCCAACACACAGCTGGCTCCTCCTCCACCCCCACTGGCTCCCCATCTCACCTCCACAGAAGGCACCTGTGACTTCACCTCTCCCCATCTCTCTTCCATTTCTGAGAGTCCGGCACTTTTAACCACGGGTCTTTCCCATCTCAACCATATTTTCTTCACTCCATAAAAAAATACTGAGTGGCCAATACATAGCGGACACCAAGTTGAGGTACAAGGAATACAAGAAGACCATCAGCAAACATGGGAGAGGTTTCCACTGGGAATTTAATTTGCCCCTCACTTCTCATTCTCCTGGGTTCTTCTCCAAGTCCTGTTTAACATTGTACCACATCACATCCCAGGCCTCACACTTTTATTTCCATTCTGTTATTTAAATAAGCTCTATTATCACACACACAGACACACATGTATCATACACATGCAACATGGACTTTATGTAGAGGATTATACAGACTTCTTCTCTAAGGTGATATTCAACTTGATACATGTTTGCCACGCAGAAATATCTGAATTAAACTGGCAACTTAATTAACTGGATAGAGAAGTAAGTGCTCATAGTAATTTTACTCACAGTAGTCGGTCCTAACTATGGGACCTTTTAGATCTATGTGAGTAACAGTGAGAAGAACACAAGTAGGTGTGTGAGATATATGCAATAAATAATAAGACAGACAAAATTTTATCCACCAAATTTTATTCAACATTGAATTTTTGAAATAAATGTACAAATATAACATTTTGGGCTGTGACTTCAAAGGAACTATCATGTACCAAAAAGTGGTAAACAGCCTCCTAGGAGTGTGGGTCCAGACAACTAGCCAAACTGCATTTCATTGACTACTATGTAGAGGTTTGAGTAGCTAAATTCAATCTCAGGACCTGGATTAAGCTTAATTGCTGTGTAATCTCCAAAGGATTGAAATTAAAAGCAACGAAGCCAGCAGGCTGTGTGTGTAATCAGTAAGGGAAGTGGACTGTGGATGCCCTCTTCCCCCATCCTTACCCCATCACTGTTCTCATTAGTTGACTTGGCAAAGCAAGGAGTCTGGAAAAAATGACTAAAAATCATTTGCTTTGTCGCGATGAACTTAATTCACCACCACTAACCCATCTCCCCTACAGAAGTCTGAGTTAATTCTCAGTATAAAATTAATGTTTTTGCATGAGTTGATTCTTTAAGAATATCCAGAAGGTGCTAACTACTACAACCATAATGACCACTTGCATGTGCACAAGAGCCAATGGACAGGAAGACAGTTGACCTCTAGTATAATGATGGGGTTCAGGATATGCTACCCAATATGGCACCTTGGCATATTAAATATTTTAAGCTGAAGGAATTTGGGAAAATGGCAGAAGCAGGAAGGTCATGCTCACCTCTCTACCTTGCCTTTTTTCCCTGAAACAGGTCATAAAACTTCCATGTAAAAGGAACCTTCCCTGTGCTTGGAGGAAGAAAGACACTCTCATCACCAGAGTCAGGAAATTTAGGGCCAAGAAATCTATACAAACAAAACTTGTTTAACTTTTATTGTACTAGTTAGTTACTTCATCATTTCCTACCTTTAGCCCAAACCCCTCTGTCTTGTCAATTCTTCACAAATTTGTTGTTTCTTTGCCTAAAAGACATAAAAGCTTTCTGCTCTGGTCACTTCTTTGGGTCTTCTTTCTCTTGGGAAGGATCCCATTTAAATGTAAAAATTCAATAAAATTTGTAGGCTTTTCTCCTACTAATCTTTGTTCTTTTAATTTTTAGACCCAGACAGGGACACTAAAAGGCTAAGGCAAACTTTTTCTTCCCTTACAATACAGATGTCAAAACTCTCAGTTGAATTGGCACTCCACCTTCATTCTAGCCTCATTCTAAAAGAAATTGCCTTGATTTGACTGGAAATGCAGCAACTCAGTATGATAACCTTGTTATCTCATACTATACAGATGGTTTGATCTCCAGGTGTCCATACACATGTGACTTGCTTGTACTGTGTCCCTTGCCACGAATGCCCTCTGACCCTTGCTCAGATAGCCTTCTATATCCTGGCCCCTGAACTGTGCAAACTAGTGTCCATTTTCCCTCTTGATAAGTCTGATCAATATCAGTTCATCCTACAGATCCCAGTTTAAATGTCATCTCCTTCTCATATCTTCTTCATCCTTCCAAGGCAAAGTTGTCAAATATCACTGCCATTCTATTGTTTTATAATTATTTTTCAAATTCTCTTATTAATCTACTAGCACTTTAGTTCCTTGAAGGACAAGTTCACAACTTACGCATATCTGTATCATTAGAACCCAACAATTTTAGAATATTATGCTTTGTTGAAAGACTAGAATATAAATAAAAGAAACAGTAGGTGAACACCAACTAGGTTTAAAACAGAAGGCTCAATGTACCTATTTATTGATTCATCATAAACATTAAACTAGTTTATTTATTTTTTTTTATATATGAAATTTATTGTCAAATTGGTTTCCATACAACACCCAGTGCTCATCCCAAAAGGTGCCCTCCTCAATACCCATCACCCACCCTCTCCTCCCTCCCACCCCCCATCAACCCTTAGTTTGTTCTCAGTTCTCAACAGTCTCTTATGCTTTGGCTCTCTCCCACTCTAACCTCTTTTTTTTTTTTTTTTTCCTTCCCCTCCCCCATGGGTTCCTGTTAAGTTTCTCAGGATCCACATAAGAGTGAAACCATATGGTATCTCTCTTTCTCTGTATGGCTTATTTCACTTAGCATCACACTCTCCAGTTCCATCCACGTTGCTACAAAAGGCCATATTTCATTTTTTCTCATTGCCACGTAGTATTCCATTGTGTATATAAACCACAATTTCTTTATCCATTCATCAGTTGATGGACATTTAGGCTCTTTCCATAATTTGGCTATTGTTGAGAGTGCTGCTATGAACATTGGGGTACAAGTGCCCCTATGCATCAGTACTCCTGTGTCCCTTGGATAAATTCCTAGCAGTGCTATTGCTGGGTCATCGGGTAGGTCTATTTTTAATTTTCTGAGGAACCTCCACACTGCTTTCCAGAGCGGCTGCACCAATTTGCATTCCCACCAACAGTGCAAGAGGGTTCCCGTTTCTCCACATCCTCTCCAGCATCTATAGTCTCCTGATTTGTTCATTTTGGCCACTCTGACTGGCGTGAGGTGATACCTGAGTGTGGTTTTGATTTGTATTTCCCTGATAAGGAGCGACGCTGAACATCTTTTCATGTGCCTGTTGGCCATCCGGATGTCTTCTTTAGAGAAGTGTCTATTCATGTGTTCTGCCCATTTCTTCACTGGGTTATTTGCTTTTCGGGTGTGGAGTTTGGTGAGCTCTTTATAGATTTTGGATACTAGCCCTTTGTCCGATATGTCATTTGCAAATATCTTTTCCCATTCCGTTGGTTGCCTTTTAGTTTTGTTGGTTGTTTCCTTTGCTGTGCAGAAGCTTTTGATCTTCATAAGGTCCCAGTAATTCACTTTTGCTTTTAATTCCCTTGCCTTTGGGGATGTGTCGAGTAAGAGATTGCTACGGCTGAGGTCAGAGAGGTCTTTTCCTGCTTTCTCCTCTAAGGTTTTGATGGTTTCCTGTCTCACATTCAGGTCCTTTATCCATTTTGAGTTTTTTTTTGTGAATGGTGTGAGAAAGTGGTCTAGTTTCAACCTTCTGCATGTTGCTGTCCAGTTCTCCCAGCACCATTTGTTAAAGAGACTGTCTTTTTTCCATTGGATGTTCTTTCCTGCTTTGTCAAAGATGAGTTGGCCATACGTTTGTGGGTCTAGTTCTGGGGTTTCTATTCTATTCCATTGGTCTATGTGTCTGTTTTTGTGCCAATACCATGCTGTCTTGATGATGACAGCTTTGTAGTAGAGGCTAAAGTCTGGGATTGTGATGCCTCCTGCTTTGGTCTTCTTCTTCAAAATTACTTTGGCTATTCGGGGCCTTTTGTGGTTCCATATGAATTTTAGGATTGCTTGTTCTAGTTTCCAGAAGAATGCTGGTGCAATTTTGATTGGGATTGCATTGAATGTGTAGATAGCTTTGGGTAGTATTGACATTTTGACAATATTTATTCTTCCAATCCATGAGCAGGGAATGTCTTTCCATTTCTTTAAATCTTCTTCAATTACCTTCATAAGCTTTCTAGAGTTTTCAGCATACAGATCCTTTACATCTTTGGTTAGATTTATTCCTAGGTATTTTATGCTTCTTGGTGCAATTGTGAATGGGATCAGTTTCTTTATTTGTCTTTCTGTTGCTTCATTGTTAGTGTATAAGAATGCAACTGATTTCTGTACATTGATTTTGTATCCTGCAACTTTGCTGAATTCATGTATCAGTTCTAGCAGACTTTTGGTGGAGTCTATCGGATTTTCCACGTATAATATCATGTCATCTGCAAAAAGCGAAAGCTTGACTTCATCTTTGCCAATTTTGATGCCTTTGATTTCCTTTTGTTGTCTGATTGCTGATGCTAGAACTTCCAGCACTATGTTAAACAACAGCGGTGAGAGTGGGCATCCCTGTCGTGTTCCTGATCTCAGGGAAAAAGCTCTCAGTTTTTCCCCGTTGAGGATGATGTTAGCTGTGGGCTTTTCATAAATGGCTTTTATGATCTTTAAGTATGTTCCTTCTATCCCGACTTTCTCAAGGGTTTTTATTAAGAAAGGGTGCTGGATTTTGTCAAAGGCCTTTTCTGCATCGATTGACAGGATCATATGGTTTTTCTCTTTTTTTTTTGTTAATGTGATGTATCACGTTGATTGATTTGCGAATGTTGAACCAGCCCTGCATCCCAGGAATGAATCCCACTTGATCATGGTGAATGATTCTTTTTATATGCCGTTGAATTTGATGTGCTAGTTTCTTATTGAGAATTTTGGCATCCATACTCATCAGGGATATTGGCCTGTAGTTCTCTTTTTTTACTGGGTCTCTGTCTGGTTTAGGAATCAAAGTAATACTGGCTTCATAGAATGAGTCTGGAAGTTTTCCTTCCCTTTCTATTTCTTGGAATAGCTTGAGAAGGATAGGTATTATCTCTGCTTTAAACGTCTGGTAGAACTCCCCTGGGAAGGCATCTGGTCCTGGACTCTTATTTGTTGGGAGATTTTTGATAACCGATTCAATTTCTTCGCTGGTGATGGGTCTGTTCAAGCTTTCTATTTCCTCCTGATTGAGTTTTGGAAGAGTGTGGGTGTTCAGGAATTTGTCCATTTCTTCCAGGTTGTCCAATTTGTTGGCATATAATTTTTCATAGTATTCCCTGATAATTGTTTGTATCTCTGAGGGATTGGTTGTAATAATTCCATTTTCATTCATGATTTTACCTATTTGGGTCATCTCCCTTTTCTTTTTGAGAAGCCTGGCTAGAGGTTTGTCAATTTTGTTTATTTTTTCAAAAAACCAACTCTTGGTTTCGTTGATCTGCTCTACAGTTTTTTTAGATTCTATATTGTTTATTTCTGCTCTGATCTTTATTATTTCTCTTCTTCTACTGGGTTTAGGCTGCCTTTGCTGTTCTGCTTCTATTTCCTTTAGGTGTGCTGTTAGATTTTGTATTTGGGATTTTTCTTGTTTCTTGAGATAGGCCTGGATTGCAATGTATTTTCCTCTCAGGACTGCCTTCGCTGCGTCCCAAAGCGTTTGGATTGTTGTATTTTCATTTTCGTTTGTTTCCATATATTTTTTAATTTCTTCTCTAATTGCCTGGTTGACCCACTCATTCGTTAGTAGGGTGTTCTTTAACCTCCATGCTTTTGGAGGTTTTCCAGACTTTTTTCTGTGGTTGATTTCAAGCTTCATAGCATTGTGGTCTGAAAGTATGCATGGTATGATTTCAATTCTTGTAAACTTATGAAGGGCTGTTTTGTGACCCAGTATATGATCTATCTTGGAGAATGTTCCATGTGCACTCGAGAAGAAAGTATATTCTGTTGCTTTGGGATGCAGAGTTCTAAATATATCTGTCAAGTCCATCTGATCCAATGTCTCATTCAGGGCCCTTGTTTCTTTATTGACCGTGTGTCTAGATGATCTATCCATTTCTGTAAGTGGGGTGTTAAAGTCCCCTGCAATTACCACATTCTTCTCAATAAGGTTGCTTATGTTTATGAGTAATTGTTTTATATATTTGGGCGCTCCGGTATTCGGCGCATAGACATTTATAATTGTGAGCTCTTCCTGATGGATAGACCCTGTCACTATTATATAATGTCCTTCTTCATCTCTTGTTACAGCCTTTAATTTAAAGTCTAGTTTGTCTGATAGAAGTATGGCTACTCCAGCTTTCTTTTGGCTTCCAGTAGCATGATAAATAGTTCTCCATCCCCTCACTCTCAATCTAAAGGTGTCCTCAGGTCTAAAATGAGTCTCTTGTAGACAGCAAAGAGATGGGTCTTGTTTTTTTATCCATTCTGATACCCTATGTCTTTTGGTTGGCGCATTTAATCCATTTACATTCAGTGTTATTATAGAAAGATATGGGTTTAGAGTCATTGTGATGTCTGTATGTTTTATGCTTGTAGTGATGTCTCTGGTACTTTGTCTCACAGGGTCCCCCTTAGGATCTCTTGGAGGGCTGGTTTAGTGGTGACAAATTCCTTCAGTTTTTGTTTGTTTGGGAAGACCTTTATCTCTCCTTCTATTCTAAATGACAGACTTGCTGGATAAAGGATTCTCGGCTGCATATTTTTTCTGTCTAGCACACTGAAAATCTCGTGCCAATTCTTTCTGGCCTGCCAAGTTTCAAACGAGAGATCAGTCACGAGTCTTATAGGTCTCCCTTTATATCTGAGGGCACGTTTACCCCTTGCTGCTTTCAGAATTTTCTCTTTATCCTTGTATTTTGCCAGTTTCACTATATGTCGTGCCGAAGATCGATTCAAGTTACGTCTGAAGCGAGTTCTCTGTGCCTCTTGGATTTCAATGCCTTTTTCCTTCCCCAGTTCAGGGAAGTTCTCAGCTATTATTTCTTCAAGTACCCCTTCAGCACCTTTCCCTCTCTCTTCCTCCTCTGGGATACCAATTATGCGTAGATTATTTCTTTTTAGTGTATCACTTAGTTCTCTAATTTTCCCCTCATACTCCTGGATTTTTTTATCTCTCTTTTTCTCAGCTTCCTCTTTTTCCATAACTTTATCTTCTAGTTCACCTATTCTCTCCTCTGCCTCTTCAATCCGAGCCGTGGTGGTTTCCATTTTGTTATGCATTTCGTTTAAAGCGTTTTTCAGCTCCTCGTGACTGTTCCTTAGTCCCTTGATCTCTGTAGCAAGAGATTCTCTGCTGTCAGCTATACCGTTTTCAAGCCCAGCAATTAATTTTATGACTATTATTCTAAATTCACTTTCTGTTATATTATTTAAATCCTTTTTGATCAGCTCATTAGCTGTTGTTATTTCCTGGAGATTCTTCTGAGGGGAATTCTTCCGCTTGGTCATTTTGGATAGTCCCTGGCGTGGTGAGGACCTGCAGGGCACTTCCCCTGTGCTGTGGTGTATAACTGGAGTTGGTGGGCGGAGCCGCAGTCAGACCTGATGTCTGCCCCCAGCCCACCGCTGTGTCCACAGTCAGACTGGTGTGTGCCTTCTCTTCCCCTCTCCTAGGGGCGGGATTCACTGTGGGGTGGGGTGGCCTGTCTGGGCTACTTGCACACTGCCAGGCTGTGATGCTGGGGACCTGGCGTCTTAGCTGGGGTGGGTAGGCAAGGTGCACAGGGGCAGGAGGGGCAGGCTTAGCTCGCTTCTCCTTAGGTGATCCACTTCAGGAGGGGCCCTTTGGCAGCAGGAGGGAGTCAGATCCGCTGCCGGAGGTTTGGCTCCGCAGAAGCGCAGAGTTGGGTGTTTGCGCAGAGCGAGCAAGTTCCCTGGCAGGAACTGGTTCTCTTTGGGATTTTGGCTGGGGGATGGGCGGGGGAGATGGCGCTGGCGAGCGCCTTTGTTCCCCACCAAACCGAGCTCTGTCCTCCGGGGGCTCAGCAGCTCTCCTTCCCTTTGTCCTCCAGCCTTCCTGCTTTCTGAGCAGAGCTGTTAACTTATGACCTCCCAGACGCTAAGTCGCGCTTGCTGTCGGAACACAGTCCGTCAGGCCCCTCCGCTTTTTGCAAGCCAGACTCGGGGGCTCTGCTTGGCCGGCGAGCCGCCCCTCCGCCCCGGCTCCCTCCCGCCAGTCCGTGGAGCGCGCATCGCCTCGCCGCCCTTCCTACCCTCTTCCTTGGGCCTCTCGTCTGCGCTTGGCTCCGGCGACTCCGTTCTGCTAATCCTCTGGCGGTTTTCTGGGTTATTTAGGCAGGTGTAGGTGGAATCTAAGTGATCAGCAGGACGCGCGGTGAGCCCAGCGTCCTCCTACGCCGCCATCTTCCCTCTCCAGCCAACATTAAACCAGTTTAATTATGGCTAAAAAGAAATACCTTTTCATGATCATAAATTTACCAGAGCTGCAAAATTCATAATATGAACACAAGCATATATAATAGTAGAAACTCAAATCAATCATATTGCACCAGTCAAAAGCTGGAGACTCAGTTTTTCACTGGTGAATTAAAACCCTTTATTCATTATTTTTTGGAGTTAATGATCGTAAGCATTAATTTCAGTTCTATACCATTTAAACTGGACCACTTCCTGATAATTATAGAATGCTTTCATCAAGAATATTGGTTTTATTCAGAATCCTGACTATAAAATTAAATCCCCTACCTCAGAGGCATGTATAAAATTTTTCTAGATGTTAAATGTGTAATTATAATTATTTAATTTGTTGGAAATAGTACTATGAACTAAAATTAGTACTTCATCTCATTCCAGAAAATAAAAATACATTTTGCACCTTTAAATCACTATTTAATTTTGAATATCATGCTGATATTGATAACTGATTCTGAATATGAGGGTTGATGTATTTTTATTATGCCTTCTACCAAATAGGAATTTGAAGCTAGTTAATTAAACCATACATTATTACAATTTGTAAGGTAGTGAGATTCTCTTAGAATGTTGGAGAGTTCTTTATTGACAAACAATTTTCTCTTGAAAATGAAAGTCCACTCTTAATATGTAATAGTTTATTTCCAAGTGTATTTTCATATATTAACTCCATGGAATGCCATATTTAATGTTGTAAAACTCTGAGATTTTTGTTCCTTAGGACATATAAGCTCTGTATTAATATACTAGATTAATGTGCAATAAAAGGACAATATTTGTCCCTATCAACATGAATTATAAGACCAGATAACATCCATTTAAAATTTTAATGCACCTCAAGCTTCTCAAATATATCTATTCTGACTGGTATTGTCCATCTGTGTTTGTTCATAAACATCAAAATAAAGGAAAACCTAACAATTTTTATTACATTGATTATTAACCATCTGCTAAATCTCAAAAAACAAGTAGAGATTAGCCATATGTATGAGGTGGAGAATGATAATGCAGCCCAGTGGTCTTTAACAAGGGAAGATCATGACTGATCTATGACCCTTCTACAAAATACAGAGTTCTGCATCAACCCTCTGAAATTCGGATACAGTTATTTGAGTGTAAACCCACAGTTTGAGTTGCGTTAGGCAAAGACAATGGCAAATACTAACAGAAAGGTATGGAATAAATACATAAGAGAAGGAATATGAATATGCAACAGCAATCAGAAACTCTCTATATTTTACTTCTACAATATGAACTAAAGATTAGAGTGATATCTTAATGAAAAATTATTTAAATTTTAATTCTTTCTGATTTTCAATATTAGCCTTATGTATTGTTAATGTTTTTACAATGAATTTCATTATTAACTCTTTCACAAATATCACATGATCTCCTTTTGCATACCAACAACACAATAGGTGCTAGGGATGTAAAGCGAAATGAGAGGAGGCTGCTCCTTCACAGGAGACATGATTTTTACTTGAAAAACATGAATAATAATCATTTTTATTTTAAACTTCATACTTACATGATACATCTGACTTAATAATTTGTCCAAAGTCTGCAAAGTTTCGAAATTCGTATTATGAACAAAATTCAGACCCTAGTAACATCCATTTCAACGATCTAAACCTCCTAATCTCAGAATCACTCAATAGCTAATTGTTCATTCCAGTCTTGTCTTTGAACTTGGCATTTCAATTGTTTTCTCTTTTGTTATGATTCTGGCCGTAATGCCATGGTTATCTATTTTATCTCACCCAACATAATACCTTAGCTGGCAAAGAAACTAACCTCTTCCTTATGGTGGTGATGTGATAGTATGTTATTATTCCTCCTTTTTAAAATTTTTTTAATGTTTTGGTTTCTGGGAGTATAAAGTGTCAAAGACCTTAAGAGATGAGTCATCAAAGAAAACCTAAAGAAGTGAACAAACTAAGCTCTAAGAGATGTTCCTGCTCATCAGTGCAGGATCTCAGTAAAACCGAGACCTGGAACAGGACAAAAGTGAAAGTCTCTGAGTAAATGAGATACCATGTGATTGCTCCAGCATAGTGCCTAGGCAGGCTAATAAATATTCATTAAGGGAGTGTCCAACATTTATTTAAAAATGGGTTTCTAAATAGAAAGCTCTTAAAACACCACTTGGCACAAAGTAAGTGGCTCATAAATGTTAGCTGATATTGAAAGGAAGGAAAGAAGGAAGGGAAGGCTGAACAGCATTGAGAGAAGTAGAGAATGAGATTCCCTTGGGACAAAGCCTCCCTTCTCTTCTCTTAAGTCCCCAAAATTGAATGCTTTAAACTTGTTAAAGTCTTCACTTAAAACCAAAGTCCTACCACCTTAGAAGACAATTCTGTTTCCAGCTTTTGTTGAGTTTCATGCCCCCTCAAAGGGTCTTATCAAAGTTCTATATTCCTGTCTTATGCATTCAATTTCTCCTTGAGAAATATTGGTAAATGCATTTCATTATATTTCACTAAGGTTCTAGCACGCTAGCCATGTTTGAGAGTCTCTTATGGGTTAGAACCTGTGAGCTTTCTTCCTGGCCTACTCATGAACAATTCTTTCATTTCTTCATCCAGCCATTCATTCAGTTACTCAGCCTGAAAACCAAGTCCATGAGGGGTTAAGTGATTTGCCTGGGCTGCAGAATTCATGGTTTGATAGAGACTTAAACCTAACTCTGCCATCATCAGAGGACTCTTGCCTTTTCATTATGATTTCTTACTTAAAATTCAAACTGAAGAAATTTTATGCTCTGTATTTCAAATGTAGAAATTAAAAATCAATTTTAAAATATCTTCTGAAATTGTGAAAACTAACAAAAATAGATAAGCCTCCTTTAAAAATCCTTTTCTGATTTTACTGTAGTCGGTGTCAGTAGAGTCTGTTATTATAAGCTAGTGCATTAATTTTATGTGAGTAGCACACAAATTCAGTAAACATTTATTTATAATATGATATGACAGATGCTATTCTAGACTCTATAATCGTGGTGAAGGATCTTTTTTTTTTTTCAAACCAGAGACACTATGAGCGGTAGAGCACAATATAATAATAATGCATACTATCACAGGGCTATAGCATTTTCAAGGATTGTGCTGGAATTTGGCCAATAATATAACAGAAAATGGTTCTGATGTTTGCCATCACATGTTCATGACCTTCAGACAATATTGTACTTCATGATTTTCAGATAATAAGAAAGTAAATTGTGAATGCTTTTATTCCATTTTCTCTACTCTTCTAAAAACTGGAATTTACCAAAAAAAATTAAAATTTCATGGTTAGTAGAATGTAAATAATCTCGCATATCCCTAAAAACATAAAATGAGAAATTCACATTGGCCAGAGTCCTAAGTGGTCTTGTAAAACTAATATTTTTATTCACTTAAGCTTTTATTGCTTTTTCATTTCTAGAAAAGAAAGATTTGTGGGTTTCTGATTTAGAATTTTCCTATACTTTCCAAGTAAAATAATCACACAAGATTGAGAATTGTGACAGATAGTATTTTTCCAAAAATGGCTGCACCCATACGTAGCTCATTCCACGTTCTTCTTACAATATGATGTCCATGTCCTTTCATCAAGAGGTGGGGTCTGTGTGCGTTCCCCTGTACTTTGGGAAGACCTTTGTAACTGCCTCCACCAATAGAGTACAAAGAAATGATGCTCTGTGACTTCTCAGACCAAGCTACAAAAGATAATTCAGCTTTTTTTTTTTCCTTGAGACACATGGGATTTTTAAAAATTTTTTAACGTTTATTTATTTTTAAGACAGAGAGAGACAGAGCATGAATAGGGGGAGGGCCAGAAAGAGAAGGAGACACAGAAACAGAAGCAGGCTCCAGGCTCTGAGCTGTCAGCACAGAGCCCGACGCAGGGCTCCAACTCATGGAGCGCGAGATCATGACCTCAGCCGAAGTAGGACGCTCAACCGACTGAGCCATCCAGGCGCCCTGAGACACATGTTTTTGAAGCTCCAAACCACTCTATAAGAGTCCAACTATAATACAACTTTAGTTCTGCAGAAACTACATGGAGAAAAAGAGAAATGCCCAAGGATCCCCAGCTGTTCTACTCCTCATCAATTTTAGTCTTTCCAGTCCAGCCTTCAGACATGTTGAGTCAGAAGACTTCAGATAATTCCAGCCCCTAACTATTGGACTACCTCAGCCATGATGAGTGGAAAGGAAGTGAGGTGTTCTCACCAAGCCCTGCCCAGACTGCCGATTCTTGGTATGTAAGCAAAATAAATGTTGCTTTAAATCACTAAGCTCTGAGTTTGTTACACAGTCTCAGTAACTGGAACAGAGATGTCCACTCCATGCAATGGCTTGGAGCCAAGCAAATATAGCAAAGAATACCTATATCATTCATCCATTCCTATAAATATGTATTAAGTACCTAACATGTGCCCATCACTATGCCAGTCAGTGGCTGTAGAGCGGTAAGCAAAACAGGCAGTATTGGCCACCATGAAATTTAAACCATTGGAAATGTGCTGACAACAGGCAGGCCTATGAACAATCTGATGCCCTATCACAGTGGGCATTAGTAGCAGATTCTACAAAAAGATGATTGTTATAGAAATGGTAATGGAAATAGCTGATATCTTTCCTTTCTCAGTGGTGATGTGTACTCCCCTGCCAATCAAATATCCCTCTGCACAGGAAAACATAATGCCAACCCTGGCCAAAATGTACATTAAAGAACAGTAGGAAAGAAGAAGAGATGGATGAGATAACTCAGAATCTTGCAGTCAGACATATGATGCTGAACATCTCTTTCTTTATATTAAATTGTGGATAACAGACACCATATTGGGATAACATGTATGACATTTCATGTGTTTGAAACATTTGAGTTGGAGTGATCAGAAAAGTATAATTCTAAGATGTTGCTTGATTTGGCAAACAGATGACGCTGAGAGTCCCAACTCAAATCTACAGTGTAATTTGGATTGTTTTAAATGGTTTTAAACTTTCTTCATATGCAATATTCTTCTCATAAATAGCAAAGCCAGGAAAAAATTAGGGAAGCTTTACACATTCTAGTTATGCAAACTTAATCCAAATGGAGGCTCTAATACTCATCTCTATACCATGATAAACCTCCAAACAGCTGAAAATTTTTATTGGGAGGATGAATCATATTATTCCGTTTAGATTATTTCAGCATTAAAGGATATGGCTTATTCATGCTGCAGATGATAAAGCCCTGTGGTCAGGTTAATGCTAAAACTGACAAATGCTATGCCAGATTTGAGAATATATGGAAAATTTTAATTAGAAGTTTATAAAACTCTGAAAAATCTCCAAAGGTTTTATCCTTATGAATGAACTTAAGATATATTTAGAGCTAATATATTAGCTAATATATAGGCAGTGATTAAGGGAAAACATGCAGCTGGAGCATAATTTCCACAATGGTCTCCTTTCTGAGGCTGGCCGTGCAAGCCAACCCCTGTTGCCTGCAGGAGGTGGTTCGTTCTCAAAGAGCAATCAGGAGTATGCTTCACTCTGTCAGAGGATATGACACACTCTCAAGCAGCATGCTACTTTTGTCGGACTGAGACGTTTGGCTCTACCTCTACAAACTATTTTTAGATCTGTTTATTTCTCCTATTAATTTATAATCACTCCACTTTTTTCACAGATTTGTCAGTAAACTTGACTGACTAGAAGATTCCAGAAAAAGAAGCATTGCTTAAGTAAAAGGGGACATGGGGAGACGAGAGATGTTGATTATTGATTATGCATGCCTGAATGACCTTTTTTCCCTTGAGTAGCATCTTACAAGTTGCTCTAAAATGCTAAACCACTATTACCATGGAGTAACACCCTAGCTATAAAGGGGTTGTAATAGATGCAGTAAAACATTTTTTAAAATATGCTCTAAAAGAAAAATAAATCCAATGCAATTCACATAAAGCCTAATGCATTATGTACCGTCTGTGCTTAATAAATGCATTACTCATAAAATATACATTCACACGTCCTCCCTTCTTATCAATAAAGCAATCAAGCTGAGCATAAGATTATCCAGAAATTCTGCTCCCTCCTATACAAAAATATAATCATATTATCCCCTTTTTAAATCATGCTTAGATGAAAAGAAACAAGAAATTGTATAAGTATTTCATATTTAGCCTACTAAAAATACTGCATGCAGGGTTTTTTGTTTGTTTGTTTATCTTTCATGTTTCTGAGCACAGAAAAGAAAAAAATGGCACCTTTTTTACTCCTCACCCAGGAACTAATCTTAAAGTATAAAACAGATCTGTAATTGAGACTGGTTAGAGTTACCCTAAAGCATTTAGAGACTTTCTGTGCTACAAAGGCCATTTTTGGTTATTAGTAAATGGACATAATGCTAGTTCCTGGTCTCTAAAGGAATTTGACTCTGTGTTTGTTTCTTTTAATATTCTTCTCCATTTGTCAGATTGAACAACCCATATCCACTATATGAGATATTTGGCATCCAAATCACATTTCTCCAACAGAATTTGCCCAAAGCATTTCTTAAGCTAAGATCAAGACTCTGTCTTCAGAATGAGGATTAAATTGGGTGCTGGCTATGTAGTCCCCACTGATCTACTATTTTTCATCTGAACAAATGACCCCTTAATTGCTCGGTGTCTGATATCCCTGTATTTTTAAAGCCCCTTTCTATTGATAAACAATTAGTTATCAGGTTAAGTCAGCTGTGGTTCATTCTAAGATATAGTTGGGCAGATTCTACAGAATGCCTGAAATGTTGGCAGTATTCTTATAGTCAATGTAATGGCTCGTCATTATGGGAACAAAGGAGTCTTTAGAAAGACAAAACAATGCACAAAATGTTTATTTCCTTCTACAGCCACTTCACTCCACCCCAAGTTCAGATTTTGTATGATTACTTGCTGCACACCAGCAGGCCCTAAGGCTTTCTCCAGTACCTGCTAAGACATCTTTGTATACTTTACTAGCAAACATGTCATTTGGAAAGGCAAATACCAATTTACATGAGGCAAGACTTTGTAGATCTCTCACATTCTTTTTCCTCTCTGACAGGCAAGACATCGTAGGTCTCATTTTCCAATCTTTATTAAAAAGTGTGATCCTGGTTGTTTGGAAAGCTCATTAGTGCCATTGCTCTGTGATGGACGGCACATCTTTAAAAGAAAGACAGATTGCATGGATGCATCAGCACACCAGCCATAATGAAACCCAAGTGCATCCCCACAAGCCTCAGGATTTAAATCTTCATTTGCTTTTGTGAAAAATGATAGCCATGACCATGGGCATTTGAAAATACAGCTACATCTTTGTCTTCCCAGTAATAGGAGTGCATCATTATTGCCTATGTGACCTTCAAGGAAAGTAAAAGAAGAAGCAGTTAGCCATGTAAAGCTTTGCAACTAGGGCACTGAGACCAGGCAGGAAACACACTCAGCAGACAGGTATTAGCCATGAGTTAAGAATGTACACAGAAGTAAACTCAGAGACTTGCCATCTCATCAGTAGTGAAGCACTGGTCTCTTGGGTGAGTGTCAAAGGCGTTTAATTTTTTCTGGTCTTTGACTTCCCATTCCAAAAAGACTAGTCATATGGTGTCTTTATCTTGGTCACAAACTGGCAAAAATTTAGTTAAAAGAAAGATTATTTTTTTCAAAATAAAGGAAATCATGGAAGTAATCTTATCAACAATAAAACAATTCTAGTAGTGAAATGAAACAAAATGAAGCAAAATGTTGCTATAGAGTGACTATTCCAGAGCTCCTTTTCACTTTTTTAAAATAAATGTCTTTCTCCACCTCTAATGAGCTTCACGTGTATGTTTGCCATTCCAAGAGTACTTCACAGAGGATGACTCCATGAAGTGGGGAGCACAGTCTTAAGATCTTATTTTGCCTTAGAGCCTACCACTTACTAGGTGACATGGATGAATCACTAAACCCTATTGAGGCACAGGCCTTACCTGCCTCATGGAGTTGCTATTTCTAAAATATATCAAATATAAATAATGTATGTCTCAAAAAAGAAATTTAAAAATACCTTGTGACAAACAAAAATGGAAATGTAACATACCAAAATTTATGAGATGCAACAAAAGTAGTTCAAAGAGGAAAGTTCGTAGAGAGAAATGCTTACCTTAGAAACGAACAAACAAAAAAATTCTCAAATAAACAACCTAAACTTACACCTCAAGGAACTAATAAAAAAAGAACAAAGCCCAAAGTTAGAAGGAAGGAAATAACAAAAATTGGATCAGAAATTAATGAAATAGAGATGAAAGGGATAATAAATAAAATCAATGAAATTAAGAGCTGGTTCTTTGAAAAGATAAACAAAACTGACAAGGCCTTACCTAGACTCACTGTGAAAAAAGAGAAATGATTCAAATAAATAACATCAGAAATGAAAGAGATGTTACAACTGATACCTCAGAAATACAGAAGATTATAAGAGACTACTATAAATAATTATATGGCAACAATTTGGACAACCTAGAAGAAATGATAAATTCCTAGAAACATATGAATACCAAAATGGAATCATAATGAAATAGAAAATCTGAACATATTACTAGAAAGGAGATTGAATCAGTAATCAAAAATCTCCCAACAAAAAAGTCCAGGACCAGACAGCTTTACTGGTTAATTCTGCCAAACATTTAATGAAGAGTCAATACCAGTCCTTCTCAAACTCTTCTAAAATAGAAGAGGGGAAAACTATTACAAACTAACTTTATGAGGCCAGCATTACTCAGATACCAAAATCAGACAAGGATGCCACAAAAAGGAAACTTACAGGCCAATATCTCTGATTAACATATGCATAATCTTCAATAAAATATTAGCAAATTAATTCAACAGTACATTAAAAGGACCATATACCATGATAAAGTGGGATTTATTTCATGGATGTAAGGATGGTTTAACATCCACAAATCAGTCAATGTGATATACCACATCAACAAAATGAGGGATAAAAATCATATGATCATCTGAATAGATGTAGAAAAAGCATTTGACAAAGTTCAACTTCTATTTATGATAATAAATTTCAACTAAGTGAAGAATGTACCTACACATAATAAAGGCCATATATGACAAGTTCACAGTTAAGATCATATTCTATGGTGAAAAGCTGAAAGCTTTCCCTCTAAGATCAGGAATATGAAAATGTCCACTCTTGCCACTTTTATTCAACTTAGTATGGGAAGTCCTTCCTAGAGCAATTAGGCAAGAAAAGGATATAAAAGCCATCTAAATTGGAAAGAGAGAAGTAAAACTGTCAATATTTGCAGATGACACGATATTATACACATGCACCCTGAAGACCCCATCAAAAAACTATTAGAACCAATAAACACTATCAGTAAGTTTGCAGCAAACAAAATCTGTTGTGTTTCCTTACACTAACAACAAATCATGAGAAAGAAAAATTAACAAAACAATCCCACTCAGAATTGCATCAAATAGAATAAAATACCTAGCAATAAATTGAACCAAGGAAGTAAAAGACCTGTACACTGAAAACTGCAAGATAGTAATACAAGAAATTGAAGAAGACACAAATAGATTTCTTACAGTTTTCTTATAGATTTTATATCCAAAATCTATAAAGAACTTGTCAAACTCAACATCCAAAAAACAATCCAGTGAAGAAATGGGCAAACAACATGAACAGACAATTTTCCAAAGAAGACATCCAGATGGCTAACATACACACGAAAAGATGCTTAACATTACTCATCATCAGATAAACACAAATCAAAACCACAATGAGATACCACCTCACACCTGTCGGAATGGTTAAAATTAACAACTCAGGAAATAACAGATGTTGGTGAGGATGAGGATAAAGGGGAACACTTTTGCACTGTTGGTGGGAATGCAAACTGGTACAGCCGCTCTGGAAAACAGTGTGGAGTTTCCTCAAAAAAATTAAAATTAGAACTACTCTACAACCCAGCAATGACACTACTAGGTATTTATCCAAAGGATACAAAAATGCTGATTCAAAGGGGCACATGCACCCCAAAGTTTTTGGCAGCACTATCAACAATAGCCAAATTATGGAAAGAGCCAAAATGTCCATTGACAGATGAATGGATAAAGAAATTGTGGTATATATATATATATATATATATATATATATATATATATATATAACAGATTATTACTCGACTATCAAAAATAATGAAATCTTGCCATTTGCAACAATGTGGATGGAACTAAGTGTGTTATGCTAAGCAAAACAAGTCAGCCAGAGAAAGACAAATATCAAATGATTTCACTCATATGTGGAATCCAAGAAACAAAACAGATGAACATAGGGGAAGGCAAGGAAAAATAAGATAAAAAGCGAGAGGGAGGCAAACCATAAGAGACTCTTAAATAAAGAGAACAAACTGAGGGTTGCCGGAGGGTACTGGGTGGGGAGAGATGGACCAAATGGGGATTGGGCATTAAGGAGAGCACTTGTTGGGATGAGCACTGGGGGTTATTTGTAAGCGATACATCAATAAATTCTACTCCTGAAATCATTATTACACTATATGTTAACTAACTTGCATTTAAATAAAATTTCAAAATTTTTTAAATAAAAAATGAAGAACACACAAATAAAAGGAAAAATATTCTGTGCTCATGGATTGGAAGAACTAATATTGTTAAAATGTCTACACTGCCCAAAGCAGTCTACAGATTCAATTCAATCCCTATCAAAATTCCAATGATATTTTTCACAGAAATAGAACACACAATCCTAAAGTGTATATGGAACCACAAAAGACCCCAAATAGCCAAAACAACCTTTAGAACAAACAAAGCTGGAGACATCATGCTACCTGATTTCAAATTATATTACAAAGCTAAAGTAATCAAAACAGCATTGTATTGGCATAAAAACAGACACAAATATCAATGGAACAGAATAGAAATCCCAGGAATCAACCCATGCATATATGGTCAATTAATTTATGAGAGAGGAGCCAGGAACATACAATGTGGAAAGGACAGTTTTTTCAATGAATAGTGTTGGGGAAATGGGCAACAAACATACAAAGGAATGAAACTGGACGCCCAAAATTAATTTTTAATGGACTAAAGACTTGAATGTAAGACCTGAAACTATAAACTCCTGGAAGATAGGTGATAAGCTCCTTGACATAGGTCTTGATGATAATGTTTTGAATCTGACACCAAGTTAAAAGGAAAAAAATCAAAAGTAGACAAATGGAACTGCATCAAAACTAAAAAGCTTCTGCACAGAAAAGGAAACCATCAGCAAAATATAAAGGCAACATGCTGACTGGAAGAAAACATGTTGCAAATTAAATAACTGATAAGAGATTAATATCTAAAATATATAAAGAGCTCATACAACTCAAAAGCAAAAAAAAATCCAATTAAAAATGGGCAGAAGATGAGTAAATGTCTTTCCAAAAAAAACATACAAATGGCCAACAGGTACATGAAAAAATGCCCAACATCATTAATCATTAGAGAGATGCAAATCAAGCCCACAATGAGATATCACCTCATACCTGCTAGAATGGCTATTATCAAGAAGACAAGAAATAACTAGTGTTATCAAGGATGTGGACAGAAGAAAACCCATATGCACTGTTAGTGAGAATGTAAACTGGTGCAACTACTATGAAGAACAGTATGGAGTTTTTTTTAATATTAAAAATAGAATTACCATATGATCCAGCAATTCTACTTCTGCATACTTATCTGAAGAAAACAAAAACATTAATTCAAAAAGATAAATGCACCCCCATGTCCATTGCAGCATTAATTACAATAGCCGAGATATGGAAACAACTTAAGTATCCATCAAAGGATGAATGATGGATTCATCATTCACTGTGGTATACACACAACCACACACACACACACACACACACACACACACTGGAATATTATTCAGCCATAAAAAAGAATGAAATCTTGCCATTTGTGACAACATGGATGGGCTTCAAGAGTATTATGCTAAGTCAAATAAGTCAGACAAAGACAAATACCATATGATCTCTCTTATATGTGGAATGAGAAAAAAAACAAATACAAACAAACAAAACCTAATCTCATAAATATAGAGAAAAGCTTGGTGGTTGCAAGAGCCTATGGGTGGGGTGGTGAAGAAATGGGTAATATTTTAAAATTTCAATAAATTGACTAATTTTTTTAAGTTTAAAATATAAAATAAAAAATCATAAGTGAACTCAAACTTCTGTTTATCCCATTGTGTTCCAACTTCCTTATTTTTTTAAGGAGCCATACATTGTGTAATAAACTAAAATGGAAACATCAAAAGCCTCAGGGGCTGGAGAAATATTACAAACATGACTGACATGCAACTCAAAAACAGAGCTTAAACCAGTGGTAACAGGACTATTACTTTTTTCTGAAACAAATATTTCAAATCATTGCTAATTTCTTTTTTTTAATTTTTTTAAACATTTATTTATTTTTGAGACAGAGAGAGACAGAGCATGAACGAGGGAGGAGCAGAGAGAGAGGGAGACACAGAATCCGAAGCAGGCTCCAGGCTCTGAGCTGTCAGCACAGAGCCCGACACGGGGCTCGAACTCACGGACCATGAGATCGTGACCTGAGCCGAAGTCGGCCGCTTAACCGACTGAGCCACCCAGGTGCCCCACTAATTTCTTTTTACATTATCAACATCACCAGCTTCCTCCTATCCAGGTTTAGAATGTGATCTAAGTTATATGATCCCCCCTCCATTCCTTCTCTTTCTATTCTAATAGGATATATTCCTCTTCTAAAAAGTGGACAGTAAATGCCATTTTCTATGGAACTGTGGAATACACTATGGTCCTGTGCACTGGCTGAACAGGCTGTTTCTCTCACTCCGTAAGGATTTAATGAGCACTTTCCATATGCATGGCACTGTCCTTGTACTTTGGAGGATAAGAGGATAACTCGGACATGAAACGTGTTCTCAAGGAGCTTACCATCTAATAGAAGAGGAGCCATGCCTTGCCGACTAACCCAAATACAAGCAGGTGACCAAACAAATCAGCATGAATCTGCTGTCAAAGGAGGAGAGTTGGTGTGTAGGGAGAAGAGCAAAGATTTCAGTGTCAGGCACTGTGAGAGACTGTAAACAAAGCATGCTTCCTTCCTGAAAGTGTGTTCTAGTCTAGACCAAGGAAAACACTTATAAAATAAAATTGGGGAGAATAGTTGTTCTGCTGCTACAAAAATACAAGATGCTTCAAAAGGAAACACTTACTTTGGCCTGGGATGATCCACTGAAAAAAACAGATGAACAAAGAAGAGAATGAACACTTGTTAGTAGTGCAACTTGCCATGTGCCAGCTGGACACGACATGTGCTTCATGGAAGGGGCAGGTCAATGGAACCCTGAACCATGAGCGAGATGTCAGAACCTGTGATGGCAGACATGGACACTCCAGAAGAAGGAAGTTGTGTGAACCAAATATGGAGGTGAGAAAATACAGAGGAAGTTGAAGAACGCTGAGAAATCTAAGAGGATTGAACTCTAGGAGCATATACTGGTGCAGTGGAAGATGAAGATTTTGGCCATGTGGTAAAGGGTTTGCATGCCACTCTAACACAACTACCATGTTCTGTGACAGAAAAACCATACAATATGTTCAGCACCAAGGGTAGTAAAATGGATATTCTTTCCTGTGGGTGAAATCTAACCACGCACTATACATCAAACTAGTGTATTATAATATCAGTAAATTTACTGCCTCTTCCATTTCACATACAGACTATAAAATATCCTGTTATGATAGCAATCATAGCTGTTCACCTTTCTTGTCAGACATGGGACATGTTTTAGAAAAATATGCATGTTTGGACTAATCCCAGCCAGCCAGAATGAAACTAAAGTATAATTTTCATAACTGCACTCGGTCTCAAATACCAGACTCATTTGTAAAGCCACTTTCAAAAATAAATGGAAGGATTTATGCTCTTTATAAATGACAGATTCTAAAATGCTGCAGTACAGTTCTCCAAACCCAGAGGATCACTCTTGGAAACATCACCCCCTAAGGATAACGTTATTCAATTTATATCTTTAAAACCAGCTGAAAACTCAAACAAAATATAAACAGAAATTTCCTGTAATAAACTCTGTGGAATAATGAATACCTGAAAAAACTACAGCAAACCCTCTCTACACCTGATAGGTCAGAGATCCATCTGGAAGATCTCTGTGAGACACACTTCCAAGTCAAGTGCAAATTTAAACAGGGTCTCAACTAAAACCTTCAACAAGTTCATCAGGCTTTTATGGAAGATGATGGATGGTGGACCAAAAGTGCTACTTTGTAAGCCCTAAGTGGTGCTTTCAAGGGACATGCCTAAAAACACAAGTATAACACTTATGGTTAAAGAAGAAAAAAATGGGGTAAACCACAGAAGGAAGTTGAAATCTGGCTGGCCAAAGCCATGGTTTCTCAATGACACTCTTTGGTATTTATACTGTGACCATAAGATGATGCCCAGAGATACCTCTGAGGTTCTTGTGAAACTCTGAAGTCATCTGCACATGTTTTTTGTTTGTTTGTTTTTTGGGTTTTGTTTTTCTTTTTAGAGAGGCATCATTTCCAAACCACTCCTCCTCACTCTGTCCTGAGCAGAGTGCTCCTCTTAAACTCAGAAGAGCAATCCTTAAATTACCTGTACCTATTGAAACTAGATAATCTAACCCACTGATATATGTAATGCTATATAGCTATCAAAGTGTGTTAAGACCTAAAAAAAAAAAAACCTTATTTTTTCCAACAGAACTTAAGAAAAATATTTGGCAGACTTCAGCCATTCATGATTTACTATGAAAATAAATATGAAATAACCAAAATATGGAAAATAAAACACAAAACATATACAAAATAAAACATAGGGGATTTCCAGATTAATTTCACCTTCAAAACCATCAAAACCAATCTCTTTATTTGTATATGATCAAATTTAAGCAACAAAATTCTACCAAGGTCATCCAGTATTTAAGTAACAAAAAGTAAATGAAGGCCAAATTATGATCTAACAAGATAATTTGCATATTATTTGTATTATTCTTATATCTATATAAATTAAAACTAAGTAGTATTTATCCCAATTGAACTAAAATCCAAACACTTAGATGGCTGTATATAATAAGTAGCATTTATAATGTATATCATATCTCTCCTGAAAGTTACCTTAAAAGATCTGACTGATTAAACAATTATAGTTTCTGGCCATACTCTAATTTTTCCTGTAATCTTAGAAATACAAAGAGGGTTGAGACATTAAACATATAGAATACAGTCATATTAGTGGAACTTAAGAATCAAAATTTTCCAATTTCTTGCGACTTTTTTGCCTAATTAATCAATATCAGTGTTTTATGAACAAATTGATGGTGTTTGGTTTTTTTTTTTTTTTGAAGACTGATATTTCATAAATATATTTTTTTCTTTTAAAAATAGAAATAACTGGAGTGCCTGGGTGGCTCAGTCAGTTGAGCATCCAACTCTTGATTTCAGCTCAGGTCATGATCCCAGGGTCATGGAATCAAGCCCCACAACAGGCTCAGTGCTGAGCATGGAGCCTGCTTGGGATTCTCTCTCTCCCTCTCTCTCTCCCTCTGCTCCTCTCCCACTCACACACTCACTGTCTCTAAAATAAAATTAAAAAAAAAAAACAAATAGAAATGACTAAATGCAATGCACTATCTTGCGTTGGATCCTGGCATGGAAAAATCATACTTAAGGAAAAACTGATGAACTCCAAATAGGGTCTTTAGTTAATTAATAGTAATACACCAATGTTAATCTCTTAGTTTGGACAAAAGTGTCATGATCAGGTAAGACATTAACTTTAAGAAAAGGGACAATGGGTATATGGGAAATACGTTTTGCTATCTTGGTAACCTTTCTCTTAATCTAAAATTATTCCAAAATAAGTTTATTTTTAAAATACAGAAATAAAATCAAGACATATCAGTAATATGTGGGTATCAGGGACACACTGAGCCAATCAAAACAGTCTTAATCAATCCGGAAAATGATGGAAGATGCTAGTTTCAAATTCAGGAAGGAAAAGGGGAGAAGGAAGAAAAGAAGAAAGGAAAGAGGTGGGGAAGGTAGGAAGGAAGAAGGGAAAGAAGAAATTGTTCCAAATCCTTTGTAAAGAGTTATACAATAGCAATACAGAGCCATATTTTCTTTAAACCCACAAATGGTTGATATCCTGTATTTATTTGCTTAATCCGTACAAAGTAATGAAGTGGTTGCTCTTACTATTCCCATTTTAGAAATGAGTGAACTGAACCACAGGAAGTTTAGTTACTTACCTAAGATCACATTATTTAATACATCATGAGGACAAAATGTGAACTAGGCTCTATTAAACATTAGTCTTTGTAACAAGAGAATGACTTTGCTTCCCTTTCAATGAAATTCTGATGGGCTTATGCCCTAATAATGAGTTAAGGTGCTAAGTGCAATTTTTCTTTCAGTGTGTCTTTACAGGCTTTTTAGTCTCTACACGTAAGCAGGAGGCAGAGCCCATGGACTTCCATGAAAACTGTTAAGTAAAAGCTTAATAATTTGCTCACAATTATAGCTTTTGAGTATTGGCTAAGATGAAGTTAGGCTGCTAGAGGCAGGATGCTCATTCTGCATGTTTTACCACCTGGGGCCTAAAGTAGAATCTAGAAGAGTCCCTACTTGTGAAAACTCCTTCAGTGTTTTCATTATGGCTCTCTTTCTCTCAGGCTCAGAACTAGTCAAAGGGGCAGAGGCAGGTAATAGACACACTACTTTATAATTCCTTCTTTTTCTACGCTTGTTTACTTATTTTGAGAGATAGGAAGACAGAGAGAGAGAGAGAGAGAGAGAGAGAGAAAGCACACAAGCGGGGGGGAGGGCAGAGAGAGAGAGGAAGAGAGAGAGAATCCCAAGCAGTGCAGAGCCTGATGTGGGGCTCAACCCTATGAACCATGAGATCATGATCTGAGCTGAAATCAAGGATCAGATGCTATAACTGACTGAGCCACCCAGGCACTCCCATTCTTTTCCTCTCACTGCTTCATCCTGTTCCATTTTCCTATCTCTCCTACTTCTACCCCTCAGTTTTTATGAAGTTTCTCGGAGGTTGCCTGCTGTACCCCATAGAAGCTGATGCAGAATGGAGCCAAGGATGCATGGCCAACCTAGTTTGAGGCTCAAACAGAACACTCTACTTTATGAGCCAATAGAGTAGGCAAGCTTAAAGTAGAGAAGACAGAATGGTATGCTTGTGAATTTAAATAGCTGTGCCTTTTATGTTGAATTCTTGAAGTTTTCTGAGAGGCTAAATCCCTATGAATAGAAGCATCTTTTAGCACATCTGGCAAAGCCTTAATAAGTATCCACTGCTCTTTAGCAATTTCAAATTTAAAAATTAAAAAAAAAAAGAATTATGCTTGAAAAGATGAAGCATTTTCCCCAAGATGGCTCCAGCTGCATGGATACCTAGATTTCCTAACCCAGCTAAAGCAACAAGTCCCAAGAGACAAAGCTCACTCAGTAAGTGATAAAGCATAGCCACACTTCCACAGCTGCAGATCAGCTCAACCCCAGAGAGCCACTGTGAGAATTAAATGAGATCATGTTGTGAAAATACTTGAAAACACTGAGGAGTCTAACCATGGCAGACCATTATGGTTGTTAAAGAATGATCTTCTCATTTCCTAAAACTGCAGAGAGAGGATGATATAGCGAGATATTAACTGGCATGTTGCTCTGTTCCTTCTTTTTTGTTCCATCATCATCTTTCCTTAGGGCAGCTCATCACCTTCAGGGTGAATAATATTAGTGAATAAAAAGATGTCATATTCTTGGTTTCAAAGGTCAAAAAGCCAGATCATGTGGTAAATTCATGGGTAAGAGTAGAAATATTTAAAATAATATGAGAAAACACTTTTCCCCCTGCATCTATGGCCCACTAAATAAAGATCATTCAAGCTTTGAAGAAAGAATAATTGGAGAATAAGGAGCCTTAGTTACTGGCCCACTGGCCCATACCCTGCCTATAGACTTAGAGTCCCTGGGGAGAAACAATCGAGGGCCAAGATAAATTGAGGGATCTATGGACAGGGAAAGGTGTGACTCATTACCTTTCCGGAGTCATGGAGAATAGCATAGAAGAGAAGAGAGAGCATCTAAACAGAAATGCCCAAGAGAGAAACTCTAAGCATCCTCACAGAGCATCAGCCTGCCCCAACAGGAGGCTGAGAATTGCCAACCTTTTTTGTTTGCTTTTGCTTTTCATTTATCCTGTGTGGCATGAGTTTGCAGAAACAAAGTACACCAAACTCAGGATCCTCAGAATTGGGAAGGGAGAATTAGTCTACAGGCCAATATTATACACATGAGTTCCAAACTCAGCTGCTATAAAGGGACAACACCATCAGATAGTTTGAATACCTCAAAGGACGCCAGTGGAAGGCAGGCCCCTCTGCCCACTGACACCACAGCAGTGGCTCATTACCCCAGGGACTGAGAAGTATAATCAAAGAGAAGAAGGAAGAGGGAGAAAATCTTGATTTTCTTTTAGTTTAAATTTGAAATGACCACACACACACACACACACACACACACAATCCCTAAACTTGACTGAATTTACCTGCAAGTGTAAGGGAGAAAATAAACACCCTTCCTTCCTTTGGATGGGAACATGGCTTGAAACAGAAATTATGTTCAGTTAGAGGAAAAGGAAGTTATATCTTTGCACAAATGATTATATATTCTGTGCAAATTAATATCTGCTGTGCTACTACTTCTAATAAGACACCATTACATAAAATGGGGTAGTAATATTTCAGTTAGAGATTCTACCTCAAATTTCTTCCCATGCATTTATGCTCTCTGGACCCCAACAACAGTGCTTCTCATGGTTTAGCCAACCCCTAAATATTATCAAATCAATTGACGAAATTTTTTTTAAAAGACAGAAACAGTAAAATCAAAATAGGGAAGTTTTTACAGTGTTTACTTAATTGGTAACTTCAAAGCTTTATCTTATCCCCAGGATAATCCACCTCCACAATTTGAAAAAAAATTCCCCCAAAATGCATTCTATCAAACTGTTCCTTTCTGGAGGTACCAACACATAAAACGGAAACATAAATATCTAGAAAAAAATAATTCTACTTATAATCATATTCTTCACAAATAGTTACTCTTCTGCCTTCCCCCACCTCAATGGGAGAAAGATACTTCCCTCCAATACCATGACTTCAGAATAAGTCCCCAAACTTACTTTCACCAACAGGATATTAGCAGACATGACACAAAACAAGCCTTCGCAGTGCCTGGGAGATTGGTTTTACTCTCTTGTGCCTTTGATAACATTATAAGAAGAGCTTCCCCAGATTAGTTACTGCCCAGTCAGTCTGGGCCCAGAATAAACAGGTGGAACATATCTGAGCTTGGCCGTCAAACCAACTTCAGCTGGATCCACAGTTTGAAGCAGAACGACCCAGCTGTACTCATCATAGGTCTGTTTACCTCCATGACCCATATGGGCACATAGGCAGGAATAAATTATTATTGGACATCTGAACTTTGGATTGGTTAAGAAGCAATAACTGATGATACAGAACCTAGTTTCATCTGATTCTTAACCTTCAGCTTGTAATAGTAACTTTGCCCAGAGTGGTTGGGTAACTTGTCCACATTCACTTTGTGAGATAGTGGCAGAGTTGAACTCCTTATGCACACACAGACTGAGGCATGCTCATGAATTTACCTTGAACTGCTGAGACATGCTTTGTTTTAGAAAATCATAAGCAAAGAAGAACCATGATTCATTCCCCCCACCCCCCACAACACTGTGCATGGGCCTGGAGTCAGCTCTACTCCTAAAAGTGGAATCTACAACCAGCCATAATCCCCAGGACCTTCTTGCAGGATACTCAGTAAGCATTAAACAGGGGATGCTCCTTCCCACAATGAAAATTACTCCTGTTTTTGCTTTAACTAACAAGATGGGAGTGTCCAAACTTCTCCTTCGTGAACATCAAGTCCTCAGCAGGGGAAAAGAAGGGAAGGAAGGAAGGAAGGAAGGAAGGAAGGAAGGAAGGAAGGAAGGAAGGAAGGAAGGAAGGAAGGGGAAAGGAATAAGGAAGGAGGAAATAAGGGCAGAAGGAAGGAGGAATACTGATAAGAGATCTAACGAGTTGCCATTTTCCAGTTCTACTACTTTAATGGCAAGTGAAATGCTGGCCTGACAATAGATGTGATTGTGCCCTGTAACAGAAGGCACGTAGGTGCAAAAGAGTGTGTTCATAAGCAGAGAAGGAGGTGGAGAGTGTGAGAGGATGGCTGGCTGGAATGGTGAGTGGATATTTGGGAGCAGAGGGGAATTTGCCTCTTTAGCATGTCTCGTATCCCATGCGAACATATCCCAGGAAGTTCACAGACTTCAGACACTATCAACACATGTACACACACAACCACACACACACACACACACACACACACAACAATAAAACCAGGTGAAACGTGGCATGAAGTATGAGAAAAGAGATTCTGTAGATTCTAAGAAGATTATTCTCTTGAACTTCTATCAATCTTCAAACAGACACCACTTGTGTTACAGTTCTCTTGAAAATATGATTCGGTACCGAATTTTTCCAAAAACAATAAACATTCTAAGCAGAACTGCAGTAGCTTTATATACACTTTTTGCAGAAAATAAGATATAAATAGGATGACCCAATCACACTGTAAAGGATTAAAGTTTTAATGTTTTAGAAACATTCAAAGAAATAACAAAAGGCATCTTTTCCCTTTGCTGTATATAAGGAACTCCCATTGAAGTCCATGGGGTTTTACATAAAAATCAATGGCAAATTGTGGTACTTAATGAAAGAGGAAATTATAATTATAGCGCTGCTGGTAACATCACTACAGTTAAGGCTGAGCAGTCTTTTCCATTATCACTTATCAGGATTTAATAGCTCAGATGTTTTGAGTCCTACTTGGCTGAAACGTGATATAAAACTCATCAAGCTGAATGCAATTAGTTATTATTATTGTTATTGCATAAACAAATATTTTAATCAGTAGAGCATTTTTTAATTATGAAGCTTAAAGAGACTATTTTTTCTAGTGACAGGTGCAGGGGTGGGGAGATAGACAGAAAAAAAGGACACATCCTTAAAAGAAGGTAAATTGAATGTGGCAAGTCCCTCAATTAGAATAATGCACTTTCCTCTTCGATTGTGGGTACCAGGGTGGCCTGCTATGAAACAAAATCTCCTGGGGGAGGCAACAGTGTAGAAGACTGAGGGATGCTATTCACTGGCTCCTTCAACCCATTCTTCAAGTATAGACATAAGTGCATGTGCAATGCAATTAAATAGGAACAGACAACAGAGCTTCTAGAGCTCCTCAGCACACACCGGACAATGCCAACCTTGCTTTTCTGGGAAAAAGTGCATCAACTTTGGCTTATGAATGTTCTCTTATCACTCAGTCCATAGGTATGTACACCTTAGGTGTAGATGAACCTCAGATCAAGACCATTTGACAGATCCCAAGGAAAATGTTCAGGATATGGCACAAGTATCCTCTTGCTCTCCCGTGTGGTAGCCCCCAGAAACCAAGACGGAGAGTTTTATGCTTATTGCATATCATGCACAGATGGGGAAATTAGAGCAGCAAAATCTTTTATTTTATTTTATTTATTTTATTTTTTATTTTTTCAAAATCTTTTATTTTAGAAGATTTTGTACTCACAACATCAGAGTTCCTTGGCACTTGGAAAAGCCAGCTGTGACTCTACATATATTGGAGACCTTCATTTCCAGAAGAAGAAGGTGGATCAAATGAATAGAATGTGAGAGGAAAAGACAAATGATACTTGTAAAGTGTCTATTATGTGCATTATGCACTTCCCTGAATTATTTCATTTAATCCTCATGGCTAACCTGTGTGTGCTGTTTTACACCCAATTTACAGAGAAACACAATGAGATTAAAATAAATTACATGATTTTCCCCAGATGGTTCAATTAGTAAGTGGAAGAGATCAACTTCAGTCTCGGGTCTTAAGAGGCAAGTTCAGTGCTCATACTATTTTCCTTCTTAATCTCTAAATTCCTACCCTTACTCTCTTCTCAACACTGTCCATTAAGGTCTCTATCCCCTTCTGTTAGAGAAACTGCTCGTGTCAGGTCCACCAACAATCTCCATTGCCAAACCCCATGGTCATTGCTCAGTCTTCATCCTTCACAACCCCTCAATCAGCATCCAAAACAACTGACTTCTTTGGCCTTCTTGAAATCCTCTCTGATCTTCATTTCTATAATAACTGCTAACCTGAGGTAAATGTCCTTCCTACTTTCCTGGAAGTTTCCTTCCTGGAAGTGCCCTTTGATGGCTCCTTCTCTGCTCGGCCACTAAATGCCCCAAACTTCAGCCCCGAGTCCCCTGTTTTCTCTGCCCTGCTCACTGCTGTCCCAGGGGCTTCCATTCAGTTCCATGGCTCTTCTTCCATCTCTGTGCTGAAGACCGCACCCAACCCACATTCTCAACTGAGATGTGGATTTTGTACCTATAACTATCTACTCAATAATTCCATGCATTTCTAATAGCATCCAATAAGCGACATTCCCAAAATAAACTCTTGCCTCCCTCTCCTTAGAGAAAGATTCTATTTGGGGCACCTGGGTGGCTCAGTCAGTTGGGCAGCAGATTTTGGCTCAGGTCATGTTCTTACAGCTCGTGAGTTCGAGCCCTGCATCAGGCTCTGTGCTGACAGCTCAGAGCCTGGAGCCTGCTTCCGATTCTGTGTCTCCCTCTCTCTCTGTCCCTACTCTGCTCACACTCCGTCTCTCTCTGTCTCTCAAAAATAAGTAAACATTAAAAAAAAGAAGAAAAACACTCTATTCTTTCCCTATTTTCTCCATCTTAGTGAATTGCACCATCCTTCTTATAGTTGTTGAAACCAAAACATGGTACATCATCCTGTCTTTCTCTTGCCTTCCATATGTAATCCATCAACAAATCCTGATGATTCCATGTCAAAATAATATCTGAAATCCACCCACTCTTTCCAGCAATCACGTTCCAGATTTACAATTGACTCCTAACTGGGTACCCAGCTTCTACTCCATTTAGTAGCCAAAGTGATTTGTTTTTTTAAAAAAAACAAAAAACAAATCAGATTAAGTCACTTCCGGGCTTTAAGGCGTCCAAAAGAAATACAAGGTTAAACACACAAAGTACACTCACACACTTAAAATCTTCCCATAACACTTTATGATAAAATCCAAATTTCTTTCCATCTTCTCACCATGACCCTCCTCATTCTTTCCTTTTCACATGATTCATACTTTCACACTTTAAACCAGACACACTGGGTCTATTGTTGTCCTGAGCACACCCTACCTCCCTCCCTCACCAGCTGGATGCAACCTCCACCACCTTGAGAACTTCACGCCTACTGTTTGCTCTGCCAAGAACACCTTGAGTTTTGCATAATTGGATCCCGCTCATGATTGATTCCTTAGCCAACTGTCACCTTCTTAGAAAAGCATCCCAGAATAAGTTTTGTAATGCTGGTCCTGGAACATAAGCCTAAAATATTTATTATCTGGGCCTTTGCATTAGTCAGCTCAGGCTGCCATAACAAAATGCCATAGAGGGGGTGGTTTAAACAATAGAAATTTATTTTCTCACTGTTCTGGAGACCCTGGTACCCTGGAAGGCTGAGCTCAGAGTGCCAGCAGGTAAGGTTCTGGTGAGAACCCGATTCTGGCTTGCAGAAGGCTGCATTCAACTGCATCCTCACATGGTTGAGAGACAGCTCTTGTGTCTCCCCCTCCTCCTATAAGAGCACAATTCTAGTGAATCAGAACTCTATTCTTATGACTTCATTTAGCTTTAATAACCTTCTTAAATACCCCATCTTTAATGTAGTCACATAGGGAGTTAAAACTTCAACACAAATCTTAAGGAGACACAATTTATCCATAGCAGCCTTTACAGAAAAAGTTTGACACTCTTGGCCTATACCAAAAAAGTATAATCTTTCCAACCCACCATATTGCCCATCTATCTGGCATAAATATTTTACTGGTGTTTAATGTTGCAGAGTACATATGCATTTTCCATACAAAGTATTGTGTATATAGAGAGGATTCAGATTAGAAATAGCCATGATGTTGGTTATAAAACATTAACTAGTTATTTTAATTTTATAACATTCTCACTTTTGCTCTCTCTTCAAATTACACTGTTAGAACAAGAAAAAATAAATTTAAGAATAGAATTAACATAAATATCTCATTGGTTTTCCTCCTTATGGTTAGTAAAAACATAAAAATTAGGAATAAGAATCAGAAAGTCCTTCTAGCAGCCTTAAAGGAGCAGAACAGATCTGTAGTGGGCTCAGAATACTTTTCCAAAACAGCTTGCTTTCTCAGTCTTATTCACTGTGTATCACATTTATAGGAGCCATTTAACAAAATGTAGCATTTTCCCAGTCTATGTGTGAAGTAGAGGAAAGAAAAAATAAAAGATAACTCCTAAATAATGGAGGCCTAGTTTTGTCCATCACTAAAGGAATAGCCCATTAAATTGTAGCAGGTGCACACCTAGCACAGAATAATACCAGATAGCAATTAGAAGTGACAGCAACTTGAATATGTCTCAGAAACCTAGTGTTCAGTGAAAACACTAAGAAGCAAAAAATCAACAACATAGGGCCATTTATGAAAATTAAAAATATAAGCATGTATAACATATATGTCACCAGTGTACATACACTTTCAAGAGTAAATATCAGTTACATGCCCTTGAATGCCTATGGGGGAGACTTAAGTGGAAATCCTGAGAGAGAAGGGAAAATTTTTTAAATGAGAGTGTTTTACAACTAGTGATGATGGTGAGCAGAGTATAAGTGGCTCAGATATTTGCACCTGAGGCATCAAAGAATGGAAGGTGGGGGAGGGAGGGAGGAAGAAGGAAAAGAAGGGGTTAGAAAGGAAAATAATGATGGTAAACATAATCCTCTTTGGATCTCACCATTTCATTGAGTTTCTGGTCCTAAGTACCTTAGGCTGTGTTTGTGGGACCATTCTTGAATGTGAACTAAAGGTGCAACCACAGTTCAGAGAGCTAGGGTCAGAGAGGCGAATAGTACAAGTTCAGGCAGAAGTGTTAGACATAAAAGTAAGGAGCTGCCCAAAAGAACGTCCTTTTCCTTTCCTTGAGCCTCTGAGTCTATCCTGACTTATTTATGCCATCTACTGGCCCTTTCCATTAATGGCCTTTGCAAAGCTCTCACTTGCTGCTTGACTTGGACAATGTTACAGTGATTTGGGAGCCAGTACTGAGAGTCTTTTCGCTCAAATGCTCCATTTCTTGCCAAAGTACCCTCTCCGAAGCAACGTCATGCTCCTGTCCTGGTATATCCACCTTAAGCTTTCCCTTTTGTAGCAAAACTTGGCAAAGTTATTGCCTTCGTTCATCCCAAGTACTCTCTGGGGTTGGGGAGCAGGGGTGGGGGGAAAGGATGCAGTTTTTGATAGAGGCAAGAAAACCATTGCCAAATTTGTTATAAACATCAGCTTTGATTTCCTTTTCCATAACTGGAAACTTGCCTTGGAATGGGGTATCCTTATGTCCACCTAAAATTCATTTGTAAAACTTTCCCATTTGAATTTAAAAGATTTGCATAAACTTATTATAATCTTAGGGATAGATTTCTGGATTGTTGTTTTTCACTTGAGTGTAAATTTCTGAACTATAACAATCTTACTCACAGTTGGATGTGTACTATCATATGCCCTTATTATCTTATTGCCATTTCCCATCTTTCTCTTTTAATTTTCTCATGTATCAGACTATTCCCTGGCTCGACTCATAAGGAAAAGATGATAGTATCTGAAAGCTGTTTCAGCCAGCCAGCCAGTCACTTGCCTCATTACTGATGGTTCCTCCGAACATGTGCAGGAATCTAGTCGTCTTTTTTTTTAATGTTTATTTATTTTTGAGAGGGGTGGGGGAGGGTCAGAGAGATTGGAAGACACAGAATCTGAAGCAGGCTGACAGCACAGAGCCTGATGCAGGGCTCAAACACACAAGCCAGAAGATCATGACCTGACCTGCAGCCACCCAGTTGCCCCAGGAACCTAGTCACCTTATACCTGTTCATAAATAGAAGCCATTCACTAACAAATGTAAAATTTCAACAACAAAAACAAAAATTATGTCTCATTCCACATTACCTTCTTGACAGTACAGTTCATCATATTAAATGATTCTTCACTCGTGTTTAGAGCCTGTTACTCTGAAGGAGAAGAATCAAGCAAGTGATTTCTGGAGCAAACACAGAGAATAACCACAAAACTGACAAACCATCTTCTCTTCCTTGATGATGTGGCTATTAAGCAGATGAAGTCAATTCCAGGAAGAGTTGCCCTCAGAGTATTTCCATCAAATTCCATATGACCATAATGCTGTCATTACAGAGAAGGAGGACAGAATCTCCTAAGGATCCTGAATATCAGGGAGGACTTGAGACACTAAGAGAGAGATTGGAAAGCTATAGCCATGGGTGCAGTGCACCCACCACCTGTTTTTGTACAGCCTGTGACTGAAGAATGGCTTTTTTTTAATATTTTTTTATTTTTTTAAGTTTTTATTTAAATTCCAGTTAGTTAACGTACAGTGTAATATTAGTTTCAGGTGTACAACATAGTGATTCAACACTTCACCCGGTGCATCACCCAGTGCTCATCACAGCAAGTGTACTCCTTTATCTCCATCACCTTTTTTTAAATTTTAAAGCTATTTTGTAATGTTTATTTATTTATTTAGAGAGCAAGAGAGAGAGAGAGGGAGGGAGAATCCTCAGCAGGCTCGGTGCTGTCGGTGCAGAGACTGACATGGGACTTGATCCCATGACCATGAGATCGTGACCTGAGCCAAAATCAAGAGTCAGATGCTCAACTGACTGAGCCAGCTGGGTGCCCCTTTGTTTATATTTTTAAATCATGAAAAAAAGGATATCAAAAGAAAATAGCAATTCATAATGCATGAAAATTACACAAAATTCATTTAAATTTCAGTGTCTATAAATAATATTTTATTGGAACACAGCCTTTCTCATTATTTGCTTTTTGTCTCTGGCTGCTTACATGCTACAACAGCAGAGTTGAGTAGTTGCAACAGAGATTACTTGGACGGAAAAGCTGAAAATGCTTACTAACCAGCCTCTACAGAAAAAGTTTGTTGACTCCTGACCTAGTCAAGTTGGTAAAATATCCTTGGTGGTCTCTACAGCCTGAGATCAATGGGTTTCCAACAAAACAAAACAAAACAAAACAAAACAAAACAAAACACAACAAAACAGGAGAACTAATGCAGCCAGCCCCTCACTTCTCAAAATCCATTCTTCTTTCATCCTCCTAATTTAAGCCTTTCTTCATCAGACACTGGTCTCAAGACTCTTGGGTTTCCTTTGTTGCTGTTTCCATGGTGTGTTAGTTCACCTTGAACTACACACACAAAAAAGGGAAGGGCTTGTACTGGAAATTTCCCCTACAAATATCAACTTGTGGTGGTCGTTGGAGGCTCATTCTGAACAAAGAGTTGGGAAGCTCCAGGTAGTTTCACAGAAAACAAGCTGAGGTTCTTCAGAGTACGATCCTTACTCATTTTATAATATTATATGAGGGCAAAAGCCACTTAGAAAGATGACTTCCTTTCTCCATGGTTCCCTTTTCTTCAGGACATTGCTGGTGAAGTCATGTGTTCCTTGGTATCTCTAAACTCCTATTTTATATCACTAGCCCAGAAAAATTACAGCAAGTTTTAAGCCTCTTTTATGTAGATTTTGACCTTCAAACCTGTTAATCAGCAAGTGCCTCAAGGGGTAAAAGTTGCATAGAAAGAGGAGCTCACCTCAAGGTTTCTCTCTTTCTTATTTCTGGTTGCCTTGGTTCCTTCCAGTGCTTTTATTTTTTTCCAGGACTTTTAAATAGCTGTTTTTATTTATTGATTTCTTTTATTGTAGCCAGGTTTTATTGTTTGTTTCAAGACAGGAAGTTTGCAAGCTACTCCCTTAAAACCAGAAGTAGCACTATTTTTTAATCTCTTTTTAAAAGGAAATAATCGTCTCAAGTCTTTTTCTACTAGGATTGCCGAATGATAAATCTGTCTGCTCCATTCCAAGAAAAAGTGACCGTAGGCTGGAAATCCTGAGAGATGTCTTTATGATATAAAGTATATTATATTTTCACAGAGTGTCAAAGGGATTCACTTCGCTATAGTAGAGATAATACAATTATGTGACAGAAGAGTCCAAACTATGACCTACATGAGAACGGAATTTTGTCCCAAGGAGATCTTTGGAAGGTGAAATGCCTTTGAGAGAGTATGAATCCGTAATGGCTACTCATGTCTGACTTGCCACTGGATACCCTCATTTGTCCCTTTTAATAATGTTTCTGTGTGAATACTGAGCTCCATGACGAAATATTCGGAACCCAATTGCCTCTATCTCTCTACACTTTTGCTTTCGTCTTCTAGGTGACCATAGAATCCTTATTTTCCCAAATTACGGACATAGTAAGCTTCAATGCAATGTTAATTTCCTGAAAGCACGCTTTGCTGTAAGAGAGTCATAGGCAGTGCTGTGTTTTCAATTGCATTTCCCCATGACTGCTGGTGTTGGTCACCCTTTGTGATGGATTATGATGTAACTGGCCACTTTTGCAAGGTATCTGTTCAAATCTTTTGTCTATTTAAAATTGCTTTATCTTTGAGTAAGAGTTCTTTGTATGCCCTGGATGGGTCTTTGCTTATTTTTCTGTCTATCAGCTCTTTGTTTACATAGGTATTTCAAAGGGAAAACATTTTTAATTTGATCTAGTCTATTTTTCAATTTCTATTTTGTGTGGATTTTATGTCCTGATTGGGAAATCTTTACCTAATCCAGGATCATAAAGATTTTCATTTAAACTTTCTTCTAGTAATGTCATAATTTCAGCTCTTTATTTAACTCTAGAACCTATTTGGGGTTAACTTTCATATGTAGGGTGAGGCAAGGGTTGGAGTTTCTTTCTTCCTCTGTATTTATTTATCTATTTGTTCCAGGACTGTTTTTGAAAAGGTTATCTTTTCCTGTTGAATGACTTTGGAACTTTGATTGAAAATCCACTGAACAGTTAAGCGTTAGTGCCCTTTCTGATGCTTTTTTACAGCTCCAGGTAGGAAGCACCACATTAGAACAGCAAATCACCCATGGAAGCCTAGATAGAGCCCCCCTCTTAATGGGTCATTTTTAGGAAGCACTCTTAGCAGTGTAGGCAGTTTTCACTGGTGACTTATAGAGCCAAGATTCTACTTGATTCTCCACCTGTTTGCATATCCACATACTTTTTGCCAGGCACCTGGGAAGAATGAAGTAAACAACCTATTTCTTTAGATATTTTAAGCTTAGTTCCACTGTCCTTATCTTTGATTTCGGTGAAGGGATTTGATCACCCTGAAGTGTCATATAAATTAATAAATGATGATTTAAAAGAGTGCACGGGTTACAATTAGCCCTTGTGAGTCTTTGTCTTATAATCCTGTATATTATTCTAAATTTTTGCAATGTATTTATAATAACTGGCATTAAGGGAAAACAACAATAATAAACGCAGTGCAGAGAAAAATAGCAGCTAATGTGTTTTTACGACTGATACTGGCTCTTAATGCAACCGATTCATTTTGTGACTAATAGCAAAAAAGAGAAAACATGAAATTAGCAGCTGAACAGAGCCACCTAGCCATCATTCTGATCAACAATCACTGTGGAAGCTTTAGGGCTTGCCTTCACGTGATTCTTCCTCAGGTCACGAGTGCTCCCAGTCTCTCTGGTCCTGGCTACCACTGATCTTCCTGTTCCTTCCTATCTGCTCGGTCTATTATTCCCATACCCTCCCCACTGCCCAGGTCTCACTGAAGATTATGAGCTTGTCTCTTCTTGGCCAGACTTCACCTGCCTGAAGTAACGAAATGATATTCTCACTCCTCTGGACACACCGTCTTGTCATTTCAGCCCACAAATGGCTAACTGGGACCAATTATAGATACTTGGCACATCATTTGTAATTTTAAATGATCTACGAAACAGGAAAAACATGGATTGATTTTTGTATCCTACTTTGATTCTGCTCAACTGCAAATTGTGGTAAAACTTGTTTTGAATAAAAAACTAGGGAAAAGTGAGATAAAAGTCACAGAAGGATGGTCTGTAACCTACAGGCTGCCAATGTCTTTATGTGTTTCTTCTACCACTTGCTCATCAAAGATACTTTCAAAATCAAGTTATGTCACTTAGAACCTCATGTGTCAGAAGTGTGCACTTTGTAGAGTGTTAAGTGTCTGCCCCATATATGCAAATATTTAAATCATAGTATCATAGAATTTCAGAGCTGGAAAAGAGCTTGGAATTAATCTTGTGAAGTCCAAGCTCCTAATTTTACAAAAAAAAAAAAAAAAAAAAAAAAAAAAAAACGTAAATCTTACAGAAGTAAAGACATTAACCTCAAATCACAGAGCTACTTAACAGTAAAGCAAAATGTTGAATCCCTGCATCCAAAGTCCCATTTTAATCCTACATCCTCAGACTCTAGAATCTGGAAGAATACTCTGCACCACAGAGAATCTCATGAATCATAATCTTGAACCATGGAAGAAATCAATATTCTTGAATACGAATAAGAGTCCATTCTTGTAACTTACAATTTACATGATTCTCAGAATAAGCATATTTTCCATGCATAGAAATATGGAATGCATAGAAAATGTAGCCCAGATGAGTGCTAAATATTTTTAAAACAAAATATGCCTGGAAAGAAGCAAAATTAAAACAGTACAGGAGGGAATCTCAAAAGTCCATTGTCTGAGATTTTGAAGTATAGTATCTCAAATTTGCGGAAATTACAAAATAGTTGCAAGTTTCTAGATATTGAGATCTTGGAATGACTAACTAAGGCCTATATGTTGAATGCATGTCCTTGGCATTGCTGTGATTCAGTTAGATGGTATCTTTTTAATCTAAACTGGACCCTTGATAGCCCCAGTCCACATTCCTGGAAACAATCCCAGGGATCATTATAACCAAACTCTGTGCAGAACTAACCCTCCTGAAACGTTTGCACAGTCCGTGGCACATGGATGCTTAATAGAGAATGTTGTTTCACAGGTGAATTACCTCTTCTCAGAATACTGGGAAATTTATAAGATGAAACATTGGGAAATATATAGTTTGAAGTACATCTGTAGATAGTAACCAACTCTAATATTGGTGTTAATAAATCAAGCTCCATACCACTTGTAAAGGAAAAACATACTGGCCATAACTTTCCTACCCTCTATAGCCTTATCTTGAAAAAGAGATAGAAATCTTCTCTGTCTTTGGAGGGAAAAAAAAATCTTAAAAAAAATTCCATGTATTTATTCTTCTAACTAAATTGGGTTTATTCCAGCAATGGAATATCTAAAGACAGTGAGGGCAAAATCTTGACATCCATTGTAGTTTTCATCGGCCCATATCTCAGGATGAAGGTTCTTTTCCTATTGTCTCTGAACTAATGGATATCACCATAAGCAGGTGAAGGCAGACCACCTCAGGTAATGCCCTATGGACACAATTCACAGTCCACACATTTGGCACTAAAAAAAAGTGTTGAATGAGGGGGCATATTTAGTCAAGCATTAGCCAAAACTGTTTTTAATATTAGGAGAGAAGGACATATACATAAGTCACTATACTGTAAAGCAAAAATTACTGCTACAAAAGAAATATAATCAAAGTACTATAAAGTACCAACGGGGTACTTTATGTAACTGATGGCATGAGAAAAGCTATATAATGCAGTCAAATTGCGCTTTGAACATTTATTAAATTCCAGTAGGAAGAAACACAGAGATTGCATTCTATGCTGCAAGAGTAGTGAAGGCGTGAACATTTATCCTGTGTTTAGGAATGGAGAGAAGACCAGAGGTTGGATTGAAAGTTGGAGGGAAGAAAAGGGGTTTTAAGTGGTCACTGCATCTTTGCCTCCAGATCTGTGCCTCAGGTAAGTGCCCAATTCTACTCAATATTACAGAAAATCCCACTTCTGCAAGCTGCTTTCTCAGACTCCCACCTCAGCTGGTTTATGTCTGGGTTTGGCCAATAGGAGGTACCCACTAGAGATGGGAGGGCAGATGTGCGAGATCTTGGGGTATATCTGCTCGTGTCTTACTCTTGGGTATTACCTCTGGCAGCAAAAGTGTCTTCTTCGTGACTCTAGCTATCATGGGACAACTCCACCCTGAGCAATTTCACTTGTTACTAGGAAGCCCCCACTTAGATTAGCTTCTTCCATAGAGCTTTGGCCTATTAGTTCTGGGAACTTTTTCTCATCATGCTGTTTTTTTCTGCCCTAAGGGTGGTAGCAGCTTGCTGTTTTAGTTGAAGGAAATTAGAATACATCACCCCAAAATATGCCTCTTGACATAAAAATTATTTTGAGCTAAAGGCAATTAAGAAGCAGGAGGAGCGCCTGGGTGGCTCAGTTGGTTGAGCGTCTGACTCTTGATTTCCGCTCAGGTCATCCCAAGGTCATGGGATCCATCCCTCAGTCAGGTTCTGTGCTGAGTGTGGAGGCTGGGGCGCCTGGGTGGCGCAGTCGGTTAAGCGTCCGACTTCAGCCAGGTCACGATCTCGCGGTCCGTGAGTTCGAGCCCCGCGTCAGGCTCTGGGCTGATGGCTCAGTCGGTTAAGCATCCAACTTCAGCCAGGTCACGATCTCGCGGTCCGTGAGTTCGAGCCCCGCGTCAGGCTCTGGGCTGATGGCTCGGAGCCTGGAGCCTGTTTCTGATTCTGTGTCTCCCTCTCTCTCTGCCCCTCCCCCGTTCATGCTCTGTCTCTCTCTGTCCCCAAAATAAATAAACGTTTGGAAAAAGAAAGAAGAAAAAAAAATAATAATAATAAAAAAAAAAGTGTGGAGGCTGCTTGAGATTCTTACTGCCCCCTCTCTCTCTGCCCCTCCCCTCTTTCTCCTCCCCTTCTCTCTCCTTCTGCCCTTCCCCTGATTTCAAGCTCACTAGCTCTCTCTCTCTCTCTCTCTCTCTAAAAAATGAAGCCAGAAAAGCTCTCCCCTTCCCTTTTCTGCCTAAAGGTAGGATATAAATGCTACCTAAGCTGGTGTTGTAACTTCTTTTTTTGCAGGTGGCATGTAAAGTTACATAAATTTTAAGTGTACAACATAGGGACTCAGTGATTCTGTACCTTACACAACACCCACCACAAGTGTAGTCACCATGTATCACCACACAATGTTATTACAGTATTTTTGACTATATTCCCTAGGCTGTACTTTTCATTCCTGTGATCTATTTACCTTATAACTGCAAGTTCGTACCTCTTAATCCCCTTCACCTATTTGCCCATCCCCCACCCCATCCCCTCTGACCACCAGTTTGTTCTCCGTATTAGAGTCTGGTTTTTTAGTTTCTGGTTTTTTTGTTTGTTTGCCTCGTCATTTGTTTTGTCTTTAGATTCCACAAATAAGTGAAATCATATGGTACAGTATTTGTCTTTCTCTCTCTGACTTACTTCACTTAGCATTGTACTCTGTAGGTCCAACCATGTCACAAATAGCAAGATTTTGTTCTTTTTTTTTTTGGCTGAGTAATATTCTGTCATATGTATATTTTCTCCATTTACCCACTGATGAGCACTTTCTTTGCTGCCATATCTTGGCTACTGTAAATAATGCTGCAGTGAATTTAGGGAAGCATAGATCTTTTTCTAAGCCACAGCTTGGAGTTACTGAAGTTTGTCCCACATGATGGGCACTGTGTATGTGTTAATAAACTGTTTTTGTCTTGCTGATCCGACTTTTTGTTTTTTTAATTTTTTTAACTTTTTTTTAATGTTTTTATTTATTTTTGAGACAGAGAGAGAGCATGAGCAGGGGAGGGGCAGAGAGAGAGGGAGACACAGAATCCAAAGCAGGCTCCAGGCTCTGAGCAGTCAGCACAGAGCCTGACGTGGAGCTCAAACTCATGGAATGTGAAATCATGACCTGAGCTGAAGTCAGATGCTTAACCGACTGAGCCACCCAGGCGCCCCTGATCCGACTTTTTGTTAAAGAGCCCTAGCTGAGGGGTGCCTGGATGGCCCAGTCGGTTGAGCGTCCAACTTCGGCTCAGGTCATGATCTCACAGTTGGTGAGCTCCAGTCCTGCATAGGGCTCACTGCTGTCAGCACAGAGCCCACTTGGGATCCTCTGTCCCCCTCTCTCTCTGCCCCTCCCTTGCTCATGCTCACACACACACACACTCTCTCTCTCTCTCTCTCTCAAAAATAAATAAACATTAAAAAAAATAAATAAAGAGTCCCAGCTGAAAAGTTAAGATGGGTAGAGGTAAAGTTTCGTCTCCTTTACTTGGTTAACCTATGGTTTGCTTCTCTGTCTTTCCTTTGACCTCTCAGTTTCCCCATCATTTGCATAGCCAAATTTCTACATTAAATTACATTGCTTAAAAGACCTGGAGTTACTTCTATTTTCTGCGGGAGTCTGATGAATGCAGATAGCTGTTAAGACTGACTATTAAAAGGAGTAATGGCTTCAGCTCCGCCTTTCTTTGCCTTTTCCTACTTTGGTTTCCTACATTTTTTTCTTGTTGCTGTTCTCAGTTGGCATTACATGAATCAGGCACACATCCCATCAATCTTCCTGTTTTCTAATCACTTTATTTAATATCCCAAAACATTATTGGACACCTTTTATGTGCAGAAACTGTACTGTTTGGACTCCTGCCCACAAGAAGCAGTGTGCTGTGCACACAGCCATGTAGCTCGACAATTCGCATACAGTGTGATAATGCTTGGATGGTATCTACAAAAATCCAACAGAATGCAAATGGTAGAGAAAACAATTCCTTACTGGTAGGTGGTAGATGGGAATGGGGGAGGAATATTACAGAAGGACGGTCAGGGGGAAATGAATAATGGTAATAGACACTTATTTACGGTTTACTGTATTTCGGACACTTTACCTATACTTTCTCATTTAATCCTCAAAACAATTGAGGTAGGTAAAGTAGCCACATGTACCAGATGAGAAAACAAGGCAAGTAGAAATTAAGTAACTGCCCCCAAAGTATGAACAAAGGCGTGGGGAAAGGAAGATGCATAAAAGAGTAAAGAAGAGTAAGTCACTCAGTGCAGCTCTGGTTTTACGGTTTGAGATCAAATATGTCCAGATTAGGAATGCCACCCTAAGAAGTTTGCACTCAGTACTATGTAGCTGAAAGGAATCCACTGTTAATCTCTGTGAAGGCAGCATTGGCAGGGAAACAGGTCATATTTAATTCAATGTTTTTGTGGCAATTTACTATAATAACTAACTTGCAAACCCTTGTTTCATATATAATAATCCTAAATCAAATAGAAATTAAAATTGAGAGAACATGACACTTGAAGTATAATGTTTCTCCTGTTCCACTGGACTAGGATTTGCCTGTGCAAATTAACTCATGTAGAAGTGGGTTCAAGACTTCATTATCCAAAAGTAATGTAATTGGGGATCACATTTATGAAAAGCAAAAGGCAAAAGTACCCATTCTGTGTGTTCTTTGATCATCATAAGCCGTAAGTATTATATATTCAAATTTCTATTCTGCAGACTAACAAAAATGCTAAAATAAAACACATTAATGTTACCTTAAAATGCAAATATGCATAAATAATAAGTCTAGGGGTACCTGGGTGTCTCAGTCAGTTGGGTGTCCAACTTTGGCTCACATCATGATATTGTGACTTATGGGCTTGAGCCCCGCATCTGGCTCTGCACTGATAGCTCAGAGCCTGGAGCCTGCTACAGATTCTGGGTCTCCCTCTCTGTCCTTCCCCTCTCTCACACTCTGTCTCTCTCTCTCTTTCTCAAAATAAATAAACTAAAAAAAAAAGATAAAAAATAATAAGCTTAGCATAATGCCAGAAATAACAAAACATAACAGAACACAGCATTTCCAAATACTACCACATTTTCAGCACCAGGAGAAAATTATCTTCTATTTAAATTTTGCATACTTTTTACAAAATTAGACATTTAAAACTTTTTCTGTTGTGATAGTTTTTTTAAGAAGTAGAAACTGTAAGGGCACATGGGTGCATCAGTCAGTTAACCATCCAACTTCAGCTCAGGTCATGATCTCACAGTCTGTGAGTTTGAGCCCGGCATTGGGCTCTGTGCTGACAGCTCAGACCCTGGAGCCTGCTTCGGATTCTGTCTCTCTCTCTCTCTCTCTCTCTCTCTGCCTCTCCCCCAGCTCTCTGTCTCAAAAATAAATAAGCATTAATTTTTTTTTAATTAAAAAAAAAAGAATTAGAAGCTTTAGCAGTTTTTATTCAAGCTTCCAAATTCAACCTTCAGCATCATTTCTACTTTGTAGAGAATTGGCCAGTAGGGGGCATACATGACCAAGCCATTTAATATGTTTCTATCTGCTATTACAAATTTTGAATTTTAGATAACAGCATGCTCTTGAAGCCAAAGGTATATTTTCTTTAAAACCACCTATCAAACAGCCAAAAACAAAAACTTTGATAATTTGACTTTCAGTCTCTTTTTTTCTCATGAGCTACCAAGTCCAAGTCTTACCTTTGTTTTCAACTACGATAAAACTAAATTTATAACAGACAGACATAGTAACTTATCAGTTTGTTGTTATACAAGATTGGTAATGTCCATCAGCATCTGAGTGTCTGTTTCTAAGTGCCTACACTGCTCATCTAGTTATATATATTATCTAATCTAGGCCTTACAGCATACCTATGAATATAGTGTTGTTGTCATCTGTAAGATAGAGAAATGAGAGATTTTTTTAAAAATCACAAATTATGTAGCAGAATAGAGAACTGGACCCAGTTTTGTCTAATTCTAAAGTTTTTGTGTGACATTATTTCTCATTTTTTTCTGTTTTAATTGTGAAGTATACAACACATGCAGAAAAGTACACAAAATACAAATGCACAACTTAAAAATAACTATAAAGCAAATATCCATTTCACCACCACCGTGTTCAAAATAAAGGACATTTTCACTCCTACAGAACCACCCAGTGAGCCCTGATTCTTCACAACCCCATACCCTTAAAAGGTAACCACCATTTTAATTTTTATAGTCATCATTTCCTCTCTTATTTAGAAATTTTGTGAAATTTATATAAATCTATTCACAATGTAAATATTAATTCATGTCTTTATTCTTTTGGTCAATACTGTATTTGCAATATTTATACTGATACATATAGTAACTGTTCTTTAATTTTCTTTCCTACATGAAATGAAATACTCTATGTAGTATACATCAATTTATTATCTTCCCTACTGTTGATGAGCAGTACTGTTGATGGGTTGTTTCTGATTTGGGATGATTATGAATAATGCTACAATAAAAATTCTTATACATGTATTTAAATGCACATATAAAGAGTATCCCTAAGATACATAATTGGGAGTCAAATTGCCAGTTCATCAGGTCTGCCTGCATATCTTCACCTTTACTGGAAACAATCCAAAAGTCTGCTACCAAGTGAACAGATAAAGAAATGTAGTATATTCACACAATGAAACACTACTCAGCAATAAAAAGAAAGAACTACTGACACATGCAACAATATGGATGAATCTCAAAACGTGCTGAATAAAAGAAGCCAGACACAAAGGAACATATTCTATAAAATTTCATTTATATAAATTCTAAAAAATGAAAACTAACTTCCAGTGGCAGAGTGCAGACCAGTGGTTGTCTGAGGACCAGAACAAGAGGTGGAATAAAGGGAATGGATTACAAGGGCACTTGTAGTTTAGGGGGGTAGGGAGTGATAGAAAGATTTCTTATCATGATTGTCAAGATTATTTTACAGATGTATTCATATGTCAAAACTCACCCAATTTTACACCTTTACTATATGCATTTTATATGGCAATTAAATCTCAGTAAAAATAAAAAAGAATCAGATTACTTTAGTTTCAATATTTTTTATTACTAATGATATAGAACATTTATCTTCTGTACTGGATATTATAATTTCCTTCTTCTTTAGAGTTCCTTTTCAAGTCTTTTGTTCATTTTCTTTTATATTTCAGTTTTCTTCGAGATCTGTAGAATTTCTTTATACATCTTTTCATTAGTTCTTTGCTAGCTGTATGTACTTCCACACCTTGCTGTGGCTTTTCACTACCTTAATGGGATCTCTTGAATAGAAAAGTTACTGATTTCAATGTAGCTGAATTTTCACCTCTTTTGAGGTTAAGCTTTTTGTATCTTGTTTAAGAAATATGACTTAAGAAATATTTCCTCACTCCCAAGGAATAAAAGTACTCTTCTATTTTATCTTCTAAAAGCTTTTTAGCATTTAGAAACTTAGTCCACCTAAAGTAGACTTTTGGTTATGATGTGAGGAATTCAGAGCTTTTTTCCCCATATGGATGACCAATTGACTTGACCATTTATGAATTGTTTGTTTTTCTATTCATCTGCGATGCTACCCCATCATAGAACGAATGTCCAGACATGCTTGAGTCTGATTCTGGACTCTCTGTTCTGTTCCATTAATTTATCAATGCATCAAAGTCAACTTACATTTTCTTGATATATCTCTTTATACCTGTTTTCCCACTTTGTTCTTCTTAAAGAAAGTCTTGGATATGTTTGACCCTTAACACTACTTTGTTAATTTTAGGATAATGTCAACTTCTTCATGATGCTACTTCTCATTTTCAAGCTATATTTACAAATTGAAACATGGTATGTTCACATTATGAAATCTTTATTATAATACAAAATCAGAAACACCCAAAATCATATGGTTTGTTTCCATATAGCTATAAATCAGAAAAAGCTTAATGCAACCTGTATAGAATATATTGTTGACCTATAAGGAAATTATTAGAGCCACCCATTAACATTAGAATACTAGAATCAATGAGAATAAATGATCTTTACCTATGTAAATAATATGAATCAAACAAATACACTATCTCATGAAAGAAGTCAGACCCAAAAGAGTAAATAGTACATGATATTATGTAAGGGATAAAAAAGCACAAGGCTAATCTACACAATTAGAAGTCAGAAGAGTGGATATCTGGGGCATAAAGGGGACTTGTAGGATGTTCTGTTTCTTATCTGAGTTCTAGTTTCATTGGTTTGTTAAGTATCAAAATGTACTGAGCCATACAATTGTGAACTGTGTACTTTTTATGTGTATATATTACTTTAATAAAAGGATTTTTAAAGAAATTATTAATGATTTTAGACTTATTAATAAGACATTCTTTATAATATATATGAGAAACTAGATGTAAGACTTCCCTAAATATAAGATACATATTGTGGTACCTCTCCAGCTCAGTTAATCCAACAGTGGTCATGTCCATAATAAGCTCCCTTCTTCTTTTTTTTAAAAAAAAATTTTTAATGTTTTATTTATTTTTGAGACAGAGAGAGACAGAGCATGAGCAGGAGAGGGGCAGAGAGAGAGTGAGACACAGAATCTGAAGCCGGCTCCAGGCTCTGAGCTGTCAGCACGTTGTCAGCATAGAGCCAGATGCGGGGCTCAAACTCACGAACTGCGAGATCATGACTTGAGCCAAAGTCGAACCCTCAACCAACTGAGCCACCCAGGCGTTCCATACTCCCTTCTTCTAATAATATATCACTCTTCCTGGGCAATTATGACTTAATTCTCTTCTGGAAAAGAGAAGTGATTGTTCCCAGAGGTCAAATATACGATTTGAGCTAGATCAATTGCAGTCCATTTTTGGAGTATTTCACAATGACACGGGAAAAGAAAATCCTCTTCCTTTTCGGGTCATGAGGCTAAGTGAATGCCAATTTGAAACCTGGATTCAGGTGGTTTAAGATTTATCAAGAATGCTAACCTGAAAGAATGACAGCAATAAGCACAAAGAATGAAGCAGAGGGTGTATATCTGTGTGTGTGTGTGCATACACATGTGTGTGCATTGTGTGTGTGAGAGAGAGTGAAAGAGAGAGAGAGAATACCTTTTGAATCCCTAGACTCAACCATTTCTGAGGCAGTTTGGTTCAACCCCAGCCTTTTCTATGGTTTGATTATTTTTTATTCATGTAATTCAGGTTGAGTTTTGTCACTTGTAGCTAAAATAGTTGTAATTGACAGAGTAATCAAATATAGTCCTTGTTAGTCTTAATCCTCCAGAACTCTTACTAATATTAATAGTCACATCCTGGAAGACAGTTTCAGATATTAAACAAACAAACAAACAAACAAATATCTGTAGGGGAAAGAATACATTAACTGGAGACCCAAAGAGAAGCTCAAATACTTTAGTATATGTGCTTCTGAAGGGAGCACTCAAATACTTTAGAAATAAAAATAAGAAGGCAAAATAAGACGATGTGGGTGAGGATGAGAACATGCTGACAAGTTATATTAAAATAAACTTTTCCAAAGTCACACACACGCACACTGAAGTTAAACTCAAGTTTTACAAGAAGAAACTTCCATTTTCCACAGATACAGAAAATAAATCCAAAAGAAATCACAATCTTTTTTTTTTTTTACAATTAATGGCTTTAAATCTTGCTGCTCCTAGTTATTGGCAGGTATTACGATTTTGTAGGGCATCTTCATCCCAGACATAAATAAAACATGCCCCTTCTGTTTCATCTATTTCTCTTTTTCCTGTATTTTCTTATTTCTCAATTTTCACTCTTCAATGATGAGATAAAAATTACTAGTATGTGAAGGGTTCACGTATTTGTTTCCTCCTTTTACATACTTGATAATTCCTTTTCTCCAATCTCTGATAAAAGAGAAACAAAATATTCTTAATGGTTTATTTAAGGAAAAGCAACCAGAAGGAAAAGGAATATTCCAATCTCCCCTTTGGGAGTGCATGTGCCCATCAAGAAGAGAAGAAATGGAGAAAACAAGATGGCGGAGTTAGTAGTAGCATGAGAATGTCTTAGTAGTTTGCAAGTGAGAGAGAATAAAGAGGATATTATATTCTAATTTGATTTCTCACAAACTAAAATAAGATTTGAGTATAGATTGAAACTTCTTTCTGTCTGATCTTTGATTGAAACAGTGCAGCATATTGTTGATAGAGGTTGAAAGAGACTGCATGTAATGCTAAAATCTGAGGTCATAAATCTGAAAGGCACATACATCTGCCATGGGCATTAAGACCATCCTGACTACATGGCATTAAGAGAAACTCTGAGGAGGGAGACACGTCAAAAAAGTCAGGTCGAAAAAGGCAGAAATGTAGGTACCAAGAAAGAGGAATGTAATCAAGGGACGCCTGGGTGGCTCAGTTGCTTAAGCGTCTGACTTTGGCTCAAGTCATGATCTCACAGTTCATGAGTTTGTGAGTTTGAGCCCCGCATCAGTCTCATTGCTGTCAGTGCAGAGCCTGCTTCAGATCCTCTGCCCCTCTCACTCTCTGCCCTCCCCTACTCATGCTCCCTCAAAAATAAATAAACATTTAAAAATTTAAAAAGTAAAAGAGGCATATAACCAAAGATCACATCTGATCAGAAACAATGTTGATCCAATCCATATCAGTGTCCCAAGCAAAAAACGCATTTCAGAGAAGAGGGCAAGGATACAGCTTGGGATGTTCAAACAGTACAAATGACAGAAGTGCATCATTTCAAAGATTCTATCTTAAGACAGGAGAAAGAGAAGTAGTACAAATCTGTGGGATATGCCCCTAAGGGTGGGAAATCAGGAAAAGTGAGGGGAAAGAAAAACACATCTGGCCAGTGAGTTAAAGAGTAGGACCATTCACAGGACAGTGATCCATAGAGACACAATGAACTGCCAGGTACCCAATAGATCCAAGCAGGGAGTAGCCACACAGCTGATACCTTCACGTGTTTACGCCACTAAATTCTTGTTTCCTCGAGCGGTCAAATCTTCTAAGAAGTCATCTGAAATCCACAGCATATGTCTCAGCGCAGAGAGGATCAAAACATCTTTTATAGGGTCCAACTCCCACTCTGAGGTATAATTACTAACCACCAACATATCAGAAAGAGCAAATCCAAGTTTTTTGTGGACTGCCTCTAACTGCAATACAGAAACAGTGACAAATACTATTTCAGGTCAATACGCATTATGAAAGCAATAACAAAAAGCAGGAGCTTGGCAATAGTGTTCCTGTTAGAGAAAATGAAGATAGAGATCTGGTCCCATAAAGTACTTTCTTAAAGAACTTCACAAGGAGTCTTCAAAATCACTGCTAATTTTCATCAAGAATACACATAGTAGATTCCATATGAATTAGAAATTGAAAGGAACTAATAATTCTGTATAAAGTACTTGGAAATTGAAGCATTTTTAATACCCTTATGCTGGAGTCTATAATTTCCCTGTTTCCTTTTAAAAGTTATTCTCAGGGGGCGCCTGGGTGGCACAGTCGGTTAAGCGTCCGACTTCAGCCAGGTCACAATCTCGCGGTCCGGGAGTTCGAGCCCCGCGTCAGGCTCTGGGCTGATGGCTCGGAGCCTGGAGCCTGTTTCCGATTCTGTGTCTCCCTCTCTCTCTGCCCCTCCCCCGTTCATGCTCTGTCTCTCTCTGTCCCAAAAATAAATAAAAACGTTGAAAAAAAAATTTTTTTAAAAGTTATTCTCAGGATTAATCTAGTTTTCCTAGACCAGTTTAATATTGATGTTCAATTTGTGCTTAAACTAATTTATCTATGGAATGATATTGCCCGGATTCAAAATAGGGTTCTGTTATTTCTTAGCACTGTCAAAAACACTGGCAAATATTTTACTCTCTGTGCTTTTGTTTTCTCATCTATAAAATGTGGTAATGACAGTACCCATCTCACAGGGTTGTTATAAGTATTGAATAAGAAAATTTATCACATATTTAGTACTCAACAAATATTAGCTATCATTATATCCTCCCAACTGGTATTCGCAAGTCCAGGTTCCTTTTGACTCTGATTTATTCTGCATGTGGGTGGCAAATTAAGTTTTATGAAGCTTTACTTTGGTTACACCACTACTCTTCATAGTAGCATCATCTACAATAGCCAAATTATGGAAAGAGCCAAGTGTTCATCAAACGATATATGGATAAAGAAGATATGTATATATATGTATATATATGTGTGTGTATATATATATGGATATATATTATATGGATATAGTATATCTTATATATATGTATATATATGTGTATATATATAATATGATATATATTATGGATATACATATGGATTATATGTATTATAGATCCATATATATGGATATATGGATCTATAATATATATGGATATATCATCAAACTAGATATATGGATAAAGAAGATATAATATATATATAAGGAACTATTACTCAGCCATCAAAAAGAATGAAATCTTGCCATTTGCAATGACATGGATGGAACTAGAATGTATTATGCTAAGCAAAATAAGTCAGTCAGAGAAAGACAAACACCATATGATTTCATGTATATGTGGGATTTAAGAAACAAATGAACAAAGGGAAACACACACACAGAGGTAGAGAGAGAGAGAAAGAGAGAGATAAACCAAGAAACAGATTCTAATTTATAAAGAACAAACTGATGGTTACCAGAGGGGAGGCCGGTGGGGAGATGGGTTAAATAGGTGATGGGGATTAAGAAGGGCACTTGTTAGGGTGAGCACCAAGTGATGTATAGGAAGTCTTGAATTGCTATGTTGTACACCTGAAACTAATATTACACTGTATGTGAACTAACTGGAATTTAAATTAAAAGTTTTTTTAAAAAGAAGAGAAAAAAAATTGTTATGATTCCCCATAATGCACATCATTAAGTAAAGTCACCTCATGCAAATATAACTTTCATACTCTATCTCCCCCTACAAGGATTCAGCCCTCCACTAAACTGAATGACTCCATGCTCCCCCTACACACTGCTGTATTGACTTATGCTATCCTCATGGCCTGAATGTTTTCCCCTCTTTGTCTCTTCACCTCCTGAAATCCTCTTTCTCTTTGAAAGCTATTTCTCAGTACTCAACAAATATTACACTCCAGTAATGAAATCTTTCCCATACACTTTAACACAATATTTTCCTCCTTTAATCTTTCAATTTTATTTTGAGTCACTTCATGACATTGTCATAATCATACTCTGTCATCTTTTTCTCCTCTGACTCCCCCATCCCCTCACCTCCACTGATAAAACTGTAAGCTTTTGAGTGCAAGGAAGTTGTTTTAATTATCTGTGTCTGGTTAGAGACTAGCACACTGACTCGATTATGAAAGGTAATCAATAAATATTTGTTGAATTGAACCTAACTGAATTAAATTATAATAAATGGAATAATCTGTGTCCATGTAAAGATGAATATATATTTAATTTTTAAATCTTGGGATATGATTTTGAATTATACAAGTAATTGTTTTCATTCTTAAGTTCAGTAGGTGTCCATTTTTATTTTTACACACAGTAATATCATGTGATTATAGTGACATATCCTAGAAAGTGTGTCTACAAAGAAGGACATCATTACCTTGTGCTTCACAGGAATACATCTGTATATGTCTGTAAGGTCACCTTTTGTAATCAGCTGCATGCTATCCACATGAGTGAGCAAAACCACATGTGGCATACCTAGGTCAAACAGATACATGTCATTTTGATCATTATAGACAGCATCAGTACTTTTCAGTTAATCAGTTATCAATTACGCAATAGGCTACAACGAAGCAATTCCAGATATTTGGGAAGGGCCATCACCCTTCAAAAATACCCCCCTCTAACCACTTATTAGTACTCGGAATTCCTCTGACATAGGAAATTCCCTTCAAGGCTTTCCATGGTATGAGACTTCAAATGAAACCACCTCTTGGACGAGATAACTAAAATTGATGCTACAGTGTTGGTGATAGGTTTCATTTCCTCTCCAAACAGTTGTTTTCATGGAGACTAGAGAAAAGACACCTAATAAACAAGATGGGGGAGAAAAGGCCTCAAGAAGGCAACAGAATGTGTCAAAGCATCCCAAATAAGTTGGTCTTCTGTTACAATGTTAGCAAGCATCGCCCTGCGCACCACCCTTGCAAGGCTTTAAATTTCAGAGAGCAAGTAAATCACTCCATGCTTCTAACTTAATCAAAGTTAGAAATGTGGTAAACTTGCTTTTTCCCAGACAGAATGGATAAGGCCAAGAAAAGACAGAATGGGGCACCATAATTCTCTAATCCTATTTACCTTCTCCTAAGACTTTTAACTGTCCCTTCCCTACTGAACATTTTACTTCCCTGATGCTTTTTCTTACTGAAATACTGTTTTCCATTTCTAATCACTTAAGGCTCAAGGGGAAATCTAGAACTTTTTGTAAATAAATTCATGCTAGGATACAGTGGTAGCAGGTAATGAGAACTGTGCCAAACTCTTCATATATGTTGATTTGTTTAATCCTTATAATAAATCCCTGAGTTAGGTGCTATTTTCATATTAATTTTATAGATTAGAAGTTCAGACGTAGAGAGTTTAAGTCACTTGCACAAAGTTATAACACTATCAAGTGCTGGATTTGATTGAACTGCACTGATGGGCCAGGGAAGATTCACATATGCAATTTCTTAAGTTTTTCATCCTGTTCTGAAACCGTTCTACAATATAGTCTAATATATTACCCTTAGTAGTAAAGTGGAATGAGACTCACCACACTTTATCAATTGCCTTCGAATTTCTTTGATCTTTGCTATCATCTCATGAGAGATGTATTTAACAGAGTTGACATCAAGCACAAATGCCGCACAATGAATTCTGTCCTTCAGCAACGGGTAGTGAATATAGTTACAATGACTTGGTGTGATTGGTTTCATGGAGTTAAACTATAAGATAAACAAAATGCAACACATTAATTCTATGGATATTTATGAGCACATACGATGTATCAGGCACTGTGCAATCTCTAATATTATGAGAATAACAATCTGGCAGAGAAGACAGTCTATGCAAGTAGCTATCAACCCTTTCATGCAGGCAGGTAAAGCTTCTGTGACAGAGGGACACATAATCTGGGAGCTACAAAGTACATGGAATTTGATAAAGGGAATAAAGGTATGGCAGACGGTGTTCTAGACAGAAGCAATGTGGGCAAAGGCAGAGATGAGAGCATACAGAAAGAAATCTGGTATCATCACACAGAAACCAGGGATGAAAAGTAGTTCAAAATGGGATGCATTTACTCTTGAACTAGCAATCCCTCTGCTGGGAATCTGTCCCACATGTATACTGGCAAAAATACAAAATGATGTATGTACAAGCCTATTAATTTCAGCACTATTTGTAGTGGCAAAAGTCTAATATATCAACAGCAGAGAGTATTTCATGACTTCTCTAAAAAGAGGGGAACCACAAATCTGTAAGTATTTCTTATATAGTAAAAAAATGAAAGTAAATGAAAAATTTTTATATGGTTGCTTATAAGAAAAGGGGAGAAATGTATTTGAAGGGGCAGAGAAAGAAAATGAATTCTTTGAATCTACATTATTTTGTAAAGTTGAGTTTAAAACTATATTTCAGTACACCAAAATATATTGTATGTGGTTTGGGCAAATTTTAGTTGACCACTAAGTGTGGGTTCCATACTTTTGATCAGAATTTTGGTGTACTTTCTATGATGGCTTGGAGAATGTATATAGCAGCAGTCACAAACTCATGTGTTTATAGAGGTCTGGTAGGGAATAAAAATGAATGGAGATGTCTAGTGTAAGATAAATATATTCAAACAGGAAAAAGAGAGCTATATAAATTATAAACATAAATATAGAACGTAATTTAATTTAAAAACCCATCCCTAAATTAAAATCAACAAAATGAACTTTTACCTCCATTTGGGGGTCCTCACTACACAAAGAGAGACCATTTCTGATTGTATGTTTTTTCTCATTGACTTTAAAGCACAGTAATTTGTATACTCCTACTACTTGATACACCCTAAATGTAAAATACAATAATATTTTTAAATAAATAAAAAATTAAATAAATAAATAATCTGGTTCAAATTTTAAACTCCGATTTTGATTATGATTATGTTATATTTATACTAAAATATTATACTAAAATATTATACTAAAAGTGGTTATGATTAAACTGTTTATGGTACTGTAAGAATTTGTTTGTTTTTCTGTTTGTTTGTTTCAGAGAGAGAGAAAGAGAGAGAGCATGAGCAGAGGAGGGGCAGAGACAAAGGGAGAGAGAGAGAATCCCAAATAGGCTCTGCAGTGCCAGCACAGAGTCTGACGTGGGGCTCAATCTTACAAACCGTGAGATCATGACCTGAGCTGAAATCAAGAGTTGGACACTTAACCGACAGGCACCCCGGCACCCCGGTACTATTAGAGTTTTATTCTGAGATCACAGTGAATATTTTGTGAGAGAAAGCAAAGGAGTTGTGACATGACATTCTGTCATCTCTGGAGTCCTTGAGAATAGAGACTCTGAGAGAAAGCAGAGAGAGAAGCAAGACAGAAGAAGATTAAGTAAAAACTACCTAGTACTGAATTTGAAAGAGAAGTTTCTATATGAATTTATAATGCACCTTATCATAAAAAGATCTATTACTTACCTCTGTCCACCAAAAATGGCAAGAATCAATGACCAACCATGTAGCAATAACAATTCTAATAAGCCAAACCAAGACTTCTTAGAGAAATAATTGACTCAAAATCAGGCACTAGAAATATATAATATGTGGCTTGGACATCTCTCATACCAGAAATCAAGGAATATAGTAGGTTTTTAGGTTCATGTCAAAAGAACTCACGATATAACTTGTAGAGGCTCCCACTGGTCAGATATGTTAAATGTAATATAAGTATGGAGAAAATGGCACAGGATTGAAACACATTAAATATGTTCAATTCAGGGGTTTATAATGATAATAAAATAATCACTGGTCATTATTGGCAGATAGAAAGAAACCACCTTATGGTTTCAGAAGCTTGTAGTAAAGAAAAAAAATCCTGCCTCTCCCATGTTAACTGTACCACCAGGTAATCAAACAGTAGATGAGGAGACTTTTATCTCCTCATCGAATAAATATAAAATAAAAAAGAATGATGAAGATAGAATATCACATGTTCACACCCTAATAAACACATGAATCTAGGCATTGAACATTAATGAATATTGACATTATTAGAAAAGCAAAAAGAATCAAATAGAACAAAATGTGTGTCTCCTCACGGAAGAGCACAGCACCTCTACAAAGTGGAAGCTGAATCTGAACATGCTTCTAGACTCAATTACCAATTTTCAGGGTGCATAGAAAACAAAAGACCACAGGAAACTGCATCAAGGGATGCAAACAGCAAAGTTGAGACTATGGAGAAGTCTACAGAACAATGGGATTTCTAAGAAAACAAACAAACAAACAAACAAAAAAACACATTACAAGGAAAAACACCAAAAGAGATAGAGGCAGAATGTACAGGTTAAGAGTCTGAATAAATTTATTTCAATCATTCGCAAATAAGCTGTTTTTAAAATGCATGATATTGAGGCACCTGGGTTGTTCAGTTGGTTAAGCGTCTGACTGTTGATTTCAACTCAGGTCATGACCTCATGGTTTCACGAGTTAGAGCCCTGTGTCAGGCTCTGAGCTGATAATGGAGAGCCTGCTTGGGCTTCTCTCTCTGTTTGTCTCTCTCTCTCTCTCTCCCCCTCTCACTCTCTACCCTTCCTCTGTTCACACTGTCTCTGACTCTCTCAAAATAAATAAACTTAAACAAATTTTTTAAAAGCATGATACTTACTTATACAACAATTAGGAACTTGGACATTGGGTAATAGTTGATAAATTAAAAAACAATGATTAATTTTAGATATGATAAGGGTATACAGCTATCTATAACAAAAGGTATATATCCGTACATAGATAAATGCATATGCATTTATGGATTAAATGTTATGACATGTTAAATTTGATTCCAAATACTATAGGAGAAGAGAAAGTGAATAGACAGAGATGATAGGCTATGAGTCAAAGGTTGTTGAAGCTGAGTAAATGAGAAGTCATTAAATCGTTTTGTCTCCTTTTGCATAGATTTAACATTCCCTACAATAAAGTTGTTTTTTTTAAAAAAAAAAGAATATTTTTAAAAAAAGCTTTACCTCTACAAGATAATGCTATACTAAAGAATGAAAAGCCCTTGCATGAATAGAACAATAAAACATCCCATGTTTCTGGATAAGAACACTGGATACGTAAAGATGTAAAACAACTTTGGGTATAAAATTTTAATGTAATTTTAATCAAAGCACCAACAAATCAAACACAAACAATCAAAAAAAAAAAAAACACAAACAGGCTCACTTGGAAAAGTATATCGTGAAAATAGTCAAGAAAAAAAACACAAGAAATAATGAATATGACTTGTCCAGTGAGACATTAAGACATTATTGATTGCTATGGTAATTAAAACAATTAAGTGATATGGTAACAAAATGAATATCATAAAGGAATTGATAAATGCATCAATAGAACAAGCTAGAGAATATAAAAACCAATCCCTATATTTAGTAGGGAAAAGATGCAAAGACATTCAACAAAAGATGTTGACCCAATTGACTAATCATTTGGAACAAGGTGAATTAATGATTAATTCAAAATTTAAATGTTTATCAAAAGGACTAGAAAGTTATGGGGCACATGGGTGGCTCAGTCAGTTAAGCATCCAACTTCAGCTCAGGTCATGATCTCAAGGTTCATGAATTCAAGCCCCATGTCGGGCTCTGTGATGATAGCTCAGAGCCTGGAGCCTGCTTCAGATTCTGTGTCTCCCTCTCTCTCTCTGCCCCTTCCCCACTTGCACTCTGTCTCTCTCTCTCTCTCTCTCTCTTTCAAAAATAAATAAACAATAAAAATAAGTAAATAAAAGGACTAGAAAGTTAAAACAAAAATTGATAGACTCAAGTGGCTCTCACTTTAATCCCCTCCTCTTTCTTGCCTGGAACACTGACAAGGCTCAGTATGAACATCTGGAGAGCATAATGATGAAAGCCCCATGTCTTAGCTTGGACTGCTATAATAAATTACCTTGTGGGGTAGCTTAAACAACAAAAATTACTTCTCACAATTCTGGGGGCTAGGAATTCCAAGATCAAGGTGCTGACAGATTTAGCATCTGATGAGAGCCTCCTTCCTGATTTGTAGACAGCCACCTTCATACTGTGCCCTCATATGGCAGAGAGAAAGTTCATCTTTCTTAGGTCTCTTCTTATAAGGATACCAATCCCATTCATGAGGGCTTTACTCTCATGACTTAATCACCTCTCAAAGGCCCCACCTCCTAACACCATCACACTGGGGATTAGGGCTTTAGCCTGTGAATTTTAGGGGGACACAAATATTTAATCCATAGCACCCCATGCTGAGGGTCTCAGAACAGAAAGTTAGAAAGACCCTTGAATTTAATAACCTCAGAGAGCTTCCACACTGACACAAAGCCACCTACCTTCAGACTTCCTATTACATAAGAAAAATGACTAATGTTAGTAAATTGATGTTAGTTGGATTTGTGTTTCATGTAGCCCAAGGCAGCTGAATATGTAACAGCATTCAGAGTTGTTATAACAGCTATGATAGAAGAGTTGTTTGCATGTTTTAATTCTTTGTAAAATAAAATATCAAGAAGAAGCAAATGATCTTGAATGGGTACACTTGAAGAAAATAAAAGATGATGCATCAAATTAGATCGGCATTTGCTGCTGTCCAGAGTGAGCAAAAATAAACGTTTTAAATATCAATTATAATCTTTCAGTGATTGGCCCAATCATACCTGGTATCTGTCGGAAATGTGGCCTTTCAAGATGTAAGCTATGTCATCCACACACAGCCCTTTTCCTCTCTCATGCAGGCCCATTGTGTCACACAGAATAAAAGGCAGGAAGTTGCCATCCACCGTATCCTTAATGGAATATGTCCTGTACTGCAGATGAGAAAAAGCAACTTTAAGAGCACACTTCTTAAAAAATTTCAAACAGAGGGGTGCCTGGGTGTCTCAGTCGGTTAAGTATCTGACTTCGGCTCAGGTCATGATCTCACGGCTCGTGAGTTCAAGCTCTGCACTGGGCTCTGTGCAGGCAGCTCAGAGCCTGGCGCCTGCTTCAGATTCTGTGTCTCCCTCTATCTCTGCCTCTCCTTTGCTCGTGCTCTGTCTCTATCTCTCAAAAATAAATAAACACTAAAAAATAATAAGATTTTAAAAATTACAAACAGAGATAAAGTCTACACGTAATGAAGTTGATCACAAAAGACTTCGAACCCAATTAACTGGACCAAAGAAGCAAAGGCTGAGTGGCCCTGAATGGACATACCGTGTCAGAAACCCCAGTTGCTTCAGAGCCCACCAGAGCCTGGTGTGTGACATGGCCTCGGAAAACAGACTTCACTGAGTTGAAAAAGCTAGACTTCCCAGCTCTAGTCGGACCCAGCAGCAGAATTCGCACTTGGGGAACGAGGTTTTTATGTGGTTTGTAAGTGTTCACGGCTGACAATAAGCTCTCGTGGAGCCTGTACAGACAAGACAATGTTAACATTTGAATGAGGGTAGGTCACAAGAACTTACCATAAATTTTTCTAGAATTTGTTTTCTTTTCTTATATATTATCATTTATTTTCTATTAGCAACTTGTTTTCCTATTAAAAGGGCATGAAACTATTCTATTTCACATCCTACTGAAAAAGAAGAAAAATAACACTTGTAACTAAAGTCAATCAGACATACAACCTTTCAGATTTAAGCAACCAGACCATACAAAACTAGTGCTAAATATGAGCTATGTTAAACATGAAAATAACTTACCAGTAATGAACTTTGAAAAACACAGCATAATATGTGACTTTTGGAGTTTATGGAAGTAATAATTTCTGGCATGTTCTTAAAGCTCTATAAGTATTCTCCAACTACCGACCACCACTTCCAAAGCAATTCCCTAAAGTAGTGGAAACAGTAACTGCAAAAATTCTAAGCAAAATTGTAGACTTGCAGCCAAATAATTAGTTTCCTTCACATATGTAAAAGCATTAGGAATGTTCCCCCTCCTCGGTGTTCTTTCTGTTTTAACATTAGTATTATCAAATAGTTTTATGATTATAAATATAGTTACAGCTTATTCTTCACAATCCACAAGTTATCTGTTATAATATGTGCTACCGATTTATTGACAGAACTTAGAATAAGTCTAAGATCATTAACAGAATAACAGAACATTGACTTACTCATTAATTCCTTCCAGAGTCCTTCTGTCCAACAAATCTAGGGAAATAATCAAAGAAAAATGAAAATTACAAGTTGTTGAATGACTGGCTGACTGAATGAATGTCAGTGCATTCACTAGGGAAAAATACAAAAATAGCTTTTCCATGATAACAGTGCAGTATAATGAAAGCAAGTGGAAAAAATTATGGCAAATCTCCTAAACATGTCATTTGCAGAATCTAGAGCTAGAGACAAGGTGGGCACTGTAAGACTAGATTGTCTACAAATCTTTTCTCACCCAGTTACCCAGCAGTAGTATGTGGCTTGCTCCATCACCGGAAATGAGAACTGGGACACTTTCTGAATCAGAGAAGCAAAGCGAAGAGACATGGACAGGCCAGGGAAAGAGTGGGAATACTTTAAGATAGTTCCTCTCCATAATGCAATAGGTCTGAAAGGGAAAATATACAGAGGCACACACACAAAAAAACCCACAGACACCAGATTTTCTCCAAAACCTAGTATCTGCAACTGGGGCTCCTGGAACTTCCAGTCCAATTGATTTTCTTCTTAGCTCTGAAGAGAATGTAGAACTCATCCCTACCCAATCAGAGCACAGTGAGTGGTTCAGGAGTCAGCTGAGGACTTTATTTGAACCAATGAGACTAGGTGAAGAAGTATTTATTTCCTGTGAAGAAACATTCTGTGGTGGTGGGTTTAAAATGAGGGGCACCCGGGTGGTTCAGTAGGTTAAGCGTCCGACTTAGGCTGAGGTGATGATCTCACAGTTTGTGAGTTCGAGCCCCTGCGCTGTGCTGACAGCTCAGAGCCTGGAGCCTTCTTCGGATTCTGTGTCTCCCTCTCTCTCTGTCCCACCCCACTCAGTCTCTGTCTCTCTGTCTCTGTCTCTCTCTGTCTCTCTCAAAAATAAATACACATTTTTTTAATTTAGATTAAAAAAACTGAAAGGAACAGGAGGAGTGATGCTGGCAATTCTACACTACCAAAGAGGAATACTATGTGAAACATTGATAAATATGGTTATATATAGGGATTCTGGGGGGCTCAGTCAGTTAAGCATCTGAATCTTGATCTCAGCTCATGTCATGATCCCAAGGTAGTGGGATCAGGCCCTGCACTGGGCTCTGCACTGGGCATGGAGCCTGCTTGAGATTCTCTCTCTCTCTCTCTCTCTCTCTCTCTCTCTCTCCTCTCTCCTCTCTCTATCCACCACCCCATGCATTCTCACTCTCTTTATAAAATAAATAAATAAGGCTATATGTATGGAAAGAAAACCTCTTTAAATTACCGAAGTAAAAATAGTGAAGACTACCTACAATTACTATGATATAATAAAACTAGAAAAGAATAAGTGTAAGCAAAGAGAAAACCAACCTCTTGGGATTTTACAAATCACTCTCCTAACATTAAAAAGAAATTAAAAATCAAAATTGTAAATATATTGACAATAACAAAAATATAAACACTTTATATTAATCTTGTGCTAAAAATACATTTCATTAACAGCAGGAAAGAAGGAAAGTTTTGAAAATAAAAAAGAGAAACAGAAAAGAATAAAGAAATATAAGAACGGAATTAGAAATATAAGAAGGAATTAACAAAAACACAAGACAAATTTTGTAAATTAAGAAAAGGGTAAATTAATATAGTAATGGATTGGTTTAAACTATAAAATAAATTACAGACTAGTCTAATCAAAGAAAGCCAAATTCACAAAATGTCATGCTACAGCTCACATACCTAAATGACTACATACTATATAACCAATAAAAAGTGTTGGGAAAAATTTAGAAGTGACAGAAACTCTCATGCACTTCTTGTGGTGGGTAAAACTGATATAACTATGTTGGAAAGCTCTGTCAGTGTCCACTGAAGCAAACATATATGTTTCCAGTGACCCTGAAGTTTTATATTTATATTCTTCAAAAATATGTGTACATGTGAACCAAAAAATCATGTACAAGACTGTTCATAGCAGCATTATTTGTAATAGCCCCAAAATAGAAACTCAAAATGTCCACCAGCAGTAATTTTATTAAGAAAAAGTATGATGGAATCATTACAATGAAATCCTATATGAAAATGAAAAGGAACAAATTAGTGCAACATACAATAATATGATGAATCAGTAGAGAGGTAGGAGTTAAAGCAGCTGGCCTGAGATACATTCACTCACTGTAGCAAGTAACACCCTCAAGGAAAAAAGAGAAAAATGACCCAGCCTAACTTCCTTAAAAATTTGCTAATAACCTTATCTCTTTGTATATAGACTAATGATGTTTCCTACAAGGAAAGGATGTACCTCTTGAATGCCCTTAATAAGATGTTCTTGGCTAAGGATTAATTAGAATAAATAAATACAGATTCTATGGATTTATGAGGCACATCTTCATAGGAAATGTCATGTAGGCTGCTTGTCTCAGTCATCTCAGGCTGCCATACAAAATACCATTAACTGGGACAACAGAAATGTATTTCTCCCAGTTCTGGGAGCTGAGAAGTCTGCGATCACTGTCTGGCAAGGTAGGTTTAATTCCACGGACTCTTCTCTTGCTTTGTAGTAGCCGCCATCTCACTGTGTTCTCCCATGACCTCTTCTCGTGTGTTCATGTGGAGACAGCGAGCCCTCTGGTGTCCCCTTCTTATATGAATGCTTATCCTATTGAATTAAAGCCCCACTCTTATGACTTCATTTAACCTTACATACTTCCTTAGAGGCTTCTTCTCCAAATATAGTCACATTAGAGGTTAGGGTTTCAACATACGAATTGGTGGGGGAGTGGGGGGGGGGTTGGGGACACATTCAATCCATAGCACTGACATACCAATGTTCCATAACTTAACCACTCTTCAATATGTAAAGTGGCCCATAAACTTCATTTAAAAATCTTGCTGGTAGGCCGGCTGGGTGGCTCAGTCAGTTAAGTGTCCAGCTCTTGATCTCACGGTTCATGAGTTCAAGCCCTGCATTGGGCTCTGAGCTGTCAGTGTGGAGCCTGCTGGGGTTCCTCTCTCTCCCTCTCTCTCTGCCCCTCCCCTGCTCTCTCTCTCTCTCTCTCAAAGTAAATAAATAAACTTTAAAATAAAATCCTGCTGGTTGTTTTTAGCCAGAAAGCATATGTCTAATATGCAAAAGAAGGATCTAGGAGCCACATAGAATATTCCTGTACCCTTTCTGCCTTCTCTGAGACTTCTGATTATCTTTATCTTTGAAATTATTAGTAAAACTTTATACTGGGTGAGATACCTGATTCGTAGAGGTCTGATTTTAGAATCCATTACCTTGTTTAGTTTAGTCCCTCAAGCGTAATGTTGAATGAGAGAGGCCAGACAAAAAAGAATACATATTTTGATATGATTCCATTTACATAGAATTCAGAAACAAGAAGTAATTAGTGTCAACACAAGCCAAAGTAATAGTTATCTTTGACTGGCAATAACCAGGAAGAATCAGCAAGGAGTCTTTTGAAATGATGGTAATAATCTATTTCTTCATCTAAGTAGTGGTTACCTTAGTGCGTCTAATTTATAAAAGTTTATTAATTGGTACATTTATTAATTGTGCATTTTTCTGTTTATGTGTTATACTTCAATAAAAAGTTTACTTAACTGATCCAGGATGCTCAATATCATGACATGTCCAATTAAATTTACCAGACATCAACAAAAGAATTTTTAATGTTTGGAGCAGCCAGGAAAAAAGATCAAATCATTCAAAGAGAAACAACAAAGACAAATAAGTAAGTCTGTACCTGTGTTTTCCACAGCAATATCAATGCTGTGGAAACATTACAAAATCCCCCACAATAAAATGTGATTCAAGAATTACATACTCTGACAATAATTCAAGTATGAAGACCACAGACAATTAGTTTGGAACATGAAAACACTCAGAGAGTTATTCCCAGGTTTCTTCTTTTAAATGGATAGACATAAATAACTATTTCATGGAAGAAATGTAAATGGTTGATACACACAGACTTCCGAGTAATCAGGTATAAGCAAAAAAGAAAATCAAAAGCCCTCCTTGACCATCAAATTGGCAAATATTCTAAAGTTTGATAATATCAAATAAAGGCAAGAAGACAGGGAAATAGGCATTTCTATAACACTCTTGGGAATAGTATAGACAACTGAAGCTTTTGACAGGTGTCTGTCAAACTGCAAATGTAAATATTTCTTAAACAACAATCCCACTTCCAGGAAGTTACTATAAAGAAGTAACTTCTTGTGTGCACAGTTATATGCATGAAGATATTATATAAAAGCACTGTTTATAACAGCAGATATTGGAAACAATGTCCTCTGGCAGAAAAATAAATTAATTAATTTTGGTCTTTTGATATAATGGGTATAATGGGAAACTGCAGGATCTAGAACGAATCAAGAGAAGTTCAAGCTTTGGTTTCATTCCAAGAGCAGCCCTCTTCAAGTTTGTTTTCTCTCTCCCTCTCTCTCTCTCTCTCTCTTTCTTTCTCTCTCTCCCTCTCTCTCTCTCTCTTCTCCTTCTACCTTTCCTCCCCTTCCCCTACACTTTGCCCACACAAACACCCTCCAGAAAACTCTGTATATGCTCCTTTTGACCATGGTTGTGTCTCAGCAAAAAATGTGTGGCCAGGTTTCAGTCTGGGTCACCCAGAGACAAGGACATTCTTCCTTAAAGAAATGGGTCACCTCAAATCCTCCAAACATTCAGGAGAGAACTCTATATAAGGTTATCTAATTAAACCTACCTTCACATCGAAAAACTTCACATTCCTGAAAGGGAGAAGCTTGCATATGAGGTAATCGAAGTTTTTCACTTGTATCTAAGTTCAGAGTCATCACTTGTTTCCTCATATTTATGTGGAATTCTAAGTCATTCCTTCTTCCACCACCATCATAAAACAATTCAGTTGGTACACATGAGCTTATTTTGCATTCTGAAATTGTATTCTCTTCAAGAGCAAAAAGGACGATGGGAATTTTCTCCTCTTTCTTGCAACTTTTCATATATGCCCCGACAACATAGTGTTCCTTATAAATCACCACCACAATCGGCCCTTGATCATAGCATCTCTTAAACAAATCATATGCAGAGAATTCATGAACACTAGCTTTATAGAGAAGGGTAAACTGTTTTCCTCCAAAATGAGTTTGCAGATTCTTTTCTTGCATCCATGTCAAACGAGTTCTCACCGCCATACTTCTCGATCTAGCAGAAAATCAAATACATTTTCCAATAAGTATTGAAAAATGGGTAACACATACTGTCACAAAGCTTGCATTTGTTCCTCTTCTCTACTCTACATTACACATGGAAAGAGTAAACCAAGGATGAACAGACAGCAAGAAAAATCATTGACTAGTTTTCCATTCTAAAGGATTTCTTTTAATTAAAAAAAGAAGACTATAATTTGCAAGTGGCTAGGAAAAGTAGAAAGCAGCAACTCATTTACCTGTTTGTAGAATCTGTACAAGGACTGAAGTGGAGCATAGCTGCTCTGTCTGGACAGCTAAGCAGACACACGATAGGAGCAAAAAATTCTTCAGCAATGTGGAGGCTTTGGTGACTCAGAGAAAAGGAAACTGAAACTTAGTAAGGCCCAGCCCAGTCGGCAGAGTGCCAGCTTCCTTCTTCCAGGGAGCACAAGCTGATCCACTTAAATTTGTGAAATAAAATCACATAAAAATATGAGAGCCAAAGAACTGAAGTGAGAGAAAAGAAAAGCTAACAGCTTGCCAGATTTTTAAGTGGACTTTTTTAAAGAAAAATTTAGTCAGTTTCTGTATGTTGAAATACACACACACACACACACACACACACACACACAAATGCTGTTTAATCTGACTCCAGGACACATGCCCCAGATTCATCCACTTCTCTGCAATCAACTTATTTTCATCAGGGTCCACTGCTTTCTATACCGCTGGTGGTAAGACAGGTTGCAGCAAAAAAGAGTGACGGTTTCTGATAAGGTGTGACAGAGGAGCAACAATCTCAAACAGAGAACACTGGGGTAGGACATAGGGATCTTGGAGACCAGCAAGTATAAGGACAACGTCACCACCATCTGAACACCTTCCTCAGTCAGGTCCCACTGCTCCCCAACAGGCTCAAAACAGCAGGAGGTTCTCTCTTTGTCATTTTGCAGACTGCCTCAAGAACTCAGACTGAAGCAGGACTGTCTCACATTGCCTGGCAAACAGCTGTCAGTTCATTAAGGAAGCCAGGAATGTTAGAGTAATTGACAAGTTGCCTGTATCATCAATGGAATGGAAATAGAAAGGCCTAGCTCCTTATTAATAAAGAAACAAGATGTGGAGATGGTAGCAGAGACCATTTGGTAGTCTGTACTTGCCTCATATTCTTTTAAGAGATCCTGTAGAATTGGCAGTTTCAAACCTTCCCCACACCCCCCTACACATAAAAATAATCCAATTATTTAGGTAGCCCTTGATCATAAAGTATGTCATTTGAATGAACCAGCACCTTCAAGAAATGGTTACTTCCAGCTCTCCCTTCCTTGAGCTTTTGGAAGACACCAGCCCCCCACATGAGCTCAGAGGTGTGATAGGTCCCACGCAGAGACCTGTGTTGGTGTGACCACACACTTCCTGTGGGTCCCCCAGTTCTGTTCCTCTTTCAGATTTCTACCAAAGTTATGCCAAATTTCTCTTCCCCTTTACTTCCCAGCAGGGGGGCTATTTTGCAGTTTCTATGGAAATGGGAAAAGTAAACTTCCCTCTATTTTTTTCCTCTATTACCTTTTTAATTCATAGAATTCCATAAATTCTATGTTCAGGTTCTTTCATGGTCTGGACTCTCAGGGGTCTACTATGGAAGTTAAAGAAAATCTAAACATTGTTTCAGGGTTTTTTTTTCTTCACTCTTTGGTTTAAACTATCTTCTCAGGAGGACAATGTGAGTGATTCTGTAAATAGGGGAAGAACTATATACAAAGAAGTACAGAAAAAATATAAAAGTTGCTATTTTAAGGGGTTGTCTAACCACACACAGTGTCCATTTGATATATTCCAAGTCTTATGATGCAGATAAGTTACTTTTTTCCCCCTGAAACCCCCTCTGTCTATATCTAATAACCAGAACAGAAACACTAACTGATTATCTGCCAGACAGGAGAGTCTCATACACTTGGAATACCACACATGTATTTGTCTTAGTATGCTTATTTAAATTGTAGTAGTCCATTCAAATTTGAATTGCTTCCACAACTCAACACCAAAATGGAAGACAAACAAGTTCAAAGGCTTAAATATGTTCCTTGCGTCTTCTAATTTTTTTATGTTTATTTATTTGTTTATTTTTTTTGAGACAGAGACAGAGTGAGTAGGAGAGGAGCAGAGAGAGAGAGAGGAGAAACAGAATCTGAAGCAGACTCCAGGCTCTGAGCCGTCAGCACAGAGCCCAACGGGGGGGCTCAAGCCCACATACCATGAGATCATGACCTGAGAAGAAGTTGGATGCTTAACCAACTAAGCCATCCAGGCACCCTTGCATTTTTTAAATTACTGTCAGATAGAAGTTATCATGAAATGTGCAAAAGAAATCTATTGTCTTAAAAACTTTAAAAATTAAAAATTATGACTGTGTGGCTCAGTCTATTAAACATCCCAACTCTTGATTTTGGCTCAGATCATTATCTCACAGTCGTGAGTTCAAGCCCCATGTCAGTCTCCATGCTAAGCATGGAGCCTGCTTAAGATTCTCTCTCTCCCCCTCTCCCTCTGCCCCTCCCCTGCTTTCACATGCATGTGCGCATGCCCACACACACATTCTATAAATAAATAAATAAATAAATAAATAAATACCATATTCACAACATTGTTTAACATAGCTTGTTATTCTTCTTCCCCATCTCTATTCCCATTCCTACAATCTCTACCTGCGGTTTCACCTCCACTATCATTCCTGTCCTGGAGTCTGGAACAGCTCAAATCCATTATGTGAGCTGTGTTGGGAAAGGAGTGAGGGAGCATGCAGTTGGATATTAGCCATAATTCTAATTCTATTGTCTGGCTGACCCCAGTGGTCTGCGTTTTCTCCAACATCAGAAAAAAAAATTGTGATTAGCAGGCAAGTTTCCATCTTGCTTAAATTGGTGGCAAAAATTAGATCTTAAATCTACTGTCCTCCATTAATTGTCTCAGAGATTCATCACCTTGGGATGGGATTTGGGAACTTCCAAATTCCCACAGCTTTTAGGAATACCATGAAGGCTTCAACCAGCTTTGCTATCAAGTAGTGACTTTAGCATTAAAATGAGTTCTGTCACTTCAAGATGATTACTCTTCAGCTGGTCTTCTGAAGCATCTGGGGCTTACTTGAGTCTCTCAATTTCGCCATATTAGATACGGATGGCCTTTAAAATTTTTTTTTAATGTTCATTTATTTTTTAGAGAAAGAGAGACAGAGCATGAGCAGGGAAGGGGCAGAGAGATAGGAACACAGAATCTGAAGCAGGTGCCAGGCTCTGAGGTGTCATCACAGAGCCCGACACGGGGCTTGAACTCACGAATGGTGAGATCGTGACCTAAGCTGAAGTCAGATGCTTAGTCGACTGAGTCACCCAGGAGCCCCGGGGCCTGCCTTTTTTATGAAGAAGCAACATGATAATCTTTAAAATTAGCTTTCTAAAAGAGACACAGGCTTACACATCACCTACCACAACGACTCTTGGTATTTTATTAAGGTGGATGCTGGGTGAATTTGTATAACGCTACAAACTTCTGTCAGAAACAGCCACTTTTACTTACTTTCCAGTTTTATTATGATATAATTGTATAAATATACTCTTACATATAGATAACAAACAGTGTTGCTAGAGAGGAGGTGGATGGGGCGATGCATTAACTGGGTGATGGGGGTTAAGGAGGGCACTTGTGATGAGCACTGGGTGATGTATGGAAGTGATGCATCACTAAACTCTACTCCTGAAATTAATAGTACACTATATGTTAACTAACTGGAATTCAATAAAAGCTTGAAACTACAAAAAAAGTAACCAAAATTAAAATTGAAAAAATAAAAAATATAAAGAAATAAGACTCAGGAAAGTTGATTGTTTCAGACTTCATGTGTTAGTCAAGAATCAGTGGATTTTAATACTAAATAAATAAATTAAAATCCCCAGGGGGAAAAAAGATATAATTAATATATAACATTGTGTAAGTTTAAGGTGTTCAGTGTAATGATTTGATACATGTATATATTGCAACTGGTTACCACAATAAGGTTAGTTAAAACATCCATTGCCTCAAATAATTACCTTTTTTGCACATGTGGTGAGAACATTTAAGACGTACTCTCCTAGCAACTTTCCAGTATAAAATACTGCACTGTTAAGTCTCTGTTTATCTCTCTTGATCTCTCCATTACTCTTCTTCCTTTCAGGGTCCCCATCTCCTTCATGAGGTATCCCACACTACCCTTCAAACAGAGTAAGGAAGTTCCATCTTGAATATACTTCTGCATGTAGCAAAACCTTCCTCTGACCAGATTTTTGCTGACTCCACATGAAGATTGATGAGTTATGGCCCTATAGTCAGTAAAGGACAAGGGTGGGTCTTCAATCACCTTCAGTCTTCTACCCAATTACAGCTGTGGCTTGTTTGTATCGTGGACTACATGGAAACGAACACATACTACTCTTTGGACCCGTCGCTCCCTACGTCCATGTCGTAACCATCCCGGCTGGAACTCTTTGTTCCCAACATCGACTTCTGGCTATACTCCTCAATATCTGTCACCATCCTACTCCTCTGTCTCTTTTAAAGATACCATCCATCTCTTGCTCTGAATCATGCTACCAAACATTCATTTGAGCACCACTTCACCTGTAGCTTTGCTTCAGGAAATCGTTGTTTTTCCACAACTATCCCTAAGGAATTCTTGCCATGATAATACCCAGGACTTCCCAAAGAAGACAGTAATTCTGACTAAAAGTATATTCGACTACTTTAATATAGGTAACTATTCAATCAAAGCATATTCATCTGAAAAATACTAGGAAATTGGGAGAAGAGAGTTAGGGTTTTATGGAAGAAAAAAACCTAAAACCTGTCTTCAGAAATTCTTTTTTTATTTATTGCTAGTCCTAACTTCACAGCTACCCAGAGGAATTTAGAATCATTTGGGAATACCTGTATAAGACAACCTTCTTGAGGTGCCTGGGTGGCTCAGTCCATTAGTGCTGGACTTTAGCTCAGGTCATGATCTCATGGTTGGTGGGTTTGAGTCCTGAGTCGGGCTCTGTGCTGACAGCTCAGAGCATGGAGCCTCTTTGGGATTCTGTGTCTCCCTCACTCTCTACCCCTCCCCCACTCATGCTCTTTCTCTTTCTGTCTCTCAAAAATAAACATAAAAAAAAATTTTTAAAGACAAACTTCTTATTGCCTTGCACTAGTAAGTAGCCTCATTTGATCACTCTACTTGGGAGACATGGCTAGGATGGTTTGGAATTCAATTAATGAAAATCAGGCATGAGTTCATTAAAGGAAGAAGCTTTGTTTTTGTTTGTTTGTTTTTCACAGAAATAGCACGTAAGTCCTTAAGAAATATTTCCTTTTTTTAATTCCCTTAAATTCATATCTTCATCCAGAGATAAATGAAACATTCTCCCTCCTTTATGTCCATTTCTTGTCTCTGGCATTTCATTTTCTTCCAGCCTTCCTCCCTGTAAGGAGGAAAAATTTAAGTACATGTTATCACTCTGGGGAAGTTGGGAGGGATGCATAATGGCAAACATGCTTACTCCTTGTCAGGCACTGTGCTAAACTCTGTCATACAAATGTGCATAAAATCCAAACCCTGCTTCTTGAAGAACTCACAATCTAGGGAACTAGACATCCATGTAATCATGTTTAAACTATTATTCAATGTATTAGTACTCACATAGAGCTTTACATACAGAGCTATAGACAAATACATAAGGAGACAGTTAATTTCGCTGGGGAGGTTTAAAAGGTGTCACAGAAATTAAAATCATAAATAGTGCAGGAATCCAGAGGGTGGTCTGCAGTGGGGCATATCTTGGCCCACCAGTGCTCAGGATTGGCCTTTCAGCTTGAGGTCCCAGAAGAAACTGTCAGTTAGATGCTGTCAGGGACCGAAGGTGAAACATGAGTGAAAGCAGAAGTCATAAAGAGGCTGTCAGCAGAGACTGACTCTAACCAGGGCATGCCAATCCAGGTTTGGGCCAAGTATCAGAATCAAAGCAACTGATGTCACATGTAGAGCTGAACACTCCTACAATTTTACCTGAAAACAAAAGGAAAAGAATAGAAACAAAGCGCATATCCTAACATGGTTGTCAGGTCTAGAGCAACCAAGTGGGCACCAGCCGTCCAATAAGGTAGAACTCAGGGATTTTCAAAAAATACCAATGCTTTATGACAAGAGTGGAAAAGGGGCCAGATTACCTGTTTCAAGAGGCAAATCCTCTAAAATGTCATCCACTATCCGTAACATCTGCCTCAGGACAAACAGGATCAGAGTGTCCTTCAAAGGGTCCAGCTCCAACTCTGATGCATAATTTTCAACCATAAAGATATTATAAATAGGAATATCTAGCATTTTGCTGACTTTTATTATCTGTGGAAAAATTAATAAGCATAACTCATATCTGAAAAAGGACTAAATTCAAATATAATTCAAGAAAGAAACTGAAAAAGCAATAGCTTGATAAATTATCTTCTGAATATAATTATAATGCAGATAACTATTATTTTAAAGTAGGACATAAACTTGAATTAATCAGGCAATTGATCCACTTCATTTGCCTGTTCACATTTGTAGTGTGAACACACACACACACACACACACACACCCATACATCCCCCCCCACACACACACACACAATATAACACTATTACAATAATGCCTGGTTAGATATATATTCTTTACCTGGTTTTGGGACGTCATAGAATTATTCATGTTTAAAAAGTTGTCTTGAAGAATTTCACTGCACTTATCAATTTTAGTAAGCAAGACCACAAGTGCTGTACCTATATCAAAGAGATAAATCAGTGATTTTGTATCATAAACAGTAATGTGTCAACAAGGCAATTCAGTATGTGTGAAAGCAACTCTCTGTGGGGTGAAGATTTAGAGAATGAAATGTCCCCAGTAAATGGCAATATGGAACCTGAAGTTCTTCTAATAGGAGAAATGATCTTTTCTTCCAAAGTGAGATATAATTTCTAAATGCAACTGAATTCACACTATGTTGCAATCATCTACCATTCCAAATAGTGTGTTTTAAAGTGATAAGGTGGGGTGGGGGGCAGGGTGGTTGCTGGATATTGAAGAGCAAAAAAGACCCCAGAAAGTGAAGATTGTGTGAGAGTATTTGTAAAAACAAAGCACACTGATTTCACAGTTCTACTAAGGACTTCTTGCCCTCTCCCAATCAGCAGCTAACCGAATCAAAAGCCTTTTTACTAACACCTGCTTCCCCCAGGAAAAAATATTATAAAACTAAGATTTCCAAATGCCATTCAAGAATGTCCCTGAGGTTCTTTACAAGAGCTTTCAGTATTTTCCCCTTACGTGAATCATATATATGTCATAAATATGATATAGATATTCCCTCTCTACCCGCTTTGTTGAGTTTTTATCATAAGTGGATGTTGAGCTTGTCAAATGATTTTTCTGCATCTATTGATAGGATTTTATCCATCATTTTGTTAATGTAGTGTATCACATTGATTGATATGTGAATGTTGAATCATCCTTACATCTCTGGAATTAACCCCACTTGTTTATTGTATATGATTCTTTTAATCTATCATTGAATTCAGTTTGCTAATATTTTGTTGAAGATTTTTATGTTTCTGCTTATTAGGAATATTAGCCTGTAATATTCTTTTCTTGTGGTGTTCTTGCCTGGTTTTGATATCAGGGTAATGCTGATCTTCTAAAATGAGTTTGAAAGAGTTCCCTCCTCTTCTACTTTTTGGAATAGTTTGAGAAGGATTGCTATTAATTCTTATTTGAATGTTCAGTAGAATCCACCAGTGATGCCATCTGTTTCTAGACTTTTGTCTGTTGGGAGTTTTTTGATTACTGATTCAATATCCTTCGTCATATTTGGTCTGTCAAGATTTGCTATTTCTTCATGATTCATGAAGGATACATGATTCATGAAGGATACAACAGAAGGTTGTATGCTTCTAGGAATTTATCCATTTCTTCTAATTTTGTTTGTGTATAATTGTTCATCGTAGTCTCTTATGATAATTTGTGTTACTGTGGTATCAGTTGTAATATCTCATTTCTGGTTGTGTTTATTTGGGTCTTTTTTTTTTCCTGAAATTCAGTGAAAGGACTCCCACTTCTGGACCAAATGGAGCCAATATACTTTTCCCTATTCTTCCTTCTAAATACAACTAGAAACACTAGACATTATTTATAAATCAAACACAAACATTGAAATGTGGAGAGAATAACAAAATAACAGAAATTGGCTAAGGACCACAGGATCCAACGAAAAATATGGTGGTGAGTTCTCTAGGCTTTCTTTTTACTTCAAATAGCCTATATTGGCTGCTGGAGAAGTGCACAACTAAGGAATGCTAATTGGAACTGGTGAAAAGAAAGGGAAAGAAAGGAACAAAAGGGAAAAAGAGGGAAGGGAAGGAAGGGAAGGGAAGGGGAGGGGAGGGGAGGGGAGGGGAGGGGAGGGAAGGGGTCCCTCCCCTCTAAAAACCAGAAAAAAGAAAGCTAATTATATCCAAATCAAGAAGATGAAAGAAACCCTAAGGAGCAGAAATCAAAGAACAAACTAAAAACAGAAAAACAATTTAAACATAAATGAAACAAAGACATGGTTCCTTGAAAAGAACAATAAAATTGACAAACCTTTAGAAATAGTGACAAAGAAAAACAAAAGAAAAGACACAAATCACCAATATCAGGAAGGTCACAGAGATATCCCTACAGACCTTACAGATGTAAAATGAATAATAAGGAAATGCTATGAACAATTCTATCCACATAAATTTGACAACTTAGATGGAATGAAATGAACTAAAGTCTACAAACTATCCCAACTCACCTAATATGACATAGATTAATAGCTTGATAACTATTTTAAAATTAAATTTTTGGTTTTTTAAAAACCCCTGAAAAAGAAATCTCCAGACTCAGATGATTTCAATGGAAAACTCTACCAAACATTTAAAGAGAAATTAACACCAATTCTTCACAATCCTTTCAAGAAAATGGAAGAGGAACACTTCCCAACTCATTTTATGAAGCCAGTGTTACCCTGACACCAAAACCTGACAAAGCATCAGGAAAAAAAAATACGAATCAATATCCTTCACTAATTTTTAATAAAATATTATCAAATAGAATTTGGCAATATATGAAAAAAATATGTTTCATAATACATGGGATTTATTCTAAGGAGACAAGACTGGCTCAAGATTCAAAAATCAATGTAACCCATCATATTAAGAAGATAAAGAGGAAAATTTTTTCATGATTATATCAATCTATGGAGAAAAATTATTTGATAAAATTCAACATCCATTCAGGACAAGAAGGAAAAAAAACTCAGAAAACTGGGAATAAAGAACCTCCTCAAATTGACAAAGCACAACTGTAAAAAAAAAAAAAAATATATATATATATATATATATATATATATATATATATATATATATGGCTAACATCATAATGGTGAAACACTGAATACTTTCCCCATAAGATCAAAACACCACAAGGGTATGTGCTCTCACCACTGTTATTCAACACAGTACTGGAACTTCTAGCCAGAAAAATATGACAAGAAATGGAAATAAAAGGCATACAGATTAAAAACAAAACTATCCCTATTTAAGATGGTATGAAAATCCCAAGGAATAAAAAAAAAACTTTTGTAGAACTAATAGGTGAGTTCAGCAAGGTCACAAGAAACAAGATTGACATACAAAATTCTATTGTAAATTGATATACCAGGAATAAGCATCTGGAAGCCAAAATTCAAATATGATATCATTTTTAAAAAATTAAATACGTAGGTATAAATTTAATAAACCACGTGCAGGACTTGAATGTTAAAAACTGTGGAGAACTTGTGAAAGAAATCAAAGATCTCAATAAATGGAGAGACATATTATGTTCATGGATTGGAAGACTCAGCAGAGTAAAGATGTCAATTCTCCCCAAAATTTATACATGTGGTTAATGTTATACATGTGGTTAATGTAATTATACATGTGGCTAATGTAATGTAATTACAAGCAAGATTTTTTGTAGAAATAGACAAGGTAATTCTAAAATTCCCATGGAGGATGAGTTAAAGATGGCAACATAGGAAGACCCGGACCTCATTTCTGCCTATGGACACAACAAATTTACAGCTACGTATGGAATCACTGTGCTCTGAAAAGGACCTAAGAACTAGATGACTAGCATGTCCACAACAAAAAAACACAAAAGTAGTGCATCCAGAAGGGTATGAGAGGCAGAGACACTGCGCAGGATCCCACTCCAGATGCAGTGACCTCACAATCAGGTGGGATCCAAAAAAATTCAAACTCTTTCTCAAGGGAATGAAGGGACTGTGCCCCACATCAGGCACCCCAATGCTGGGGGCTGACACCAGAAAGACAAAATGTCTGGTCTTGAAAAACAATGGGGATTAAGACCAGGGGAATCACAGAATTATAAACAACACAGATCCCAATCTTAAAGGGCCCCACACAAACCCAGTCGCCCTGACATCCAGTGAGAAAGCAACAGACTGAAAAGCACCCAGACCATAAATGAGGGTGACTCACTTAACTACTTTTAAATCTACAAATGTGATAAAACAACACAGGGCTACACACACACACACACACACACACACACATAACAGTGGCAATTTTCTGGTTTTGATCTTCCTGGTCAAGTCAAGTAATATGAGGAGGTGACTTGCCTATCAAGCCACTGGAAAATCACATGTGACAAAAAAATATGTAAATGATCTCTGTCTGCTGTTGCCAGTAACCAATCTAGGACTCAGGAAATTCGGTAAAGGGTCCATAGGACCTCTCTGTATGCTCGTTGCAATTTCCTGTGAATCTATAATTATTTCAAAATAAAAGGTGTTTTAATTTTTTTTTGAGAGACAGAGAGAGACAGAGCACGAATGGGGAAGGGGCAGAGGGAGACAGAATTTAAAGCAAGCTCCAGGCTCTGAGCTGTCAGCACAGAGCCTGACTTGGGGCTCAAACATACAAACTGCAAGATCATGACCTGAGCGGAAGTCGAACACTTACCCAAGTGAGCCACCCAAGTGCCCCTCAAAATACAAGTTTCTTTTAATAAGGACAATGAGACTCACCACAGTTTAAGACCTCTTTTTGAACTTCTTTGAACTTTGCCACCTCCTTAGAGGTGATAGAACTGATAGAGTTGATATCTAAGACATAGGCCACACAGTGAATCTTGTCCTTCAGTGACGGAGAGGCGATGAACATAGGATGGTCTGGCATAATTGATTTATGGGGGCAAAACTGTTATAGAAACATAAGGTAACATTTAGAAAGTCTTTGCTGACTTCATTAAAACACATCCATGCTTGAAATGCGACTACCACTAACCTCCAACCCAAAACTTTCCTCCCCCTAGCCACTTTTTCCCCAGGTTAATTAGTAATCCCCCTTCCATACTTCCTCTTCACTATGAGTGTAATGTTATTATATCTTTCGTATAGAAAAACCACTTCATTGTTTTGGCAAAAATTATAAGTATCCATACTTTACATTATCCATAATGGAACTATTTCAGAAAAATGCAAACAATGTTTGTTTAAAGTTAACTTCAGAGGCTCCTGGGTCACTCAGCTAGGTGAGTGTTCCACTCTTGATTTCAGCTCAGGTCATAATCTCATGGTCTTTTAGGTGGAGCCCCACAGTTGGGCTCCACACTGACAGGATGGAGCCTGCTTGGGATTCTCTCTCTCTCCTTCTCCCTCTGCTCCTTCCCTACTCCTGTGTGCACGAGTGCTCAGGCACACACGCTCTCTCTCAAAATAAATAAATAAATATATTTTTAAAAAGCTAATTTCAAATCCCAGTCTCCAGAAAAAAAAAATGACCATTGACATTGGTTACACATCATTTAAGACTTTAAACATTTTGCATACTTAAATGGACTAATGAATAGAGGAGAAAAACGGAGGGGGGATGGGAAATGCCATTTAAAATAAAATGCCATAGGGGGCACCTGGGTGGCTCAGTCCATTAAGCCTCAGACTTCAGCTCAGGTCATGATCTTGCAAGTTTGTGAGTTCGACCCCCACATCAGGCTCTCTGCTGTCAACACCAAACCCGCTTCAGATCTTCTGTCTCCCTGTGTCTGCCACTCCCCTGCTCACACACTCTCTCAGAAATAAAATAAACATTCAAAATAAAATAAAATAAAATAAAATAAAATAAAATAAAATGCTATAGGAGTGCTTGTTCAGCTCAGTCAGAAGAGCATGAAATTAGGGGTGCCTGTGTGGCTTAGTCAGTTCAGCATCTGACTTCAGCTCAGGTCATGATCTCACAGCTCATGAGTTCGAGCCCCATGTCAGGCTCTGTGCTGACAGCTCAGAGCTGGAGTCTGCTTCAGATTCTGTGTCTTCGTCTCTCTCTCTCTCTGCCCCTCCCCAGCTCAAGCTCTGTCTCTCTCTCAAAACTAAATAAACATTAAAAAAAAAAACAAAAAAAAAGAGCACACAACTTGATCTCAGGGTCATGAGTTCGAGCCCCATGTTGGGTGTAGAGATTACTAAAAAAAATAAATTAAAAAAAATAAAATAACATAATTTCTTTAATTTTACAGAAGAAAAAGAAACTAAAGAGAAACAGAAGAAAAATCCCAAATTCCAAGTTAACATCTTCATACCAAGAATGATAATCTTTCTGGGATTAAGAAAATAGATTTAAAATTACAGTACAGGGCTAGGTTCATTATTTTTTTTTCGAATAATATCAAATAACTTTATTTCCCTCTGTGCTTTTCTAGTAATTTTTTTTCAATATATGAAATTTATTATCAAATTGGTTTCCATACAACAAAAAAATATGGAACGCTTCACAAATTTGCGTGTCATCCTTGCGCAGGGGCCACGCTAATCTTCTCTGTATCGTTCCAATTTTAGTATATGTGCTGCCAAAGCGAGCACAGGTTCATTATTTTTTAACTATATGTTTCAATGCTGAACTGAGTAGATTGCCTCTCTGTTGTGAAAAACGAAGGTGTTAGTAGGCTCACAAATTCTCCAATCTCTCTGCTCTGTTCCACCTCCTTATATCTTATGTCTCCGTAAATTGTGAGGATGAGAATTACGTTCTTAGTTAACTATGTGTTTCAATTAGCATAGCATCTGTAACAAAATAGGTTTTTAATAATGTTTTTTTTAATATATGAGTCCATAGTTAAGGTTTCCAATCAAGCACAACTGAGTGGCAACAGAAGTCACGTTTAGAAATTGAGGCTGATTGTATCACACCCAATGCCTAAAAGAAAGGTGATAATAATGGTTGACTTTTTGAGCATTTAAAGTACATTCTCTCATTTATCTTTGCAGGCACTCTACAAAATGGGTTTTATTATTACCTACATTTCACACATAAAAAAGTAAGACTTGCAGAGACATATATGTAACTTCATTATGAGTACACATCTAATTAGTGGCAAAGCCAACCTTTGGATGTAGGTATTTAGGTAGCATTTAAGTGGTGAAACATAAGTACTTATAGTATAACAATATCACACTTAAACAAAAAGTGGTTAAATGTTCCAATATTTTGTCTAAGTGATCAAAAAAGTGCAGGAGGTTAAACTATTACTTTTCTACTTATTTTACATTATTGTAAAGAGTGATAGAGGAACAATCTTTTCCTGAACGTTTTCTGAAATTTGTATAAGTAAAATACTGCTTTTGACTGTATTTCTTTCTTTTTTTTGAGATTACCTTATTTTTTTAAGTAATCTTTGTGCCCAATGTGGGGCTCAAAATCATGACCCTGAGTTCAAGAGTCTTAAGTTCTACCAACTGAACCAATCAGGCACCCCAGCCTATATTTTTTAATGCCATAGAAAATAAGTTCTTCTACTTTACTTACATGAATATTTATTCATTTAAAAGTACAGTAGTGTTGGTTGATGTTGAAAATACCTTATAACAGTTGAAATTGCCTTATAGGGTAAAAATTTAACAAAGAGCATTGATGGAAATGATTTGAAAGGTTTTCGAGATTGGAGAATTCTTACCTCATACCTGTCTGGCACACAGCCTTTTAAGATGTGGGGTATATCATCCACACACAATCCTACTCCCTCTTCCTCATGTAGCCCCATGGAGTCACACAACATAAATGGCAGATATTTGCCATCTTTCCCATCTTTAACGGAATAAATCCTATACTATAAAACAAAGTATATCAAATGTAAAAATTCGTTCTTCAACAAGCATTCAAGACATAACAACAGGAAGAACACAGGGTGGTTAATATCTAACACTGTGGTCCTCAAACATTTTAGTCTCAGGATCACCTGATACTCTTAAAAATTACTGAGAATCTCAAAGAGATCTTTATTTATGTAGATCATATCTACTGACATTTAACATACTAGAAACTGAAACTGAAATAATTTTAAATATTTCTTAAATCATTTTAAAATACAATTATGAATTTATTGCATGTTAACCCAAATAACATTTTTACAAAAAAATTACTTTCCAAAAAAATATTAAAAACAGCAGGATCAATTTAGTTTTTACAATGCTCTTTAGTATCTGGATTAATAGAAGATAGCAGAATTCTCATACCTGCCTCTGAATTCAGTCTTTTGTGATAGATCATTTTGGTTGAAGTATATGAAGAAAACCTAGTCTCACGTGTATATATGTAGTAAGAAAAGGAGAGAGTATTTAATTTAACGGCTTTCAGAAAATTGTGGATATCCCTCATTAATAATGCATCAAAGCTCAACAAGTGATCATTTCTCAAAGGTTAGCTGTAATGTGGAATCTGTGATATTTTCATACTCAGTTACATTAAATTCATTGATCTATCCTACACTTTGAATACACTTTGTATCCATGCATGGCTTAGTAACCCAATGCATTTGTTTATTTGAAAATATTGGTTCACTGGCTTACCTAGATCTTCCAAATATTGGCACATTTCACTGGACAATATTAAAACATCATACTTTTTACTAGCACCGCTAATCTTACCAGATAAGTCTTTAAGTCTTAGGAAGTTATGAAGCTCAAAATGGTGGATACAAGCTGCTCAAAGTTCTAATTTTCTTTAAAACTCAAATGTTACCATTGGCAACAAACATCGTTGGTTGGTTGTTTTTCTTGAAGTGATATGCTCAGTTAGTGCATTTTCCATGAATTTCTACTGAATAGCTACGTATGAATAAGCAAGCCTGCCAATTGTCTTCTCAATTAAAAATGATGTTACCTGAGAAAAGTTCAGCTCACAACTCAATTGCACCAGTGTCTTTGCTCAGCAACCACCACATTTTGGCATGCCTTAGAAACCCTTTATATGTACTTCCCATTTCATCACACAAAATATTAAAATAATGTGTTCTCAAAAGCTGAGTTTAAATAAAATCCATGTTACTTATTCATCAGTTACATTCTTAAGTGAAAACGTTTTATTTGTTTTTCCTGCAAGCTGAGTGGTAGAAAGGAATACAATGATTACTAACAGTGTTTGGTGCCATTACTTGATTTGTGCAAAGGTGCCAGGCAACAAATAAAACTACATTTGTATGATAAGTTCAAATGTCCATACCCTACAAAAAGCAAAACCATCTTAGTATTATTATGAAAATAATGTTAAACTCACAGATCCCATAAAATTCTCTCAGGGACACTCAGGGGTCTACAAACCTCACCTTGGGAAGCTCTGCTTTAACAAGTCGTCTTTCCTTAATAAACACACTCAATCTGATACCAAGAGTATTTCTCGGAACTCTGAAAAATCTTTATTGGTCAAATATACTTCCAAATAGGCACAACTATGGAAGATTTAGGCAGAATCACAAAGAAAAATGCTAACTCCGAGATACCAAACAACAACTTGAATCACAATTCTCCCATTCCAACCAGGAAGCAGAGAACCCCTCTATGACCTATAGTAATCTGTAATGAAGTCAAAAGCTCCCATTGGTCCATAAGTCCAATGCCTAGGAGCAATACCACTGGATATTTTGATCTAAGTAAACGGGACTTTACTGGTGCCTCCACCGGAAAGGAATTACACAAAGCAGTAGAGTCACGTACTTAAAGTGCACTGTGTAATTTTAGTATCAGTAGGCACATTCATAGTTTTCATTAATCTGTTTCCTTCACAAATTGAGTTCTTCAAAGAGAAGGGTCCCTGAGCAATAAACTCCTGCTTCCTTGGGATGCCCGTGTGTCTCAGTCAGTTAAGCACCTGATTCTTAATTTGGGCTCGGGTCATGATCTGAAGGTTGGTGAGACTGAGCTCTGCCTCAGGCTCTGCACTGCCAGCACAGAGCCTGCTTGAGATCTTTCTCTCTCTCTTTCTCTCTCTTTCTCTCTCTCTCTCTCCTTTCCTCTCTTCTCTCTCTCTCTCAAAATAAGAAATAAATCATTTAAAAAATACATTGTTTCCTTGATAAATATTCTGTCCTGTATTCCTTCAGTTTATATAGTAGTATTTGCATTTCATTTGGACTTCAGGATCTACATCTTCTCTTAAAGTAATGTGAAAAGGAAGGAGATGAATCCTGTCCTGGTGAGTACCTCTACTACAGCATCTATCACAGTGAATAGTACTTATTTGTTTATTATCTACATTGAAATCCCTGAGTAATAAGACCAGTTATTTGTAGTTAGGTCTTTACTGCCAACACAGTATTTAACAGAAACATTTCCATCAATGCTTAATGTATTGAACTGCTGTTGCCGTATCTTTTGAGGCTAGACTAATACATCAAGATAAAGCCAGCCAAGTAGATAGAATCTAGCCAACCTCAAGAAATGAAATGTGTTTCTTGAAAATGATAGAAAATGCCTTCAGTTATTAAATGTGACACAAAACTAAAATGAGCCACATCTGTCCGATGCAAAATTTTGTACTGACGGTGCACAGCACATTTCCAATCAGAAGATAACAATATTAGGTTGTAGCAATCCCAGAAAAATACAGTTTGATTATGAAATGTCCTATTCATTCCCCTTAATTTTTTTTGTTTGATTGTATAACAGTGAGAAGCACAGAATGGGAGAAAGTTTTTCCACAATAATTTGTAGGTCTTTGGAGTAACAGTTTTAAAAATGGTATTAGTACTCCTATTTGTTTACAAATAGGATTGTGTTCACAGGAGCACTGATAGATTTACCCTTTGAAGGTTGACTCACCAAAGTGAATTGTTGCCTTGCTTTTCATGATCATTTCTTATAAAATGGTTTTGTAAAATGGAAAAGTGTTTCATTATTTTATTACAAAAAAAAAGAGAAAAGAATTTCAATCCAGGTAAAACCATACGGGACATAAGTAAAAATACATTTCTAATATAACAGACAAAGACTTACACAAAGTTTTTTTAAATTTTAGGGTTGTATTCTACAAGTTTAAGCATTCTAAATATAAGTGCTTCTTGCGTGCATAAAAATGAAAAGCCTCTCAGTAAAACACAACTCAATGGAGGCAATTCAGATTCAACTTTTACTCCTGTTTTACATTTGATTTAGCATTTAATTGCGTGTAGGTGAGAAGGTTAACATTCCTAGAGAATGGCAAAGAAATGAACAAATCTAATAATTGTAATCAATAAAACAAAACCCTCAGGAAATCCTTGAGTAACTTACCTGTTCAGTAATGCTGGTGTCATCAGACCCCACTATGGCTTGGCGAGTCAGACGGCCTTGGAAAACAGACTTCACTGAATTGATAAAACTAGACTTTCCAGATCCAACTGGACCCAGCAAGAGAATACAAATTTCTGAAATCAAGTCTACTTTGGGCTTGAAGGCTCTGAGCTCTGCTAGAAGCCGATTCCTCTGCCTGTGAAATAACATGCAGAACTTAAAACAGCCACACCCCCAGAGGAACAACAGGACAATTCTCCTGGACCTTCTTTCCTTCCTTTTACAAGTATGTTGTAATTACTTATGTATTATTTGGGTATTAATGCCCATCTCTCATCTGATGTGAAATGGTCTATGGTTACACATTTTGTGCTTGAAGAAAATGCATTTATCTATATCTTAATAAAGCTAAACTTTAACCAGCAACCAAATCACTGTTAAACTATTAGCCTTGACAACACAAGTCAGAGAAATATCAGCAACACTGAAGATGTGTGTTATTTCAGTAATAATATTATATTAAGGAGAAATAAAATATATACAATACAGATATTTATAAATTGGGGAAAGGAGGTTTGCTTTTATTTTTTTTTTAATTTTTTTAATGTTTATTTATTTTTGAGACAGAGAGAGACAGAGCATAAATGGGGGAGGGTCAGAGAGAGGGAGACACAGAATCTGAAACAGGCTCCAGGCTCTGAGCTGTCAGCACAGAGCCCGACGCCGGGCTTGAACTCATGAACTGCGGATCATGACCTAAGCCAAAGTCAGACGCTTAACCGACTGAGCCACCCAGATGCCCCGGAGGTTTGCTTTTAAAACTTACTGAAATTCCCCCAAAACTTTATTCCCAAGGAAAGGCTTCAAAGGAATTATCTGAAATAGTCATCTAGAAATTTCTGTCTGGAAAACTTTGGATCTAGCCAGCTCAAGTGAAAAAGAAAGTCAAATTGCTGTCAGGTAGATTTTTAAAGGTTCACAGTTGGTAGTCATTCTATTTTTGCTGTTGCTGTAAATTGCCTCAAACATATTATTTAAATAATATTATAATTCATTTTTATCACCCAAGTTATATTTTTTTATTTTATTATTTAATTTCCAATGTCATTTATAGAAGTGTTCTAAATAAAGTGAGTAATAGTCCAAAAACCTAACTTACTTTGAGGCTCTTGTTACCTTGCGCATATAGGTTGTATCATCCTTAATTCCTGTAGGAAATAAACATAGCATAATAAGGTTTTTAACTTGTCTTGCTAAATATGCCAAGTCAACCTTTTCAGTGGGGCAGCGAGTCTGCTTATATAAACCAGGGCCGAGCTGTCCAGTTAGGAGTTAGTGTTGGTAACCTAGTGAAGAGAGAAAGGAAAATTACCCCCCTTCTAGGGAGGATAATTAACTCACTCTGCAAACTCTCACATAAGTATACCCAGAGGTCCTAGAGCTGACCCAAAAGGGGTCATATATCAAAACAAACCCCCGCTATTACTCACTTTCCATCTCCATCTCTCCACTTCCACTCCTCAACTGACTCTGTTCAAAGCTGTCTACACCTTCTGGGTAATACATCATAACCTTTATGCTTCCCAGGTTACATTTTGAAGTTTATGAAACAGTAATTTGATGGCATGAAACCTGACTGTTCCTCTCATTTATCCTTGTTCTTGTAGCTCAGTGATGACCAACAAATACAAAGAAAGACTAGAACCAGAATGTAGGATTATCTCATTTAACATACCTTCAACTCGAAAGACTTCATTTTCCAAATAAGTGAGGTCAGAGGAGATATGTACTCCTAATTCAGAGCTTAACGAAGGATGTATAGAAAGTTTCGTTTTGCTTGAATCTATACAGAACATCTCTTGATCAAAGGAACAAAATGTCAGTTGCCCAGAAGCAATTTTCACTTCTGCCTCTAGAACTGCAATTGCCATTTCTGTAGCTTTATTCCTTTGAAATGAAAAACAGAAGGAGGGGATTGGCTCTCTAAACTCTATACTTGGTGCAGGATAATGCCCAGGTATAAAGACCCCAATAATCTTATCATAAAAGTAAAGAATTGTTATAGTAGATCCCTGAAGCTGGCACCTATCAAGCAAACTAAAACTTGTATGTCCATGGACACTAGACTTATGAAGAAGTCTCAAGGAGACGTTTCCAAGCAGCTTTTGCAGACTTTTCTCCTCATTCCATGTCAATCTCGTTGTCACTGCCATGATTTTCTGTATCTGATAGAAAAACAATAATAGGTTGAGAGACTAGTTAGTATACCACAGTGGCTTAAAGTACAGATTTCTGCTTCTTCTAGTTCCAGTGCGTTATTTTTTTCTCCGACCCAATTAAAACATGTTGGTTGGATTACAATGTAAAAAAACAAAACAAGACAAAAAAAAACAAAACACACACAAAAAAAAAAAAAACCAGAGATAGAACAATAGTAGGTAGATATGAAAAAAAAACCCAGATAACTTAGAAATAAAAAATATCATTAAAATATCATTAAATTTTTTAAGTCAGTAGACAAATGGGCAACTAAATAAAGAATAAAGTAAAATTAAAATTAATAAATTAGAACACGGGTCAGCTAACTTTTTCTTAATGACAGATGTAAATATTTTAGGCTTTGTGGAACATATAATCTCTGCCATAATTAACTCAACATTGCCAATGTAATGCAAAAACATAGATGATATGTAAACAAATGGACATGATTATGTTCCAATAAGGTTTTTTTTTACAAAAACAAGTGGGTGGTACACAGGTCATGGTTTGCCAGCCCATGAATTAGAAGATAGGAAAGGGGAATTTATACATAAAACAGTTCACAGAGCAAGAAATTGAAATATGAGAGGAGTTAATAGACATGGAGGTCCCACAGTGGCAGGATAGACCATGAGTCATCATGCCAATTCTTTCAATTCTTTCAAAAACTAGAACACAGGTTAAACTGTAAATATATATATTTGAAAGCATTGAAGAGATAACAAAGGAGTGAAACTATGTCATTGGCTAAGATTTGGAAAAGAAGTGAAGACGGAGAGGGAAGCTTGGCATTTGGGAGCACGTTTCCCTGAGGAGCATCTGTGAACTTTAGAAGAGGTGCCTGAGATGCTGAGAAGTTAGGCAAAACTTTTGTTAGACTCACAGAGCTAGGGGAATATAGTGCAAGAAAGAGGGTGCATTGGCAATCTTCCTCCCAAGCTGTGGGCAAGGATTCTGAAGTGCTACAGGGAAGAAAAAAGGGTGGCCTAAAAATGTACAGACTTAATTCCATCTCCTGGTAATTTCAGTCTCTGAGTGGGTTCACACACATGAAGATTGCCTGTGCCTCTAGTTGGAAGGCAGGAGCAAAAACAAATCTTGTCTGGATGAAGCGAACATTTTTCTAGCTTCAAACTATCCCCACAATGTTTTTAGATTTAGTGACTCACATTCATCAGAAACACAAAGCAGGAAACGAAACAACATGATAGAAAACCAAGAGAAACAACAAAATACAGAAATAAACCCATACTCTTTATTAATTTGTTTTGTTTTTCTAGATTCCACACATAAGGGAAATCAGACGGCACTTTTCTTTCTGACTTATTTCACGTACCATAATACCCTCTAGATCTATCCATGCTATTGCAAATGGCTTATCTCATCTCTTTTTATGGCTGAGTAATATTCCACGGTGCGTGTGTGTGTGTGTGTGTGTGTGTGTGTGTGTGTGTACCTCACATCTAATGGAAAAACTGTCTCTAGTGGAAAAGTAGTCAAAGTATATGAAGACATTCACAGATGAGGTAACTCAAATCAACTATAAACACATGAAAAAAATGTTCAACTGTTCTAGAAAGAGAGCTGTAAATTAAACAATAATGAGATAGCAGTTTACATCCAACAAGGGGCCAGCAATACCAAGTTGACCCAAATATGGAGATTCAGTAATATTCACATTGTTTTGATGGACATATATCATTTTGAGGAGCAAGCATATTCATGGCAGCTTTGTTTAGGATAAATTAGAAGCCTGGATACACAAATTTTGGCATATTCACACAATGAAATACTAAAAAGCACTGAAGTGACTGAACTAGGCCTATTTGTATCAACCTTAATAAAGCTCAAAAGACTAAGCAAGTTGAGAACAATACACTGAGTATGATAGCATTCATATAAACTGTTAACACAAAGCAATACGAGAGATCATGTTCAGATACAGAGGTATATGTGGCAAAAGCACAAAAACAAGCACAACAATAATTATACCGCAGTCTGGATAATATTTCCCTCTGGCAAGGAAGGGAAGAGAAAGGAGTATAGGAGAGATTCACAGGTAACTTCAACATTATCTGTAATGCTTTTGTTTTTTCAGGAGGAAAAAACTACTCTAATTAGATAAATCATCTTAAGAATCTGATAGAACTTACTCTCTAGCATTCCCTGTATTTAAAATTTTCATTAAAAAACACAACAAATGAAAGAGAAAAGTATGATCATTAGCAGCCATTTCACTCTGAAATTCATTTTCAAAGAAAGGAAAACAGGCAATTTTCTTTACACACAGCTAGGAAGCATCAGATGGCAAAAAAATCACTTACCTGGTTTTAAGAGTTGGATGAAGCTTAAATGTAGTCTTAGCTGGATCCAGCAGCCACAGTTTGGAGACAGAAGGTTCTGCCGAGATCTGTGGCATCTGTGTTTGAAAGAAAGGAAAGTGAAACTCAGCAGCAATCAGTGGCCAGCATGAGAACGTCATTATGTTTCTTTTTCCTTGTTAGAGAGGAAGAGACCGAGAAAAGGAAAAAGAAACTAAGATTTCTGCCAAACCCGTGAGAAAGATCTTTGGTCCCCTCTGTAGCCCACATGTAGGCACTCAGGAAATGATAATTAATAAAAACTGCAATAAGACCAATAGCCAACATTTCTGCACATTTTACTATGTGCTTGGCACTGTGCAACTGCTCGCATTTCCTAGTGTCTTCTCCAAACACGGTAAACACTCTTAGTATCTTTATTTCTCAAAGTATGCAAATGAAACTTAAGTGTGCAAGTTAATTCAGCTAACAGAGCGGCAGCACTGGCTGGTATTTAAAACCATCTTTCTACACTGGAACACACAGATGAAAATTTGGCTCTTCCCTAATTCATTTATAAGGCAGTGCACAGCTTCTTTTCCCATTTACACATTCAGTCATTCAACAAGGGCTTAGACCCTGGAGAAGGATAATGCTGAGTAAGATAAAAATAGTGCCCTCAAATCGTATGCTGTGCAATCAGGGAGATGGTCAGGTACACAGACAGGTATATTAGTGTTCCAAATGCTGCAAGAGGAGTAAAAACAAGATCCCCTAGGGACCGGAGTGACAGTGGCCTCACCTAGGCTTAGGGCACTAGTAAAAGCTAGCAAAGCAAAGTTCAGACTGAGACATGAAGTTATAGTCAGGAAGAAACTTCCTTCTTTTCCTCCAAGGTTTTTCCAGCTGGTTTGGGAATTAAACTGAAGGGAGACAGATTGACAGAAGGAAAAAACAAAGTTTTATTATGTGTGCCTGGAAGCCCAATAATAAAATTGAGACTCAAAGAAATGACAAAACAGGCAGTTTTTATACAATTTAGACAAAAAGACAATCAATTTGTGAGAACTCGATGGGCTAAAGAAAACAGATGTTTGGGAACTTTAATTAGTAAGGAATTCTAAGTGGAATTTGGGCCAGGTAGCTATAGATTGGTAAACACACATACACATACCAAGGTCTATTTCTTCTGCTTTCTTGACTTTAAAGTCCTTATCTCTGGTGATAAGGATGTCTTTTTACTTCTTAGTACAGGGAGGATATTTTTTCATACGAGAGGTTTATTTTCTGCTTTCAGGGGGTCAGAGGTCTAAGGGTGTAAGTGTCCTTACACCGGCTATTTCGCAAGTAGCTTCAATTCAAAATAATCAGTATGTCATTGTGGTACATTTGGGGGCAGCCCACAGGGGGCCCCTACAAAGTCCAAGAAAGAAGTGAAGCAAGAGAAAGCGTAGTGTCATCAGGGGCCTCCACACATTTCTCGTGGCTGGAATGTATTGAACTGCATCGAACTGGCAGGCAATGAGGCGAGGGGGCTGATTAGGATTGTAAAAGTTTTTATTTAAGCTGGATTTTATCACGAAGACAATATGAAGACTCCAAGGCAGAGTAATGGCATGATCAAAACTGAATGTCAGAGAAAGAAGAGTTAGTTTTTCTGGACTTGTAACAAATAATCATACACCTAGAGGCTTTAAAACAACTCACACTTATTATGGCACAGTTTCCGTGGATCAGGAAACCCAGCAAGGTTCAAATGGATTTTCTGCTCAGGGTCTCTCACTCCAGGTATTGGCCAACTGTCTCCTGTAGCAGGATTCTTGCAGAGTTGTGACACGGAGGCTTTTCTCTCCAGGAAGCAACTTTATGTGCCGGCACAACTCAGTTGGGTTCGTACCCAAAGAATTGAGCCCCAAACACCATGTGGTATAGTTTTTTTTTATACATTTTACTTCTTTGTCTACCATATATGGTAACACACAAACATGTAGTCTGATTAAGCGGTCTCACATTACAAGGTTGTGAGGGATGTTGTCATGTACATGTATAACCAAGTTGCCTTGAGGTTTTTGTTTTGTTTTGTTTCGTTTCATTTCTTTCCTTAGGGAGGGGACACTACTTCAGTCCCATCTTTCTCTGGGAAGGAATCTGATTGAAAGCTCATTCGGGTTATTGGCAGAATTTAGTTCCTTGTAAGTGTAAGACTGTGGTCTCCTTTTCTTCACTGATTGCCAGCCTGAAGGTACTTTGAGCTCCTAGAGGTTGCTCCCAGTTTCTTGCCAATGGCCTTTGCATTCATCTTATACAACATGGCAGCAACAGAATCTCCAAAGTCAGCAGCAGAATCTTCTCTGTGTCAAACCTCCTTCATGCCTTGAGTCTCTGCCTTCAGAAAGATTTCCCTCTCTTATAAGGGCTCACCTACACCTAATTTTTTCAAGGTCACTGAAGATAATCTCTTTCTTAAAGACAATAAATGAATCATGGAAGTGATATCCCATCATTTTCGGATTTCTGCCATACTCAAGGGGAGGGAGTTGTACAAGCAGGTAGGCCATTGGGAGACCACCATAGATTTCTGATTGTAACAAAGGACAAGACTAGAATCAAAGAGACTAGTTTTTAGCCTTTTGCATTTACTCATTAACTCATTCATTCATTCATTCATCCATTCATCCATCCATTCTTTCTTCTTTCAGTAAAAAAATATATTGAGCACCAGTATACCAAACTTTGTGCTAAACTCTGGGGACATAAACAGACATAGATTATATGCACATTAAACCAATGTGGAATGAGGGGTTCCTGGGTGGCTCAGTCAGTTGAGCGTCTGACTTCGGGTCAGGTCATGATCTCGCGGTTTGTGAGTTCGACCAGCGTCGGGCTCTGTGCTGACGGCTCAGAGCCTGGAGCCTGTTTCAGATTCTGTGTCTCCCCCTCTCTCTTTCCCTCCCATGCTCATGTTCTGTCTCTCTCTGCCTCTCAATAATAAATAAATGTTTAAAAAAATTAAAAATTAAAAAAAAAACAATGTGAATTGAGATTAGGTGAGGCAATGACTGAACCTAAAATTAGGATTAGGTGCAATAAAGAATTTAAGGCAAATACAATAATCTTTTGGTTCTTTTAAAAATATTTTTAGTTATGGGATGCCTCAGTGGCTCAGATGGTTAAGCATCCAACCCTTGGTTTCGGCTCAGGTCATGACCTCACAGTTCCTGAGTTTAAGCCCCATGTCAGGCTCTGTACTGACAGTTCTAAGCCTGCTTAGGATTCTCTCTTTCTCTCTCTCTCTCTCTCTCTCTCTCTCTGCCCCTCCCATGTGCTACTTCTCTCTTTCTCAAAATAAATAAACTTTAAAAACATATATCTGTATTTAGTTATTAAACACTAGGCAATGGAATGTGAAAAGGCTACTTGCACAGAAAAACCACAGGATGAATTAATACCATATAGGCTGAATTAGGAAGTAACATGGCCATCTTTTTTGAGCTTCTACAGTACTTACAAGATCTGCTGTGTATACCTTTCATCAGTTAAAAATATGAAAAAAAAATTGCACCAAAACCCATAAAATACCCAGGAATAAACCTAACCAAAGAGGTGAAATAATCTATACACTGAAAAGAAAGTTTATTAAAGAAATTGAAGAAGACACAAAAATATGGAAAAACATTCCATGCTCCTGGATTGAAGAACAAATTTTGTTAAAATGTTGATACTGCCCAAAGCAATCTACATATTCAATGCAATACCGATCAAAATAACAGCAGCATTCTTCACAGAGCTAGAACAAACAATCCTAAAATTTGTATGGAACCAGAAAAGACCCCAAATAGACAAAGCAATCCTGAAAAAAAAAAAAAAAAAGACCAAAGCTGGAGGCATCACAATCCTGGACTTCGTGATATATTACAAAGCTATAATTATCAAGACAGTATGGTATTGGCACAAAAACAGACACATAGATCAGAACAGAATAGAGAACTCAGAAATGGGCCCACAAATATATGGCCAACTAATCTTTGACAAAACATGAAAGAATACCCAATGGAATAAAGACAGTCTCTTCAGCAAGTGGTGCTGGGAAAACTGGACAGCAACATGCAGAAGAATGAACCTGGACCACTTTCTTACACCATACACAAAAATAACTCAAGATGGATGAAAGACCTCAATGTAAGACAGGAAGCCATCAAAATCCTAGAGGAGAGAGCAGGAAAAAACCTCTTTGATCTTGGCCAAAGCAACTGCTTACTCAACACATCTCCGGAGACAAGGGAAACAAGCAAAAATGAATTATTGGGACTTCATCAAGATAAAAAGCTTCTATACAGCAAAGGAAACAATCAGCAAAACTAAAAGGCAACCGACGGAATGGGAGAAGATATTTGCAAGTGACATTCAGATAAAGGGTTAGTATCCAAAATCTATAAAGAACTTATCAAACTCAATATCCAAAAAATAAATAATCCAGTGAAGAAATGGTCAAAATACATGAATAGACACTTTTCAAAAAAAGACATCCAGATGGTCAACAGACATGAAAAGATGCTCAACATCACTCATCATCAGGGAAATACAAATTAAAACCACAATGAGATAGCACCTCACACCTGTCAGAATGGCTAACATGAACAACTCAGGCAACAACAGATGTTGGCGAGGATGTGGAGAAAGAGGATCTCTTTTGCACTGCTGGTGGGAATGCAAACTGGTACAGTCACTCTGCAAAACAGTATTAAAGTTCCTCAAAAAGTTAAAAATAGGGGCACCTGGGTGGCTCAGTCAGTTAAGCGTCCGACTTCGGCTTAGGTCATGATCTCACGGCTTGTGGGTTTGAGCCCTGCATTGGGCTCTGTGCTGACAGCTCAGAGCCTGGAGCCCACTTCACATTCTGTGTCTCCCTCTCTCTCTCTGCCCCTCCCCCACTCATGCTCTGTCTCTCTCTCCTTCAAAATAAATAAACATTAAAAAAAATTTTTTAAGTTAAAAATAGAACTACCCTATGACCCAGCAATTGCACTACTAGGTATTTATCCAAGGGATACAGGTGTGTTGTTTCAAAGGGGCACATGCACCCCAATGTTTATAGCAGCAGCATCAACAATAGCAAAAGTATGGAAAGAGACCAAATGTTCGTCAGTGGATGAATGGATATAGAAGATGTGGTGTATATATATATATATATATATATATATATATATATATATAATGGAGTATTACTTGGCAATCAAAAAGAATGAAATCTTGTCATTTGCAACAACATGGATGGAACTAGAGGGTATTATACTAAGTGAAATAAGTCAGAGAAAGACAAATATCATATGACTTCACTCATATGTGGAATTTAAGATACAGAACAGATGGACATAAGGGAAGGGAAGCAAAAATAATATAAAAACAGGGAGGGGACAAAACAAGAGACTTTTAAATACAGAGAACAAACTGAGGGTTGCTGGAGGGGCTGTGGGTGGGGACATGGGCTAAATGGGTGATGGGCATTAAGGAGAGCACTCTTTGGGATGACACTGGGTGTTACACATAGGGGATGAATAACTGGAATCTACTCCTGAAATCATTATTGCACTATGTGCTAATTTGGATGTAAATTAAAAATAAATAAATCAAATTTTTTTTGAAAAAAATACACATATATAAAAATATACTGATATTCTCATAAATTTTTGAGAATACTATATATTTACATGAAAATAAATCATCTTAAAAAGACTTGGGGGGCTGTTTACAGGGGGAAAAATGGAAGACGGAGAGATTTGAAGACAGGATAGTCCCATCACCCAAGTTGTAGGGTGGTAGTAACAATAAGTGGATGAAATTATTGCCAGATCTGTGTGGAGAAAAGCCCTAAGCCCTGTACTCCAGGCCCCAGGTACTGAAATGGCCAAAGTTTTGTGTGTGTTTTTTTTTTGTCACTTGAGATGTTCCTGTAGCTAGATAAGGGGCCCACCTCTAAAAGCAGTGAGCATCGCCCATATTGGGTGGCTGGTCAGGAAGACCAGGGAGCCAGAGCTATCTCACCTGAAGGACATTAAGGTTTGACTCTGTTTTCCTCTCCTTCATTGCTCTTCCTGCTCTTCTTCTGCAGCCTCTCCCTGCTACAAACTTGGGGTCATTTGTTTCCCAGTACTATCTTGCCTTAAAGATTTCATTTTCCTTCTATCTGCTTTACTTCCTCACCTCCTCACTTCCAAACTCTTGACATCAGGATAACCCAAATACAAAACTGACAAAGATATTATACGACAAGAAAGGAAAACTATAAACTAGTATCAATATATATACAAAAATCTTAAACACAGTATTAGCAAATTGAACCTACCGATAAATAAAAAGGATAGTACATAACAATGACAGGTTCATTGTAGTAATGCATGGTGTCTTTACATTGAAAACACAATGTAATTTGGCATATTAATGAACAAAAAAGATAAAAATAATATGATGCTATCAATTCAAGGGGAAAATACCTAAAATTTGACACCCACTCATGATTTAAAAAAAAAAAAAACTTAACCAGAAATATAATAAATTTTCCGTAATCCCAGCCTATCTAGTAATAAACAAACACAACATGCATATTTAATGGTGTTATAATGAAAAATTTTTCCAAGAGCAAAGTATTTGTTATTACCAGTTCTATTCAATATTGTACCAAAGGTCTCAAATCTAGGTATGCAATAAGTCAAGATACAGGAATAAAAAGTGTAAGGATTAGAAAGGAAAAAATAAACCTAGTTCTTTGCATAAGCATGATTGTATATGAGAAAAATAAGGAAGATTATACAGATACACTATTAGCATTCATATGTGAATTTAGCACGCTCAGTGGATAAAAGGTAAATTGTCAAAAATCTATTAGATTTCTGTCTTAGAACAACCGCAAAATTAATAACAAATGCAAAAGATACTCTTTACATCAATATACATGAAAAATTTCAGAATAAATCTATCATATGATTACAGGAACAGAACTAACTAAACAGAAAAATACACCATTATTATAGAAGACATCATTATTAATTAATAAATTAATCAATTAATAAAATAAATAAATTAATTAATTAAAACATTATTATAAAGATGTTATATCAGCCTGGATACAATCAAGAGAAAGAAACCACACAGTAATTTGACCTAGGAAAGTTTAATTCAAAGAACTACTTACAGTAATTAGCTAGAAGTAAAAAACTAAAAACTATAGCAGATATGAGGAATACTCTTACCCTTAGGGTGAAACAGAACACACAGGAAGATGTCCCAGCAGGTCTAAGACCTTACTATGACCTTGGCTCACAAAATGGAAAAAAGAGTGCTTGTGGTGGGGCAGTGAAAACTGCTGGAAATTCACAGGGCTAGGGAATGCGGCTCAGAAAGGTGTCTCACTGGAGTCACGCGACTACAGAACCCCTCAAAGGAGAATACTGGGGAAGCAGCAGGCTTCTGGGTGCTGCTGGCCACCAGGCACCAAAGGGCACTGACGCTGGGTAGCAGGACCTGTTCCCTCCCCCACCCCCTCCCCGCCACAGAAGCCACGCGTTTCAGAACTGGCAGAACCAGGAAGCCAAACCCTTCTCTTGCAAATGTCTCTCTGGCGCCCTCTGCTGACAAAACTGAACTTTGAGCCGGCAGGCAAGGGAAAAAAAAAACATTTAAAGAGACCATTTCCATTTCAGAGACTAAGCAATGAAGGACAAATGTGGAACTAAGAGACAATAAATTGATAACAGGAACAGAAGAATAACAACAAAACTTGAGGGATCATTATTATAAAACTATTGTAAAGCCATCATAAATATGACAATGTGTTATTGATGAAAGAGAGACAAACTGACCAATTGAACAGAAGAGAGTCCAGAGACAGACTCACACATGCTTAGTCACCTGATTAGTGACAAACTCACACTGCAGTACAGATAAGAAATGATGATTTATTCAATAAATGGTTCTGAGTTAACCAGATAGGCTTACAGAAAAAAAATAATAGTTTTGATCCCACTCCGAAATCAATTCCAAATGCATTACAAATCTGAACGTGAAAGGTCAAACAATCATACTTTTAGAAGAAAATTACATGACAACATTTCCAGACTTTGGAGTAGACGAAGCATTCTTATATAACATGCAAAAAGTGCCAACCATAAAATCTGATAAAGTGAAAAATATTAAAATGAAGGATTTTGTATCAAATGACACACCAGTGGAAATGAAAATATATCCCACAAATTCGGAGAGGAGATTTTCAACTCTTATATTCAACAGAGAATTCATCTCCAGAATATTTCAAAAACACCCACAAATCATAATAAACAAACCAAGAGAAAAATGAGTGCTTCCTAAATGGCCAATAGGCATATGCAAAGGTACTCAACTTTGTCAGTCATCAAGAAAATGAAAAAGTAAAACCGCAAAGAGATACCACTATTCACCAAAAACTAAAAAGACCAACCACATGTTAGCAAGAATGTGGCACAGTGGCAGTTCTGGTTGAACTAGAAACTGGTACAGTTACTTTAAAAACTCACAGGCAGGTCACGTGGGTGGCTCAGTAGGGTTGAGCATTGGACTCGATTTTGGCTCAGGTCATGATCCCAGGGTTGTAGGATTGAGCCCTGTGTCGAGCTTCGCATTGAGCGTGGAACCTACTTAAGATTCTCTCTCCCTCTGCCCCTCTCTCTCCCCTTCTCTCTCTCTCTCTCTCTCTCAAAATAAAAATAAAAACCCACAGGCAATATCAATGAAAGCTGAGTGTGTGCATAGCTTATGACCTAGCAATTCTACTACCTATGTGTTCTCATAAGCTTATGGGACATGCACAAGAATGTTCATAGCACTGCTGTTTATAATTTCCCAGACTAAAAACTACTCAAATACCTATTAACAATAGAACAGATATATTATGGTATGTGCACAAAATGGAATACTGTACAGCCCTGAGAATAAAAGAACCACATCTACAACACAATATACATACATGAGCACCACAAATATAACGTTAAGTGAAAAAGAAGCCAGAGGGAAAAAGAATACATACTGGGTGATTTCCCAAAGTTCAAGCATAATCAGAACTTACTTGTGGTGTTAATCCTCAAAATAGTGGCTGCCATTGCAGGGATAGTGACTAGAAGCAGGGATGAAGGAAATGTTCTGGGTGCTGGGTGTATTCTTATTTTTGATCTGGGTGCTGGTTACTTAGGTGTGTTCAAGTTGTGGTAATTCACTGAACTATACATACTTGTGACATATACTTTTCTGTATGTATGTATGTTATATACTTCAGTAAATTGTTTTTAAAAGAGAGAAAAGAAAAGCAAACAAAACCAGAAAATAGGATGACATCAAATTAGTGAATGGCGTATAATGAACTCATGATTTAAGTGTACTGGGTCTGTGATAGGAAAAATCCAGTTCTAGCTGCAGTCTTCATTTGGAATAAATATTCTCTGGCCACAAGGGGGTTCTCTTGCTACACTCCTTTATTTATGGCAGTACATATTTTCTAGATTCTGTTGGTGTTCTAATGCATTTTACCTGTTTATCTTTGAAGGGTTCAACATGGCACACCCTTTGCTGAAATCCATAAATGTGTAGAATACAATATAAAGCATGAAGTTTCTTCACAATTACTCTGAAAATAGTCATCCAACAAGTACTGGAACATGTTTCTTCAAAAACCTGTATCTGATTACTAGAAAAATGCATCCTAATTTGATATTTAAATCTACTCCTGGTCATTTCTAGATTTTGTTCTTCCTTTGCTTCTTATGACCAAAATCCTCTGTTTTTGACACAGTATAAACTATGAAGGCAACTGAAGTATTTTTATCACCTACATCTTGTCTCCGCTTTTGAACAGACAACTGGGTGATACCCACAGATGGTTTTTTTTCTGAGGGTCGTCATATTTAAACCATTTGTATAATCCACATTGTAGGGCTCTGCTAATTCCTACATTAATCCTTACTTGCTTTCTGTTAAGGTTAAACAATCATTTCAGCCTATTATGATATTTTCAATCTGATTCAATTATTAAGCTAGATTCCACAAATCTTAGGTTAGACACAAATATACTGAATGCCTCATATCTTATGAGTCTAGCATAAAGTAATACTCAATAATATTCATTTCATCAATTTGATGAACTAATATATTTAGGAACAGAACAATTTGAATCCAAATTGATTATAAAGTGAATTTACATTTCTCTGTCTTGTCCCTATATTTTTTTAAGCATTTATTCTTTTTTTTTCCTGAAATCTGTATATCCTACGTCTACAGCATGACCTAAGTCTTTGGATCTAGCAAACCTACTTCACAAAGAGAATTGGGTTTTTCTGGCAGGACCTCTTTTTTGACTAATTTATGAGGGTACCTGATGATAATTGCTTTCCTTTATAAGTTTGCTCATTTATTCATTCAATCATTCATTCGCCAAACATATATGAAGTGCCTGCAAGATGCTAGGAACTTTTTAGAAGCTGGGGATGGGGACCTTGAATATGACAAACAGTTCCTACTTTCAAGAAGCCTTATTTTCAGTGGGATAAAAATGGAAAATAGGAGTGCCTGGGTGGCTCAGTCAGTGAAGCATCCAACTTCAGCTCAGGTCATGATCTTATGGTCCGAGTCCGTGGGTTGGAGCCCCGCATTGGGCTCTGCACTGACAGCTCAGAGCCTGGAGTCTGCTTCAGATTCTGTGTCTCCCTCTCTCTCTGCCCCTCCCCCTCTTGTTCTCTCTCTCTCTCTCTCTCTCTCTCTCTCTCAAAAATAAACATTAAAGAAATGGAAAATAAATATGTGAACAAACAAATTAGCAAGCTAACATCACATCGCAGTAAGTTCTGCTAAGCTAATAAAAGCAAGCCTGGGGCAGTAAAGAGTTACAGGGAGAAAAGATACCTGTGGTCAGGGAAGACCTGTTTGAAAAAGGATCGTTTGAGTTGAGACCTGACTGAGCCATGTCTAGGAGTTTGTGTTTAATTCCAAGTGTAATAGGGAGCCACTGAAGATTTCCAATGAAAGAAAGCTCTGATGCTTTTGATAAATAAAAGCATTCCTGTGGGTGCTGGGAAGAAGATGGATTGCGAGGGAAGGTGGCAAAATTGGGTTATTTATCCAAATGGTAATGATGGACTGGCGTGGGGTAGTGATGGTCAGGATAAAAATAAATGAAAAGATAGGGAAAATACTTTGGAGGTAAAGCCAGGAGACCTTGCTGATGATGGATTGTATAAGGGACTAATAGAAGGAGAGAAACAAAGAACAACTTCTAAATTTTTGGCTTAAGCATATAGGTGTCATTTCCCGAGCCAACAGGAAACTGAGGAAGATCAGATCTGGAAGCCAGATGCAAAGGTTCCATTCTGAACGTACAAGGCCGGATGCTAAACACCTACATGGTGTTTCATGGCTGTTAGACATGAGAGAATTGAGGGGCTCCCTAAGGATGCCCATCACTTCATGATTTGTTCAGCCCCTTACTTTCCCCTCCTCTCTCCATCTGCAAGCTGATTTTGGAAATTCTAGTAGAATGCATATCCCAGGTTTTATTTAGATAATGTTCTAAGATTCACCCCTCAACCCCCACTGCCTAACATGTCTCCGAATAGCCATTACTTAAAACAGAGTATGCAGTTTAACCTGCCTTATATACTGTACCTTTATCTCATTCCCCTCCCCAGAGAGTAAAAAGTTGCAGGAATCAGGAAAGATTTCTTGTTGGAAATCAGGAACTGGATTTTTTTGTGTGTGTCCATGTTTGTATTACCTGAACTAATGCTAATATTTATATAAAACACATTAATTAAACAGAGATTCTGTAAACAAAATTTTGCCATTTAAAAAACACTTTTAAGCCAGCTCAAAGACCAAAACTTTGACAATTTTTTTATAAGGCAGATAAAAGCATTGTTTGCCTGACTTAAGTTTGTTTTCTCCAGTAACCTGATAGGTCAGGTCAATCCTAGCAGCTAAACCTGTTTGGCAAAATAGAGGGACATTTGCCTAAGTGGAATTGGACAACACTTAAGTATCAGTCTCACTGAATGACTTCACTTTTTGATTTAAAGAAAACTACTCATAAAAAAGCATGTTTTAATTTTAGTCAGAATATAAAATAATGAGAAAGCCAGGCAAGAGAGGGAAGGAGTGACAGAAACAGACAGACAGACAGACAAATGGACAGATAAGGACAGGGCGAAGAGGAAAGAAACAGATTACAGAGAAATATATTGGTTTGTTTATAAATATTTAGGTCTGCTGGTAATTAAAGATTTTATATCTTGAAGGTGCTGTAAAATAAAATCTTTGCATTTACAGTTTGTTCAGTAAAATATTAAAACAATGTTCAGTCAGAATAATAAAAGGATATATTAATAGTGACAGTACCATGGACAACAAATGTATTTTCTTAGAATGGAAATTACCTACAAAATAGCAAATATTAAAATAATTATAAATAAAACTCTCTTTTCTTTTTACAAGATGATCATAAATATATTTACTTCTTGAAATTAAAGAAAAGCATTCCATATTCCAACAGATCAGCAAACACTGCTCCCTGCAAGTATTTAAAAATTAAAAGATAGAGAATAATAGAAAATATAGGTATATAAAAAAAAGTTTCCCTTATCGTTCAAAGTCTGATTTTCAATTCAGTGGTAAATAGTGTGTTATAGCAAACACTGTGGTATGTTGAAAATAAGTCACTGCAGCCGGCAGGGCCTGTGTTGGAATCTTTGGTTCTATTTAGGTCCAATCAACAAATAACCCTGGCTTTTATGCCTACTGCAGCAAATCATCAAAACTCTAGCTTACTAAATCTCCTAAAAATTGTCCAAGAAAATTGAATAAATTTTGAGAGAATTATACTGATCAAGCTTTACATTTCGCTATTCTAGAAAGTCAAACTTTAAAGAACCTCTTCATGTGTATTATTCATAGAGTCCCTGTTATCTTGCAGAAGATTCCAGTGTATCTAAACTATACCAGTAGCGTCAAGAAATAAAGAATTAACAACTGATAAGGAATAGCAGGGTTGGAGAAGCAGACAGAGAAATTTTTTTAAACCATTTTCCATTATTATTAATTTACTTAATCTTTACTGACTATCTCGCATGTGCCTTGTTACTAAGCCAGGTACTGAGAAGAAAGTTGTGTACAGAATACATATGGTGCTTGTTCTCACAGAGATTTCCATGTAGTGCAGGACACAGACCTTGAAAAATCATCCACACAAACATACATAAATTACAGATGGTGGTCATAACAATTTAAATCTCCACCCTTTTTCGATCACCCAACAAAATTATTTTTTAAATGTTTGCATCAAGGTAGTTCCATAAGTGTAGGGTTGATCATAGCTGGATAGAAAATTTGCAAGCTTTGATAAAATGGGATGAGATCACACATACCATTGGACAAGGAGAGAGGAGAAACAACATTGTCATAATCATTGGTTTGTTGTGACTTCAGACTACATACTAGCCAGTGGCTTTGGAATATAACTTATAAATTTGTTTTCTGGTCTTCTCTCAAATATTTGGCACTTTAAAAATATGTGCAGTGAGAACATTGCACCTGAGTGTCTTTTGCTTTGAATCTCCTTAGGTTTCTCAAATACTAGTCATTAAGATTATTCCTGACTCATACAATCCTATATCTATGATTCATATAATCTGACTTTATTCAGGAAAGTACAATTTTGTGTGTAAATACTGTATAAACATTATGTTTATTTTTTCCAACTAATAGATAATTTATAATTTTTGAAACTTTAAGATCCTTTAGAATTCTATTTTATAGAATTATACTCTCCGGTTTCTTAATATCTTAATATCTTTGCTAATATAATATTAAATTTGATTATTTTTGACAAGACTTCATTTAAAATTTCAAAGTATCTAGAACTTAACTTTTGTGTACTCCACAGTTCTTACTATTATTTTTCAAAATATGAATAGTATTTTTTTTTGCCTTCTATATAAGTCATTAACCTTGGTGAGAATCATTCAATTCATTAACTTTCAGAATGGTTTCTGTGTCATTACTTACCTTAAATTTAGAGATATTGCTCTCGTGATTTCATAAATGTTTGGTTTCACTTTAAATCATTGGTTAGAATCTAGGAATACTGTTGATGGAATAGTGAATAAATTTTGTGTATGTGTGTGTGTGCTTTAGGTTTTTGGCAAAATACAGAGTTTTACTCAAGTTATTTCAGTTAATGAGTATCTAACTGATTGGATGCATGGAAACGACAGAAGTAGGAATCATAGGCACATGGTTAGTTGTCAAGACAATTCAAGAAAAGCCAAGCACCCTGACCCTACAGGAAGAAAAGATACTACAGTGCTGTTGGCCCTCACAGCACTAGAAGCTTTAAACCTCTGGTCCACTTGCCACCCTACCACAGTGGGAGTCCCTGAATCCCATGCTAGTCTGCCACCCACAAGATTCAGTTACTATGACCATTTCACCTCTAGCTACCAATCTCAGGTTTCAAGATATACTACAAAGACATAGTAATAAAAACAGTAGGGTACTGGCACAAAAATAAACACACATATCAGGGAAACAAGAAAGCCTGGAAATAAACCCATGCTTATATGGTCAGTTAAACTACAACTAAGGAGGCAAAAATGCGCAATGGAGAAAAGACAGTCTCTTCAATAAACAGTGTTGGGAAAACTGTCAGCTACATGCAAAAGGATGAAACTGGACCACTCTCTTACACTACACAAAAATAAACTGAAAATGGATTAAAGCCCTAAATGTGAGACCTGAAGACATAAACTCCTAAAAGAAAACATAGGCAATAATCTCTTGGACATTGGCCTTAGTAACATTTTTATAGATATGTCTCCTCAGTCAAGGGAAACAAAAGCAAAAATAAACTGCCTGTTGAATGGGAGAAAGTATTTGCAAATGACAGATCCAAAAGGGATTAATATCAAAAATATGTAAAGAAACTATACAATTCAACACCAACAAGCACCAGTAATCTGATTAGGGTAAAGGACCTGAATAGTCATTTCTCAAAGAAGATATACAAATGACCAACAGACATGCAAAACAATGTTCAACATCACTACATCAGTGAGATGCAAATGAAAACCTCAGTGAGACATAATCTCACACCAGTCAGAATGGCTAGTATCAAAAAGACAAGAAACAACAAGTGTTGGTAAGGATGTGGAGAAAAAGGAAATCTTTTCTCACTGTTGGTGAGAATGTAAATTGGAGCGACCACCATGGAAAACAATATGGAGGTCCCTCAAAAAATGAAAAATAGAAATACCATATGATCCAATAGTTTCACTATTGAGTATTTACCCAAAGAAAATGAAAGCACCAGTCCAAAACGATATGTACACTCTATTTTTATTGCTGCATTATTGACAATAGCCAAGATATGGAAGCAGCCTAAGTGTCCACCAGTAGATGAATGGATAAGAAGCTGTGATATATATACACAAGGGAGTATTATTCAGCTTTAAAATAAAAGAATAAGGTCTTGCCATTCATGACATGGACAGACCTAGAGGGTATGATGCTAAGTGAAATAAGTCAGACAGAGAAAGATAAATACCATATGATTTTATTTATATGTGAAATCTAAAATACAAAACAAATGATCAAATGAACAAACAGATACAGATTCATAAATACAGAAAATAAACTGGTGGTTGCCAGAGGGAAAAAGAGTAAGGAAATGGGAGAAATAGGTGAAAGGGATCAAGAAGTACAAACTTCTAGTTATAAAATAAGTAAATCAGTCACAGAGATGAAAAGTACAACATAGAGAATACAGTCAATAATATTATAATAACGGAAGGTATACTTATCATTGTAAGCATTGTGTAATGTACACTATTGTCCAGTCACTAAGTTATACACCTGAAACTAATATAACATTGTATGCAAACTATATTTCAATAATAAAAGTGTTTTTGAAAAAGAAACCAAGGACAAATTCTTTTATGCTTAAAACCACCAGGTGCTATTAAGTTAATAATACCCAATATAAGTTTCAAATTCTCATTGTGCTTTGTATTTTTATAAAAGTAATATTGGCCACTTAGTTGCCATGAGCTTAATGATTAATATGTGGTTTTAATGTATGGCTTTTAAAATTAGGAGATATTGAAAGCGTTTAACAAATATTTGTTTAGAGGGAAGGAAGAATCAGTACTTCCCATGAAGAAGATATAACATTTCAATTTACACAGACTTATTAGCTCAGGAAAATTAAGCACCTGTTTTGAAGAACACAGAGTGCAGAGATCAGGATCAAACAGATGTTGTTTCTATTGATGTACAAAGAGCCTGCTCATGTCCTAATGCTCTGTTTCACTGCCATGCTTTAATGCCTGATGACTTCTTGGAAATACTAAGTTAAAATTTGTCTTTCATTATTTATGGCCTTGGAAAGCTGAACTCAAATGAAGCATGAACTTCTCACTGAGGTCCTTTATTTTAACCCAAATTTCCAGCCAAGACTAATAAGGCATAATGTATTTGGAGGAAGCTGTACAACCAAATAAATTTATGCTGATGCTTTGGTAGCTTATCAGGATAAGTGTATATTCTGGTGTTTACAAAGACACTCCAAATTATCTGTTAACTGCTTCAAGAAACCTTAAAAGAGTTTTGCAAGTATTGGAGGGCTTATATGAATAACATTTTATGAAAGATGAGATTAGAGACAGATGATAGACAAATTATCATGTAGGTAGATAGAGTATACAAAATGACAATTGGAGAAAGTGACTGGAGACAAAACAGTTAAATAATAGATCAAACAATATTTGGACAAAAGTGAACAGTAATGGAGTCTAGATTCTGAAGTCTGATTGAGACTGTGCCCTTATAAAAGCCTGGTTAAATACTGTTCACATTTTTAGCTTATTGAGATATAACTAGTACACAAAAGTATTGCACACATTTAAAGTCTGCAAACTCTTGATGAGTTTGCACATATGCAAGGTTTCTGTTATGCAAATGAGTAAGTAGTAAAGGTCTGCTCTACAGCATAGTACCTATAGTTAACAACATGGTTTTGTACACTGTAAAATACTGTTCATGTTTTACAACGTGTGTTGATACAGGACAATTGGAATGAATAGAAATAATCAAATAACCAACTTTATCCAGTTTATTTAATATATAGCATGGAATTGTGTACAATATTTTCTTAGTTTTAAAAAATAATTTAGACATGTGTTACTATATCTAGCTTCTCATTATTGATTTTAGCAGTTTCCTCTTTATCCCAATTAAGTTTGCTTTTCAAGGACATTGGATTGTTGAGTTCCCCTCAGACAAGTAACAAAGATTTAGATTTTATCAATTTTCTTGTTTTAACTATTTTCTAAGTTATTGGTTCCTTGTCTGCTCTATATTCTGCATCATTTTTGGCATTGTGCTCTTCTCTGAACTTTGGGAATAACATTGCTTTTACCTTTCCTGTAGAATTTCCCTTTAGTCCACAATGCTTTCAATAACTCTTTTGTTGTTCATTTTCAAATTTCATTGGTTGGGTGTTTAATTCAATTATTTTTAAATTTCATCTGTTTGAACTATTAAATATTTAAGGTTTTGGATTTGCTTTGGAGTAGCTCTTTGGGTATATTTCATGTTTTGATATGAAATAGTCTCACTTTACTTTCTCTAAATAGTATAAAGTTGAGTTTGGATATTACTTTATATCTGGTAGTAATTTAGGTGGTTGTATATAATAATTCATTTTCTTAATGTATACAAATTTTAAATTACTTGAGTTTGTGGGGTGCCCAGATGGCTCAGTCGGTTAAGTGTTGACTCTTGATTTTGGCTCATGGTGGTGAGATCAAGCCCCAAGCCGGGTTCCGTGATGGGCATGGAGCCTGCTTGGGATTCTCTCTCCCTCTTCCTCTGCCCCTCCCCTGCTCGCATACACACGTGTGTGCTCTCTCTCACTCAAAAAAATAATAATAATAAAAATGTAAAAATAAATAAATAAAATGATTGATTTTGTCATTGAAATATCTGTCCTTTGGATATAATTTGCTTCATTAGTTGCCTGTTTCATAATATTCCACAATTGTTTTTATCAAGTTATCTGCATACTTCTAACACCTTTTCACATGAAATATTTCAAAGCTACATATTCTGCTAAAATGGTTCATACCTATTATATTGTAATTGTGAACCATACTTATTGGTATAAAATTATCTCATTTAATAACTTGTCTTGAATTATCCTTTCTTTGAAATTTAATGTTGCTTCCTTTGCTCTTCGTTTCTACTTGCCTTATAACTTTTCATCATGTCTACATTTTTTAACCACCTGTGTCGCTACTTTAGATGTGCTCTAACAAGCAACTTACTGTTGAAATATCCTTTTTAAATCAACATGAGAATGTTGCTATGCAATAGGGGACATTAACCTATTGGTGTCTATTCTAATGACTGATATAACTGTTCTTTTATTTCCTATTTCCTACATTAAAAAAATACACTCTTAATTTTTTGTGTTTTGTTGCATAGGCTAAATATTCTTAGTTTTTATCTACTCCACTGATTTCACAGATATATACACAACTTTAATATATGCTTCTAGTCACATTAAGATTATAATGTAAAAATACTGGGGCACCTGGCTGATTCAATAAGTTAAGCTCTGACTCTCAATTTCGGCTCAGGTCATGATCCCAGGGTCATGGGATGGAGCCTTGCATCAGGTTCCACACTGAGCTGGCTTAAGATTCTCTCTCCCCTTCTGCTCCTCTTGCCCCTGCTCATGCTCTCTCTCTCTCTCTCTCTCTCTCTCTCTCAAATAAAAAATAAAATTAAAATACTATAATTTTCTGTTTACCAAAATCAATAATGAATTTGCCTTACTTCACTGTGTAAAATGGGAATTTACTTAGCTTTTCTTCTCCCCATCCTACATCTGTAAATATAATCCGGGGTGTTCAATATAGGTTAGTCACATCAAATTATTATTTCCATTATTACATGTTTTTTCTTTTAAAAATTACTTTTGACATTTACAATGTTTTAAAGCAATATTTAACATAATTGCTGATTATTTATTCTGTACTGAAATGTTTTCCTTACTCATCCCATTGCTATAACACCACAAACTCCTCATTCTTGGATTATAAGCTTTGTTTCTCTGTTGACTTGTGCATGCCTTGACATATTTCTCAAGAAGCATACTTTTGGCATATATTCTCTGCACTGCTGTGCATCTGATTTTATTTTTTCATTAGTATCATATATGAACTACAATTTGAATGGGTATAATTTTCTTTGATCAAAAATTTCCTCTTTAGGAGCACTGGGGAGACTCAGCCAGTTAAGCATCCGACTCTTGATTTCAGCTCAGATCATGACCTCATGTTCCATGACATGAAGCCCTACATCAGGCTCTGCACTGACAGCATGGAGCCTACTTGGGATTCTCTCTCTCCCTCTCTCTCTGTTCCCCTCCACTTGTTCTCTATATGTATCTCTCAAAATAAATCAGTAAACATTTTTAAAAGTCTTCTCTTCAAAATTCTGTAAATATGGGCCCAGACTGATGTCTGATAGACATTTGGGTTGTTTCCACTTTTTGTAAAACATCTATCTGTACGCAAGTTTTTGTCTGAATACCTGTTCCAATTCTTCTCCATATATTCCTAGAAGTAGAATTACTGAGTCATATGATAATTCTATGCGTAACTTTTTGAGGAAACTTCAATCTATTTTCCATAGCAGCCTCCCCATTTGACATTTCCATCAGCAATGTACAAGGCCTCCACTTTCTTCACATCCTCACCAACATTTGTTATTTCCTGTTTATTATTATTATTGACATCTTAGTGGGTATGAAATAATATCTCATTGTGGTTCTACAGGGTTTCAAGTACCGTAATTTTATAATACATTTAATATGTGCTTCCTGTTTTTCTTTGGAAAATATTTTTATTTAGTTTTCCAAATGGACTTTAAAATAATTCTTTCAGTTTCAAAAAAAAAAAAACTAATGCAATTTTTATTAGTGTTGTGCTAATTTTAACAGTTAATTTAAGAACAATTTACATCTTTATAATTTTTGAATATTTTTTATGTCTCTCAATAAGACTCTGTATTTTGCATTTAGATCCTGCACAACATTTTCATTACATTTTTTTCCCAGATACTTGATACTAACTGGTTTGGCTATCACATAGGAAAGCCAGTTACTGACATTATAGTTTTATTTTGCAACTGGTAATCAATGGCTGAATCCAGACTAAAGGCAAGATATTTTATTCTGAATTTTTTCTTCATTTCAAAAACTTGAACTAGCAATATTTCTAACTTCTTTCAAAAAATGGAGAGATCTGGGCTGTTCCCCCTAGTTACCAGTTGGCTGCACTCTAGTTGCTCTGTCCCCTTTGCATAGGGAATACCCTTTCCAAGTTACTTCCCTCCACTGCTTTTATTCCAAAACTGAGGCTGAGTAAAAAGAGACAAATATGACTGCTCTTGTTGAAAGGCGGGTGAATTTACCCACTGCTTCCCCTACTCCACATTACTTGGAGGTGGCACCTAGGGATACATCTATCCCACCCCCATCCCCCAACTCTAAGGCAGAATCTTAGGCTCCCATGGCTTTGGAAAAAGCCTTCCGGCAGGAAAAAACAAAACAAAACAAAACAAAAACTAACAGATACAGATGGCACTTGAAGTGGGAAGCAAAGAAGTATCTACCAGATCACAGTGAAAATCAAAGGCAGGTGAAAAGGATGCGGCTGGAGACACCAACAGCATCTCCAAAGGCATTTCTCTTTCAAAAGTGGGAAAATAAAGATAAAAAACAAATGGAATGCATGTTTGAATAAATAAAGTATCTCTGTGTCAAAAAAGATACAAGACTCCATTATGAAATAAACCATAGTGACAGCTACAACTGTGGTATAAAAAATATGCAAGTTATAAAAGTTAATGTACCAGGAAAAAAGGACTGAAATTTCTACTATTCTTTAAACGCAAATAAAATAAGTGATATTGCTATAAAATAGAGTGATAAGTGAAATGAAACATTGCCCCAGCATCAGAATCTTTTTACAGACAGTAAATTTATTTTTGGAAGTGCCAGGAAGTGCAGCAGAAGTTGGGTGCCCTGAATGAAGACAAGCATTCATCTAGTTAGTTATCTTGGAAGCACTGGTGTTCGGATTATTGAAAGGAAAGAGGATAAATCACAAAACCTTTCATTTCACATTAATAAACAGTAAATAATCTGTGTCTTCTGATGCAGTTAATGGGTGTTCAGTTATAAATCACAGCACTTGATGACCTATAGCTATTTGAGATGTCAATGTGTATTTTGATGTGAACTAAAGGCATTTAGGGCATACTGCTCAAGGCCATTACAATATACAAAGCGGGTTTTAAAGAAAACTTTAAATATCTCAATGTAGTCTACTCAAAAGTAGTACACATGAGGGGTGCCAGGGTGGCTCAGTTGGTTAAGCATCCAACTCTTGGTCATGATCTCATGGTTCCTGAGATCGAATCCCACATGGGGCTCTGTGCTTAGAGCACGGAACCTGTTTGGGAGTCTCTCTCTCCCTCTCTCTCTGCTCCTCCCCCACACTCACTCATCCTCTCTCTCTCCCCTTCTCTCCAAGTAAATAAATAGACACTTTTTTAAGTAGTATACATGATTACAAATGGTGTTCCTGTAATGGTTGGGGTTAACATCAGTCTCGTTAGAATATAAAATAGATAAAAATTATACACCACTATGTGCTAGGCACTTTACCAAGCAATGTGTGTATGCATATGTGTGTGTACACATACATTTATATCTATTCATTTATATTTATTCAATGTATACAACCTTATGGGGTAGTCTGATTTTACAGATAAGGGAAATGAGGTCCTTGCTCCCAATTACCTAAATTGCAGAGCCTGGGTCCCCTCTAGTCATTTTTTCTGCAGAACTCATGACCTTAATGACGAATATATTTGTCTTCATTCATTCTACAAGTGTTTATTTAACACCTACCATACACTTAACCTTTGGCTTATTATATGATCCCAGTTGCTTAGAAATTCTGTTTACCATTCTTTCAATCATGGTGAGACTATTTTGATATGATGTAATGACTGTCTCAGAGACTATCTTTTATTTACCTTGTCTCTTTTCTGGAATCCACCCTTAACCCTCCATTCCTTCTTTTTGTCATCCTATCTACTCTATCCACCATTGTCACTCTTGATTGCATGCTAGTCTAGACCCATTCTTTTTCATCCTGAGTTAAATAATCCTAATGCTATCATGGAAAGAGTATGAGTTCAGGTCCCAAGTTTCCCATTTATAATCTGTGTAGTTTGGCATGCTCAGTGTCTTCATATTCATAATATAGCTTTTGCCCCTTGAGAGGATTAACCCTTTTCCATCTTTCTCTGCCCTAATCTATGCTCCAATAGGCTGACAGCAATGGATTGCATCCACAGACTCTGCTGCTAGTGTAACCTGTCAGTAGAAGATCAGAGATCAAGAAAAGACAGAAGCTGTGTCATTTCTTCCCTCTCCCCCCTCCTTCTTAGTATGAGGAGGCTCACACAGTGGCTGAACGTCTCAGGACTTCCACTTCTGCCAGTTGCATCTTCCTTCAGGGCTCTATCTCTCCTTGGCCTCTGGTGACATTCCCATTTTCCCTTTTAGCCTCCTCAAGTGATAACTATTTTGCCACTGTTGCTGGGCTGCTAGCCTCCTGGGCAACCCCTCATCAGGGTTCTCTTAACCCTGTCCCCACCCTTGTTAAAGTCTCTTCAGTAGACTTATCTACGTGGAATTCTATTTTCCATCAAGGCTCTCATTGATACAGGAGGATTAAAAATAACAAAACCAGGGGCACCTGGGTGGCTCAGTCAGCTGAACGCCAACTTTGGCTCAGCTCATGATCTCGCGGTTTGTGATTTCAAGCCACACGCATCGGGCTCTCCGCTAACAGCTCAGAGCCTGGAGCCTGCTTCAGATTCTGTGTCTCCCTCTCTGCTCCTCCCCAACTCACACTCTGTGTCTCTCTCTCAAAAGTAAATAAACATTTAAAAAAATTTTTTTAATAACAAAATCATATAGCACGCAGCTACCACTAATAGCTATTATAATGGAAAGCTATTATATCACCTTTCCAAAGTTTTCCACAGAACCAAATATTTAGCCAGAAGTAGGCTTTGAAACTCACTCTCTTCCCACAGATTTGAAATACACTTGATATATCAGAAGTATTTAGATACAACCCTAATATTTCATGCTAGTCAGCAGATCTTAATATACACTTTTAAAATGACATCTAGGCCGCTTTAACGGGACTATTTATACACATCACTTTAGCATTGAGATAAATATTATGTATAAAAGCTTTTAGGATAAGAATAAAGATTGGATGTCTTTGATTCCACTGGAGTATGAAAATTTGAATGGCGTTTATTAGAATATTAGTTATGAAGCAAGCAAAGGTTAAATAAACACATCCCCCAGGTATTTACGGTGGTTTTCTCGTGGCCAAGTGCCTTAAATAACACTGATTTACAGGTCTTAAAATTATCATTTGGTGGAACAAGCTGCTGAATGATTGCTGGTGCTGACAGCTCGGAGCCTGGAGCCTCCTTTGGATTCTGTGTCTCCCTCTCTCTCTGCCCCTCCCCCGCTTGCTCTCTCTCTCTCTCTCTCTCTCAAAAATAAAACAAAACGTTAAAAAAATTTTTAAATAGTGACCTCACATATTCATCCAGTCCCTTCTCATGTACAAAACGGAAAATCACTTCGTATGTATTCTAATTTACCATATCCCACTGTACTTATTCTCTCACGCCACCGCTCATCACGATCCTCACTGCTCCCCAGCACACATCAACATACACAGCGACTGTTTAGGACGGGCAACCCAACAGAGAATAGTTGGATAGTAAGAATCAGAAAGGCTGTCGAGTGCCCCAAGATAGTCTTTTTTTAACTGCTTCCACTAATTCTATATTTACACCAAGCACAATATTTTTGAATGAATTCAGGAATATGGGAATATTTACAAAGTGCCTATTGTGTTTTGGGCATAGGCAAGGCCACATATGTAGTTTTATTTTAGTCCCACAAAAATTCAGTGTGGCAAGAATCAGTCTATCTACTTCGCGGATAAAGAGATTGGCTCACAGAAGACAATACAGGAAATGTTTGCTGCCCGTTAATGTTTGACTTCTGCATCATGAATGCATTGAGCTCTAGGCACAGATGCTTAGGATTTTATAGAAGAACGCTTGTTATATAAAACTGTACTTGCCTAGAATTGAGGCCATGTGGTTAAGTTAGGTTCTCTTACTGCTACCATTTCTCTACAGAAGTGTTACCTTTGATCTAGTAATCACTTTTTTTTTAACATTTATTTATTATTGAGGGACAGAGAGACACAGAGCGTGAGCAGAGGAGGGGGAGAGAGAGAGGAAGAGACAGAATCTGAAGCAGGCTCCAGGCTCTGAGCTGTCAGCACAGAGCCCGACGCGGGGCTCAAACTCACAAACTGTGAGATCATGACCTGAGCTGAAGTCAGTTGCCTAACCAACTGAGCCACCCAGATGCCCTGATCCAGTAATCACTTCTTGACGGCATAGGTTCAAGGTCATGGCTTATTAACCACAGGCTGCCTGTGTTCCTGACACTTTTCTGCTGAATTCACTGTGTGTTTATATTCTTATAACTAAATATATTAGTATACGTGGGTACATATAAACAAAATGAAAATTGGAGACAAATGGTGAGAGTACATGATGTCTTAGGTTCAATTCTGGGCAAAATATTGAAATATCAGTTGGATGATGGTAGTCTGACACTTTTTACTGTTTAAATAACAAGTTTGTAAACTAGATTTATAATAACTTTGAATTCGAGCAAATATAGTTTTTCGGTAGCTGTCAGGCCTTGTTTTATGAAATGCAGCTTGTATCCATTCATTCAGCAAATACTCATGAACTCCTTCTAAGGTCCAGATGTGATTCTGTATGCCAGGGATACAACAGAACAGACAAGGTTCCTGTTCTAATGGGGCCTAACTTTTAGAGTGGTGAGCTGATGTAGGAGAGGCAAAAAAAAAAAAAACAAAAAAAACTAATAAACGAGACAACAGAGTAACAAGTTCCATGGGAATAATAAACTAGATATCTGATTGCATGGAGGCTCAAGAGTGGATGGGGAACAGTATTTCAGTCAGACTGATCAAGGAAGGCCTGTCTGAGAAGGGAACATTTAATCAGAAACCTGATTAAGAAAACTGAACCAGGGGCGCCTGGGTGGCGCAGTCGGTTAAGCGTCCGACTTCAGCCAGGTCACGATCTCGCGGTCCGTGAGTTCGAGCCCCGCGTCAGGCTCTGGGCTGATGGCTCGGAGCCTGGAGCCTGTTTCCGATTCTGTGTCTCCCTCTCTCTCTGCCCCTCCCCCGTTCATGCTCTGTCTCTCTCTGTCCCAAAAATAAATAAAAAACGTTGGAAAAAAAAAAATTTAAAAAAAAAGAAAAGAAAACTGAACCAACCATCACTTACAGATCTGGGAAAGAGTCCTCCCAGGAGAGAGCGAAGCCACCGGAGTTAACAAGTCTGGCTTGTTTAAAGGACAGAAAGAAGGCCAGTGCAGCTCAACATGGTGAGCTGAGGTCAGAGGATAGATGGGGGGGGGGGGGGGGGGGCTTTGTTAAGAGTGTAATTATCCTTTTAAAAAGAATATTTTCACATATTTTTGGCTCTGTGGCCATGTTCTAGAAGGTCTGAGTTATGAGAAATCTGACTATTAAGCAATAGAAAGTTACCAATCTAGTTACTTGTGATACGTTATTCATGATATGCACACTATGTAGATACACACCATCTATTTCTATTTCTCTTAGTGAGAGAACAACTCCTGGGAAGATCTCACTTTTTTGCCCATACATAAAAGGTTGATTCATCCATGCCCTCCATTGATTGCTTCAACTTTCTAAAGAGTAAATCTTGATTACCTTTAAGGAAGGCACAAACCTTTGACACACCTCGTCCTCAGAAGAAACTATCTTTTGTGACTCAGAAATGATTTATATTCTCAAAGGCAACAAAAGGGTTACCAGGAGTGTCACAGGTTGGAACCCAAATGGAGCACACTAAGTGTAACCCTATGACACCCATTACATGCAAATATCATGTGCTTGGTATTCTTGAAAAAAAAAAAAAAAAAAAAAAAGGAGCCAGTATGCTCAAACTTCTTCCAGTGGCATTATAATGGATTGTTCCCTGAGGAAAACGTTCACAATTTGCTCTATGAAGGCTAGAATCTTTGTTTTTTGAGCAATAAATCCCAAGCACCTAAAATAGTGTCTAATGACAGACGGGTGCATAATAAATATTTGATGAATAAATGAAAGTTGGCAGGGTACTCTGCTACAAAGAGTTATTTATATTCAAATTAGATTAGTTATTTGTATACAAATTAGTGAGAAATTCTCATTCAAGATTTTAACATGAACTGAAAAAATGTTTATGATTGACATATCCCTGAGTCTCTGCACTGCATTTGAATTGCTAAGTTTTGCTAATCAGTCTTGATATGACAATTCCAAAATGCCTATTTGTTTTGAATGTGCACTAAGGATAGAGAGCCATGCTGAGCTAGCAGCACTAAAGCAATTTGCAGGAAAAGAAAAGTCAGTTTCTCCATATGAATCTAGAGGAAAGTTTCTGTAAGTGTTGAAACTCCAACTTTATACTATAGTTCTTCATGCATAATGAATCATTGAAAAGCAATTTGAAGCTAGAATGGTTTGCACAAAACAATCTATCATGAGATTCAAGTTATTATCATTTGCTCTTCTTGCAAAGGATGCCTCGATGTTTTAACAGCCACAAGAATACAGTTGTTGATTTGTCAACAGCTCCATGATTTCCCCAACTGCTGACCAGGGCCTTCTAGCAATAAGAACCAGTACAGCATGGGGGCTACACGCACAACTTCTGCAGCCACATTGCCTCCTTGCCAATGGTATAAACTTGTATGAAGTTCCTCCATGCCTCATTTGACTCATCTCTAAAATGTAAATAATAGTACACACTGCCGTTACCTCTTGGGAGTCTGCGCGCAAGGTCATTCCTCTTTTACCCGAACCCAATTTACAGAAAACTTTCTGTTTCTAAATTTTGAATTAAAACAATTCATAAAATCATCTAAGTGTTCTATATACTTGAAGTAATTTCTTCTTTGCTGATGAATTGAAACTGCTTCATTTGCTGGCAATTTTTTCATTAAAAAGTTCAGTTAATCTGAATGTTAATTCTGGCAAATAACTGCTACAAGAACTTCCCCCCGAATCTCAATGGGTAAACCAAGAGAAGTTTATTCTTTGCTCATAAAACAGCCCAATAAATGGTAGCAGGGGGTTGGAGGGAGACTCTCCCTCTACTGCACAGTCATTCAGGCATCCAAGCTGACAAAGCCTCCACAATCTTCAACACATGGCTCCTCAGTTCAACCTTGGTAATGACATCCTCCCAGCACTTGAAGAAGAAAGACATATAGGACCATGGGAGAGGTTTTAGAAGCCAGCCCTGGAAGGGTATACAAAGCTTCCAGCTACATTTCATTTATTCCATCAGCTAGAACTTTGTCTCCACTCCTAACTGCAAGTAGTTGAAAAATCTAGCCTTTCTTTAATGGCCAGGACAAAATGAAATAAATTTAATGAACACATAGCATTGTTTCTATCATAGTGTCTTTCCAGGGCCTCTACTATCCTGCTATGATCCTATGATCTATACCTTGAGAGACTGTGAAGAAACCTGGCAGGGGGAAATTGCTACCATCATTTTCTAAGTGGCATCTCAAAATATAAAAAGCTCATGTTACTCTTGCAACAGGAATAATAAATAGTGTTTAATATAGGGTATTTTTGCCTGGTAAGTTTTTTCCAACATGAAATATGCTGAAGACCTTTACATGAAAATAAAAATGCACCCTATGTGTATAGACCCCCCCCCTTGATTTCTTTGTTTCTCCTCTTGTTTTATCTTCAGTACATAGAAAAACACTGAAAATAGAATTTTAAATTGCATGTTTTGTTTTTTTTCTGGAACATCAATGAAAAGAAATTAAGTGATTTAAATTGGATCTTGTATTTTTTGTCGAGTCAGCTTCCATGTTCAAAACCTATTAAGAACTTCAAAACTATGAGAGCAGAGCATAAGCCAAGCACAGAATGCTTCAGAGGAAAGGGTCCTGTCTGACTGCACAGATCACACACCCAAAAGGCCAGCCCTGTGTACACATCTATTCTCTCACCTATACTACACTGTCTTCATTACTGTAGCTTTACAGTAATTATATCAGCAAGTCTTTTTTTTTTTTTTTTTTTTTTAGTTTATTTACTTTGAGAGAGAGATAGAGCAGGTGAGCAGGAGAGAGGCAGAGAGGGAGGAACAGAAAGAGAATCCCAACCAGGCTCCACACTGCCAGCACAGAGCCCAACATGGGGCTCGAACCCACAAACTGTGAAATCATGAACTGCACTGAAGTCAAGAGCTGGATGCTTAACGAGCTGAGACGCTCAGATGCCCCATACATCAGCAAGTCTTGAATCACAAAATTGAGTCCTTCAACTTTGATCTTGTTCTTCAGAATTATTTTGGATAGTCTAATACCTTTGCCTTTCTATGCAATTTTAAAATCAATTTGCCAATTTCCATAATATGGTTGCCTGGGATTTTGATTAGGATTATATTGAAACTATAGATCAAATTGGAAAGAGTTGAAATGTTAATAATATTGAGTCTCTAGTCCATAGACAATGATATCTCTTTATTAATTTAAATATTTTTTATTTATTTCATTAATTTTCATAGTTTTCAGCATCCAGATCCAGTTCGTATTTTGTTAGCTTTCTACCTAAAGGTTGTTGGTGATATTGTAAATGGTATATTCTTTTTCTATTTCAAATTCTACTTGTTCGTGGCTAGTAAATAGAAATATTATTGGTTTTTGTGTATAGACTTTATATCCTATGACCCTGATAAATTCACTCACTGCTTCTAAGAATTTTTTGGTAAATTCTTTGGGATTTTCTATGTAGACATTCATGTCATCTGAAAATAGGCATAACGTTATTTCTTCCTTTCCAATTTATATCTCCAGCTATACAGGCCTTTAACTCTGTAGGATTTTTCCACATTATTGAAATAGAGTTGTGTCCAATGTACTATCATTCAGAATTTTAATCCATATGATCTTGCTCTTAAGGAAATTAGTGATGATTTTAAAGCAGGTTAGGGGCACCTGGGTGGCTCAGTTGGTTAAGCCTCCGACTTCAGCTCAGGTCATGATCTCGGGGTCTATGAGGTCAAGCCTCATGTCAGGCTCTGTGCTGACAGCTCAGAGCCTGAAGTCTGCTTTAGATTGTGTCTCCCTCTCTCTCTCTGCCCCTCCCCTGCTCGCTCTCTGTCTCTGTCTCTCAAAAATAAATAAATGTTAAATAAAATAAAGCAGATTAAGCTTATAAACAGATATCTGTATCTTCGCAATCCAGTTCTTATCTCTTTTTCTATATGGCACCATTCCTCTTTTTTTGTTTATATTTATACATTAAACAGTAATTTTCAATATGTATATCTTTCTTTGTATCCAAATTGTCATTTAATTAAGTTTTTTTTTTTATTTTTTGTAAGGTTTATTCATTTTTCAGAGACAGAGAGAGACCAGTGTGGGCACGGGAGAGCCAAGCCAGCCACGTGCCCCACGTTTTTAAAATAATAAGGTTAACTTCCAATTAGACATTTACTTTGTTCCCATCAATCTTTATTTTTTTTAATTTTTTTAATGTTTACTTATTTTTGAGAGAGACAGAGCATGAGCAAGGGAGGGGCAGAGAGAGAGGGAGACACAGAATCCGAAGCAGCCTCCAGGCCCTGAGCTGTCAGCACAGATCCCGACACAGGGCTCAAGCTCACAAACTGTGAGATCATGACCTGAGCCAAAGTCGGAGGCTCAACCGACTGAGCCACCCAGGCACCCCTGATCCTGTATTAATTTATTATCATGACCACTATAGATGCTATTTGATGATATTGAAAACCCAAATTGGGTTTGTCTGCGTCTTTGTTCATAGTTTCTCTAGAAACAAATGGTTTCAGTTAGGTAGGAAGAATGCAGAATCATGTGGGGATCAATGCCTGCTAAAATCTCAGGTTTGTAGATTGTTGCCAAGTAGAAAAGATAAGTGAGTCAATGCACTAGCTGAGTAAACTAATATAAAACAAAGGAAAATCAAATTGTTAAACAGTATTCAGTGCATGGTATTGCGTCAACACATGAAGGAAGTTTTAAAGTATAAAGAACTCATCCTTCTGGTTGTCATAGAATTATAAATATAGTGGAGATCAGAAATGCACTGGCAAACCCTTCAGACCCACTCTCAGCCAATGAGGGGTTGAGAGAATGAGTGCAAGTCTCATTCATCTTCAAATAAATTTCCTGGCTCAGTTATCAGTTACTCAACAGTTTCTGGTCAAGCCATCTCCAATGGTGTCTGTGGCTACCGTGCTGTCCAATAGCTTGCATCATTTGTCAGAGATGCTCTGAACTGATGTTGCTGTTCTTTTGCTGCCAAAATTATAAACAAAGGCTATAATAAAGGGAAACCAACAGGCCCAAACGGGATATGCTCCTTGAGGAGTATTCGAATTGAATGCTTTTTTTTTAGCCTAATAATTAACTATGAGACTCATTTCTAATATTTAAAAAACCATTTTGCAATTTTTCATGAAAATAGGGTTACCCCCTCTGATCACCTCTTCTCCATTTAATCTTAATCCCTACCTCTCATTTAGGAAAAAAACAAAACAAAACAAAAAATCTCTCTCTCCTGAAAACAGTTACCATTTTTTCCATACAGACTCAAGTCTTGTCCATGATGTCCATCTTTCAGAAATCTCTGCTTTTTCTAGCCTTATTGTTTTCTGCTCCAACAGTCTCAAGAGTTAGATAATATGCATATCTTTTGTACGATATTAATAAAAGTGGAAATTTGGTTGTCATTTATGATGAATTTGTCACCATATATTTGGTTGCTGATTAAAATTATCCAAACAGAATAAAAGAATGATCAAGGTGGGGATGCAACTTTATATATTTCTCTTTCTTTACTGTGCTCAATACATATTTCTTGAATGAGTGAAATCTATGCTTAAAAAACTGTTTAACTCCCACGAAAGTATTGAAAATTAACTTGTCTCTCCTCCCAAAAATTTAAATAACAAGCAAGTAGGCTTTGGAGGAAATGAACTTGAGCCCCTGCATAAAGCTTAGATATTCAGAAGGAAGAAAAAAAATCTGTGTGAGGGGAAAAAAATCCAAATGGCAAAAGGAGTCGACAAGAAAACATGTATGGCTCCCCTGTAGCTCCAAGTGGGAAAAATAAATATGAATAACAATAGCACACTCCAAAGGCCATCTCAAGAATATTCCAGGAACAGCAAGTGTAGAAGTGCTTAGTGTATTCGAGGAACAAGGAGGCCCACTGGGTAGAGTGAAAAATGCAGGTAAGAAGATAATTTCAGCCCTTGCAGGCCCTCATCGTCTATGGTTATGACTTTTTCTAAGGTGACTGATGAGAAGCCACCTTGAGAAGAGAAATACAGGCTGCTACATGGAGAACAGATTGGAAGGTGATAAAGGTAGAGACATGGAGATCATTTGGGTGGTCTAGTATAATAATTCAGAAAGACTCATGGTAACACAGTGAGTTAGACTAGGTTGGCAGGTAGAGTATGACTTGGTGAGAAATGGTCAGAATATGATTTAATATATTTTTAATAAGCATTTCCTTGTGAAGTAATTTTAGATTAAAAATTTTTTTGAAAATAGTACAGAAAATCCCCGTATGTCCAGTTTTCCCTAATGTTAACATCTCATATGACCTTGGTACAGTTATCAACACTAAGAAAGCAATATTGGTACGTTATGACTAAACTGCAGACTTTATGTGGATTTTACTAGTTTTTCCACTGTCATTTTTCTGTTCCAGGATCCAGTCCAGGATACCATGTTGCATTTCATTTCTTCTGGCCTGTGACAATTTCTTAGTCTTGCCTGTTTTTCACAACTTTGTTGGTTTAGAGGAGCACTGGTCAGGTATTTTGTAGAAGGTTCTGCAACTTGAGTTTGTCTGATGTTTTGCTCATGATTGGACTGGGCTATGGGATATCAGGGAGAAGCTGAAGTGACCTTCACATAACATCACAGCAGTGACTACAAGCTCTCAACACTATTTTTGCAACTCTTCTCTCTGAAATTATGTCAAAACAAAAAGCTAAAAGAAAAAAAAATGCATTGAAACGTGTTTTTTTAAATCTTAGTTTACTCAGTGAACTTAAATGTGTGTTCATGCTTTCTTTGGAGTTTCTGGACACTTATTCTGTGGTCACTAAAATATTCTGATGTATCCATAGTAGTTCACGATGCCACAGCTCTTTGATTACATAGTGTTGCATAGGTCTAAATTAGCTATTTTCTTACAGATGAGTCCCAGAGCCCAGATCAACATTACGCACTTGACAAGTTTGTTGAGTGTTATTCTCAGTTTTAGTCAAAGGTGGTGTAGATCATTGACCAAGGTGGGTCATGATAGAGATCTTTGCTGTGATCTGCTACAAAGCAAATTGCCCTGGGCTAAAAGAGTCATAATCACACATATCCACAATACAGTTAATGGTTCAGTTATGTATTAGAAAGCCAGTCATTTCCCAGATCCACTAGAACAAATGAAGCACAAAACAAGGGGGTGTCTAAGTGTCAGGAAAATAATAGTGAGAAGGCAAAGGCCCTGAAAGGCCAGAACCTAAGTCAAGGCTCACTTGACTGAGAAACAAACTGGCCAAAAGGAAAGAGCACTACCCTGTGGGCAGAGACACCCGAGGCGGGCGCTGCCTCTCACCACCTGGGTGACCTTGGGTGTTTCACTTTGCTCTATGCAGCTCTGTTTCCTTAGCTGAAAAATGATGAGCATCAATTAGATCAGTATTCCACAATATTTAGGGACTGTAAGTCTTTCTTCTAAGCTGAAAACATTTCTCTTGAGTCCATATGATATAGCTGTACTTTTATATACTCAATGACCAGGAATATAAATAGCAAAAAATTAATAATAAATAATAATTTTAAATGAATTATTTTATTAGCCACATGTCTAAAATTGGGGAAAGAACTCTTTTTATATAGAGAGGCATATTATATATTCAGCTGACAGATATAGCATGGATGAGTGGTGTGGATATAGATTTCTTCACACCTCTGCACAGCCTTCTCAGACATCAGAAAGCAGCACCCATTTCACAAACTATAAGACAATCACTCCATACTTGTTCTATGCCTTTTTTCACCTGCCGTTACATGGATGACTTCTCTCTAAAGCAAAATGAGGTCATCACAAGATAATATTAGAATTGAATCTTTTTTTTTTTCAGTAAATAGTTTGGAAGTACACATTGCTACTATGATGATATGCTATACTCATAGAATAAATTAATCAGAAGCCTTCAAACGAAAGGTCACAATTTCTTCACCCAACAAACAAATGGATATGCATATTTAAAATTAAGAGGAAATGAGGCACCTGGGTTTCTTAGGCAGTTAAACGTCCGCCTCTTCATTGCGGCTCAGGTCATGATCTCACAGTCATGAGATTGAGCCCCGTTTCAGGCTCTCCACTAAGTGTGGAGCCTGCTTGGGATTCCCTCTTTCTCTCTCTCTGCCACTCCCCTGCTGGTGCTCTCTCTCTTTCTCTCAAAGTAAATAAATAAACATTTTTTTTACATATATAAAATGAAAAGGAAAAAATATTTATTACCTGAACCAATGAATATATTTTGCTAAATTTAAAATGCTGGCTTTGACCTTTGTGTTTCCATCTCAATAAGAAAGCTATTGAAAAGTAAAAATATAAAACTACTATGTGGGGAGAAATATAGGTGAAGTTAAAAAAAAAAAAAAAACAGGGGCACCTGGGTAGCTTAGTCAGTTGAGCGTCCAACTTCGGCTCAAGTCATGATCTCATGGCTTGTGAGTTCGAGCTCCGCGTTGGGCTCTGTACGGACAGCTCAGAGCCTGAAGCCTGCTTCAGATTCTGTGTCTCCCTCTCTCTCTGCCCCTCCCCTGCTCAGGCTCTGTCTCTCTCTCAAAAATAAATAAACATTTAAAAAATTTTTGTTTAAATAAGGGTCATCTTCTGCACTATTACTATCCATATCACATAGGAAAGCAATCTAACATTTGGCATATCTGATGACTGTCTGGGACTGATATGACTCATGGAAATGAGTGAGTGCAGACAGCATGCTGGCAAGTAATCAGAAGACCCAGCATCTCTTAATCACCCGCTGTAATGGCTCACTGGGGACCTTGGGCAAACATTTAACTTGTCTGGGTCCCCATGTAGTGACAGTAGAGCAGAGTCTTTGTCCTACTTGGTTCAGAATTATTGTGAATATTGCTTCTGTTTTCGTTCCTCAGTCAGCTTTCATTCAGCAAACACATACTGGGCTCCAGCACGTAGGTGCTATGGAGAATGCAAAGACAAATAAAGCAAAACGCTTTTCCTCCAAGAGGAAAGATTCCAAAAGGTATATAAATAACCAGCACAAAAATACACTAGATAAACAATGAAATGATAACATAAAGTACCAAAGGCATTCTGAGGGTGAAGAAATCACACCCTTAAGTGGGCATTGTAGGAGGCTTCCAGGCAATGATTGTGCCATGCTGAGAATGGATAGGATTTAAATAGATGGAAAAGGGAAGAGGGAGTTTTAGGTAAAAGGAAGTGCTTGGGAAAAATCACAGTGATCATACATTTTTTTTAAATGGCAAGTGTAAGAAATAGTGACTGAACAAACTTACCCAGATGGGTAGGGGAGCCAGGTGAGTAATGCAAACAACCTCAACCAGCTAGAAACCATATTATACAGATTCACCAAGACTGGAGTGAACCAGAGCAAACGTGCCGCATAAAGGTTTACAGATTTAATTTGCAAAGAAAAACACAATGTGAGCTAACTCAACCATCCCCAATCTGAATCTATTTCACAGAATATTCTGAACTAGAAAGCAAGGCAATTGATCCAATATTAAAGCACAAAGGAAAGGAGGTGAAGTTGGGGGAAGATTTGCATAGCTTTGCATGGCATTCTGAAGATTTTCTGCCAGAAGCGTTAAATCAACCAACCTCTTAGAATGGGAGAAGCAGTTAATCCCCTATTATTGAGGTGATAACCTACGATATGCCAAAGACTGTTCTGGGCACTGGGTGAGCAAAATCACCAAAATCTCTGTCCTCGTGGAGCTCCCATTCTAATGGGCAGAGAAAAACAAATATACAATTCCAAGTAGTGCTGGGAATAAAACTAAAGCCACACAAGGGGATGGAAGTGTTGAGTTGAGATGCCGTCTTGGGTTAAGTGGTTCCAGAAGGCATCTTAGATGAGGTGACATTTGAGCAGAGGTGTGAAAGCAAGTTGTGACAATATCTAAAGGAAGAATCTATGAAACAGAAGAAAAATCACACGGGTGGTGACTGAACAGGAAATAAGGCTGTGCAGCTGGTGAGAAGTGAGGAAATCTTAGAGGAAGTAGAAGAAATAGTCAGGGCCTGCATCAGGCAGAGCCCTATCGACGATGGTAAAGACTGGGGTGTATTCACTAAGCAGGTGCTCATTGAAATGTTTAGGGCTGGTGAGTAACATTTCAGATTTATGTTTTTAAAGATTCATTTTGCTTGCTATGTGAGAAAATGAGTGATGGTGGGAATGATGAAATTGGAAGCAAAGGGGCAGTTAGGATACTACTGTACTATTGCAGGTGAGTTTAAACAGCAGTTATTAAGTACTTACTATATGATAGCGTGTAAGCATGGAGATTTTAATATGAAAAAAAAAGGGTGTCCTTGGGCTTTAGGAGCAGAGAGTAAATGTAATAAGACCTTCGAGTAGAGCACAGATGACATGGAAGGTACCAGACAGAAGGAGAAAGAGCCTAGCTCTTAAACCCATCCCACGCCAAGAGTACAAAATGATAGGGTTGCTGAAGATCACATGAAGAGAGGTTGTGAGAGCTTTCATCGAACAGAGCTCTGCTCTGTGTCCTGTCTCTCTAAAAGGCAGCACTTTCTTCTTACCTCAAGCCTAGTGACATAGTTTTTGTCATAGTTTTGGACTGAAAGTTTGTATCTCTACAAAATTCATTATGTTGAAGCCCTCATCCCCAACGTGACATTATGTATTAGGAATTGTTATATGGTATTAGAAGGTGGAACCTTTGAGAGGTAATTAGGTTTAGATGAAGTCATGATGATGGAGCCCCCATGATGGGATTAGTGCCTTTATAAGAAGAGACCCCAGATTCCCTCTCTCTCTCTCTCTCTCCCTCTCCCTCTCCCACCTCCCTCTTCCCCCTCACCATCTCATGTGAGGATACATTGAGAAGGAGGGACCTCTACAGGCCAAGAAGAGAGCTCTCACCAAGAACTGAATTTGCAGGCACCTTGATCTTGGACTTCCCAGACTCCAGAACTGTTAGAAATAAATGTCTGTTGTTTTAGGCCACTCAGTATATGGTATTTTGTTATGGTAGCCCAAGCAATAATGATTTTCAGAGTCTTCTCTGGGAATTCAAATTGTTTCTCTTGCTGTTAGGAGGTACAATGAAGCGATGCCTGATGTCTTAAAATTTTAAGACAAAAGGCAAGCTGATTAAAACCTGGTAAAAAACTCAAAGGAAAAGTGGCTCGTTGGCAATAGCTGGGAGTTGTCAGGGCAAAGTTTGCGTAAGTGTTTATAGGGACAAGATGGAGTCTCCTTAAGACTGAGCTCATGTGACAGGCGTGCCTGGGTGTCTCAGTTAAGCGTCTGACTCTTTGTTTCAGCTCAGGTCATGATCTCACAGTTTGTGAGTTTGAGACCTGTGTTGGGCTCTACACTGACAGCATGGAGTCTGCTAGAGATTCTCTCTCTCCCTCTCTCTCTCTGCCCCTCCCCCACTTGCACTGTGGCTCTCTCTAAATAAATAAATAAAGCAAGAAGAAGGAGGAGGAGGAGGAGAGGAGGAGGAGGAGGAGCTCATGTGAAACTGTATTTAGATCCCATCCAATTGAAGGGGGAAAAGCCCCAGAAAAAAAAACTATTGCTTAAGCTTTGTTTTTTAGTGGCCCCAAATTGTTTCCATCAGCATCCAATGCATATATTTTGAGGAATAAAAATATGTAATATATCTACTTTTGTTATCATTTCATTTTTATTGTATGAATCTTAGGTAAACATAATGAGATTGATAAAACCTGTCCTCAGTTCACAGTACATTTATCAACTCTTCCAGACCCAGTCCCTCATATTTGATCTCCTTTATCCCCCTAACCTTGCTTGTGCACCTCTCCATCACATCTCATGCCCATCCAGTGTTGTGTATTTACCCTTTCCTTGAAAAATTGTGTTTTTGAAATGTTGGTATCTACCAATTTGCCTATAATTAGATCTAATTCGTGCCTTTGACACCACATAGTATCTCACGACATGAACAGTTTGTTCGTCCATTTCCTATTCTATCCATTAGAATAGTTGTTTCTAAGACTTCATTATTTCAAAAAACGCCACAGTGAATATTATCAGTGCCTCTTCAAGCGTATGTGAAAGAATTTCTCTGGTAATAGAATTTCTGGGCCTTTAGGATGTGAACTACTTCGTTTTGTTGAATACTTTCTCATTTTCTCCAGATTCTTAAAAAGTTTTGCTTACACACTAACAGTTTGTAAGAGTTTTCATTTTACCACATTATTAACTTTTAAATTTTTGTTGTTTTAGTAGGTATAAGTGTCTATCTCATCATCTCTTGCTGGGGATTACAAATGTATCTTTAAAAGTGGTTGAAAATCACATTTTCCCGAACTATAGAAAATGTATATAATGATGCCTACTGTATGCCAGGCTCTCTGCAATGACCTTTTCTTATCCATCATCTTACTTAAAACATAAAGTCCATAAAAAGTTATTGATTTTTATCTCTGTTTATTTAGGTGAAGAAACAGGGGCTCAAATTGTTAAAGGAAAACATGACAACACAAAATACTGAAACAGGATTCAAACCCATTTTGATTCCAACCCTCTTACTTTATTTACAAAAGCATGGCTTCCCTCTAACTGCCTCTAAACAGAAATATGTACAAAGTAGAAAAGAGGATACAATGTATGGGACTTTTGATTTGGTTCACTTTCAAATGTTCAAAGATCATTTACAAAAAAACTAAGCATTCCTTATGACATTACTTTAGAACTAACCTCATGCTATTTTAGAAAATAAAAAATGAACACTGTGGGTTAAATCTGTTCTCTAACACCAAAGGTACAAACAAAACGTTAAAAGGGAAAGGTAAATCATCACAAAGTGTTCACAACAATCTGAGAAAATAATGGCCCATTTAACCCGTAGCATAAGCAGTCCATCCTTCAGTTGTTATTAATAAAGAGACTGGTGGATTTATATGAAATGAAAATACCAGATACCATATCCCGAGAGGAGCTGTATTTCTGGCCCTGACACATGTTGTGTGTGAGTGATCACTCACCAGGTGCTTGTGCGAAGAAGCCCAGTGAGTTTGGGGTTCTTTTGAGGGAAACTGGGAAAGAGGTTTCCCAGATATACTTTTTCCCTATATTATAAAGAGCAGTTCAGGAGTGCATGTGTGTGTTTTCCTATGTTCATGATTGTGACAGGCAGGGATGTTACACTTTTGGGGCCTGACAAGCTAGTTCACTCTCTATCACTCCCCAGGAAAGTACATGATTAACTCTTGTAAGACTTTGGAGGACAAAATATAGTCAGTCAATCCCTTTAATTCACACCAGTGAATTTTTGGGGTATTTTGACATCTCCTCAATATTGAGGCCAATGGCTATCTCTTCTCCTGGGTTGGGGCAATATAGACTCTAAGTCATAAAAATGGGACCTGGTGTCACAGCCCAGAGTGCCCCTTGCTCACTGGTACTTAACTTCTCCTCATTGGTGAGCTAAAGACAATAATAACACCTACCTCACAGGTTTGCTGTGAAGATTTAACGAGATAATATTATTATTTGCTAGCAGTGCCAAAACAAAGAACCACAAACTGGATGATTTAAACAACAGAAATTTATTGTCTCACAGTTCCAGGGCCTAAAAGTCCAAAATCAGGGTTGGTTCCTTCTGAAAACCATGAGGGCAGGATCTGTTCCAGGCCCCTCTCCGTGGCTTTATCGATGGATGTCTTCTCCCTGTGTCTTCATATCATTTTGCTTCTATAGGTGTCTCTTTCTTCTTTCCACGTGGCATTCTTTTTAGGAGGACACCAGTTGTATTGGGTTAGGGGACCATCCATTCCAGTATGACATCATCTTAACTAATTACATGACCCTATTTCTAAGTAAGGTCACATTTTGAGGTACTGAGGTTTAGAACTTCAACATATGGATTTTGAGGAGATAAAATTCAACTCATAGCAATGCATATGAAGTGCTTAATTCATAATTAAGCCCCATTAAAAATTAAGTATTTAAGTTTTTAGTATCTATCTCTAGCCCTTGGTTCTACAAAGTCTGGGTTACAAAAGATATCAATATGGATGGCTTCTTTCTTACTCTTCTTTGAGGTCCCCAAGACATTGATTCTTTTCTCCAGCAGATTCTTAGTCAGCAATTTAGAAAATAAGAACTAGAACAGTTTGAATTGAATTGTAGTATTTTATCAGTTGCGTTAAAGTCACACAATTGAGAGAAAAGTGCAGTGGCACTGTATTATATACCTGTGTGCTATGGATGTGTGTATATATACATACATATAGTGACTTGTGCATTCATGTCATATGGACAGACACATTAACTAGTCTGTGAGGTTCAGCATCAGACAGACCTGTGTTCAAATCCTGGCTACCTGATTATTAACTATGGTCAGTGTCCAATTCATTATCTGCTAACTGATCAACAATCCCCATCTCACAGTATTAATGTAAGTGTTAAATGAAATAAAATACATTAAATTAATAAAAAAGCATCAGCAAAGTTCTGGTGAAGATAAAGCCACTCATTAAATGGAAGCCATGATAAAATAATTATTAATATTATTTCAGTGGAGTCACATCATTTGCTTGGAAAAGGAAGAAAAAAGGAGTAAGGGAGGAAGTATGTAAATAGTGATGAGGTTGTTCTGCATATTAATATTCTTTATTACATATTTCTATACTCATTATATGTACGTATTGCCCCATATTGTCGTATACACAAAACCTCAAATACTGTGCTTCAGAGGTGGTATGTCACTTTGTCAGGATAACTCCCTCATTGCCATACATGCTGACTTCAGAAACTAACAGCTCTTGAAAAGCCACCCATTCATGTTATTATCATCGTGATATCAGACGGTCATTGTTTGTCAGGTCTCTGAGCTTTCCCCCAGCCATCTGAGAATAAACACTTTAAGAAATAAGGAACAATCCTGAACTTGGTTTACACTTTGCTCATTCCTGCCTTTCACTGCAGTCTTAAACATCATAAAACTTGGTGAAAACCCCTGGATAAACATAATCTCCAAACTGGTTGAGGTAAGGTGCTCTCCCTAACTGTGCAAGTCCTATGTCTCTTACCTTCATTAATTTGTGCTGATGGGAGTGTCCTCATCACTCCTGCCAGGCCCCAGATTATCCTCCCAGAGAACAGATAGGTTGAAGAGTTTAATCTGTTGGGTTGGAGGACTCTTCCACGTACTTGAATTTGATACATTTCTGTGTCAATTTCAGAAAGAGCTCCAGTTCTAGCTTTGCAGACACAGGATTCTAAAGCATAATTTACGATTTAGTAAACATTCATGTTTACCAAAGCAGGTTGCGACAGTTGACCTAATCTGTTAAATGGTTATTATTGTTTACTTTTTATTTATTTTATCAATGCACAAGACTGCCGGTTTGTAAATAAAAAACACACTTCAAATGGATCTGCGGCCTTCATTTCCACTTTTAAGATTTTCCACATTGATTTCTAAAGTTCTCAGTATAATATTTTTCACCTAGTGACTTCCTTAATGCACTGTGATGATTAAATGACATGAAAGAGGTACACACCAACAAGACTGGGTTCATTTTATTAATGATTAAGGTACTTGATTACTCTGTAGAGGTAGGCCTGCTGGGTATTTATAAAACTTCTTTAAAATATCATAAGCATAGTCAATATCTCAAAAATATCAACAATTTTGATTCCAAGAATATATTACTGAAGCATTTAAGAGATGAGCGGCCACTGATTAAAAACCTTTAGCAAATGATCATCCATAATGGGTTGTATTTAGGCAATTCCAGGATGCCAGTAAGAAAACAATCTTTTGTTTGCTAAAAGCATTTAATAAAATCAATTTCTTTACAAGCTAGTGATAAAACCTGTTAAGACCAAAGCAGATCTTCTTGGAATATTACTTGGAGGATAAATAAGCTGTAAAAGCAGAAGAAATAACAGTTTAGCCACTCAACTCACTTTGTTTCTTTCTTCTAGCAACCTACATTATCTGAAAATTGTACAAAATTTTTTTTTTAAAAGGGAATTTTAGGGAAAATTAAGAGGGAATCAAAAAAGGAAAGAAACAAAAGGAGATCAAGGAAGCACTTTTGTTTTTCTTCTAAACTACGAGGAGGTGGGGCGCCTGGGTGGCGCAGTCGGTTAAGCGTCCGACTTCAGCCAGGTCACGATCTCGCGGTCCGTGAGTTCGAGCCCCGCGTCGGGCTCTGGGCTGATGGCTCAGAGCCTGGAGCCTGTTTCCGATTCTGTGTCTCCCTCTCTCTCTGCCCCTCCCCCGTTCATGCTCTGTCTCTCTCTGTCCCAAAAATAAATAAACGTTGAAAAAAATAAATAAATAAATAAATAAACTAGGAGGAGGTGGAGAAAGCAGAAAGGCAGACGAAGGTCATCAGGGCAGGGCCCTTTACCTGAATTCTTGCAGCTCAGGTCAGATAGGTCAGGCCAAAAGATGCAGTCAATCTCACTATAGCCCAGCCTCAATCCAGGAAGTTCACAAAGCTGGAATTTTTCTCATCCTTTGTTTTTACTTTACCTGCTATTCCATCCACCCTCTTACTTCACTGGTTTTTCTAGTATCTTTGACAACTGTCAGATTTTTTTCCCGCTAAAACTATGAATATCTTTTAAATGCTGTATTTGATTACTGTGAATATTTTTTTGTAAATATGTTGCCCATATTCTTTCTAGAAAAAGAAAAAGTATAATATCAGTTTACTGTCTAGATTTTCTAATCTTCTTGTAAATCTGTGTAAATATCTTTGCCTAGCTAGCTATCTAGTGCCCTGATCTTTGCACAGACACTTTGTTTCACACTCTGTGGGATGCATGGGAACATGATACCTAATCACATTTCCAGGAGAGTTCTGAAATCTTAATTCAGAATCTTTCATTCCATGGAGGACTAACTTGTGGTTTAGCTAGGACGCATTGTCCCTGCCATTTCTCCCTTGCAAATTCACGTGACTAACACCGCAATGCAAAATCACTACTATAGTCTCACTGCACTTTACTAACCAGACATGAAACTATTTGAAATCTGTTTGAAATACAAGTTATGTTGTGTTTTAAAATGCTATCATGAGTCAATAAATTCACTATTCCTTCAAAACTTCTCTGTGACTCTCGGACTGAGAAATAGCAGTGTGGAAGGTAAGCTATGGAATTCTTGGTAGATGTACCACAACTGCAAAGAGAAATGCCGTTGTCATTCAGTCCCAAGGAAACCTACTCTGATAGCTGATGGAGATTTCCCACTGGGTAGGGAAAATTTTTCCTCACCTTCAATAGTCATCAGCCAACTGACCAACTTGTGAAACTCAGTCCCATGGATTCACCCATCAGTGATGACAACATTGTATCCATTTCCACTTTCTCTTTCTGGAGAAGAGTCAATGGAAGTCAGAACAGGAATAGCCAATTCTAAGAAACATTGCAGAACATCCTTCAAAAACCTCAAGTGAGGGGCGCCTGGGTGACTTTTGGTTTTGGCTCAGGTCATGATCTCACAGTTCGTGGGTTTGAGCCCTACCTTATTCTCTGTGCTGACAGTACGGAGCCTGCTTGAGATTGTCTCTCTCTCCTTTTCTCTCTGCCCCTCCCCGCTCATGCTCTCTCTTCCTCTCAAAATAAGTTTTAAAAAAATAATTTTTTAAATAAATAAATAAAACCTCAAATTGTAACACTTGGCTCAAATCAGTCATTCTACTGCTCCAAGTGACTGATAGTAGTAACATGGCAAAATTAACAATCAAGGTAGAGATTTTCTTTTGTCTGGCCTAGATTATTTTCATTCATTTTGTAAAATTTAATCTGCAATATTTCCAGGGTTCATACCCTGAAAGAAATCAAACAGGCATATAAGAGAAACAAACTAGTTAGCCTGAGTTAGTTAGCCTAACAAACTAGTTGGTTAGCCTGAGAAAGTATTTTACCCAAAATACTTTCTCCATTTTCTTTGTCCTACTTTTTATTTTATTGGTTAAGGACACATTTAATACACTGTGCCTTTCCACTGGGCTATCCTTGGTTATGACTACTCCTGGGAACCTAATTTCATGGACTAAGCCTACATTTCTCACTATTAACGAATGCTTGCATTTACTTACTTTGCTGTAGGAAGAGCACTGACAAAATTAGGAATGGCTAAGAGTAGACCATGAATAGTACAAATTTGGTACTGGATAAAAGTATTCTGAAGGCCAGAAACAATTTCTGAAATCCATGTCAAAGTTTTCTTTCTCAGCTAGTTTCCATTTAACACCTTCTCACTTAGTTAATAACTGTCTCAGACATTCAAGGATGAAACCACATCAAGCATTGCTTTGGAACGTGAGAGCAGAAGTATCTCTATTTAGGAACAAGCAAGTAAACCGTGGAAAATAAGGCAACAATGTAAGCATTACTTCATCTAGCCCCCTAAGTGACTTTATTTGATCCTGGTTATCCTCCCTTATGCTTAAGATGAATGCTCAGAAGTCAGTAAGCCGTCTGCTTTATTCTCTCAAAGATCAAGAATGCATACTAATATTGATAATTCTTGGCATTTTTATTATTTGATGGCTTTCTGCTCTAGAATTTTCCTTGTGTAATTAGTATCTAAGATAGTAATACTCAGAGAAAAACCACAAATTATAGCTAAGAGCAGCAAGAAATGATGTCCTGTTTATCAAGAATGGTGTTTTCCAAAAATGGTTTTAAAGGATTATAGTAAGTATACAAGGCAAACAGTTTTTGCCCTAGCTAATACATTTTTAAAACCATTAAACAAACTAAACAGGTTTTTAACCCTGTTGTAGACTTTGGCACACCTTGGGAAAGATTTAGACTGAGTTTCTCAAATATGTTTGACCAAGAAAAACTTTGTTTAAACAACATCAATTAACAGTTTATCTTTCATGCATTACAATTTTGAAAGAAGCTAGTATAGGAATACGGAAATCCTGAAGACATGAAATACCCAAGTCCAAGAGGAAACATGAACATTGTACCATAGCCCCTTCTAATGTGCCAAAAAGTTCCCGAATGTATCGTATCCGGTGGTACCTGCAACTGTGTCTTCTGTTGCCTGCCCCATGTGCTGAACTAATCCATTCTTTGTGGTCTTTCTTTAGATGACCTTCTTCATCTACACCAGTGAAAGAAAGTGGCACAGATAATTTTTAGAACTGAAGATCTGCAAACTTCTAGCATCACCTTTGTGTGCCACAGTTTGGTACTTCACAAAGTTAACATCCCCATGACAACAATTAAACTTAGATGTCACTGGAGTGATTGACTACCTTCGATTTTCTCTTGTCCTGACAACCAACACCTGGTATCAGTGCAGTTGTCCTAACAGGTTTTTGTTTTTTTTTTTTCAGATTTCAGGGGTTTTTTTCTAACATGATCCTCTACAACATTTAATATTTAATAGTATGGTTGTGATGTGATAAATACATAAAGCCTCTTGGAAATCTACAAAGTCCTTCTTCTTTACTTCAGTTTCCTTGTAAAATAATGATAATAATACATGTTTCTTGGGGTTTCTTGAGGATTCAGAAATGTGCGTCAAGTACAATGACTGGGATAGAGCATACTCAAAAAATGTATTTCCCACCTTTCTTCCCTATTCACACATATATTCCTCCTTTTCCAACCAGGCTTTTGCAACTGGTGCAGAAATACATGAGCGTCAGTAATGCCAAATGACTTTATTGCCCCCAATTTTTATAAAGCCAATTATCAACTATAAATAAATACTTCTTTTTAAAATTTACATTAATCCTGATTGTTCATTTATTAAATATAGTTACAATAAATATTAGAAATGGTTAGGCATAATTCTGGAAAAACAAAAAATTTCATGAGTCATATTTGAGGTAGATCTACTAAACATAGAATTTATTTTTTTTACTATTTTTAAATTTTCTTGCTGTTTATTTATTTTTTTTTTAATTTTTTTCAACGTTTATTTATTTTTTTGGGACAGAGAGAGACAGAGAATGAACGGGGGAGGGGCAGAGAGAGAGGGAGACACAGAATCGGAAACAGGCTCCAGGCTCCGAGCCATCAGCCCAGAGCCTGACGCGGGGCTCGAACTCACGGACCGCGAGATCGTGACCTGGCTGAAGTCGGACGCTTAACCGATTGCGCCACCCAGGCGCCCCTGTTTATTTATTTTTGAGAAAGAAAGAGAGCAAGCTGGAGTGGGTCAGAGAGAGAGGGAGACAGAGTATCTGAAGCAGGCTCCGCACTGTCAGCACAGAGCCCAATGTGGGGCTCAAACTCACAAGCCATGAGATCGTAAGTCAGACACTTAACCAATTGAGCCACGCAGGGGTCCCTTTACTGGTTTTTAAATGTTTTTCTTTTTTATTTTAAGTTTTTAATTCCAGTTAGTTCACACACAATGTTATATTAGTTTCAGGTGTACAATACAGTAAAACCTTGGTTTTGTGAACATCATTCATTCCAGAAACATGCTTGTAATCCAAAGCACTTGTATATCAAAGAGAATTTCAAGAACCATTGGGCTCAGTTGTGATCACGTCACATTCGGTATCAAGTACTATTCATTTTGCAAGACACTGCTCATTTATCAACTCAAAATTTATTAGAAATGTTTGCTCATCTCGTGGAACACTCACAGAACAAGTTACCCACAATCCAAGGTTTTACTGTATAGTGATTCAGCAAGTCCATACATCACCCAGAACTCATCACAAGTCCACTTCTTAATCCCTGTTACCTATTTAACCCATCCCCCTACCCACCTCCCCTCTGGTAACCATCAGTTTGTTGTCAATAGTTAAGAGTCTATTTCTTGGCTTGTCTCTCCCTCTTTTTTCCCTTTGCTCATTTGTTTTATTAAATTTACATTAAAGTGAAATCATATAGTATTTGTCTTTCTCTGACTGACTTATTTTACTTAGCATTGTACTCTCTATCTCCATCCATGTCATTTCAAACGGCTAGATTTCATTCTGTTTATGGCTAAATAATATTCCATTGTGTGTATGTGTATACATAGTGTGTGTGTGTGTGTGTGTGTGTGTGCGTGCGCACTTCCATATCTTGACTACTGTAAATAATGCTTCTATAAGCATAGGAAAACATGTACCCCTTTGAATTAGCGATTTTATATCGCTTTGATATTCTTTGAGTAAATACCCAGCAGTGCAATTACTGGATCATGGAGTTGATCTATTTTTAACTTTTTGAGGGGCCTCCACTCTCTTTCCATAGTGGCTACACCAGTCTGCATTCCCACCCACAATGTAAGAGGGTTCCTTTTTCTCTACATCCTTGCCAACATTTGTTTTCTTGTGTTGTTGATTTTAGCCATTCTGACAGGTGTGAGGTGATATCTCATTGTGGTTTTGATTTGCATTTCCCTGATAATGAGTGATATTGAGCATCTTTTCATGTGTCTGTTGACCATCTGGATGTCTTCTTTTGAGAAATTGTCTGTTCATGTTCCTTTAATCACTATTAAATGACATTAGACAAATGGAATTCTTGCTAATGATTCTGATGTCCAGTCTTACAAATTAGGTAATTCATGTGGAATTATACTTTAATTATAAAACCACATTTAAAAATTTTTTTCATGGCAGCAATGTAACCTGGATTCTAAGAGACTGGTGTTTTAAACCTCTCTATGTGCTTCTAAGCAAATAGCTTCTTCAAGCTATAGATTCTGTCTATTTAAAATAATATGATAATATAACAGAATAATATTACCACAGTAAGATCAAATTAGATAATCAATGTACTCCATGAATCTAAAATCCCACTCAGGAGAATCTGAGTTTCACAACTTGATAAAGAGGCCTACTCACCTACTCATGGTCAGGTCCAGTGAGTCTCAAGGTACAAGCATAGTTATTGGTAAATAAATACCCCTGATAATGATAGAAGGAGACTCAGAAATCTCAGAGAAGGGAGGATAGAAGGCTGCTTAGACTCCTCAGAAAAGATCCACTATAAACAAGATAATGAAGAGCTGTTGTCATGCTAAATAGTTTGACCTGATGTTGAAGGCAGTCAGGAAAGAAATGATTTGAAAGCAGGTAGATAAAACAGTCATAGTTATTTTTTAGGAAGGAAATTATAAGTTCAATATGAAGAGGCAAAGTGGTGACCCTTTTGGAAACAAAGTGGTGACAAAGAAAACAGCTAGGCAGCTACACATTAGGAAAAACATGATGAAACTTAACCTACAGTGGCAATTGCAATGAAGAGCAAAATCAAGAAACTTGTATGTTGGGACCCAACAGCCAGGTATCATCTCTTCATCATCAGAGCAAAGAATGACTTGTATTCCATAAAGAAATATGTTGTTATGCAAGTGAAGTCTAAATCACAGGCTTTTGCTAAGAGGGTAGTAATAGTTACAAATTTAATAATGACACTCTTACCCACTAGCAAAATTTACTCAGAATTACAGCTGAAATGTTAAATTGCGGAGGGTGGCTATGATCTTAAAAAGAATTACTGGTAAGGCTTATGAGAGTTGAAGTATTTCCAAGAGCAATGTTGTAATGGTAGAATATCTTCCTTTCTTGAAATCTGCAGAGATTTTTCTTCTGAGGCTAGAGACACTAAAATCATCTCCCTCTTGATCCTACTCCATGACTACTCCTCACAAAACAGAAGTGTGGAAAGCTCCTAAACACAAGTACAAGTGAATGACAAAAATGCCAGACCCAATGCTTCATTAGGTCAAAATGAACTGCTGCTTCCATTCTGAATTGAATCACAATCCACAATAGGTTGTCCTGACATGTGAAGGCAAGCTGGTCCAAAATATACTGATACTTTAGTTGGATATAAGCGGTAATGGGCTGAAATCAGTATTGGACAAATCACCTATCTTCACAGGCCTGAAGGGTGGGCTAACATGTTTAGGGAATGTAGGAGACAGAAGTCAGTTGATGCTTCTTTATTTTAGCGTAAAACTATAGCCACCAAACAAATCCAAGCTCCTTTTCATCCCAAGGCCTTGGCACATGGAGTTCTTCTTAGAAAATTCTTCCCAATGATTACAAGTTACTGATTGGTGCAACTAAGAAGGGCTAGGACATGTGTACCACAAATCTTATGTTTTGGGTAAGATTCACAGGAGCCATAGCTAGATCTTCTGGAGAATTCTGCCTCATGGGAAATGTCATTATTATTTTTTTAAGGCACCACCAGAAACATCATTAAAGGACAACTTTAATAGCTGCCTCACCACAATTAAGAAAGCAAATAGCTATGTAGTACTTCTAATTTTAGCTTCTTTAATTCTCAAAACAGTTTTGAGCTCTCTGTTTTGCATTTGCGTTTGAGTATTGCTCTGAGGAAATCACTAATCCTATAAAGCCATAATCATAAGTGATGACAAATGCCACAATCATCAGGAAACTATATCCTATTGCTGTTTTCAACTCTTCTAATAGTTCAAATTTTACAGACTGGTATACTTGGCTCTGAGATTTCAGAATGATATATTTAAATAATTGACTACTTCAAACATTTTTCTCTGTGCTTAGGTTTGATATCTCCCAGAGACCAATGACATATTCTTCTTAAGAGGGAGAGGAATTTTCCTGAGTGGAACCATGTCTTGAAAAATCTCGGCCTGGGTTTTTTCTTCTGTAGTTTTTTTTCTTCTTCTTACCTTAGAAATGCCACTTACTTGGACTTATATAAAAGACACTGTATTTTTAATGCCTTCAGAATGAGATTTTGAGTTCAAGCATTTTTGTTTAGTTTGGGTCCATTTATTCTCTACTGTCATTCTAATTGTCTTCAACAAAATCCACTATAACAATTTACTTGTCCCAAAAGTATTAGTATTATATTTTATTTGGAAACTGAAAAAGTTTCAGTACTACCCCCCCAACCTTGAAGCCCAACAACTGACTCAAGATTTATTTTACTAGAGTAGAAAAGTATTTTAAAACCAACTGGACTCAAATAAGAATGGAAAATGTAAGAATCAAACAAGATTATAAACATTGGAAGTGTAAGGGAGGAAAATGTAAAATTAATCCAAATAGCCTTTTTCTTTTTCTTTAAAAACAACAAAAAAAGAGAGTTTGGGTTGCTGATAAAACATAACCAATATAGCACAATTTCCAGGCTACTATGGGAATCTTGCCAGTCTACGTGGCAACAAAAGTCTTTTTGACACCAGTAAGAAATACGTGAGCAGCTAAACCATGGTCTCACTTTTGTCTGCTTTGTCTTTTTATATGTGACTCTTACTGTCAATCTCTAGTATCCTGTGTTCTTCTAGCCCCTTCCTGCATAGCTCTGACATTTTTCAAGTCCAATTTGTTTCAGGTTGGAGCAAAAACAGTCCTTAGGAAAGGAATTAAATTGCCAGTACTAAAATAGTGGTACAATTTTGCATTGACAGAAAGCTTCACGGTTCTTTATATGTTTCATATCATGCCATCTGTGGCTGCTTAGCATAGTTGATTAAGCCAGTGGTTCTCAAAGTGTATTCCTCAGATCAGCAGTGCCCTGGGACCTTCCTCAGGACCTTGTTAGAAATGTAAGTTTTCTGGCCCTACTTAAGACCAACTGAATCAGTCACTGGGGTGGGGCCCAGCAATTTAGCAAGTCTTTCATGTAAAACAGATGCATGCTAATATTTGAGAACCACTGGGTAATAAATCAGTGATAACAAGCTCAATCCCTGTATGGGTCAGTTTCTGTAACTTTATCTCAATATCACAGACTATATCCCTGTTATGAGCTGAATTGTGTCCCTCCAAAATTAGCATGTTCAAGTCCTAATCCCCCAGTTCCACAGGAGGTGCCTGGATTTAAAGATATGGTCTTTAAAGGTGTAATTAAGGTTAAATGAGGTCACTAGGTCTACTATAACTAGTAACCATATAAGAAGAAGAGATTATATACTGATGAAAGGCCATGTGAAGACACAGGAAGAAGACAGCCACCTATAAGACAGAGAGGTCTCAGAAGAAATCAACCTTACCGACATCTTGCTCTCAGACTTCCAGCCTCCAGAATTATGAAGATATAAATCTCTGTTGTTTAAGCCACCCAGTGTGTGGTACTTGTTATGGTGGCTCTAGCACACTAATACAACTCCTAATTAACCCACTTAACCATCCGGAAACTACTGGCCACAGCAGACATCTGGCAAAAAGGGAAAATAGCATTACATAAAATTATGTGGCATATACCTAAAATTCCTTGACTAAAAAGCAATTTAAAGACCATATTCTACTGGTGATAGGTCTTGGAGTCATTGTTGAATCCTAAGGGTAGTATTACTTTTATTATTGTGTATGTCTAGACTAGTATTCCCAACCTGAATTAGTAAGAGAGGCCAGGTGAGCTAAGCTCAATATTTCAAAATCCCTAATAAAAATCTATCCCAGATAAGAGTCCAAGAATACAACTAGAAAAAAAAATGTTTTTTCTAAAATTGTTATCATGGTGTTGGGTCTATTATTTATACATTTGGTATTTAAACAAACAAAAAAAAAAAAGGCAGGGGCGCCTGGGTGGCTCAGTCGGTTGAGCGTCCAACTTCGGCTCAGGTCATGATCTCGCAGTCTGTGAGTTCGAGCCCCTGGTCGGGCTCTGTGCTGACACCTCAGAGCCTGGAGCCTGCTTTGGATTCTGTGTCTCCCTCTCTCTCTGCCCCTCCCCTGCTCATGCTCTGTCTCTCTCTCTGTAAAAAATAAATAAACATTTAAAAAAATGTTTTTAAAAAGGTCCCTATATTACATGGCACAAAAGAAATAAGTGAATTCCATGAAAACTACAAAATCTAAAGATAAAAAACAAAACTCTAACTGTAGAAAATGACATATGGGGATATGTTTATAATCTTTGAGGACAGAATGTCTTTTTTTTTTTAAGGTTTATTCATTTTTCAGAGAGAGAGAGAGAGAGAGAGAGAATGGAGGGGCAGAGAGAGAGAGGGAGACACAAAATCTGAAGCAGGCTCCAGGCTCTGAGCTGTCAGCACAGAGCACTATGCAGGGATCGAACTCATGAACCATGAGATCATGACCTGAGCTGAAGTCAGACCCCTGAGCCACCCAGGCACCCCAAGAACAGAACGTCTTTCTAAACAAGAAACAAAACAATGAATCCATGAAAGGTTAGTTCTGCCTAAGTAAATATGTAGAACTCTAGTATGGTGAAAGCTACCTTCAAGTCAGAAGAAAATAGCAGCCTGGGAGAAAAGTATTTGTAACACTGGTAAAAAAAATAGGGGCGCCTGGGTGGCTCAGTCAGTTAAGCGTCCAACTTCGGCTCAGGTCATGATCTCACGGTACGTGAGTTTGAGCCCCACGTCGGGCTCTGTGCTGACAGCTCAGAGCCTGGAGCCTGCTTCAGATCCTGTGTCTCCCTCTCTCTCTGTCCCTCCCCCACTTGCACTGTTTCTCTCAAAAATAATAAACATTTTAAAAATTAAAAAAAAAAGATAAAGTCTGGTATGGACTGAATGGTGTCCACCCCCACCCCCAAATTCATGATATTAAAGCCTATTCCTCAGTGTGATGGTATTTGAAGATGGGCCTTTGGGAACTAACTAGGTTTAGATGAGGTCATGAGGGTGGGATCTTCATGATGGGATTTGTACCTTTGAGACCTCTCTCTCTGTCTATTCTCTCTCTTTGCCTCTCTCTCTCTCTTCTCTCTCTCTCTCTCTCTCTCTCTCTCTCTCCTTCCCCCTCAACTTCCCCCCTTTCTCCACTGTGTGAGGATACAGCAAGAAGATGGCTAGGAAGACAGCTCTCACCAGGTACCTCACTGACTGGCACCTTGATCGTGGACTTCTCAGCCTCCAGAACTGTGAGGAATCAATTTCTTTCGTTTAAGCAGTCAGTCTATGGTACTTTGTGATAGCAGCCCAGGCTGTCTAAAACAATATCCTTAAAAACCACAGCCCTCTTCCAAGTCAGTAAGAAAAAAAATAATAGTAACATATTGAAAAGAAAGGTCAGGAACAGAAAATTTACAGAGGAAGTGGAAATGACTAATAAAGGTATGAAAAGATGCTCAGCCTCATTCGCAATGGGAAATACAAGTAACATAACAAAGTATTAAATATGATTTACTTTTGCTAATCACATGGGTGACAATAAAAAGATTGCTGAAATAAACAGTAGGTGGTGTCAAGAATAGGGCCTTTTGGGGCGCCTGGGTGGCGCAGTCGGTTAAGCGTCCGACTTCAGCCAGGTAACGATCTCGCGGTCCGTGAGTTCGAGCCCCGCGTCAGGCTCTGGGCTGATGGCTCGGAGCCTGGAGCCTGTTTCCGATTCCGTGTCTCCCTCTCTCTCTGCCCCTCCCCCGTTCATGCTCTGTCTCTCTCTGTCCCAAAAATAAATAAACGTTGAAAAAAAAAATTAAAAAAAAAAAAAAAAAAAGAATAGGGCCTTTTCTTAAGAAAAGAATGGGAGGGAGCGCCTGGGTAGTTCAGGTCACAATCTCAAAGTTTATGAGTTCAAGCCCTGCATTGGGCTCCTCACTGATGGTGTGAAGTCTGCTTGGGATCCTCTCTCTCTCTTTGCCCCTTCCATGGGCTCTCTCTCTCTCTCTCTCTCCCTCTCTTTCAATAAATAGATAAACTTTTAAAAGAAGAAGAAGAAGAAGAAGAAGAAGAAGAAGAAGAAGGGAGTACATATGTTGCAATATGGCAGTTTCCATGGACATGGAAAATACACGTGCCCTTTACCTAGCGATCCCACAGAACATAACAAAGGGTAAGGATATGTGTTGAAATAGCGTTATTTGAAAGAGGCAAATAACCAAAAACAAAAACAGCTCTCCTTCAACAGAAAAATTGTTATCTACATCACGGAACACTTGCATTATGTAAGAGTAGTTAGTTGTTAAGAAGAATACTCTGTATGTACCAAAATGGGTTGTTGAAATCCACAAGTTTTACAACACAAGAGTATATCTAGTAGAATCTCATTATTTAGGTGTAGACAAGGATAGGATTGCCTTATTTAACATGGGAAAGTCAGTACTACAACAACAGAAGTCATTTTGTTAGTTTGGGGTTTTACCGATCAGATATTTTTAAAAACTAACTCAAATGTTATTAAATACCTAAGAGTTTCCATGCTTTTGTAAGTGGAAATGTAACGTGTACTTCAAATCCAAAATATGGTTCCTTTGATTTCAATAATTCTGCCCCTACTGTACTATATGATGTACAGTATATATAAAATGACATTTTCATTTTTCTTTCATAAACTATCTAGATTGCTAACTAAAAATATGTTTAATGGATGTGAGATTTTTGACAGCATAAAAATCTTCACACTTCTATTGTATAGCGTATCTTCATCATATTGTGTTCAGGTGGTATTTTTGCAGGCAGAAAGGCAGCTCTCCCAGAAATTCTTTATAATTGCAATCTTTGCAAATTCTTTCCCTCTGGCAGCTTTGAACAAAATACTTGGTAAATATGAATGTACATCTCAAGATTATGATTTAATTTTAGCCAGGTTTCTGATTTGTTTCTTTTTAATTTTTTTCTTTCATCTTTATGTATTTTTGAGAGAGAGAGAGAGAGAGACACACAGACCGTGAGTGGGGGTGGGGCAGAGACAGAGGGAGACACAGAATCTGAAGCAGGCTCCAGGCTCTGAGCTGTCAGCAGAGAGCCTGACATGGGGCTCCAACTCACAAAGATCATGACCTGAGCTGAAGTCAGAGCTTAACCAACTAAGATACCCAGGCACCCCTGATTTGTTTTATATACTTCATGTTTAGGTTGGAAATGAAGGGACTGTTCTTACTTGGAGAAAAAGAACAGTTTAATCTCTCTCTAGGGCTATTATACTACTTGAGATTTTCTGACCATTTGATAGAATTCAATGGCATGGGATATACAAAGGTAAATATATTCTATCATAAGGAAACTGAAAGTACAAAGAGAAAAATGTATTTCAAGCATCCTCATTTATTGGAAAAGCAGCCATTCCAGACTGAGCTGCAATTTAGGCAATGTTTGGGCAGTGCACAGAAGCGTCTCACTTCCTGCCTTTTTTTAAAACCAAGTTTTTTTCACTTTTTATTCTATACTGGTTTTTTATCTTCTAACGTTTCTATTAATTGCCAACAACATATGTAGCATTCATTCTCCCTTATCTTTATAGATTATAAGCTACTCAGAGGACTGAATCCTAAATGCTTTCATCCCATGATACTCTTAAATTAAAAAAAAAAAAAATTAAGTTCAGGTTCGAATTATATTAGGAAGGCAAGAATGAAAATATATAACCTGATATGGAAATCATTTGTGCTGTCTACCAATTATTTTCAGTTCTCCTCCTGGGCATATCATAGTATTGTACTAACCTGCTTCCCTTAAAGGTCACAGGGCCATCACTTGCTTTGGCCAGAGATGCGTGAACAAAAGTATTATGTCTTACCTCTAGGTGGAAGCTCTAAGAGCCAGTTCATGATTCGCCGTGTTTTCTCCCCTGTAGCATGGCGAACAACATGTAGGATGGTGGTTGCTCTGTCACCTAAGGTCTCTGAGTCATTACAATGAAAAGAGCTCCCTTTCTGAATGGACAGGAGCCATAGGTGAGAATTTGGGGGGTTATTTGTTATCACAGACATTTCTCTGCTATCCGGATGCATTTGGAAATTTTCAGATTTCCATCAAAATTACTACCTGCTGGGATGCCTGGCTGGATCCATCGGTAAAGTGTCTGACTTCAGCTCAGACACTTGTTAGCTCTGTGCTAACATCTCAGAGCCCGGAGCCTGCTTCAGATTCTCTGGGTGTCTCTCTCTCTCTCTCTCTCTCTCTCTCTCTCTCTGCCCCTCCCCTGCTCACTCTCTGTCTCTATGTCTCTCAAAAATCAATAAAACATAGAAAAAAAAATTTTTTAATTATGACCTGCTTAGATGAACCACAAAAGAAGAAAGAAAGAAAGAAAGAAAGAAAGAAAGAAAGAAAGAAAGAAGAAAGAAAGAAAGAAAGAAAGAAAGAAAGAAAGAAAGAAAGAAAGAAAGAAAGAGAAAGAAAGCCAATGTCACAGAAAAGTAGGAAGGAGAGACATACCAAAGATAATAAAGAAAACAAGTTGAAATTCTTCCCACCGAATAGATAAAAATAGAAGTTTAGATTCAAGAGTTCCAAGCTTTATATGACCTTCCCAAAAATAGATTCTTGATAAACACTAGTCCAAGTTTATTATAAATCATTTGTTTGAAGTTTTAAGCTAAAACACTAAAATTACATGAGTTGCATACTGATACAAGCAACAAAATATACACATCTTTAATCTCATACAGTGCAGCACATATGAAGAACACAAAATATATTTATTCACATCACACGTTGCGTCTACTGTTAAAATGCATCAGTAACAAGTTGAAGTCCAACATTATTTACCAGGTGGTAAAATATTCTGACACCCAGCTGAAGAAGCAAGAAAATGTCCATTCCCATCCTTTATCTTCTGACCTTAGTTTACTAATTTGGAGCAATGATGGCAATACAGGTGAAGCTAGCAGCAAGTTTCATAAAAAGTTCGTCTACGTATTTAGCAGGTGCTCTTATCTGGGTTCTAAATTCAGAACAGACACAATACTAAAGCAGCTTTTTCTTTTACAGACTGAAAATGAGCAAATAAGACCATTTATTCCATAAGACGTGTGTGTGTGTGTGTGTGTGTGTGTGTGTGTGTGTACGCGTGCGCACACACGTGTATGCACGCACGCATGTGTTAGCTTTTGGGTTAACTTCAGCAATACAAACTGTATTGCACTTCAGCAATACAAACAAGTAAAAGCAACTTTTGGCCTTTAGGAAAAAATTTAGAAATTTCTGTCACCTAGTTAAAGCCTCACTAAAACGTGTGATGCGTTGAGATGCACCTACAACTAATTATGAGTCAGTATTATCTGTCTTTGTATCATAATCATAAAAACCCACATGCCATTGGCTTTTTTGGCTCATTTTTTAAAGTCACTAAAAAAAGAAAAAGCCTGTCATTTGCAAGCCATTTTCCCAGAATAAAATAATTTCCCAGAAATAATAAGATCAATATTATGTGAAGTTGCTTCGATACTACTTTACCCAATGAGAAGGGAAAGTCAGTTATTCTGGTAATCTAATTATACATTTTTAAGTTATACATTTTATAAGTTTTAAACAGAGCTTAAAATTTCAAAATTGGTTAACCTGTTGACCACTGTTTGTGCTATTTATTTCCACTCATCTTAATAAATGTACTTTCACATTCAACATTTATATGAAAGTTATCGATGGATGCTACACTCTATTATTCAACTTAGGATGCCAAACTCCACTGAAATATATATAATAACAGGGATAAAATTCTGAAATCAGATATATGCATATTATCGTGTTCACTTTATTTCATTTTCCTTGAACAAAAAGCCTAAAACAATGTAAATGCATATTCTTTTATTTTATTTCTTTTTCAGTTTTTGGTGTCTATTTCTTGGGTTTAACATCATTATAAAACCAACTTAGTTGTCCTAAACCTACACTCAGATAATACACATAATCCTTCCAGGATATGCAGAGAGTGACTCACCTGTCATTCCCTAACACCTTCCACACCCATGCATTCCCACATATGGTAATGTCACAAATTCTCTTCAATACAGATACACATGGCCAGGGTTACATCATGGCAACAGAGCAACCATTATGCCATTTACTTAGAAGCCTTAAGGAGAAGAGGCCTGGAATCCTGAGTCACAACACATGGAAGTGTTTGCTACAGCATCCTATCCAGCATGAGGAGGAAGGATGAAATTTTGCTTCCTCGTGCTTCAGTTCCCAGGAAACCAACATTCTCTTAAGTAGCTATGGGAAACAAATGTCTCCTCTAAACCATCTAAAAGTTCTAGGCTTTAAGTGCTCTTGAAACACGAGAACATTCATGTAATGTAACAACAATCAAAAATTGCAATGGCTTTTTTAAAGTATATACACTGGATATTTAAATATATATATATATTTAAATTATATATATATATATATAAATAACCAATATGTAACTGTCATTTGAAACAAAATGCACAAAAACTTTGCAATTCCATGCTTATTTTGCATCAAAAAATTCTTGTCTGCAATTCAACTGACAAGTATTTACTGAGTATCTTCTATGTGTTCTATATATAAGAATAACCTTTGTGTTACTCATCATTTACTGGTCTTAAACAAAGAATATCATGTGCCTTTTTGTGTGTGTTGGGGAGCATGTTTCCTTTCTTTGAATTCACTGGAAAAAGTAGTTTCCTTTAAACCTTTAATGAGACTATTTGCTTCATTTCTTTTAATTTATTCATAAGAAGTTACCAAAATTCACAAAAGCTAACAACTTCCAATGTAAATTACCAGCCAAAAGCAAAAACTTGTGAATATAATAATTTAAGTCTAGCTGAACCACACAGATTTCCTGGGGAATGTGAAATCAGTCTCACAGAGAAGGTTAGTTTTAAAATGGACCACAGTTAATGAAGGCAAAAAATTCTTTTACAGAAATACATTTCCTTACTATGAAACAGAACTGCCTACCCTATGTTCTGATGGCCCCAGGACATTTTGAATGATTACTAAAATTTGGGGGGTTGAATTATACAAACAAGCAAAGAAGTCTAAAGTATTACTGGGAAATTTGGGGAGAGATCATCATCCCCTGATCTCTTGGTCAACCATAATAATGATTTCCAAATGCCTGACTAATTGCCAATTTCCCCTTGACACAGGTAGCATAGGCTTTAAAGATGCCATCTTAGAGATTTAATGAACCAGCTTTCAACAGAAATTTCTCATATGCGCGTGTGTGTGTGTGTGTGTGTGTGTGTGTGTGTGTGTAGAAAGCACAAATAAGCTACAGATAGTCTTTGAATATTTTATATAGATTGTGTTTCTTTTGTTCTCTGATACAAAAATGAGAGCTCAAAGTAGAGCTCCTTTGCCAACATTCTTTGTACCTATCACTGGGCAGAGTTTCTTAGGATCTGCTACACTGCAAATTACCTGTTTATGTGCTGACATAGAGCTTTTGTTTCTCTAAAAACTACTTACTGTGCACTAGAATTTTCAGAGAAAAAGGAAATTGCTTGAAAACCGTGCAAATCTATAGCTTGCCAAAAAAAAACCCCAGAAAACAAAAAACAAAACAAAACAAAACAAAAACCTTCAAACAACAATTTACCTCCATAGTAAAACATGCAAGCAGTCATGTTTGTCAAAATGACAAGGATAGGCTCATTCTATAGAGGCTCGCCAAGTCAGGCAACCTGACAGCCACACCTGGTGTAAGAAAGGTCATTATAACTATAAGCCACAGTGACTCCCATGTGACATGACCATACATATATAGATAGAAGCAACATAATGAGGGGTGTAACAGACCAGATCAAACAGTGAGGGTGCTCTCCTTCATTGAGCCTCGTTTATAAGGAACAGTTGCAGAGCAGTGACCCCCAAATCAGCCATTTCACTGTGAAGGTAAGTATTGACATGTTCTTTGTCAGATAAGCTGAGTCAATGCTTTAGGTTTCAACACAGTCATTCATTCCAAAAGTGTAAATAACATAAATAAGCTCCATTTTTTTTTCAATTTGACTCCCACATGGAATTATCCCATCGTGTTTACCTCCAGTTGACAAAAACAAGTGAAAAGATGTAATTATACAGTTAATTTAACAAATTTCAAAAGCCGAGTCTGACAAAAGTGCCCCCAAACTAACTGCTGAGGTCTGAATTTCCCTGTTAGGCTTTCTATTTCTAGCCAATTAACTGAAATACTGACGACGCTTTTAATTTTGTCTTAGACCTACACTGACTTACTGTTCTATTAAACTAGGTGCTCGCTGATTTGTTTTCTCTGCAACTGGTGACTCAGAAATAGCAGCAACCTTTAAGGAATTTTTAATGGAGCTGAGCTCCCAAACATGCAGGCTGATGATATGCACTCCACAGCAGCGTCTGGCAAGTTTGTAGAGGTTCCTAAGGACTGCCTTCCGTAGCAGAATATACACCCAGGGATCTAAAATTTGATTCCACGTTGCCATTCGAAGAGCAAAAAGCGTGGTTTCACAAGTCTCCAGAGAATGATTTCCATTTATTCCAATGTTGGCCATTGTCACCTGAGAAACAAACAAAATAACAAAATCAGTTGATACAGGCATTTTCTTAGTCATATAGTTGTTTAGCTTAACTAGCTAGGCTACAGGGCATCCATTTCATTTTCCACAAAGTGATGTTATTTTGCAAAATACTGACAGAAAGAAATGAACAGTAGCAAAAACACTGATGTAGACATCTGGATCCTTTGAGTTCAAATTGACATTAGAACTACAACAGTGATAACTTATTTGGCAAGTCAAATGTACACAGATAGAATGACCCAAGAGAGGACAAAAAATGAGACCAGGAACAGACCTTTTCTTACTTTTGGGAATAGTAAGTTCAAAGCCAACATACATTTGGAAGTTTCAATGAAAAAAACTAAAGTTTATTTATGTAAACCAATTAAAGTTCAGATAAACTAAAGTGTAGATAAACTATAGATAAGAGGTTCTTAAAATTAATTTAGAGCATCTGATACAATTTGCACATGGAAATGGTATTGTTCTGGAATGTTACTTTTAGAATTTTCTGCTTTGTAACCACAATACCGGTAGCTTTCTTCTTATTTCTTATTCCCTTCTCTGATTCCTCACCCTCGCTTTAACTTGGCTAAAATATTCCAAAAATGCAATGGAATTTTCTAAGGGTTCTGAGGAAATGAGTCCCCTCTATACTACCACTTGGTCAACAATAACAATGTAGAGTTTGGCCTCATGTATTCATTTCCTGACCTCCCGTGATGTTAAAGAGATCATTTTGTGGAATAAGTTCCATAAATGGCCCCAGCTACATGTCAGAACTGGTCCAATCACTGAGCCCAGCTTTGACTTCCAAATAAACAGTTGCAGAACAGACAAACAAGAGGGCTTTGAAAAACCTTGGCTATCAGAAAGAAAGAAGGAAGGAAGGAAGGAAGGAAGGAAGGAAGGAAGGAAATAAAGAGAAAGAAAAGAAAAGAAAGAAAGAAAGAAAGAAAGAAAGAAAGAAAGAAAGAAAGAAAATGAAGCAAAGGTGAAACTGAAAAATTAAGGGAGGGTCAGACCACTATACCACCAGCATTAAGAGAGGGCATAACAAAGCCTAAAACCCAAATGAAAAGAAAATCATCTTTCTTGTCTTCTTAATGGACCATTATCAGAAAGAAATGTCTTAATTTGGCCTGATATGAATGGTTGAAGGATGAACGTCCCTCATCCAAACCTTCATTACCTACACAACAAAGTACAAACTCCTTATCTGGCTGGCTCCTTGATGATACATCTGAAGTCTGCTGCAATTTTATATGCTATGCTCCAACTGCTGTGAAGTCCTCACCTGTCCCAGGAGCACCCTGCCCTTCTGAGCTTTGGCTTGTGCAACTCTATTTTAAACTCCTATGTCCCCTTTCTCTGCCTGATAAACTCTAATCCATCCTTCAAGCCCCATGGAAAATGAGCTCATCTCCATGACATTTTCCCCAACTTTACCAAGATGAATTAGCTCCAAGATGAGTTGCTCCTTCTTTCTTTGCTATCACAACCCCCTGTCCATAGCCAATTATATTTCTTACCACACTGTGTGATAATCATGCATTTGTCTCTATTATCTGTAAGCATCTCTTCTTTTTTTTTCTAATATCCAGTACAAAAGCTGACACCTAGAATGTACTCAGTATTAGGATGAATAAAATTGTATTATTTTCTATTCATTGAGGCTATTTCTAGAAGTACAGCAAAATATGTGATCATCCATCATAACCAACTAATATTTTGAGGCTTAAATGTTTCTGGAAGTTTTAATACAACAGCATCCACTAGTGAAGGATTCCAAAATGCTTTATTGTCACTCAAAGGAACAGGATCTTGCATTCCATGCTAATTCCTTGGGAAATGGCTCTTTCATTCTGGGTTCATTTCCTGGGGGAATAATGTATCAAACGTTAGACCTAACCATTCTGTAGCTAAATAAGGCCAACCAAGTTTCAACATAGAAAAAAAAATCACAGTCCTTGGGATGTCTGGGTGACTCAGTTGGTTAAGCGCCTGACTTTGGGTTAGGGTTAAGGTTTAGGGTTAGGATTAGGGTTAGGTCATGATCTCACAGTTCATGAGTTCAGGCCCCTCATTCAGCTCTGTGCTGACAGCTCAGAGCCTGGAGCCTCCTTCATATATGTGTCTCCCTCTCTCTCCCTGTCCCTTCCCCACTCTAACTCTGTCTCTGTCTCTCTCTCAAAAGTAAAAAGATTGAAAAAAAATTGGAAATAAAAAGAAAAAAAAGAAAAATAAAAATCCTCATCCAATAAGTACCTGGGTCAAGTATAGGCTCTTATGTCACTGTTCCCCAAGTTATCCGACAGCATAGAACAAATAAACCTTTATGAGCCTAGTTCCTCTTAGAAGAAAGCAGGGCCAAGACTCAGGTAGTTGGATTGAGATATTTTCACTTTATATTTTTTCTTTACTAATCAAATATTTATTGATTATCTGCTATGGGCCAGGCAAGGATGGAGTGGCATACAAGTAGACGTGTGCCTGCCTCCCACGGAATTTGCAATCTATTTGCTGGGGTTTGGGAGATGGGGAATTGGCTCAGGGATGAATGAATAAGTATTTCTCTTGCCTTGTGAGTATTAAATGAATGTATTTTCTATTAATGATTAGATATGTTCCTAGGAATCTCAGAGCCCAGACAAGACACTGGGAACAAAGTTGGGAACAAAGATGCTTCATGTAATTGCCTAGAACAGCTGGGCCTGGTTTAGAGACATTCAAATTAAAAACACCTGAATAACATGACACGTGCTTCTCGAACTCTCCTCTCTCCTTGCAGTGTGGTGACCAGCTGTGCAAAGACATGGTGTCCTCGGCTAGCGGAAGTATATTAATATATTTATTAACATATTATTGAAGATTCAGGACAACCTAAGTAACCCACAAAAGCTAAATTATGGTAATTTTATGTAATGGAAAAATATGTAAGCATTAATGTTTGTGATCCAGAGTTAACTTTTTAAAAAGCAAGTTACTAAACTGTATCAACTAAGTAATCCCAATTTTGGAGGAAAAAAAAACAAAACCAAATATGTAATTTTGCAAAAGTGTAGAAAAAAGACTAGGGTGCATATCAGTATTTCAATTGGTTATATCTAGACAGTAGAATTACAGATAATTTTGATTTTTGCCTTTGGTTAAGCACTAATTTACTAATATTTTAGGTAGATCATGCATTGCTTTTGTAATTCATGCATTTTCCAAGTAATTAGTTGAAATATACTCTTGTACTAAAGAATCAGAACTTATGTGGATTATTTATGTATGTCTGTGTGTATGTGAATGAGGTGCCACAGAATTGCCTGAACAGGGCAAGACCTGATGACCCTGACAGGAGAAGTGTGGGGGCTGGGAAGTGAATGAGGAAGTATGCCATGTTCCCTGGGCTGTGTCTGTCAATAGTCACCTCATAATCCTTGAAAGACTTCTTCTCTGGTCAGCCCACCCAAACTTGAATTCCAGAGAGCTGTGTACAGATTAGATTCTCATTACACACTCCGCCTTCCATCTAATTTCCAAGTGCTATCCATCACATGGAACTAGAGGAATATTATGTGTTATTTTTCTAAAATATCTTCCTTTGAACCTTGACATGTTCATCTTGACTAATGATTAGAATTCTGAGAAATGGACAGGGCCAAGTGTTTGCATATTCTATGGGAAAACCAACTGATTAACATGATCCCTGTAAACACTCCACACTAAGATGAAAGACAAATAATGAAGTCAAAGAAGTATATGGGGGGGAGGGATTATGTTCACTGCTGGTTGCAAAAACCAAAATAGATAGATGGTGGAATAAATCATCCATTCATTTGGACCATGTAATACAATTATATGAATTGTTAAGGTCACCGAAATTAATAAATATGCCAGGCTATTTACTCATAGATAACAGTTTTATTCTGGAAGCTATTTTATCATCCTCTATTGTAAGTCTATGTATCTTTGGACCACTATCAGGACCCCAGTGGCTGTTCACAATTAAAAGCAATGGTAAATTCAAAAATCATGCTTCCTTTCCTCTGAGCAATCATAAAAGTAAATTAATCTAGATCTCACATATATATGGAATTTAAAACAAACAAACAACAGCAACAACAACAATAAAAACTAACTCACAGATACAGAGAACAGACCAGTGCTTGCCACAGGTGAGGGAATTTTGTGGTGATCTTAACTAGACTTATTGTGGTGATCATTTTGCAATATACACAAATATCAAATCATTATGTTGTAAACCTGAAACCAATATAATGTTATATGTCAGTTTTATCTCAGTTTTTTTAAATAAGTAAATCCATCTAGCAGGGATTAGCTTTTGAGTGTTTCCTATGTCCAGGTATTGTGCTAGATAGTAGTGATGCAGAGATGAATATTTATAGAGAAATCCCATCTAACATGTATTTTGCTTATGAATCTAGTTTTTACTTCTGTCTCTCACACCAAAATGAAATCTTCTAGAAAGCATATATTTTTCTTTGGTTGGTTCTCTGTTGTATCCCCAGCACCTGCCATACAGTAGGGCAGTCGGTATTTGTTGAATGCATTAAATGAAGGATGTCCCTATGAGGAGAGCCCAACGAGAAAGCAGACATTATAATGTCGTAGTGTAATACAGGCATGTAAAAGATGCCATAGGCAGGGCTGTTTACTGACATGTGAGCTCAGATGCGGTCATTGGAAATTATAACATTTTGCAATCTTCCCAGTATACCACAACTGTAGTTATTCATACTTGACTAATTTTGAATTCATGGTGATTCTGCTGCAGTTTGTCAAAATTTTCTTTGTCACTAGTTTTTAAGGAAATTTAAATGAATACATAATCAAAACCATTTTGGTGGGATATCCAACTTCTTTCTACAGCAAACCATTTTCTAGAATTTTATCATCTATTTGCATATGAACAATGTCTATGACAATTATACAGGGTTCTCATCTAGTCCCTGAAGCAGGTGTTTTCACACGTAATTATCTTATTCCAAGAAGCAGACCATAACTTCCGTCCTTTCTGTCATCACAGAACACCAGTTCAGGGACAGTTTTTTGGGGGAATGATAGTGTATACAGAAGTACAATCCACTGATTACAAGTTACTGTCCCTTATAACATTATCAACCAAACACTGATCTTTAGGTCTGGCACTTGAATAACCACAGAGATAGGGGATAGGTGTGAATATGCAATTACAATCCAGCCTTATTGGATGACAAAAAAAAGTTCCATCTGTAAGCTTTACCAATGGACCAGTCCATTCTATCTCCATGTTTGAGTAGTTTAGCTTATGTCATTTGGATGACTAGTGACTATAAAGAACTAGGTAAAGATAATGGATTTTTAAGTGCCACAGCACCTAAGAGTATCTTCAAAGGAGAAATTCCATTTAATTCCATTGTAATGGCAATTTTGGAAAAGGAAAATCATATAAGTTACTGAATCTGTCTCAACTAAACGGGTGACTTTTAGAGTTAAATATATTTGTGGTGATTTAACCAGATAGCATTTATTCTGGAACTAGAATAGTATTGTATCTCTACAATAGTGACTACAAGAGCCTTCAGGGAAAAAAACAAACAAACTACTCTTCTGCAAATCTAGAAAAATAGGTTTAAAAAAACTGTCAGAAACAGAAACATAGAGGCTCTAACAGGATACTTCTTTACAACTATGAATTTTTTCCATACTTAAATTTACACCATGTAAACTTTTACACCATTAAATATAGAAGGTAGCAATATTTCAGTCATTTCCCATTTACAGACTGCTCATTGAAATTTTTTAAACAGTATTTTGCACATGGTAGATGATTTAGAGATAAGTAAAACTAGAATACTACAATAGGGAGAGGACAAAAGCGTATGGTATTTCTTATACCCCAACTGTAGAACAGCTACAAAATGTTGCCACCCCCAAAGTACAGATCAGTGCTGCAAAATACAAACATTTGTGCAGATTAAATTTTTATTTTTTACTTGATTTGTTGACAGAAGATTAACAAGGGGCACCTGGATGGCTCGGTTGGTTGAGCGTCTGGCTCTTGGCCTCAGCTCAGGTCATGAGCTCATGATTCATGAATTCGAGCCCTGAGTCAGGCTCCAGGCTGATAGTGTGGAGCCTCCTTGGAATTATCTTTCTCTCCCTCTCTCTCTGCTTCTCCCCTTCTCTCTCTCTTTCTCTCTCTCTCTTTCTCAAAATAAATAAGTAAATGTAAAAAAAGAAGAAGATTAACCAAAGACCCAGTCAACAGCACATTCTTGCGCCTGCCTAAAGACTTACAAAGTTGTAAACAAATGAGAGAAGAGGGAGTGCTGTATAGATATTGCCCCCTTTGGAATGGGTGCAATCCCAACCATAATACCCATAATACTTCACATGCATCCTTGCTCCTTCACATCAGCTGAAGAAATGATGTGTAAAATGAGCAATGGGAAAAAATTTTAACTAAACAGTACACAGAGACCAAAAAAAAAAAAAGGTGTGCTACCTGAAAAATCCAAAAGCTCATCTTTCTAAAGAAGATTCAGTTGTAGAACCCATGTATTTTCATTTGCTAGTGCAGTCTCTTCTCCAAGGTCGGCATCATTTTTTAAATCTGTTAGTGGGAAGATTTATACCAGATGCCCGAGGTATAACTGTCCATGTCGTCCTTGGCTGTTAGTACTCACAAAAGAATGCTGTAATTTCTTCTTCTGATACTTTTTAAGGGAATAAATCAGTCATTTATCCCAAAACACCAAATATCACAAAATTTAAAATAAATAAAATTTATATATCAGGTATGTCACGGGTGATCATGTCTTTAAGAAAAAATATAGAAAATGTAAAATAGGGGCCTGAGTGGCTCAGTCAGTTAAGCATCTGACTTTGGTGCAGGTCATGATCTCACAGTTCATGGGTTTGAGCCCCAAGATGGGCTCTGTGCTGACACCTTGGAGCCTGGAGCCTGCTTCAGATTCTGCCTCCCTCTCTCTCTGCCTCTCTCTCTCTCTGTCTCTCTCTCAAAAATAAATAAACATTAAAAAAATTTTAAGTAAAAAAAAAAGAAAATGTAAAATAAATACAATCAAAAGATATGCTCTAGAGACCAAAGAGATTGTACTGAGTTACAATAAAAGTAAATTATTCATAACTGAATGAAAACCAACTACCCAGTTAAAAGAACATCCTTATTACAAACTGCAGACCTTTCATAGAACTTGACCATTATCAAAACCCAGGCTGGCACTAGTCCATAAGGACTGGTCATTCCAGCAGTTATGGGATCCTGGATCATGGGAAAGACACAAAGTCTCCTCTAAACCAGAACATGCCACCTAGGAGTGAGAGACATAGCCATGAATACTAACAACAGAAACTAAAACTGAGTATTTCCCTGTGCTAGGAAAGCTCTTTTGATATACAGGTCATATCATCTTCCTAACAACCCTGTGACCTGTGTATTGTTATCTGCATCTTACAGATAAGGAAAGTATGGTCCGGCAAGATAAGAGACCCAACCATGGTAAGCGTCAGAGCCTGAATAAAAGCCTGTCCAAGGCCTGTCTTCCTAATTACTACCTCCAGGCTCTGCAGCTTACTGGCTCAATCCTCTGACCAAACTTCACCCAGGAAGAGTAGACAAAGCCTCCTCAGGACTGGGACACACTCAGGAAGGCACTTGCCTGAAGGAACAGAGACCTCACAGCAACCACGCCAAGGAAAGGACGCCATTAGAATCTGTTTCAGCATCAAGAAAAGTGCCTTTCCTGGCCTTGTTCCTGCCACTTCTTCTGCCAACATCCCCACCCACCTTGAGGCAGTGGTGGGGATAGGAGAAAACAAAGATGAATTAAGGCCCTGCTCCAATCATAAAAAAAAGCCTTAAGAAGTCCTTCTCTTTCTCCCTTCAGATCAACACAGATATACACACCTTGCCCCTGAGATAGGACAAGGATGACAAGGCAGAGGCTGGTAAACAAGATTCCAGATTGATGTCACCTAGTCAGAGGGGTCCAGGGAATTCCATTCAAAATTCTTGGCCCAAAGCTAGAGATGATGTAGAGGGCACAATTACGTGTTCACGGGATCACTACCACCAAGACGCAAGTTCATACTTCAGAAAGAAAAGCAGGAATGTCACTGAAGGGATTCTAAGAGCAAAGGCAAACAAAATCTGCTTTGCTTATTATATACACAGAACTGTCTACATCACTTCACATGAGAAGACAGAATCACAAAATCTTAGAGACAGCAGGAAACCTTCCTTCATCTAGTCCAATCCTCTGTATAAAGTGGAAATTCCTTGCAGGTGTCTTTAAGCATTTGGTGGAGAAGACTCACCCCTACTCATGAGAGAATCTCTTCCATTTAAACTGTGTGAGTTGATGAACATTCTCTATTATCATGAGCTGAAATTTATGTATTCTAGGTTTGGTTTCCAGAGCACCATAGGATAAGTGCTGTCAGCTTTTCACAACTTTTATAAATAACACTTTTATCTATTTCTCCATTTCTTCTACTGCTCCTCATACAACATGGCTTGCAAATGCCTGGCTATCCACCTCTTATACCTGAGTTTCTCAATCTCCCTTTTAAAAAAATGCACTGGTTGGAAGTAAAATTAACACTTTCTTATATAGTCCGACAAGTACAGAGCTCAGGGGAACAATCGCTTCTTGAAATCTGGAGAAACCACTCCTATCTGTGCCTCCAGGATTATGTCAGCCAGCTTCCCCTTGTGAACAGATCCTGGCTCATTACAGGAAACAAGCTTCTTACTTACTAAAAGTACTCCTAATGAATATGTGGAGCAAGACAACCATCATATTTCCCTGCTTGCTTCCAAATTATTCAGGCTTATATGTAAGGATGTATAAATATTTAGACATGGGGGAAAGCTCTCAGTTTTTCCCAATTGAGGATGATATTAGCCTTGGGTCATTCATATATGGCTTTTATGATCTCAAGGTATGCTCCTTCGATCCCTATTTTCTTGAGGGTTTTTATCAAGAAAGGATGCTGTATTTTGTCAAATGCTTTCTCTGCATCTATTGAGAGGATCACATGGTTCTTGTCCTTTATTTCATTGATGTGATGAATCATATTGTTTTGTGGATGTTGAACCAGCCCTACATCCCAGGTATAAATCCCACTTGGTCATGGTGAATAATTTTTTTAATGTATTGTTGGATCCAGTTAGCTAACATCTTGTTGAGGATTTTTGCATCCATGTTTATCAGGGAAATTGGTCTATAGTTCTCCTTTTTAGTGGGGTCTCTGTCTGGTTTTGCAATCAAGGTAATGCTGGCTTCATAAAAAGAGTTTGGAAGTTTTCCTTCCATTTCTATTTTTTGGAACAGTTTCAAGAGAATAGTTGTTAACTCTTCCTTAAATGTTTGGTAGAATTCCCCTAGAAAGCCATCTGGCCCTGGACTCTTGTTTTTTGGCAGATTTTTGATTACTAATTCGATTGCCTTACTGGTTATGGGTCTGTTCAAATTTTCTATTTCTTCCTGTTTCAGTTTTGGTAGTGTATATGTTTCTAGGAATTTGTCCATTTCTTCCAGATTACCCATTTTATTGGCACATAATTGCTCATAATATTCTCTTATTATTGTTTTTATTTCTGTTGTGTTCGTTGTGATCTGTCCTCTTTGATTCTTGATTTTATTTGTTTGGGTCCTTTCCTTTTTCTTTTTGATAAAACTGGCTAGTGGTTTATCAATTCCTATTTATAGTTGCACCAAAACCCATAAAATACCTAGGAATAAATCTAACCTAAGAGGTGAAAATCTATACACTATAGAAAACTATAGAAAGCTATGAAAGAAATTGAAGAAGACACAAAAAAAAAATGGAAAAAGATTCCATACTCCTGGATAGGAAGAACAAATATTGTTAAAATGTCAATACTACCCAAAGCAATCTACATATTCAATGCAATCCCTATCAAAGTAACACCGGCATTCTTCACAGAGCTAGAACAAATAATCCTAAAATTTGTATGGAACCAGAAAAGACCCTGAATAGCCAAAGCAATCTTGAAAAAAGAAAACCAAAGCAAGAGGCATCACAATCCCGGACTTCAAGCTATACTACAAAGCTGTAATCATCAAGACAGTATGGTACTGGCACAAGAACAGACACTCAGATCAATGGAACACAATAGAGAACCCAGAAATGGACCCACAAACGTATGGGCAGCTAATCTTTGACAAAGCAGGAAAGAATATCTAATGGAATAAAGACAGTCTCTTCAGCAAGTGGTGCTGGGAAAACTGGACAGCGACATGCAGAAGAATGAACCTAGATCGCTTTCTTACACCATACCCAAAAATAAACTGAAAATGGATGAAAGACCTCAATGTAAGACAGGAAGCCATCAAATTCCTTGAGGAGAAAGCAGGCAAAACCTCTTTGATCTTTCCCGCAGCAATTTCTTACTCAACACGTCTCTAGAGGCAAGGGAAACAAAAGCAAAAATGAACTATTGGGACCTCATCAAAATGAAAGGCTTCTGCGCAGCGAAGGAAACAATCAGCAAAACTAAAGGCAACCAACAGAATGGGAGAAGATATTTGCAAATGACATATCAAATAAAGGGTTAGTATCCAAAATCTAGAAAGAATATATCAAACTCAACACCCAAAAAAACAAATAATCCAGTGAAGAAAGGGCAAAAGACATAAATAGACACTTCTCCAAAGAAGAAATCCAGATGGCCAACCAACACATGAAAAAATGCTCAACCTCACTCATCATCAGGGAAACACAAATCAAAACCACAATGAGATACCACCTCACAGCTGTCAGAATGGCTAACATGAACAACTCAGGCAACAACAGATGTTGGCGAGGATGAGGAGAAAGAGGATCTCTTTTGCACTGTTGGTGGGAATGCAAGCTGGTGCAGCCACTCTGGAAAACAGTATGGAGGTTCCTCAAAAAAAAATCAATGGATGAATGGATAAAGAAGATGTGGTATATATATACAATGGAGTACTACTCGGCAATCAAAAAGAATGAAATCTTGCCATTTGCAACAACGTGAATGGAACTGGAGAGTATTAGGCTAAGCGAAGTTAGTCAGTCAGAGAAAGACAAAAATCATATGACTTAATTCATATGAGGACTTTAAGGGACAAAACAGATGAACATAAGGGAAGGGAAACAAAAATAATATAAAAACAGGGAGGGGTACAAAACAGAAGAGACTCATAAATGTGGAGAACAAACTGAGGGTTACTGGAGGGATTGTGGGAGGGGGATGAGCTAAAGGGGTAAGAGGCACTAAGGAATCTACTCCTGAAATCATTGTTTCATTATATGCTAATTTTTATGTGTATTTAAAAAAATAAATAATTAAATCAAATCAAATAAATAAATATTTAGACATAAATATGCACAGTTATAGCACATATCTGTGGCTATCCTAATGGATTTGTTTTGTGGTATAATACCCAGTTCTGGAGCTTCAGATGTCAACCCCTTGGTAGGACCTCTGTATATGCTCTTTGATCCACTAGCATGATGTCTCTCAAACCGACACCTGCCCTCTCTTGTTCGGTGTCTGATCACTTAAAAACCAGACCATTATGTTGTATGTTCCTAACTTATCCTCCAGACACAATTTAATTATTCATTTATCTTATTTCAACTTGTTCATTTTATTTGTCAAATATTTCATAAATGCCACAACAGGTCATTTTCCCTGTCCTTTCCTCACCAGGCAGGACCTGTCTAAATCTCCCACCTTTCCTATCCAATCTTCTCTGGGAAGTCTTTCCTAAATCACTCTATGGCTTGTACTCTCTCATTCTACATTCCCATTATGCTCTCACCATCCCACTGGTACCATGTGTAAAATATAACCAAATCAAGTCAGCATAATAGCCCTTCAATTATATTGTAAATGCCTTGTATCTTTAACTTTCTCAAATCCTTCTTCTCTACTTTTGACAGGATAATTGGGGAAAAGACTCCCACAGTTGAGATGAGAAAGACAAGAAAAAACAGGTAATTCTGAGCACAGAATTTTGGAGGGTTAAGCAGAAAGTAGGTCAGGCAGTCCCAGATCCAAGAAGTCAAGGATTTACTGAAAAATAAGAGAAGTAAATGAAAGCTTATGTGGACTTGTGTCTCAAAGAATGCCTCAGGCTCTCTGACCATTCGTCTATAGCTTACCCAGAGCACCCATGTATTTAAGACTAAAAGAACCTGGTACAATTAAAGTTAGTTTTAAATTTTTAATTATTTTGGGGCACTTGGGTGGCTCAGTCGGTTAAGCGTCCGACTTCAGCTCAGTTCATGATCTCACGGTCCATGAGTTCGAGCCCCTCATCAGGCTCTGTCCTGACAGCTCAGAGCTTGGAGCCTGTTTCAGATTCTGTGTCTCCCTCTCTCTCTCAGGCCCTCCCAGACTCATGCTCTGTCTCTCTCTCAAAAATAAATAAAATTTTTTTAAAAAATTAAATTTTTAATTATTTTAATGTTTATGTTGAGAGAGGGCGTGAGTGGGGAAGGGCAGAGGGAAAGGGAGACAGAGAATCCCAAGCAGGCTCCACACCATCAGCACAGAGCCCAATGCAGGCCTCGAACTCAAGAACCAGGATATCATGACCAGACCAAAATCAAGAGTTGAACACTTAACCTACTGAGCCACCCAGGAGCCCCAAATTTTTTATTTTTTTCAGGGGATTAACCAAACATTCCCCCCGGAAGCCTTTACAGTTCAGAGAAATGTCCCTCATCCTCTGGTCAAATTGAGAATCATTGCAGAGGGTAAAGAAGCAGGGCGGATGCAGAGATTCCCACCTTGGCCAGACCCCAGGAGAGTTTGGGGGCCTGGGGAAGGGCAAGGGGGTACATTCAAAATGCTACACCAGAGACTTCTCTGTCTTAGAGGTCCTGACTAAAGGGCTTCTGCCATCCCTGCACCTCCTGCATCAGCTGTTAAATCAAACTCACTGACTAATCAATGAGTTTGATCTAACTTGAGAGAGGCTTTGGCCCACCTACAGCTGGCCATTGACAGCTCCAGCCACAGGGGGCTGCAGGAAGACCAAACTAGTCCACTGGAGTGACTTAGGTGCCGTAGGAATGATGGGATTCCTTTGCCCCAACGTGTCTACAAGAAAGGAGAGAAAGGGAAAGGAAAAGTCCTGTTGGCACTTTATATATTTTAACTATTTCATCCTCACAAAACTCACACGGATTGTTACTATTTTTTTGATAGTCCAGATAAGAAGACAAAATCAGAGAGACATTAACTTGCCAAGTTCACACTGCTGGTTGGTGGAAGAGGCAGGATTTAAACCCAAGTCTGGGGCACCGGGGTGGCCCAGTTGGTTAAACGTTCGACTTCAGCTCAAGTCATGATCTCGCAGTTCACGGGTTCATGTCCTCATCGGGCTCTGTCCTGACAGCTAGAGCCTGGAGCCTGCTTGGGATTCTATGTCTCCCTCTCTCTCCACTCCCCTGCTTATGCTCCATCTGTCTGTCTCTCTTTCTCTCTCTCTCAAAAATAAATAAGTAAACATTTAAAAAAATGTTAAACCCAAGTCTATCTGGCTTCAAATCTTATGATCTTTAATAAACCATTTCCAGTAATGAAACCAATAATTGTATGATACATTTATGAACAAGATGATAAAAAGAAAATAACAACAAACACTTATGAGTACTTACTATGTTCCAGGCACTGTCTAAACATATTTTGCATCTATTATCATATTTAATCCTGTTACCAGTCCTTGAAGAAAACAGTGTTATCTCTATATGAAGATGAAGGAGCTGAAGCATGGAGAAGTATAGTAACTTGCCCAAGGTCATGGCACTAAAATGTGATAGGGTCAGGATTTGAAGAGCTGCAGATGGTGAGTGAGGATGAACGTGTTGGTCTCCTTCGCATTCACAGATCTCATTTTGAACTCACTAGGTTCCTATCTCTTTCTGTCCATATCTAGTGTTATTTCTAGCTGATTCTGTGGTAGGGACCCTTCCCTAAGGAGAGAAAAAAAGGGAGAGAAAACTTCAAGGTAAACTGGCTAGGTGCCTATGTGACAACATCCCTCAGGACCTTATAAACTGAGACTACTTAATCAGACTACATGTTTGTGTGTGTTACCACATATGTGAGACAAAGAAACAGAAAATGTATAAAAAACTATGCCATGTAACGTTTGGTGCTCAGTTTTTCGGGTACGAACACAACTAGGCGGTGCTGGCATGAATGAAGTTGCTTCCTGGAAATTAAAAAGCCTCAGTGTCATGACTCTCTGTGTGAGAATCCTGCTACAATTCTAGCACTCTCTCACTCAGTATTTCTATTAATGCATTTCACTAATATCTTTTGTGAAAATCAGGAACATATGCTATTAAATACTTTGCTCCAAATCTCTTATGCCCATAACAACAGATGTAAGTGACAGGTAGGGTCATGTACCACAGGTGGATTATGCTTTAAACATTGGCAATGATAGACACTTAAGACATTTTCATCCTAATCAAGAATTTTTTATCTAAAATGTCATAACTAGAGTAATTATCAGCAACTAATGTGTGAGTTAAAGAGAAAAGACCTAGTTGGAAATTAGTGGTAGTATTGGAGACACACTGTTTCAGGAATGAAAAACTACTCTGACTGTTGGCAAAACTGTTTCAATAGCAAATGCAGACTGTAGCAGTAAGGTGATTCAGCAAATGTCTGCTCTGAAGCATACCATGTTTTTCCAAAGAGATGTTTCCAACTGGCAAAGTTAGTTTATTATTACAGAAGTTCAGAAAGATTTTCTGACGCACTCTAAGTTCTAGGACCATAATTTGCAAGTTAATGACAATTTTTAATGAAATGAGTGTGCTTTTAAAAATAAAAAGGTATCCATTGTCTATTCTTCAACTGTCTCAGAAGCAGATACTACAGCTCCATCTACCCCAGAAAGAGAAAGATTTAATCTGTCTTGTGGACTTCTTTATCCCCAGAGCCACACTCAATACTTGGTACATAATAGGCACTCAATAAATACCAAATAAAGAAATAAATAAATTAGAAATTTTAGGGTCCATGGAGGTACATGATTATTTTTGCACACTGCGGGGCACATAGTGGGTGACTAATTATTAATTGGCATACAACTTTCTCTATAATGCACAAAGCTATTCCAATTTACTTCAGTGGCTACACCACCATTATAAATGAATAGCTAACATTCATAATGTTCATGATACCGTTATGTTCAACATCCAATAGAGGACAGATTTAATGAGTTGTGGGGTCTTAAGTGAGGGTGAGGGGAGATCTTTCAAAAAAAAATTTTTTTAAGTTTATTTATTTGAGACAGAGAGTAGGGGAGGGGCAGAGAGAGAGGGAGAGGGAGAATCCCAAGCAGGCTCCACACTGTAAGCACAGAGCCCAATGCAGGGCTTGAACTCACCAACCACGAGATCATGACCTGAGCCAAAACTAAGAGTTGGACGCTTAACGGACTGAGCCACCCAGGTGCCCCGAAGGGAGATCTTTTTAAATTCATTGTATTTTACTTATTTACTTACTTATCTATTCTGGTAAGAGACTAAGTTATTTAAAGTGGTAAAATCGGGCCTTGAAAGTTTAGCATAAGTATGTCACTGATGTATATCTTTGGTATGATTTTAGGGATGCAATTATGATGACATTTTTACATTTCATTAATCGTTACTTCCCTAAGACTTCAAAAAGTCAATCATTTACTGCTTTATCAGTATAATAATAATAATAATAACAATAATAATAAATTTCACTAAATTCTTTTGTTAGTTATAGTTAGTACTGAGGGACCAGCAATCATTGTCTAAAAATCAAACTTACTAAAATATGAAAGCTTACTGCCTTTATGCCATTTAAATTTCTAAATAAAGATTCCCATTGCTTTTTCAGAAATCACAAAAACTCAACTTTTAAATAAAAAGAACCATTTTACAATGCAGAATATACAGTCATTAGGTTGAGCTGATCTTTCTGGGGAAAAAAAATACTGATTGCCTAAAAGTTCACAGATGCTAGTAAAAATCTGTATATCAGCTGCCTCTGTAGCTGAAGACTATAGCTTGTATGAAAGTGTAAGAAAACTTTTGAGAATGTGTCAAAGTGGTCTGCGAGAAAGGACACATCAGCCATGCTATCATTTATCCTTAACAAGGGACTCACAGTCCTGCCAGACCTGGCTTTTATGAAGTAGATTGAGTCCACCATCTATTTTATGGATAAGTCCTGGTTATTTCTTCCATGAGCACAAGTGCATTCTATCCCCTTTAATGTGTTACTGTAACCCATCCATGAAATGTTTCCTAATTCACTACTGACCCCAAACTTTTGCTTCACTGAAGGCACTTCATTCCTGTTCCTCTCACAGATCACAATGCCTGTCATGAATATTTCCATGCTGTGCTACTGACTAAGATATTGTTTACTGCCTCACTTGTAGCTTGCTCACCAATTATATATGTGGTGATCTCATTCTTTTTATTCGTCCAATCCTGAGGACCTCTATTATAAAAAGCACATGACTTGGCTTCATTCCAATAAAATCACTGGTGTTCTTGCCCTGCACCACGCTGTTCAGGAAGATCTGTACGTAAAACTGTTTGGGACCCTAGATATCTGTGGCAAATGGGGTGTTTGGCTTATACAAGTTATACATGTCAATTTATACCTCACATCTGCATCATTCCTGCTGACAAATGACACCAAACAAAGCAAAAGGCAAAAGCGCCAGCACATGTCTAGTAGGATTCAATCATCTCATGTAAGACTATCTCTAGAAATGAGTCATGCCCATAGAGGAGGTTCAGGAATGCTCCTGCGTCCTAGGATCTCAGTATAGTGTTGGCTTGATGCTACATTAACCCTATACTTCAGTAGCCTCTCAGAAAAAAAAGTATCAGTTTGTCTTCAATTTTCTGTCACTTGAATAGGATATCGCTTTCAAATACAGGTCTAGCAATAATGTTCTAGTTCCAAAGAATAACTTAAATTATGTATAATTCTTGTAGTACAGAGCAGGACCTGGGTGGGTTTTTTTTAATTTGTTTGTTTTTGTTTTTTAAAGACATACTGTTCATCTGGTATAAATTAATCACAGTAACAAACCACGTCTCCTTGGTATAATCATTATGTGAAGAATTATTATATAAGCATACCACCAATTTCAGAAGACTGCTTCCAATTTACAACTATTGAATTGGAACAGTTTCTAAGATTCTAAAGCAACAAACAAAATATTGTTATACTGCTTTTAGTACTGTGGTATAATAAAGAATTTGGCTGGCCATTGTCCCTGATTCTTGGGAGGGAGCCTCTAAACCCTTGGAATTTCCTAAATGGTGGGTATGTCTTTACTATTCATGGTGGACCCCTGGAATCATGGGTGTTTATGCTCATTAGGTGATTCCTGGTAGACACCTAGATAATTTCAGGATGAGGGCAGGCCATGCTGGAAAGACCCCTCATGTAGTTACAGATGGTCCCTAAATTATGATGGTCCAACTCATGATTTTTCAACTTTACAATAATACAAAAGCTGTACACATTCGGTAGAAACGGTATTTCAAATTCTGAATTTTGATCTTTTCCCAAGCTAGCCATATGCGGTATGATCCTCTCTTGTGATGCTGCGCAGCACGTGGCAGTGAGCCAAAGCTCCCAGTCAGCCACTCAACCACCAGGGTAAACAAAATGATACACTTATCACCCTTCTGTTCCATACAACTGCTCTATTTTTTTTAATTTCAGTACAGTATTCAATAAACTACAGGAGGTATTGAAGGCAATTATAAAATAGGTCGTATGTTAGATAATTTTGCCCAACTATAGGCTAATGTAATTGTCCTGAGCATGTTTAGGGTAGGCTAGGCTAAGTTATCATGGTCAGTAGGTTAGATATAGTTAAAGCATTTTGGGGGTGCCTGGATAGGTCAGTCAGCTAAGCACCCGACTCTTAATTTTGGCTCAGGTCATGATCTCATGGTTCGTGAGTTCAAGCCCTACACTGGGCTCTGCACTGACAGTGAGGAGCCTGTTTAGGACTCTCTCCCTCTCTCTCTGCTCCTCCTCCACTTGTGCATTCTCTCTCTCTCTTCCTCTCTCCCTCCCCCCAACCAAGTAAAATAACTTTTAAAAAAAGGAAAAATGTTTTAAACACATGAAAGCATTTTTGACTTATAATATTCTCAACTTACAATGGGTTTATCAGGACATAATCCCCTCCTGAGTTGAGTAAGATCTGTGGTGGGTTGAGGCTTTGAGCCATGAGAAATTAGCCTGACCTCCTGGAGATGGACACGATCAATGATTCAGTCACTCATGGGTAGGTAATGAAACCTGATGAAAGGTATCCTCCTTCATACCTTTCAGGTATGATAGGTACCTCCGCAATAGGTACCTCCACATTAAAGGAGGTATCCTCCACAATAAAACTGTAATCAGGAGTATAGTATTTTCTGAGTTCTGTGAGTCATTCCAGAGAATTAACATATCTTAAGATGTAGTGGGTACTCCTGATTTTGTAGTCAGTTGGTCAGAAAAGCAAGGGGCCTGGGAATCCTCAGGCTTGCAGCTAGTGTCTGAAGTGAGGGCAATCTGGAGGGAGAAGGTGCCCCTAATCTGTGAGATCTGAAATAACTCCAGGCAGTTAGCACCAGAACCGCTTTGCAGGTACCTGGTAACATCTTTGAGCATGTCAGAGTAACAAACTTAAGTAACACGGGAAGTATTGCAATAGCCCTGGACTGCTTCAGTTTAGGCATCCTGATATTGATCTTGCCAGTTGGAACTGCATACCATTTTCATACCATTAGGAAGCACTTGGGAGGATATGCATGAACTTTTCAATTAAGCCATCTGGTTAACCTAGGTATAGCTAGCAGTAAAAGAAAAAAATTTTAAAAATAAATTAAAAAAAATTCTCAGCATTTTGTTCCAAGTGTAGGGTTTTGAATGGAATTCAAAATCCAGTCCCAGGTTGGGACTGGAAAGAACCTTAAAATTGTGTAGCCTAATTTGTTCATTTCACAAGGACAAAAACAACTGAGGTGAGGGAGAAAAGTGATTTGCCCAACAGCTATTTTAACATCCAACTGGGACAAGATAAGATCTGTAGTATCTAAAATCATACTGTGATTCTTATCCTCCTGTGGTAACACATTGTTCAGGAACTAAGGCAGATAAATTCTAGTCAGGTTGCCTTGCCACTGAGACAGAAAAAAAAAATGGCACGCAGGATAATCAAATGCCATGTCTTTCTTCGGTTGATCATTAAAGTAGCACTTTTAACGTCTTCTTTACATTTCTGCTGACCTCCATAACAAAAGGGGTAGCCTATGCAGATCCGCACTCATTCTAGAAGCATTTGTAAAGCATCTATTATAAATCAGTACTAGGCATTTAGAGATGTCAAGAAGAATTATTAGGCCCTTCTTTTCTAATGGAAGGAACTTCATCCTCATAAAAGCATAAATGGAGCTATGTAAGTCCTGTAATCAAAGGCCACAAGAGAGCACCGTGAAGACAGCTGGGGGTATCGTGAAAGGACTTCTTTGCCAAAGGGATTTGGCCATTATTTTACAGACATGTCAAGTCATTCAAGGATTTTAGGAAAAGAAAGGAAAACCAAACTTCCCTATTGCATACATGGGGCATGACCTTGCCAACTTGCTTGAAGCTTTTGACAGGAATGCTTTATCTTGTTGCTTTCCTCTCTACGTGGCTCAGTGACAATAGTGACTTTGCCAAAGCCATGAAGAAGGCACACTTCTAACTTTGTATTCATCAGCCTCTATTATAGAAGTCTTGTGGTAAAAAATGTAGAATTGATTCCTTGTCTGAACAGTTAAAACTCAGTTCTAATTCCTGGGTCCAGTGAGGGGCAGGAAGGAACTTGAACCAGATAGAGAGAATCAGGCACCCACAGCCAAGATGTAAGCACATTCAAGGACAACCCCTCAGGCCTCCAGCCCCTTGAGTGGCCAAGGCACCATCTGGGGAGAAAAGCAAGTAGGAGATTCTGGCTGCAGAGATCCTTCTAAAAGCAGCAGCGGAGGGGATGCTACTGCCTATACAAACTTTTGCTCCTCACGATCCCAGGGACTCAAAATGATACAGTCCATCAAAACACACAAATATAAACCAATTATGCAAAAATCATATACTCATCTAGAAAACGGAATAAATCTTTATTGACAGGCCTGGCAGTGAAGAATATCAGCTTTATTATCAGGCAGAGCCAAATTGACGAGTATCCTACAAAATAATGCAAGAATTCTTCAAAACTGTCCAAGTCACGAAAGACAAGGAAAGGCCAAGGAGACATGACAATGAAGGCTGCCATGATAATATAATGCTGGATCTTGAATTGGACACTGGAACAGAACAAAGACATAAGTAGAAAAGCTGGTGATCCAGATAAAGTCTTTATATTGTACTAATGTGATTTTCTTAGTTTTGATAATTATACTATGGAAAGGCAAAATGTTAATATTAGAAGAAACTGGGGCACCTGGGTGGCTCAGTCAGTGAAGCGTCTGACTTCAGCTCAGGTCATGGTCTCATGGTTCTAAGTTTGAGCCCTGCATCGGGCTTTCTGCTGACAGCACAGAGCCCACTTCAGATCCTCTGTCCCCCTCTCTTTCTGCCTCTCCCTTGCTCATTCTCTCTGTCCCTCTCTCTCTCTATTCCTCCCCCAAGAAAAGAAAATATTAGAGGAAAATGGGTAAAGGACATACAGGAACTCTCCATAATAATTCTGCAAACTCTCCAGTACCTTTAAAATTATTTTTTAAAAATTTTAAAAGCTTACATGTTTTTTTAAAGAAATAGAGATTTCTGAGTAGTCTTGGGTTTAAAACATGGTTCTATCACTTACTAGCAATGTGACCTTGAACAATTCCTTAATCTCTCTGTGCCTTAGTTTCCTCATCAGTAAAATGAGAATTTAAAAAAAAAATTTATAAGTAATTAAGATTAACTCAAATAATGTATTTAAACACTTAATATTGTGTCAGGTGCATAATACGTTCCTTAAAAAGTATATCTAGCATTTGCATATGAACATTATCATAATTATTATAATTGTCATTATTATAGCTGTTACTATTAGGATTTTTCTGGTCCTGGAGTCACTTTAAGAACTAATAAAAATCTTGGGGCGCCTGGGTGGCTCAGTCGGTTAAGTGTCCGACTTGATTTGGGCTCAGGTCACAATCCCACGGTTTGTGAGATCCAGTCCCACATCAAGCTCTGCACTGACAGCATGGAGCCTACTTGGGATTCCATCTCTCCCTCCCTCTCTCTTTCTCTCTCTCTCTCTCTCTCTCTCTCTGCCCCTCTCCCACTCTTTCTCTCTCTCTCAAAGTAAATAAACTTAAAAAAAAAGAACTAATAAAAGTCCAGTACTATTGTAGATAGTATGCATTTATCCTTTCCTTCACTTAGTTGGAGCCAGACGGAGTAACCCTGCCCCAATACGTCTGGGACAAATTAACTCATCCAGTGTATGCAGTTGCTGAGTGTGGTGTGAGAGGGGTGGGAGTTGAAAGGGACAAGTACAGGGATGGAGAAGTTCTCGCTCACTTTAAACAAGTGCCCTCATCAAGTTACATCATTCTGTTAATGAGCAGCTGCCTGAAAGGCAACACCAACAAGAAGGCATCCATACACTGCTTATATGCTGTCAGCCACAACTTTATCTCTGCCTGCCAGAAGTGTTGCTGAGATCTTCTCTTCAGAAATCTGGTGTTAATACTTTTGCTGGATCAGATGCCACTTTTAGATATGTTAGGTATAGAGTTCCCAAGAGTTAGGAGTGTGTCAGGACATGTGAACATGAATGAAATAAATGAAATAAATGAATAAATAAAAATGGATCTCTTTTTTAAACAATGACATGCAGACAGTGCCCGATTTACAAACTTTTGAAATATCATTCATTTGTAAGTTATCATTAAGAGCCCACCATTTATAGCTCACCATAGCAATGCAGTCTACCTATTGTGTAAGCTAGTTTAAAATAGTGTGCCACTGACACAAAAAATTTACTGAAGTAAAATTCTGTTGCAATGTTAGTAATCCTCACCAAAAAAAAATATTGCTTTCTAAATTGAACTTTATGTCCCATCTGAATTCTATGTAGAGTTCCAACTCCCAGATTCTTCATTTCCTTATTAGTCCAAAGGTACTTATATTTGTCTTTCACATTCTCATTTCCCCCAACTCAGGCTTTTCTCCAACTCAGACTTTTATTCATGAGAACTTCCCCATGAGCTTCAAATTGAACTATTTCTCCTCCTTCCACTGTTCTAAGGTAGTTATTTCTAGGGCTCACTCTCTAACAGTATTATTCCATCATTTAAAAAGTGAGGGTGGCTCAGTCGGTTAAGCATCCGACTTAGGCTCAGGTCATGATCTCACAGTCCGTGAGTTCGAGACCCGCGTCAGGCTCTGTGCTGACAGCTCAGATCCTGGAGCCTGTTTCAGATTCTGTGTCTCCCTCTCTCTCTCTGACCCTCCCCTGTTCATGCTCTGTCTCTCTCTGTCTCAAAAAAATAAATAAACATTAAAATATTTTTTTAATTTAAAAAATAAATAAATAAAAAGTAAGTGAAACTTCTGGGGGTGAGGGGAAAGAGAGGGAAATGTGCAACCTGGTTCAATCTTTCTGCAGGGCAATTTGGTAAAATACATCACCAGCCTTTATAAGGTAGTTCCCCTTGAAAAAAAAAACAATTCCATGTCCATGAATTTATTCTAATCAAGTAAACAGAAATAGTGTGCAAAAATTCACAGGATATTCATCTCAGTGTTGTTTATAAAATAGAAAAATAGAATCAACCCCCAACAAAATTGGTTATAGTATATCTACACAATGGGATAGCTTGCAGCCATTAAAATGGCATTGCCTAAGGACGCTTGCAAATAAAATATGTTACAGTTAAGAAAATAAAGATTATTAAATAACAGCATTTCAGTTTGATTAACATAATAATTATCACAATAGCTAGAACTTATTGCGTAATTACTATGTATCTTCTGAGACAGGTAGTACCAGTATTCCCATTTCAATGATAAGGAAAAAGAGACAAAAGAAAGCTGATTAACTTGCCCAAAGTCAAATCATTAGTAAAGATAATCTGGATCCCAAAGCCACACTCTTTTTTTTTTTTTTTTTTTTTTATTTACATATGAAATTTATTGTCAAATTGGTTTCCATACAACACCCAGTGCTCATCCCAAAAGGTGCCCTCCTCAGTACCCATCACCCACCCTCTCCTCCCTCCCACCCCCCATCAACCCTTAGTTTGTTCTCAGTTCTCAACAGTCTCTTATGCTTTGGCTCTCTCCCACTCTAACCTCTTTTTTTTTTTTTTTTTTTTTCCCCTCCCCCATGGGTTTCTCTTAAGTTTCTCAGGATCCACATAAGAGTGAAACCATATGGTATCTGTCTTTCTCTGTATGGCTTATTTCACTTAGCATCACACTCTCCAGTTCCATCCACGTTGCTACAAAAGGCCATATTTCATTTTTTCTCATTGCCACGTAGTACTCCATTGTGTATATAAACCACAATTTCTTTATCCATTCATCAGTTGATGGACATTTAGGCTCTTTCCATAATTTGGCTATTGTTGAGAGTGCTGCTATGAACATTGGGGTACAAGTGCCCCTATGCATCAGTACTCCTGTGTCCCTTGGATAAATTCCTAGCAGTGCTATTGCTGGGTCATAGGGTAGGTCTATTTTTAATTTTCTGAGGAACCTCCACACTGCTTTCCAGAGTGGCAAAGCCACACTCTTAATATAGCCTCTCTAATACATGTGTATATGCTTTGAGAAAAGCATGGAAGAATATAAACAAAAATGTAACTGCTTAACAGAGGCTGGGTATGTACTTACAGTTTAAAAAAAAAAAAAAAATCTGAAATGGCCTCGTAATGCCCCAATCCCTGTGGATTTGTGAACGCTCCTGATCCCTGGATTTGTGATTATAAGACATAACTCCCATCATAATTATGCCATATGACAGAGGTGACACAGTGAGGCTATCCAGTTGGGTCTAATCTAATCACATGAGCTCCTTTAAAAGCAGAGAACTTTCAGGGCTCCTGGGTGGCTCAGTCAGTTAAGCATCCTACTTCAGCTCAGGTCATGATCTCACAGCTCGTGGGTTCAAGCCCCACGTTGGGCTCTGTGCTGACAGATTCTCTCTCCCTCTCTCTCTGCCCCTCCCCTGCTCACACACACTCTCTCTCCCAAAATAAACTTAAAAAAAAAAAAAAAAAAAAGCAAACAGCTTTCTCCAGCTGGTAGCACAAGAAGTCAGAGAGCAGCTACCAGCTGACCAGAAAACAGGGACCTGAGGTCTTCAGCTGCTGGATTCTGCCAACAACTTTGAAGAAGATTCTTCTCCCAGGCCTCTAGGTTAGAGCCCAAGCCTGCTCTTACCTTGTTTTCAGTTCCCTGGGAGAGAACCCAGATGAACCTACCCAGACTTCTGACTTACAGAACTATGATACTTTAAAGCTGTTTCACACTGCTAAGTTTATTGGAATTTGTTATACAGTAATAGAAAGCTAATGCTGTACTTATGCAGGACTTAAAATTAGGAAATAGTAGAAATCTCCAGTCATTACACTTAATGGAGAAAATATGCATACATTATAAGATCTGGAACAAGACAAAGATACCCATTATTACCACCAGTGCTTAACATGGTATGGTGGGGCGCCTGTGTGGCTCAGTCAGTTGAGCATCCGACTTCGGCTCGGTCATGATCTCCCGGTTCTTGAGTTTGAGCCTTGTATCAGGCTCTGCACTTGTGATGTGGAGCATACTTGAGATTCTCTCTCTCTCTCTGCTCCTTCCCCACTTGCACACTCTTTCTCTCTCTAAATAAATAAATAAACTTAAAAACAAACACAAAGCATGGCAATTCCTGGCTAATGCTTTGAGAAAAAAAAAATGAGGTTATAAGAATTAGAAAAATATAAACTTTTGTTATCTAAAAATGATTAGAATCAATAAATGATTAAAACCAGGGGTGCCTGGGTGGCTCAGTCGCTTAAGCATCTGACTTCTGTGTTGACAGCTCAGAGACTGGAGCCTGCTTCAAATTCTGTGTCTCCCTCTCTCTCTCTCTGCCCCTCCCCCCCCCGTCTCTCTCTCTCAAAAAAAAATAAATATTAAAAAAATTATTAATACCAATAAAAGCATTCAGCAAGTTTCTGAATACATAACCAACTTAGATAAGTCAAAGACACTTCTCTAAACTAACATTACAAACCACAGAATATAATAAAACTCCCATTCAAAATAGCATAGAAATCATAAGGTTCCTAGGAATTTACTTAAGAAATAAACAGGACCTTTAAAGGGGCTTACATTTTAATTCATCTTTTTCTGTACTTTTCAAATTTCACATAATAAACACACATTACTTTGCTAATAAAAATATCGCAGTGGTGATATTCAAAATATGTAGAACACTGGCACCAATCAATCAGAATGGCACTGGAAATAAATAGGCAGTTCAGCCTTGCACCTTACAATTGTTAATTAAATGATTATTATATTTCTGTCTCTGAACTGTCTGGGAAGATAAACTTCAGCCTTCTACCTTCTCTGAGAAATTGCTCTGAATTAATTATGTGTACTGTAGTCAGGAAAAAGGGAACACAGCCCAAGAAGATCAAGAAGGCAAGAGGGTTTACTGAAAAGATTTCAGAGAGCAAAAAACTGAGCTGGCATGGAAAGTAGGACATGTCTATAAGGCTGGAGAATGGAAAAGCAGGAAAGGGAATTAGCACACATGGGCTGCACCTGACCATCCTGTCCTTTCTGAAGGGACAGAACAAAAAAGTGCATGTAACTCATATTGCAACTCTCTGTATGAACTCAGCTGTCAAGAATGAGAACACTGGGGACCTTGCCATTACCTGCCTTCAAATTATGAAACAACAGGATTAAAAATCCCTCATGGAGTTTGATTCTCAGATCCCAGGGGCAATCAAAAGATAGTGATTAATGCACAACATACTTAATAAGTACCTTTACAAAATGCACCACAGCAGTATGTAAATTTAATACAAAAAGCAGCTTAGGAGGTCAAATTATTTTCACCTTATGAACATATTCAAGGTAGGCAATGGAGAGAAACACCCTCTGTATATTTTAACCATGATCCATCCCACAATGAAAGCCAATCATCACAAATTGCCCAAATGATTCACTCCCATCACTAAGAGAGGTCTAAGTAATCCTATGAACAGGTCTGAAAATGACCACCAAAAACACCAAGACTGTTCTCCTTCCCTTAGGAAGTTTTTGCTCAGGAAATTTCCTCCTTGCATACTGTAAACCTGTGGCTCCAATTCCACTCCCTTCTTTCCAGTACAAATTCTATTATTTTTTCCTTTGTGGTATTATTTGCAATACCAGAAAGCCAAGTCCTTCCTCTGTGGTTGTACAGAAGACACTGTGATCTTACGAGGTTTTTCAAATAATACCCCAAAAATGGCCTCACTTAAAAGACCATGACTTTTTTCAGAAATAAATGAGAGGTAAGAAACATCTGTAATCAACAAGAAATTAGGCTTTGCATTCAGGTAAGTGATTTGATAAAATGGCCTTAAGTAGCCCTCAGATTTCCCTGGTTGGATTCACCAGTGAAAGATACAAGGAGCCAAGACTCCTTTAGACCTGTAGGTAAAGGTCCAAAATCCCAAAGAGTAAAACAGTGTCTGGTTGGCATCTTAGAGAAGAACTGACCTTATTAAACACATTCATATTAAGAAGCACATCATGAAAAGAAAGGAGGAGGTATAAACCTAAAATGGCATTGACTACAAGTCTATGGAAAAGAAATCAGTGTGAGGAAAAAGATGAGGTCATTTAATCCAAGGAAGAAAAGAAAACAGAAAGTTTATAAATTGATGATTAAATCAAAAGACAGGAATTGCATTCCTAGGAGAGAACTGGCGGTTAAGAGCCTACTTCACTAAACCCAGAGACCACCAGAGACCACAGTGAACCTGAACTCAAGGAGGCTTCCATCAAGAACTTACTGCCCTTCGCCTCTTGGCATAGACTAAACACAGATGAAGTTTCTGCTCACACTTGTTCTTTTGTAATACAGCCAGTTCTGCTCATGCGTCCCCAAATAAACTACACATTCCTTTGAAGTTGGGATCCCATTTTAGTCATGTTTATATACCCATGCAGCCCTTGTGCGAATGCCCATGCTAGACACTCAATGAATGTTTTTCAAATTACCTCTGGGTTTCACTATGGTACCAAAGGGAATAATGGTCATAACAGTAACCATTACACAGAACCTTTTACTGGATGTTCACCAGGTATCATGTGAAAACTCATGTTACTTGATTAAACCACTGATGTGGTCAGCATTACTATTATTCATATTTTACAGAGGTTAAAATTGAAGCTCACAAAGATTCTTAGTAATTTTCCAAAGGGCGTGTGTCTATCCTGTCCAAACTCAAGTAGTGAGAAATTTCTGCATACCACAATAGGCTATATGAGTTCACCTATTAAAAGTAGAGATTCAAGGATAGGCTAAGGAGATTCAGTAGAGTCATATGTTGTGGAGTCAATGCCAATGAAGATGCTCATTGGTGTAGACAACATAGATTGAGGTATCTTTGCATATGATACATGCCTGCTAAATATTTAGTTGGTGAATGCAGCACTGAAGTTGGAAACTCCACCAGTCTTCCAAGTTAGGGAATCCTACTGAGATCCTAACTATGCCATTCAACTGGGAGTCAATACCCATCCTTTGTTCCCAATAACAGAAGGTAGAGAATAGTTAAGCACCCTGACTCAGAAAGCACGGCCCTTTCTCAAGTCAGAATTTGCTGAGGTTTGTTACAGTGGGGTCAGCTGTCTTTCTTTGCCCAGAAAGATTCACTTCTGCAAGGTATTCAAGTTTTAAAATATTTTAGGGCCCTGTAGTAAAACTCCACAAAATAAAATCATATGCCCTGTTCATATTTGACACAGTTTAAATGGGGGGAACTGTGGTATTAAAATCAATTGCAAAAAAGAAAAATTGGCTTTTATTCCAAAGTCAAACCCTAAACAAGGGAAAAATAAACTCCTTGTCGATGGTCCATCTGGCACATAATACACACTTTCCTATAAATGCATGCACATGTGTGTCCTTCATGCTATAATTACATATGCCGTAATGACTGAACATTTCTCTTTTGTAGTAAAATAATTATTAGAGCATTTCAAAGCTGACTTCTCAAGAGCCAAGAAATAGAAAACCATTTGTTTCTATTTCTAAAAAACATGAAGTGATTTAATTGTGTGTGTGTGTGTTAGGCTGTGCAAAACCAGAAACAAAAAATTAATAATAATAAAAAGAATTAAAAAAGAGCCAAATAACTTCATTTCAAGAGCAAACTGCAGATGTATAATTGCATATTCTCAGTCAAATTAATGCCCATCAAAATGCCCTTCGCTAAACCATCAGAGAAGATATACTGAAATTATTAATCAAGCAGAATAGATAAGGTATAATTAAACATTTCCTTTATAATTATACTTCAAGCCTTATGGAGAATTACTTTGAAAATGTTTCCTTTTTCAAAAATTTTTTAACGTTTATTCATTTTTGAGACAGGGAGAGACAGCATGAACGGGGGGGGGGGGGGTCAGAGAGAGAGGGAGACACAGAATCTGAAACAGGCTCCAGGCTCTGAGCTGTCAGCACAGAGCCTGACGCGGGGCTCAAACCCACGGACCGCGAGATCATGACCTGAGCCGAAGTCGGATGCTTAACCGACTGAGCCACCCAGGCGCCCCAAAATGTTTCCTTTTCTACTCACAAGCTAGCCTTTGTTTAATAGTGACTTATTATTTGCTTTACTTCCCAATATAAGTTCAAGAAAAGTAATTTATTCATATTCATGTGTCAAATGAAATGTCAAACAACTTTCTGCTATAGTTCTTCTCCATTGTAACCCATTCTGTATCTGGCAACCGAAGTGATCTTTCTAAGCCATGTATCAGATCATATCTTTCCCTTGTTAAGAAACTCTCCAAGGGTTTCCAACTGAATTTCAACCCAAACCCACCACAGCTTATCTGGCCCCTGCCTTCCTCTCCATCATCAGATCCTATCACCTTCACCTGGGTTCCCTTGTTCCAGGTAATGGCCTTTGTTTTGTCCCTCATTACAAGCAGCTCATCCCCACCACTGGGTTTTTGAGCTGGCTGTTCCCTCTACCTGCCCACCCTGCCCACCCTCTCCCCATGGCTGGCTCCTTTTTGTCATCCAGGGCTAACCTCATGGTGAGGCCGTCCTTGACCATCCAATCTAAGAGTCCTAGCCCCACCCTCAGTTAAAGTACTTATTGCTATTTAAAATCATCCCATTAATTTATTTACTTATATTCTCCCGCACGCGCTCTCTCACGCGCTCTCCAAACAGCCCCTAGCCCTTGGCAACCACTCCTCCGAAAGAATGTAACCTTCGCAAGAGAGGGAATATCGCCTGTCTTGTCCAGCACCATAGCCTAGCACCCAGAACAGTGTCTGAAACTTGGAGCCAAGAAAAATATTTATTGAATAAGTGAATGAGCATTTCTAAACATATTATATTTACGGACATGTTTTAATATTTATTGAATAAATAAATGAGCATTTCTAAACATATTATATTTACGGACATGTTTTAATTCCTTTTTTATAGTGAATTCTCACTAAGGCCATATCTTTGGCTCTCTTTAAAAATCAAGGACTATGGCATCCTCCAGCTACAAACATGCCTGGGTATGATTGCAAACAGTAGTGTTCTGATACCAAAGCCATCAGATTTTGCAAGACATTTGGAATAAACAGGCTGTTCAGTGAAAGATGAAGATATTTTCAACATAAAAGTTTGTTTTGTTGTAATGCTCATGGCACCTTATGGTTTTAATCAAAGCCTCACTAGTCCCTCAAAACATTCAGTGAAGACTTCTTTCTCCTGGAAGGGGCTTTTACCCTTTCAATGACAGAAGAAAAATAACACTTCTCAAAGGGTAAAAAAAAATTCTGCACAAAATCCAGGTTATTTTTAATATCCAATACCAACTAACAAAGCTACCATATTTGTTCTAATTTGGAATTTATAATTTACACAGATAAATTAGGACCCTTTTAGGTTGGGGACAGGAGAAGGTAGGAGACTAAGGGCATTGTTAATGTTCTAGAAAGGAGAAGAGAAGCAAAGAATTTTTTTAGTTTATTGAAGGCAGGCTTTTTAGCAAATTTGTTCAAAGATTTACTTTCAATCAGGCCTGGGTCAGTACAATAAGAGTACAAAAATAATCTTCCTTTTAATCATGTTTATCTTTCTCCATCACAAGCAACTCAATGTCTTTGAACTGTCTTCCTATCAGAGGTCTTTTTCATGAATCTTGGCTTAAATCTGAAGACATCTTAATTTTAGCTAAAATTTCACTTATAACACACGGCCAAGAATGTAGTGTAACTGCTCTTGATGCTAACTGCAAATAACATCAAGCCTTCTATGACTGTATCCTTTGGGTAAATCCTCTGCACATAGAGAGTCATGGCTGAGAAAATATACAACCGAAAATATAATAAAGATTCAATGGGTTGAATTCTCTGTGAAATGCTGAGAGCACTGTGTCTGGCATATGGTAGGAGTTACAGATTTACAGGTTTTTAAATTAGTTAATCCTTACACTACAAAACAACATTTCTAAGCAAGGAAGAACTTTACATTTAAAATGATAATCACCATTAGAGTTTTACAGCTATATTTCCAAAATTTTACTTTTTTTCAAAACAATAACATTTAAAAAATAAAATCTTTATATGATATTCATAGGCATTTAATAACCATAGCTATAAGGATATTGTTTCATCACTAATTTAATTGTGATTAAAGAATTCTATTAGATGAGCTGCATTTTCCTTGAACCTTTCCAAGAAGTATACCAGACATCACAGGAAACATATGACATTGACTCGGTCACTAAAGCGCTCCCTATCCATTTAAGAGATTAGACAGTCACACAACAAACAGTGTGAATTTTATGATTACATAGAATTAGATGCTATACTTTATCCACAGAAAGAGATATATATGTGGGATAGAATAATCAAAACAGGTTTCATGGAGAAAATTATTACAAATAAAAACAAAGAACTTCAGAATTATGATTCCTCTAATAAAAAGAAAATCAGACTTGAATCAGTGTAATGTGCTATAGTAATATATTCTTAAAGACATGATTTTTAGCCACCAGGTATGTACACATTTGATGACATTTCATGCTAAACTATGGAACTTTGGCATTTTATCTATGAAACAGCCTTTCTTCGAGCAAATTTGAAAGGAAAAATAGTTAATCAGCATTTATATATGAGCACTCTTTTTATTTTTTTAATAATTTATATATCTATTCTTTGAGAGAGAGAGAGAGAGAGAGAGAGAGCACAAGCAGGGGAGGGGCAGAGAGAGAGGGAGACACAGAATCCGAAACAGGCTCCAGGCTCTGAGCTGTCAGCACAGAGCCCGACACGGGACTCAAATTTGTGAACCATGAGATTATGACCCGAGCCAAAGTCAGGCGCTTAACTGACTGAGCCACCCAGGCACCCCTGAGCTTTCTGACTTTAATTATAAACATTATTTAAAGAACAACATTTACCTATTATTAAAGTCATGGCACAGGGGCACTTGGGTGGTCCAGTCAATTAAGCGACTGACTCCTGATTTCGGCTCAGGTCATGATCTTGCAGTTTGTGCATGGGGCTCTGTGCTGACAGCATGGAGCCTTCTTGGGATTCTCTCTCTCTCTCCCTCTCTCTCCCTCTCTCTCTGCCCCTCTCCTGCTTGTTCTCTCTCTCTCCCTCAAAAAAAAATAAATATTAAAATGTAATAAAATAATAAATTTAAAAAATCAAAATAAAGTCACTGCACATTCATCCCTCCCTCCCCTCTTCAGACTGTGTGGGGTACTAGGTCTGTCACTGAGTAAGAAAGCCTAAGGCTGGGTTTCTCCCTCTACCCACCACAAAGAGTGGCCTTCAGTAGCCAGGAAAAATGAAGTTAATTCCAAAACAGAGATCTTTATCTTTCAAACTAAAACATTTTTTTAGTGTTTTGGCCTGACTGGGGAGGAGAGTAGGGAAGGGAGGCCAACAGAAATTCCTCAGAATTCTTTGGGTTCTATTACTTTGCTCAGTACCTGAATACATAGGGCATCACTCAGAAATCACTGGATGTGTGATTTTTGAGTTCTTGGCTGTTTCTTTATACCGTTTAGCAGATAATCTTTGGGTGAGTTGAATTGATTTGAACTTGAGATTTCGGCAACCATATAAAACAATCCAAGAAATTCAAAAAAATGAAGGCGTCAACAGTTTGGCTACATCTTAATGTCAATTTATACACAAGGGAGGTATTAGAGGCAAGGGTACCAATATAGATAAAAGAGGTCATCCATTCATCTTTACAGCCAAATATAAATGGCGTGCTAAATCGACCATATGGAAATCCACATCAATCTAAAACTATCTAAACAAGCAGAAATGGCTTTGTATTACTACCATTTAGCTTACACAGATAAACCTAAAGCATGCAATTAGGAGAAGGTCAATATCACACAGCGGAAATTATTCCCAGACAGACTACTGGATCTGCCACCATCCAGGAGAGCCTCTAGCAAACTAGCTTCAGCACCCAAATCCATAGATCAGCCTACCATAAGCTCCAGGGGATGAACTAAAAAAACAAAGATCTCTTCTAAAAAGCGTGCATTTAGAACTGTTTATTTTTTTTTTTTAGAAAGTCTATATTCCTTTGAAATAAGAAACAGTCTGCCTTTGGACTTTCGGCAGAGAAAAGAATCACCACACATCCTACAATCATTTCAAAATCATGGCATGTTATCAAAGTTTATAAAGACTCTAGAATTTTTAAAATTCTTTGGTATGTCAGGTAGTTTTTTGATTCAGAAATAGTGTATGAGAGAAATAGTGAAATTGTCAGTCGCAAAAATATGTAGTTATAGAAGCATATAAAGATTAAACTGTATCAGAAACTAATTCTCTGAACTACAGTGATCACAAGCATAATAATAAAGACATCTGTTGCTACTTTCTGTTGCAATTTGGAAATAAGCTTTTACATTAGGAAATGAGTAAGAAGGCATTCACACAGTTCTTTCTAAATTTTTTTTAACTTTTATTTATTTTTGAGAGACAGAGAGAGACAGAGCATGAATGGGAGAAGAGCAGAGAGAGTGGGAGACACAGAATCCGAAGCAGGCTCCAGGCTCCATGCTGTCAGCACAGAGCCTGACGAGGGGCTCGAACCCACAAACTGTGAGATCATGACCTAAGCCGAGGTTGGACGCTTAACCGACTGAGCCACCCAGGCACCCAACAGTTCCTTCTTTCTATATGCAGCTCTAGTCCTGCTTTTCTTCAAAGAGTGCATTTGTAATATCAACAGACCCAAAGAACATGTTATGTTGGAGGAATATTCTCAGAAGCTTCTTCCTAGTGCACAGGTCTTGAGCAATTCTAAACCAAAACCTTAAGCAGGACTGGATGGAGGACAGGCCAACGGCAAGTGCTGATGTCCAGAGTTGTCAGTAGTAGATTCCTGGAACTAATCAGAATTGATTTGCTTTCTAAACTGCAGATTTTACCATGTCCTTCCATACACTGACTCCCTTCTGATTTAACTTCATACTTCCTAAGTTAGCAAAACCAAAGCAGCTAACAGAATACAGGTAGCAGAAAATGAGAAGCAAATTTACTCCCCACATTATCTTTTTTTCAATGTCAGGATTCTGAAGCCCAACCAAGAGGTATGCGGGCATGACAGAGAGGTGGGAGAAGTTCTACTTGTTCTGTTTGAATGTTACGATGATGCTGCATCCTATTAATAAGAATGTGCCTAAAACTTTCTTAGACTATATCAATAATAGTAAATGCACAATAAAATCCAAAATATACAAGAAGTCTAATGCTACTATTGTAATCATAATTGCTTACCTTAGAAAAAAAAGAAGAAAAATAGAATTCTATAAATAATAATCTTGATTTAATAGCTATGTATTGAACTTTATAACTTAAAAAAAGAAAATGTAGATTCTTTTCAAATGCCCATGAAATATTTACAAAATCTGATAGTAAAAAGTTAACTAATTTGAAGAGTAAGATTTATAAGTTGATATAAAAAATTTTAAACTATTAAACTATATAACCCTCTGAAAAGCCTAATTTAAAAAGAAAAAATATAAATATTATATAAAATATTGGTAAAATAAACACATATAAATGTATATATAACTTTTATGTATGATAAATGTAAGTTAATAGTTAAGAATATCTTCAATTATAAAGAAATTCTCAGGGGCGCCTGGGTGGCGCAGTCGGTTAAGCGTCCGACTTCAGCCAGGTCACGATCTCGCAGTCTGTGAGTTCAAGCCCCGCGTCAGGCTCTGGGCTGATGGCTCAGAGCCTGGAGCCTGTTTCCGATTCTGTGTCTCCCTCTCTCTCTGCCCCTCCCCCGTTCATGCTCTGTCTCTCTCTGTCCCAAAAATAAATAAACGTTGAAAAAAAAATTAAAAAAAAAAAAAAGAAATTCTCAGTATAAAAGTTTGCTAAGTTTATATTCTTGATGAAATTAAGTTATGTGAAAATATGCCAATGTTGGCTCAAAAAAAGTAGAAAACTCAAACCAAAAATCAGGAAGAAACCCTGAAACCCTATGAAAAAAAACATCAAAATGATGCAAATCACCACAAAACAGCTAACATCCAAGTTACTTAAATTATTCCAGTACATAGAAATAGAATTTCCCTATTGATTTTTTAAACTAGTATAATTCTAGTATCAAAAGCTGAATACAATAAAAGAAGAAAATTATAGACTTTTTTAAACACAAAAAAGTTGTGCATGAACAACTTTCCCCCAAAATACACAAATGCTCAACAAGCCTACGGAAGGATGCTCAACATCATTAGTCAGAAAGGAAATGAAAATCAAAAGCATAATGAGCTACCACTAGATATCCACTAAAACAGCTATTATAATTTTTTTTCAAAAGAAAATAACAAGTGTCAGTGAAAATATAGAGACACTGGAACCCTCATACATTGCTGATTGGAAGGCATAATGGTGCAGCTGTTGTGGAAAATAATTTGGTGTTACCTCAAAAAGTTAAACCTAATATTACTACATGACCCAGCAAATTTCACTCCTAGTTATATACCCAAAAGAACTGGAAACAAGTGTTCAAACAAAATCTTGTATACAAATAGCAACACTATTTACAATAGCCAAAGCTGGAAACAACCCAAATGTCCATCAACTAATGAATGGATAAACCAAATGTGGTGTATCCATAGAAACAAATTATCATTCAGCCACAAAAAAGAATGAAATACTGATACATGCTACAACATGCATGAACCTTGAAAACATCATGCTAACTGAAAGAAGCCAAACAGAAAAGGCGACATATTTTAAGATTCCATTTATATAAAATAACCAAAATAGGCAAATCCATAAAGGCAGAGAGAGATTGATTAGTGGTTGCCATGGGCCACAAGGTGGGAAACAGGGTCTGGGGAATGACTGCTAAATGGGTATGGGGCTTCCTTTTGGGATGATGAGAATGTTCTAGACATGATAATGGTGATGGTTACATGACATTTTAAATGTAAAAAAATGTCATGGAATTGTACCCCTTAAAATAGTTAAAATAGTGAATGTTACGTTATGTGAATTTTGTCACAATAAAAATAAATTATTATTCTAAAAATGACTTCAAGTATGGGAGATCATGATCATGGAAAGGAACATTGTAGTTAATAAACTGAAAGTATGCCTAAGTAAAATGTGAAGAAGATTGTAATTGTACATAAAGTTAAAGATGGATCAGTAGGGTAAAATAAAGGGTCCAGAAAGAGCCAAACACATTTAAGAATTTCATACATACTAAATGTGGAATTTTAAACACTTGCAGAAAGACCATGGAATAAACTATTGGGGACAGCTAGCTAACCATTCAAAAGAAAATTCATATCACTAATATGCAAACTAAACAAAATAAACTATAAATGTGTTAAAAACATAAATACAAAAAATGAAAAAGTAAAAAGAAAAAGGCTACAAGAAAAAAGAGATGAACACCCATATCATCTCAGCCTGAGAAAAGTATTTCTTTTTTTTTTTTTTTCAACGTTTTTATTTATTTTTGGGACAGAGAGAGACAGAGCATGAACGGGGGAGGGGCAGAGAGAGAGGGAGACACAGAATCGGAAACAGGCTCCAGGCTCCGAGCCATCAGCCCAGAGCCTGACGTGGGGCTCGAACTCACGGACCGCGAGATCATGACCTGGCTGAAGTCGGACGCTTAACCGACTGCGCCACCCAGGCACCCCAAGAGAAAAGTATTTCTTGACATGAACGTAGTAAACACACAAAAAAAATATTGATTCATTCACTACTTATATAAATTAAAATACTAAATTAAAAGGTTAACAATAAATATGGAAAAACAATTGTTTTTATAATAACTGATTTTAAAATTATTTTTATATAATAGAATTATCTGTTCTTTATTATCCAAAGAGTTCTTGCAAATGATTCACAGAAACCTCATATTCTCAAAAAAAAGAAGATAATGCCCAATTATATAAGAAAAAGAAAGTTTATTCTGTCAATCAAAGAAATTAAATCAATATATTTTCCCTATCCGATAAGTAAAAGGATACACTCAGAATGCTAATAGTGGTTATCTCTGGAGAGTGGGGATTTGGGACATTTTTTCCTTAATTTTAACTTGTAGTTTACTATATTTTTTTACACTAAAATTTTATACTAAAAAAAAACACTGCATTTTTAAAAATAGCTTGAGAGAACACAGTACACAAAATTTAATATTCCTCAATAAGGAAAAGATACCTGTGGAAATAAACAGAAGCCTTTCCTTTCCAACGGAATTCCTAGGACACTGGAGTGCCTCTCTCTTCACTTACACTCCTACCCTGGGCTTTCTGCTTCCTTCCCTGCCTAGTCCCTGTTTCTCTTGCAACTCCTGCATTCTGTCTCCCGGTCCTTCCTGGGCATTCCTGTGGGTTTCGTTTTCCTTGTTTTCTGGTCCTCTGCCATGAACATAAGTGCAAGAAGCAAAATAAAGGAATACGTACTCATAATAACAATATCAACCACTGTTGCTGGACTGCTACAGCACTGTTATTATTTAATACTTATTAATGCACCTTTGGGCCCAGATGTTCCTCCACTATCACTAGAGCAATCAATAAAGCAATCAACCCTTTGCCCTGCTCCCAGACAAGGCTGGAAAAATGCAAACAGTTATATTTATCTCACATTACATGTGGAAACAGAAGGAAAAGGAGGATGCACATATGAGCAAGAGATTGAAGAAGGGAGTGCAAAGAACATGGGTAAAATGAAGAAGCTAGAAAATATGATTCCTAGTGTGTGCCTCAGGAGTACTTTCCCAGGTCAAGTCTCCATCTCGGCTTCACCCTCCACCTGGAGAGACACCCCACGTTTTGCTCAGCAAATGCCTGCTGAATGAACAAATCAATGAGTAAAATAACGAGTCCATTAAAGCATCAATGAATTATTTTATTTTCTTCATTTCTATTATGAATGTTCACATTTTTTTCTTTATTTTCAGTCCTTTCCAACACTTTCTTTATGTATAATCTCAGAAAGAGTTGGTGGTTTCTGTAATGCTTCACTTCACCATTTATTTCTCTTCTATATCTTGAGTCACTTTTCTTATCAAATGATAGCATAAAATACTGATTTGAATTATTAACTTGTTATGATATGATTTAATTTTTCTGCTACTCCTGTTTCATTACTTGAAAATTCTTCTAGCTTTCAATATTAGTTTATTACAGCCTGCTGTATTCTTATCTTGTTCAAACCTGTCCAAATACTGTCTTATTTGTACATTTTTATATCACTAGGAATTATATGCATTATGATCTCTCTCTCCTTGTTTTTCACAGTTTACATGACCTCACTTAGGATCACATTTACTTCCAGTAATTTTTCCTTCTAAGTGATATACTATAGAAATTTTTCACCTTCATGTTATAAAAAACAATCTCATCCACAAATATTCACAACAGAATACCTGTTACTCTGTTAGAATAGAAAATATAATCAAGTATCTTCATATTTCAATTTGCTACACATACCCTTTCTTCTCATCGTCTACAAGTATTGTTGCTTACAGCACAGATATTGTGACAGTTAAATCACAGAGATTGTTACTATAGTATCTAAAACACTGCTTTGCACAATGGTAGGTGCTCTATAAATATTTGTCAAATAAATAAATAAATCGTGGACAGCCATCTACTATAGCATCCATTATTCATTTAATAACTAAAAAGTGCCTTCAATCATCTCATTGACAAAGTTACTGTCTGGCAACATTAATGTTTTGTTGTTTTTTTTTTAATTTGAGAGAGAGAGAAAGAGCACACGAGCTGGGGAGAGAGGCAGAGGGAGAGAGAGAGAGTGAGAGAGAATCTTAAGCAGACTCCATGTCCAGCACAGAGCTACATGGGACTCAATCCAACCACCAGGATCATGATCTGAGCTGAAATCAAGAGTCGGATGCTCAACTGACTGAGCCACCCAGGCACCCCTGCATTAATATTTAATCATAACAGCAACCATAACAATAATAGTATAATAACTGAAGCATAGATACTATGTCAGGCACTATTTTAACTTGCATTATTAATTTATTTAGTCCTCACAACAACCCAAGGAAGTTGAGAACTATTACAACACCTTTTACATATGAGGAAACTGAGGCACAAAGTGGTTATGGTCACACAGCCAGGAAGTGGAAGAAATAAGACTTATCTTAGCTCTCAGGGTATATCTTTTACTCCAAGCTATAAGCTCTTTGAGGAAAGAGCTTTATCTCTCACTCCCTAGAACTACTCACAACCTGGGCATACTGCCTTATACCTAACAGTCTCAATCATTTTGAACTAATTTTAACTTGATTTAAATAATTTGTACATTAATACCTTGTAAATTATTATAATTATAAAATATTAGAGAATTTGAATAAGATGCAAAAGATTAGCAGGCGACATCTTTACTTCTTACGAGACAGTGAAATAAGGAACAGTGACCCTAAACTTCAGGTGGAAATGTCCAAGAAAAGTTTTATGAAGCTGCGAGCTCCCTATGCTCCTTTCCAGTGCAAGCAAAGCTTCTTCATAGAGGAGAACATGGAAAACATCTGAACTAAACAGGGATGATCTTTTCTAATTGAGATGGTGGGTGGCAGGATTTGGGGATTTTAGATTTACTACGAGCCAATCACTGTACTATCGATGTAGGGAGGTCAAATCATTTTTTCTGATAGCACTTTTAAGGAAATAGCATTATTATAATCGGTTGACAACGGTACAGAATTGGCTTAGAGTAGCTCCATGTGACAGCTAAGAGGTGGTAGGGTTGGGATCCTGTCCCCTTCCTGTACTTGAATAACTACAGTACCTAAAGAGAAGGCTTAATTTGAAACTGTGCACTAAAAGCTAAAAATAAATCCTTTTACATAATCCCATTGTCTCTGTCTCCTTCACCACCATACCACAGCCACTCCATTCTGACATTCCACTGTCTGAATTCTTTTTGAGGATTTATTAGCCAAGGGGGAGTGAGAAAAACCACCTCCCCATCTGTATGAAGCCATAATTGTACCCGCTCTTTTGTGACACTACCATACTTACACCCAGGACAGAGGATGGACAGAATGACAAACTTATACAAGCTTTGAAAAGTAATATTTGCAAATATCAAAAGGCAGTTTTTTTCCTATTGGATGAAATCCTCTCTAAATATAGATAAACAGCATTGATATCCGAGGTAAATTTCATGTGATTATAAATGCCTTCCAGAGCAAATATAAATGGAAGGCATTTTATATACCCCCCTGTAAGGATACGACTAAACAAATAAAGTTAAAACTGGCAACCTAGAGAGATTCTGGGCACATTAACATCTTGAATTGTTCTTTAAATGTTTGGGAGCTTAATAAAAACCCCAAGACACATTAAGCCAGAAGATTTTTATATCCAAGGGAGTATAAATAAATCCACATGTTTCTGATTCATTTACACTTGAATCACTCAAGCAATGTTTTTAAGTGCCGTCCCAATGTCTATGGTATCTTTGGGCATTTTTATAACTCTTTCTCCTTAAAAACAGGAAATCATGTTTTGTTAAGAGTAAATGAACTTAAAATACCAAAATTATTCCACACCACTGTACACATATAAAGCAGATTTTTATGAAAATCGTCAGCTTAGCAATGTCTTTTTTAATTGATTGACCTTTGCAGGACCAATTTTACACTATATGCTCCATGGAGGGAGATAATAAACTAAAAGGAATTCAACTCCAAAGATGTATACATAGCTCAATATATTAGTCGAATCAGACTGTAAACCTATGTGTAATATATGTTCTATTTAGATAATATATGAACAAATGGGCTTCTGAAAGACTGTCTTAAGCTGGACTCTGCAGGAAATAAACTTTGAGACAGAGATCTGCAAGCTGGGAGTGGTTCCGGGGAGTGTGGGATGGTGAGGGAAGCAGGGTTTGGCAAAGAGGGAAGCAGAGTTCAGTGCATTTGCAACAAAGGCCTCAGCCAGTGAGTTCTGAAGTATGGATGACCCTTCAGAAATGTCCTAAATGAGGCAAGGGGGTAAGAGTTTTGTATCTCTACAACCATCCGTCCCTGCATACACAGTGACCAAAGGGTGCACCACAGTCAAGGCACCTTCCGTTGACTAAGGGTAACTTCCCGGAGAGCAAGGCTCACCTATCATTTGCCATTAGCCCTCTAAGACCTGTTCATTATGATGCCAATACCTTTAGTAATTGAGTCAAACTTCAATCAGCTACCTAATTTTGTTATTTATATCTGACAAACATCTTAGTGACTAAATGTTTAACTACATTGACTAGAAACACTAGCGTAAGGGTAATAGCCTTTTTAAAAATCAAGTTCAAAATTTATATATGCAAGAGAACACATTTCTTGGGTAAACCCACCTACATAAGAAATCTATGTACTTTTCATATACTTTACACTTCTTTTCCCAAGTCAAAATTATCTTCTATCCCTGAAGAGAAAGTAAACAAACGTATGGCCTTCTAGTAAAAGATTGTCAAAGTTTAATAGCATCTACAGTTGCTGACTTAGGGAACAGATTAAAAATTACCACTTGGTTTCAGTATTTGCTTAATTAACTCTTACCTACAAAACTGCGAATCCACATTCTGGTCAATCATTTGCAATCTTTTGACATTCATATTACTTAAGTTACAGTCAACCAGTCAACAAGTATTTATTGCTCTGCCAAACTGGTTAAATAAGCATAGCAATAATAATGAATTCTTTTCAGGGTTACATATTCTAGAAATGGAACATTAAAAAGAATCATTACTTGTATAAAGGCAAAAATAACAAGAAAATGTTACTTGAAGTGTGGATAAATGGGGTTTTTTTCCCTCACTCTAGAAACAACGAAAGAATGTCTTTAAGATTTATTTATTAAGGAGAAGCGATTCACCTAGGATATGCACAAGACAATTTTATAACTGCCATTTGACTCTTAAAGATTTTTGTATTAATTTGTTGCTAAATGAAATCATAAGCTAATAAGTGCTCGTTGGAGTTTCCTGTATTTTTCAGTTGGGATTGTAATTAACCGAATTTATATGAGCTCACCATGTTTAAAACTATAAAATCCAGATATTGTAAAATTTTTAATTTCAAAATTTTAATGAGCTATATTTTAAACTAATACTATTTTTGTACTACATTTCTGAATCTTAATTCCTGAAAACACACATTTCCTCCTTTGGAAAAATAACACATTAAATTTAAAAATTAAAAAAAAACGGGATTTTTAGGGCAATGAAACTATTCTGCATGATACTGTAATGGTGGACACATGGGACACATGTCAATATACATTTATCAAAACTCACACAATCTACAACACTAAGGTAAAACACTACAGAGTTTAGTCAATAAGAATGTAACGGTATTGACTCATGAATTGTGACAAATGTACCACACCCAGGTAAGACTTAATAATAAGGATACCTGGGGGTGTGGGAGGGACATGAGAGGGTATATGTGAACTCTGTGCTTACCACTCATTTCCCTGTAACCCTAAAGGTACTCAAGAAAAATAAAGTCTATTAAAAACACAAAGGAAGAGAAAACTCAAACAACAGGATCATCTTACTTTGTATTGACTGAACCTAATCATCAAAATTAATAAAGTATTCCCTTTGTCATCAGCTACAAATTTAAATAATTTTAGAAAGTATGCTTCTATTGATAAATTCTGATGCACTAAATCTTGTCAAGCACAAACACTATCATCTGCTCCTTTTCATGAGTGCACCTGTATCTTTGTTTCAGTTTGAGGCTTGAACATGACAGTGATAACAGGTCAGAAAATGTGTATAGATGTTCATTCAAATTATAAATCCAAATGATTTATTGGGTTTAGATTGTATGAATCCAGTTGATTCATACTCATCAATCATAGAAAGAAGACACATGATGTAAAGTAGGGCACTGTGGAAGCTGTTAGCATTATAGTACAACTATGGGAATCCAGAAGCTTGATTTCAGAGACACTTTAAAAATGGACAGTAGACATATGTGGAATTGAAACAAAACAGATGAACATAGGAGAAGGGAAGGAAAAATAAAATAAAGAGAGAGGGAGAGGCAAAGCATAAGAGATTCTGAAATACAGAAGACAAACTGAGGGCTGGTGGAGGGGTGTTGGGTGGGGAGATGGGCTAAGTGGGTGATGGGCATTAAGGAGGGCACTTGTTGGGATGAGCACTGGGTGTTTTATGTAAGTGATGAATCACTAAATTCTACTCCTGAAATCATTATTACACTATATGTTAACCAACTCGGACTTAAATAAAATTTAAAAATTAAAAATATAAGATAAAATAAAAATGGAGAATAGAGAATGATGGCTCAGTCATTAATATCTATGCACTTTTTCTAAGCATTTAAGGGAAAAAAAAGAGAAATGTTTCAAATGAGATATTAGTGTTGGGTGCTATTTGGCATTCCCAAACCTGAGTTTTTTATGAGGGCTCCATTTAGAGCTGTCTGATGGCCTTAACCTAATGCCCAAGGCACATGTGTCCAGACCACAAAAGTTATAAATCCTTTAGGCAGAATGTGCTATGAAGACCCAGGTCTCCACAAGAGAAACCAGGAATGCAAAGAATGCTTCAAATAAAAGGAGAATGCATCTGTGGTATATCTACCATGCATCTCACACAGAAATAATTCTCACACTAAAAAGTACTGATACATTGGTGTCATAGATGTATTGATAACTTGTAAATAGAACACAGATCTCAGAAATAAAATTATGCGTCTACTAAAAATATGTTCAAAATATGAATTAAATTATATCCAATTTAACAGTGAAGGAAGCCAAGAATTCAGAAAGAGAAATTAAAGAAAAACATAAGTTCAAAATATCCATGATGAGCATGAAATTGTGCTACCTTCCACCGTGTCACCGCAGCTAACCTGTCATTCCTATTTCCCAGTCAGAAGCCAGAATGAAGCAGGATTTTAAACGTGACTGGAACAAACAAAAAACCAAAGCACCAGTGATTATCTCAGTTGTCCAGACTATCTTGTATCTCACTGAGTTCACTGTTTTGTTGTTTTCAGGTTCTCTCCAGCGCTAGGGCCCTCATTTAAAATTTTTCTTTAAATATTTTCAGGTACCTCTTTTCTCACCTTCTTCACATTCCCTTTCCAACCTCCAAATTAATTTCAGTGCTATTCATACTCACTTTTTACCTGGAAAAGTTACTGTGTTTCAAAGTTTAAGGAAAAAAGAAGAAGCATTGTCCAAGGGAAATTCCCTTTGTTGAGTGGTGTAAATTAAAATCTCCAAGAATGAGCACTAAAGTGATTCTAAGTATTGATAGAACTGCTCTCTGCTATTCAGATTCAAATAACTAGACTCTGAGCACAGATCAGATCACTGCTTGGGTTCACCCCAGGCCTCCTAAACTGACAACAAGCAGGCCTCAAAATGTTGACCTGCCACTGACAATCTCAACCTGACCCCCATCCCCCGTGGTTGGGTTCTTAGGACCAGTTCAGGCACATCATGAAAAAATATTTAAGTGATTTAACAATTGAAGATGCTAAATTCAAAGTGTGAGGACATAATATGAATAAAGAAATATTCAAAAAGTAGAAATCCTTTTGTAAAATAAAGTCAGCCGTCACGGAATCTGTCAGCCACAGAAGCTCTCCCCAACTTTCTTGTGCATCAGGATCAGCAGGATTGTTGATTAAAACTCCACTGGCAACAATTCTCAGACAGTGGTCCTGCTGGGGGCCTAGGAAAACTGCATCAGTAACAAGTACCAGGCAAAGTATGACCACAACCTTTCTGTTCCATCTACCTTTGTCTCCCCGGTTTGCCTTACCTCTGCCTGCGGACCACCTATATTATTGTCTCTAGCCCATTTCTTCACTGGTACAGAAAAAGGAATAAAAATCATCTTTGCTGCTTTCACTCACTATGTACAGAGGATTCTTTTCTCTTTCGTGACATGTTGTCGACCTTTCTGTCATAAAATGATGAAGGGAGTTAAGGCCATACTTATCAATTACAAGAAGGTAATCTTGTATCTTGGTATCTACCATGAAGGTAATATAAATGACTTATGTTTGTTGCTAATTCCTTAACTTTAGCCTTCATTTACAAATAAAAATATCAAGCTGTGAAACATAGCTACTGGCTACATTAAAAAAAAAAAAAAAGGAATGGAATGGAATGATAAGAGAAGGATCCTTGGCTCTCCTGAGCATCATACCTCTCCCTGAACTATTGGCACTGCTCTTGGGTTGGTGTACTAGTGATCACTTCACCTAATCTATCCATAGACTTCACCTGCACTATCCAACTATTTCAACTCATCACCTCCTCTTGCAAGCCGAGACCTAGTCTTATATGTTTAGAAAAACTCAGTAGCTAATATGCCTTTTCTATAAGTTAAAAGTCTCTGTGACTTGCTACCAAGACTTGGTTGAGTCCACTCCAATACTGTATTATACTTGGTCATTTTTGTTTCACACACTTTAGAAACCAATCCTATTAAGTATATTAAAACTATGTTACTCTTTTAAAATTACTCCCTACTCTACTGCAAGCAGGTTACACTATGGTTAGAATTGTTTAGCAAGACCCTTCTTTCAACTCAGGACTTGTGGGAAAATAACCACATGAACCATAAGTAGCTTAATTCTAAGCCAGAGCTGGGTGTTGACATATGTTTTGAGTAGGAATAAACTCCAGCATTTAAAAGATTGAACACTGTTGCCCATCAAGACTAACAGCTTCAAAAAACACAACAAACCCTGTATTAAACATGGAAAAATGGAAGAAAGCAGAAATTGTCAAAACGTTAGACGCTTACCAGAAATGGACTCCAGCAAATGCAGGAGACACACATTATAGCCAGGAGCTGGATGACCATTTCAAAATGATGAGACCTGCCTTGTCTGTGCTGCTGACTTTTAAATTTAACTCTTAAAAGTGTGATTCCCGTGATGGCATTGCACAGGAATGAAACGCCAAGGGCTAAGAGCCCCAGAAAAGAAAAGAGTAGAAGATAAAACCTATCTTCCCAGTCTTTGACGTGTTCTGTTTTGTAGAAACACCAGGTCTTCGATGCTTGGATTTTATAGTTTCGATGCCCAAGGATGGGTAGCAAAGCTATGAAAACAGCAAACAAGCACACTCCACTCAACATCATTTTCACATGTTTGGATGTAATTTTCGTTGAATGAAATATTGGTTTGGTGACTCCAATACATCGCTCAATGGCCATCACGCTGCCTAGAAAAAGTGGGCACAGACCAGAGAATACCATGCAGATACCAAAAATACTGCAAAGGATGTTCGACTGGTCAAAGCGGATCCACTCTTTATCAGAAGCGTATACAAAGACTGCTATAGCTCCATTGATGAGGTGGCCAAAGAAGTCTGTGATTACCAGGGCACTAGCGAAAAGCAGAAATGATGCCTTGGACTTCTGTCTAAATCTCTGATAGGCCTTCATGAGAATAGCAATGGCAAGGCTGTTTGATAAGATTCCCACTGTCATGAAGATTACTGAAAAAAATACTGAAACCCGGTTTTCCGTCTGGCAAGTTGTATTTGAAAGGAGCCCAGCTTCAGGAGACACTGGCTGTTTGGAATTGTTCATAGACATCGTTGTGGAGATAAAAAGCTGGCCACTTAAGTCATCTCCCTCTCAAAACAGTGCAGGCTTCTAGTCCGGACATCTGCAGCATAAAGACAGAGGAATTATGAGCCCTGGATAACTGCTCATCTGACATTTAAGACTGAAGCGCCCCAGCACCCTGTGGTGAGAATCAGATTTATCTGGCCTATCATAAGCAAGGTTGCATCATACCAAAGCAGCACACATCTGCCTGCGGTTCCACATTTCATGTTCAAGGTAAAGAGGCTGCCAAACTTGAGACCCTTTGGTTAAGGCTGTGGCCCCTCTGCAAATGGGTTCCTCCTAAATCTCCTCCTGACACTTCACAGACACCTTAAAACTGTTAAAGCTTACAAAATCACTAACAAGATTAGATTTAAACCCAAGAAAATTTGTAAAAGCATACTAGTCTGTTTAAATAATTAAGTGACCGTTTCAAGTTTTGCTTTTTTTTTTTTTTTTTTTCATACGCTTTGTCCCCAAACTGCAGATTATTCTTTAGGTAAACTACCTGTTTGTCAGGCGGACAAAACCATCTTCTTCGAACTTTGGGAGGGGGCCGAGTGGACCGGCAAACTCACTGTTGTTAAACGGGGCTTCCCACAGTACGTTCTAAGACTGTTGAATTTAGATCAAATAATAGCAAACCACACGGTCTGGCACCCCTGGAAGGTAGACTGGTGGGTCCCTAAGAAGCTTTTCTTGTCGAGCCACAACCTGTGCAGAAATCCCGGCTCTCTCGGTAGGAAAGGAGGCAGGTCATGCACATTGTGAGCACATGCTGTTGATCAAGTGACAGCTTCAGGGGAGCGACATCTAACGCGAAGTATTCATTTGTATTCATTTATCGTCCTCTCCGTAGTGTGCTGAGATCTGAGTCACAGACCTTGATACCCAAGACCACAGCCACCCACCCGCCCCAACTAATTCGATTGGGGTTTCCCCGAGACGCTTTCCGGGAGGCTGGGAATTACCGAGCCATCCTTTCCTGGGCCCGGCCCGAGTGGGGCCGCCCGGGCTGCCGGCGGCCGCCTGCTCCGGGTCTTACTCACAGCTCAACTTTCGCCGTTACTACCCCTCTGCCCCTAAGCCTCCGCTTGCAACATCCTTCCCAAACCTAACTTGCTGAAACTTTCTGCTATTGCTCAAACGCCAAAGGGCCGGTTCCCTTCCTCCCTGGGGGGCGCCAAAGGCCTGCGCTTGCCCCTGCGCGGGACTCCCAAGGGTCGCTGGCCGGGAACCGCAGGACGAGAAGAGAACTCCCTCTTGGCCCGGTTCCCTCCCTTGAGACCCTTTCCACCCGCTTCCTACTCGCGCAGCTCTGAATCGGTTCGCGTCGGCCGGAATACTCTTCTCTCTGAAGATCTCCCCAGCTCGGGCCATCTGGTCCAAACTTGTTGCCAAGCTCAGACTAAGGTGCCCTCCAGTGCGGCTGGGTGAGCGCGCCGCCTCGGTCGGGTGGAGCACCCGGAGGCCGACGCGCGGGAATCCAGCCCCTGGAAAGGTGGTTACCTTGGCCTCCCGGGCCGCCAGCAGAACTGTCGGCGAAGGGCGCGCGGCTCCCAGTGCCATCGCGCGCCCGGCTCCTCTCCCGGCCGCTGCGGGCTCCTCTGGCGCAGCGCCGCGCTCCCGCTCGGCTCCGCTAGGCACCGCAGCACGTCCCTCCGCGCGCTGCCCCAGCGCGGAACCTGCGGGCGCGCTGGGCTCCTCTGGTGCCTCAGCGCCCAGCGGCGCTCGCAGCCTGGGCGGGATGGAGAGCGTGGGTGACCTCAGCCCCCCTTCCTCTCGTCGCTCCTCTCCGCCCCCTTTTCCAGGAGCCCAGAGCCCCAGCGCGAGACACCCGGGCTGCGCGCCCCTGTGTAACCGCATCCCCCCTCAGCATCAGAGCTGCCCTTGCAGCAGCCCCACCGCTCAGGGAAAAGTTTTGCTTCAACCTTGTGTTCAAGCTAAAGGCGCCGCCTCTAAAGCTGCAAAATAGGAATCGGGAGAGTTGAGAAGAGCCTGCAGACAGCTGTCTTGGCAGCGTGTTGTACTGTCCGATTGTAGTTTGCAGACTGAATTCGCCCCAAATCCACCTCGAAAGGGGTAAAGAAACCAAGGAGGGAGAGAGCGACGGTGGGGCTTAGCCGATATCCCCAGGGGGTTTAGAACAAGTATTCAAGCCACGTGTTGTAAATGAAAGCAGTCGCTGCCTAAGGGTTCACTGTCACTGAGAAGACTGGACTACTTTCTAACTTTTCTAATGTGGGAAGGAGAAGAGAAGGGAAGTATTCATGAAGGACACCTGCAGATAAGGGATTAGTAACATTTTAATGATTTTAAAAGCCCAATGTTGACAGTATTTCTAATGGTGTGTTTACCCAGCTTTGTGAATCTAAATTTTGTGGAGATCGTTTTATGATCAAGTGAAGAAATACCCACTACTTCCTTAGGAATTATGATTTGAGTCATTTTAACACTGTAACTGCTTTTTTGCTAATATTGTTTGGATCCATACCTGCTGTGTCTCATTCTTCCAGCGAAACACTTAAGGAAATCTATTACCGACCCTTGCTCTTTTTTATTTTAGTAAAATGTTGCCACCACCTATGTGAAAAAACAGTGCCACGTGGAAATAAACCCTCTTTTCTGTTCTAAAATCAGAAGGGGCCTCTAAATTCCTGGAAATTGAAAAGGACCATAAAACGCTAAAGTAAGATAAAATAAATTAGTCATTAACTATAGAAAGGAACAACTGCACAGTTTTCCCCTGTGGTAGATACTGAGATTTTTTTTTAATGATATGATCATAACTTGTAAAATAAACTGTTATTCAGGTATGGTCAGGGACTTGAACAATTTGATTAACCAAATATTCTGGTTAGTAAAGGAATATTATATCTGGGTAACCAGTATCCAAAGAACAACTCTACTAAACTATGCTTAAAACATGAATGCCATAGACCAATATTCTTTCCTTGAATGATTAAGAACACTTAATCACATTACATTGCTATTATCTGTTTATTTATGTCTCTCCCACTGAAATTAATTCTGCAGAGGTCTTGTTCATCTCTCCATCCTCACCTAGGACTGTGCCTGGTCATTTATCTGCTGTTTGCATTTATCAGTGTTACAACCAGCATTTCTAGTATCATACTTTTGAGACCTTGACAACTCTCCATCTCTCACTGGAGCACCTAACTAACATCAGCTGCTCTATGGTGCAAAAAAAAAAAAAAAAAAAAAAAAAAAACTTATTAATGTAATGTCGCATCATAACATTCTTTATGTGACATATTCAAAACAATAGCAATTTATTTTTCAAAATACTACATAAATCCCACTTTTTAAAAAAAAGTATCTACTTTGCATGTATTCTTGGAGTTTCTTTTTTAGAATCCAATCCTTAATCAAGACGCATTTCACTTGGGATTCAATAAAAGATTCTAAAACACCAACATCTCTTCTCCTCAAGATAAAAACAATATGTTACTCTTGGTAGAGCCAGCTACTAATCAGTATGGAAGATTAAACACCTAACTTTTCTTAAAAAAATTACACACATACACACTTTGGCCTTATGGGACCCAAATCTGATCCTCTATTCCAAGTTCCCAAAGGTAGCCTTTGACTGCTTATATAAGGAAGAATAACATATAATTCCACAGACAAGAAAAACAAACAGGTCAAAAATGATTGGGGCGTGGGGAATGGCTGATAAACTCTTCTGAAACATAGTAGTTGGTATCCTGAGAAGTGGATACTCTTATAAAACTATTCATTTACACATGCATTCAACAAAATTTTTGAGCACTTACTTTGTGTCAGGCGCTGTTTCGAGGTGGCAGAGATGCAGCTACATGAACAAAACACCCCTGCTCAGGTGTGACTTCTAGGCCAAGAGAAGGCACTTACTTTTGTGGCACCTGTGCCGGAAACCTTAAAGTGATTTTAGATGTCCAGGATTCCCTTTGTGTGAAATGGAGGCAAAGCTGATGTCAGCCGGTCTACAAGGAGATAACATACCGGGACAGGTACATGCATGGCAATCCACCTTCACTCAGAATTCAGTGCAGGACACTTTGCTAAGGAGACGTGAACACTATAATTAAAGTCAGAGAAACGGGGACTCAGTGACACTGAGGCGGCAATAAAAACTCCATAAAAGTTAAAGGGAGTGTTGGAAGTGGAATTTTATAGTTTTAATAAAACTGTCTAGAAATCTTTTCTGGAATTTGCCATTGAGATTAATAGTAGACACATGCCCTGATTTGGAAACTAATAACTTCTTTCGGTTTTTTATTTTTATTATATAACTATTTGATACATAAAAAGTAATACATGTAACACATTGGTTAATTGTGAATTATAACAATATAAACACCCATGCACCAACTACCTAATATAAGGACAGCATTCATTTCCTACAAAGCACCACAAAGTCGAGGGGGCTTAAACACTAGAAATTTATCATCTTACAGTCTGGAGGCTACAAGTCCAAAACCTCCTTCTATGGGCTGTGGGGGGAATCTATTCCATGTCCCAGGCCTGCCTTCTGGTGATTTGCTGGTAATCTTTAGTGTTTCTTGGTTTGTCGATGCATCACTCCAATCTCTACCTTCATCAGCAATCTATGCCATCCTCCCCATGTCTCTGATCTCACAAGGGGTCTTTTAAGGACCCCAGTCACATTACATTAGGGATCCACTGTACTCCACTATGACCTGGTCTTAATTAATTATGTCTGCAATAACCCTATTTCCAAATAAGTTCACATTCTGAGATACTGGGGATTAGGACATCAATATATCTTTTTTAGGGGGGAAGCAATTCAATCCATAACAAGAACCATACTAGAACATTACTGATATTGCTACATTTATTTATGTTTCTGCCCCATTCCATTCCTCTGTATCTCTCTCTCAGGCATAAAAGACATAACCACTATCCTGAATTGTGTGTTTGTCATCATTCTCTTGAATTTCATTACTTTATCACATAAATATGCAGATGAACCAACATATTATTTAATTTTCCTTATAACTTAACCTTCCATAACTTGCTTTTTTCATACAAGATTTATAAGATTCATGCATATTGTTGTATGCAGTAGTAGTTTATTCTTTAACAAAGTTCTATAATATCTCACTGTTTGGATATCCAAATTTTTAAAATATTATTCTGTCAATAACCCTTGGGTTTTGTTCTCAGAAAATATTCCGCTATGAGTATGGTCTCATACTCTTCACCTTATGTAGGAGTTTCTCTAGAATACGTACCTTGTGTGAAATTACTGGATCATAAGGTGTGAGAATGTTCACCTTTACAAGATAATGCTGAAATTTTGTATCAATTCATACTCCTTAAACAGTGCATAAGGATGTCTTGCCAGCCACATTTCGTGATAATGCTTGGAACTGTCTACCTTCTCATTTATTGCTAGCCAGATGGTAGTAAAATGATATTACATTGCAAACCTAAATTACATTTCCCTTTACATTTATGTTTATTCTTCTATGAAATGTCTGTCTCTTTCATCCAATTTTTTACTGAGTTGTTTGTCTTCTCATTAATTCTTTTGTGTTCTAGATACTAACCTCTTTCAGTCATACATTTTGAAAACATCTTTTTCCAAATCACACCTTGTCTTTTCATTCTCTTTATGCTATCAATTTTTATGAACAGTTGTTCATTTTTTGCATATTTTTACTTTTTATCTTTTGTATTTTTAATGGAAGTAGAGTTGACATTTAATGCTGTGTTAGTTTCAGGTGTACAATATAGAACTACCATACAATTCAGGAATTCCACTTCTGGGTGTTTACCCAAAGAAAATGAAAACACTAATTCAAAGACATGTGCACTCCTATATTTACTGCAGCATTATTTACAATAGCTAAGATATGGAAGCAATCTAAATATCGATCAATAGATGAGTGGATAAGAAAGATGTGGTATATACACACAATGGAATATTACTTAGCCATAAATAAAGAATAAAATCTGCCATTCACAACAACATGGATGGACCTAGAAGTATTATACTAAGTGAAATAAATCATACAAAAAAATACACAATGATTTTACTTATACATGGAATCTAAGAAATAAAATAAATAACAAAAAGAGAAAAAAACTGATATAGATAACAATCAAGTGGTTGCCAGAGGGAAAGAGTATGAAAGGAAGGGCAAAATAGGTGAAGGGGATTAAGAGGTACAAACTTCCAGTTATAAAATAAATAAGTCCATGGGGATGAAAAGTACAGCATAGGGAATATAGTCAATAATACTGTAATAATTGTATATAGTGACAGATGGTAACTACACTTATCCTGGTGAGAACTTTGTAAACTATGTAATTGTCAAACCAGTTTTTAATTTTAATGTGACCAAATTTAAATATTCTAAATCTTATCTTTTGTGTTGCCTTTTAGCATTTTTGTGTCACTTTTTTTAAAATATTAATTCCAGTGTAGTTAAGATACAGTGTTATATTAGTTTCAGGTGTACAATATAGTGATTCCACAATTTTATACATTACTCAGTACTCAACAAGATGACTGTACTCTTAATCCTCATCACCTGTTTCACCTTCCCCCTCCCCCCCCCCCCCGATTTCCCTTCTACTAACCATCAGTTTGTTCTCTATACTTAAGAGTCTGTTTTTTGGTTTGTCTCTTGTTTTTTCTTTTTTTTTTCTTAAATTCCACAGATGAGGGAAATCATATGGTATTTGTCTTTCTCTGACTAATTTCTCTTAGCATTATAATCTCTAGCTCTATCTATGTTGTTGAAAATGCAAGATTTCATTCTTTTTATGGCTACATAATATACTATATCTTCTTTATCCATTCATTTATTCATAGACACTTGCTTCCATTATTATACTAAGCAATAAACATAGGGGTGCATATATCCTTTCAAATTAGTGTTTTCATATTCTTTGGGTAAATTACCCAGTACTGCAATTACTGGATCATAGAATATCTCTATTTTTAATTTTTTTTAACTTGTTTTTTAATGTTTATTCGTTTTTGAGAGAGAGACAGACTGCAAGCAGGGGAGGAGCAGAGAGACGGGGAGACACACAATCTGAAGCAGACTCCAGGCTCTGAGATGTCAGCACAGAGCCCAATATGGGCTCCAACTCACAAACTGTGAGATCATGACCTGAGCTGAAGTTGGACACTTAACCAATGGAGCCACCCAGGCACCCATCTATTTTTAATTTCTTGAGGAATCTCCATACTATCTTCCACAGGCTGCACCAGTTTGCATTCCTACCAAAAGTGCAAGGGGTTTCCTTTTTCTCCATGTCCTCACAACACTTATTGCTCCTTGTGTTTCTGATTTTAGCCATTCTGACAGGGGTGAGATAATATCTCATTGTGGTTTTGATTTGCATTTCCCTGATGATGAGTGATGCTGAGCATCTTTTCGTGTAACTGTTGACCATCTGGATGTCTTCTTTTTAAGTTTAAATAAACTTTATTACAATAACCTTGCCTAAGTCTATAAGTCCTTATTACTTTTTTTTTTTTTAATTTACATTCAAGTTAGTTAGCCTATAGTACAACAATGATTTCAGGAGTAGATTCCTTAATGCCCCTTACCCATTTAGCCCATCCCCCCCTCCCATAACCCCTCCAGTAGTAACCCTCTGTTTGTTCTCCATATTTAAGAGTCTCTTATGTTTTGTCCCCCTGCCTGTTTTTATATTGTCTTTGCTTCCCTTCACTTGTGTTCATCTGTTCTGTGTCTTAAATTCCTCATATGAATGAAGGCATATGATATTTGTCTTACTCTGAATGACTAATTTCACTTAGCATAATACCCTCTACTTCCATCCACATTGTTGCAAATAGCAAGATTTCATTCTTTTTGATTTCTGACTAATACTCCATTGTATATATGTACCACATCTTCTTTATCCATTCACTGGATGTGTTCTTTAGAGAAATGTCTGTTCACGTCTTCTGCATGTATTTAATTGGATTATTTGTAGGTTTTTGTGTGTTGAGCTGTATAAGTTCTTTATATATTTTGGATACTGACCCTTTATTGGATATGTCATTTGCAAATATCTTCTCCCATTGGGTAGGTTGTCTTTTACTTTTGTTGATTGTTTCCTTGCTGTGTAGAAGCTTTTTACTTTGATGTAGTCCCAATAGTTTATTTTTGCTTTTGTTTCTCTTGCCAGAGAAGACATACCTAGAAAAATATTGTTATGGCAGATGTCAGAGAAATTACTGATTAGGCTCTTTTCTAGGATTTTTATGGTTTTCTGCCTCGCATTTAGGTCTTTAATCCATTTTGACTTTATTTTTATGTACCGTGTAAGAAAGTGATTCAGTTTCATTTTTTTTGCATGTAGCTGTCCATTTTCCTGACATCATTTGCTGAAAAGACTGCCTTTTTCCATTGCATGTTTTTGCCTCTTTTGTCAAAGATTAATTGACCAAACAATTGTGAGTTTACTTCTAGCCTTGCTATTTTGCTCCATTATTTTATGTGCCCATATTTGTGTCAGTACCATACCATTTTTTTTTAGTTTTTTTTTTTTTAACATTTATTTATTTTTGAGACAGAGAGAGACAGAGCATGAATGGGGGGAGGGCCAGAGAGAGAGGGAGACACAGAATCTGAAGCAGGCTCCAGGCTCTGAGCTGTCGGCACAGAGCCTGATGCGGGGCTCGAACTCACGGACCGTGAGATCGTGACCTGAGTGAAGTCGGACGCTCAACCGACTGAGCCACCCAGGCGCCCCAGTACCATACCATTTTTAATACTATACCTTTGTAATATAACTTGAAATCTAGAGTTGTGACACCTCCAGCTTTATTTTTCTTTTTCAAGATTGCTTTGGCTATTCAGGGGTCTTTTGTGATTCCATGTAAATTTTAGGATTGTTTGTTGCAGTTCTGTGAAAAATACTGTTGGTATTTTGATAGTGATTCCATTAAATCTAAAGGTTGCTTTGGAGAGATCAACATTTTAACAATATTTGTTATTCCAATCCATGAGCATGGAATGCCTTTCCATTGCTTTGTGTCATCTCAAATTTCTTTCATCGATGTTTTGTAGTGTTCAGAGTACAGACCTTTCTCCTCCATGGTGGTTTATTCCTAGGCATTTTTATTATTTTTGGTGCAGCTGTAAATGGGATTATTTTCTCAATTTCCCTTTCTGCTGCTTCATTATTAGTGTATAGAAATGCATGAGATTTCTGTACATTGACTTTGTATCTTGTGACCTTGCTGAATTCTAGTAGTTTTCTGGTGGGGTCTTTAGGGTTTACTACATACAGTATCATGTCATCTTCAAATAATGACAATTTTACTTCTTCTTTACCAATCTGGATGTCTTTTATTCTTTTTTCATGTATGACTGCTGTGGCTAGGACTTTTAGCACTATGTTGAATAAAAGTGGTGAAAGTGGACATCTTTGACTTGCCCGTGACCTTGTGGAAAAGCTCTCAGTTTTCCCCATTGAGCATGTTGTTAGCTGTGGGTTTTTCTAAGTCCTTTATTATATTGAAGTAGGTTCCCTCTAAATCATTTTGTTGAGGGTTTTCATGATGAATGGATGTTGTACTTTGTCAAATACTTTTTCTGCATTTATTGAAATAATCATATGAGTTTTTATTCATTCTTTTATTGATGTGATATATCACATTGATTAACTTCTAAATATTGAACCACTCTTGCATCCCAGGAATAATTCCCTCTTGATCATGGTGAACGATTTTTTAATGTGTGCTGGGTTCATTTTGCTAGTATTTTGTTGGGCATTTTTACATCTATGTTCATCAGAGATATTGGCCTGTAGTTGTCTTTTTTTGTGCTGTCTTTATCTGTTTTTGGTATCAGGGTAATGAAAGACTCAGAATGAATTTGGAAGTTTTTCTTCCTTTTCCATTTTTTGGAATAATTTGAGAATAATAGGTATTAACTCTTCTTTAAATCCACTGTATGGGGTTTCCTTTTAACTATTCTCCTTCTCTTGCTGCTTTTAAAATTCTCTCTTTAGGGGTGCCTGGGTGGCTCAGTTGGTTAAGCATCTGACTCTTCACTTCAGCTCAGGTCATGATCTCACACTTCATGGGTTCGAGCCCCACATCAGGCTCTGTGCTGGCAGTGCAAAGCCTGCTCGGGATTCTGTCTCCCTCTTTTTATGTCCCTCCCCTGCTTACTCTATATCTCTCTCAAATAAAAATTTGAAAAATTTAAAACAAAAAACTTTAAAATTCTCTCTTTATCACTACTTTTTGCCATTTTTATCACTATGTATCTCAGTGTGTACCTCCTTGGGTTGATCTTGTTGGGGGCTCTCTGTGCTTCGTAAATCTGGATCTCTGTTCCTTCTCCAGATTAGGAAAGGTCTTCAGCTATCATTTCATCAAACAAATTTTCTGCCCTCTTTTCTCCCTCTTCTTCTGGGATCCCTATAATGCAAATGTTATTATATTTGATGATGTCACTGAGTTCCCTTATTCTGTTTCCATTTTGTGTAATTTTTTTTTTCTTTCACCTGCTCAGCATGATTACTTTCCATTACTCTGTCCTCCAGGTCACTGATTTGTTCTTTTGCTTCCTCTGGTCTGCTATTTATTCCATCTAGTATATTTCTAATTTAATTTATTGTGTTCTTCATCTCTGACTTTTTTTTTCTCTTCGTTAAAGGTTTCACTGATGTCCTCCACTCTCTTCTCAAGTCCAGTGAGTATCTTTATGATCATTACCCAAAATTTTCTTTTTTTAATGTTTATTTATTTATTTTTGAGAGAAAAGGACAGAGCACAAGTGGGGGAGGGGCAGAGAGAGAGGGAGACACAGAATCTGAAGCAGGATCCAGATTCTGAGCTGTCAGTGCAGAGCCCAACACAGGGCTCAAACCCATGAACTGTGAGATCATGACCTGAGACAAAGTGGGACACTCAACTGACTGAGGCACCCAGGCACCCCCATAACTTTAAATTTTCTATCAGACATATTACAGATCTCCATTTTGCATAGGTTTCTTGCTGTGATTTTGTCTTATTCTTTCATTTGGGATATATTCTTTTGTCTCCTCATTTTGTATACCTCTCTGTGTCTGTTTCTGTGCATTAGGAAAGTCAGCTATATATCCTTCTCTTTAAAGTAATGGCCTTATGAAGATGTCCTGGAGTGCCCCCAGTACAGTCTCCCCTGTTTACCAGAACCTGGCACTTCAGAGGTGATTCCTATGTGTGTTGTACGTGCCCTGCTATTGTGGCTAAGCTGATTTTCCCTTCAGTCCAGTCATCTGCTCTCTGCCTGTTGTAGGCAGTGTTTCATCACCATGGTGTTAATGGGCCAATCTGGGCCACCTTGGGCTTGAGCTGAGTCAGACCAGGCATTTGCTAGAGATGCAGTATCACCAAACTTCAAGGTGCTTTCCCTGTGTTGTCCCCTAAGAAGCTTTCATTGGCAGGTGGGGCCTCCAATCAGACTGTCTTCCCCCAGCCCACTGCTGGGACCATAGTCTGACTGGTGTGTATGGTTATCTTTACTTCTCCCCAGGACAAGAGTCACTTTGGAGTGGTGTTGGCCTCTCTCAGGGCTGCTTTCACCCAGCCCAGCTTGTGGCCCTGGTTTGGATGGGCTTCAGCCAAGAGCACATTGAAGGGAATGGATCCAAAACACGCATGGGGGTGGGACACATAGTTTTAGCAAGGTTTGCATTTTGGTCCTCTATAAGAGGGACCTGCCATTGCCACTTCCAGGACTGAGGCCAACCAAATTTGAGTGGGCAGATCCGCAAAGCACATAGGTCAGGAGATATGGTGTTACAAAAGTTTGCACTGGTCTTCTGAGAGAGGGGACTGACAGCACCAGAACCAAAGCAGGCCTGCCTGGAGGGGGCAGATCTGTTGAGGCATAACAGGGGGAACAGGGGGCACAGCATTAGCAAGTTAGGTAGGGAATGTCAGTGCCATGCTAGTTTCCTCTGTTGCCTGTGTGTTTATGCTGGGTGGGGTGGGGGGGGGGGGAGAAATGGTGCCTGCCAGCTCCTTTATTCCTGGAGGAGTCTCCCAACATCTCTGTGGCTCTGAGATTAGTAAATAACTCTCCTTCCCATATGCCTCAGGCATTTTTCAAACTACTGCTTCTATGCTGTATCTCCAGGGGCTATTGTGCTTTCTTTTTATTGGCAAGGACTCAGTTTCCTCTTGCCCTCCCCACTCTCCCAAAGCTGAGCCCACTGATTTTTAAAATTCCAGGTTTTAAGTCCTGCTGGTGTAAGAATTCATGAAATTCATCCCCTCTGGTTTTCAAAGCCAAATGTTATAGGGATTCATCTTCCCCATGCAAGCTCCCTGGTGTGACAGTCTGTTTCTCTCCCCTCTCCGTGCCTACCAGTCCCTCCCTACCTCATCTTCACACTTCCTACCCTCTTCAATGTGGCTTTTTCCCTACATTTAGTTATGAAGTTTGTTCTGCCAGTCATCAGGTTGTTTTCTCGATCATTTACATTAATATGAATGTTATCTAGTTGTATCTATGGGACAAGGTGAGCTTAGAATCCTCCTACTCTGCCATCTTCCCAGCAATTCACCCCCTGTGTCACATTTTAAGTTTTTCCATATTATAAAGATATTCTACTATACATTTTCTAAACATTTTATCATTCTTATCTTCCATATTTAAGTCTTCAATCTTTCAGATAATGATTTTTGAGTATTATGTGAGGTAGGAATCCAGGGTTTTTCTTCCATACAGATAATTGATTTTTGTGGTGCTATTACTAAATCATCTTTTTATTTGGGGTCGAATTATGTCCCTCACGCCCAAATTCATATGTTGAAGTCCTAACCCCCAGTGCTTCAGAATGTGACCTTATTTGGAGATAAGGTCTTGGGTAGTAAAGTTAAAATGAGGTCATCAGGGTAGGCCCTGATCCAATATTACTGGTGTCCTAATAAAAAAAAGAAAGAAAGAAATTTGGAGACAGACACATACAGGAAGAACACAATGTGAACATGAAGATGGCCAGCAACAAGCCAAGGAAACAGGCCTGGAGCAGAATCTTTCCTCACAGACCTCGGAAAAAACCAACCCTGCCCAAACCTTGCTTTTAGACTTCTAGCCTCCAGAACTGTGAGATAATAAATTTTTGTTATTTAATCCACCCAGTTTGTGGTCATTTTTTGTGGCAGCCCTAGCAAATTGATACAGCCCCCCCCCGCCCCCTCCCCCTGCTTCATCACTAACTATACATTCATGGGAAAACTATTTTGGTGACTTCCTACTGTATAGTAAAAACTATACTAAATATTTTAATTATGTTATGATATTTAATCTTGTAAACCAATGTAGGAAGTCCAAGTGGCCATCACCTCTCATCTGAATTATGGCAACAACCTCCTCCTAATTGTCTCCAGGCTTGTTTGACTCTAATCCATTGCCCCATGCAGTCACATTGATCTATTGAGTATGGGTTCCAAGGCCAGACTGGCCGAGTTCATATTCAAGGCTCTCCACTTACAACTAGTTCCATAACCTTAGGAAATTACCTAATTCTTTTATGCCTTGATTTTCTCATGTTAATAATGCAAAAAATAACAATACCTATCTCACAGACTTGTTATAAAAATTAAATTAAATTAGTTAAGTGCTTTGAAGAGTACCTGGTGCTCCATATATGGTAGATCTTTATAAAATGCAAATATGGTTATGTTGGGTCTCAAATTACAACCTTGAAATGGTTTTCCATTTCTCATCATTTCTCCCAAGCAGTTTCTCTGGGGCCTCAGTTTGAAAGAGGCTAATTTCTTAAAAACATTAATTAGGTTTGGGAAAGCTGGTAAACAAATATTAAATAGAATTCTTTATTGAAGAACATTAACAGATACTACTGTGCATTGTGAATATTCTGGAAGGGACAGAATGCTCAGCAGTCCCCCTGCCCTCTGGTCCTAGTGCTATTGTCACTCTTAGGATACTCTGAACTCTTTAACATGGTTTTCCTAATCTATCCAGCCGCTTCTCCGCAAGGCTTAACTCACTCCTCACCCTTAGAGCTCAATGTCTCAGCACCATTGACACTCTCAGGACTTGAACCCTATCCCTTGGCCTTCATTTACCTCCTATCTTTAACAATTTTCCTTCAACCCCTCATGCATTGCCTGACTCCTATTCAGGCTTCAGGGCTCAGCACCCCAGAAGTTAGTGTGCTTTCTATACATTGTGCCAACTGCACATCTGCCATTGCCATTGTGTTTTCACCATTTTTTACATGCTGAGAAGGTGCTCGGGAATGAATGAATGAATGATGAGTGAATGAATGAAGAAATGAAAAAATAAAATATGTATACTACAGAGGTGGAAACCCAAGCATAAAGAAATGACTTGCCTGATTAGAATGGCAAGCACATGTGACAAAATCAATTCTATCTGACCACAAAACCCGTACTCTGACCAACTCTTCATATGGCCTCTGGGTTTAATAAAACATAAAGTGCTGTCCTTTATGCACAAGGTTTGTTGCTACTAATCCTACCACCAGAAGGACAGAAGCCTCTGTTGTTTTTCTTTCAGTGCAAAAAGTTTTTCAATAATCCATCGACATTCTTTCACAATACCCAAAACCCAACAGTGGCGCATTTTTAGCATTAATGTTTGTGTTAACTCTTTATGACAGGAGCAGAAAAGAAAGTCTGCAAGGTGGGAAGAAAGGAACAATTGGAAAGAGGCAGAATAAAACAATAATATTTACTTATTTCCTGCCCTGCACTATGGCAGGCCCTTTTAATGTATACATTAACACCAGCAGGTGGTTATTTTTACCTTTATTACACAGAGAAGAGAGGAAGAAACTGAAGCCCAAAGAGCATAAATTAATTTATCCAAGATCACACAGCTATGCTGAAAGTGAGATACAATCCAAGCCCTGAAGTGTCCATTCCCTCTGCTTCATTCAGGGAGCAGGGGGCAGTGCAGACCCTCTTAAACCTCCTGCCCATTCCCACACCTCCTTTCAACCTGGACTCTGCTCCTGGCCACTCCCCTCAGACCCCTGAGGGCCTAGCACTATTTGCTATTTATTCTAAGAATTTGGTGCACTTTTAAAGTGATCAAGGCATTGTGCTAAGAACATTTAAGATGCAGAGGCCAGATAGCTCCAGGTTCTGCCCTCAAGAGACTTAAAATCTAGAGTGCTTTAACAGCCCCCTCTTTTTTTTTTTAATTTTGCTTTCCAGTTCAACTTCATCCCTTCCTTTTTTTTTTTTTTTTTTTTTTTTGTTTTGTTTTTAGAAAAGTCTCTTTTAAGTTTTTAAATTAAAATTTCACCCTGGTGAGATGATTGATTTGGGAACTAAATCCAAAGGCAAACTCTCTATTCTGTCACCCACTCAGATGGGACACACAGCAGGACAGGCAGGGTGGCTCTGGAGAATCAGGCCCCCTGCTAGGCAGAGTGTGGGCCTTTGACCCAAGCCACCTCTTTAGATCTCCACAAGCCTGCACCTCCAGCTGGAGATGGGTGACATCAGAAGAGGCAAGGAGCTACAGGGCCACTGTGGAGGGTGGGGAGAGCTCAGGATGGCAAGGAGCCCTCCATACCTTCACTTCCAGCAGCCCCTGCTGTACTCCTTGGAGTGGATCCATGGTGGTCCTCTTCTGATTCCAGAAGGTTTGACCTTTGAGAGGAGACAGCTAGCTCCTGACTGCAAGATCACGCCACATGGCTTCCAAGCACCTGCTCTGGGACTAGGGGTGGAGGTAGGGGTGCTGGCTGAAGGGGAGGATGCTCTGGCCCTTCCCTGTTGACCCCAACACCTCAGTCAGCCTGCCCCATTCTCGCAAACATTACCTATTTTTATATATTCATATATATTATAGTTATATATTTAAAAAAGAAAAAACTGGCCTGAAGAGAAACTCCTGAAGGGCCCAAGTGGCTCAGGAAGTTTACTATCCCCAACCATCCACAAAAAATTCTTTTGTAAAATCTTCTAGTGAGATCTTCCAGAAACCTCCACCCACCCCAGCTCCCCCCACCCCGGCCCTCCATGACTCTGGACTGCTCCCCAGCTTCAGCCCAGTGCCTGGCAGCACCCAATCTCATCTCTGGCCATCCATGGCAGCCATGGCTTTCTGCTGGGAGTACCCCCTGCATCCTTTTCCAGACTCCTATTTTCTCTATGGAACTTTTCTTCTTGACTTACCTGACTTCAATATTTGATATAGGTATCTAGGATCCAACTAAGAAACAAATTTAAGCCACCAAGTAAACTATTTTTTTGAATAGTCCTGAGCAGGTGGGACACAGGAGATACAGTGTTTGGCAAGAGTGAAGGTAATAAGCAAGAGTTTGCTGCATGGAAGGGAGTGGACCAGAAATGCTTGAAGACAACGGGGACCCTCAGACAGAGTGTCAAAAAGGAGAATAGTGTTCACTTTTTTGTTCATGCTTGCATATGAAAAGACACAGAGTTTACATCTCTTGAGAAGTGACTATGTCTCAACTACCATGCTAAATGCTTTACGTGCATGTTCAATTAACTTTCATAAGAACTCTACAAGAAAAGACAAAACCATGATTTTCATTTTGCACATGAGGTAACTGAGGGACAGAAAGATTTAGGGGTTAAATCACATAATGATAGAGGAGGAATTCAGTCTCAGGTCTGTTCAATACCTCCCTTGACCTTAACCAGCGGCACTATTACCTCATTGAAAATGATAAGCAGCCACAACTCCCCTGCACACTGCAGTTGGACATACAGGGTTATCCAATATCCAAAGGAAGCTGTTATGGAGCTTCCTTTTGTGGTTAAGTGGTTATCAGCATCATCTTGATTTCTTGACTGCATTCAGTACTTGTCCACAACTTTTACATGAAACTTCATTTTAATGAAGCTTCAAAACACCAGCATGCAAATCCAAAGCAAATCCACAACTACTAGGAAGGATGATGATACCATCCTTGTAAAAATGAAGAAAATCAGTCCTTAAAAAAAATTAAAAATTAGTCTCTGGAACTGCAATTCAAGGAAAGAGAGCTTGAAGGGGAAAATATTGATAGCTCACTATTCCTCTAACTCAGCACAGAGAAGAAACTGCTTTCCCTGAAAGATGGAGTCATCACACCTATGGAAACAGTATCAAAAAACTGAGTACAGACTAGGACTAGCTTCTTAGCTGTGCAGCCAGTGAAATCTTGAAATTCTTAATCATTTTTTACTTGTGTTTTGTAAGTGAAGTGCAACGGGACAATGGAGCATGCCCCAGGGGCTTAGAACTTCTGGTTCCTGCACAGTCCCACCTTCTGGGATGGGCCTCCCTGGGACCAGTTCTTGGCAACCCATTCCCCTGTCCCAGACTCCAGCCAGACTCCCCAACCCTACCCCTACCTGTAACTGCTGTCACTCTTCATCCTAGGAAGGGGCCTGGCCATGAGCTTGGGTGGGGTTGGGATCAGATGCCATACCCTGTGGCATCTTCAGACCAGGCATAGCTGCTGCCATTCCCATTCCAGGTAAGATCTGTCTGGGCCAGGACAGGGGCAAGCCTCTGTACCTCATCTAGGCATGGAATACATCCTGGCACAGAGGCTTAGGATCTGTAGGGGTTGCCATCTACCATCGGTTGGGATGGTAGGCCCATGGAAATGAGGGACCCCTGGTTTGACTCCATGGCCCCAGGCCCCTGCTTGGATGCTGCTTATAGGTTCCTTGGCTGATGGAAAGAGAAACCCAGTAGTAGCCATCAGGCCCAAGCAAATGCGCACACACCCCAAATCATGGAGCAGAATGCTTGTGAGAGGCTGCATAGCCCAATGAGTATCATTGTGCTGAGCGTTCCCTCAGCCAGCTCCATGCCTAGGGGATCTTCTCTTCTTCCTTCCAATCCTCCTCATTCTGTCTTGAGTTTATCTCTAACCAACTAGAGGCCCCTCCAAGGACAAGCCACAAAATACAAATTGTGTAATTTTGGTGATTGCACACAAATGAAATGCTCTGATATTTGCATTTGAATTGGCATTGCACAATATAAAGATGAACAATTAAAATTCATGCTAATAATTTAACATTTTGATTTTTATTTACTTAGAACATCAAATAGCATATAACACCATGACAAGTTGAGGCAGAGACCACAAAAATAATAAATGAAAAAGCTTTATATTCTAGTACTTTTCCCTACTTTTTGCTTTTCTCTCAGCTTCCTCACTGAACACTGGATCTTAGGCATCTATACATCTATAAATCTATAGTGTCTAAGCTATAATATACAATCAATAAATATTTGGTGAGTGAGCAAATAAATTCCTATAACAATTTCTCCCTTATGGAACTTAATTCTTTCTAGCAGCTAAACTGACAAAGAAGATATATTCTCTGTATTTTTGTATCTTCCATAAAACTTAGCACAATTCCTTTGGTGATAGCTATTAATGTATATTAAATATTATGTACATTTGTGTCTTTTCCTTGTCTCAATGACTATATCTCTCTAGAAAATTTTAAGTGGACATAAAAATTATAGACTGAATAAATTAAAACAAAAAAAATACCCTCAAATTATCCAACACACAAGGCAGAAAAGGAAACGAAGAGGAAAAGTCATTCTTGGCTGAATTGTGCACCTATTTATCCACATTCTCCAATATGTTCTACATCCACACATAGTTGAAGATTCACATCTCATTTTCTAAAAGCCAGTTGTAACTTACTCTTAAATTGCTGACATTGTTTCTTTTGTTGTCAAATTTTTAAAAATCGAGTTGTCATGCATTTCTTTATTAAAGTTCAAAAAAATCTTGGCTTTCAGAGTTTGACTTCTCTAACTAGAAGACGAGCTCATCTCATGAAAGTGCCAGCCAGAGCCAGTTATCATTAACCAGAGGGAACAAAACTGCTGTCAGAACACTGTGTCCCTGACAAATACAAACTGCTTTTTTCACACATGTTGGAAGTTTTTTTCTTTCACATAATCAAATCTTTATTCTTAATAGGATAATCATCAGACAGAAATGTCTGCCATTCCAAAATGGCTCTCCTGCACATTGAACACCTTCTGCATATCTCTGCCACGGTTGATGGTTTAAACACAATTGAATCAAGGTAAAACTTTGTCTCAAAATATGTACATTCTCCTGGCATCTCTATTCCTTCAAACAATCCCAGGTATCCAAGAGGTCAATGTATTAGCCATCACCGATCCCACCCCTTCCCCATCCCACCAATAGCTCAACATGCCAACTCAGTCACCATTCAGCTGATCATCTTGGACAAGTCACTTGACCCCTCTAAGCTTTAGTTTTCTCATCTCCACACTGGAAAGCAATAGGCAAAGGAAAGAAAAAGAGGAGAAATGGCTAGGAGAGAATGGTCTTTAGGATTCTGTATTGGTCAAAGTTCTCTAGAAAAACAGAACCACTAAGGTGTGTGTGTGTGTGTGTGTGTGTGTGTGTGCATAGATATATAGACAGATATACATAGAATGAGATATGATATATATAATAATATATACATTTCATTATACATATCATATCCTTAGAAAAGCCTGTCTTTTTGTTCTAGTCAAGTGTTCAGTATGTATATATGCGTACACACACACACACACACACACACACACACACACACACACATCCTTTAGCTCTGTTATTCTGAAGAACCCAGATACAAACCCCTGATCATACTCTGGCATGTTAAATGAAACTGGCCCTCCATATACCATGCAGGTGGTCTGAGCACCAGCCAGTTGGGGTAGCAATCACACAAGGAACTAGAGCATAGAATAAGAAACCAAGATAGAACCCTGTTTATAAAGACTAAATGTAGTGGGATTAGTGGAAGATTCAGCTCACTAGACATGCTAGTGCCTGGGACTCATCCCAGGTACCACTTGTGCAAGGTCTTCTCCAGCTCCCCTTGGCTGATGGTCTGAGTCCACTGATACAACTCCATCGAACATCAGAACAGGCCCAGGAGTCTGCAAAAACTTAAAAGTTAAGAGTAGCCAGGGAAGGCAAGGGCATACACTCCCTGCTAATTCTAATATCAGTTTATTCATTTATTCAACAAATACTTACTTGTTTAGCTTGAACAAAAGTCTGATGTAATATTTCTAGATTGTTTCTGGAGTTTGCCATCAAGTTTTATATATATATATATATATATATATATCCAAGATTTAAGTGGCTAAGAGAACTTTGATAGAACTGACATGGTAGACATAATCCAAGTGTAACATGTGAAGAAGAAAGAAAGGTTGAGCTAATAATCACACCACAGCTGCAGGTGATTTTAGAATTTAACCATATCAGGGTGTGGAATGGAAAACACAGTGGGTGAACCTTGCTGCTGTTGAAAGGCTGAAGGTGCCTGGAATATGAAATGAACCACTGTGCCAGGACTAGGCTGGAAATCACTGCATCATGGTGCCTTCAAGTGCTCAAAGCAATCAGTCCATGCTGTTCTGCCATGCTGCTGACCCCTGCAACTAAACTTTAGCTACTAATTTTTGACACCCTGTCTCACACACAGAATTTCCCATAGTTTCAAATACATTAAATCCAGATACAGACTGCACCAAAAAGTGGGTGCTATAATCCAAAACCATACGCCAGAAGATAATAAAAATTTTTAAGAAATTATTTCATCAAAATTATGAAAGTTGGACCTTAAAAAATCAAAAATTTATAAAAGACAGTGATACCAGCTGAAACTCATTTGGCTTCAAGTAGAGTCCATGTATATATACACTCAAAAGCAATGGAAAACTTCTGTCTCACACACATAATCAGTTGATTGATCTCATTCTGCCACACCGGTTGGTGTTTTGAAACTAATTTAGGAGATGCTTCTGTGTCTGTGGTCATCCTCTAGCTTAACCTATCAATAACTGTTTTTCAATCAAAAACTATTAAGTTGAATCGGCCAGCTACATATTGTCTTCTAGAGAATAACTTCTAGTAAATATGTAGAATGGTTTCCTCTTCCTAACAGTAGGCTTTACAAGAGCTAGAAGAGTTCACCTCATCAGCCTACAGCTACTTCTCCAGTCTCCCGGCTCCTCTCCCTCTCACTTTCATCACCCCAGCCTGTTTCCTTAAACACACCAGGGAGACTCCTGCCTCAGGGCACTCTCACTGTCGCTCTCTCTGCCTGGACCATTTCCCACAGATAGGCACTTAGCTAACTCCTTTATCAACTCACATCTTCCCTCACATCTCACCTTCTCAATGAGGTCCATTCTGCCAATTCTACTTCTACTATAAATCTCCCTCCATGGCTCACCAGCATACCTGAGTGGGGTAGACCTTCTCCATCCCTCTTACCCTGCACTACCGTTCCTCTTTTCCATACTACTTATTACCTTCTAATATACTATATGATTTGTTAACGTCATTATTATTTACTGTTCGTCTCTTCCTCTAGAATGAAACCTCCATGAATACATTAGTTTCTCATGGCTGCTATATCAAACTACCACAGACTTCATGGTTTAAAACAAATTAAATTTGTTCCCTTAGAGTTCTGGAGGTCACAAGCGCAAAATCAATTTCACTGGGCCAAAGTCAAGGTGTTAGCAGAAGGCTCTGAGGGAGAATCTGTTTCCTTCCATTTTTCAACTTCTGGCAGCCACCCACACTTCTTGGCTTGTGGTACTTCCTACATCTTCAAAGCACATTGCCCCAGCTTCTGTTTACGTATTCACAATGCCTTTTCCTCTTCTGAAGGAAATCCCCTTCTGCCTCCCTCTTGTAAAAGACACTTGTAATTACATTTAAGACTCACCGGGATAATCCTGGATAATCTCTCATCCCAAGATTCTTAATTATGTCTGCAAAGTCCCTTTAGCTACATAAAGTAACATATTCGCAGGTTGCAGGGATTAGGACATAGATTTCTGGTGGGCACTGTTCAGGCTATCACGATGAGAATAGGATTCTTGTCCATTTTGTTCCCTCAGGTGTCTCAAGCACAAACCTGGAACACAGTAGGGAATCAATAAATATCTGTTGGATTAGTAAACTGTTGTCTAAAGTAGAACCAGACAAGTAGTTTAAAACATGGAGTTCAGAATTTGAAAGAATCATATTTGATCTTAAGATCCATTCACAGAGAATTTCACAATCTGGTAAGGGCTTTTAAACAACGCATGCTTTTTCTAAGGAACCTCTACACTGTTTTTCAGAGTGGCTGCACCAGTTTGCATTCCCTGATGAATGGGTAAAGAAGTTGTGGTTTATATATACAATGGAATGCTACTTGGCAATGAGAAAGAATGAAATATGGCCTTTTGTAGCAACGTGGATGGAACTGGAGAGTGTTATGCTAAGTGAAATAAGTCATACAGAGAAAGACAGATACCATATGTTTTCACTCTTGTGTGGATCCTGAGAAACTTAACAGAAGACCATGGGGGAGGGCAAGGGGGAAAAAATAGTTACAGAGAGGGAAGAAGGCAAACCATAGGAGACTCTTGAAAACTGAGAATAAACTGAGGGTTGATGGGGGGTGGTAGGAAGGGGAAAGTGGGTGATGGGCATTGAGGAGAGCACCTGTTGGGATGAGCACTAGTTGTTATATGGAAACCAATTTGACAATAAATTTCATATAAATAAATAAATAAATAAATAAATAAATAAATAAATAAACAACCAACCTATACTGCCTAGTGTTATTCACATAATTACCTCTGTCACATTTTAGCACATTTCTTTCTCTGGAAGAAATGAATTTGCTATTAAATTGAATTTCCCTGAATGATTAGACTGAAAAACGATTCCCCCAGCCTTCATTTCCTTTTTTTAAAATTATTACCCACTTTTCTGTTTTTTCTATATGCTATAAAATATCTGCAAAAGACTACTTCTGAGGATACATACATTTAAAGTTTTTAATTCAGAAAGTTTAGCTACTCAGTCAACAGTTACTGAATGGCATACTAGACTTGGGATCTTCTTAAAGATGTTTATTACCATACAGAGAAGAATTACAACTCCAGATAATAATCTACAATATTGACTCTCAAAAATGTATGTTTTAGCACTTGGTGATTTGGGACTCATAAAACTTGAGGAAACAACCAGAAGCAATGGCTGCTCTCAATTAATAGCTGTTAGGTCTTTAATCCATCTTGTTGAACAATTTATCAAGCTATGAATATAGGCTTTACTTATTCATTCATTCACTTGTCTAGTTCCACCAAAAACATGCATGTGGCTTAAAGGGAGCTATTTTAGTAAAGATGGTTAAATAACAATGCAAGTTTAAAAGTAACAATGGGGGCTCCTGGGTGGCTCAGTCAGTTAAGTGTCCGACTACGGCTCAGGTCATGATCTTGAGGTTCATGAGTTCCAGCCCAGCGTTGGACTCTGTGCTGACAGCTCAGAGCCTGCGGCCTGCTTCGGATTCTGTGTCTCCCTCTCTCTCTGCCCCTCCCCCATTCATGCTCTTTCTCTCTCTCTCTCTCTCTCTCTCTCTCTCAAAAATAAATAAACATTAAAAAATTTTTTTAAATAACAATGAAGACTGGGCAAAATATGCCCAGGATAGCATTACCAGGAGAGCTTAAACATTCAATTTATCAGTATTATAGAATTACTATATTTGAGCCACAAATTTGGACCTAAGCTTTCTTGTAAAACAACATATAAAGGAATAAATAGTCATACCATTGTTAGAGACAAAGAAGGAAGGGTGAAATACCAGTTTTTTGAAGTGGAGGGGTGGGGAGAGAATTGTTCTAGCACATGAATGAGAGATACTATATTGGAATATGCATGACAAAATATGATATGTAATATGCAATGGCGAGTAAGAACACTGGAGTCATAAACATCTGGGTTTGAAAACCAGCCCCCTACTTAACCTCTCAAAGCTTCAGTTTTCTCATCCATTAATAGGGATAAAAAAATTAGCTACCTAATTGTAATATCATAAACAGTAAATTATGTGATACATGCAAAGCAACTGAACATGGATACCAACATCTACCTTAAAGAGTTGCTATGCAGGGGCATCTGGGTGGCTCAGTCAGTTAAGCGTCCTACTTCAGCTCAGCTAGCGATTCCTGAGTAGGAGCCCCACTTCAGACTCTGTGCTGACAGCCCAGAACCTGGAAACTGCTTCAGATTCTGTGTCTCCTTCTCTCTCGGCCTGCCTCTCTCTCTCTCTCTCTTTCTCTCTCTCTCTCTCAAAAATAAACATTAAAACATTTTTTAAAAAGGGTTGCTGTACAGAGTAAGTGATGTATGGTGTGCAAAGCAATGCACCATTGCCAGGCCCAGCAATAGGCATGGCACCAAGAGATTTAAGTGATATTGTCTATTATTAATGTTCACTAGCATCTTACATCTAAAATAAGTATCTTACATGGGAGCCTAACTGGAAGCTTAAATTTACAGATCTAGTGTACTGTTTTTGTATAAGTAACAATAGGATGGAATTAATGTGATAATTTCTAAAATACATTGCCAACTTTATCATAAATCATAATAATATCTAATATTAATTGAATGCCTACCATTAAGCCAAATATTGTTCCCTGTAACTTACACACACTTTATCTCTGAATCCTCATTGCAATCCTAGAAGGTAAATACTATTCTGTTCTTCATCATATAGATTAAAAAACCGTTGTTCCAAAAGTCTAAGCAGCTTGCCTAACCAAGCCCAGCAAGTAAGTAACTGATATCTCTAGTTCCCTCCAAATTTGATTAAAACTAATGTCACAACCTTATAATAATAACAGACTGGAAAGTTCAATTTGAGAACATCTAATGTAACTCCTCATTATAAATAGAGGGAAACAAGGCTCAGAAGAGGCTGGGGACTTGCCCATGGTCCTCAAGTTATTTTGGCAAAACTAACATGAAAAGCTATCCTCTCTGAAGCGGAGAATGGTAGGATGACACCAATAACTCTCTAAGGCTGAAAGAGCTGTAGCTGATGGGTACGCTCACATTTGTGATGAGAATGGTTCCAATACAGCTCTGCTGCAGCAACACTTGACATTCAGAACAATTCAGTGAAAAGATTTCATTAAAACTAATGTTTGATTAAATCTGATGGTTCTGTTGTAGTGGCTCATTTGACCACTTCATTATGCAGAGCCAATGTCATTCCATATGGAGTCCCCTGGAACTCCATAATGAAGTCCAGCCTTGATCATCAGAAGCACAGTAAGAGGGTCTCTATTTTGCTACTTTGTCTTGATCTCCTACTTTGTAATTAACAAGGTAAGGAGATCTCATTAGATGAGAGCAGCCTATTTATTTCTCTCAATCATCCCCATCTAATAATGGTTCTTATGGAATATCACACACTTGGAAAATTCTTGACATTTTCTATTTTCATAAGTAAACCTGAGTTTGTCATCAGCATGCTTGAACTTCCCAAAGTAATCAACATTTTTGAGCACTGTCTATAGGCCCCAAAACTTTCTTAAATACTTTACATATATTACTTCACTAACATAATTTATATTCTCAAAACAGTACTAAAGGCAGATACTCTTATTATCCCAACTTTTACAGATGAGAAAATTGAGGCACAAAAAGGGTAAATAACATGTCCATCATCTCAAAGTTAGTAAGTGGTGGGTTGAGAGTCAAACTCACGCAATAATGATCCAGATCCCAAATCCTTAATCAAATTCTGCTGACCAATCCCACAGCAAAGATGTAAAAAGAAAGTGGAATGTATTATTATTGTCATTCTCTTCTAACAAAACTGAAGTGATCAAAAGAGAAAGGCAAAATATAAATGCAGAAATTTTCTCACTGAAGAATTTGTACATTTCTTGTGTCCCATCTTTCTCTCTCTTCATCCCAAATCTTCAAACATTTGTACTTGTATAACAAATATTTATAGAGCACCCATCATCTAGATACTGTGGAACATCGTTTTCTTCTCTCACAAAAGAGAAGACTGGCCCTCACTCAGTTCTCAACCCCACACAGAGCAGCTGTTCTCTTATCCTCTCTAATAAAACTAACATAAGATTAAGGTGGACATAACACACAGTCAGGAATAGTAGGAATGAAAGGATCTGGTAAAACTTGGAGCACAACTACTGCTTGTTGTTACCCATTTTATGATATATAATACCTTATGAATTTGTAACATTTTCTCACATTATAATTCTTCTGCATTTCATATAAAAAGTATATACTTATATTTTATACATTTTCATATTCATAACATTTCTCACATTACAATTTCATTGAGCATTTTTATAATTTTTTTCTCATTTCTTTTTAAATCAACCTGCTTCCATACAAAATATATAATTACATAAACAGTTATCCATACTTTTGCAAATTAAAAAAATATATACCAGACACATTCTATTGCAATTTTCTTTTTTATGGTTTCTGAAAGTTATTTCTTAACTGAATTTCTTAAGATGTGTGACCAGGGATGGAGAAAGGAGCAACCTGGATGCTCACTTTAAAGCCCGCTTGTCTCCCTTCCACTTAGTCCCTACACCATTCATTGTAACAGATCAGCAGAATGCATCTCTATGAAGCTATATTCCACAATGACTAAGAGCACAGGTCTTAGCACCAATGTTCCTGGTTCAACTCCAGCTTCATGTATTGTGACCTTAAGCAAGTTACTTGATCTCTCTGTACAGTGATTTTTCTTAACTGCAAATTGAGATGATAACAGTACTACCACTAGTGCTAATATTCCCCAGCATGCACCAGTATGGGAGATTTGGTTTTTAAAATACTAAAATATGGGGCACCTGTGTGGCTCAGTCGGTTGAGCATCTGACTCGATTTTGGTTCAGGTCAAGATCCCAGGGTCGTGGGATTGAGCCCCACATCAGGCTCTGCATAGAGCATGGGGTCTGCCTAAGATTCTCTCTTTCTCTTTCTCTTTCTCTTTCTCTTTCTCTTTCTCTCTCTCTCTCTCTCTCTCCCTCTCTCTCTCTCTCTCTCTCCATCTCTACCCCTGCCCCTCTCCCCTGCTCATGCTCTTTCTTAAAATAATAAAAAAAATAAAATAAAATAAAATAAAATAAAATAAAATAAAATATGTAAAATGTTTTCATGCCAGTAACTAACCTGTTAGCTAATCAAGCACCCCAGTGCCCATATGTACACAACCTCCACCTAGGCCTCACCCCTTATTTTCCCTCTCTATACCCCTTAACACTGAATTTAAAAATAGAAAACACCTTGAATAGCAGAAGCCTGGCCACCCTGCTCTAGCTCCATGGCCTATATCCATTCCAATGGGCCAGAACCCATGCCTTACATGCTGTTAAATGCTTTGCATATAACTTCCGCCTACCTATATATAAGGCTGTTGAAAGGAGCAAATAAATTTCACACTTATTATAGTAAATGCTTAATGCATTTATTAATTTATTAATAATTTATTATTACTCTGAAAATATTAGGAAATATGCAGCAACAACCACATGTACCACTTGAAAACATTACTCCTAAATATTTCCCTACTTATCAGGTAGCATCAATTTTTAAGGCTATTTGAAAGACTAAGGAAGTGCTTCTCAGACTAGTGAAAATCAAGCAGTGAAAAGAATCCCTCTGAAAAAAGCTCAACTGTAAACATGTACGCTTATTAGTATTAATAATACAAAACAAATAGCTATTCTTAAAATTATAAATTTGAAGGGGTTAAGAGTACATCCAATAACAAGTGATCTGCTATGTATGGATATAGTAATAATATTTCTCCAAGTGTAAAACATGAGTTCTTCTAATACAACAAATGCCTTTTTAAAATGTCCCTTTTCTAGATTCCAATATAAACTTAATTAAGTGGTAGGAGCTCTTTAGCAACATTACAAAATAAAAGCCTAGTTTCAAAATAATAGTTCAGAGAGGTTTGGATGTTTTATTATTATTATTAGATTGAATATTTGAGCAAAAAAAAGTGGAATTCTATAATCAACCTTTAAAAACATTTTATTTTAGGAAGGAGCCAAGATGGCGGAATAGCATGGAAATTTTTTGTGTGTCTCACATCCATTAAATACAGCCAGACCAACACTAAACCATCCTGCACACATAGAAAACTCACTGGAGGATTAACACAACAATCTGTACAACCTAAACCACAGAATTCAGCAGAAAGAAAAAAATATTCATTTTTATTTTCAATTTTTATTAAAAATAATTTTAATTTTTTTACTATATTTTTTGCTTTTGTGTAACTTTTTCAAATTCTATTTTACTTCCATCATTTTATTTTAGTCTACTTCAGTGCATTCACTTTTTCAAATTCTCAAACAATTTCCTTTCCCCCCCCTTTTTTTTCTCTAATCTTTGAAACCACTTTCAATACCCAGACCAAAACACACCTAGGATCTAGCATCATTTAGTTGATTTGTGTGTGTGTGTTTAATTTTTTAATTTTAATATTGTTTTAATTTTATTTTTTTTTAATTTTTCTACCTCATGAATTCCTTCTCTCCCTTCAAAATGACAAAATTAGGGAATTCACCTCAAAAGAAAGCACGAAGAAACGACAGCCACGGATTTAACCAACACAGATACAAGCAAGATGTCTGAACCAGAATTTAGACTCCACTAGCTGGAGTCAAAAATAGATTAGAATCCCTTTCTGCAGAGATAAAAGAAGTAAAAAAATAGCCAGAATGAAATGAAAAATGCTATAACTGAGCTGCAAACATGGATGGATGCAGTGGCAGCAAGGATGGATGCGGCAGAATGGAGAATCAGCAATATAGAGAACAAACTTAGAATAATGAAGAAGAAAAAAAGAGGGAGATTAAGGCAAAAGAGCACGATTTAAGAATTAGAGAAATCAGTGACTCATTAAAAAGGAACATCAGAATCACAGGGGTCCCAGAGGAGGAAGAAAGAGAAATAAGGGTAGAAGGGTTATGTGAGCAAATCATAGCAGAAAACTTTCCTAACCTGGGGAAAGACACAGACATCAAAATCCAGGAAGCACAGAGGTCTCCCAATAGTTTCAACAAAAACTGACCATCAATAAAGCATATCATAGTCAAATTCACAAAATACTCAGGCAAGGAGAGAATCATGAAAGCAGCAAGGGAAAAAAGTTCCTAACCTACAAGGGAAGACAGATCAGGTTTGCAGCAGACCTATCCACAGAAACTTGGCAGGTCAGAAAGGAGTGGCAGGATATACTCAGTGTGCTGAATCAGAAAAATATGCAGCCAATAATTCTTTATCCAGCACACTGTCGTTCAAAATAGAAGGAGAGATAAAAAGTTTCCCAGACAAACACAAATTAAAGGAGTCTATGACCACTAAACCAGCCCTGCAAGAGATTTTAAGGGGGACTCTCTGAAGGGAGAAAAGATGAACATGTAAATTAATTAATTAATTAATTGATTAAATACCAAAAGCAACAAAGATTAGAAAGGATCAGAGAACACCACCAGAACTCCAACTCTACAAGCATCATAATGGCAATAAATTCCTATCTTTCAGTACTCACTCTAAACATCAATGGACTCAATGCTCCATTCAAAGACATAGGGTAACAGAATGGATAAGAAAACAAGACCCATCTATATGCTGTTTACAAGAGACCGACTTTAGACCTAAAGACATCTTCAGATTGAAAATAAGGGGATGGAGAACCATCTATCATGATAATGGTCAACAAAAGAAGGCCAGAGTAGCCATACTTATATCAGACAATCTAGACTTTAAAATAAAGACTGTATCAAGAGAGGCAGAAGGACATTATATCATAATCAAGGGGTCTATCCACCAAGAAGACCTAACAATTGTAAACATTTATGCGCCAAATGTGCGAGCACCCAAATATATAAATCAGTTAATCATAAACATAAAGAAATTCATTGATAGTAATACCATAATAGTAGGAGACTACAACACCCCACTCACAGTCATGGACAGATCATCTAATCAAAAAATCAACAGGGAAACAAGAGCTTTGAATGACACATTGGACCAGATGGACTTAACAGATATATTCAGAACATCTCATCCTAAAGCAACAGAATATACATTCTTCTCCAGTGCACATGGAACGTTCTCCAAAATAGACCATATACTGGGACACAAATCAGCCCTAAGTTAGTACAAAAAGATCGAGATCATACCATGCATATTTTCAGACCACAACGCTATGAAACTCGAAATCAACCACAAGAAAAAATTTGGAAAGGTAACAAATGCTTGGAGACTGAAGAACATCCTACTAAAGAATGAATGGGCTAACCAAGCAGTTAAAGAGGAAGTTAAAAAGTATATGGAAGTCAATGAAAATGATAACACCACAACACAAAACCTCTGGGATGCAGCAAAGGCAGTCATAAGATAAAGTATATAGCAATCCAGGCCTTCCTAAGGAAGGAAAAAACATCTCATATACACAACCTAACCTTATGCCTTAAGGAACTGGAAAAAGAACAGCAAATAAAACCCAAAACCAGCAGAAGACAGGAAATAATAAAGATTAGAGCAGAAATTAATGCTACCAAAGCCAAAAAAACAGTAGAACAGATCAATGAAACCAAGAGATGGTTCTTTGAAAGAATTAACAAAATTGATAAACCACTAGCCAGTTTGATCAAGAAGAAAAAGGAAAGGACCCAAATAAGTAAAATCAAGAATGAAAGAGGAGAAATCACAACCAACACAACAGAAATAAAAACAATAATAATAGAATATTATGAGCAATTATATGCCAATAAAATGGGCAATCTCAAAGAAATGGACAAATTCCTAGAAACATATACACTACCAAAACTGAAACAGGAATAGAAAATTTGAACAGACCCATTACCAGTAACAAAATCGAATTAGTAATTAAAAATCTGCCAAAAAAAGAAGAGTCCAGGGCCAGATGGCTTTCCAGGGGAATTCTACCAAACATTTAAGGGAGAGTTAACACCTATTCTCTTGAAACTGTTCCAAAAAATAGAAATGGGAGGAAAACTTCCAAACTCTTTCTATGAAGCCAGCATTACCCTGATTCCAAAACCAGAGACCCCACTAAAAAGGAGAACTATAGACCAATTTCCCTGATGAAAATGGATGTAAAAATCCTCAACAAGATATTAGCCAACCGGATCCAACAATACATTAAAAAATTTATTCACCACGACCAAGTGGGATTTATACCTGGGATGCAGGGCTGGTTCAATATCCACAAAACAATTAATGTGATTCATCACATCATTAAAGGAAAGGACAAGAACCATATGATCCTCTCAATAGATGCAGAGAAAGCATTTGACAAAATACAGCATCCTTTCTTGATAAAAACCCTCAAGAAAGTAGGGATAGAAGGAGCATACATCGAGATTATAAAAGCCATATATGAGTGACCCAACGCTAATATCATCCTCAATGGGGAAAAACTGAGAGCTTTCCCCCTAAGGTCAGGAACAAGACAGGGATGTCCACTCTCACCACTGTTATTCAACATAGTATTGGAAGTCTTAGCCTCTGCATTCAGACAGCACAAAGAAATAAAAGGCATCCAAATTGGCCAGGAGGAGGTCAAACTTTCACTTTTTCCAGATGACATGATACTCTATATGGAAAACCCAAAAGATTCCACAAAAAAACTGCTAGAACCGATTCATGAATTCAGCAAAGTTGCAGGAAATAAAAATGCACAGAAATCGGGTGCATTCCTATACACCAACAGTGAAGTGACAGAAAGAGAAATCAAGGAATCAATCCCATTTACAGTTGCAACAAAAACTTTAAAATACCTAAGAATAAATCTAACCAAAGAGGTGAAAAATCTATACACTGAAAACTATAGAAAGCTTATGAAAGAAATTGAAGAAGACACAAAGAAATGGAAAAATATTCCACGCTCCTGGATAGGAAGAACAAATATTGTTAAAACGTCAATACTACCCAAAGCAATCTACATATTCAACATGATCCCTATCAAAGTAACACCAGCATTCTTCACAGAGCTAGAAAAAATAATCCTAAAATTTGTATGGAACCAGAAAAGACCCCGAATAACCAAAGCAATCTTGAAAAAAGAAAACCAAAGCAGGAGGCATCACAATCCCAGACTTCAAGCTATACTACAAAGCTGTAACATTCAAGACAGTATGGTACTGGCACAAGAACAGACACTCAGATCAATGGAACAGAAAAAAGAACCCAGAGATGGACCCACAAACTTATGGCCAACTAATCTTTGACAAAGCAGGAAAGAATATCCAATGGAATAAAGACAGTCTCTTCAGCAAGTGGTGCTGGGAAAACTGGACAGTGACATGCAGAAGAATGAACCTGGACCATTTTCTTACACCATATACAAAAATAAGCTCAAAATGGATCAAAGACCTAAATGTAAGACAGGAAGCCATCAAAATCCTTGAGGAGAAAGCAGGCAACAACCTCTTTGACCTTGGCTGCAGCAACTTCTTACTCAACACGTCTCCAGAGGCAAGGGAAACAAAAGCAAAAATGAACTATTGGGACTTCATCAAAATAAAAAGCTTCTGCACAGCGAAGGAAACAATCAGCAAAACTAAAAGGCAACTGACAGAATGGGAGAACATATTTGCAAATGACATATCAGATAAAGGGTTAGTATCCAAAATCTACAAAGAACTTATTAAACTCAACACCCAAAAAAATAAATAATCCAGTGAAGAAATGGGCAAAAGACATGAATAGACACTTCTCCAAAGTAGACATCCAGATGGCCAACCAACACATGAAAAAATGCTCCACATCACTCAGCATCAGGGAAATACAAATCCAAACCACAATGAGATACCACCTCACAGCTGTCAGAATGGCTAACATGAACAACTCAGGCAACAACAGATGTTGGTGAGGATGAGGAGAAAGAGGATCTCTTTTGCACTGTTGGTGGGAATGCAAGCTGGTGCAGCCACTCTGGAAAACAGTATGGAGGTTTCTCAAAAAACTAAAAATAGAACTACCCTACAACCCAGCAATTGCACTACTAGGCATTTATCCATGGGATACAGGTGTGCTGTTTCGAAGGGACACATGCACCCCCATGTTTATAGCCAAAGTATGGAAAGAGCCCAAATATCCATCAATGGATGAATGGATACAGAAGATGTGGTATATATATACAATGGAGTATAATTCGGCAATCAAAAAGAATGAAATCTTGCATTTGCAACTACATGGTTGGAACTGGAGGGTATTATGCTAAGTGAAATTAGTCAGAGAAAGACAAAAATCATATGACTTCATTCATAGGAGGACTTTAAGACAGAACAGATCAACACAAGGGAAGGGAAGCAAAAAAGCATATAGAAACAGGGAGGGGGACAAAATGAAAGAGACTCATAAATATGGAGAACAAACAGGGTTTCTGGAGTGGTTGTGGGAGGGGGGATGGGCTAAATGGGTAGGGGCATTAAGGAATCTACTGAAATCATTGCTTCACTATATGCTAACTAATTTGGATGTAAATTTTAAAAAATAAAAAATAAAGTTAAATTACAAAGTTAAAAAAAAGAAATAAACACTCAACAAGAGCAAAGAGCAAAAGCTCTACTGGTTGGATGATAAGCAGCTGGGTGCAGTAACTACTTTTTGCAGATGTCATGTAATCAAACAAGGAAGATTAGATATGCTGGAGGGGAGGGACACATTTGTGGCAAGGATCTTATTCAGATGGAAAACATTGGAGCATATTTATAGTCTGAGGAATTCATACTGGTAAAGCGGGAGTTAAAGATGTAAGGGAGGGGAGATGATTTTCAAGGAGGTAAGAGGATATTGGATCTGAAATAAATTTTTGCGGGAAAGAAAAAAAGAAAAGATGTATCAAATTCAAGTTAATTCAACATTCCTCTAGAGGAGCTATTAAATAAACAAGTAAGAAAGCCAAAAAGAAGTCAAAAGAAGAAATTCATAGTGATAGAAGCAGAGGTTAAAAAACTATAAATATAACATTTCTAGAAATTATAAAATGACATTAAAATCGATTCTAGTACAAATAAGAGACAAAATATCTAGCAAGTCTGAATAAGAACAAAAAAAGAAAAAAGAATGTGCAAAATTACATACAATCACAGATATAGATGAAAATGAAAATCTAGATAAAACCTGTGATATTCTAGAAAAAAATAAATTATCAAAATTGGCACAAGAAGAGGCAGATGATCTAAAAGGACTAATCCTGGGGCGCCTGGGTGGCGCAGTCGGTTAAGCGTCCGACTTCAGCCAGGTCACGATCTCGCGGTCCGTGAGTTCGAGCCCCGTGTCAGGCTCTGGGCTGATGGCTCGGAGCCTGGAGCCTGTTTCCGATTCTGTGTCTCCCTCTCTCTCTGCCCCTCCCCCCGTTCATGCGCTATCTCTCTCTGTCCCAAAAAAAATAAATAAAACGTTGAAAAAAAAAATTTTAAAGGACTAATCCTAAAAAGTAAAATTAAAATGTCGATTTTAGCACATGGGTGGCTCAGTTGGTCAAACATCTGACTCTTAACTTCTGCTCAGGTCATGATCTCACAGTTTGTGAGATTGAGTCCCAAATCCAGCTCTATGCTAACAGCACAGAGTCTGCTTGGGATTCTCTCTCTCTCTCTCTCTCTCTCTCTCTCTCTGACCCTCCCCTTGCTTGCTCATTCTCTCTCTCAAAATAAATAAATAAAAACTTAAAAATACATATACGTACCATCCTAAAAGTCACCAGGCTTTTAACAGCTACCATTTTTAATATTCAATAATAAGCAAGAGGTATTGCTACCAGCTAGCATTTCAATGGGTGACTGCTATCTGCCAGGCACTGTACTGAGCACTCAACATTACTTAGTTAACTACTACCTTACTCTATTTTATAAACCAGAATCAGGCAAAGTTACTTGTCAGCTTTCACACAGCTGGCAAGTGGCAGGCCTGGTAATGGAATATAGATGGCAGAGACCACAAAGTCCAAATTCTTAACCTCTATATTATAAGCAAGAATGACTTGACATTAAATTGGGGCGTTTTTTTTAAGAAATAAAGAAGAAAAATCATATGATCATTTCAATAAGAGTAGAAAAGTCTGATAAAATGCAGTATCAATTCCTGAGTTAAAAAAAAAATACTCAGCTTCCTTTACGGGATAAAAAAGTATTTCTCAGAAGCCAACAGCAAACACAATACTCAAGGGTGAAACAGGAAAGCAGAGATCCTCAAACTGGTATTAAGGGAGGAGGTGTCCACAAATATGTTTAGAAAAGAAAAGAGTCTTCTCCAGAACAAATAAGTTCATTTGTTTAGCTATTAAGCATATTGAACTGGTTTGTTTTATACTGGGTGACTTCTTAGGGACTTTAATATGCTAAGGTATTTGTTCTGTGACTCCCTTGCAGGGGGGTGGGGGTTAGTGTGCTGTTTCCCAAGTTTTTTTTACTACTGAACCTTTGCTCTCTCCTCTGGGAACCAGTGCCTACAGTTTAGATAAGGCTATTGTATAGCACTGAAGACAATGGCACCGAAGTTAATAACAAAATAAGGAATCCCCACTCTCACAGCTACTACTCACTATTATCCTAGATGTCTTAGGCAATGCAATAAGAGGAAAAGAATAAGAGGTAAATATTGGAAAGGAAGAAAAAATATTATTTATAAATGATATGATTGCCTACACAGAAAATTCAAGATCAAGGTAGTTAATTAAAACCTTAAAGAGGCGGGGCGCCTGGGTGGCTCAGTTGGTTGAGGTTCAACTTCAGCTCAGGTCATGATCTCGCGGTCTCTGAGTTCGAGCCCCGTCGGGCTCTGGGCTGACAGCTCAGAGCCTGGAGCCTGCTTCATATTCTGGGTCTCCCCCTCTCTCTCTCTCTGCCCTCTCCCTCTCATGCTGTCTCTCCTGTCTCTCAAAAATAAATAAACACTAAAAAAAAATTTTTTTTTTAAAACCTTAAAAAGGCAATAACTTAGATCATTAAATACAAAACAAGTAAGCATACCTGGAATACCATTCTCTCTATTCTATGTGATAAACCTCTATCTTGCAAAGCATACCGGCTGCTGCTGATTTTATTTCCTATTACAGGAACAAAATCATTGCCGTACTCCATCCTAAGTTTACTGTTTTCAACCAAAACGTTAAGATTCCACCAGTGAAACAATCGGACCTGGAATTTGTGGAAGTCAGCGCCTAAATTATCTCTTTAAAAATGCATTTTTATTTCAGCTTCTTCCCCTTTTCAAATATGGCAGGGGTGGGGAAGAGGGAATTACACCAGAATAATGTATTCGTTAGTCTCATTTTAAATAAGTTCCGCTTCGTGACTGCATCATTTATATCTGCTTTTAATGACAGTACCAAGACCTGGAATAAAGAAGGTTTTACACTAAAAAAAAAAAAAAAAAAAAAAAAAAAAAAAAGCATACCAAGCATCATTTCTTGTGTGAAACCTTACACACACACACACACACACACACACACACACACACACACACTGCCTTTTCATTCTCTATGGTATCCCAACACCGTTCAACCACTGAGTCTTAACATTGTGTACCACATGGCAGTATGTGCTGTTCAGAGCCCTGCCTCAGACTGAGGCTCTGAGTCTCAGGTAAACGCCTCCAGGGAAATTGTCCTTGGCCAAAATGAACCTCTTGTACCCAGGGCAACTCAAAACCCATGATTAACCAGTAAAAAGAATGGGATACAATGGCCCCTTTGCCTCAAAATGAGACAATCCACAGTGCCATCCCTGCTCCAGCCCTCCTGAGAGGACTTTATGGTAACAGTTCAACTCCTTCCACTGCTCAGTTCTCACCCCTTCACTTCCCATCAGAGACTGATCAGTGCATTCCCCAATAAACCCCATCTCAGAGTGTATTTCGTAGGGACCCTAGCCTAAGACACCTCATTTGACACTAACTTTTTTATAGCTATTTTCACTCACCACCTGTAAGCACTTTAAGGCATGGGCTGTGTGCATTTCTGTGTCTCTCAGTGCAAACTGTCGATAAGGCTTGCCAAAACGGCAAATAAACAATAACATGAACCAAGTTGTATGAAGTTTGCTTTTAGTCAGGAGTAGCAAAGATTGCGTAATATCTCAATAATAATCTCCCCTCTTCTATACTCAAAAAATCTTTACATTTTAAATGGACCCATGGCCACCAAGAATAGAAACTACATTTCTCAGCTTCCCTTATACCTACCTGTGGCCATATGACTAAGTACTGGTTAGTGGGATGTAAGCAAAAGGATGTGTGCAACTTTTTGCCCCACATCCTTATAACAGATAAATGTGCCTCCTTTGTCCCCGCTTTGTCCTCCCCGCTGGCTGCATATGGATGTAGTGACTGATTTGGACCTTCTTTGGCCATTTGTACAAGGCCAATACCTGGGGACAGCAGAGCCTGGCTCCTCAATATCAAGAAGCTGCTTTACCAACACTGGGCTCAGAGTGTTAAGTGAAAGATTACAATTTTGTTGAAGCCCCCATATCCTGGAATCTATATTATCCTGTACCCTAATTAATAATGATTGCAGAAAGCTAATTTGCCTAAGGATCAACTTGCTAAATGCCACTTTGTCAAATTTGCTAATTGTATCAGTTAACCAAGAACTTTCTTTTAATGTTTTTATAACGTTGTCATAAATTTATGGACATACAATAAGGGACAGTGGGAAGCTAGGACTCTAAGCTCTTTAGACCTCCAGACTCACCCCAGACCCTATCCTTCCTTGGTTTTTTGCTGCTTAGTGCCCCCACTCAGCTGAGATTGTGCTGTGACTGACTCTCCTTTCTTCCAGGAGAGAGTCCCTATCCTTGCTTTGGCTTATTTCAGCTGCAGCAGCATGGAGTTGGGGTAGAGACAAACTCGATATTTCTTTAAAAGCTGTTATGAAGAAAAAATCAAAACTCATCAACACCTAACATAAATTGTCAACAACTTCTAAAAATTATAAAAGTATTAACACTAACCTCTCCAATATAAATTTAAAAGAAACACAAGCATTTATCAAAAGATAAATAGGGAAGTTGGTCATTTGATTGATTCTTCAGTGAATTCAAATAGTTGATTTCAGGGACTTAGACTACAATTTTTCCTGGAAATCGTGGATTGGCTTGTTTGAGACCTACCCTCCTCCTGAGAACAAACAGAAAATCTGGAAATATTATTATTTTTTAAAAATCTACTGAGGGCATCCATAAGCTACCAGTAGTGGAAGCTCAAGGGAAGGAAAACACAGAGAAATTAGCCTATAATTTGATAGTGCTATTCTTTTGAGGCACTTGTTGATTCGAAACCTGAAGCTGAGAGTCTAGAGGGACAAAAATTGAAATTCAGGGCTTACTAAGGAGGGATCCTGAAAAAAAACAGTTAAGGCTTTCAAGTGAATACCTAAAAGCATATATCTTAGAAATAGGGGAAAAGTGGAATAGATCAGTCCTTACCAAGACTGAAGACCAGCTCATAGTCAGCACAATCCTGAGCTGAACTAAAGAGATCTGCCTCCTCTCTTAGCTGCTTCCCAGAGATAAAAGTAAATTTTCTCTGAAGAAAAACAACATTATCCAGAGCCCCAAATTACCTCTACACTTCATAAACAGTGCTGTTATAGCTAAATTGTATCCCCCAAAATTCATATATTTAAAGCCTCCCTCCCAGTACCTCAGAATGTGACTGTATTTGGAGATAGGGGCTTTAAAAAGGTAGTAAATTAAAATAAAGCCTGGGTGGCTCAATCAGTTAACCCTCCAACTTTGGCTCAGGTCATGATCTCTTGGTTTGTGAATTTGAGCCCCATGTCAGGCTCTGTGCTGACAGCTCACAGCCTGGAGCCTGCTTCAGATTCTCTTCTCTTCTCTTCTCTCTCTCTCTCTCTCTCTCTGCCTCTCTCTGCCTCTCTCTCTCTCTCTCTCTCTCTCTCTCTCTCAAAAATTAAATAATACATTAAAAAAAAAATAAGGCCATTAGGGTGGGCCCTAACTCATCCTAACGGTTGTCCTTATAAGAAGTTGAGATTGACACACAGAAACACCAAGGATGCACAGAGGAAAGATGATGTGAGGACACACGGAGAAGGCAGCTATCTTCATGCCAAAGAAAAAAGTCTCAGGAGAAACTAAATCTGCTGACACCTTGATCTCAGACTTCGGGCCTCCAGAACTGTGAGAAAATAAATTTCATGTTGTTTAAGTCACCCAGTCTGTGACACTGTTATGACAACCCTAGCAAATTCATGTAAGTGCCCAAAAGTTCATTTTTTAAAAGAATTTTTAAAAGGGGAACTTACCACATACTAAATGGGAAAAAAACAACATAGGACAGACCTATAGGACAGATCCATCCAAATATTGGGATTATAAACCACATTTTGAGATAGTTATTATTAATATGTTCAGAAATTAAATGAAAAAATGTGAAATCTCATAAGGAAATTGAAATAATGAAAATAATGAAAAATAAAGAATAGACATTCTGAAAAATCTTTTAATACAATAATTGAAATTAAGATGAGTTTGGCAGTGCTTGAGGCACAGCTGAAGAGAATATTTATGGCCTGGAAGATTCATCAAAATAAAATACTCAGATTGATTGCAAAGAAAGACATATGGTCAGGGTGTAAAAGTCTAACATACACGTAATTGGAGCTCAAGAGAAGGAAGAACCAAATAGAGGTAATATTTGAAGAGACAGTGGCCAGTAATTTCCAAAACTGATGAAATACATCAAGCCATAGATTCAATAATCTCTATAAACTACAAGAAGAATAAAGACAATAGGAAGCACACTTAGGCACTTGGGTATTGTACAACTGCTGAAAATCAAAGACAAATAGAAAATCCTCTCCCAGAGATTGGTGCTGGCTTTTCAAAAAACAATGGAATAATATATACAAAAATAAAAAATACCTGCCAACCTAGAAGTCTATATTTGTCAATAATATTCTTTGAAAATAAATACGAAATAAAGATATTCTTAGGAAGGCAAAAAACTAAGAGAGTTCATCACCAACACGCGAAATATTTCATTACCCACATTAAAGAAAATACAAGAGAAATCTTTGGGCAAAGAAAAATTATCCTAAATGGAAGCCTAGTATTTCCATAAGAAATAGCAATGAAAAGAGTAAATCTGTGGGTAAGTCTAAATGAACCTTGGCCATGTAAAACAATAATGATTTCTTATGGGGTTAAAAATACATTGAATTAAAATGCATCATAATAGTAGTACAAAGGCAAAGAAATGAGTAAATGGAGTTAAAGTGTTCTAAGCTCTAGAAAGTTGTATAAGTAATAATATTGCACTTTAATAAATCAAGGATGTATGGTGTAGAATTACCACTAACACTATAGTAAAATAATGGATAACTAGCAAGATAATTTGGAGATGAATAAAATAATTTTTAAATGCTTAATACAAAAAAAAGTGACAAAAAAAGAGAGCAAAGAAGAATATAAAACAAGTAGGATCAGCAGTAAACATATTAAAAGTTGATTGAATTAAAGACATTATGTATATATTTACATGAAGTGTACCAAAATACTGCAAATAAGAGACTATCAAACCAGATTTGTTAAAAAAAAAAAAAAAAAAAAAGACACTGCTACAGGAGACACACCATAAGTAAGGATATATAACCAATGTTTAAGCCCATGAAGCCAAATGACATCAACAAGGCAGGAAGTCTAGTTAGAAAAGAGGTCTAAGGTCTGAGCCATGGAGAGCTCCACAGATACTGAGAAGATGAGGAGAAACAAGCCAAAGGAGACTGACAGTGGCCATGGAAGGAAGAAAACAAGGTGAGTGTGATGTGCTAGAATTTAAGTGAAATTAAGTGTTTCCAGGATGAGAGAGTCATTAACTATGTCAAATGGTCCTATTAAGTCAAGAAAGATGAGCATTAAGAAATATCTATTGGATTTTGCAACATAGAAGTCACTGGTGGCCTTGACAACAGCGGCTTGGGTGGACTGTTGGGAGTAAAGGTATGACTGAAGTAGGTTCAAAAAAGAAAGGGACAGGGCACCTGGGTGGCTCAGTCAGTTAAATGTCTGACTTCAGCTCGGGTCATGATCTCACAGTTTGTGAGTTCAAGCCCCACATCAGGCTCTCTGCTGTCAGCACAGAGCCCACTTCAGATCCTCTGTCTCCCTCTCTCTCTGCCACGAACAAATAATAAAATTAAATTAAATTTTTAAAAATGAAAAATAAATTAAAATATTTTAAAAAAGAAAGGGATAGCACACATGAGAGTCTGTAAGTATAGACAACGATTTTAAGTACTCTAAAGGAGAATGAGAAAATGAGGCAATGGCAGAAGTGAGATCGAGACAGGTGACATTTTTTTGTTTGTTTTGTTCTTTAAGAACAGCCCATTTCTGTGCTCCTGGGAATGACCCAGTAAAGAGAGAAGGGAAAATTGCTCAATTGAGTTCTTACCTAGTTGGAAAGAGATGCAAATTCATGTAAAAAGGGAGATTTTAGCTTTAGATAGAAGCATGAACACTTTATCCATAGCGACATGGGGGACACAGAATCTGTGTGTGCAGATGTGCACACTGGGTGGTGAAATGGGAGCTCAGAGATGTTCTCTGCCAAATGCTTCTATTCTCTTAATCGTATAGAAAGTAAGGTCATTACCTAAGGATCAGGATGGAAGAGAACATCTTCAAAGTTTGAAGAAAAATAAAGAAGTAATGAATTAATTGTCTAGGAGAGTAGAAGAGAGTAGACTAGAAATATAGGGTATGATTGCTGAGCAACATTGAGGTTCTAAATAAAGTCAGCCTGCAAGGGTACAGAGGAAGTAATACTAATCCTGGATCCTGTCTGGGGTCTCTTCACAGACTGTTGTCTCATAAATTCACGCCAATAATTGTATTTCTTTTGCTTAAAGTGCCCTTTCTTCTCTCTTCCAGGCCAAACTCTTTTTCATCCTCTGTGGCTTCCCCTGATCCACAGAAAGTCATTGCATTTTCACATCCTTTGTGTCACCATTGTCCCCCGTATGTACTCTGTCATGGTACTTAGCACAATGATACGTAATATTTTTAATGTTAGTCTTCCTAACGAACTGTGGGCTTCTTCAGGGAAAAGTCTGTTTTTAAGCATCTCTGTGTTCTTACCTAACACACTAGGTATTCGACAACTGTTATTACAAGGAGCTGAATGGATAACATCCTGCTTTTAATGAGAGTATCAGATATTCCTGAATCTTTTTTCCAACAAAGAAAATTAAAATTTGAGTGAGATTTTAACAAAAGACCTTTTATGTAGACTGTGTAATTATCTACAAGTGTGATATGAAAAGCGGAGTTACATATTTCCTTTCTCTTTATGCATCTCTACCAATATGTTGCAATGCCTCATAAAATCTGAATTAGAGCTCCATTCTTTCAGGTAAATAAAATATAAATAAGGAATATCTTAATTTTTTAATAAGAAAATTAGCACTTAAATGTGAGAAACTTTTGTCATGTGTATCTTTTGGGTTGTCTCCTAGCCCTTCTTCATCTGAGCACCATATTTCCTTACATCCACCCATCCCCATCCACATGGTGAAAAGAAAAGTTCCTAGTGGTTAAGGTTGTACATGTAACCCCCCTCCCCTGGCCACAATTGACCTTAACCAAGCTGGGCTAGTAAGAGTTCTACGTCAAAAATATATAATTTGGAACAAAAGAAAAATTTAGTCTTTCCTCTAGTGCTGAACTTGTTACAAGTAAACTCAGAAACTATATGAGCCATATTCTTCCATGTAAACAAAAGAAGTAGAAGAAGCCTGGCTGTAGGAGAAAAAAATGGCACAGACTCATCCAGAGTAGTTAATGAAGCAGAGGAAGAGCCTGATGGTGTTGCAGCTCAATTTTTGTGTGCTATCAGATAGCCATGAATCCTATTTCTGCTTTAACCTATTTCATATGGAATTCTGTTTCTTGCACCAAAAGAGTCATAGTGAAATTTATTAGAAATTCTCCAACTAGGGGCACCTGGGTGGATCAGTCAGTTAAACCCCCAACTCTTGATTTCAGCTCAAGTCATGATCTCATGTTCATGAGTTTGAGCCCTGCAATAGGCTCTTTGCTGACCCTGTAGATCCTGCTTGGGATTCCCTCTCTCTCTCTCTCTCTCTCTCTCTCTCTCTCTGCCCCTCCCCTGCCCACACTCTCTCTTTCTCAAATTAAATAAACTTAAAAAATTTATTAAAAGAGAGAAATTCTCCAACTAAAGTCTAATGCCATTTTTCTTCTCCAACAAAGTAATGTGAGCAACTGTAATTAAATAATACAAGACATTTCCAATACTTCTCTCCTCAGTGTGGTGCTGGTTGTCCATAGGTAAACTTTGATGAGAGGATAGTTTGGGTACTACACAGTGGTTGATATTTAAGTAGGCCTGTGTAGCTGAAACTGTAAAGAGTAGGCATAGCCCAGAACACTGGGCACCTAGAAAGAAGCTAAGGATTATAAGGAAGGAATAGTTTTGCTAGACTGGAAGAGAACTAGGGTTGACGTTGGCCTACTTTGCAATTTACAACATGTAACTAGGGATACTATTATTGAGATATACTCAAGAAAAACAATGAAATACAAAAGAAGAAAGAGCAAGAAGAGAAGAAGGAGGAGGAAGAGGAGGAGAAGAAGGAGAAAGATCAAGAGATGATGAGATACTGCCCCTCCCCTGCTTGATGTCTTTCTCTCTCTCTCTCTCTCTCTCTCTCTCTCTCTTTCCCTCTCTCTCTCTCTCTCTCTCTGTCTCTCTCTCTCAAAATAAATAAATAAATAAATAAACTTCCAAAAAAATTTTTAAAAGAGATGATGAGATAAAGTCTCAAGTTCTCCTCAAACTTCAGGAGGAAACATGAGCTGTGAATGGAGGGAAGCCAATTCTTGACTATTATAGTTCAACTGTAATAATAGTGCTGCTGCGGGTTTTTAAAAACAAGCAAACAACATGCCTGTTAAATTATTGGGTTTTCAAATTCTAGCAATTCACTGGAAAAAGAAAATTTGATCTCCCTTGAATTTCTCATAATTGGATTTTTTTTTCCTTAGTAAAAGAAATAAATGATCAATCATCACAGACATCATCACAATAAAAAGTTTCTAAAGAGTGGGCTAACTTAGGAATACTTTGGGCTTGGTGATCATTTCAAGATATTTTTCAAATGTCTGTGGCTTTACCAAACCCAAAACTCGTTTTATGTTTTACCAAATCCCAAATAAGTTTTGCCAAGTATTTTTTTATTTAATTTTTTGTCATGTGTATTTTATGTGAAATGTAATTCATATGTTTCTCATTTATTTATAAACAAATAACCAAAATTTTGTTTTGTAAGAACAATTTAATGTTCACAGAGGCATTTTATCAACTGGCTAAAGTATTTTAATAATCTTTTAATGCCTTCTTTTCCTAGAAATAGGCAAATTTTCCTTGAATTTACTTAAAACTTCTATTATTCCCCATCCTTATGCCTCCAAGCTAATTAAAGTATAAAAGCTACCATTTTTGTTTGCTTTTTTAGTACAAACGAAGGAAGTGCTATGTTTTTCCTAGTAAATTGAAGATAGAAAACTGAGAAGATTTTCTTACCAACCCCTTACTCTTTCTCTTTGCTGTACTTTTATTATCTTTTTTTCTAAACATTATTAGTAAAAAAATATGTATGTTTAATGGAAGAATTTAGGGCAGAGAATTTAAGCTCCTAGAAAAAGTGGCAACTTGGTTAAAGTCCAAGTAACATAGGCAAAGATAAATGATAATTAAATGAAGAAGTAACTGTAGCACCATATTATTACTGGTAATGCTAAAACCAAAAAGACACTAGATAAAATTGATGAAAAGCCATTCTTGATGGCTAGTTCTCTAAAATAAGATGTAATCAAGGGAGGTAATTAAAATATTTTTATCAATCCTTTACCACTCCATTCTCTCCTTCATAGACCATCTAGCTCGCTTGCACACTCTCTCTCTCTCTCTCTCTCTCTCTCACTCTTTCTCTCTCTCTCTCTCTCTCTCTCTCTCTCTCTCTCTCACACACACACACACACACATTTTTAAAATGAGATTTTAAATTTTAACATTTGAAATCCTAGTATGATCCTTTTTATCATCTGAATAATCTGGAAGCTCTATACTACTCCAAGCAATCTACACATTTAATGTAATCTTTATCAAAATACCAACAGAATTTTTCACAGAGCTAGAACAAACAATCCTAAAATTTGTATGGAACCATAAAAGACCCCAAATAGCCAAAGCAACCTTGAAAAAAGCAAAGCTGGAGGCATCACAATTCCAGACTTCAAGTTATATTACAAATCTGAATCATCTGGAAGAATTATGCACACTATCTTTGATCATTTGGAGACACTTTTTACCTCTCGGAAATATAAATACCAACAGAAATGAAATGTCTCTATTTCATTTGAAGATTTAACTCTACATAATTATTTCCACCCCTACATTAATAGTTCGTTCCTTTAAGATTCTGTCTTTCTGATAAAAATCCTTTACATTCCTACATTCCTAGAGTTCAACTCCTCAAATTTCTATCCCTTTGCCTAAGTATTTCATTGTTTAAATAATATTTACTGGACACTTACTATATCCCAGTCATTCTTCTAGGTTCTAGGGATACAGATTTGACCCAAAACTGATGAAAATCTTTGTCTTTTTGGAACTTATATTCCAGGATATGTTATCATAAAATTAACTAGACAAAAAAGATACATAGTAGTTAGATCACTTAAAATTGTATTATATTTAAGAGTATACTTAAGTAGATGAACTAAGGGCTAACCATCACTTTTGTCATCATAAGTATTTTGATCCTAAACTCTTTAAAATTTCACCTGACATTTTTGCACCTTCTCTAACGTTTGCATCAAAAAATACCATGAATAGTATTAGGACTAAAACCGCAGCTGTGACATCTCTATGAATATTAAATTCTACTCACATTTCTGCCTTGTAGCATATCCTTCTATGAGACAAAGAAGTGATATGAAGGATTCCACCTAGGAAGGCTTAGAAAAATTAAATAATCATCAGAAGAACACAAAATTCCCAAAGATGTGTAACATTCACCTCACCACACAAAGTTTGGGATATCAAATTTCCTCAATCTTAATCACCATGTATGGTTTAGAACTACCATGCCAATGGGAAAACATAGCTTGCCTGCAGCACTCAGCTTACAACGAGGAAATTAAGCAATTTGCAAAACATTGTGTTTCAAGAGTAGAAAAGGCATAAAAATACTTCTCCTAGTAACTACAGATTATTACTCAGAATAGGTTTTGTTTAACAATAATACACTTTTGCTTAGAATTTCCAGCCCAAGATACCTCCTATCACTTGCACAGTAGACAATTATCCAGCAAATGCACTATTATGGAGTCAAACAGTGTGGCAGCGGGAGTGAGGATGAGACCACCTCAGCCATGTCCTAAACTATGTGACCTTGGCTGGGTCACTTTAACCTGGTTGAGCTTTATAGGGCTGCTGTGAGAATTTAATGCATCAGACACTACTTATTTGATCTCATTTCATCCTCAGAACAATCCGTAATAATTCAATAAGCAACATGTCATAATAATATAATAGGTATTTTAGAGCTGAAGAAATCATTTAAATCAAATGTCTACCACAGTATGTGGTGAATAATAAACACTTATAAGTTAGTTCCGTTCCCCTACTGGGTGGAGCACAGACAGTCCCTTGTATGCATAAGGAGAGTAAAATGTGTACACAGCTGTTCAGTTGTTTAGTACTTGTCTTGGTCTTAATAAACTCAGTTCGTTCTGTTTACAATAATTTCTTGCATCCCTAAGAGATGGTTCCAAAGTATAGGTCCCCAATCTTCTAAGGCTTCAAACAAGCTTCTTCTATCCTTTCACAAGTCAAACCAGCAAAAGGCTTATCGTAAAGACAAGACAGATGAACTTAGTTATCTCATATTCCCAGATTCCTTTCTTTCTTTTGGTGTCTCTTCAGAGAAAAAGAAGGCCAGTTCTAAAAAGCATCATCTCTGTTAAGGAAAGGTGGGTGGGCTTGTCTGTCATAAATTCTCCTTTTCTTCTCCCCTTCGAAGAATTCTTTTATTGTTCACTGTGTTGAAAGCATTAAGGAGGATGGGTGATGATCTATATTTTTTTTCAAGGGGAAGGAAAATGCACACGATAGTTTGGTTGGTTAAGATCTGAAGACAAAAATCCCCAGAGACAAGACAAAACTGGCCAACAGACTGGAGCTTTCCTAAAAGGAGCTGAAAGAGCACTGATACCTTGGGTTATTTAATTGTTGCTGTTCTTAGCATTTTCTTTTCCATACAACATTCAATTGTTAGTCACCCATTCACAACATAAACAAATGTGTCCTTGGAGAACCCTAAAGAATCAGAATGTAAGTACAAACTGCCAGGCAACAACTCTCTCCACCTACCTTGCTGATCACTCTAAAGTTTAAGTCCTGAGTACTGGTTTCCTTCTGAGCTCCATGATCCATGGGGACCACCTCATGGTTCTCCTTTCTCTGCAGGCTTTTCTTCCTATAATTACAACACTCGTACGTTAGGTTAGATGGTTTCTTTGGCTATAATTTAGTGTAAACTCTTCTGTTTGGCAATCTATTTGTATGCTCGGAAAGCTTTCCTTTTCTGTAACAAGTTGTCTTAATATTTAAAAAATATTTTTATTTCTTTAGAGCCATATTAACTTCTAATTCATTAATATAATATGGTCCTCTATACTTGAAGATACTTTAAGATTTTAGACTTGTTAATAACATTTTAAAAGTGAATTCTCATTGACAGTGAGTAAGCTTCTGGCATGTATTTTCAAGTTTTAATCTTCTGTCTAAATAGTTAAGCTGTCTAAATAGTTACTGAATTGCCAGTATATACTTACTGAAACTCAAGAAACATTCACTTCTGTACCTATACAGATACAGCAGTGCTAGGTACTATATATGATAACACTTTTGAGATTTACACCAAAGTAACTGCAGCAATGTCTATGTGATACAGTAGGCAATTAACTAGATACGTGCAAGGGTCAAGTGCTTTCCAACTAATTAAAAGGGTAGAGACCAAGTTCCAAATAGCCCGGACAGACCCTAGGGGATATGCATGCATTCTTCCCTTTGACCACTGCCCTACCCTAACCTATACCTTCATTATAATATATTTACATTGTGGTTTTTAATCCCCCTATGCTCCCCCACCCCTGGGCAGAGAATGGCTGCCATGACAGTTTCCACAAGGATGATATGAAGCCAAAAACTCCCTCTCCCAATCAGTAGGAGGTGCCCTTTAGATGATTGGCTACAACCTCAGTCAGATACTGCCTTAGTTATGATCTATAACCCATCCAAACATGAAAAGAAGAGACAACCCTGACCCCCCAGTGTAACAGCCATCTCTGGGCCTGTCCACTCTCCCAACTTAAGAGTGTACCTTTGTTTAAACTACAATCAAACCCTTGCATGCTTAAGAGTTTGGCTCTGAATTCTTTCTTGGTCTAACTCAAGAACTAAGGCCAGGGACAAGACACACCATTGACATACAAGTTGTCAATACCAACAATAATAAAATCTCTATAATTCACTTAAGAATGCAATTGCATGGGGTGCCTGGGTGGCTCAGTCAGTTAAGCCTCCAAGGCTTGATCAGCTCAGGTCATGAACTCAGGGTTGGTAGATCAAGCCCCTCATCAGGCTCTGTGCTGACAGTGCATGTCCTGCTTGGGATTCTCTCTCTCTCCTTCTCTCTCTGTCCTTCCTCTGCTCACGAGCTCTCTCTCTTTCTCTCTCTCTCTCAAAATAAATAAACATTTAAAAAAAGAATGTAATTGTGTATAAGGTAATAATTATTTTTTCTCTATATTAATAGTCTTTAACCCTTGAATAGTCTAAAACCCTTTCTATTCCTGCACTACTTTAACCCTTTAATATTCCATCCCTATGTCTAGGATACAAATTTGCCAAACTAAACAGCAAAAAGTAAATGCAATCTCATTTTTTCAAAAGTGGTGGCTTTATCTCTCACTTTTCTAAAATATAATTACTTAATAAGTACCTGTTTTCAACATGCACTCATACTATTTTCTTTAAGGAGCTGAGTATGTTGTTTTTATGTTCAACATTAAATGGTCCAACAGTTTATTACCAATATGAAGCTCAGCCATAAAATTACATCAGCTTCATAGCAGGGCCCAGCTCTCTGGCAAAAGCAATACCCATATTAGAACTTTATAATTCACAGAAAATTTAAAATACTTCTCCAAATTAATAGTTCTATTCACAGTTCTCCAAATTAATAGTCTAGTAAAACAAGCTAAGACTATTTGCAGAACTATTTTAAGCTTTATGAAAATTATAAAGTTCTAATGTTACTATATTTATTTCATATTATAGATATAGATATTATATTGCCTGGGAACAACACCACTGCAATAGCAGTAATGAGCTTATCTGGCACCAAGACCTTGGTTTTTAAATACCATTCTCTAATAAAAGGAATCAGAGTTTCTTGGAGAAATGCATGATTCTAGGGCTGAGGCAGGGAAAAAACAAGATGAAGGTGGAACCTCTTCTTGTGTCAAAAGGTAAGAACGCGTTCAAAGTCCGATGGGCTACGTCAAAAGGACATAGGTGCCAGCTGGAAAAAGATTCCCCAAATCAAATGAAGGGACAATTTAAGCTTTGAAATAAATAATGAAAGAAAGATATTATAGTCCTTCAAATAAAATAGGAATTTGTAAATCCATCCTGAGATAGAAAGGAAGGATAAAGGGAAAGAAGGAATGTGGGAATGAAGGAAATTCAATAAGGAATAGAAAGTATAGCCATTCTCAAAGTACCTCTTCACAAAATATTCATTAATTACAAAGAGTAATTACAAAGATAAACTGGAAGATACCTCCCTAGTCAAATAATCAAGGATCACTGAAGGAGTGGTGATCACTTCATCAGTGATGGGACAAATAGAAGTCATGATGGGATACAATGACAGGAACTCAACATCACTTCTGTGATACTCCTGCCAAAGACGCATAAACTGAATCCAATCAGTGGAAAACAAGAAAAACATGCCTTGGGGACATTCCACAAAATAACTGCTCCATGATCTTCAAAGGTCATGAAAATCAAGGGAAAAGTGAGGAAAGGTTGCGAACTAAACACGCACACATGACAGCTGAAGGTAATATGAGATTTTGACCTACACCCTTCTGTTACAAAAGGCATTTTCAAGGGGCACCTGGGTGGCTCAGTCAGTTAAGCACCTGACTCTTGGTTTTGGCTCAGGTCATGATCTCAAGATTCCATGAGATCAAGCCCCTCATCGGGCTCTGCACTGGCTGTGTGGAGCCTTCTTCAGTTTCTCTCTCTCCCTCTCACTCTCTAAAAATAAATAAACTCTTTTTAAAAAAGGCATTTTTAAGATAATTCATAAAATTTGCATGGTGTTTGAGGAGAGATGGTAGTAATGCATCCGTGTTAATTTCCTAATTTTGATGGTTTTATTGTGGCCCGTTAGGAGAATATACGTAGTGGTAGGAAATACACTAAATTACCCAAAGATAATGGGACATCAAGAAGGCAACTTGCTCTCTAATAATTCAGGGGGAAATTTTTTCTTTGTACTCTTCTTGCATTTTTCTGTAAATCTGAGATTGCTTCAAAGTAAAATAACTTTTTATAAATAAACACACTGATAAAAATAACTGAAATACAAGAACTTTGAATATATCATGAAAAGATAGAAGAAGGGTTCTCAGAACAAGGCAATAGTTGCTGCAAGCTACCTGACAAGTTCTGTGTGAAGGTCTGTAAAACAAAATACGCTTTATTGCTCATCGCATGGCCATTTCGTTTCTGGCTGTGGGATCCTGCCCTTGCTTTTCAAGTGGAAGAGAAAAATAACTCTGTCTCTAGTACAAGCACAGTAAGTTTCCATGACAGCTTTGCATGCCGAAATCCACCAAGACAGCCCACATCTTTGTTTACCTACTGGCATGAAAAACCCTTCCTGCCATCATGATTTCATATCCAAGCTAATTTTTCAGATCCAAAATGCACACCCCATAAATTTATTTCAACACCAGACAGTTGTGATATGTGTAGTTTTAAGAATGTGCCATTAAAGAAGTGGCAGTTACCCTAGACCAAAGTAGCTGACAGGTTGAAAACCAGCAGCAGTAAATACATGGCCAAAGGAGGTACATAAAGGATAGCACAGGGGAAATTATTCATAGAATGCAAAAATCCTACCACATAAAGAAAATCTTGGGTTATTATCTCTGGTGATTAATCATTTGAGTTTTCATATATAAAATTTTTCTAAAGTAATCTAATCCATGATCTGATAAGCATTTGTCAAACATTATCTAAGGTTTGGGCTATTCCAAATATGAACCTAAAGCTAGCAACCATGCAGATATACTTGTATCCTTAAGTCAAGTCAGAAGCTTCTACTGTTCCAGCTCAGGCTCCCAACTCCAGTAGGGAGTTTATAACACATCACAGGTAAAGGCAATCTCTGTCATTTTCAAAATTAACTATTTTTTCCTACCATGGTTTGCATTTTATCAAGTTCCTCCACCTCAGGGGATATATTCATTTTATTTTTATTTAAATGGTATCTACTCTGTATACGTTTTTTTGGTCTGTTTTTTCTTCCCTTAGTAAAACATGAAAATATGATTATTTCTGTCAAGAAACATTTCTCAGAACTTGATTGGCTGCATAGAATTCTCCTGAATAGACGTACCTTAAAAAAAAAAGCTATTTCTGGGGTGGCTCAGTCAGTTGAGCATCTGGCTCTTAACCTCAGCTCAGGTCATGATTTCACAGTTTGTGGGTTTTAGTCCCATATCAGGCTCTATGCTGATGGTGTAGAACCTGCTTGGGATTCTCTCTCTCTCTCTCTCTCTCTCTCTCTCTCTCTCTCCCCTCTCTCTGTCCTTCCCCTGCTCACTCGCTCTCTCAAAATAAATAAACTTAAGGGGAAAAAAAGCTGTTTCCTTGCTAGTTAACATATAGTTGACAATTTTTATCTGGATAGCTGGTTATTTCCTTTGGATAATTCCCTAAAGCGAAATCACTGACCCAAATGTGCACCTGCATTAAGGCTTTTGACAGTATTAACAAACTTTCCTCAGAAAGGTTTTAGTAATTTCTTCTCCCATGAGCCTCTTCCCCTCCCCCTTGCCTGCACTATTACCACATTTCAGTGCAATGAACTGAGTTATTAAAGTGTTAAATAATTGTACATAATTGGGTAGGTCACTCCTTGGGAAAATGTATTGTTCAGAGAGTCAACATCTTTTGAGTGGTAAAGGATTTTCTTTATTTATTTTTTTGTTTGTTTTTCAGAAAACACTATTGCCTTAAAAGTCTGGTTATCGGCTTATCTCCAAGAGAATAACTTTCTGGATACTACCATTCTTCCTAGAGTTGTCTGGCTAAAGAAAATTGCTCACAAAGAAATATTTACTTTCTTGGACTTCTTTCTGAGTTTTACACCAGTCATTTCAAGTGTTGCAACTCACTTTTTTTTTGCCAAAATCAGCTCATTCACCAACTGTTTTTAATTAGCTATGTTTGAGATGGTGTTTGCATTTTATCCCCCTCCCCTTTTTAGAAACAAATTTCCAAAACAATTACCTATTAGGCTGGGAGTCTCAAGCTTTTGCAAAGCCTGAGGGTGAATTTGTGTGTGTGCTCTCGCGCATGCGCGTGCTTGTTTTGGAAAGTTTGTAAATCCACTTAGTTCTTTCTGAGGAATAGTAGCCAAATAAATATTTTGACAGGATAGCTATTAAAATACTATATCTTTTTTTGGCAATTCTACTTGGGTTTGGCTTTCTTAAGTACTACTACAGGAAACATAAGATTATGGACTCCATTCACATCATTATAAAAATAAAGGTACAAAGACACAAGATAAGGCAATTGGGTTTAGCTAATTGAATTTATTTAGAGAAAAGTATATGTAATGTGTTTGAGCAGATATCTAATTTACTTACTTGGATTTTTCAAAATTAATCTTTCTCACATTGCCAAGAAATAAAATTTCCTCTCCTTAGTACCTCATTACTGCTTTTTTTTTGAAATATGTTATAGTATAGAGGCTAATGTAGTATAAAAAAAGACATTGTAAATGCAGTGAGGGGGAAATACTTATATTACTTTTATTGTGTAGTCCTTTTAATTTTAATGTTTGCTTTAATATAATGAAAAATTGAACCTAATGTTGCATAAAAAATCATCTTTGTGTTTAAATTTCCTTGCTTTTACACAAGATCCATTTGGAATAAGGTTAATGGAATTGGAATTTTGCATTAATTAACCTAGAAGAACGATGTCTCCTTGTAGTTTTCAAGAGGCCATTACACATTCCAAACTCTGGCAGCACCATAGTTTGATCTAGTGAGTGACACAGGGTAAAATATCTAAACAGTTGTGTTTCTTGAGAGCATGTAGACTGAGTAATAATGCCAAATCAGGAAACCAGCTCCACAGTTTATGAGGCTGCTCAGGATTCAGCTTGACTCTATAATAACTCAGAAAAAATCCATTTCAGTTTTAAAACGGAGCTTTTGTTTTTTGCATGCATCCATTTTCTTTTAATCTGGAATTCCCTCATCTGATTCTTTTGAGAAGGCATCTGGATATTCCCTTTACCAGAGCAAATGATTTTGGATACTTTAGGGAGAACAAGTTACATTTTACCCTTGAGCAACATGTGTTTGAACTGCATGGGTCTACTGCACGGGTCTACTTTTACGTGGATTTTTTAAAATAAATACAGTAATACAGTATTGTAAATGTATTTTCTTTTTCTTATGATTTTCTTAATAACGTTTTCTTTTCTCTAGCTTACTTCATTGTAAGAATACAGTATATAATGCATATAACATATAAAATATGTGTTAATTGACTGTTATCTATAAGGCCTCCAGTCAACACAGGCTATTAGTAGTTAAGTTTTGAGGAGACTCAAAATTATGAGCAGATTTTCAAGTACACGGGGTCAATACCCATAACGCCTGTATTGTTCAAGGGGCAACTGTATTTTCTAGTTGGCTCAACCATCTCTATACACACTGGGAACCAGTTCCTATAGGAATTGTGCACACCAAGCTCAGGCTGAGCTCTGGACACAACAGACAAGCAGGATTGCAGGATGTGGACTCAAAGAGAGCTGTGCTCTAAACCTGTTTCTACCTCTTGCCGGCTGTGTGACCTTGGGTAAGTCATTTGACCATCATGCCTTAGTTTTCTCATTTGTAAAAATAGGAAGGATAGCAATACTTGCCTGACAGCGTTGCATATAAAGCACTTTGCAGTGTTTACATTACATGCACTGTAATGTTCTATTCTAGCTATTTTTGATTCTTTTTTTATTTTACTCTGTCTATGGTCCAGAAAGCATTAACAGAAAAAAATTAAAACTAGATTATATTCAAAATTTAAGCTTATTAGAATGTTTCAAATGTTATTTCCCTTCCTTTAGCTACTCATGATATAGCTACTTGTATAAACTACAATTCATATACCAATATTTGTAATTTAAATATGAGCTTTTCTTATGTATACATTTTCTCACATTTAAAAAATATTTTCCAAATTTAAAAAAAAGTGACAAAACCCAATGTTCATGTGGAAAAACTCAGAATAGATTTAAATTCAACTATTTAGAATTTTTTTGAAAGCTTTAAAATTATTGGTGAGAAAAAATTATCTTAATGAGGTCCAAAGAGGCCTATTTTTCCATATTAAAACTAATTTATTTATTCAACAAAGTTTCATTCAGCACCATTGAGTACCTACTATGTTAAATACCTACTAAGTAGGTATTAAATACCTATGTCAAACAACAGGCAGCTTGAAACAGCTTCTGGCTTCACAGAGCTCACTAACACCATTCAATTCATACTGTTCACAGTCCTAGAAAACTTGATGGGTTGGTTCTAGGATTTATCGTTTCAAACACATACTCACTTAAAAAATGAATAAATAAAATATTCAGATTCTATTTACAACTCTTTTTCCGGGAGCTTTTCCTACTTGACTAGACCACTGGACTAATTTCAAAGGTCTGTGAGTAAAGTTGACTTAGTCCAATGTATTTTTATGAAAATCCAATGACTGTGTCTGTACAATGACAAAGTAAATTATTTTTAAGATGTTAATTTCAGCTACGCTTGTTGACTGTAATCGCATAAACTACCCCCATAGAATAGTTTTGAAGATTAAATGATATAATGTTTATATATCTAGTACATATTATTATACTACAGATTATTATTATATATATAATATCCAGTACAGAATAAGAATACAGTAAATAACAGCTGTTAGCATATTATTTACAGCTATGGCAACAGGTAGAAAGATCCATATCCACATTTTAGGCTGCTAGCATTGGTCTTTGCCTTATACTAGCATTTGGCTTGTATGCTTCACGGTGCAAATTTAACTTCTGCAATAACAATTTTCATATTATATTTTAAAATATTTTCCAACTATTGAGAGGCCTTCTCTTGTCTAAATTTGCATATTTTGATCTCTCATAATAATTCTAAGGGTATGCATTCACTTTATCATTTGACAGAGGAGGAGACTGAAGCTCTTTGAAGGAAATAATCTGGCTGAGCTGACATGGTTAGTAAGTGGTAGAACCAGGATTCAAACCCAGACTCATCCGACCCCAGAGTTTTTCCATGTGTCATGCTGCCTGTGTTGGAAGACTTTTGTTAGTACAATTGAATTTATAAAATTGTTTTCCAAACTGTTCTTTCTTCTTGAGTCCAGAATTCCTAGAGACTCCAAAAAGATGTCTGGGATTTGTGAACCACTATTTCAACACAACCAAACATAAAGAAAATGTTTGACTTTTGTTACATAGAACAATTTCCCAATATCAGAAAAATTGAAGATGTTTTTAGTGTGACAAGCGCATCACCTGGACAACTTAAGGTTTGTACTGATAATACACAGTTCCTTTCTCTCTCTCATGTAATAGAAACCATAAGAAAAATGCAGGAACTCAGGTAGAGATTTATCTCTGAACTGAGCACATCTACACTCCCTTGTGGTATCTGTCCTCCTCTCTCATGGTTGAAGACTGAGGCAAGTTTAGAAATCAGACCAAAATTGGTAACAAACACATTTCTGCAAAAAATGGAGACTATGAAATATCTTTTACTTGAAAATGAAAACACAGCCACGGTCAAAATTGCTGCTAGCTTTACTGATACATGGCAGCTTCTAAACCCACAAGGTAATTTTACAGGGGAACCTAATGGATCAAAATTTGGTTCCCATTAGAAAGTCCAAGAGAGGTAGAAAGGCAAGCTGAACAGTTACCCCTGAAATAAATAGAAGCCTACTCTTAAGGCAGGTAAGGAATCTCCATGAAATACAAAAATGAATAAGACTTGAAGTACTTTTTTTTTAAGGCAGAAGATGAAATTTGATGAATTAATATGATTTCATAGTGAATTCGTGATTTTCTCAAATCACATAGTAGTAATTTTAGAGGAAAGTACTCATTTAAATACTCTGAATTTCCCTCAGTCTGATTTCTCATTTACTTTCTGAATTAAGCAATTTCTTAAGATACTTAACATATTCACCAACAGTATATATGTTTTTCATTTTCTTACCTAAACGCAGATCTGATATCTTTAACCTTCTCAATACTCAGGAATCATAGGAATGGGGAGGGATACCCCCAGAGTTCTTTTGCTTGGTCATACCAATCATCCCCACAACCTCAAGCCGAGCTCATTGAGCCAAATACACATCAATACAAATAAAAGATTGCAAGAGACTTGGCAGGTCTTTGTGTGTTGTCTGAACATTTTCCATAGGCAACGCCAGCTCCACCACCACTTAGCTACTCCTATTCTATTTGCAATCAAAACTCCAGCATCTGGAAAGAATAACCTTAATTTTTAACATGTTAGTCCTTACAGGGCTCATGAGAGTAGAGAAAAGAAGAAGCCCTCAAGGATGTCTAAGTCACTTAGAAAGTTAAGTTATAAAAAAAATAGTCTCTCTTTCCCCTACATTGGGAGTTAAAGAGGGAGAGCAAAACTTAATTATGCACAGGTTGCTGCCTTTTATTGCCATTTACAACATCTTACAAGTCTTATAGATTCTACTGGCACTTGCAGCAATAGCAAGAGTATTCCTCCAGTACACCCTAAAATGGTAACTTCAGGGTACTGTCATTCATGCTTGTTAAATCCTTAGAAGTCTTTTTTTTTAATTAATTAATTTATTTATTTTGAGAGAGAGCAAGCACAAGTGGGGGAGGGGCTGAGAGAATCCCAAGCAGCCTCTGCACCATCAGGGCAGAGTCTCATCCTACCAACTGTGAGATCATGACCTGAGCTGAAACCAAGGGTCGGACACTTAACCAACTGAGCCACCCAGGCACCTCTAAATCCTCAGAAGTCTTAAGTGGCTATAGATTGTGGTGGTGATCATACTGGAAAGCAGAATGAGGCCACAGGTTCAGACAAGCCTAAATTTCAATCCCAGCTCTGCCACTTACTGACTTTGTTACCTTGGGAAAATTATTGAACTCTCACAGAGTCTAGGTTCCCTCGTCTGTAACAGAGGGCTAATTGGGACAACCCTGAAATTTTAAGAAAATTGAACATTCTATAATCAAGCATAGTGCCTGAGACATAATAGGTGCTCAATAAGTGTTGGTTGAAATAAAATTAAATGAAATACCTACATGTATCTGACCCTTAAAGCCCCTTGGAAAACTAATGAAGAGGATTGTGGTATAATGTTCAAGATTAATACACTAAGCATAACACAGATTTGCCCAATCTGAGTAGGAAATACCCGCCAAAATATAAGAAACTCACCCTGAAGTAGGAGGAAGTCAAAAGAGTCAGATGAAGCCCTAAGTTGATCGCTGCTCAAAAGTGTTGACTTTGAGTTCTACAGGGGTGAGGCCCATTCAATGTCCTTAGGTTACCTTTTGTAGACACAAATCTCATTCCCTGTGGATAAATACTCCCAGTTTTAAGAATTGGGCCACCAACACCACTCCAAGAGCAGTGGCTAAAGAGAAGCCACTGGGAGATGGTTGCCCTAGGGCAAGAGAAATAGGGCTGCAGCAATAGTGGAAACCACAGTTCACAGTGTGGAGCATTCAGAACCCACAGGCTACAGCCAAAGAAAGACCACCTGGTGGAATCAGAGCACAAATCATCACCATGCCTACTCATGCTCTTGGTTAACCTGGAAACAAGGACTACAGAGAAGAATCCTGTTTGATTCAATCAATATGTATTCAATTCAGTGTAAAAGCCATGGGTTGGGTCCCACTTCTGATATGATGACAATTTTGTGGAAAAAGAAGTGATTATATGAACTTTTTGGTATAGACAGTTAAGAAAATGGATATCAATGGACAGAGATGAGAATGTAAAACAATCACAATCTCGCATTTTCTTGGTTATTTTGATACAAACACTTCATAGACCTGAGCTTCAGATTAGCTGATTGTGAACTGGACACAATTCTACTCGCCCTGAATGCTCCCAAAAATAGTTCTGAGTTTCTAATGAGATCTTACACATAGAATTTCTTATAAAGATGGGACACAGTTTTGTTCTTGTTTTGAGTAACAAAAGTAATCTCCTAGGTAATAGGATGGAGAAATTTTCAGCAATGAAGAAAATTTAAGCTTAAGATGCATTCAGTTTAGGGGCGCCTGGATGGCTCAGTTGGTTAAGCAGCCAACTTTGGCTTAGGTCATGATATCATGGTTCATGAGTTCAAGCCCCTCATCAGGATTTCTGCTGTCAGCACAGAGCCCACTTCAGATCCTCTGTCCCCCTCTCTCTACCCCTCCCCTGCTCACTTGCTCACGCTCTCTCTCAAAAATGAATGAACGTTAATTTTTTTTTTTTTAAGAAAACATGCATCCAGTTTAGAACTCTCAAAGAGAGTTTTCGCCCAGGAGACTCACAAAAAAAATAACAGCAATAAATTATAAAGTAGATGACTATACAAAGAGCTACAGAAATACAATGAATTATGTTTGGGAGGTCATTGAACAGGTGACATATAAGTGAGTAGGAGCTTGCCAAAAGAACAAGTGTGAAAAACATGTATGTGTAGGTAGAAGGGGTCGGACTTACCAGGTAAAAAGGAACATGTGAGCAAAGGCATAGAGAGGCATGAAATCATATGATATGTTTGGGGATCAGTAACTACTCCTGTTTGCCCACAGCCTAGAACACATAAAAAAGAGTAGAGACTGGAAAATTCATCAAGGATCAAAGTACAAAAGCATACTAAGGAATTTGATGTTTTTTCACAGCAACAAAATGCCACTCAAGATTATTAAGCAAAAAAAGTAACATAATCAGATTCCTGTTTCAGAGAGCTCACACCAGTAGCAGTAAGCAAAACTAATTGAATACAATTACAAATGGCCATATATTGATTGCTAAATATATGTCACTTAAGTGCTTAGCTCCAGGAGGCCAGGAAGAATGTGTGTCTTGTTCACTGCTATATCTCACTGGATACACAGTGCCTAACACAGGGCCAGGCTTATGACCGTGCTTTATAAATATTTGTTGAATTAATTCATTGCTATTGGAATGATGATGGAGATTTTTTACAGATGTACTTCAACCTTATTTAACCCTTAACGCTGCAATATGTGACACTATTGTCACATATTTATATACTAGTTATCTTCAGATTCGCAGCACCTGGCTCATTCTCTGGCATTATAGTAGGAGCTCAATAAATTGTGTGAACTAGACTAAACACAAGAGCCTTCACAAGACTTGTCCAAATGGACACAGGAAATGTGAGTACTATTGACCATATCAAAACAATGGTGTCCAAATTATTACTGACACATTTCATTTTGACCTGAATTTGCAGGTGGGTCCATCCTAAAAAGTAAAATAACCACCCTCCAGAAACCATGTATGTTTTTACTGATATATGAACTGTGAGGTACAAAAATGTGACAAATCAGTTAACCAAACCATGGCAATGGCAAAAGCCCACTACTGACATGATGAACTTCAAGATGTGAATGAGCATAGTGCTTTAATGTCCAAATTATAATGAAAACATTAAATTTAAAGGAAGAAAAACAGTGTTTATGAAAGTAATCATTACAATACTGTTGCCATTTTTCTAAGTTAAAAATGACCTAATAATAATTTCACATAGATCTAGCTAATGTTTGCTCAATAGGAGACTATTATGTTTTTTGAGTAACTCTTCGTGACAGTGTGTCCAAATGAGTTCGAAGGCAAGAAAAAAAAATAGACACTGGTCTTTCTTGTTGTATGTGTGGAACAAAAGTGATTGCTTTAGGAAGCTTATTACAGATTAAATTCTAAAATTTATTAGCAATATTAGGTAGATTAAAGTGCCAAGGAAAAATTTATTTACTTTGCAGTAAAGATATTTAAAACTTTTTAAAACCTTCAATAAATTTTTTATGTAAACTAACAATTCTTATAGGTCATATATACACATGACTAAATCCAACAACCAAAAATTTGAGAATGCCATCAAATGAGTTATTTGTCATTATACAGAATAATGAAATGTGATGTTTTTGCTGAATTCAGTCAAATGTATTTGCATGTGTGGACATAACCACATTGTGGGAGAGACTTGCAAATGATATTAAGACTTATTACATCCTAACACAGCTTGCCCCAGAAAGCAATTGACTTGGCAAACAAATAAGATAATTTATAAACAAATAGAGCTTAGTAGTGCAAGAGTTGCTGTTGGAACAGAGAACAACCCATCAGTAGAAAAAATATAAACATAATGCCAGGGAAAGAGGACATTGGTTGGTTACGTGAAGTGCCCCCAACATTCAGGAAGAGACATGTTAAATATGAGAAAAATAAGAGAAGACAACATACACGTCTTATGTGACAAAGGAAAGGCAGAACACTAGCCAAAAGGTATCATCCCTGTTGTCTTAGTCTGCTTGGGCTGCTGTAATAAAATACCTTGGATTGGGTGCCTTAAACAGAAGACTTTTATTTCTCACACTTTTGGGAGTTCAGGAGGTCCAATTAAGATGCCTGCAGATTCAGTGTATACTAATGGCCCTTTTCTTGGCTTGCAAATGACAGTCTTCTACCTATGTCCACACATGGCCTTTCCTCAGTGCCTGCACAGAGTGGAAGATCTCTCTCTATTTCTATCTCTATCTCTCTCTTTCTCTTCTTTTAAAGGCACTAATCCCATCATGAATGTCTCACATTTGTGACCCACTCTAAACCTATTTATTTTCCAAAAGTCCCACCTCCAAATACCATCACATTGAGAATTAGAGCTTCAACATTTGAATTTTGAAGGGAAACAAATACTCAGTCTATAACACCTGTAAATTCCTAAATTTTATCATTAGCAATTCCTTCTGTCGTGATAAGTTCCAGTGCCTTCTATCTAGAGGTCCTTTAAGAAATACTATTTCTGGGGAATGCCTGGGTGGCTCAGTTGGTTGATCATTCAACTCCTGATTTCCATTCAGGTCATGATCTCATGGTTCATGAGACTGAGCCCCATGTCAGGCTCTGTGCTGACAGCATGGAGCCTGCTTGGGATTTTCTCTCTCACTCTCTCTCTGCCCCTCTCCCACTCACACATGCAATCTCTCTCTCTCTCTCTCAAAAAGAAACTTAAAAATATATATTAAAAAAAGAAATATTATTCCCTGGAGGAATAATACCTTACCTGGAAGATTGGAGGCTCTATGTGAGAACACAGAGCATCAATGTTAGGAATGAAATGGTAACAGGCACAAAAAGAGAATATAGAAGTCACTGAAGACAAAGAACTGATTTCACATTGTTTGCACTGATAAATCATAAAGACAGCACATAAAAATATTCCAACCAATTACTAAACAATACATTATATAATTCAGTAACAATTATTTTAGGAAATCTGCAGTATGGTCTATCTTCTTATGTACCCTGAGGCCTATTAAAAATTGCTTGTTTGCTATAGTTTCATGGGTCCCCTGGACACAAGCCCTGTTGGCTTTTAGAGCTAGGTGTTTTAGAAGCCCACCACTCCACTGGGAGTCCTAAAACTTGGGGCACTAGATGTGGGGTTCAAACCCTCATTCCTCAGGGAGAAGCAGGAATTGGGGGTTCCTGCCCAATTGCATGGCGCTATGCTGGCATTGGGGTTTATGGTGACAGTGTGCCTTATCCTTCCCCACCTGTTTCTATGTGGATATTTTCTCAGTAATCAGATTTATAGGAGCCACTCAGCTAATTTCTAGATCTCTTTCAGAGGGAGAGGCTCCATGTGTAGCTGTACAATCAGTGTGTCCGTGGGAAGGGTGAAGCTCAGGAGCCTTCTCTGTTACCATCTTGGGTGACTCTTTTCACAAACTCTCTATCATGAGATACTCTTAATGAAATTGCATATTTAAGGGGCGCCTGGGTGGCTCAGTCGATTGAGCGTCCGACTTTGACTCAGGTCATGATCTCGCGGTCTGTGAGTTCGAGCCCCGCGTCGGCTCTGTGCTGACAGCTCAGAGCCTGGAGCCTGCGTCGGATTATGCGTGTCCCTCTCTCTCTGCCCCTCCCCCAGTCATGCTCTGTCTCTCTCTCTGTGTCAAAAATAAACATTAAAATTAAAAAAAAAAGAAATTGCATATTTTACCAATAAAAAAACTAAAAATTTATTTCCACAACAAATTACTTTTCATATATTTGAATTCTTCTGATTATATGTCATGATATATTTTTCTTTTTTTTTTTTACCTTAACCGAATTTTTTTATATGAAATTTATTGTCAAATTGGTTTCCATACAACACCCAGTGCTCATCCCAAAAGGTGCCCTCCTCAATACCCATCACCCACCCTCTCCTCCCTCCCACCCCCCATCAACCCTTAGTTTGTTCTCAGTTCTCAACAGTCTCTTATGCTTTGGCTCTCTCCCACTCTAACCTCTTTTTTTTTTTTTCCTTCCCCTCCCCCATGGGTTCCTGTTAAGTTTCTCACGATCCACATAAGAGTGAAACCATATGGTATCTGTCTTTCTCTGTATGGCTTATTTCACTTAGCATCACACTCTCCAGTTCCATCCACGTTGCTACAAAAGGCCACATTTCATTTTTTCTCATTGCCACGTGGTATTCCATTGTGTATATAAACCACAATTTCTTTATCCATTCATCAGTTGATGGACATTTAGGCTCTTTCCATAATTTGGCTATTGTTGAGAGTGCTGCTATGAACATTGGGGTACAAGTGCCCCTATGCATCAGTACTCCTGTGTCCCTTGGATAAATTCCTAGCAGTGCTATTGCTGGGTCATAGGGTAGGTCTATTTTTAATTTTCTGAGGAACCTCCACACTGCTTTCCAGAGCGGCTGCACCAATTTGCATTCCCACCAACAGTGCAAGAGGGTTCCCATTTCTCCACATCCTCTCCAGCATCTATAGTCTCCTGATTTGTTCATTTTGGCCACTCTGACTGGCGTGAGGTGATACCTGAGTGTGGTTTTGATTTGTATTTCCCTGATAAGGAGCGACGCTGAACATCTTTTCATGTGCCTGTTGGCCATCCGGATGTCTTCTTTAGAGAAGTGTCTATTCATGTGTTCTGCCCATTTCTTCACTGGGTTATTTGCTTTTCGGGTGTGGAGTTTGGTGAGCTCTTTATAGATTTTGGATACTAGCCCTTTGTCCGATATGTCATTGGCAAATATCTTTTCCCATTCCGTTGGTTGCCTTTTAGTTTTGTTGGTTGTTTCCTTTGCTGTGCAGAAGCTTTTTCTCTTCATAAGGTCCCAGTAATTCACTTTTGCTTTTAATTCCCTTGCCTTTGGGGATGTGTCGAGTAAGAGATTGCTACGGCTGAGGTCAGAGAGGTCTTTTCCTGCTTTCTCCTCTAAGGTTTTGATGGTTTCCTTTCTCACATTCAGGTCCTTTATCCATTTTGAGTTTATTTTTGTGAATGGTGTGAGAAAGTGGTCTAGTTTCAACCTTCTGCATGTTGCTGTCCAGTTCTCCCAGCACCATTTGTTAAAGAGACTGTCTTTTTTCCATTGGATGTTCTTTCCTGCTTTGTCAAAGATGAGTTGGCCATACGTTTGTGGATCTAGTTCTGGGGTTTCTATTCTATTCCATTGGTCTATGTGTCTGTTTTTGTGCCAATACCATGCTGTCTTGATGATGACAGCTTTGTAGTAGAGGCTAAAGTCTGGGATTGTGATGCCTCCTGCTTTGGTCTTCTTCTTCAAAATTACTTTGGCTATTCGGGGCCTTTTGTGGTTCCATATGAATTTTAGGATTGCTTGCTCTAGTTTCGAGAAGAATGCTGGTGCAATTTTGATTGGGATTGCATTGAATGTGTAGATAGCTTTGGGTAGTATTGACATTTTGACAATATTTATTCTTCCAATCCATGAGCAGGGAATGTCTTTCCATTTCTTTAAATCTTCTTCAATTACCTTCATAAGCTTTCTAGAGTTTTCAGCATACAGATCCTTTACATCTTTGGTTAGATTTATTCCTAGGTATTTTATGCTTCTTGGTGCAATTGTGAATGGGATCAGTTTCTTTATTTGTCTTTCTGTTGCTTCATTGTTAGTGTATAAGAATGCAACTGATTTCTGTACATTGATTTTGTATCCTGCAACTTTGCTGAATTCATGTATCAGTTCTAGCAGACTTTTGGTGGAGTCTATCGGATTTTCCACGTATAATATCATGTCATCTGCAAAAAGCGAAAGCTTGACTTCATCTTTGCCAATTTTGATGCCTTTGATTTCCTTTTGTTGTCTGATTGCTGATGCTAGAACTTCCAGCACTATGTTAAACAACAGCGGTGAGAGTGGGCATCCCTGTCGTGTTCCTGATCTCAGGGAAAAAGCTCTCAGTTTTTCCCCGTTGAGGATGATGTTAGCTGTGGGCTTTTTATAAATGGCTTTTATGATCTTTAAGTATGTTCCTTCTATCCCGACTTTCTCAAGGGTTTTTATTAAGAAAGGGTGCTGGATTTTGTCAAAGGCCTTTTCTGCATCGATTGACAGGATCGTATGGTTCTTCTCTTTTTTTTTGTTAATGTGATGTATCACGTTGATTGATTTGCGAATGTTGAACCAGCCCTGCATCCCAGGAATGAATCCCATTTGATCATGGTGAATAATTCTTTTTATATGCCGTTGAATTCGATTTGCTAGTATCTTATTGAGAATTTTTGCATCCATATTCATCAGGGATATTGGCCTGTAGTTCTCTTTTTTTACTGGGTCTCTGTCTGGTTTAGGAATCAACGTAATACTGGCTTCATAGAATGAGTCTGGAAGTTTTCCTTCCCTTTCTATTTCTTGGAATAGCTTGAGAAGGATAGGTATTATCTCTGCTTTAAACGTCTGGTAGAACTCCCCTGGGAAGCCATCTGGTCCTGGACTCTTATTTGTTGGGAGATTTTTGATAACCGATTCAATTTCTTCGCTGGTGATGGGTCTGTTCAAGCTTTCTATTTCCTCCTGGTTGAGTTTTGGAAGAGTGTGGGTGTTCAGGAATTTGTCCATTTCTTCCAGGTTGTCCAATTTGTTGGCATATAATTTTTCATAGTATTCCCTGATAATTGTTTGTATCTCTGAGGGATTGGTTGTAATAATTCCATTTTCATTCATGATTTTATCTATTTGGGTCATCTCCCTTTTCTTTTTGAGAAGCCTGGCTAGAGGTTTGTCAATTTTGTTTATTTTTTCAAAAAACCAACTCTTGGTTTCGTTGATCTGCTCTACAGTTTTTTTAGATTCTATATTGTTTATTTCTGCTCTGATCTTTATTATTTCTCTTCTTCTGCTGGGTTTAGGCTGCCTTTGCTGTTCTGCTTCTAGTTCCTTTAGGTGTGCTGTTAGATTTTGTATTTGGGATTTTTCTTGTTTCTTGAGATAGGCCTGGATTGCAATGTATTTTCCTCTCAGGACTGCCTTCGCTGCATCCCAAAGCGTTTGGATTGTTGTATTTTCATTTTCGTTTGTTTCCATATATTTTTTAATTTCTTCTCTAATTGCCTGGTTGACCCACTCATTCGTTAGTAGGGTGTTCTTTAACCTCCATGCTTTTGGAGGTTTTCCAGACTTTTTTCTGTGGTTGATTTCAAGCTTCATAGCATTGTGGTCTGAAAGTATGCATGGTATGATTTCAATTCTTGTAAACTTATGAAGGGCTGTTTTGTGACCCAGTATATGATCTATCTTGGAGAATGTTCCATGTGCAACTCGAGAAGAAAGTATATTCTGTTGCTTTGGGATGCAGAGTTCTAAATATATCTGTCAAGTCCATCTGATCCAATGTCTCATTCAGGCCCCTTGTTTCTTTATTGACCGTGTGTCTAGATGATCTATCCATTTCTGTAAGTGGGGTGTTAAAGTCCCCTGCAATTACCACATTCTTCTCAATAAGGTTGCTTATGTTTATGAGTAATTGTATTATATATTTGGGCGCTCCGGTATTCGGCGCATAGACATTTATAATTGTTAGCTCTTCCTGATGGATAGACCCTGTCACTATTATATAATGTCCTTCTTCATCTATTGTTACAGCCTTTAATTTATTTTTTTTTTAATTTTTTTTTCAACGTTTTTTATTTATTTTTGGGACAGAGAGTGACAGAGCATGAACGGGGGAGGGGCAGAGAAAGAGGGAGACACAGAATCGGAAACAGGCTCCAGGCTCCGAGCCATCAGCCCAGAGCCCGACGCGGGGCCGAACTCACGGACCGCGAGATCATGACCTGGCTGAAGTCGGACGCTTAACCGACTGCGCCACCCAGGCGCCCCTACAGCCTTTAATTTAAAGTCTAGTTTGTCTGATATAAGTATGGCTACTCCAGCTTTCTTTTGGCTTCCAGTAGCATGATAAATAGTTCTCCATCCCCTCACTCTCAATCTAAAGGTGTCCTCAGGTCTAAAATGAGTCTCTTGTAGACAGCAAATAGATGGGTCTTGTTTTTTTATCCATTCTGATACCCTATGTCTTTTGGTTGGCGCATTTAATCCATTTACATTCAGTGTTATTATAGAAAGATATGGGTTAGAGTCATTGTGATGTCTGTAGGTTTTATGCTTGTAGTGATGTCTCTGGTACTTTGTCTCACAGGGTCCCCCTTAGGATCTCTTGGAGGGCTGGTTTAGTGGTGACAAATTCCTTCAGTTTTTGTTTGTTTGGGAAGACCTTTAGCTCTCCTTCTATTCTAGATGACAGACTTGCTGGATAAGGGATTCTCGGCTGCATATTTTTTCTGCCTAGCACACCAAAAATCTCGTGCCAATTCTTTCTGGCCTGCCAAGTTTCAAAAGAGAGATCAGTCACGAGTCTTATAGGTCTCCCTTTATATGTGAGGGCACGTTTACCCCTTGCTGCTTTCAGAATTTTCTCTTTATCCTTGTATTTTGCCAGTTTCACTATGATATGTCGTGCAGAAGATCGATTCAAGTTACGTCTGAAGGGAGTTCTCTGTGCCTCTTGGATTTCAATGCCTTTTTCCTTCCCCAGTTCAGGGAAGTTCTCAGCTATTATTTCTTCAAGTACCCCTTCAGCACCTTTCCCTCTCTCTTCCTCCTCTGGGATACCAATTATGCGTATATTATTTCTTTTTAGTGTATCACTTAGTTCTCTAATTTTCCCCTCATACTCCTGGATTTTTTTATCTCTCTTTTTCTCAGCTTCCTCTTTTTCCATAACTTTATCTTCTAGTTCACCTATTCTCTCCTCTGCCTCTTCAATCCGAGCCGTGGTGGTTTCCATTTTGTTATGCATTTCGTTTAAAGCATTTTTCAGCTCCTCGTGACTGTTCCTTAGTCCCTTGATCTCTGTAGCAAGAGATTCTCTGCTGTCAGCTATACTGTTTTCAAGCCCAGCGATTAATTTTATGACTATTATTCTAAATTCACTTTCTGTTATATTATTTAAATCCTTTTTGATCTGCTCATTAGCTGTTGTTATTTCCTGGAGATTCTTCTGAGGGGAATTCTTCCGCTTGGTCATTTTGGATAGTCCCTGGCGTGGTGAGGACCTGCAGGGCACTTCCCCTGTGCTGTGGTGTATAACTGGAGTTGGTGGGCGGAGCCGCAGTCAGAACTGATGTCTGCCTCCAGCCCACCGCTGTGTCCACAGTCAGACTGGTGTGTGCCTTCTCTTCCCCTCTCCTAGGGGCGGGATTCACTGTGGGGTGGGGTGGCCTGTCCGGGCTACTTGCACACTGCCAGGCTTGTGATGCTGGGGATCTGGCGTCTTAGCTGGGGTGGGTAGGCAAGGTGCACAGGGGCAGGAGGGGCAGGCTTAGCTTGCTTCTCCTTAGGTGATCCACTTCAGGAGGGGCCCTGTGGCAGCAGGAGGGAGTCAGATCCGCTGCCGGAGGTTTGGCTCCGCAGAAGCGCAGAGTTGGGTGTTTGCGGGGAGAGAGCAAGTTCCCTGGCAGGAACTGGTTCTCTTTGGGATTTTGGCTGGGGGATGGGCGGGGGAGATGGCGCTGGCGAGCACCTTTGTTCCCCACCAAACTGAGCTCTGTCGTCAGGGGGCTCATCAGCTCTCCTTCCCTTTGTCCTCCAGCCTTCCCGCTTTCTGAGCAGAGCTGTTAACTTACGACCTCCCAGACGCTAAGTCGCGCTTGCTGTCGGAACACAGTCCGTCAGGCCCCTCCGCTTTTTGCAAGCCAGACTTGGGGGCTCTGCTTGGCCGGCGAGCCGCCCCTCCGCCCCGGCTCCCTCCCGCCAGTCCGTGGAGCGCGCACCGCCTCGCCGCCCTTCCTACCCTCTTCCATGGGCCTCTCGTCTGCGCTTGGCTCCGGCGACTCCGTTCTGCTAATCCTCTGGCGGTTTTCTGGGTTATTTAGGCAGGTGTAGGTGGAATCTAAGTGATCAGCAGGACGCGCGGTGAGCCCAGCGTCCTCCTATGCCGCCATCTTCCCTCCTCCTCGAAGTGTTTGTGATTTAAAGTATACTTGTTTTAGGAAGCCTGGGTGGCCTAGTCGGTTGAGTGTCCGACTATTGATTTTGGCTTACGTCACAATCCCAGGGTGATGAGATTGAGCCTGGTGTGGAGCTTAACATTCTCTTTCTCCCCCTCTGCCCCTGTCCCCTCCTTGCTCTCTCTCTCTTTCTCTCTCTCTCTCAAATAAAAAAAAAATAAAGTATACTTGTTTTAGTTAAATGCTCTAACAGATGGTTGGTTTTATCCAGGACAACACACAACTGCATCACTTAATGCACCTTTTCCCTTCATCTTTCCCCTTTCACTTTTCTTGCCATTATTCTCTATTCTATGGACATCTAAATAGTTAGGACTCCGTGTAGGCACAAGAAAAGAACCGAATCTTCCCTTTTTCAGTGTAAGATATATACGCTTCCACTTAATTTTTCATTTAATAAATTGTTTTTTATTTGTGATCTACAAATTAGATCATTTTTTAGCTTCATTTTTTTTATTGTGGTAAAGTATACATAACATGAAATTCATCATTTTCACAATTTCAAAGTATGAAATCCAGTGGCATTTAATACATTCCTAATGTTGTGCAGTCATACAATACTGTAGTCTATAGTTGTATCATTTCATCATCCCAAAAGGGTATCCCATAAAGCAGTCACTTCCAATTCCCTACTCCTCTTGGCCCCTGGAAGACACTTATCTTCTCTCTGTCTTTATGTATCTACCTACTCAAGATATTTCATATAAATGGAATCATGCAATGTGAGCCATTGTGTCTGGCTCCCCTTAGCTTTCATATAGCATAATGTTTTGCAGTCCATCCTTGTTGTAGTATATGAGTGCTTCCTTCCACAAAATGGTGGAAAAATTATGGTCCATTGTATGGATATACCATGTGTTGTTTTTCATTTAATCAGTTGATAGACATTTGTGTTTTTTAAACACTGTATCTTAAAAAAAACACTGTATCTTTGTAATATATTTCGAAGTCAGCAAGTGTGATGCCTCCAGCTTCATTCTTTTTTCTGAAGATTGTTTTGTCTCTGTTTCTCCTTCCCATCTCCATGCAGCCCTTTAATCCTTCATTGTGGAGGTGATTTACTCATTTTCAGGACTTTTAAAAGAAGAAATGTTCCCTACAAAAATAATATAAAAACAGGGAGGGGGACAAAACAGAAGAGACACATAAATATGGAGAACAAACTGAGGGTTGCTGGAGGGGTTGTGGGAGGGAGAATGGGCTAAATGGGTAAGGGGCATTAAGGAATCTACTCCTGAAATCATTGTTTCACTATATGCTAACCTATTTGGATGTAAATTAAAAAAAATAAAAAATAAAATAAAATAAAAAACAGAAAAAATGTTCCCTATGTAGCTATAGACTTGTTGTGTCTATGAGAGGAGGTGGGTTCAGGGACTTCCTTCTATGTTGTCTTGAACCATCCTCTCCAGTCACTCTTATATTTGCCAACTTCCATTAGAGTCATGATAACATTTATATATATATAAATATACATATATACATGTATAAATATACATATATATATATATTTTTTTTTTTTGCTGAGGATGGTAGTGTTGATTAAGACTAATGTATACTAAGTCTTCTGAAATGCTGAAATAGTTCATGGCTCTAGACCTGCTATTGTGTGAATTTACAATGCAGTCTTGTTAAGGTGGTCGTATCCCTGAGGCAGAAATGATCTCTGTCTCTCTTGTGTAACTGTTTGAAGTGCTAGATGTTTGGGTATACATATCAAGTGGTGAGGGCTGAGCCAATTTAACATGCTGTTGGCTCTCCCAACCACTGGGAAAGTTTGGCTACACATTCCATGCTGGTTTTTCCCAAGTATTTTGGATTCCTTGTCGATGATGCAGCTTGGTGTTCTCATTAAATGGAAATTTCTCTCGACAGATGGATACAATTTTTTTTTCTTCAGATGGACACAGTTTTATTGCCACTGACCTATTTATGATTTTTTGAGAGTGTCTTATGGGAAATGTGGAATTTGCAACGAAGTTAAAGAACTCCTAGCTATCCAAACTACTGAAGACTATTTAAAACAGTTCAAGCCCATGAAGGGGGCAGGAAGGGAGCTGTTAAATTCACTGGTAGGTTGGTGATTATATAAATAATATTAAAGCTTCTATTAGTGCTACTCTGTTAGTTTAGGCAGTACACATATCCACACAGACAACTGATATCTCATTCTTAAAAAAAAAAAAAAGTTTGTCATAGCTTCTCCCTGGGACCCTTTTCAATACTTTGATTCTCACTGATCCCTGCTTACCTCTACCCCCATTGCACATTAGCTGTTATACCCCTGGCTTTAGGTGGACAAAGATTCTTGTTTAATGGTTGTTTTGTGAGTGTGCCTCATACCCTCATGTTTGAATACATGTATGGATAATGAATACTTCTTGAAAATAGCATTTTTGTTTTGGTAACTTACCATGCCTAGCATGATGCAAAACATAAAACATGGTAAAGCATATATTCTCACATGAGATTTTTGACAGCAAAAAGCCTCTTCCAAACATTCATCTCTTTGAAGGAGTCTAGGAGAAAAGACACTGAAACAATAAGACTTCAATTCATTTGGATCTTTGTGAAATAGAAGGCTTTGATAACCCTGGATAATCTACTGAAAACCCATTTTTGAACATCTCTTAAAAATATACTAATAAGCTTTTCTGCCTTAATAATCATAACATGTGTGTAAGTGAATCTGTTTTTGATGATTACATTTTTTTCCCTTAAAGTTCAGTTATTCTGATACCCATGAGGAAACTGAAGCTCACAGAAAGTAACATCATATATATCCCACAATTAAAAAAAACAGTATATCCTTGACTGCTTAATATTAAGAAATTAAGAGGCATGTTTATATTCCTTAATTTAACAAATATTTATTGAGCATCTACAATGAACTAGACCTAGTTCTGGGGTTTGCTATCCTTTTCCTTGTGAGGCTTACTTTTTTGTGGGGGAAATCAGATCGTAAATGATAAACATAATACTAACTAAATTACCTTATACATTAGAAGGTGATAATCATGGGGAAAAATAAAAATGTAGGTTTAAAAGGTTTTTTTTTTAACCTCTGGGGGCAAGGTGCAATGTTAAATAGATGACTGGGTGCAGGTAATATTTTATTGTAGTTTCATAATACAGGTTAAATATACTCAATCATTTGGTAATTAACAAACATTTATCAAGCAACTACTATATTCTACTATATTTAGTCACTGTGTCAGGAGCTAGGAAAAAGGGACTATAGTCTTTGGTTGTACAAAGCTTGCATTTTAATGTGGGAGACAAATGTTAAGTAAATCCACAGATACATATACAATTACACATTGTGTTAAGTGCTGTGAAACAAGGTAACTGGAGGAGATCTATTTTATGTTAAAGATGGAGGAAAGCCAGGCTATCTGAGACAGAGACATGGGCTGGTAGGACACAGAATGTGGAACAGAACTGGAAAAACAGTTCTAACAAAGCAGAAAGCACTATAGACATCGAAATGAAAAACTGAGCGGAGAGAATATAGGTGTGAAGCATGGCTTAATTGTGTTGGTGGAATATTTAAGTAGTTAGAAATGAGAACAACTTAATTTGCAGGATAGAAATTTTAAAGTTTATTCTTTTGGGGGAGAGGTCTGCATATTTGACTCTTCACTTTGTCTTCTGTCCACACAGAACTCTTTCAGTGTCTGAGATGTGGAGTAAGGTTTTCTCTTGGCCTGAAGATAGGCCACAGCACTTAAATGAACCATGTAGCATCTTTATGCTTTACTTATGGGAGCATGTCTGGCGAGGAAGAAGTCCCTACATGACTTTGGGCTGGGTACTTACCTCTTCTGAACCTCAGTCTTGTCTTCAGAAAATAGAGGTGATGACAGAACACTGAGTCATTAGATAAAGGCTGTTTTCTGTTGTATCCCCAGCAATTAACATGGTGTCTGGTACACTACATGAAAAATAGTCTCTGAGTGCATAGGTCTATTTGTGAAGAATATTGAGGAGAGCCAGTTGGTTTTATATTTTATTCCCAAATGCAGCAAGTACAGTGCCTTCCCTTCTCTAAGAGCAGCCATGTTGAGAAACGGATGGCTTGCCTGATCGACTGGTGTTGTTGTGGTCTATGGTGAGGTCTCATAAAAAAAGGGAAGAACTCTTTGTTCCTCTCCCCACTGATGTCTATGAGAAGCACTTGAAAAATCTAAGTCCTTGGTCTCTTAGGATCTTATAAAGAATCCAAGTGGCTTAACAGATGTGAACATCTCTGGAAAATTTTAAACACTAAAATCAAATGGCGTGTCTTGACTTTCTGAACACCTTTCTCAAGCTGTAGCTGCCTTACCTATCATGAAGGCCTCCTCTAGAAATCCAGTAAAATCTAGACGAAGCATCCTTTCATCTCACCTCTTTATAGAGCTTGTTTGTTTCCCTCAGACCGAGGAACCTCATTTAAAGGCTCCTAGAAGGGTACGTGTCTTTAAATTTCTCTCTAAAATGTCCAACAGTCCTTGTTAGCCCACTTGAGGTTTGTGAAGGATATAGAAAAGTGTGGCTGGCTATGCTTGATCCTGTTTTTGCTTATATAATTCATTGGGGCCATCCTATTGCAGTTTGGCATAGTTTTGTATTATTGTCCATCAGTACTTATGTAATACTTTATAATGGAGAGTGCTTTCCAGGCATTTATTACAGAAGCCTCTGTTATCAGTGACAAATAGTTCTAGCAGGCTGTTCATCACACGGATCTGTCTGCTTTATGGCTTCAGCTAGAACATTAGAGTTTGCCAACACTCTCTAAAAGGCATAGTCAGTATAATAACATTGTTTTTTTGTTTGTTTTGTTTTTTGTTTTTGGTATAATCATGGTATTTTCAAGACTATGGGTAAAAAATTGGTTCTTTTGGTGTGCATTTTTGTATTGGACAGAGAAATGGTGTGGAGGTATTCCGGAGAATTGGATCATCTAGACAGGAAAATTATGGAACCTTTTTTTAAGTCAAATATCTGAGAAAATATGGAAGTTTATAGAATTGTTTATATGATTGTTTCCCAAGATGGCTCCACTGTGACCCATCACTATAGCATAGCATTTAAGCTTTGGAGTCAGATAAGCCTAGGTTCAAATCCTTTTTAGATGACTAAGTGAGAAGGAACCAGTCAAATTGCTGACATTGAACTTATCACTTTGGACTTGGGCAATCATTCTACTTACAGACCCTGAGCCTGTATTTGCTCTGCTGTAAAAGAGGGATGATGTCTTTTTTGAAGAGCGATCCTCCTGGGGATTAAATCTAGTAAAACCCAGAACGGTGTCTGCCTATAGTATACATTTACCTAATGGTTCTTTTACCTTCTCTTCTTGTTCTTCTTTTACTATCTGAAATCTCACACACAAAAAAAAATAGCAATAATAAAGAGGTTCAGTGGTGAACGAAGTTAAAATTAAAGAAAAAAAAAAGTAAAAAAAAAAAAAATCTTCTGGTTGGAAACCTGGAAGTGCATTTCTTCTTTTCTCCTTGAAAATTAGTATGGGAGAACTTTTCTTCTATTTATTATAAACCCCATCCTGGTGGGAAATGCAGAGTGTTCAATGTTCACAGAGGACTTTCTAAATGCTTGGTATGCATACAACACTGTTGTGGGCTCCTAGGGATGGAATTTGAAGGGCTCAGGGAAGGGACAGGTCACACGGAAGAATTTCCATACATTCTGCACTCAGAGGACATGTAAACTGACCCAGGACTCCTCTGTGTCAAGACTCAGAAGGAACTCTCCCTAGGGCTCATAGCGTTCTCCATAGGAGTAGGGATGCCAAGCTGCATCCTGGGGAGTCATGTGCCCTATTCTATATTAAACCCCACTTCTCTCCTCAATGATCAAAACTGCAGGAGGCTTTGGCTATTCTTACAATAAGACACAATGGAAAGCAGAATTGGTGGTTTTCTTTTGGACAATGACTCAGACCTCAGAAATGTATTCATATATTTAAAAAACATTTTTTTCCTTAACACTTATTCATTTTTAAGAGACAGAGTGTGAGTGGGAGAGGTGTAGAGAGAGCAGAGGACACAGAATCTGAAGCAGGCTCCAGGCTCTGAGCTGTCTGCACAGAACCTGGCATGGGGATTGAACCCATGAACTGCAAGATCATGACCTGAGTAAAAGTTGGACACTTAACTGACTGAGCCACCCAAGCACCCCGTCAGTAAAGGGTTTTGAGAAGAGAAACCCTTGGGTTTTCATTTTCATTGCGGTGGCATAGGAGAAGGAAAATCACCTGCAGGGCAGTGGCAAGGATACAGCAGGCCTTGGGTTCCTATTCTTCTGCTTTTCTCATTTGTAAAGTGGGGGTTTCTAACACCTACTGACAGAGATGTGGAGATGAAACAAGAGCTTAAAGTGGCAGCTTGCCACCAGTGTGACTGCTGGTTGCTGGCTGCCTTGGTTTCCCCAGTGGGATCAGTCTCTGAATTACTGGGAGCTGAGCAAAAGAGAGAAGCACAGTTTGAAGGAAATAAACATTCACTTTTCTATCTTCTATACCTTCCTCTTTGTCCAAAAGAGCAGTCACTTTCCTGGGGGTAACCCTATCAATGAAACAGGCATTCTCTCCTCTCTCAGGCCCCTTGATCTGCTGGCCTTAACAGCCAGTCTTTTCTAAAAAATAACAATCTATCATAAAATCAATTTAAAAAATTTTGATCACTCTCTGAATGAATGAATGAATGAATGAAACAATAAATGGCCCATAACCTGAGCTCTGTTTTACCTAAGACACCCTCCCTCCCTAAGCTATTTTCCAACCTATAACTGCATATTAGACTATGGTCTGACAGATTTGTTTCAAGAATTCAGTTAGATCATGCATGTGTGAGTACCTCCAACATTCTAATGTGCAATAGAAGTGACTTTTTCTTGTCATACATATATCACACCCCAAAAGATGCCCAGCATAGAGTGTGCACAGAGGATACTGAATGTTGAAAGGTGTCTATTTAATTTACTTATTGTCCCATATCTTGTTATATAAAAAATTTGCATGCCAACAGATACCCAAGAACAATAGGTCCCAATGTGGTTGACAGTTACTGGTTCTGATGAACTGTCTCCTCTTGGCCTGTGTTTGACCTTCATTGGTTGTCACTAGTTTGGATCCTGACACTGCTCCTGCTGGAGGTGGTATCTTCTTCTGCTTCCTCATCCTACAGGACAGAGCTGAGGTTTCATAGCTGTGCCTATCTACATACAGGCCCTGTCTCCTTGTCTCCCATTCAGTAGCCCCTCTGTACTAGGAATCACAAACTTATGTGTTCAAGGGAATGTACTTGCATGAGTCCATGAGAGGCCAGCTAGAATAACACAGCAGGGCTGGAGTCCCTTAGATGGGGTGACAATCTTGACTCTAGTCCTCCTGACCTGCTGTAGGAAGTAGTGGGAGTCCTGAATTTCTGATGTCATATCAACCACCCACTAATTTGAGTATCATTTGTTTTTATCAAGTTCCTCTTTTAAAGTGTAGGTATCCTTGGAGGGTATATCCTAATGGTCATTCACACTGATGAAAATAAATTTTGTTATATAATTTAAAAACAAGAAGTTAAATGGGTGGTGATCTCAAAATAATTTCCATACTGACTAATGTTGTGGTGTTTCTAATTTTCTTCATATAAATGTTGCCAAGAAAGAAATTTTATTGGAGGACAGTACATGAAACAACTTGTGATTAAATGAAAATAATGTCTTTTAAGAAACTTTTTGGAAAGTCTGATTAAAAAATTTTCAAAGTGGCATGGCAAAGTATATAAGTAATTAATTGAATTTAAACAAAGGGTTTACCATGATAAATGGGCTGGTTGACAGGCAATTACAGGACAAGTGTACCATTTGAGTGGCATTGCTAATGATATGATTTATGATAAAGGCTGGCACATTGGATTACATCGTTATGGATTATATAATTCCATTACACTTTTAGGGTAACTATTAAGACAATTTTCTTTTATAGGAATTGTTGTGTGGATTAATTGGGTACTTCAAACTATTGAGGAGAGTTGTAATGCATGAAAATATGAGGTTGTAGCTTTGCAATAGAATTTAAGGTAATTTGGCTATAATATTGGCTACCTCATGGGTAACAAAGGGTGAATTTGTCTAATCTGGCTAGCTGGGTTTGCATCCTCCTCTTCCTTCATCTCTTTATGATGAAATGAAATAATGAAAAATGAAAATAATAACAAACACAAAGTTTGTGTTTAATGTAGTTGCTACTCAAGCAAAGGAAAGGACCTTCCATACAAGAAAAAGACTTTTCTTTGGTTTTGTGTAGAGAAGCTGTGTTCCCTTTCTAGAATTAACAAAAAACTCAATATGAAAAGAAATGGGCCAACAAGGGGACACTTTGCCAGGTCAGGAAGAATGAACTGAATGCATACATAATTTTTTTTTAATGTTTATTATTTTTGAGAGAGACAGTGCAAGTACAGGAGGGGCAGAGAGAGAGAGAGAGAGAGAGAGAGAGAGAGGGAGGGAGGGAGACACAGGATCTGAAGCAGGCTTCAGGCTCTGAGCTGTCAGCACAGAGCCCAATGTGGGGCTCAGACCCAGGAACCACGAGATCATGACCTGAGCCAAAGTTGGATGCTTAATCAACTGAGCCACCCAGGTCCCCTGAATGCATATTTAAAATCTATGAATGAGACTGACAGAAATGAATTCTGACAGTCCCATGGACTAAGGAGACTGATGAGGGTGGAGTGTGAAGACATAGGATTGAGAAAGAGAGAGAGGAATTTGGGGAGAATTTGGGATAAGCTAGTCAAGACTGGAGACTTAGATCATGTCTTGCAATTTATTGTAATTACTTGTGTAATGAATGGTTATGAATTGTTTGTGACATGCAGGGTGTAAGAAATATCATATTTCTGTCTGTTAAAGTCTAGCTTCCAGTTTCTTTTCCACGGTTGGCAAGAAGTACAATTTTAGATGCTTTTTGAGATTCCTTCTTCTTCCTTGGGTTGAGTCAGGTCCCTGGGGCTTATGTAGTCTAGGACAAATGCAGGAGAGGTCAGAGATTTGTTATGGTGACCACTGAGAGGCTCTTGTTCCAGGCTGTACGTGGTCCTTTCAAAGACAGAGATGCTGCTGGCTTACCCACTCACCTTGAAGCCACGGTGCTTAGTGCTGACACATTACACCTCCTTGTAATCACTCCCACATCCAGGGTGGCTCTAATCACCCCCTTTTTTTCTTTCCTTATTCTCTCCGTGGCCATCCCCTCTTTTGAACTTAGGGTTTGGACCACTGACCCTTCTCTGGGAAGTATCAGCCTCTGTCTATCACCCTCTTAGCTTACCAGGCTTGGTTTCTTACTAGGCCTACACATTCAAATACACAACCATCCTTCCTTAGGCAAGGAACTACAAACTAGGGAACACATAGGTCTGTTTCTACAAAAGAAAGAGCTTTAGTTTTGCCAGAAGTCCACGGAAGCAAGGACACACACATATATATACATGTATTTATGTAAATAAAATATATATAGTGCATATACATGTATTTATATAAAAAATTTAAAAATTAAGGCATTGATTAATTTTTCACTAACTCACCTTGTTAGAATTGTTTAATTGTATGCCCTTCCCATTGCTCTTAGTTCTGATAAGACAAGAACTGTGTCTGCATACATACCATTGTTTCCCTAGTACTGAGCGTGTAGCAGGTAGTCAATAAATATTTGTTTAAAGAAGAATAGGTAATGAGGTAAGCTGAGAGGTTCACAAGGTCATAAAATAGAGAATGTTTTTAGAAAATGTGATGGGGAATTAAAGTTTTATTCACTCAAGAAGTCTAGAACTTAAAATAATGAAGAAGGACGTGGGGGCCTGGCAGAATCAGAACAGATCTCTGCTTCTTCAAGGACCCAGAAAGCTGAAATAAAGTGAGGTCTAGATATAGGACAGAAAAGTGACCTAACTTTGAGGCTTCAGGAAGGTTGATGATGAGCAGGATGAAGGGCAGGAAATGTTGAAAGACAAGCCTGCTTATTTCAAACACTTGCTGAGCTAAGTGAATCATTTTCACCCATGTGTCTGTTATGTAGCTCATCTCTATAGAAATTTTGCCTTCTGTATTTACTGACCATAGTAACATGGACTATACTCCTATAGCAGATATAGGACTAGAGGAGAAATCAGTCCCTGAATCCTTTTATGATTAATAATATCTTAATAGTGACTATAGTCACAGAAAATTACCAAGGGAACTTTTATTTGTCCAAAGGAACTTGTTTTGTCAGTTGCGAAATTTATTTTCTGTTTCGGATGCTTGATAAACTAATAAAAAGAGTGCATTAAAATTTTTTCACTTATTCACATGTCCAAAAATATTTCATGAATACTTGTTATGTTCAAGAATACAAAAGCTTGTAAGATGTCATTGCTGCAATCTAGTATAGGTAAGGTTAGTGATGGTGGTGATGGTGTATATCATAAGAAGGAAAAGTTAAGCCAAGTGTAGAAAAAATGATGAAATAAGGTTCTATGGTAGGACCACAAAAGTGGGCTTCACAATAAGGCATTCAGAAGGAGAGATTATATTTAACAGAGTGATCGTGGAAAATTTGACATAAGAGGGGGCAATGATCTGGATATTGAGTGATTTAAATAGGTGAAAGTAAAGAGGAGAAGGCAGAACGCTATCTCAGATAGAAAAATGAAATGGTCTTTTCCCTTGACTAGCTTTGTTTTCTTTCTGGTAATCAATTGAGTAAACATATTGATAGCTGTGTGTGGTTTGCCCTACTGTGATTATTATCTTGTATTTATATACTGTGAATTTCAAAGCTTGATTGACGTAATTTCCCTACTATCTTGAAGGCCTAGAAGTGGTTTGTGGTCTTTAGGGAGGGCAAGATTTCCCAGAAAATATAGTGGTGAGATTCTTAGATTTGGAAAATACTAGGCATGCATTTTTCTCTGGTTTTGAATGATTCCTTTGAGTTAACTGACTGATCTAGGAATATGGCTGTTATTCTATCCTGTGCTTCAGACTTTTCTATTTGAAACTCATCCTGCAGAAGGTCATGTCTTAGGATTTATTACTCTTTCCAAGTCAAAGAAAACAAAATCTCACATTACATATGTCAAGAGCATGTTTTTATTTATTTTTTTTACCAAAAATGAGCTTGGGGGGCAGGGTAAAGTTTCTTTTTTGAAATACTTTCTGCTGGAAAATGGGAAGCTGTACAGATTTGAATACGCAAATATTTAAAATATCTTTGTGTACTTAAAAATGTAATTAAAATTTAAAATGAAATAAAAAGGAAAAATATACCAAATATGACAAAGTAATATTATTTTTGCTATGTATGGGATATATAGAAATTGATGGTAAAAGTTCTGATACCTAAATAGTAGGTGGTTAAAGGGCATTAACAGGAAAAGTTCCTTAAAAGAAGAAACATAAATGACCAATAAATATGTGAAATGACCTTTAGTACAGCAAATAAATAAATGAAAATTAAGACAAGAATGAGGTTTCATTTTCACGTATTAAATTAATATGGATTTAAAAAATAGTGTTCTAGGGGTGCCTGGGTGGCTCAGTCGGTTAAGCGTCTGACTTTGGCTCAGGTCATGATCTTGTGGTTTGTAGGTTCGAGCCCTGCATTGGGCTCTGTGCTGACAACTCAGAGACTGGAGTCTGCTTCAGATTCTGTGTTTCCCTCTCTCTCTGCCCCTCCCCCACTCATGCTCTGTCTCTCTCTGTCTCAAAAGAAAAACATTAAAATTAAAAAAATTTTTAAAATAGTATTCTGATATCAAGGATAAGGTGAAAGAAGCAATTGCCTATACTTTTGAAAGACAAATTGGTAATATACATCATGTTTTTGATCCATTCCCTATTCCTGACCCACTCCTAGCTATATTTTCCCTCTTCTGAAAATGTATCCTAATGAAATATTATGTGAAGAAAAAAAAAATAGAGAAATAAGTCCTATGCATGCCCACTGCAATGTTATTTGGCTTTGGATTCAGAAAAAATCGGGGCACCTGGCTGGCTCAGTTGATAAAGCATGTGACTCTTGATCTCAGGTTTTAAGTTCAAACCCCACGTTGAGCACAGAGCCTACTTAAAAAAAAAAAGGTGGATTGAGAAAAAAAAAATCTGGACTCATTTTCAAAATACAAATAAGGAAAACCCCAGAAGAAATACATTAAATTGTTAATTCTGGCTATCTGTGATAAGAGCACTATGGGTGAATGTCCTTCCCATATTTTAAAATTTTTTTATATTTTTCAATTTTCTACTTGATTAAAAAAGGAAAAATAGGGGAGAGGGAAGATGGCGGCGTAGGAGGATGCTGGGCTCACCGCGCGTCCTGCTGATCACTTAGATTCCACCTACACCTGCCTAAATAACCCAGAAAACCACCAGAGGATTAGCAGAACGGAGTCGCCGGAGCCAAGCGCAGACGAGAGGCCCACGGAAGAGGGTAGGAAGGGCGGCGAGGCGGTGCGCGCTCCACGGACTGGCGGGAGGGAGCCGGGGCGGAGGGGCGGCTCGCCGGCCAAGCAGAGCCCCCAAGTCTGGCTTGCAAAAAGCGGAGGGGCCTGACGGACTGTGTTCCTACAGCAAGCGCGACTTAGCGTCTGGGAGGTCGTAAGTTAACAGCTCTGCTCAGAAAGCGGGAAGGCTGGAGGACAAAGGGAAGGAGAGCTGCCGAGCCCCCTGACGACAGAGCTCAGTTTGGTGGGGAACAAAGGCGCTCGCCAGCGCCATCTCCCCCGCCCATCCCCCAGCCAAAATCCCAAAGAGAACCAGTTCCTGCCAGGGAACTTGCTCGCTCCCCGCAAACACCCAACTCTGCGCTTCTGCGATCCAAACCTCCGGCAGCGGATCTGACTCCCTCCCGCTGCCACAGGGCCCCTCCTGAAGTGGATCACCTAAGGAGAAGCAAGCTAAGCCTGCCCCTCCTGCCCCCGTGCACCTTGCCTACCCACCCCAGCTAAGACGCCAGATCCCCAGCATCACAAGCCTGGCAGTGTGCAAGTAGCCCGGACAGGCCACCCCACCCCACAGTGAATCCCGCCCCTAGGAGAGGGGAAGAGAAGGCACACACCAGTCTGACAGTGGACACAGCGGTGGGCTGGGGGCAGACATCAGTTCTGACTGCGGCTCCGCCCACCAACTCCAGTTATACACCACAGCACAGGGGAAGTGCCCTTCAGGTCCTCACCACGCCAGGGACTATCCAAAATGACCAAGCGGAAGAATTCCCCTCAGAAGAATCTCCAGGAAATAACAACAGCTAATGAGCAGATCAAAAAGGATTTAAATAATATAACAGAAAGTGAATTTAGAATAATAGTCATAAAATTAATCGCTGGGCTTGAAAACAGTATAGCTGACAGCAGAGAATCTCTTGCTACAGAGATCAAGGGACTAAGGAACAGTCACGAGGAGCTGAAAAATCCTTTAAACGAAATGCATAACAAAATGGAAACCACCACGGCTCGGATTGAAGAGGCAGAGGAGAGAATAGGTGAACTAGAAGATAAAGTTATGGAAAAAGAGGAAGCTGAGAAAAAGAGAGATAAAAAAATCTAGGAGTATGAGGGGAAAATTAGAGAACTAAGTGATACACTAAAAAGAAATAATATACGCATAATTGGTATCCCAGAGGAGGAAGAGAGAGGGAAAGGTGCTGAAGGGGTACTTGAAGAAATCATAGCTGAGAACTTCCCTGAACTGGGGAAGGAAAAAGGCATTGAAATCCAAGAGGCACAGAGAACTCCCTTCAGACGTAACTTGAATCGATCTTCTGCACGACATATCATAGTGAAACTGGCAAAATACAAGGATAAAGAGAAAATTCTGAAAGCAGCAAGGGGTAAACGTGCCCTCACATATAAAGGGAGACCTATAAGACTCGTGACTGATCTCTCTTTTGAAACTTGGCAGGCCAGAAAGAATTGGCACGAGATTTTTGGTGTGCTAGGCAGAAAAAATATGCAGCTGAGAATCCCTTATCCAGCAAGTCTGTCATCTAGAATAGAAGGAGAGATAAAGGTCTTCCCAAACAAACAAAAACTGAAGGAATTTGTCACCACTAAACCAGCCCTCCAAGAGATCCTAAGGGGGACCCTGTGAGACAAAGTACCAGAGACATCACTACAAGCATAAAACCTACAGACATCACAATGACTCTAACCCATATCTTTCTATAATAACACTGAATGTAAATGGATTAAATGCGCCAACCAAAAGACATAGGGTATCAGAATGGATAAAAAAACAAGACCCATCTATTTGCTGTCTACAAGAGACTCATTTTAGACCTGAGGACACCTTTAGATTGAGAGTGAGGGGATGGAGAACTATTTATCATGCTACTGGAAGCCAAAAGAAAGCTGGAGTAGCCATACTTATATCAGACAAACTAGACTTTAAATTAAAGGCTGTAACAAGAGATGAAGAAGGACATTATATAATAGTGACAGGGTCTATCCATCAGGAAGAGCTAACAATTATAAATGTCTATGCGCCGAATACCGGAGCGCCCAAATATATAAAACAATTACTCATAAACATAAGCAACCTTATTGAGAAGAATGTGGTCATTGCAGGGGACTTTAACACCTCACTTACAGAAATGGATAGATCATCTAGACACATGGTCAATCAAGAAACAAGGGCCCTGAATGAGACATTGGATCAGATGGACTTGACAGATAAATTTAGAACTCTGCATCCCAAAGCAACAGAATATACTTTCTTCTCGAGTGCACATGGAACATTCTCCAAGATAGATCATATACTGGGTCACAAAACAGCCCTTCATAAGTTTACAAGAATTGAAATCATACCATGCATACTTTCAGACCACAATGCTATGAAGCTTGAAATCAACCACAGAAAAAAAGTCTGGAAAACCTCCAAAAGCATGGAGGTTAAAGAACACCCTACTAACGAATGAGTGGGTCAACCAGGCAATTAGAGAAGAAATTAAAAAATATATGGAAACAAACGAAAATGAAAATACAACAATCCAAACGCTTTGGGACGCAGCGAAGGCAGTCCTGAGAGGAAAATACATTGCAATCCAGGCCTATCTCAAGAAACAAGAAAAATCCCAAATACAAAATCTAACAGCACACCTAAAGGAAATAGAAGCAGAACAGCAAAGGCAGCCTAAACCCAGCAGAAGAAGAGAAATAATAAAGATCAGAGCAGAAATAAACAATATAGAATCTAAAAAAACTGTAGAGCAGATCAACGAAACCAAGAGTTGGTTTTTTGAAAAAATAAACAAAATTGACAAACCTCTAGCCAGGCTTCTCAAAAAGAAAAGGGAGATGACACAAATAGATAAAATCATGAATGAAAATGGAATTATTACAACCAATCCCTCAGAGATACAAACAATTATCAGGGAATACTATGAAAAATTATATGCCAACAAATTGGACAACCTGGAAGAAATGGACAAATCCCTGAACACCCACACTCTTCCAAAACTCAATCAGGAAGAAATAGAAAGCTTGAACAGACCCATCACCAGTGAAGAAATTGAATCGGTTATCAAAAATCTCCCAACAAATAAGAGTCCAGGACCAGATGCCTTCCCAGGGGAGTTCTACCAGACGTTTAAAGCAGAGATAATACCTATCCTTCTCAAGCTATTCCAAGAAATAGAAAGGGAAGGAAAACTTCCAGACTCATTCTATGAAGCCAGTATTACGTTGATTCCTAAACCAGACAGAGACCCAGTAAAAAAAGAGAACTACAGGCCAATATCCCTGATGAATATGGATGCAAAAATTCTCAATAAGATACTAGCAAATCGAATTCAACGGCATATAAAAAGAATTATTCACCATGATCAAGTGGGATTCATTCCTGGGATGCAGGGCTGGTTCAACATTCGCAAATCAATCAACGTGATACATCACATTAACAAAAAAAAAGAGAAGAACCATACGATCCTGTCAATCGATGCAGAAAAGGCCTTTGACAAAATCCAGCACCCTTTCTTAATAAAAACCCTTGAGAAAGTCGGGATAGAAGGAACATACTTAAAGATCATAAAAGCCATTTATGAAAAGCCCACAGCTAACATCCTCAACGGGGAAAAACTGAGAGCTTTTTCCCTGAGATCAGGAACACGACAGGGATGCCTACTCTCACCGCTGTTGTTTAACATAGTGCTGGAAGTTCTAGCATCAGCAATCAGACAACAAAAGGAAATCAAAGGCATCAAAATTGGCAAAGATGAAGTCAAGCTTTCGCTTTTTGCAGATGACATGATATTATACGTGGAAAATCCGATAGACTCCACCAAAAGTCTGCTAGAACTGATACATGAATTCAGCAAAGTTGCAGGATACAAAATCAATGTACAGAAATCAGTTGCATTCTTATACACTAACAATGAAGCAACAGAAAGACAAAGAAACTGATCCCATTCACAATTGCACCAAGAAGCATAAAATACCTAGGAATAAATCTAACCAAAGATGTAAAGGATCTGTATGCTGAAAACTCTAGAAAGCTTATGAAGGTAATTGAAGAAGATTTAAAGAAATGGAAAGACATTCCCTGCTCATGGATTGGAAGAATAAATATTGTCAAAATGTCAATACTACCCAAAGCTATCTACACATTCAATGCAATCCCAATCAAAATTGCACCAGCATTCTTCTCGAAACTAGAGCAAGCAATCCTAAAATTCATATGGAACCACAAAAGGCCCCGAATAGCCAAAGTAATTTTGAAGAAGAAGACCAAAGCAGGAGGCATCACAATCCCAGACTTTAGCCTCTACTACAAAGCTGTCATCATCAAGACAGCATGGTATTGGCACAAAAACAGACACATAGACCAATGGAATAGAATAGAAACCCCGGAACTAGACCCACAAACGTACGGCCAACTCATCTTTGACAAAGCAGGAAAGAACATCCAATGGAAAAAAGACAGTCTCTTTAACAAATGGTGCTGGGAGAACTGGACAGCAACATGCAGAAGGTTGAAACTAGACCACTTTCTCACACCATTCACAAAAATAAACTCAAAATGGATAAAGGACCTGAATGTGAGAAAGGAAACCATCAAAACCTTAGAGGAGAAAGCAGGAAAAGACCTCTCTGACCTCAGCCGTAGCAATCTCTTACTCGACACATCCCCAAAGGCAAGGGAATTAAAAGCAAAAGTGAATTACTGGGACCTTATGAAGAGAAAAAGCTTCTGCACAGCAAAGGAAACAACCAACAAAACTAAAAGGCAACCAACGGAATGGGAAAAGATATTTGCCAATGACATATCGGACAAAGGGCTAGTATCCAAAATCTATAAAGAGCTCACCAAACTCCACACCCGAAAAGCAAATAACCCAGTGAAGAAATGGGCAGAACACATGAATAGACACTTCTCTAAAGAAGACATCCGGATGGCCAACAGGCACATGAAAAGATGTTCAGCGTCGCTCCTTATCAGGGAAATACAAATCAAAACCACACTCAGGTATCACCTCACGCCAGTCAGAGTGGCCAAAATGAACAAATCAGGAGACTATAGATGCTGGAGAGGATGTGGAGAAACGGGAACCCTCTTGCACTGTTGGTGGGAATGCAAATTGGTGCAGCCGCTCTGGAAAGCAGTGTGGAGGTTCCTCAGAAAATTAAAAATAGACCTACCCTATGACCCAGCAATAGCACTGCTAGGAATTTATCCAAGGGACACAGGAGTACTGATGCATAGGGGCACTTGTACCCCAATGTTCATAGCAGCACTCTCAACAATAGCCAAATTATGGAAAGAGCCTAAATGTCCATCAACTGATGAATGGATAAAGAAATTGTGGTTTATATACACAATGGAATACCACGTGGCAATGAGAAAAAATGAAATGTGGCCTTTTGTAGCAACGTGGATGGAACTGGAGAGTGTGATGCTAAGTGAAATAAGCCATACAGAGAAAGACAGATACCATATGGTTTCACTCTTATGTGGATCGTGAGAAACTTAACAGGAACCCATGGGGGAGGGGAAGGAAAAAAAAAAAAAGAGGTTAGAGTGGGAGAGAGCCAAAGCATAAGAGACTGTTGAGAACTGAGAACAAACTAAGGGTTGATGGGGGGTGGGAGGGAGGAGAGGGTGGGTGATGGGTATTGAGGAGGGCACCTTTTGGGATGAGCACTGGGTGTTGTATGGAAACCAATTTGACAATAAATTTCATATATAAATAAAAAAATAAATAAATAAATAAATAAAAATAAATCACAAACACTTCTAGTTTCATTTTGCAAGTAGTTGTCAAGAAGTTGTCGGTACTTCCCAAATGTCAGCAAGAGGAAATACTTTCCTCTTCCTCTATCAGTCTATGGCATCATGCTATAGCAAAGTGAAAAAAAAAAAGATTTAGTATTCTTGTGGCACAGACCACCAGCTATACAAGCTCCGAAGGAGCCCAGGGTGGCTCCTACCACCCCTACTCTCAACCAAAGGTGAAGAAATACTGATATGGTTTCCTCAAGGATACACTGTGCCCTCTGTAGCAGGTAGTACAGTTTTTACTGAGAGAAGTAACATGAGTTTTTAATTAGAAATTGTGTCTTTTGCAGTTTCTGCCTCCCCTACTTACTGTATGGGACCTTGAGCAAATCATTCAACCTCTCTGGATCTTCATTCCCTCATCCATAAAATGGCAATAATAGAACCTACCTTGCTTATACTATTACTGCAATAATTAAATGAGTTAATACATGTAAACCACTGAAAACAGTTTAACATGGCAAAGTGTAGGCAACTAAGGCCTCAGCATAAGAGCAAAGCATTCCAGTCGGTACAAAGAAGAGCCAAGAGGAGGGCTAGCACTAGAGGCAAGGGATTGGCCACAGCTAGGTAACAGGAATCAAAAGTCAGGTATCATCCTAGCAGGTGACTAAGTGAAAATCAGGTACTGGGACAGAAGACTGAAATTTGACCATCCATGGTAAAGATTAGGTAAGAAGGCTGAAGTCCAAAACTCATCCAAGTGCCCCTATACCAATATTCCCCCAAGCTAGACACTAGTCATAGAAACCACAAAGCACCATTGTCAATCCACTCCTAATAATTGAGAGAGGGCTCCAAAATAAGACCTAGAATTACTTCTAACTGGCTAGTAGCTTTAGGATGACTGAGCTACAGACAGCAAATAGTGGCTGCTGGACCCAGCTACAGACAGCAGCGATTGACAAGCATGTTATTACCCTCATTTTGCAAAAGCTGACTTAGGGAAATTAACTGACTTGTATAAGACCACACGATGGAAATGATGGGCCAGGAAATGATGGGGCCAAAACTACAATGCAAAACTGTAGTATTCAAATCTTAGAAGATTTGTTCAGCACAACGGAGGATGCTAGTTATTTGCAACTAACCTGCAACAGCCTTAAGCAATGACTACTCTTTCTGTTCATAGGCATTATTCCAAATCCTAGTCATCCTTGTTACTCACAGTGGGGCCCATGGAGTAGCATCAGCATCAGCCTAGCAACCTATTAAAAATGCAAAATCAGGGCGCCTGGGTGGCGCAGTCGGTTAAGCGTCCAACTTCAGCCAGGTCAGGATCTCGCGGTCCGTGAGTTCGAGCCCCGCGTCGGGCTCTGGGCTGATGGCTCAGAGCCTGGAGCCTGTTTCTGATTCTGTGTCTCCCTCTCTCTCTGCCCCTCCCCCGTTCATGCTGTGTCTCTCTCTGTCCCAAAAATAAATAAACGTTGAAAAAAAAATTTAAAAAAAAATGCAAAATCTCCAGTTCCAGCCCATACCTACTGAGTCAGAACCTGGTTTTAACAAGATTCCTGGGTGATCTGTATTCACATTAAAGTTTAAGAAGCACTACCCCACACTATGCTGCCTCTCTCCTTTTCATATAGGTTTCTTCATTTTACCTGAAGGAATAACATGGAGCTAGTAAATCAAGAGCAAAAGTACTTTGTATCATGGAAAAAAGAGAGAAAGAAGTTCATAGAAGGCAAAGAACTTCAAGCTGAATAAATTTGAAGGCAGTGCATTTGAACTGAACTTTGAAGAAAGAATAAGATATGTACAGGCAGTAATGGGGTACAGAGGGTGTACCTTGCACAAGGAACAGGGAAAATGAAAACACCTAAGTCAGAACAGTGTTGAACACATGGAAACATGGCAAGTGCTTCACTCTGGCTAGAACATATGGTGGGTGAAGAGCAATGCTTAAAAAATTAGGGACAGGATAGGGAGATTACTGGATAACTGGTCTTAGCACGTTATTGTATAGGCAGTGCTCTACAAGTGAAGGATTTTGAACTGAGGACTAACAGGCTCAAAGTTAACCTTTTGGAAAGTTAATTTATATTAGGTTACAGAAATAGAGGCTGGAGACCAAAAAGGAACCTAAAACTCTAGTAGTAGATGGAAAAGGTAACGAGGATGAGAAAGGTAATGAGAGGCAAAACTTGGCAGGTAAAGGACATGGGGAGTGTAGCAGTGGGAATAAAGAGAAAATCTAAGAGATGTGGTGTGGTAACCTTCAAGCTAATGCAGCTAATAGGATGGAGCTCTTCAGACTGCACATCTTCTTTAACACCTGCTTATTAATGCCACAGTACAGTATGCAGGAAGATACTTACAGTATATCTGTCATCAAAACATAAGCATTTGAAAACCAACAGAGTTTTGCAGTGTCCAACCTATTGTAAATGCCCACAATTTTGCACTGAATACTGCTAAATATATGCTAAATATCAGGCAATAAGTCATACATAGCCTGAGAGCCAAGATCTGAAGAATACATTCTCAAATTTCTGATTGTCACATTGGGCAAATTCTCCTTCATAGATTTCTTCAAATAAATGGTATTTAACTCAAAAGAAACACAGAAATATACATTTACATTGAAAATTGTTCAATTTATATGATTGACTACTGCAGCAAAGTAGAAGCTTTCATGGATATCCAATTGTCCTTGACAAACTGCTAAAATTTAATCTTCTGAATTTACAATATTGAGTACTAGCCTGAACTCATTATGACCTCACTAAGGTTCAGGCATCTATTAGACCCAAGTCACTGGCTTGCACTCTCTTCAAAGAAATACAATCTTAACTGTAATTATTACTCTTTAAAATGTTCCAATGACTCTTTTTCACTCTCCCCTCCCCCACACACACACCTATAATACAAAAATTCACTAAGAACAAGAATCAGGATTCCTCGTTATCTGTAGACCAGTGTTATTTCACAAGGTAGTACTGACATTTCGGGTCAGATAAATCTTTGAGGGGCAAGGGGTTGGGGGTGGGGGGGAGCTGCTCTGTACATTGTTGAATGTTTATCAACATCCCAGGCCTCTATCCACCAGATGCCATTTTTAACTCTTTGCTCCCAATCCCATCCCTGCCAGTCATGACAACCCAACATATCACCAGATATTACAAAATCTGGTGGGCAAAATCACCCCTCATCGAGAATCACCCATTGCTCTAGAGCACAGAAACCTGTAGGCACATAATTTACACTGAATAATGTCATGAATGCAAGAGAGACCTGGGGATTCCTTGGAAACCTGAGAATATTGATGTGCAGTTCTTTGTGTTCTTTATTTGGAGCAGCTTTACTTAAACCACAGGCCTACTCAATTTACTCTCTAATGGATAATTTCCACTCTAATGAGTTTTCCTGTGTTCCACAGAATCATCCAGGATTACAAGTTATCCTGAAAAATGTCCACTTTGCATTGGAAAGTGACATTTGAGTTCCATGCCATCAGAACTTAGAGTACCTAAGTAAGGCATCTTTATAAAAATAATTAAAAATATCTCTAGCAAGGACTCCATAGTGGTGAGTAAAAACAAGAATAGAAGACTACACCTGACATAGCAGGAATGACAGTTACCACAGGGCTGGAGAACTTGAAAAGAAATAAGGGAGGTAGTTACCGTCCAGTATGCCTTTTCATCAGATTTGATTCGCATAGCCTCAAACCTAAGGAGTTTCATCCAAAGCTCTCAATGCAGCTTAGCAGGAGCCAAACCACACAACTGAAACACTGAACTTCAGAAGTAAAGTGAAACCCAGAGAAGTTTTGCCAGCTCAGACCAGAGCCACACTTACAAAGATGGCCAGACCAGAAGAAATCTAGCGTGGAAATGGGGTTTTCAGCATTTCTGCATTTGCCGGCACCAGTTATTGGTCTTGCCAAGTCTTCAGTCACACATTCAAGCCCTTGAAAACTTAGACTCTTTGGGATTCTAGAATGGCATTCATATATTGTTTCTCTGATATTTGGGGCCAATGAGTAAATACTGTGGCAAATTCACTGTTATCTTAATGGTGATAGACTTTAGAATTTGGAAGAAACAGCTACAGATAATTTTTCTCTAAAAATTTTAGTTGTACTATTATAATCTGTTTCTCATTATATTTGTGCTATTCAAATCATGCATAGCCCATAAAATCTCAGAAAGAGCCACAGATAAAATAACAAGAGTTGAAACAGCATAATGGAGTTTCATACTACCAATTGTTCATAGAAGGCAGCTGCAAAAACATACAACTCTTGTCTCTCTCTGGATCAAGGTTCATATAGTGATTCTGGTAGACATTCTCCCTATCCTATAAGAAGGGCCACAAGTGACAGATACTCAGGACAACCAGGGTAAATGAACATTCGGTCACATGGACTAGGCAGATAAACAAGCGATTGGGATAATCTCATGTGTACGTGATCACACACAGGGGGAGGCATGAAGATGTCACCACCTCAATTCCATTTGAAACATAAATTATGGGAGAGCGATATTAGTAACCATTTCAACAGACTGTCTCCATTGTAGGCTTACTGATTATTCAGTTAAGAAACATTTCTCAAATACCTAGTGTGTGAGACATACTTCCTGGCTTTAATGAGCTTATGGCATAAAGGAGAAATAATAGACTTATGACAATTAACTAGTAGATAAGGTATAGAATAATAAGCATGATAAGAGATAATAGGTAGATCAGAGTGGAAATTTAGAGGAAAGGGAGATTGATTCCTATGTGGGAGTCCAAGGAGACCTCAAAATATAACATTTGATCCGGAACTTCAGAGTCTAGCTAAAGGAAGTCTTCACAATCCCCCCTAGTGTCAAAATACTTCCCAGAAGCACTTTTTCCAAATTCTACTATAGTTTTTTTATTGATACATGTCTGTCTTCCTACGAGACAAAGGCTCCTTGAGGGCTAAAAAAGTCATTTGTGATATTTTTCTTCTCCCCATTGCTACCCAGCACAATGCCTTACATCTCATAGCTACTTGGTAAACATTTGATCTCACCTAAAAAATGAGATGCTTTGTTAATATTGCTAGAATCCATGTGATTCCGTGTAGTGGAAGTTTACTCACCCTTGCTTTTTCCCTGGCCTTGGAGATCTCAGAGTCTGTCATGTGCAATTAAGAAGCAACAATTAAGGGGACCTGGGTGGCTCAGTGGGTTGAGCATCCAACTCTTGGCCTCAGCTCAGGTCATGATCTCATGGTTCCTGAGTTCAAGCCCCAACATCTGTGCTGACAATGCAGAGCCTGTTTGGGATTCTCTCTTCCTCTCTCTCTGTTCCTCCCTTACTTGTGCTTGCTCTCTCTCTTGCTCTCTCTCTCTCTCCTCTCTCTTAAAATAAATAAATAAACTTTTTAAAAGATAAGCAACAAGTAGATTTAAAAGGGGACATGTTTGCCCTACACCTCCAACACTCCTTAAAATTTACCTCACTTCTCTCCTTGACTCACTTGACCCAAGGGAGATGGAATAGTTTATCAGACTTATGAATTTGGGGAAAATTGGGCGTTCTCCCCATTTCTTCTCCTAGGGACCTAGCTGCTGACACCAGTCTGTCCCCATGGAAGGAGGCCTATATAGGATAGCACTGTCTGGGAATGGGTGTATGGGAAAGTCTGACCAATTCCAGGATTCAAGTCTCAGGCTAAGATACTTCTTCCAACTTTATTATTAATAAAGATCATCCTTTGTGTTCAGTCTATCTATTCTTAGTAGAATGTAACCAACCACATGACCAGGAATTTGGGCTTATTTTCTTCAATAAATGTATCCCAATTTCTAGAACAGTGCCTATCCCATAAGAGGCAGCCAATAAACACTTGACCATTTATTGAATTAATTCATAAAACCTGGTCAAAAAAGAAGATACTCTTCATTGGCCCCCATTAGAGGCCCCAAAACTACCTCAAATGATATGTAATAAATGTGTCCTGGTGAATGAATGAATGATCCTCTCACCAATCACAGCAAAAATCTTATACTGCTCATTGTATTTTAAAAGATATATGGCTTAAGACATGAATTTATCTATTTTAACATGATAATTTTATTTATTTATTTATTTATTTAGAGAATTTTTAGTTTTGCCTATTACATTAAGTAACATTGCAAGTGGTCAGTACTAAATCTAGTTAGGACACAGACCCAACTCCAATCTTTGACCTGTGGAATAGATTTATCCAGGGATACTTTTTCCCCAGCTCAGCCAATCAAGTGTAGTGTTGTGTGCTGCCAGAGTATAAGCTGTCCAGAAAAAAATAATATGAGCATGTTTTTAACTAATAGGGATCTTAACCCTATTATGAGATTCTAATCTAAGGGTTTCCATTTTGAACATAAGTAGCAAGAAAACAGGAACATGTACTTCTAGAACTTGACCTTCAGCAAATAATGATGTGAAATAATCCTGTTATCTTGTTATCTTTTTTGCTTTTGTATTATTTGTTATTTAAGAAAAAAATAAGAAAAATGGAGACAGAAGGAAAATTACTTTTTTCTTTCTTTTTTTCTAATAGAAGTAAGCCTTTATTTCCTTGTTTCACAAATAGAGTTGGCTGAGTTGGTTGCTTTTACTTTTTTCTTCTTTGGAAATGAATCATAAAATCATTTTTGCTAAATTAAGACCAAAGTAAGAATCTAAAAATGAATGCATCATCAGTGAAAAGCTTTAAGGTAATTACTCAATGTTTTAAAGGGTTTTTACTATTTCAATTAATTTAAGATCAGCCTAATTTTATGTTTAAACTAATTTAAGATCCCCCTGAGGGCAAGAGCTGTGATGCAATAGACCAAGACTCCTTAAGGTCTTAATAAACATAAAACTGACAAGGATCTCCAAGATGCAAATAGCTGAAAGTACATTTAATGTATCTAGGTATACAATAGAATTAGGTTGCCTCATAAAATAAATGATTCAAAAGGAAATGCTTTTTGGCTCAAAATGCCAAGGTATTCCCATTTGTTTTTGTTTTTGTTTTCCTATAATAAAGTATTTTAAATCAAGCATTTATCTTCTCAATATGTTCTTTGAGAGTCAAATTAAGTAGCCGACAATTTTCACCATATTTGTAATTTATTTAAATTACAGTAGTAGATATGAGGAAAGATAAAAGGGGGGAAAATAGAGTTGGTTGTATGGATTAAATATAGGGGAAAAAATAATCATTAGAGTTTGAGAAATGAGCACAAAGCAATAAATAGGAAAGAACAAAATTAGAATCTGGAGTTAGCCAAAGAGGAAAGCATAAGAAGAAAGACAAGGGTAATTACTTCTAGAATGGTGAGTTGACCTGAGGGGAATCTTTCCTACCCCTTACCTCTGTCCCTATATCTCTACAATAGCAAAACAGTAGCATTCTTTGGGGAGAGTAGTGTTAGTCAAACTGCAGCAAAATTCATTTATGGATACATAAGTCTACTGTAACTGGATTTATTTTTCCTGCTCATTTATTCCTTAGTATGACTCTCCTCTTCTGCTGCATTTGGTCCCAAGACTCTCATAGAGTGCTTCTGTCTTAATGACAGAAATAGGAGTTGGTTTGGAATTAATGAAAGAAAAAGATGTCCACAAAACTTTGACACTCCTCCAATAGAGAGGTGGGGGTCTATGTTCCCTTGAATTTGGGTAGGCTCTGTATCAACTTTGATCAATAGATTGTGGAAGTAAATCTATGATCATTTCTGGGCTTAGACTTTAATAGACCAGCAGTTCTATTTCCTGTCTCTTGGAATTCTTGCTCATGGGACCCAGATACCATGCTTTGAGAAAACCCAAGCATCCCAAGGAAAAGGCCCAAGTGAAAAGGAAACCAGGCCCACAGAATGTTTCCCATCGAAGCTACTAGCTAACAATCAACATTGGCTTGTTAGCCATGAAATGAGCAGTCCTGGAAGTGAATCCACTAGCCACAAACTGCTCCTGTTGACATCATGTGGAAGAAAGAAAACACAAACACACACACACACACACACACACACACACACACACACACACACAAAAACATCATCCCTACCAAGCCCTGCCCAAATTGCAAATTTGTCAGCAAAATGAAGAGTGTTGTTTTAAGCCACTAGCTTTTGGTATGGTTTATAACACAGCAATAAATAACTAGAAAGGCCCTTTAGCAGAGTAAGTACATTTCATGTTAACAAAGCATTTCTGAAAGCAGATAAAAGCTGAAAGAGGAAGGACATTTTAGTATCTTGATGAAGCAAAGAAATTCTCTCTCTCATCATTAAGGTTCTGTCCTTAGATCTTTTGTTTTAATATTGTGAAAGACAAAAAAAAAAAAAAAAAAACCTAGCCTTCAATCAGAACCTTCTGTCCTTGTTTACATGTGGTTCATTGACTCACATGGTTCCTTGAGACCTCAAAACATTAGAAACAATGACTAAACTAAGCAAGGAAAGAGAAGCTCACATGTACTAGTCAATCTGTTCCCAGGATGCCTGATCGCTATTTGTAGCTGTAGTCTTTAGAAAAGTCTTACTGACAGAGGCATTCTATTAGAGGGTGTTTAAATTGACTTTATTTCAATTCTACATAGGTAGTCAAAGAAATTTCTATGACCAATTACCTAGACATTTGTTCATGGCCCACTTTGAATTCTTAATTAGTTATCAGTTTGAAACTTAATGTCTTTGGGTTGTACTTTGATATTCAGTTTTATGACTGTGACCAAAGTACAATATTTATTTTGGGTAATATTTAATTTTTAAAAATTAGGACCTCTTCATTTCTACCAGAGCCAGAGGATGAACCTGACAGGTAGAAAGTTTATACAGGGGATTTGCATTTAATGAGTTCTTGGCTTCTGTTTAGACTTCTTCACCTTTCATAGGTAATAATGTTCATTGACCCAAAGTGTGGGAACAGTAAAATTTTAGAGCATTTTTCAGTGGAAGAAAATTATATTTCTAAAAGGGCGATTCCCCTTCTTTTTAGAAGACTGAATTTTCATTTCTTATTATTTAATTTTCATTTCCGTGTGCTTTAAGGCATGAGTTTTTTAATACTGTAAATATATTTTCTCTATCTTTGTTATTTGTAGCAGATTAGCAAACTTCAAAGAATTAACTTAAAATACTACTTGGGCCAAAAGTCTATAGAAGGCCAACGTTACAAACAAGCCCAAAATACAATGATGCAAACACAGTGCATTCAAATCAACAAAAAAGAAGTCAAACTTTCACTCTTTGCAGATGATGTGATACTCCACTTGGAAAACCTGAAAGACTGCACCAAAAAACTTCTAGAGCTATACATGAATTCAGCAAAGTCACAGCATATAAAATCAATGTACAGAAGTTGGTTGCATTTTTATACACCAATAATGAAGCACCAAGAGATATCAGGGCATCTATCCCATTTACAATTGCATCAAAAGCCACAAAATACCTAGGAATAAACCTAACCAAAGAGGTAAAAGATCTGCACACTGAAATCTGTAGAAAGCTTATGAAAGAAATTGAAGAAGACACAAAAAAATGGAAAAAATATTCCATGCTCATGGATTGGAAGAACAAATATTGTTAAAATGTTGATACTATCCAATGCAACCTACATTTTCAATGCAATCCCTATCAAAATAACACCAGCATTCATCATAGAGCTAGAACGAACATCCTCAAATTTGTATGGAACCAGTAAAGACCCCAAATAACCAAGGTAGTGTTGAAAAAGAAAACCAAAGCTGGAGGCATCATAATCTCAGATTTTAACCTGTAATACAAAGTTGTAATCATCAAGACAGTATGGCATTGGCACAAAAACAGACACACAGATCAGTAGAAAAGAATAGAGAACCCAGAAATGTGCCCACAAATATATGGCCAACTAATCTTCAACAAAACAGGAAAGAGTATCCAGTGGAAAAAAGACAGTCTCTTCAGCAAATAGTGCTGGGAGAACTGGACAGCAACATGCAGAAGAATGAAACTGGACCACCTTCTTACACCATACACAAAAATAAATTCAAAAGGGATGAAAGACCTAAATGTGAGACAGGAAACCATCAAAATCCTACAGAAGAAAACAGGCAGCAACCTCTTTGGCTTCAGCCACAGCAAGTTCTTACTTGACATGTCTCCAAAGGCAAGGGAAATAAAAGCAAAAATGAACTATTGGGACCTCATCAAGACAAAAGCTTCTGCACAGAAAAGGAAACAGTCAACAAAACTAAAAGGCAACCAATGGAATGGGAGAAGATACTTGAAAATGACATTCAGATAAAGGGCTCGTATCAAAAATCTATACCAAACTCAACACCTGAAAAACAAATAATCCAGTGAAGAAATGGGCAGAAGACACTTCCTTTCCAAAGAAGACATCCAGATGGCAAACAAACACGTGAAAAGATGCTCAACATCACTCATCATCAGAGAAATACAAATCAAAACCACAATAAGATACCACCTCACGTTGGTCAGAGCAGCTTAATTTAACAACTCAGGAAATAACAGGAGTTGGTGGGAATGCAAACTGGTGCAGCCACTCTGGAAAACTGTGGAGGTTCCTCAAAAAATTAAAAATAAAACTACCCTATGACCCAGCAACTGAACTACTAGGAATTTATCCAAAGGATACAGGAATGCTGATTCAAAGGGGTACATGCACCCCATTGTTTATAGCAATGCTATCAACAATAGCCAAATTATGGAAAGAGCCCAAAATGTCCATCAGCTGACAAATGGATTAAGAAGATGTAAATATGGGCACCTGGGTGGTTCAGTTGGTTAAGCATATGACTCTCAACTTCAGCTCAGGTCATGATCTCATGGTTTGTGAATTCGAGCCTACATAAGGCTCTGTGCCGATAGCATGGAGCCTGCTTGGGATTCTCTCCCTCTTCCTCACTCTGCCCCTCCCTGCTTTCATTCTTTCTCTCTCTCTCTCTCCAAAAATAAATAAATAAACTTAAAAAAAAAGAAGATGTGATACACGCATACACACACACACACACACACACACACACACACACGCATACACAATGGAATACTACTCGGCGATGAAAAAGAATGAAATCTTGCCATTTGCAACATGGATAGAACTGGAAGATATTATGCTAAGCGAAATTAGTCAGAGAAAGACAGATATCACATGATTTCATTCATATGTGGAATTTGAGAAACTTAACAAATGATCATAGGCAAAAGGAAGGAAAAATAAGATATAAACAGAGAGGGAGGCAAATCATAAGAGACTCTTAAATACAGAGAACAAACTGAGGGTTGATGGGAGTGGGGAAGCGGTGGGCAGGGGGGTAAAATTAAGAAGGGCATTAAGGAAGGCAATTGTTGGAGTGAGCACTGGGTGTTATATGTAAGTGATGAATCAGTGGATTCAACTCCTGAAGCCAAGAATACACAGCATGTTAACCAATTTGAGAATAAAAATAAATAAATAAATAAAAAACTAAGAAAAACAAATAGTCCAAAAAGAGAGAGAGAGAGGAAGAATGAATCAAGAAAAAGAGAGAACTTTTGTTCTCTCATGTAAGTAAAGAACACTTACATGAGCTTCATGACTATTTTGTCCTTACCAGGCCAGAGCTTCTCCTTCTTGAGGGCAGGGAAGGAATGCCTTGAGCTCCCCTCAGAGCAGAGATGACTAATCATTTTTGTCTCTATCTCTATAAGTTGTGATATTGTCCCTGAGAGCGTGTCGCAATTGAGAATCACTATGACCTTTCTATATCCACACCAGCCAAGATTCTGTTAAATTTTACTTGTTTATAATTTGTGTTATTGAAACAGGTTTCATTTTTATTTTCTAATGCAAACTTATGTACTTCTATGTACTGAATGTACCTTTTTAAGCTATACACACATCTCACCAGAGTCTGATATTATAGCTTCATGATTGAGAATCACTGCTCAGAAAGATAGTGTGAATAATCAGCATTTGTAACTTTAAAATATATTACTTTATAAATTTGCCTTAAAGCTTTAGAGATTTGATGCTACAGAGTGAATTACATTAATAATTTAAGTTTTTCTGTTAAACTAAAATTGCCCCCAAAAATCTTAAGTCCGTGGCATCCCTATTTTCGATTTTATTATAAATAAATTTAATTTCCCATATATAGTGAGCCTAATGATGCTGACATCTATTGAATGCTTATCAGTGCCAGACACTGAGCCAAGGACTTTCATCTAAAAGTAGTGATGGTTCACAGATATTTTCATGTGTATGTGTGCATCACTTGGTTTCCAGATTAAGTGTACAATGTTCTATTTTCACAGATTTAGATTAATTATTATAATAAAGACTGAGCTCAAATACTGCCCCCTCTACTAAAATTATCTTGATCCTACCAGCTATCAGTAGTTACTTATTCTCTGATGTACCACAGCACATTATCTAGGACTCTTATTAAATTTACTTGTAGATATTTAAAAAATGAAAAATGAAAAAAATAAAAGTAGTGATGGGGTTCTTTCTTTTCCTTACTCGCAACAACAAGTCCATTGGCAAGTTCTGTTGGCTCTACTTACAACATATGAACAACAAATGAACAGAGTCAGCTCATTTCTCTCCATCTCCACTGTCAGCATTCAAGCCCTAATCACCATCCTTTCCTGCCTGGATCATTGTGATAACCTCCTAACTACCCTTTCTGCCTCCCTACTTGGTGCCTTCCAATCCATTCTCTGGAGTACATTTTTATACTATAAATCACAGTATGCCACATATATCACCCCCAATCCTCCTACATGTACAAAACCCATTCACATCCTCAAACAGCTAATTACACAGCATGTAGAATAAAATCCAAACCTTCCCTGGTTTAGGAAGTTCTACTTAACCTAGCTCCCACCTACTTATCCAACTTTATTTCATGCCACATTCCTCTTTGCCAGTTACCCAACCACAGTTCATTTTGTTTGCCTTGAACACATCAAGCTCTTTCTATATTCCAGATTTTGCCCACCAGTTCTCTCTCCCTGTTAATGCTTTCCTCACTCACTTTTGACATGGGGCTCCTTCTTATTATCCAGTTTTCATCTCAAACACCACCTCCTCAGAGAAGCCATCCCTGTAGAGTTGCCTGATTTACCAAAAATGCAGGTATCCTGGGTAAAGTTGAATTTCAGATAAACAATAAATAATTTTTAATATAAGTATATCCTGTGCAATATTGGGGAAATACTTACATTTTTTAAAAAATTCATTTTTTATCTGAAATGCAGCTTTAACTGGGAGTACTGTATTTTATCTGGCAATCCAAATTCCTTCCAATCAAAAGTATCCCCACGCAACACCAGGCACTCTCCATTCAATCCTCTGGTTTCATGCTCCCAATTCACTGCTATCTAATATCATTTTTTGTTTATTGTTTGTTTCCCCTATAAACTTTCTGAATTGATATCAAGTTCAAGCTCACTATAATCAGCCAATATCTATCTATCACACATATTGTTGTCTAAGTCTTGCTTAAGTTTGGGTGCATATTTAATATATAGAATGATCTTGATATATGACTATGAAAATGTAAAACTTATCACGACTTTTAGGATATCATTTTAAAACCTTTGATAGGTCTCTATATTATCAAGCCTATGTGTTAATTATAAAACTTTTTATTTTTTTAAATGTTTATTTTTGGGGCGCCTGGGTGGCTCAGTCGGTTGAGCGGCCGACTTCGGCTCAGGTCACGATCTCACGGTCCGTGAGTTCAAGCCCCGCATCGGGCTCTGTGCTGACAGCTCGGAGCCTGGAGCCTGTTTCAGATTCTGTGTCTCCCTCTCTCTGACCCTCCCCCGTTCATGCTCTGTCTCTCTCTGTCTCAAAAATAAATAAAACATTAAAAAAATTTTTTTAATAAAAATAAAAAATAAATGTTTATTTTTGAGGGAGACAGAGTGTGAGCTGGGGAGGGGCAGAGAGAGAGGGAAACACAGAATCTGAGCAGTTTCCAGGCTCTGAGCTGTCAGCACAGAGTCTGACCTGGGGCTCAAACCCATGAACTGTGAGATTATGACCTGAACTGAAGTTGGACACTTAACCAACTGAGCTGCCCAGGCACCCCAACTATAAAACTTTTTAAAGTTACGTGAATATTGACCCACAAATGAGTAAATAACTTTATTTTAATGATACAAATAATTTTATCAAGTTCTTGACATTTAGTAGAAAAAAGTATATGGCATAAAGGTTATCTTCAGGGTAATTGAAAAAAAAGAAATGAGAAGCAATATAGTCAGAATTGAATAGTCTTTTAAAGGCATCTAAGTGAACCACATAGTATGCTTGCACTTAAGTATCTATTCAGTCATTTCCAGATTGTCAGTTCTCCTGAATTCCTATTCTGTTGTTCTGAATATTAAAAATATATCCAAATAATTCTAACCACATGGCAGAAATAAAAGAACTATTTCTTTCATGAAATCTAATTGATGAAAGCATAGATTGAAGGAAAAAAATATAAAATAAATGGATAAAATTCTAGTGTCAAAAAGGAGTGTGCAAGGAATTTATGTAAAAGAGGAAATTTCCTCTGATAAATTAGGTGACTTTTTGATGAAACAACCATAGAGCTGTTCATCATAGCAAAAATGCAGTGATTTCACTTGCAGTCAGATTTCAGTTCAAAACTATAAAGTGAGATTGGCAGGTTTCACTGTTCAAAGGGTCACTTCAGAAATATTGTGAGGCACTCCAAAAACAACTTGCCCAAGCCCTCAAAGCTTTAGCACACATACACACACACCAAGATCATGCCTATTTAAAGACTGCCCCCCAAAAAGCTATTTTTCAAACAAAACATTTCTCCTGACTTTCATAAATTCCAGTTTCTAATCATTCAATTTTATTGGCAATAGCAATCATTAAGATGAGTGGAAAGGCACAACAACAATTTTTCCTTATGTTTTTGCATATAAAAACACATTTTATTTTTTTTTTCATCGTTTATTTATTTTTGGGACAGAGAGAGACAGAGCATGAACGGGGGAGGGGCAGAGAGAGAGGGAGACACAGAATCGGAAACAGGCTCCAGGCTCTGAGCCATCAGCCCAGAGCCTGACGCGGGGCTCGAACTCACGGACCGCGAGATCGTGACCTGGTTGAAGTCGGACGCTTAACCGACTGCGCCACCCAGGCGCCCCTAAAAACACATTTTAGTGTAGCTGTTGTTTTATTTTACAATAAGGGAATATAGGATAATGAGCCTAGGAAAATGTTCTACAGTTTGTTTTGATTGGATGTGTCTATGTGTGTGCATGGGTGTGTGTGTGTGTACCTAGGAGAAGAATCTTTGAAAATAACTTTATTAGAAAGTGGATTAAGAATTCAAATGACTTAACAACATATCACTAAGGGTCACTTCTCAGTAGTAAACAATTTAATTTAAAAGCCATTATGATGCTAACTATAAAAAGGTCTCTTTAGTGTATAACTCACACAATTTGTTTTCATCCACGAGAAGGCAAAATGGTAGAGTGGTTACCAAGAACTCTTGGGGAATAGCATGGGTTCAAATTCTGGATCCATCACTTACAATTTCTAAGATGTTGGGCGTTTCTAAACTTCTCTAAGCCTCAGTTACATCATTCTTAGAACATAGGTCTTTACCATATCTATACATCAGATGATGTGTTAAATGAGGCATCACATGTTAAGTATTACATAGTACCCACCCCACACCTAGCCCTCAATAAATGTTATTGTGTTTCCTTATTATTGTTAAGGAAAGTCTGCAGATCAGCTCAATAGATACTATGAAATTTACCATTTATAAAAATAAAGTAAAATAAATAAATTTGACCCCAACTTTCAGATTCATCAATATATTTTGATCACTTAATAGATACCAAACACTATCATACTTAGCAATCTTATATGCAACTTTGTTTACAATAATTTATGATTAAAACAAATTTTCATAATTTTATTCAAATATGGAAGGATAATTTGAATCAAGAGAAGATAAGTAACATATATAAGATCACAGAAATAGGTAGTGGTACAACTGGAACTAATTCTCACACCTTCAATTTCAATCATAATTAATAATTAATCAATAATAAATTTTACATATAATAAAACTTTCAAAATAGAAAAGAATATAATGACACAATTTCACATTTGCCTCCATTCAACATGATAATGTGGTTAACTAACAAAATATAAAGACTTTGTAATCATGAAAAAAGGGGCACTATATTATGGATAAAACTTGCACTCGAAGCTAAAAGACCCAACTTCTACACATGGCACTGTGAGAATATAAATTTGGTAAAATCATGTCCTTGGATCCAGTGCCCTAATTTGTCAAATTAAGACGTTCAACTACATGTATTCTCAGGATTTTTCCAGGTCTGATTCTAGGCCATTAACTAGAATTTGCAAGATGGAGCAAAACATCAGTGATTGGATTTCAACCCAAGCACACCATCACCATTGGCTTAGTTCTATTACCCAACCAACAGTAATGAACAATGCAATGAAAATATGGCAATGCTCTGTAGCTGACAGTCTTGCTCTCCAATTCCTGGTGATGCCTCTTTTCCAATCGACCACAACAGGTGATCATTCTCATGAGTGTGCCTCCCTCTTCATTCATAGGCATGCATACCTTTCCACATACCAATAGCCATCATTAAAATACTTTCTGGGAAATAAGACAACTGAGTGTCAACATCAAGCTCTGACCTAGTTCTGATCTGCATCTGAGTGAGTGGCCTTTGAGCATTTATCAAAATATATCTTCTTTGAAAATGTTGCCTAGTCAAGACCCAATCAACAGACATCATCTAAAGTTTTTCCTTTCCACTGCCAAATTCTAACTACCACCAAATTTTGTGCAAGGGATTTGAATTTGGCTTTGTCATCATCTTTGTGTTGACAGCAATTAAATAAATTTCGTGGGTATCCATTTCCTATAATCATAAAGTCCCACTCCGAAGCACATGAAGTCTTGTTATTAGTCTCACTGGATCATTGTTCTAATGCAGAAGAATCCAAAATTCAAATGCCATGAGTCACATTAGTTTTATTATTCTACCTAAATATTAAAGCTTCCATCATCCACAAGCAGTACCTTTTTGGCTTAAAAAACAATAATAAATAAATAAATAACACCTTCGGCCCTACTACTCATATTTTCATTAGTTATGAAATCCTATTTCTCTCTCTTCCTTCTCTGGACCTTTTGTATTCCCTCCTGTTTCTAAGGCTGCTGTAACAAGTGTCATAAACTGGGAGGCTTAACACAAACAGAAATTTATTATATCACAATTCTGGAGGCTATAAATCTGAAATCAAAGTGTCAACAGGGCCATGTTCCCTCTCAAGGCTCCATGGGATGATCTTTGCCTCTTCCAGCTTCTACAGGTCGGAGACATTTCTTGGCTTGCATCAGCATAACTCCAAACCAGTCCATGAGCTCCTAAAGAGTAGGGTGTGCAAGGATTATACTAGTAGGATAGATGGGGACTAGAGAAGCCTGATAGAATTGTCTCCCACTTCTTAGAAAATTGATCAGGTTTGAGCCCTAATCCAGCCACCGTGTGCTCTTTGAATAAGGGTCCCTCCTCTTCACCAAACAGCTAAATAATCCTAAGGGGCTATGACATTACACCATCTGGTTACATAGTGACGATGACAATCCTAATAATACTATCTTTTACTGAATGCTTACTGTGTATCAAACATTTGTTAAGTCTTGTGCTATATACATTACTTCATTCAGTCCTCACATATGATCCTTAACCCTCAAATTGTAATGACTCCTATCCAGTCCTCCCCGCACAAAAACAGGAAGGGAATGTACTTCTAGCTTTTGTTTATTTCTCCCATTCACAGTGATGCTGTCATTTTGTATCTGGACCTCCACCCCCATAAATAGTGGTGTCCTTTTTATAGGGAACAACCATGAGAGATGAGGCATATCCCACCCAGCCTTTCCCAGTACACTGCTCTCAGGAGGCTAATATAACAAGCAATGATCTTCCTCAGTCATTATGAATTTAATTTTTAATGGCACCAAAGTGGATGTGTTTTTGTTCAGGAAACTAAAGTAATTGAAATGATTGAATAGCATAAATACTAAAGCTGCAGTAACTAAAACTATAAACAGAAATTAAGGTTTTTCAGGCTGAAGTTATGCCAAGCATTTCATAATATAAGCTTGTTAATTCAAGCTATTTTTCCAAATCTGCCACACTTGTTATACGTATCATGCTTGCAAAACTTAATTGGCCTCTATTGGTCATGTTTTCAAATGAATGTGGTTACAGACAGAGTCAGCCACAAAAAGCTAAGTTTATCTCGTGACCCAGAGATCTGGACAACATGAGCTGGTTCCAGGGACCTGTTCTGGATAGTTTACTTAGAGTCCCTTGCCCAAGGTCACCAGTCACATGTGTAAATGCAGCCTTCCCTCTTATTAGATGAAGCCAGAAGGCTTAAGGAATGCCTCTCAACACTTCTGTGTGTTGGAAAAAATGAAAAGTTGATTCAGTTGTAATCTTAGATTTTTAAGGGTCAGCTGGGCAAACTATTCATTCTTCTGTAGTAACACTAGCTGAGTAATTGTCTAGCCCATTCTTTAAAACTTGCTTCTCCCACTTAGAAGAACTCTGTAGATTCTTCATTGTGTTGAGTTGAAACATATCACCTTATTAGGTCCACTATTGAACCTAAATCTACATTCACCATATGAGAGCTCTTCAAATGTTTGAGGGCAACGCTCATGTTTCCTGTAAGACTTTCCTTCTCATGTTCTTTCAGTCATCATCCTGATGTATGGTTTCCAGTTCTCCCATGCTGGTAATACATCTCTCACCGTCCATCAGTCTCTCTCTATTTGTGTTTAATAGTTGGCACCACAACACATCATGTGCAATTTGGCCAATATTACGTAGTAATGGCTACTGTTTCCCTCATTCTTCCTGATGCAACAACGAATAGAGTTGGCTTTCTTGGCCACCACATATTGATTTACTGAAGTTACTGACTTTTTTTTAAGATTTTATATTTAAGTTATCTCTACACCCAACATGGGGCTCGAACTCACAACCCTGAGATCAAGAGTCGCATCCTCTACTGACTGAGTCAGCCAGGCACCCCTGAAGTTACTGACATCTTCTAAATAATTTTTAGATGAGCTTCTTAGTCATATTTCCTCAATATAACAGTGACACAAATTATTTACCAAAAAAAAAAAAGAATGTAGATTTATTTTCATCAAACTTTATCTTAGTAGATCTTGCCTATATTTTTATATTAATTCTTTCACACAATATATTCCCCCTACTTATCTAACACTAATTTAAGCAGTTTCTCTTATATCGACCACCGAAAAGCCACACTGTAAGAAGCAACAACCTCATCTCTTCCTCTCTGCCATCTGCTCAGCAGCCGCAAAGCAGCAACAATGCATGAATGCATATCCATCCATGTTGGCTGAGGTGGTGTCCAGATTGGCAATGCCTGTTAGGAGTCTATTGTCTAGGACACAGCATTCAGCCTAATGGCCAGATGCCAAGTGACAAGACCACTGGGGAAGGAGATGACTCCTTCAACACCTTCTCCAGTGAGAAGGATACTGGCAACCATGTGCCCAGGGCAGTGTTTGTAGACCTGGAACCCACAGTCATTGATGAATGACTTTGCAATGGCACCCATTGCCAGCTTTTCCACCCTGAGCAGCTCATCACAGGCAAGGAAGATGCTGCCAGTAATTATGCCCAAGGGCACTAGAACATTGGCTGACCAGGAGAAAGGTATCCAGGGTTTCTTGGGTTTCCACAGCTTTGGAGGAGGAGCTTGGGAGATTTACCTCTCTGCTGATGGAACGTCTCTCTGTTGATTATGGCAAGAAGTCCAAGCTGGAGTTCTCCATTTACCCAGCCTCCCATGTTTCCACAGCTGTAATTGAGCCCTATAACTCCATCCTCACTACCCACACCACCCTGGAGCACTCTGATTGTGCCTTAATCATAGACAATGAGGCCATCTATGACACCTGTTATAGAAACCTCGATATTGAATCTACACTAACCTTAGTTGGTTGAGAGGCCAAATTGTGTCCTCCATCACTGCTTCTCTCAGATTTGATGGAGCTCTGAATGTTGAACTGACAGAACTCCAGACCAACCCAGTGCTGTATCCCCACATCCACTTCCCTCTGGCTACATACACCCTTGTCATCTCTGCTGAGAAAGCCTACCATGAACAACTTTCTGTAGCAGAGATGACGAATGCATGCTTTGAGCCAGCCAACCAGATTGTAAAATGTGACCCTTTGCCATGGTAAACACATGGCTTGTTGCCTGTTGTATAGTGGCAAGTGGTTCCCAAAGATGTCAATGCTGCCATTGCCACCATTAAGACCAAGTATATCATCTAGTCTGTGGACTGGTGCCCCACTGCTTCAAAGTTGTTATTAAAAACCAGCCTCCCACTGTGATGTCTGGTGGGGACCCAGCCAAAGTACAGTGAGCTGTGTACATGCTGAGCAACACCACAGCCATTGCTCAGACCTGGGCTCACCTGACCACAAGTTTGACTTGATGTATGCCAAACATGCCTTTCTTCACTGGTATTTAGGTGAGGGCATGGGGGATGGAAAGTTTTTCTCAGGCCCATGAGAATATGGCTGCCCTTGAGAAGGATTATGAGGAAGTTAGTATGGATTCTATTGAAAGATAGGGCAGAGAAGAGAAGAATATTAAAGTTTAAAATGTCACAAAGGTGCTGCTTTTACAGGGAAGTTTATTCTGTTTTGAACATTGAAAATCTGTGCTCTGATCAGTTAATTTGTATGTAGCTGTGTATACTCTCATATGCAATTACTGACCTATGCTTTAAAATACAACACTTTGTTAGACTCAACCTGCCCATTTCTCTGATGGATTTGAATAAAGTATTCCTTGTCTTAAATGAAAAATAATAATTAATAACAACAATAATAATAATAATAATACAATAAGTATCAAATAACCTATTCTAAGGTCACTGATATAATTTGAACAGTTTAAAACCAGTAAAAGAATTTTGTCACTATTTCCCTCAGGCTCAAATTAATCCATTAATAATTACTTTGGGGATAGTCCATCAATAACACATTTATCTAATTGAACATCCAACTCACATTTCTCCATCATGTCTATAAGAATGTTGTGAAAAACATGCCATTTCTTTATTCTAATTTTTAATAAAAGAAATCATTAATGTAACGCAGAAATAAGCTGTTTTTAGTGAAGCCACACTGGTTCCTAGTGATCACAGGAAGCATCCTTTTAATAACACATCCTAAAAATTTTCCTGAACTAAACTCTTCAGTCTAATATCTGCAAAATCTCCCTCTTCCTCTTTTTTAAAATCAAAACCATGTTTGCTCATTGCCATCCTATCTGCTCTAGTTCTTCCAAAACTACTCAGAGAAAACCAGAATTATTGGGGTTTTCTAGTTTCTTTTGCTGGTTGTCACAGAATACCAAGGCCTGATTCATCAAGGCAAAAGAACAAGAATTTACTTAACCGATTTCTTCACTCTTCCTGAAAATCTGTTTTCTCTCTCTAGTGTACAGTTTGTATTTCTAGTCCAAGATTTGCTTCCCTTGACAAAAATGTTAAAAGCAAAAAGATAGTTGAGAAATTCTGCTTTCTATAACACCCACAAGCATCATACTTCAGTAGATGAATATTCACCAAAAAATGAGGGGGAGCCAGGTATTCCTAAGCATGGCACCAAAGGTAGAAATCATAGAGAAAGTGAACTGCATACTTAAAAATCAGAACCTCTGTATATTAGGAAATGCCGTATAAACAAAATTTTCAAGAAAATGACAAAATGTCACACATTTGAAAATTAATATCTTCATAAATATTTCATAGCTTTATATACAAAATGTTTTCACAATTCAGCTGGAAAACTATATAAAATCCATGAAAAAGACATTGAAGGAAAGAAAGAAGGAGCCAATAAGCCTGTACAGAGATGTTCATCCTTATTAGTAATCAACTAAATTGTAAATTAAGCAAAATGTCTTATATTTAACAAAGTAGGAAAGCATTTAGTTTTGTTTAACACAAAATACTTTGACTCTCATAAAAGTCAAGGATCTAGAAACATTGACACTTCCATATATACTGCTATCTATTGGAACTCTAGGAAATAATTTAATATCTATCCATAACCCTATCCTAGGTGTTTTATGTGCATTACCTTATTTAACTGTCTTCAAACATTCCATTCCTCTTGTAGCTAGTATTTACTTTATCAACCCAGAGATCTGGGCACCAAAAGACACTAAAATGAAAGGGTCACTTTGTCATACTGTTCTTGTTATAACCACTTCATTAACCAGGTCAATTCTCATACCTATTAGGATACAAAACTGTCAAACACTCAGCAAAGCATGTCACACATTCTTCATGTTCTTCATTTAGCCAAAGAAGACTTCCAATATGTGTCTTGACAGTTATAGCACTCCTCTGACATCCTACCTAGTATGAATCTTATGTTTTGAGTTAGAGGCATATTAATCACTTTTATCTGTTTGCTCAGATAGTCACTTACTATAATCTCAGAATGGTTAGTTCTTCTATGATCTCATTTTTAATATTAATTATTTCAACAGTGTATGTCAACTCTACAGTAAATTTCCAACTAGGTATGATATCTCTTCTCTCCTCTTTGGCAAATATCTCTTTTCTAACATAATATGACGCTATGACATAAAATAAACATATGTATATGGTCTTTGTTCCTGTTTTCTGGCACAGAACTCCTAAACTCTTGGAATAATAATATCTTTATTTGAACAGTTGGAAAACTCTTGGAATAATAAAGATATTATAATAATATACTTAAGTCAAGTCAATATCTTTATTATTCAAAGACATAATAAACGTATCTTTTATTATGTTAATGAGGCGACTTTGGGGACAGGAAAGGGGCTGGATATTGAATTCAATCATTAATGACCAATGATTTCATCAATCATGCCTACATAATGAAACCTACATAAAAATCCAAAAGGAGTGGTTTCAGAGAACTTCCAGGTCGGAGAACACATGGAGATTTGGGAAGAGTGGTGAGCTCAGAGAAGACATGGGAGCTCCTCACACTTAGCCCATACCTTGCCCTATGCATCTCTTCCATTGGCTGTTCTTGAGTTATATCCTTTTACAATAAACCCGTAATCTCTTAAATTAAGTGCTTCTCTGAGTTTTGTAAACCACTCTAGCAAGTTAATTTAACCCAAGTGTTGGGGGAATGGTCATTGGAACATCCATTTTATATCCATTCGGTCAGAAGCACAAGAAACAACCTGGGCTTATGACTGGTATCTAAAGTTGGGGTAGGATCCCAATGTGTATAGCAGCGCTCTCAACAATAGCCAAATTATGGAAAGAGCCTAAATGTCCATCAACTGATGAATGGATAAAGAAATTGTGGTTTATATACACAATGGAGTACTACGTGGCAATGAGAAAGAATGAAATATGGCCCTTTGTAGCAACATGGATGGAACTGGAGAGTGTGATGCTAAGTGAAATAAGCCATACAGAGAAAGACAGATACCATATGGTTTCACTCTTATGTGGATCCTGAGAAACTTAACAGAAACCCATGGGGGAGGGGAAGGAAAAAAAAAAGAGGTTAGAGTGGAAGAGAGCCAAAGCATAAGAGACTCTTAAAAACTGAGAACAAACTGAGGGTTGATGGGGGGTGGGAGGGAGGGGAGGGTGGGTGATGGGTATTGAGGAGGGCACCTTTTGGGATGAGCACTTGGTGTTGTATGGAAACCAATTTGACAATAAACTTCATATATTGAAAAAAACATTAAACAAATTAAATAAATAAAATGTTTGCTGCTGTTAAATAAATAAATAAATAAATAAATAAATAAATAAATAAATAAAGTTGGGGTAGGGCAGGGGCAGGGAGGTCTTATGGGAGATGTGACACTGCAGATGTGACACTATTTCCAGGTAGATAGTGAGTATCTGAATTGAGATATTTATTTACTTTAACTTCCATCCCACTAAGCATCATTTTCTACTATTTTTCACCCTGTATTATAATGTCAAATGCATTTTGTATGTTAACTATGCTTTTAGACATATCAGAGACATAACTATTTTTATGACCTTACCAATTATTTTCTTAGATGAATCACTACAAACAACCCATAGTGCTGTTTTTATTTCTAGAATAAACTGATAGCTTTACACAGATGGCTTTCTCCTCCCTATTCCATATACATCTTAAATTGCTCTTAATCAGGATGGAGGAAATCATTCAAGAAAGAAAATAAAAAGATTCCAAGGAGACAGAGAAAATTCAAAACTCAAGGTGCAAGTGAGTAGAAATTTTCACAGCTTAAAGTTAAAATCAGTGAAGAAATGCTATAGCATTGGAATAATTGAATAAGAGTAAAATGTTACGCATAGAATACTAATCCAGACCCAGCAATTGCTGGATTGTAGGGTAATTCTACTTTTTAAAAAAATTTTTTAAATGTTTATTTTTGAGAGAGAGACAGCATGAGCAGGGGAGGGGCAGAGAGAAATGGAGACACAGAATTCAAAGCAGGCTCCAGGCTCCAAGCTGTCAGCACAGAGCCCGGTGCAGGGCTCAAACTCACGAACTGCAAGATCATGACCTGAGCCGAAGTCAGATGCTTAAATGACTAAGGCACACAGGCGCCCAGTGTAATTCTATTTTAACTTTTTGAGGAACCTCCACAGTTTTCCAGAGTGGCTGCACCAGTTTGCATACCCACCAACAGTGCAAGAGGATTCTCCATTTTCCACAGCCTAGCCAACTCTGTTGTTCCCTGAGTTGTTAATTTAAACCATTCTGACCAGTGGTATCTCAGTGTGGTTTTGATTTGTATTTCACTGATGATGAGTGATTTTGAGCATCTTTTCATGTGTCTGTTTGCCACCTGGATATCTTCTTTGGAAAAGTGTCTATTCATGTCTTCTGCCCATGTCTTCACCGGATTATTTGTTTTGGGGGTGTTGAGTTTGGTAAATTCTTTATAGATTTTTGATACTAGCCTTTAATCTGAATGTCATTTGCATATATCTTCTCCTATTCCATCGGTTGCCTTTTAATTTGGTTGATTGTTTCCTTTTCTGTGCAAAAGTTTTTTGTCTTGATGAGGTCCTGATAGTTCATTTTTGCTTTAATTCCGCTTCCTTTGGAGACATGTCAAGTAAGAACTTGTCGTGGCTGAGGCCAAAGAGGTTGCTGCCTGTTTTCTTCTGTAGAATTTTGATGGTTTCCTGTCTCACATTTAGGTCTTTCATCCCTTTTGAATTTATTTTTGTGTATGGTGTAAGAAAGTGGTCCAGTTTCATTCTTCTGCATGTTGCTGTCCAGTTCTCCCAGCACTATTTGCTGAAGAGACTGTCTTTTTTCCATTGGATACTCTTTCCTGTTTTGTTGAGGATTAATTGGCCATATATTTGTGGGCCCATTTCTGGGTTCTCTATTCTATTCAATTGGTCTATGTGTCTGTTTTTGTGCCAATACCATATTGTCTTCATGATTACAGTTTTGAAATACAAGCCAAAGTCTGGAAATGTGATGATGCCAGCTTTGGTTTGTTTTTGGTTTTTTTTTTTCCAACATTACTTTGGCTATTTGGGGGTATTTTCTGGTACCCCCAGAAAAGGGGTAAAGCTCTCAGTTATTCCTCACTGAGGACGATATTAGCTGTGGGCCTTTCATATGTGGCTTTTATGATGTTAAGGTAAGTTCCTTCTATCGTGACTTTCTTGAGGTTTTTATTGAGAAAGAATGCTGTATGTCAAATGTTTTTTCTGCATCTATTGACAGGATCATACAATTCTTATCCTTTCTTCTATTAATGTGATGTATCACGTTGATTGATTTGTGAATATTGAATCACCCTGCATCCTAGGAATAAATCCCACTTGGTCATGGTGAATAATTCTTTTAATATACTATTGAATTCAATTTGCTAGTATCTTGTTGAGAATTTTTGCATCCAAGTTCATCATCAGGGATATTGGCCTGTAATTTTCCTTTTTGGTGGGGTCTTTGTGTGCTTTGGGAACCAACATAATGCCAGCTTCATAAAATGAGTCTGGAAGCTTTCCTTCTGTTTCTAGTTTTGGGAACAGCTTTAGAAGAATAGGTATTAACTCTGCTTTAAATGTCTGGTAGAATTCCCCTGGGAAGCCATCTGGCCCAGGAGTCTTATTTGTTGGGAGATTTTTTTTTAGTACAATTTATTGTCAAGTTTGCTAACATACAGTGTATACAGTGTGCTCTTGGCTTCAGGAATAGACTCCTATGATCCATCACTTACATACAACACCCAGTGCTCATCCCAATAGCTGCTATCCTCAATGCCCATCACCCATTTTCCCTTCCCCCCAACCCCCCATTAACCCTCCATTTGTTCTCTGTATTTAAGAGTCTCTTATGGTTTTCATCCCTCGCTGTTTAAAACTAGTTTTTCCCCTTCCCTTTTGTTGGGAGATTTTTGATAACCAATTCAATTTCTTCACTGGTTATGGGTCTGTTCAATTTTCCTATTTCCTTCCATTTGAATTTTGGTAGTGTGTTAGGAATTTTTCTGTGTCTCCCAGATTGTCCAGTTTGTTGTCATATAATTTTTCATAGTATTCTCTAATAATTGTATTTATGTGGTGTTGGTTGTGATCTCCTTCATTTGTGATTTTATATACTTGGGCCCTCTCTCTTTTCTTTTTGAGAAATCTAGCTAGAGGTTTATCAATTTTTAGATGGATCCTGGGGTATTTTTCAATCTATTCTGATACCTGTGTCTTTTGATTGGGGCATTTAGTCCATTTACATTCTGAGAGATTACTGAAAGATATGGATTTTTTTAATATCATTTATTGTCAAGTTAGCTAACATACAGTGTATACAGTGTGCTCTTCACTTCCAGAGCAGACTCTCATGATTCATCGCTTACATACGACACCCAGTGCTCATCCCAACAAGTGCCGTCCTCAATGCCTGTCACCCTCTTTACCCTCTCCCCCACCCTCCATCAACCCTCAGTTTGTTCTCTGTTTTTAAGAGTCTCTTATGGTTTGCTTCCCTCTCTGTTTGAAACATTTTTCCCCTTTCCTTCCCCCATGGTCTTCTGTTAAGTTTCTTCAAATTCCACATATGAGTGAAAGCATATTATTGAAAACTATGGATTTAGTGTCATTGCGCTATCTGTAGTTTCGTGCTTGTGGTGATGTCTCTGGTCCTTTGTAGTCTTTGCTGCTTTCTACTCACAGAGTCCCCCTCAGGATCTCCTGCAGGGCTGGTTTAGTGATCATGAATTCCTTTATTTTTTGTTTGTCTAGGAAAGGCTTTATCTTTCCTATTATGAATGACAGCCTTGAGAGATAAAGGATTCTTGGCTGCATATTTTTCCTGTTCAGCACCTTGAATATCTCCTGCCACTCCCTTCTGGCCTGCCAAGTTTCAGTGGATAGGTCTGCTACCACCCTCGTGTCTACCCTTATATGTTGTGGCCTGTATGTCCCTAGCTGCTTTCAGAATTCTCTCTTTATCTTTGTATTTTGCCAGTTTCACTATGCTATGTCATGGTATTGACCTGCTTTTGTTGATTTTGAAGGGAGTTCTCTGTGCCTCTTGGACTTGGATGCCTGTTTCCTTCCCCAGATTATGGAAGTTCTCAGCTAAAATTTGTTCAAATAAGCCTTCTGTCCCTTTCTCTCTCTTCTTCTTCTTCTTCTTCTTCTGGAACTACTATGATATGGATACTATTTCATTAAATCACTTAGGTCTCTAATTTTCCCCTCATGGTCTAGAAATTTCCTTTCCCTCTTTTTTCAGCTTCATCATTTTCCACAATTTTATCTTCTATTTCACCTATTCTCTCCTCTGCTTCTTCCATCCTCGCTGTCACTGCATCTAGTTTATTTTGCATCTGATTTATGGAATTTCTTAATTCAGCATGACTATTTCCTAGATCTTTGATCTCTGCAGCAATAGATTCTTTGCTGTCTTGTATGCTTTTTTCAAGCTCAGAGATTAGTCTTATGACTGTTACTCTAAATTCTTGCTCAGATATATTTTTTTTATATCTGTTTTGAGCAATTCTCTGGCTGTCATTTCTTCCTGGATTTCTTTTGAGAATTCTTCCTTTTTGTAATTCTGGATACATTTATGTCTTTTACATGTTTTAATAGCTTGTAATGTGTCCTGCACCTGCGAGTACTACTATACTAAAAAGGGGTCATACACTGTCTGGGGCTTGGCTCTTTAGGAAATGTCTTTGGAGTATGCTGTGTGCACTCTGTTGTTGTGTATTTGACTGCTCTATCCCACTGGTAAATTCTCTGTAAAGCTCCTCCTTGCTCATAGTGGTAGATTGTTTGGATCTTCTACCAGGTGTGCTTTGAGTTGTTCATTGAAGTAACTGGAATAAAGGCAAGGTGGTGGGGTCCTGATTCCATACAAAGAGAAAAATGAAAGGGACAGAAAAAAAGACCAAGCAGAGAATCAAAGAAACTGTAAGGTTTAATCCAGAGAGAGGGATAGGAAAATAAAGGAGATAAAGCTGTAAAAACAATACAATAAAAGTGCCTGATTAAACAAACAAAACAGAGAAAGAAAAGAATAATGTATATTCTTTTATTTTTTTATTTTATATATAATACATGCATTATATATTTTATATATATACTTATATATATAAAATATATATTCTCTTCAACTCTGAAACTATGAACCTGATTCCAAAGGAAAACAAAAGGAGAGGTTAAGGAAAAAAGAAAAGAAGAAAAAGAAAAGAAAAAGACAGACTAACATATAAAACTGCAGGACAGTGGTCTGTTGGTTCTGTTGGTACCTGGTGCCTGCACAGTGGCTGTGCTGGTCTGGAGGAGAGGCCATTTGGTTCACTCAGTATCGTCCCACTCCAGTAGATAAGCAGTTGCCAGTCAAGGAGGGGGTGGGGTTTGGTGTAAGCGGCCCAGCCTCCACTGGGGGCCACTGTGTTGCTCCCTGAAGCCCCACCATGTTGGAGATGGGAAGAAAAATGGCAACACCCCAATCTCTCCTCCCTGGACCAGGTGTCACAAACTATGCTCTTCATACAGCCCTCACAGAGTAGCACAGGCAGCCAACTTGTCTGGCTCCACAGTCTCCCAAGCCTTATAGGTGCTGGGATCCAACCCCCAATGTCTTAAAGGATCCCTGCACTGCACAGATTCTGTTCTGGTACAGTGCCACTCCACCCTGCTGGCTGGCACCTGCAAGGTCTTTTGTCCTTGAGGAGGCAATAAACCTTCCCACAGTACTGGAGGGAAGGGACTGTTCTCACCCAGTGTGCCCCTGAGATCGATACCACACTACAGAGCCAGCCTCCTCCCCCAGAGGTACATGCACAGCCAGCCACCTCCAGTCCAGAGAAAATCACGCACTTTTGAAAATTCCAATCTTCAGCTCTTAAAGCTATTTGCTAAATAAAAACTGGCACTCTCCATATTTCTCATTCCCCAGTCTGTGGTCCAAAGAGGTTTTTCTCTTGTACTAACTCAATACCACAATTCCACAGCCTCTCTTTCTCTTCCTTTTGTCTCTCCACAGAAGAGGATCCCTCCCTTCCATGCCTATGCCATTTTATCTCCCCCAATTCACATACACACACCTCTGTCCCACCAAGCTGACTCCCTCCACCTGTGGAGATCCTATCAGATCACTTCACAGATTGAGTTTCTGAATGTTCCAAGTGATCTGACCTTAACACAGCTCTGTTTGAGGGCCAAAGGAAATCCTGGTCCCATCTTAACTCCTCCTCCCAGTCTCAAGTTTCTCACCAGACATCTCTCCCAGACAATTCATCAATAGTAAGTGATACAAACAATGTACTCAGTCAAAAGAAAACTAGACTCTAATGATCAAATGGGTAGATTTCAGATATGTGATGTGTTTTCACTTTTATTTTTTATGAAATGAACAAGTTCTTTTGACAAGAAAATTAACACACCATTAGTTTTCCTGTTGAAGGTTCCCATAGTCATCAGTAATATTCGTGTCTTTAAATAACCTGCACTAACCAAATTTTACTATGAATGAGCCTTTACCATGGACTGAATTCATTGTCCAGACAATAAACACACTTCTGTTTGTATACCTGAAGTATAACTTCAAGATATCACATTGAGTGTAACCATGAAAAAATATAATTCAATGGTTACTTTTAAGCTCATTCATGAAATAATTAAATATTGCTTAGAGTTAAATGACCTAGATTTTAAAACTAGTAACCTATTAGTTCTACACTAATTTTAGACAAGGGCCACACTGTTATATTGGACTGTTGAATTTTTTTAATGTTTATGTACTTATTTTGAGAGAGAGAGGGAGAGACAGCACATGAGCAGGGGAGGGGCAAAGGGAGAGAGAGAGAGAATCCCAAGCAGGCTCCATGCACAGAACCTGACACGGGGCTCAATCCCACAAACTGTGAGATCATGACCTGAGCCGAAATTAAGGGTCAGATGCTTAACCTACTGAGCCACCCAGGTGCCCCTGGACTGATGAATTTTTAAGTCTGAAAGAAATGAACTTTTGTGTTTCAGGATTGGGCTAGACTAAAACTGATTTTATAGCATAATTTGGCAGTCAGTTTATTCTGTCTCATTTATAACACCCCAGAGGACCTGGCAAAGAGAGAATTCTGACCCAGAGCTAAAAGGGAAGTTGAAAATGAAGACATCTGGTCTCCCTTAGCCTGGCTGGGCAGCAGAAAACAGCCACACTCTGCTTTGTTGCACTTGTCTTGTCCTACCAGTGTGTTCTGAGATTTTCATCAGAGCCCCAGCTCTCTGGAACCTAAATTCAAAACTCCAAGTCCTTGTGGAGAACCCCAGCTTCAAACAAAATTCTAACACTATTTCGCTGAAGAGAAGCTGTTTCTAATCTAGTGCATCTCGCAAACAACATTCCTTTTATGTGGTGCTGATGAAGTGCCAAATTCTGTATTTCTGAGTACTGTTTTTGCAATATACGACACCAGATTTTGTGGCACAAGAAAGGCTCCTTTTGTTTTTGCCATCATTTAGGACATTTTGCCTTAACTAAATTTCCTAAAAGTCTTCATCTCTCTAACAACTTTCTGGTCAGTCTACTATATCTACTTCCAACATGATAGAGAGAGAAAACATTGGACTAAGAGTCATACAGTACTCTTGTATTTTATTACCTCTTCTTCCACTGAGTACCTATGCAACCTTGGAAGTCATTTAACCTCTCTGTGCCTCTTTATCTTTCAGTGCAAAATGAGAGGTCAGACTAGATCCATGGCTTTCAAGCTATTATCCTTAGACTAGAGACCAAGGCTCTGGAAACAACAAACAATTATCCGCCGAAAAGAAGAAAAAGAGGAGGAGAAAGCAGAAAGAAAATAAGAAGAAGCATGATGAGGACAAGGTTAAAGGAACTTATTCTACCTAAGGGACTCTTCTGTTCCTTTTATTGTTCTTGCTGGTTGAGGCTCTTCGTGAAATTCTATGAAAGATTCTCTTTGAACATTGTGTGTCAACCACACTTCAATTAAAAGATATATTTGTTTGAGACCATAAAGAGTAATTCTGCTGCTGAAAGAAGTAGAAATGATCTCTGAGTTTCTTTCCATCTCTAAAACTCTGCTAATAATTATGATAGGCACCTTTAGCTAGTATTTATTTAATCAGTGTCTCCTATATGACAGGCACTGGGCTAGGTTTTCATCCATTCTTCTATTTAATCTTCATGGCAATGTACATAATATATATGATATATATAACCATATATATTATATATAATTCCATTCTCCTTTTCAGTGGCTTATAGCTTCTTGGGTAAGAAGCCAGAATTTAGCCATGATCTGTCAGGTCTGAAACCCATGTCTTTTCTATTCTCCCTATTGGACTCCATAATTGAAATTAAATTCAAATTACCTTTAAGAGATATATTCTAGGATGGAGGGGAAGATGGCGGTGTAGGAGGACGCTGGGCTCACCACGTCCTGCTGATCACTTAGATTCCACCTACACCTGCCTAAATAACCCAGAAAACCGCCAGAAGACTAACAGAATGAGTCTCTGGAGCCAAGCACAGACGAGAGGCCCAAGGAAGAGGGTAGGAAGGGCGGAGAGGCGGTGCGCGCTCCACGGACTGGCAGGAGGGAACTGGGGCAGAAGGGCAGCCCGCCGGCCAAGCAGAGCCCTCGAGTCTGGCTTGCAAGAGCAGAAGGGCCAGACGGAGTGTGTTCTGACAGCAAGCGGAACTTGACATCTGGAAGGTTACAAGCTAACAGCTCTGTTCAGAGAACAGGAGGGCTGGAGGACAATAGGAGGGAGAGTTGTTGAGCCCCAGATGACAGAGCTCAGCTTGCAGGGAACAAAGGCGCTTGCCTGCGCCATATCCCTCACCCATCCCCCAGCCAAAATCCCAACAGGAACCAGTTCCTGCCTGGGAACTTGCTTGCACCGCGCAAACACCCAACGTTGTGCTTCTGCGGATCCATCCCTCCTGCGGCGGGTCTGACTCCCTCCCGGTGCTTCAGGGTCCCTCCTGAAGTGGATCACTGAAGGATAAGCGAGCTGAGCCTGCCCTCCCGCCCCTGTGCAGCTTGCTGATCCACCCCAGCTAATACCCCAGATCCCCAGCACCACAAGCCTGGCAGTGTGCAAGTAGCCCAGACGGGCCACTCCACCCCACAGTGAATCCCGCCCCTAGAAGAGGGGAAGAGAAGGTACACACCAGTCTGACTGTGGCCTGCCGCCCCACTCACCAACGCAAGTTATTCAAGACAGCACAGGGGAAGTGCCCTGCAGTTCTTTCCAAAATGACGAAACAGAAGAATTCCCCTCAAAAAAACGTCCAGGAAATAACAACAGCTAACAAACTGATCAAAAAGGATTTAAACAATATAAAAGAAAGTGAATTTAGAATAATAGTCATAAAATTAATTGCTGGGCTTGAAAACAGTATAGAGGACAGCAGAGAATCTATTGCTACAGAGATCAAGGGACTAAGGAACAGTCAGGAGGAGCTAAAAAATGCTATAAATGAGCTGCAAAATAAAATGGAAATGACCATGGCTTGGATTGAAGAGGCAGAGGAGAGAATAGGTGAACTAGAAGACAAATTATGGAAAAAGAGGAAGCTGAGAAAAAGATAAAAAAAAATCCAGGAGTATGAGGGGAAAAGAACTAAGTGATGTTCCCCTCACTTAGTTAAAGAACTAAGTGATGTACTAAAGAGAAATAATCTATGAATAATTGGTATTCCAGAGGAGGAAGAGAGAGGGAAAGGTGTTGAAGGTGTATTTGAAGAAATCATAGCTGAGAACTTCCCTGATCTGGGGAAGGAAAAAGGCATTGAAATCCAAGAGGCACAGAGAACTCCCTTCAGACGTAATTTTAATCGATCTTCTGCATGCCATATCATAGTGCAACTGGCAAAATACAAGGATAAAGAGAAAATTCTGAAAGCAGCAAGGGATAAACACGTTCTAACATATAAAGGGAGACCTATAAGACTCGTGACTGATCTCTCTACTGAAACTTGGCAGGCCAGAAAGGAATGGCAGGATATCTTCAACGTGATGAACAGAAAAAATATAGCCAAGAATCCTTTATCCAGCAAGTCTGTCATTTAGAATAGAAGGAGAGATAAAGATTCCCAAACAAACAAAACTGAAGGAATTCGTCACCATTAAACCAGCCCTACAAGAGATCCTAAGGGGGATCCTGTGAGACAAAGTACCAGAGACATTGCTACAAGCATGAAACCTACAGACATCACAATGACTCTAAACCCATATCTTTCTACAATAACACTGAACGTAAATGGACTAAATGCGCCAACAAAAAGACATAGGGTATCAGAATGGATAAAAAAACAAGACCCATCTATTTGCTGTCTGCAAGAGACTCATTTTAGATCTGAGGACACCTTCAGATTGAAAGTGAGGGGATGGAGAACTATTTATCATGCTACTGGAAGCCAAAAGAAAGCTGGAGTAGCCATACTTATATCAGACAAACTAGACTTTAAATTAAAAGCTGTAACAAGAAATGAAGAAGGGAATTATATAATAATTACAGGGTCTATCCATCAGGAAGAGCTAACAATTATTAATATCTATGCGCCGAATACGGGAGCCCCCAAATATGTAAAACAATTACTCACAAACATAAGCAACCTTATTGATAAGAATGTGGTAATTGCAGGGGACTTTAACACCCCACTTACAGAAATGGATAGATCATCTAGACACATGGTCAATAAAGAAACAAGGGCCCTGAATGATACATTGGATCAGATGGACTTGACAGATCTATTTAGAACTCTGTATCCCGGGGCGCCTGGGTGGCGCAGTCGGTTAAGCGTCCGACTTCAGCCAGGTCACAATCTCGCGGTCCGTGAGTTCGAGCCCCGCGTCGGGCTCTGGGCTGATGGCTCAGAGCCTGGAGCCTGTTTCCGATTCTGTGTCTCCCTCTCTCTCTGCCCCTCCCCCGTTCATGCTCTGTCTCTCTCTGTCCCAAAAATAAATAAAAACATTGAAGAAAAAAAAAATTATAAAAAAAAAAAAAAAGAACTCTGTATCCCAAAGTAACAGAATATACTTTCTTCTCGAGTGCACATGGAACATTCTCCAAGATGGATCACATACTGGGTCACATAACAGCCCTTCATAAGTATACAAGAATTGAAATCATACCATGCATACTTTCAGACCATAATGCTATGAAGCTTGAAATCAACCACAGGAAAAAGTCTAGAAAACCTCCAAAAGCATGGAGGTTAAAGAACACCCTACTAAAGAATGAATGGGTCAACCAGGCAATTAGAGAAGAAATTAAAAAATATATGGAAACGAATGAAAATGAAAATACAACAATCCAAATGCTTTGGGATGCAGCGAAGGCAGTCCTGAGAGGAAAATGCATTGCAATCCAGGCCTATCTCAAGAAACAAGAAAAATCCCAAATACAAAATCTAACAGCACACCTAAAGGAAATAGAAGCAGAACATCAAAGACAGCCTAAATCCAGCAGAAGAAGAGAAATAATAAAGATCAGATCACAAATAAACAATATAGAATCTAAAAAAAACTGTAGAGCAGATCAACGAAACCAAGAGATTGTTTTTTGAAAAAATAAACAAAATTGATAAACCTCTAGCCAGGCTTCTCAAAAAGAAAAGGGAGATGACCCTAATAGATAAAATCATGAATGAAAACTGAATTATTACAACCAATCCCTCAGAGATACAAGCAATTATCAGGGAATACTATGAAAAATTATATGCCAACAAACTGGACAACATGGAAGAAATGGACAAATTCATAAACACCCACACACTTCCTAAACTCAATCAGGAGGAAATAGAAAGCTTGAACAGACCCATAACCAGCGAAGAAATTGAATCAGTCATCAAAAATCTCCCAACAAATAAGAGTCCAGGACCACATGGCTTCCCAGGGGAGTTCTACCAGATGTTTATTTTTATTTTTTTTTTTTTTATTTATATATGAAATTTATTGTCAAATTGGTTTCCATACAACACCCAGTGCTCATCCCAAAAGGTGCCCTCCTCAGTACCCATCACCCACCCTCTCCTCCCTCCCACCCCCCATCAACCCTTAGTTTGTTCTCAGTTCTCAACAGTCTCTTATGCTTTGGCTCTCTCCCACTCTAACCTCTTTTTTTTTTTTTTTTTTTTTTTTTTTTTTTTTTTTTTTTGTTCCCTTCCCCCATGGGTTTCTCTTAAGTTTCTCAGGATCCACATAAGAGTGAAACCATATGGTATCTGTCTTTCTCTGTATGGCTTATTTCACTTAGCATCACACTTTCCAGTTCCATCCACGTTGCTACAAAAGGCCATATTTCATTTTTTCTCATTGCCACGTAGTACTCCATTGTGTATATAAACCACAATTTCTTTATCCATTCATCAGTTGATGGACATTTAGGCTCTTTCCATAATTTGGCTATTGTTGAGAGTGCTGCTATGAACATTGGGGTACAAGTGCCCCTATGCATCAGTACTCCTGTGTCCCTTGGATAAATTCCTAGCAGTGCTATTGCTGGGTCATAGGGTAGGTCTATTTTTAATTTTCTGAGGAACCTCCACACTGCTTTCCAGAGCGGCTGCACCAATTTGCATTCCCACCAACAGTGCAAGAGGGTTCCCGTTTCTCCACATCCTCTCCAGCATCTATAGTCTCCTGATTTGTTCATTTTGGCCACTCTGACTGGCGTGAGGTGATATCTGAGTGTGGTTTTGATTTGTATTTCCCTGATAAGGAGCGACGCTGAACATCTTTTCATGTGCCTGTTGGCCATCCGGATGTCTTCTTTAGAGAAGTGTCTATTCATGTGTTCTGCCCATTTCTTCACTGGGTTATTTACTTTTCGGGTGTGGAGTTTGGTGAGCTCTTTATAGATTTTGGATACTAGCCCTTTGTCCGATATGTCATTGGCAAATATCTTTTCCCATTCCGTTGGTTGCCTTTTAGTTTTGTTGGTTGTTTCCTTTGCTGTGCAGAAGCTTTTGATCTTCATAAGGTCCCAGTAATTCACTTTTGCTTTTAATTCCCTTGCCTTTGGGGATGTGTCGAGTAAGAGATTGCTACGGCTGAGGTCAGAGAGGTCTTTTCCTGCTTTCTCCTCTAAGGTTTTGATGGTTTCCTGTCTCACATTCAGGTCCTTTATCCATTTTGAGTTTATTTTTGTGAATGGTGTGAGAAAGTGGTCTAGTTTCAACCTTCTGCATGTTGCTGTCCAGTTCTCCCAGCACCATTTGTTAAAGAGACTGTCTTTTTTCCATTGGATGTTCTTTCCTGCTTTGTCAAAGATGAGTTGGCCGTACGTTTGTGGGTCTAGTTCCGGGGTTTCTATTCTATTCCATTGGTCTATGTGTCTGTTTTGGTGCCAATACCATGCTGTCTTGATGATGACAGCTTTGTAGTAGAGGCTAAAGTCTGGGATTGTGATGCCTCCTGCTTTGGTCTTCTTCTTCAAAATTACTTTGGCTATTCGGGGCCTTTTGTGGTTCCATATGAATTTTAGGATTGCTTGTTCTAGTTTCGAGAAGAATGCTGGTGCAATTTTGATTGGGATTGCATTGAATGTGTAGATAGCTTTGGGTAGTATTGACATTTTGACAATATTTATTCTTCCAATCCATGAGCAGGGAATGTCTTTCCATTTCTTTAAATCTTCTTCAATTACCTTCATAAGCTTTCTATAGTTTTCAGCATACAGATCCTTTACATCTTTGGTTAGATTGATTCCTAGGTATTTTATGCTTCTTGGTGCAATTGTGAATGGGATCAATTTCTTTATTTGTCTTTCTGTTGCTTCATTGTTAGTGTATAAGAATGCAACTGATTTCTGTACATTGATTTTGTATCCTGCAACTTTGCTGAATTCATGTATCAGTTCTAGCAGACTTTTGGTGGAGTCTATCGGATTTTCCATGTATAATATCATGTCATCTGCAAAGAGCGAAAGCTTGACTTCATCTTTGCCAATTTTGACGCCTTTGATTTCCTTTTGTTGTCTGATTGCTGATGCTAGAACTTCCAGCACTATGTTAAACAACAGCGGTGAGAGTGGGCATCCCTGTCGTGTTCCTGATCTCAGGGAAAAAGCTCTCAGTTTTTCCCCGTTGAGGATGATGTTAGCTGTGGGCTTTTCATAAATGGCTTTAATGATCTTTAAGTATGTTCCTTCTATCCCGACTTTCTCAAGAGTTTTTATTAAGAAAGGGTGCTGGATTTTGTCAAAGGCCTTTTCTGCATCGATTGACAGGATCATATGGTTTTTCTCTTTTTTTTTGTTAATGTGATGTATCACGTTGATTGATTTGCGAATGTTGAACCAGCCCTGCATCCCAGGAATGAATCCCACTTGATCATGGTGAATAATTCTTTTTATATGCCGTTGAATTCGATTTGCTAGTATCTTATTGAGAATTTTTGCATCCATATTCATCAGGGATATTGGCCGGTAGTTCTCTTTTTTTACTGGGTCTCTGTCTGGTTTAGGAATCAAAGTAATACTGGCTTCATAGAATGAGTCTGGAAGTTTTCCTTCCCTTTCTATTTCTTGGAATAGCTTGAGAAGGATAGGTATTATCTCTGCTTTAAACGTCTGGTAGAACTCCCCTGGGAAGCCATCTGGTCCTGGACTCTTATTTGTTGGGAGATTTTTGATAACCGATTCAATTTCTTCGCTGGTTATGGGTCTGTTCAAGCTTTCTATTTCCTCCTGATTGAGTTTTGGAAGAGTGTGGGTGTTCAGGAATTTGTCCATTTCTTCTAGGTTGTCCAATTTGTTGGCATATAATTTTTCATAGTATTCCCTGATAATTGTTTGTATCTCTGAGGGATTGGTTGTAATAATTCCATTTTCATTCATGATTTTATCTATTTGGGTCATCTCCCTTTTCTTTTTGAGAAGCCTGGCTAGAGGTTTGTCAATTTTGTTTATTTTTTCAAAAAACCAACTCTTGGTTTCGTTGATCTGCTCTACAGTTTTTTTAGATTCTATATTGTTTATTTCTGCTCTGATCTTTATTATTTCTCTTCTTCTGCTGGGTTTAGGCTGCCTTTGCTGTTCTGCTTCTAGTTCCTTTAGGTGTGCTGTTAGATTTTGTATTTGGGATTTTTCTTGTTTCTTGAGATAGGCCTGGATTGCAATGTATTTTCCTCTCAGGACTGCCTTCGCTGCATCCCAAAGCGTTTGGATTGTTGTATTTTCATTTTCGTTTGTTTCCATATATTTTTTAATTTCTTCTCTAATTGCCTGGTTGACCCACTCATTCGTTAGTAGGGTGTTCTTTAACCTCCATGCTTTTGGAGGTTTTCCAGACTTTTTTCTGTGGTTGATTTCAAGCTTCATAGCGTTGTGGTCTGAAAGTATGCATGGTATGATTTCAATTCTTGTAAACTTATGAAGGGCTGTTTTGTGACCCAGTATATGATCTATCTTGGAGAATGTTCCGTGTGCACTCGAGAAGAAAGTATATTCTGTTGCTTTGGGATGCAGAGTTCTAAATATATCTGTCAAGTCCATCTGATCCAATGTCTCATTCAGGGCCCTTGTTTCTTTATTGATCGTGTGTCTAGATGATCTATCCATTTCTGTAAGTGGGGTGTTAAAGTCCCCTGCAATTACCACATTCTTATCAATAAGGTTGCTTGTGTTTATGAGTAATTGTTTTATATATTTGGGCGCTCCGGTATTCGGCGCATAGACATTTATAATTGTTAGCTCTTCCTGATGGATAGACCCTGTCACTATTATATAATGTCCTTCTTCATCTCTTGTTACAGCCTTTAATTTAAAGTCTAGTTTGTCTGATATAAGGATGGCTACTCCAGCTTTCTTTTGGCTTCCAGTAGCATGATAAATAGTTCTCCATCCCCTCACTCTCAATCTAAAGGTGTCCTCGGGTCTAAAATGAGTCTCTTGTAGACAGCAAATAGATGGGTCTTGTTTTTTTATCCATTCTGATACCCTATGTCTTTTGGTTGGCGCATTTAATCCATTTACATTCAGTGTTATTATAGAAAGATATGGGTTTAGAGTCATTGTGATGTCTGTATGTTTTATGCTTGTAGTGATGTCTCTGGTACTTTGTCTCACAGGGTCCCCCTTAGGATCTCTTGGAGGGCTGGTTTAGTGGTGACAAATTCCTTCAGTTTTTGTTTGTTTGGGAAGACCTTTATCTCTCCTTCTATTCTAAATGAGAGACTTGCTGGATAAAGGATTCTCGGCTGCATATTTTTTCTGTCTAGCACCCTGAAAATCTCGTGCCAATTCTTTCTGGCCTGCCAAGTTTCAAAAGAGAGATCAGTCACGAGTCTTATAGGTCTCCCTTTATATGTGAGGGCACGTTTACCCCTTGCTGCTTTCAGAATTTTCTCTTTATCCTTGTATTTTGCCAGTTTCACTATGATATGTCGTGCAGAAGATCGATTCAAGTTACGTCTGAAGGGAGTTCTCTGTGCCTCTTGGATTTCAATGCCTTTTTCCTTCCCCAGTTCAGGGAAGTTCTCAGCTATGATTTCTTCAAGTACCCCTTCAGCACCTTTCCCTCTCTCTTCCTCCTCTGGGATACCAATGATGCGTATATTATTTCTTTTTAGTGTATCACTTAGTTCTCTAATTTTCCCCTCATATTCCTGGATTTTTTTATCTCTCTTTTTCTCAGCTTCCTCTTTTTCCATAACTTTATCTTCTAGTTCACCTATTCTCTCCTCTGCCTCTTCAATCCGAGCCGTGGTGGTTTCCATTTTGTTATGCATTTCGTTTAAAGCGTTTTTCAGCTCCTCGTGACTGTTCCTTAGTCCCTTGATCTCTGTAGCAAGAGATTCTCTGCTGTCAGCTATACTGTTTTCAAGCCCAGCGATTAATTTTATGACTATTATTCTAAATTCACTTTCTGTTATATTATTTAAATCCTTTTTGATCAGCTCATTAGCTGTTGTTATTTCCTGGAGATTCTTCTGAGGGGAATTCTTCCGCTTGGTCATTTTGGATAGTCCCTGGCGTGGTGAGGACCTGCAGGGCACTTCCCCTGTGCTGTGGTGTATAACTGGAGTTGGTGGGCGGAGCCGCAGTCAGACCTGATGTCTGCTCCCAGCCCACCGCTGTGGCCACAGTCAGACTGGTGCGTGCCTTCTCTTCCCCTCTCCTAGGGGCAGGATTCACTGTGGGGTGGGGTGGTCTGTCTGGGCTACTTGCACACTGCCAGGCTTGTGATGCTGGGGATCTGGCGTCTTACCTGGGGTGGGTAGGCAAGGTGCACAGGGGCAGGAGGGGCAGGCTTAGCTTGCTTCTCCTTAGGTGATCCACTTCAGGAGGGGCCCTGTGGCAGCAGGAGGGAGTCAGATCCGCTGCCGGAGGTTTGGCTTCGCAGAAGCGCAGAGTTGGGTGTTTGCGCGGATCGAGCAAGTTCCCTGGCAGGAACTAGTTCTCTTGGGATTTTGGCTGGGGGATGGGCGGGGAAGATGGCGCTGGCGAGCGCCTTTGTTCCCCACCAAACTGAGCTCTGTCGTCCGGGGGCTCAGCAGCTCTCCTTCCCTTTGTCCTCCAGCCTTCCCGCTTTCTGAGCAGAGCTGTTAACTTATGACCTCCCAGACGCTAAGTCGCGCTTGCTGTGGGAACAGTCCGTCAGGCCCCTCCGCTTTTTGCAAGCCAGACTCGGGGGCTCTGCTTGGCCGGCGAGCCGCCCCTCCGCCCCGGCTCCCTCCCACCAGTCCGTGGAGCGCGCACCGCCTTGCCGCCCTTCCTACCCTCTTCCGTGGGCCTCTTGTCTGCGCTTGGCTCCGCGACTCCGTTCTGCTAATCCTCTGGTGGTTTTCTGGGTTATTTAGGCAGGTGTAGGTGGAATCTAAGTGATCAGCAGGACGCGCGGTGAGCCCAGCGTCCTCCTACGCCGCCATGTTTTTGTTGGCCTCTACCAGATGTTTAAAGCACAGATAATACCTATCCTTCTCAAGTTATTCCAAAAAATAGAAATGGAAGGAAAACTTCCAGACTCATTCTATGAAGCCAGTATTACTTTGATTCCTAAACCAGACAGAGACACAGTAAAAGAAGAGAACTACAGGCCAATATCCCTGATGAGTATGAATGCAAAAATTCTCAATAAGATACTAGCAAATCGAATTCAGCAGCTTATAAAAAGAATTATTCACCATGATCAAGTGGGATCCATTCCTGGGATGCAGGGCTGGTTCAACATTCATAAATCAATCAACGTGATACATCACATTAATAAAAGAAAAGATAAGAACCATATGATCCTGTCAATCAATGCAGAAAAGGCATTTGACAAAATTCAGCAATGTTTTTAATAAAAGCCCTCGAGAAAGTCGGGATAGAAGGAACATACTTAAAGATCATAAAAGCCATTTGTGAAAAGCCCACAGCTAACATCATCCTCAATGGGGAAAAACTGAGAGCTTTTTCCCTGAGATCAGGAACACTACAGGGATGTCCACTCTCACCACTGTTGTTTAACATAGTGTTGGAAGTGCTAGCATCAGCAATCAGACAACAAAAGGAAATCAAAGGCATCAAAATTGGCAAAGATGAAGTCAAGCTTTCACTTTTTGCATATGACATGATACTATACATGGAAAACCCGATAGACTCCACCAAAAGTCTGCTAGAACTGGTACATGAATTCAGCAAAGTTGCAGGACACAAAATTAATGTACAGAAATCAGTTGCATTCTTATACACTAATAAGCAACAGAAAGACAAATAAAGAAACTGATCCCATTCACAATTGCACCAAGAATCATAAATACCTAGGAATAAACCTAACCAAAGATGTAAAAGATCTGTATGCTGAAAACCACAGAAAGCTTATGAAGGAAACTGAAGAAGATACAAAGAAATGGAAAAACATTCCATGCTCATGGATTGGAAGAATAAATCCTGTCAAAATGTCAATACTACCCGAAGCCATCTACACATTCAACGCAATCCCAATCAAAATTGCACCATCATTCTTCTCAAAGCTAGAACAAGCAATCCTAAAATTTGTATGGAACCACAAAAGACCCTGAATAGCCAAAGTAATATTGAAGAAGAAGACCAAAGCAGGAGGGATCACAATCCCAGACTTTAGCCTCTACAACAAAGCTGTAATCATCCAGACAGCATGGTATCGGCACAAAAACAGACCCATAAACCAATAGAATAGAATAGAGACTTCAGAACTGGACCCACAAAAGTATGGCCAACTATCTTCAACAAAGCAGGAAAGAATATCCAATGGAAAAAAAGACAGTCTCTTTAACAAATGGTGCTGAGAGAACTGGACAGCAACATGCAGAAGAATGAAACTAGACCACTTTCTTACACCATTCACAAAAATAAACTCAAAATGGATAAAGGACCTGAATGTGAGACTGGAAACCATCAAAGCCCTACAGGAGAAAGCAGGAAAAAACTTCTCTGAACTCAGCCACAGCAGTTTCTTACTTGACACATCTCCAAAGCAAGGGAATTAAAAGCAAGAATGAACTATTGGGACCTCATCAAGACAAAAAGCTTCTGCACTGCAAAGGAACCAATAAACAAAACTAAAAGGCAACCAACAGAATGGGAAAAGATATTTACAAATGACGTATCGGACAAAGGGCTAGTATCCAAAATCTATAAAGAAGTCACCAAACTCCACACCCAAAAAACAAATAATCTAATGAAGAAATGGGCAGAAGACATGAATAGACACTTCTCTAAAGAAGACATCCAGATGGCCAACAGGCACATGAAAAGATGCTCATGTCACTCCTCATCAGGGAAATACAAATCAAAGCCACACTCAGATATCACCTCACATCAGTCAGAGTGGCTAAAATAAACAAATCAGGAGACTATAGATGCTGGAGAGGATGTGGAGAAACGGGAACCCTCTTGCACTGTTGGTAGGAATGCAAACTGGTGCAGTCACTCTGGAAAACAGTGTGGAGGTTCCTCAAAAAATTTAAAATAAATCTACCCTATGACCCAGCAATAGCACTGCTAGGAAGTTACCCAAGGGATACAGGAGTGCTGATGCATAGGGGCACTTGTACCCCAATGTTTATAGCAGCACTTTCAACATTAGACAAATTGTGGAAAGAGCCTAAATGTCCATCAACTGATGAATGGATAAAGAAGTTGTGGTTTATATACACAATGGAATACTACTTGGCAATGAGAAAGAATGAAATATGGCCTTTTGTAGCAACGTGGATGGAACTGGAGAGTGTTATGCTAAATGAAATAAGTGATACAGAGAAAGACAGATACTATATGTTTTCACTTTTATGTGGATCCTGAGAAACTTAACAGAAGACCATAGGGGAGAGGAAGGGGGAAAAAAGTTACAGAGAGGGAAGGAGGCAAACCATAAGAGACTCTTAAATACTGAGAATAAACTGAGAGTTGATGGGATGTGGGAGGGAGGGGAAAGTGGATGATGGGCATTGAGGTGGGCACCTGTTGGGATGAGCACTGGGTGCTGTATGGAAACCAATTTGACAATAAATTTCATATTTAAAATAATTAGGATTTGTCTGAAAGAAAAAAAACTCAGCCCTCCTTTTCATTTGCAGCAGTAAAGATGTGTTCTTTTACTGATGAGATACGCAGTGGTAACTGTGATAGGCTCTGTTTATTCCCAACAGAAACACCTCTGCTTTCTTTCACTAAATGATATTTTAGGTATTTCGGTGGAAGAAAAATGACCCAGATCTCCATGATAGACTATACTCTGAGAGCATTCTTCAAGCTATCACCATGACCATTTGAGATATAACCTTTTGTTATAGGTAGCACCAGTGAGGCCATCAGACTTTGTCCAATGTTCTCAGTGGAAATTTTGTGTCCAGTCTATGAGCATGAAATCAAAAAATCAAAAAAATTTTTCAAGAAGCCTGTAGGAGGGCTAAAGAAAAAGAAGCAGCTAAGAGCTAAGATAGTAGGAAATTTGGCACATGTGAGGATCTGCAAAATTTCAAAAGAATTTCTTGGTCAACCTGTTTCATGTACTCCTGGAAAAAAAAATATCAGAAAGCAAACCCACACAGGGTAAAATACATGTGACAGAGCCTTCACTTGTGTGAAACATATGGATATATTTAAGGAAGAATGAAGATAGAGTTCATAAGAGAGGACATGATAAATCCAATTTTTTACACACAAATGAAAACCACCCTAACAAATGTGTCATTGCAACATGCTGTTTCAATTCTCTATTCTCTGCAATATTTTGAGGGGAAGTTTCCAGGCAAAATGTCTCATGATGGCCATAAATAGGCCATATGGAAATGATGAACGAAATGTCTGTGTTTGCTTCCATACACATGAACCAGTCTAAGTGATTTGATTAACTTTACCAGACTTCTCATTCAAAAAGAGAAACTGTGGAGCCAGTCGCATGTTTGGTTTGCTTCATAGAAGATTAGGCTAGAAAGAATCCTATAATCCATCTATTCCAGCCCTTTTCTTTCACTAAGTAATTAACCTGCCCAAGATCACATAGGTAGTTAATGCTGAAATGTAGTAATTGTTTTATGTTATGACTGTTCTATCATATCTATTTGATGTATTTGTATTATTTGGATATTTTTCTCTTATTAATTTATATAAAACTGATAGAAATTTAAATAAGACTTTGTTCTTACTTTTTTGACACTTTATTTTTTGAAATAAACAATAAATAATATTCTCATTGTTGAGATATTCTTTTGCTTCTATTCAAATACTCCCCCACAGGCTTTAACATCTTTATTCATCTACATCTCCCACTAAATCACTAAGTCCCTAAAATCTGGGATTGCTACTAATCATTATTTTTCTGCCCACCTTCTACCTTCTTTCCTAGCACATCAGTGATTGTATAACAAGAACCAAAAAGTTGATTAAATCTTGGAGATAAAGAGCCACATTTTAATGTCATTATAACAATAATAATTAAAAATGCAAAAAATAAATAAATAAGTAAATAATAAGAAATAAAATTCATTTATTGTTTAATATGTGAGAAAAGGAAATAAGATTGTAGATCCTCCCTGAGAAAATCTCCTAGACTATATTAGAGGCATATAAAGATCACAAACACTTTAGATCACTAGGATGGCCATCATTTTTAAAAACAGAAAATAGTAAGTTTTGGTGAGGATGTGGAAAATTTGGAACTTTCATAATCACTGGTAGGAATGAAAAATAGTACAGCCACTACAGAAATCAGTTTGTAGATCTCAAAAAAATTAAACTTAGAATTATATGATCCAGCAATTCCACTCCTAGGTGTATATCGAAAAGAACTGGAAATGGGTATTCGGGCAAAAACTTGTACACAAATGTTCATAGCAGCACTATTTACAATCACCAAAAGATGAAACACCCAAATGTCAATCAACTGGCAAATGGATAAGCAAAATGTGGTATATTCATACAAAGATGTATTATCCACCCATAAAAAGAAATTAAGTACTGGTATATGCTAACACATGGATGAACCTTGAAAGCACTAAAATAAGTGAGAGATGCCAGACAGCTTTCTATAATAAAGGATATTAATATTTATTAAGCACTTATTATGTGCCAGGCATTATACTAACTGCTTTACATATATTATCTCACTGAATGTTCCAAACATCTCAATGAAGTAAGCAACATTATTAAATCCAGTTTATTGATGGGGAAATTTAGGCTAAGAAACATTAGGTAACCTGCCCAAAAGCCCAGCTAGAAAAAAGAGAAGCTAGAATTTAAATAAGATCTGTCCACTCTTGAGCCCTCGCTCTTAACTATCAGGGTTTTTTATCACAGACTTTCCTTAATGCAACACATCCACTAAGTATTATCTATGCTTCACTTAATGGAAAGATAAATCTTTTAAGATTAAATAGCATAGGAATGGAGTATAAACTAAATATAGGTTAGTCCTCTTCTTTCCATATGGGAAATATTTGTCCAAGTGCCATTTTCTTAAAAAGTTAAGCTCCAAACTACTGACAAGATCATTGACTGATGAATGTAACAACAGGGGTAAAAACAAAATTATGATGGAAAAGATCATCTTACAGTAATTCTCATTAAGCCACCTGGAAGATATACTATTACTAAACTACTTAATCATTGCAATAATTTTCTTATAAATGGCTGTCACCATAGTTATTTGAAATTTTACTGTGTGTGTTGGGGTAAGGAAGGAAGATCCAATCAGCATAATTGTCTTGCTGGAAGGCATGCATCTACTTGCTTCTAAAAAGGACTTCAAAATGTTATGTTACCCAGCTACCTATTTCTTAATGATTTACTGTTAGAGGACAACCATGTGGTTGGGATGGGATGGGATGAGGAAAGCATTTGCACTGAATGGTGAGCCAGTATGGAGAGTCAAAGGTTGATTGGAAAAGGTTTAAATTATAAGGAAAACACTTGCACTGAAAGGTGACCTAGTGAGGGGAGTCAAAGCATAAATAGGAAAGGTTTAAATTATAAGCAAAATTAAAAAAAAATCTATATACTTCTTTTTTTTTTAATTTTTTTTTCAACGTTTATTTATTTATTTTTTTGGGACAGAGAGAGACAGAGCATGAATGGGGGAAGGGCAGAGAGAGAGGGAGACACAGAATCGGAAACAGGCTCCAGGCTCCGAGCCATCAGCCCAGAGCCTGACGCGGGGCTCGAACTCACGGACCGTGAGATCGTGACCTGGCTGAAGTCGGACGCTTAACCGACTGCGCCACCCAGGCGCCCCCAAAAAAAATCTATATACTTCTATGAAGAGAATGTACTTATTGCATTGCTGCAGATAAAAATCTTTAATATATTCCATATTGATGCTCCTTGAGGATTGCTTTAGAATAATTTTTAAAATTATTTTATTTGAGAATAGTTGATACACAATGTTACATTAGTTTCAGGTGTACAATAGAGTGATTCAACAACTCTATACATTATGCTACACTGGCCACAAGTGTACCTAGCATTCCCTACCCTATGCCTGTCATCCTCATGACTTATTCATTCCATAACTAGAAATTTGTACCTCCCACTCCCCTTCACCCATTTTGCTCCTCCCTCCACTCCCTTTCTCTCTGGTAACTATCAGTTTGTTCTGTGTTTATAGATCTATTTCTGATTTTTGTTTGTTTTTTTATTTTGAGAGAGACAGCACAAGTGGGAGAGGGGGAGAGAGAGGGAGACACAGAATCCCAAGCTATCAGCACAGAGCCCAACATGGGGCTCGAACTCACAAAACCATGAGACCATGACCTGAGCCAAAACCAAGAGTCAAACGCTTAACTGACTGAGCCACCCAGGCTCCCTTCATGTGTTTTGTTTTTTAGATTCCACATGGTCTTGGAAATTTTTTAAACCATGACTACCTTCCCACAGTTGTCCCAAAAAAATGTTCTATAATTCCTTTTCTTATCCTCAGATGGTGACTTCTCAAAGAAGTGTAAAACAATCTCCTTTCATTCATTCATTTCATAAGTACTTATTGAAAATCTCCAATATGCCAGGCAGCATATTAGGTAATAGGGATACAGTGATGAATAAAATGAATATACACACCACCCACATTTCCAGGGAATTTGCTGATCTGAACAAGAACACCTAGGCAAAAAGTATCTTCAACAAATGACCAGTCAAGCACTCCAAGAGATAGTACTATTGTCCAAAGGGTCTCTTCCACAGGCCTTTTTATAATGAATTCATAAGACGGCTATTGTCACAAAAAAACTGTCCACCCAAATGTTAACTAAAACATAAGAAGCAAGCCTTTCTGGAACTGACCCTGAACTCCAAAGTCAGCCAAAGTGGTTGTCAGATGATCTGACAAGCTATATAGATGAATCACTTAGTTTGACTCAACCTACTGAGTCATTTTTACTGTAACAAATTATTCTATAATGTCATATTTCTTAGTTTACTCCAGATCTATAATAATACCACTACCCTTCCAATATAAATTATTTAAGGACACAGTACTGAGTCAAATTCTTCTCAAAAAATTAGTCACCTAGACCAATTACTTCCAATTTTTCCAGGCTGTAGATTAGTCCAAGATATCTCTTCTCTCTCTATTTTCTTCCCCTTTCTGTTCCCTAAAGACATAAACACTCCTCCCAAAGTTTTATCTAGTTTCCCCTTCTTTTTCTTTATTTTCAACTTCCTCCATGGCTATAGTTTCCACAACCACTCTTCAGAGATGATCCTTGGTTTGGTATCACTCATCTTATCTTTTGCACCTGAGAACAGCTGTGATCTCTGCAGAAGTGGGTTGAGTCAGAGGAAACTTGATCCTGAACTGCTATCTGAAGCCTGGAGGGAGATGGGGACATGGCACTGGAAGAGTTTAAGCCAGAGGCATGTTTAATGGGGAGATATAGGGGCCAAGTAGACCACAAGCAGTAATTAGTAAGAAATGATGATGAACTGGCAAGGTACATGATTCAATGAGCAGACAAGATGGGCTAAGAGAGATCAGCACTGGAGGCAGAAACTGGGATTAGGGATAAATTCCAGTGGGTACAATTTTTCATTTCCTTTTCCCTTCCATTTCTTTCCTGACCCATTCTGTTCTAAAGCCATATGTGAGGGCATAACAATATAGTCATTTATACTGAAAGTAGGAGGTAGCCATAGTAACTTTGAGCAAGATGTTGAAGCCTAGCCGGGGTGAGAAGGCATCTACCCAGGGAAACAGAGTATTGTGGGATATCATTATCTGAACAAATTAAGGAGGGCAACCACATGGAGGGGAGAAGGGATGAGGAAAGCATGGGATAAAGGATGACCCCGTGTGGAAAATTAAAGTGTGAGCAGCATGCAGAGAGCATCCATGTGAAGGGGACTATGGGAAAGAACAGCCTGGCATGGCTTTTTAGAGTCTATGGGGAGGCAGAAGGGGAGCCTGACATGTAGTGTCAGAGTCTGGGTGGGCCAAGAGAGCATCCACAAAAGGAAAATAGTGACAGCTGAAGTGGAAGATTAGTTATTTTCATGGATATCCATCAACGAAGTAAAAATATTAAGATTAAAGGGAGCTAGGTATCTCACTGTAAGAGAAAGGAGTTACAAATATAAAAGGAAGAAAACTAAGGGCACCTGGATGGCTCAGTGGGTTGAGGTCTGACTTCAGCTCAAGTCATGATCTCACAGTTTATGGGTTCCAGTGCCACCATCAGGCTCTGTGCTGACAGCTTGGAGCCTGGAGCCTGCTTCAGATTCTGTCTCCCTCTCTCTGCCCCTCCCCCACTTGCACTCTGTCTCTCTCAAAAATAAATAAACTTGAAAGAAAGAAAGAAAGAAAGAAAGAAAGAAAGAAAGAAAGAAAAGGAGAAAACTAGAATGAACCATGTGGTATTAGGTTAGAATTGGAGTCAATCATGATTTTCATTATATAGATGTATATCAAAATATGGATATAAACATGATATACATATATGTATACACATATATGTATTTGTGTTTGTGCATGAGGATGTAGTTGTGTGAGGGGGTGTGTATATATGTATACACATATATATCACCTAGCTCTGTCCACTGAGAAGGCTTAGGAGCGACAATACTGCAATGGTAATGAGTGCACCTAATGTCCTGATTTTGGCTTTTAAATACTGTTCTCCACTAAAAGGAACATAGGATGTCTTTCTCTTGTTTGTGTCTTTGCTAATTTCTCTCAGCAATGTTTTTTAGTTTTCAGTATACAAGACTTTCACCTCCTTGGCTAAACTTATTCCTAAGTATTTTGTTCTTTTTTTCAATGTTTATTTATTTTTGAAAGACAGAGAGACAGAGTGTGAGCAGGGGAGGGTCAGGGAGAGAGGAGACACAGAATCCGAAGCAGGATCCAGGCTCCCAGCTGTCAGCACAGAGCCTGATGCGGGGCTTGAACTCACGAGCCATGAGATCATGACCTGAACTGAAGTCAGACACTTAACTGACTGAGCCACCCAGGCGCCCCTGTTCTTTTTGATACTACTGTAAATAGGATTATTTTCCTAATTACATTTCCAGATGGTATACTGTTAGTGTATAGAAATGCAACTGATTTTTATAGGTTGATTTTGTATCCTGCAACTTTACTGAATTTATTTATTTCTAGTTTTAACAAGGTTGTGTGTGTGTGTGTGTGTGTGTGTGTGTGTGTGTGTGTGAATACCTTGAGGTTTTTTATATTAAATATCATATCATCTGTGAACAGAAATCATTTTATTTCTTCCTTCCCAACTCAGATTTTTTTTTCTTGCCTGATTGTTCTGTCTAGGATTTCTAGTACTATATTGAATAGAAGTAGCAAGAGTGCACAATCTTAGAAGATCATAGAAGAAAAGCTTTCATTTTTTCATTTCTGAGTATAATAGCTATAGGCTTTGATATACAAACTTATTATATTGAGTTAATTTTCTTATATTCCTAATTTGTTGAGAGTTTTTAATCAGAAAATGGTGTTGAATTTTGTCAAATGCTTTTTCTGCATCTATTTGATGATTATGTGATCTTTATCTTTCATTCTGTTAATGTGGTCTATCACATTTATTGATTTGTGTATGAAACTGTGCCAGGGATAGGGATTCTGGCAAGAAGGTGTCCTGAATCTCCCTACTGGCTTCAGTGAGTCTGGTTTTATGTTTGCCTGGAGTGTAAGAGTCTTTCAATTAGTTTATGGATTTCTCACAGAGGGAAGTTGTCCATGAACTTTGGCTGCATTATTATGTTCAGAGGAGAAAAGAGTATCCATAGCTTCCTAGTCCACCACCTCACTGACATTCCTGAATTCATTTTTTTTTTTTTACTTTTTTTAATGTTTATTCATTTTTTGAGAGAGACAGAGCATGAGTGGGAGAGGGGCAGAGAGAGAGAGGGAGACATAGAATCCAAAACAAGCTCCAGGCTCTGAGGTGTCAGCACAGAGCCCAACACAAGGCTTGAACCCACAAACCTTGAGATCATGACCTAAGCCAAAGTTGGATGCTTAACTGACTGAGCCACCCAGGTGCTCCTGAATTTATTTTTAATGATAAAAAAGAGTAAGTTTGGGGCGCTGGGTGGCTCAGTCGGTTAAGCTTCCGACTTCGGCTCAGGTCACGATCTCATGGTCTGTGAGTTCGAGCCCCGCGTCAGGCTCTGTGCTGACAGCTCAGAGCCTGGAGCCTGCTTCGGATTCTGTGTCTCCCTCTCTCTCTGCTCCTCCCCCGTTCATGCTCTGTCTCTCTCTGTCTCAAAAAATAAACATTAAAAAAAAGCATTTTAAAAAAAAGAGTAAGTTTTACATTCTTTAGTCATACAGTAATAGCATCTCAAAGTTAGTATATATTACCATCCCACTCAACCATGAATTCTGGGCTTGAGTTCCAGTGACAAATCAGAAACTACTTAGAGTTACCAGAATTGGGGGGTGCCTGGGTGGCTCAGTCCATTAAGCCAACTTCAGTTCAGGTCATGATCTCACAGTTTGTGAGCTCAAGACCCACAGAAGGCTCTGTACCAACAGCTCAGAGACTGGAGCTTGCTTCAGATTCTGTGTCTCCCTCTCTGCCCCTCCCCTGCTCATGCTCTGTCTCTTTCTCTCTCTCTCAAAAATAAATAAACATTTTAAAAAGTTTTTTAAAGAGTTACCAGAATTGTGTGATAATGGAAGGACAAGAATAAGGCAGGGTTGAAGTCAGGATAAGGGTTAGAATTAGATATAAACTAAAGAGATAGTCAGAGGCTCTTTACTTATATTTTTGGAAACAAAATGCTTGAGCATGTTTTTAAACTGAAAAGAAGATGCCATTGGGGAGAGATGGGTTGAAAAGAGATAGGATATAAAATATAGCTCAAAATCCTAAAGGAGATGGATAGAGTTAACTGAAGAGGGAGAAAAACAATTTCTTTCCTAGGTAATAATAATAATAACAGGAACAACAACAATAAAACTAGTTCTTCTAACTTGTACACTTACCTTGTGCCAAGCACATACGTTCTATGTACACTACCTCATTACTCTTTATCTCAAGCCTATGTGGTAAGTACTGTTATTACACTCATTGTATAGAGAAGGAGACTTAAGCACAGAGTAAGTAATCTGCCTAAATTCACACACCCAACAGACTGAAGAGCTGAGATGCTGACTCCAGAGTCATTCTCTTGTCCACTCTTATGGTTCTTCTAAGGAATGAAAGAAAGATGAAGAAAATATATTTAATTTCATAAATGAACAGAAGGAATACTGAGGAAATGCTTACCTGACTGTCTTGATGTTTTGAGTAAAGGTGGAAGCACCATATGCACAGGTAGGGGACAAAAATGAGGCTAGGGATTGAGGAAAGGAGTAATCGTTTACAATAAATCCATACAATACAGGAAAAGGACCCTGCCACAGATTAAGAAAAGAATTGCTGGGGCGCCTGGGTGGCGCAGTCGGTTGGGCTTCCGACTTCAGCCAGGTCACGATCTCGCGGTCCGTGAGTTCGAGCCCCGCGTCGGGCTCTGGGCTGATGGCTCGGAGCCTGGAGCCTGTTTCTGATTCTGTGTCTCCCTCTCTCTCTGCCCCTCCCCCGTTCATGCTCTGTCTCTCTCTGTCCCAAAAAAATAAATAAACGTTAAAAAAAAAAAATTAAAAAAAAAAAAAGAAAAGAATTGCTAAGCATAACTCAGAGGCCCAACTGAGTATGGAACGTTTGCACTGGTAATGGCACCATCAGCATGGCTATGCAACTGTTTTGAGTACTTCTCAGAAACCCAGAGGCAGGAACCAAGAAGACAGATCATTGGTCCATAACAGGGGCCTGGAAAAGAGGTGAATGGACAAGAAATATCTTTAGGGAATTAATGATGGTGGTGAGAATAGTTGGAAAAATTGATTATTTGGTCCAGGTCAAGTTGGAAGGGAAACAAAGCAAATGAATATCTGTTGAGTCAAGCAGCACGAATAAAAGGCACTTTCTTTTCAATATGTAGGAACATTTGACATGTATGTTAACCATTTTATTCTAAATCTTTAATTATATAAAGAAATTTTATCTTTTACTTGAAAGCTACCTTGCATTTTATCCTTCAGTTGAAAAACACATATCTGAGTTACCTAGTAAGTACACTAGGTCAAAAATCTAGAGACGTGGGACTAGCTAGACTCAGTACTAGTGACCTAGGTAGTTAACTAATTCAGCCACCTTGCGTCTCAATTTTCTTGTTAAAAAAAGGAAAGAAAAGAAAAGAAAATTGGGTTTAATGATCTAATATTCTATGCTTCATTTCTTCCTTATATTCCATGGTAAAAATAAATTACAAAAATTTCCAAGCTTGTTCTCTAGCTTTACTATAATTGGAAACTGACTTCCCTGAATATGTGTTAATACAAACATTTTTATTTTATTTTTTAACATTAAAAAAACATTTTTAAACCAAAGGGCTGCACATCTTTCAATACCAACTTTAAAGTTTCAACAACCAGACAGTGAAATGATCTGCAAAACAAACTATTAGTTGCTCAACACCTCCATCTTCAGGGTCTCATTAGTCTTAAAACAGAATGACGACTCACCCAGCAACATGTAAGATAATCACTAGTCTTAAAGTTGACTAAGTCAGGTTTCAATGTTAATACCATACCCAGTGAGTCTGTATTTACTTTTCAATTATTTAATTTCAATTATTTTGTTTTCTTTCAATTTCCTCATCAGTCCTTTATGTCATACAGTTCTTATCCAGAACTATAGGTATTTACTAATCAATATTTACTGCATGTTTTTAAATTCAGAATTATTTTAAGTTTGAGTCAGTTGATTCCTTAAAACTAGTGTTCACTGTGTGCAGAGCTTCCTGGTCAATGCTGGACTCAGAGAGGGATAAACACATTCCTGAAAGTAGATGTAAGGGTCCTTCAGCATCCCTCATGGCTATGTGGACAGTGTCTGGTGCCCTTGATGAAGCATGAACTCTGGATTGAGACAGACCGGTCTCCAAACTTTAGTTCAGCTGCTTACTAGTGCTGGTAAGATCTTGGACAATTTTTCTTACACATCAGCACTTCATTAAAATAAGGGAGGATTTTTATCTCCTTAACAATGCAATCATAAGGATTGAAAATAGGTAATGCCTATTTTAAATATCTATCAAATAACAGAAATTAAATATTTGTTCTCACTTTAATCCTTCATGAAGGAGATAATAGAACAGTATCTCTGTGAGCATGAAGATTTAAATACAAGGATCTCTTAAATGGTATGCTGGGAACATGGCCAGGCAAAGCTTCTGCATAACCATTGGGCTCTGTGCTGACAGCTCAGAGCCTAGATCCTACTTCAGATTCTCTCTCTCTCACTCTCTCTCTCTCTCTCTCTCTCTCTGCCCTTCCCCCACTTGTGTGCACGTGCTCTCTCTAAGATAAACATTAAATATAGGTAGACATAGATAGATATAGATATAAATATAGATATAGATAGATATAGATATAGATAGATATAGAGATATAGAGATATAGAGATTCAGTCAGGAAAGAGAAACATTCTCCAAAGATAACTAATGTAAAATCTAGGACATTCTGCTACATTTCACTTAATATCTATCTCCAAGCTAAAGTAGAGCCTCACTTGTAGGCATCTAGTACTAAAACTAGAAAATCTGCTAAACATTGTAAGTTTTTAAAATGTCTTAAATTCATAGTAACTCAGTCTGATTTAATAAGAAACTCAAATGTTCAGTCCCACTACCAAATTGTCATCAATAAAAATCATTAAATACTGCAACATAAAAAAATTTTGTTGAGTCAGATAATGATTTTTACTAAATCAAAAACAGTTTACCTTCCTACTCCATTTCAGAGGAAACCTAGGGATCTGAAATAGAAACCTAGACTTAAAAATATGACACTCCAAATCTGATTATTTTGCATCATATCAGCACTTCCTTCAGAATAACAAAATAATTATAACTATCGGATTCTAATTTTTATTTTTTAACATGGAAAATATTTAGGAATGTTATGAAATTCTACTTCCAACAATGGAGAAAGTTATGACCATAGAACAACCATAGGAAATAGCAATGTCAAAGAAAACACTGGGAAGTCCATAAAAATATCTTTAAATTCACTCTTCGTTTTAGAGGTTTTCTTATCCCAAAAGAAACTAACTGATTGGGGCACCTAGGTGGCTCGGTTGATTAAGTATCTGACTCTTGGTTTCAGCTCAGGTCACGATCTCATGGTTTATGAGTTCAAGCCCCATGTTGGGCTCTGCACTGACAGTGCAGAGCCTGCTTAGAATTCTCTCTCTTCTTCTCTCTCTGGCCCTCTCCTGCTTACACACTCTCTCTCACACACAAAATAAATAAATAAACTAAAAAAAAAAGAAAAAGAAAAAGAAAGAAACTGACTGGTTTACATAATCACTTACACTGACATTATTTAGCCAACTTGCTATTGGGGTAGTTTTGACTTCTATGTTAGATTCTAGTGCCACTAAACATCCAGATTATCCCATTTCTCTTTGGAATGAAGATGGTAAACAACTATTTCTCCAAGATGTCTTCATCTTTTTGATTAATATTTTGTCATACCATTATAAATTTCAAAATTTTTTAGTCTCAATATAATTGAAATTTAAAATGAGAGTCCATGGCACAAAAACAGACACATAGACCAATGGAATAGAATAGAAACCCCAGAACTAGACCCACAAACGTATGGCCAACTAATCTTTGACAAAGCAGGAAAGAACATCCAATGGAAAAAAGACAGTCTCTTTAACAAATGGTGCTGGGAGAACTGGACAGCAACATGCAGAAGGTTGAAACTAGACCACTTTCTCACACCATTCACAAAAATAAACTCAAAATGGATAAAGGACCTGAATGTGAGACAGGAAACCATCAAAACCTTAGAGGAGAAAGCAGGAAAAGACCTCTCTGACCTCAGCCGTAGCAATCTCTTACTCGACACATCCCCAAAGGCAAGGGAATTAAAAGCAAAAGTGAATTACTGGGACCTTATGAAGATCAAAAGCTTCTGCACAGCAAAGGAAACAACCAACAAAACTAAAAGGCAACCAACGGAATGGGAAAAGATATTTGCCAATGACATATCGGACAAAGGGCTAGTATCCAAAATCTATAAAGAGCTCACCAAACTCCACACCCGAAAAGCAAATAACCCAGTGAAGAAATGGGCAGAACACATGAATAGACACTTCTCTAAAGAAGACATCCGGATGGCCAACAGGCACATGAAAAGATGTTCAGCGTCGCTCCTTATCAGGGAAATACAAATCAAAACCACACTCAGGTATCACCTCACGCCAGTCAGAGTGGCCAAAATGAACAAATCAGGAGACTATAGATGCTGGAGAGGATGTGGAGAAACGGGAACCCTCTTGCACTGTTGGTGGGAATGCAAAGTGGTGCAGCCGCTCTGGAAAGCAGTGTGGAGGTTCCTCAGAAAATTAAAAATAGACCTACCCTATGACCCAGCAATAGCACTGCTAGGAATTTATCCAAGGGACACAGGAGTACTGATGCATAGGGGCACTTGTACCCCAATGTTCATAGCAGCACTCTCAACAATAGCCAAATTATGGAAAGAGCCTAAATGTCCATCAACTGATGAATGGATAAAGAAATTGTGGTTTACATACACAATGGAGTACTACGTGGCAACGAGAAAAAATGAAATGTGGCCTTTTGTAGCAACGTGGATGGAACTGGAGAGTGTGATGCGAAGTGAAATAAGCCATACAGAGAAAGACAGATACCATATGGTTTCACTCTTATGTGGATCTTGAGAAACTTAAGAGAAACCCATGGGGGAGGGGAACAAAAAAAAAAAAAAAAAGAGGTTAGAGTGGGAGAGAGCCAAAGCATAAGAGACTGTTGAGAACTGAGAACAAACTAAGGGTTGATGGGGGGTGGGAGGGAGGAGAGGGTGGGTGATGGGTACTGAGGAGGGCACCTTTTGGGATGAGCACTGGGTGTTGTATGGAAACCAATTTGACAATAAATTTCATATATAAATAAAAAAAAAATAAAATAAAATAAAATAAAATAAAATGAGAGTCCAAGACCAAAACCAGCTTTTGTTGAACTCAACTAAATGCAAAGAGGCATTGAACAGACTTTAAGTAGGTCACTCAAAGAGCTTTTGCCATCATTATTAAATACGTAAGAGTGAAATTTCCGGGATCAGATGGCAACTCTATGTTTACCATTTCAAGGAAATGCCCATCTGTTTTCTAAATCAGCTGCACCATATTACATTTCCACCAGCAATACATCAGAGTTCAAGTTCTCTACATCCTCCTTACCAACGCTTGTTGTCTGTCTTTTTTATTATAACCATTATAGTAGATATGAAGTGTATCACATTGTGGTTTTAATTTGTATTTTCCTAATGGCTAATGATGTTGAATATCTTGTACTTATTAGCTGTTCATATATCTTCTTAGAAGGAATGTTTATTCAAAGCATTTGCCCATTTTTAAACTGAATTATCTGCCTTTTTATTATTGAATTGTAAGAAATATTTTATATTCTATATACCAGTACCTTATCAAATACATGATTTTCAGAAATGTTCTCCCAATCTATAGGTTATATTTTTGCTTTCTTGATGCTTTGAAACACAATAAAACAGGGATGCCAGAGTGGTTCAGTTGGCTGAGCTTCCAACTTTGGCTCAGATCATGATCCCGTGGTTCAGGGGTTCAAGTCCTGCATCTGGCTCTGTGCTGACAGCTCAGAGCCTGGAGCCTGCTTCAGAATCTGTGTCTCCCTCTCTCTCTGCCCCTTCCCTGCTCATGCTCTGTTGCTCTCTCTCTCTCTCTAAAAGGAATAAACATTTTAAAATAATAAATAAATATATAAAAATAAAACAAACACAATAAAAAATATGCTTACACGCATGAGAGCACACACACACACACACACACACACACACACACACACACACTATATCAATGTTCAAAGTAGTATTATTCATAATAGCCAGAAACTAAAAAGAACCCAAATGTCCTTCACCAACTGAACAAATAAACAAAATGTGGTATATCCATTCAATGCAATATTATCTTGTAATAAAAAAGTTAAAGTACTGATAGCTGCAACACAGATGAATCTCAAAAACATTACACATAGTGAAATCACAAAAGACCACCTTGTATCATCGTATTTAAAATGTCCAGGATAGAACAAATCAGGAGACAATAGATGCTGGTGAGGATGTGGAGAAACAGGAACCCTCTTCCACTGTTGGTGGGGATGCACACTGGTGCAGTTGCTCTGGAAAACAGTGTGGAGGTTCCCCAAAAAATTAAAAATAAATCTACCCTATGACCCAGCAATAGCACTGCTAGGAAGTTACCCCAGGGATACAGGAGTGCTGATGCATAGGGGCACTTGTACCCCAATGTTTATAGCAGCACTTTCAACAATAGCCAAATTATGGAAAGAGTCTAAATGTCCATCAATTGATGAATGGATAAAGAAGATATGGTTTATATATACAATGGAATACTACTTGGAAATGAGAAAGAATGAAATCCTGCCATTTGCAACAACATGGATGGAACTGGAGGGTATTATGCTAAGTGTAATAGGTCAGTCAAAGAAAGACAGATACCATATGTTTTCACTCATATGTGGATCTTGAGAAACTTAACAGAAGACCATGGGGGAGGGGAAGGGGAAAAAAAAGTTACAAACAGAGAGGGAGGGAGGCAAACCATAAGAGACTCTTAAATACAGAGAGCAAACTGAGGGTTGATGGGGCCAGGGGAGAGGGGAAAGTGGGTGATGGGCATTGAGGAGGGCACTTGTTTCGATAAGCACTGGATGTTGTATGGAAGACAATTTGACAATAAATTATATTTTTTTAATTTTTTTAACGTTTATTTTTGAGACAGAGAGAGAGACAGAGCATGAACAGGGGAGGGGCAGAGAGAGAGAGGGAGACACAGAATCTGAAATGGGCTCCAGGCTCTGAGCTGTCAGCACAGAGCCCGATGTGGGGCTTGAACTCACGAACCGCGAGATCATGACCTGAGCCAAAGTCTGACGCTTAACTGACTCAGCCACCCAGGCGCCCCGACAATAAATTATATTTAAAAAAAAAACAAATATGATGATCTCTAAATGCATATTACCTTTGTCCTGGTATCAAATGGTATGGATAATCAGTTGCTTATGTGCTTAAGCTAATTAAAATTCTGATATTTCATAATAAAGTATTCTATAAGCTATAAAAATAAAATGAAATGAAATAAAATGTCCAGGATAGTCAAATCTATAGAGACAAGAAACATATTAGTGGGTGCCTAGGGATTGGGAGGTAGAAGAGGTACAAGAGTTACAAGAGGGGGGAACTGGAGTGGCTGCCAATTGATACAAGGTTTCTTTGTATTATGTTACACTAGTCATGTTACATAGTTACGTTACACTAATGGTTTCACAGCTCTGTAAATACACTAAAACACATTGTACACTCTACACAGGTGAATTTTATGTTATGTAAATTATATCTCAATAATGTGTTTTAAAAAACTAGTATATATGATCACCACATATATCAAAAGTGAGCCAGAACCCCTTAAGGAAGGACCCTCCTACACCTCCAATATTTATACTGTAAATCTTTCTCCTATTCTTTTCCAAAGGGACTTATAGGTGACTGTGCAACTGGGGAAGAAGAAACAATTGGACTTTTAAGAGACTACTGAATACTGGAATTAATAAAATAAAAAGGAGCAGGGAGGAGTATGTCTAAAGTGCAGGTGTACCCTTGAAGGGCATGTTAGTATATCCAAGATCTGCAATTTAAGTCAACAGAAAACTACAACTCAATGCAGACAGGACTGCTAACGGGCCAGATCCTTCAATTAGGAAGATTTGGGTCACCCCAAAGACAAAGCAGATGAAGCGTTATAAACTATTTTTCTTTTTTCCCCTTTCCCACTGTTAACAGCGAACAATTTTATATTTTGATATTTAATATACAGGTTATCAAAGGGAAAGTGTGATGCAGACGAAAGAGTAGTTAATACCATCCAAAGATGGATAAAGTGGGACTCTGTATACACTACACTGAGGAGAAGCTTATCATGCTTTTGATTTATGAGGAATGACAGCAATACACTAACTGGAAGAATGATTTAGCTACTGAATTTTTTTGGATATAAACATGGTGAAAAGAGGTGTGTATAAATCCCAAATTAATAAGGGCGCTGGATTGCAATATTGCCGCTTTTGTTAAAATGCAAATTATATCTCCCAAGATCCTCTTCCCACTATGGTAAGGGACAGGGAACTTGTGCAAGAATTGGAAGACCGAGTGAAGCAGGCGTCACTATTCTGAGAAGTTCATCACAGTCAGACACAGTGAGGGACAGATGCAGAGGTGTCCAGCATGTAAATCACACTCATCTGCTCCTGATTCAGCTTGTCTTTCAAACTACTGGCCCTGCCGACCATTAGCAGCCCCAAGCCTAACACCAGAATCTTGGCTGTGGAATCACAAAGACAACCGTTTCCAATAGACCTCTCCACAAGCTCCCACTTTGAGGTCCCCCTTTGACAGCTGGATATACTTGACCTCTCGGAATTTTTTGCAAGCTGTGACTTCTCCACCCACTCCAATGGAAAAGGACGAGTCAATGACTTGTTTTGTGATCTGCTAACTACCCCTTTCAGACCTTCACTTTCTTAGCTTTCTCATGTGTGTGTTCTAATTCCTAAAACAAATCCCTTGCTCCCGTAGCATTCATGGTGGTTTGGCTTTCCTGATAAACCCTGACTGAACTCTAACTGATCCTGTTTATAGCCACAAGGGCCTAATTGCTCACAAGTAATTCCAGGAATTATGTTGGGTGCGGAAGGGACCTGTCTTTATATAGTTATAACCTAGCAATTTCAGCTCTGTGCTCCATTTACATGTTTGAAAACATTTCAAGACGCATCTTTGTAAGTTATTATGTTTGCTTCACTCCATAAAAAGGGGCCTGCTCAAACCACAATCACCCTTTTGGAGAGAATGTATTTTTTCCCCAGTATCTTATGCCACTGAATGATTCAGGTCTACAATGCCCAGTCAAATAAGTGTCCATATACTGTTTGATTGGCCTGTCATTAAAATCCCATCTTTTGTGGCTTAGGTTGTTCACTTGGTTTAAATATTCTATACTTATCAACTCCAATTTGGTGCTTTTCTGAAGATACCTCTCTAAAAAGTTTTAAAGCCATTTAACCTTAATATAAATATAAATTTTATGAGCTGCATTTTAACTACCAAAGCCACTATCACCTGAAAATGATGTAATGGTAATAGATTTATTACATTTATATTTGACATTTTCAAGCACTGAAATCCAAACTCATTTCCAAAGGTCTCTAAACTAACCTGTGTCAAGTCAGTAACAGTTTTATGACTTGGAACAAATACTCATTAGTTGTTAGAGTGCTTATCTGGTTTTGTCTTATTTAATTAAAAATAATGTCATGAACTTGAAATTATGAATATTAGCAGCTGGAAACCCTGACACAAAATTTATTTTTAAAACAGCTGTGACATGAGTGATAGAAGTCTTCACGTCCCTGCTAGTCACATTAAATGTTCCTTTCTCTTTTTGAGACTTGAAGCAGCCCTATAATGTTAAGGAAGCTAAGGTAAGAAACAAACAGGATTGGCTTCTACTCTTCTGGTATTCATGAAATTAAGAAACAATTCATCCAAAAATGTAAGTGATCAGAGGGTGTCATCTTCTCAGCTACCAACAAGTTGGATTGACTGAATGAATGATACTTTTCTTTTTTTTTTTTTAATTTTTTTTCAATGTTTATTTATTTTTGGGAGAGAGACAGAGCATGAACGGGGGAGGGGCAGAGAGAGAGGGAGACACAGAATCGGAAACAGGCTCCAGGCTCCGAGCCATCAGCCCAGAGCCTGACGCGGGGCTCGAACTCACGGACCGCGAGATCGTGACCTGGCTGAAGTCGGACGCTTAACTGACTGTGCCACCCAGGCGCCCCTATACTTTTCTATTGAAAGCAGACCATATACAATCTCAGGGTGACCTGGATTAAAGCTGTCAAATCCCCCTAAAAGGGTGGGGAAAAGTCAGATGGAAATGCATAGGAGTGGGTGATGGAGAAGAGGTTGTGACTCTTTTGAAATCATCATTTGAAATGATCTAAGGATGTATTTCCAGGATGCAAGAGGAACTAATAGTAAAGAACAGCCAAAATCCCATATGGGAAGATAGTATTACAGGCTAACTCAAAAGAGAGGCAAGAGAAGTTTTCCTGAATCAAAAGGGAAAACATGGTAGAGTACTTGGGTGGCTCAGTCAGTTAAGAAACCTATTCTTTTTTTTAATGTTTATTTTTTATTTAGTGTGTGTGTGTGTATGAGAGAGAGAGAGAGAGAGAGAAAGTGCACACACAAGTGGGGGACGAGGAGAGGGAGAATTCCAGGCAGGCTCCTTGCTGGCAGTGCAAAGCCTGCAGGGCTCAAACCCAGGAACCGTGAAATCATGACCTGAGCAGAAATCAAAAGTTAGCTGCTTAACTAAGCCACCCAGGCACCCCAAGTGACCTACGCTTGATCTCGGCTCAGGTCACGGTCTCCAGGTTCATGAGTTTGAGTGCCACATCAGCACTCTGTGCTGACAGCATGGAGCCTGCTTGGGATTCTGTCTCTCCCTCTCTCTGTCCCCCCTGCTCCCCCTCCAGGCCACTGCCACCTCTTGTGCACGTGTGTGCTCTCTCACTCTCAAAATAAATAAACTTTCAAAAAGGGAGGGGGAACCATGGTAAAAATGAAAGTATGATAGATTCACATGAGTTAGAATTTTTGTCTTTGAATAGAGTTTGTCCTTTGTATATGATATCGGACTTGTGGTTGGCTGCTGTATCTTTTCCTCATCCTTCTATCTTTCCGTGTCTTTTAAGTGTGTCTGATGAAAATCATATATTCTTGGATCTTGTTTTCTCAATCCAATCTGAGATTCTGAGATTCTTGATTTTTAATTGATGATTTTTTAATGTTTATTTTTTAGAGGGGGGGGAGCAGGGGAGGGGCAGAGAGAGAGGGAGACAGAATCTGAAGCAGGCTCCAGGCTCTGAGCTGTCAGCACAGAGCCATATGCAGGGCTTGAACTCAAGAACCACAAGATCATGACCTGAGCTGAAGTCAGACGCTTAACTGACTGAGCCATCCAACCACCCCTAATTGATGATCTTAAATCATTTGTTCTTATTTTATATTTGGATATATTTCAGCCACCTTATTTCATATTTTTTATTTATTGTATTCTCCCTCTTTTCTTCCCTTTCACAATTTCCATTTGGACAGAACTACTTTCCTTCTGTTGGTTTAAAAGGTAAACATCTAACAAACACTGAGAATCATTGAATCACTATACTCTGAAACTAACATAACACTATGCTAGCCATACTTGAATTTTAAAAAAGGTAAACATCCGATTTTTCTTCTTATGGTTTTTGCTTTTGTTGGAAGACTTATTTATTTACCATTATTGATTTCTTAAAGTTATTGACATTAATATCTTTCCCTCCAAGAAAGGTCCTGGTTCATTATATTGTACTTTGCCTTTTTTATTTATTTGATATTGGATTTTATTATTTATAATAAACCTACATGCTATTTTATTACTCTTAACTCCCAAATCTCTTCTGATTTAAAGATTTTCCCCAAGAGAATTTGGTTGGGGGTTGTATAACAAGGCCTTGCAGGCTGTAAGTATTTTTTATTATATTCTCATATTTGAATGACAATTTAGCTGGATAAAACCAAATTTTAATTCAAATTTTATTTTCCTTCAATGCCTTAAAATTATTTTTTCATTTTTTTTATATATCTAACGTTAGTGTTGAGAAATACGGTGTCAATCTGGTTCATTTTATTTGGTGGGGAATCTCTTTCTGGAAGCTTTTAGAATTTTTTCTTTGTCTTAATGTTCCCATATTGGGCTATTAAATTTCCACATGTGGATATTCCCTCTATCCTGTTTGGTCCTGTATGAACTCCTTCTAGCTGAGTTTTTTTTATCTTTAATAATGAGAAATTAAACTACATTGTTTTTTCAAGTATTTATCCTCTCTTATTTTTCCCTCCTTTATGAAATCCCATCAACTGGATATTTGCACTTCTCCTGTCATCTCTCTTAGTCTTCTTTTTTTTCCTCTTTATTCTATCTTGCTCCCTCTAGGTAAGTTCCTCAATCTTATCTTCATTAATTTACTCTTCTGCTAGTGTTTGCTGATATCTACCCCATTGATTAATATACTTTAATACCACATTGTCCATTCTGAATATTTCCCCTTAGTTCTTATTTACAACTTTTTTAAATCTTTTTTTATTTTTTGTTTTACTTATTTTTTTTAGAGAAAGAGAGCATGAGTTGGGGATGGGGTGGGGCGGAGAGAGAGAGGAGAGAGAGACAGAGAGAAAGAGAGACAGAGAGAGAATCCCAAGCAGGCTCCACACTCAGCATGGAGCCCAATGCAGGGCTCAGTCCCATGATCCTGGGATCATGACCCAAGCCAAAATCAAGAGTTGCACTCTCTACCTATTGAGCCACCAAGGAGCCCCAATTCTTATTTATAATTTCCTTTTCTTGCTTCATATTACTAATAAGTATATTTCTTAAGCATGTTTTAAATTCTTGGTACATTGTGTTGCAATAAAACTGCTTCAGATGATATATGGTATTGAGTTTATATCTTTCGCTTGTAATAGTTCTACTTTTCAGGGTTCTAGTATCTCTGTTTTGTTTTGCTTTGTGCGCTTGAGAACTGGAGAGCATTAGCTATTCCATCCAGAATTGTGTCCTGAGAATGGCTTGAAGGCCAGGTACTTGTTTGTCAGCCCCAGTGAGTTAAGTGAGAGAACAGGAGGCTAGAAGGCCTGAGGCACTACAAAACCTCCACTAAGCCTTCTTCCCTTTACTGCCACTGCACAGGCAGATCCTCTGATCAGGGTTTCACCTTTAATACTTAGAAGCACATCTGAAAGGAGGAAGTCTTCCTACACTGTAACTTCATCATCCGTGGGCCTTTGGAGAGGCAAGAAATGGAGGAGTGAAAGCCCAAGGGCAGCTAGTCTCTCCGGGGCTGCTTTCAGCCACATCCCACCCACCCCAGCAGGGCTTTTGTGTTACTCTCTTATCATCACTGGACAGCTGCTGCCAATTTCCACGGTGAAGGGGTGGACATTGATGGTCCCAAGGACCTAGGGAGGAGGCAAGAGCGTAACTTGCAAACTCCCCTGTCCCTGCTCACTGCCTCTGGCAGCCTGCTATCTGAGGCTGTGGCCACCACACCCACCAGCTCAAACAGCCTTAGTCCCACTCCTTCATTTTGTAGTTTCTTCATGGCTGATTTCCCCATCTTGACAGGAACGAAAAAACAGGTTTAATTCCTTCTGGAAGCCTTGTGCCTCACACACATGTTATTCTTGATCATCATCCAAGATACAATTCCCTAGAGTCAGATCTCCTTTCCCACAGTTTCATTCCCACTTTACTTTGGACTTCTTTCCTCTAAACCAACCATAATGTTCCTCTTTCTCTAAAATTTACTTATCGTGTCTCAAAGAAACTCCTTTCAGAGTATAAATAACTTTACAACATCCTCCATGTCTTCCAATGCCTTGCCTAAACTGAAACTTGGATACATCACAAGTACATCACAGCAGCCCACTGAGGGGCAAATGCCCATTTTCTCATATACACCAGGTCTGAGTTTGGAGATCAGACTTTTCCTTATTTTCCAATGCTCCTGTCCACATCTCTGCTCCTCCCACTTCAAGTAAAAATCCCTGCTCCTTTAAGGATCATGCCTTTCTTTTCCTCATCACTGCTATTTACCAGTCTCTATCCACACCTCCCTGATTAACCAAAGACATTGGCAAACAACTCAGACTATATACCCCTCTCCTGCCATCATCCTGGGTGACTTTGACATCCACATGGACAGTCCATTCATCACATTGTCCTTTTAAAATCTTTGTCTCCTCAATTATAATGCCTTCAACCCATACCACTTCAGCTACTATTCCAGTATTAATAAACAAAAATCATGTTCACTTATTAAGTACTTAGTATTTTCCAGGAGATATCCTTAGTGTTTTACGTGATGGTCTTATTTAATACTGACAGTATTACTATGAAGTAAGTACCATTATTGATTATTTCCATTTTCCAAATGACAAAACTAAGGTTTTGAGAATTTAAATAACTTGTCCAAAGTTGGTCACACAATTCACAATTAAAAGAGCCAAGATTCAGGAAGGAAGTGAAGAAAGGATACTTGAAATGTTCAAAGTACAAAGTATATAAATTTTTATTATATTATCTATACTTTCCTCCCTTTTGCCACTAAAAAAAAAAAACAAACAAGAATTGATACATCAGTAATATGGAACCTGCTCATCAAAAGCAGATGGAAAAGTTGTTAAGACAGCAAATGAAGTGAATCATTAAAAAAAGGTATAAAGTGTGGATCCATCTGTCTTAATCTTTGTTAGAAAATACACTTCTTTTGCTAGAAATTCCTGGTGCTGACACAGTTATTACCACAATATTTATGAAAGTTGAAGTTGGTCCCAAGATAGTTTAAACAACCTAGCTAATGTGCTGAAAAAGAAAATAAATGGCTTACAAACCTGATTCATGAGAGGACTCTAGGATACATTGCCCTTACTTCCTTTTTCAAAAACAGTGATATCTAATCTTATTCTGTGAATTAGCATTTTATCAGTTTTCAAGCATTATCTAATGACCACATCTACATATTTATTCACAGAGGCATGAAGAACTAGAACAAGAAAATTATTAGTATCTCTTGCTTTGAAGATGTCCAGCTAAGTTCTGAATGCCTGCCAGCTTCATCAAGCATTAATTATTTAAAAAAGTAAAACATAAAAATGATCCTGAACTTGAATGATCACTGTAGAGAGATTGTAAAACTGTTAGAAATGAAAAATGGCTCATTTTGATATTGGGAAAGGAGGTTAATCATGCAAGTTAAAGGAGATTTTGTTAGAATTCATCATTTACTCATAGCATTCAGATTTTTATATTACCCTACCTCACCTTTCTTTCTTCTTCCTTAATTAAGGTGATAACAAAACCAATGAAGTAAAACACAATGGTTGCTTTTAGTCAAGAAGAAAATAGAAAATTTTTAATTTTCTACCTAAAGATAAGGTATTTCTTAAATCTTTCTTTCACTCTCAAAGTAGCAGAATATATTAAATATCTGGGGAATCTTTTGGAATTCATTACACAGGGACCAAAACTATCATGCTTTCCCCAACAATCCTGCAGCTGACAGAGTTCGTGCCTGGGCAATGTGCTTTTGAGTTACTGTTTCCCATAAAGAGAGGTATGTGGAACATACAACTTTCTATATTGACCAACTTGCACCCATGCACACGTTTCCAGAAGATTCCATTGTGGCTTCATTTAAAACAATACATATTTCAGATAATACCTCACTGCTGCCACCTAGGCTGTTTAAGCCAAGAAAAGTGACTTATGCATTGACCATATTATACAAAGGCAACTCAACTCCTCAAGCCAGCCCATAATTGTTTCCCAAAAGTTAGAAAAAACTGAGAGGGTTTGTGATCAACACTCTCCCCCCAGCCAAGGAAATTCTACAGAATGTGCTGCAAGGAGAAAAAAATGATCCCAAGTTAAGGTTTGAGATGTAAGAAGGGATGATGAATAAAGAAATTGGAAAATATATGGGAAATCTGAATAAGCATTGATTGCATAAAACAAGAGTATACATGTCTAAAACAATAGCAATAGTGTTTAACTAGTGATTTTTTTTTTTATGATACAACTAAAATACTGCACAAAAACAGCATATAAAATGGAGGGGCATATTTGACTTAATGTGTTTAACATTATATTATTCACAAAGATAATACTTACATTGATCAACTTTAGACTTGTTAAGTATGCATGTTTGAATGTTTTGGGTAAACACTAAATGTTTAGAAATAGAGTGTATAACTTCCAAACTAATAGAAGAAGGAGAAGATGAAATGAGAGGAAAAGGAAACTAAAGAGAGAGAGGATTGGGTGCTACAACAGAGACCAATACACCTGTCAAATTAAGAATGTACAGGGGTGCCTGGGTGGCTCAGTTAGTTGAGTGTACCACTCTTGATTCTGGCTCAGGACATGAGTCCAGGGTTGTGGGATTGAGCCCCGCATAGGGTTCCGTGTTGAGTGTGGAGTCTGCTTAGGATTCTTTCTTTCTTTCTCTTCCTCTCTACCCTCTCCCCTGCTCGCTCGCGCTCTCTCTCTCTCTCTATTAAAAAAAAAAAAAGAATGCACATAACTGCAGAGCCCATGATCCACAAGTTCCATGCCTAGTAACACATTTGAAAGCCTCTTGCACATGTGCACCAGGAGATATTTACGAAATATGAGGGAAGCAACCCCCTCAAGGTCTTTGCACTATCCCCTCTGCTTGTAACATTCTTTCCCCAGATCATTGCATAGTTCCTTCTGTCACCCCCAAATCCATTTTCAACTATTCACACTCTCTATTCATTCATTCATTCATTCATTCATTCATTCATTCATTTTGAGAGAGAGAGAGAAAAAATGTGATCAGGGCAAAGGCAGAGAAAGAGAGAGAGAGAGAGAGAGAGAAAATCCCAAGCAGGCTCTGCACTGTCAGCACAGAGCCCAACATAGGGCTCAAACCCACAAACCGTGAGATCATGACCTGAGCTGAAATGAAGAGATGGATGCTCAGCTGACTGAGCCACCCAGGCACCCCCAAACTATGCACACTGTTAATGAGATCTTCTCTGATAACACCGTTAAAATCTCAATTCTATCCCCAATATAGTCACTCCTTATCTTTGTCTCTGCTTTGTCTCTATCATACTTATCACATTCTAACAAATCATATAATTTACTTTTTTTTGTCTGTGTCTTCCAACTAGAATATAAGTTCAATAAGAGTGGGGATTTCTGTCTCTTTTGTTCACTGAGGTATACCCAGAATCTAAAACAGTGCCTCACATACAGTGGGCATTCCACTGAAATAATATCCTCACTTATTTTAGCAGAGAGGAATAAAGAAATAGCCCTAATGTCCATCAACATAGAAATAGACATGGGATTTGTGTTTATACAAAGGTATATTATGCAAGTGAGAACGAATAAACTGCATGCATCGATATGAATGAATTTTAAGAACAGATTGTTGAGCAAAAGCAAGTCACCAAAAGATATATACAGCATGACTACCTTTACATAAAGCTCAAAAATGTGAAATGTAAACAATATATTGTTTAGGGATACATGAGTATCTGCTAGAACTATAGACAAAATCAAGAGAATGAAAACTCAAAATCAAGACCCTGATCAAGTCTGGGCTCTGAGAGAGAAGGTAGGTGAGATGGGAGTACAGAAGTTCTATGTGTTAAGCTGAATGGTAAGTACGTGGGTATTTGCTTTACCATTTTTTGTATTATTTCCTATATATTAGATATAATATATACCCAACTGATTTGATTTTTTTTAATTTTTCAATGTTTATTTATTTTTTTTTTAATTTTTTTTTTTTTAATTTTTTTTTTCAACGTTTATTTATTTTGGGGACAGAGAGAGACAGAGCATGAACGGGGGAGGGGCAGAGAGAGAGGGAGACACAGAATCGGAAACAGGCTCCAGCCTCCGAGCCATCAGCCCAGAGCCTGACGCGGGGCTCAAACTCACGGACCGCGAGATCGTGACCTGGCTGAAGTCGGACGCTTAACCGACTGCGCCACCCAGGCGCCCCTGTTTATTTATTTTTGAGAGAGAGTGTGTGAGCAGGGGAGGGGCAGGGAGAGAGGGAGACACAGAATCTGAAGCAGGCTCCAGGCTCTGAGCTGTCAGCACAGAGCCCGATGCAGGGCTTGAACCCATGAACCATGAGATCATGACCTGAGCCAAAGCCAGATGTTTAACCGACTAAGCTACCTAGGTGCCCCTATACCCAACTGACTGTAAAGAGCAACACAGGTTTGGTCTTTGTCTTTCAATGATTTTCTGCTTCTCTGGTCACTAAGATATAAAACATGGTTCATGTCTCCCTGCTGCTGAGTGAACAAGAATCTACTGGGGATCATTAAGTAAGCAGCCCTAAGGGCTACACTTGGGGCCAGAAAGTAATAAGCCTCAGATCCAGGTCTAGCTCTTGTCTTCTAACAGAGTATATGAAAAGCCCACATTTGATGGGTAATAAAATGGTGCTTTGCTATTTAATCTTGCCAAATCCTTCTTTATTCCTCTCCTTCTTGATGAGTCACGGCAGTTAGTCCTCAGATAACATTAAAAAAATTCGTTCAGGGAGCCTGTGTGGCTCAGTCCATTCAATATCTGACTCTTGATTTTGGCTCAGGTCATGATCTCATGGTTGTGGGACCCAGTGCCATATCAGGTTCTGCGCTGACAGCATGGAGCCTGCTTGGGATTTTCTCTCTCTCTCTCTCTCTCCCCTTCTCCCCTACTCTCTCTCAAAATAAATAGAAATGTTCTTTTAAAAAAAAACAATTTCTTTCAAAACTACGCACAAATCTTTACAGCACAATGCCACAACTATGGTATTTAACCTCCAACAGACCATCAATCAGGCATCTAAGTCACTGTGACTAAACTCTCTCCATGGTCCATGCCATGAGTACATTTGTCAATGGCATTTATTCTATTTCACTTCTACCACCAAAGCAAGTCCTGATGATGTTAGAATGAATAGACTTAAGTTTCATATCCTTGTAAAATGTTGCCACCTTGGACTTAAATTTTATAATATTATAATAAATATAAATTAATCATGACCTTTGGAGAGCCCCATCACTTAACTAATTTTAGCCATTCTACATTAAACCTTTGAAGATTATTCTCAACATAGAAAAATAAACTGTTTCCCAATATTATACCTGTCATAGGTACCATATCTAAAAGTTCTTCAGTCACAACTAAATTTTCCTCAATACCAAGATAAATACAGACAACGTGGTAGTATTATTTATATCTGTGTTCTCATCAGCTACAATTTAAAAACTCTGCAAATGCTCCTACACTCAGAAGCAGTATTTCTAGATAGGCTTCTATCTGTAAATGCTTTCCTTTGTTTGGGAAACAATTTCTGCCACACTTGGTAGATAATCTTATAAATAAAATCTTATAAACTTTTTACTATCTGCAAAAAGTTTTCATACTGGGTCAGTTGTTTCAATTACCACACAGTTGTTTCAATTAGCATTTCAAAGTATCTGCAACTGTTTTGTTAACACTCCAAAAGAAGCCCTACTGGTATGTCAGTTCCTTTATCAGATCCTTAGGTTTTTCTTTTTTATCAGTTGTCTTTACCTGGTATCAGTCACAGTCCTAGGATGATTTACTTCCTAATGACCTTTTAAAGTTGTATTCTTTCAGGGGCACCTGGGAGGCTCAGCTTGTTAAGCATCTGACTTTGGCTCAAGTCATGATCTCACTGCTTATGAGTTTGAAGCCCTGTGTAGGGCTTTGTGCTGACAGTTCAGAGCCTGAAGCCTGCTTGGGATTCTGTCTCTGTCTCTCTCTACCCCTCCCCCACTCATGTACTGTCTGTCTGTCTCTCTCTCAAATTTAAATAACATTAAAAAATGCTTAAGTTGTATTCTTTCAAAACAGACATATCTTGATATTAAATACATGGAATATCTATCTCTTATGTGTACACACAGAAAATATTCCCTTTTGCTCTCTCCCATTTTTCTTGACAAATGCAGCCTTCTTTATCTATCTTTTACTTTGCCACTGATGCCAGAAATAAGAATACAAGAAATGTTTTATTTCTCTCTTAATAAGTGGTGACTGACCCTCAGTGTCAACATCAGAGAGACCATAAGAAGAGACAGAGCCTGGAGCAACTCTAGTGCTCACCTCCAGTCAATAGCTGCTTTATGAAAATGTGGGTCCATCATTGTCGAATGTCTGATGTTTCAAGAAGTACCAGAAATTCATGCTTGAGGTTATTAAAAATAACTCACAATTTTTAATGTTGGCAAATAATTCAATTTCTTTCTAACATTATATGGTTCAAGTAAAACACTTAGCTGACCAGGTACAGCCTATAGGGAAGCAGTTTGAGACACCAATAAATGCTTTGATGTTTCAGTTGTTGATGTGACCTTATCAAATTCAAAGGTAATTTAAGATACTTAAACTTAAAATGCTCCCAAGGAAACACAAGATTCTGGTAGCAAGTAATTAGATTCTGAGTTCCAAAGCTCTGCAGAAAAATACCCACACTCCTAGTTAAACAGCAAAACAACAGATCTCTGGTCCACTGTCAGTGCAAGTTCACTTGTGGCAGTATTTAAACAGAAGGATAAATGGAAAGAGCCAAGTCACCTTTTTCCCTTTAATCTTTACACACAGTGAGACTCCAATTCTTCCCCTTTCCTTTCCTTTTTCTACTTTATCAAATCTGAAAATGCCAAGGCATTTTACAGTTTCCCAATATTAACCAAAATGTCTGAAGTCACCAGATAAAAACAAAGAAATATCCTCATAGTTAAAGGGGATATGGGAGATAGTTAATTTAACTCATGTAAAAACCCAATAATTTAGTCTTAAGCTAAAAGAAAAAAATTCTATGTGCAAAAGTAGCAGAATTAAATAATTTCTGAAAAAAATTCCCAGCAACTGATGGACTAATTTTACATGGCTTTGCAGAGTGACTGACTACCCTCTTAGGAGTTCATTAAAAGCCATTTAATGAAAAATGTAAAATGTTAACATCCTCTCTGATACCAGATCTAACTTCATTGCAATTTGCATATTTTATTCATCAACATTGTCTTTTAATTTTTAATTAGTGTTAGCCTTAAAACACATTTCCATCATCTGTTTCATCAAATTAACCTTTATGATGTAATGAAAAAATACAAAGTACAAAACACAGACAGACTACATTTAGGAAATTTACAGACACTGATGATAATATTAAGAGCCTCTTAACATTGTTTCTTAGGTTAAGGTCCATCCATAACCTACTAAAGCTCTTAATTGACCTTCTATCTCAGGTCAGACAGATCCAATAAAGTATGTAAAACTAATGTGAATGCCTGCAAATAATGTTTTGAGGATGGAGCCAAGAAAGCACAACTTACTCATTGGTATATTACCAGCACCAATACTTAACTCATTTCACAAATGTTAGTTAAGCAGCTACTGTGTGTCTACCAAGCCCACTATACTAGGTACTGGGAATAATAAAATGATGAACAAGTAGCTAAAGAGTTTACAGAATTGCTATTTATTCAGCACTGTACCATATACAATACTGTTATAAGAAGATATGTTAATTTGAATCACAAAACCAAAGCATAGCCTATAATAAACATCCTTGTCGTCTTTCTACATTTTCCACTTGAACATTTGGAAGTTTCAAGTGTATATAAATGATATCCTATTAACAGCACTATGCGCATATTAGAGGTAATTGTGCATTGTTATATCAAATATTTGAAAGTCTTCAGTATCCATTATTTAATCAAGTGGTTGCAGAGTCAGCTGGCATATTATTAACCAGCTTCTCTACTCTGTCTCATTAAAAAAGCTTGTGTACAGAAAACAAGCACTAAACATGAAATAACTCCATGAGGTATTTTATTTTAATAAAAAACATATCTGTGTATATACATACACAAACACACACACACACACACACACACACATATTTTGTATGTATGCCCTAACTGTCCACTAAAGAAGCCTAGAAACTGATCAACACAGTAGTAAAATTCCTATTAATGAAATTTTTTCCATTAAAAGAAGCCAGAATTTCTTGAAGAAATTGTTGATTCAAAGTCTGGGACAGAAGATGTACAAGAAGAACCTGGAATATCTTGACATACCAGAGAGCAAGGAAGTTATCAATAGGACTCAAGAGGATATCACTGGTCAATGATGGGGTAATTTGAGCTTCAATAAAGAATATAATTGCATGTTTCTTGCTCAAGATGGTGATGTAGGAAGACTCTGAACTCACCTCCTCCGTAGAACACACCCAATTACACCTGTTAATAGAGCAATTCCTCCTGAAGAAGAACTGAGGTCTGACTTAACAGCTATTAAATAACCAAAGACAAAGAGAATGGCAAGAGAAAAATAGGAGAGATGGAGACACAGTAACAAAGGGAACCCTTACCCCCAACACTGTGAGTGGCAATGGGAAGGGATAGTACTAAGAGACCTAGAACATATCCCTCTGTCCTTGGGCACAGAAAAATAGTTGTGGTTTAAAAGAACAACTAGCATATAAGACAGAAAACACTAGAACCCTGCCAAGAAGTGAAAGAACTATGGGAAGGCTCTCCAGGTCAGTGGTACTGGAGAATGATAAGGTTTATGTTCCCACCCCACAATGGAAACCTGGACCAGAGCAGGGTCCAGACACCATAAGGGGTGGGTCCAGCTATCACAGGGAGCTTACAACTTCAGGGAACCCAGAGTCCACAGGACCACACCAGCACTAGCCATGTTGGGACACAGGGGAAAAAAAAGGCTGTGGTTCCAAAGGACCCAAGAACTACGGGAGTATTCTCTCCCCATGCACCTTAAAAGCCTGGAGCAGGATCTGACTCACTGTGATTCAGTCAGTCAACAAAAGTCACCAAGCATACATAGTTTGCATAGAGGTCACCATACACAAGACCACTTCTTCCACTTAGGAGAAGTAGTCATTTTGCCTTATCCATAGAAACAAATACAGGAAGTCAAGCAAAATGGGGATGCAGAAGAATATGCTCCAAAAGAAAGAATAAGAAAAAAACCTCAGTAAATGAATTAAATGAAATAGGTAAGCAATATGACTGATAAAGAATTCAAAGTAATGATCATAAAGATACTCACTGGGCTGGAGAAAAGAATAGAAGAACCCAGTAAGATCTTCAATAAAGAGATAGAAAATGTTTAAAAGAACCAATCAGAAGTAAAGAATATAATAACTGAAATAAAAAGAAAAACACACACTAGAGGTAATCAATAGTACATTAGAGAATGCAGAACACATTGGCAATCTCTGGAAGACAGGGTAATGAAAAGAACACAAGCTGAGCAGCAAGAAGAGAAAAGAATTTAAAAAGTCCAAGAAATCTTTCACATTACAGGAGTCCCAGAAGAAGAAGAGAGAGATGAAGGTGTAGGAAGCTTATTTGAAAAAATAATAACTGAAAACCTCCATAACCTAAGGAGGGAAATAGTCCAAAAGCACAGTTCCAAAAACGATGAACCCAAGGAGGTCTACACCATGGCACATGATAATTAAAACGTCAAAGTTTAAAGATAAAGAGAGAATCCTAAAAGCAGCAAGACAGAAACAAAAAAAGTTACCTACAAGGGAAAAACCTACAACACTATCAGCTAATTTTCCAGCAGAAACTTTGCAAGCCAGGAGGGAGTGGCATGATACATTCAAAGTGCTGAAAGTAAAAAACCTACAACCAAGAATACTCTACCGAGAAAGGTTATCATTCAGATTTGAAGGAGAGATAAAGAGTTTCCCAAACAAAAGATAAAGGAGTTTATCACTACTAAATCAGGCTTACAGAAATGTTAAAGGGACTTAAGTGGAATAGAAATAGCCATAATAAGACATAAGAAAAATATGAATAAAAGATGTAAAATATGACAACATATACATAAAATGTGGAGAAGGGAGTAAAAAAGGAAGAAAAGAAGAAAAAGGAAAAGAAAAAAGTATTTTTCTGGGTTTTTTTTTGGTTGTTTGGGTTTTGTTTTGTTTTTGTTTTTGCTTTTGTTTTTGTTTTTGTTTTTTTTAGAATGTGTTTGAACTTAAATGACCATCAAATTAATATGGACTGCTATTTACATAGGACGTTATATATGAACATCATGGTAACCACATACCCAAAACCTATGATAGATACACGAAACATAAAGAGAAAGAAAACTGAACAAAACACTATAGCTACTCATCAGTCACAAAGAAGAGAGTAAGTGAAGAAAAAAGGAACAAAGAGGAACTACAAAAAACAAACTTTAAAAATGGCAATAAGCACATATCTATCAATGATTACTTTAAATGTAAATGGCCTAAATGCTCCAATCTAAAGACAATGGTGGAATGGATTGAAAGAAAGAAAGAAAGAAAGAAAGAAAGAAAGAAAGAAAGAAAGAAAGAAAGAATAAATACTCATATATATGTGGCCTACAAAAGACTCACTTCAGACCTAAAGATGCAAACATACTGAAACTGAAGGGATGGAAAAACATTCACGATGCAAATAGAGGTGGGAAAAAAAAGCCAGGATCGCAATAATTGTATGATATGAAATGACTTTAAAACAAAGACTGTAACAAGGGACAAAGAAGGGTACTACATAATGATAAAAGGATTAATCCAACAAGAGGCTATAACAATTGTAAATATCTATGCATTCAACACTGGAATACCTAAATGCATAAAGCAAACATTAACAAACATAAAGAGAGAAACTGATGATAATACAACAATGGCAGAAGACTTTAACACTCCACTTACGTCAATGGATAGATCATCCAGACAGAAAATCAATAAGGAAACAATGTCTTTGAATGACACATTGGACTAGATGGACTTAATAGAAGTATATAGAACATTCCATCCAAAAACAAATACACATTCTTTTCAAGTGTGCATGGAACATTCTGCCGAATAGATCACATATTAGGCCATAAAGCAAGCCTCAATAAATTTAAAAAGATTGAAAAGATGCCATGTATCTTTTCTGACTGCAATAGTAGTACTATATCACAAGAAAAAAAACACAAATACATGGAGACTAAGAAAAAACAAATGGGTCAATGAAGCGGTCAAAGAAGAAATAAAAAAATACATAGTGACAAATAAAAAAGGAAACACAATGGTCCAAAAATCTCTGGGACACAGGGAAAGCTGTTCAAAGAGGGAAGTATATAGCAATAAGGACTACCTCAAGAAACAGAAAAAGACTCAAACAATTTAACCTTATGGCTAAAGAAACTGGGAAAAGAAGAACAACGGCCAAGGTGAATAGAAGAAATGACATAATAAAGATCAGAACAGAAATAAAACACATAGAGACAAAAAACAATAGGAAAAGAAACAATAAAACCAAGAGCTGGTTATTTGAAAAGATTAAAAAAGTTGACAAACCCTTTACCAGACTAATCAAGAAAAAAAGAGAGGATCCAAATAAATAAAATCAGAAACAAGAGAGGACAAATGATATCACAGAAATACCAAAGATTGTAAGAGAATACCATGAAACTTACGTGACAACAAATTGGACAACCTAGAAGAACTGGATAAATTCTAGAAACATACTATCTTCCAAAACTAAACCAGGGGGGAGGAGAAAATATGAACAGACTGAATATAAATAATGAAATCGAGTCAGTAATCCAAAAATACCAAAAAACAAAAGTCCAGGATCAGATGGATTCACAAGTGAATACTACCAGACATTTAAAGAAAAGTTAAAACCTATTCTCCTTAAACTATTTCAAAAAATAGAAGAGGAAAGAAAGCTTCCAAATACATTCTTCAAGACCAGCATTATCTTGACAGCAACACCAGATGACACTGCAAGAAACGAAAACTACAGAACAATGTCCCTGATGAACATAGATGCAAAAATCCTCAAAAAAAATTAGCGAACTATATACAACAATACATTAAAAAGATCATTCATCATGATCAGGTGAGATTTATTCCTTTGATGCAGGGGTGGTTTAATATTTCAATTCAATCAACATCATACACCACATTAACAAAAAATAAAAAATCATATGATCATCTCAATACATGAAGAGAAAGGATTTGACAAGATTGAACACTAATTCATGATAAAAACTCTCAACAACATGGAGTTAGAGGGAACACACCTACCATAATAAAGGCCATATATGAAAAATCCACAGCTAATATAATCCTCAATGGTGAAAAACTAAGGGCTTTCTATCTAAGGTTAGGAGTAAGACAAGGATGTCCACTCTCACTACTTTTATTCAACATAGTACTAGAAGACCTAGCCACCTTAACCAGAAAAGAAAAAAGAAGGGGCATCTGGGTGGCTCAAACATCCAACTTTAGCTAAGTTCAGCTCTTGCAGTTCATGAATTTGGGCCCTGCATCAGGCTCTGTGCTGACAGGTGAGAGCCTGGAGTCTGCTTTGGATTCTGTGTCTTTCTCTCTCTCTGCCCCTTCCCAACTTGCTCTCTCTCTCTCTCAAAAATAAATAATAAAAACATTGTAAAAATTAAAAAAAAAAAGAAATAAGAAGCATCCATACTGGTAAAGAAGATAAACTGTCACTATTCCTAGACAACATGATGCTACACATAGAAAATCCTAAAGATTCCATCAAAAAACTACTAGAAGTAATAAACAAATTCAGGAAAGTGGCAGGATACAAAATTAATATCCTGAAATCAGCATGTTTCTATACTAACAATGAAGTCACAGAATGAAAATTTTAAAAACAACACCATTTGCAATTGCACCAAAAAGAATAAAATAAAACATCTAGGAATAAACTTAACCAATGAGGTGAAAGACCTGTACTCCAAAAACTATAAAACATTGATGAAAGAATTTAAAGATGACGCAAACAAATGGAAACATATTCCATGCTCACGGGTTGGAAGAATTAACACTGTCAAAATGTCCAGGTTACCCAAGGCAATCTACAGATTCAGTGCAATTTCTATCAAAATACCAACAGCATTTTTCACAAAACTAGAACAAATAATACTAAAATTTTTATGAAACCACAAAAGACCTCAAATAACCAGAGCAATCCTGAGAAAGAAGAAAAAAGCTTAAAGTATCTCAATCCCAGATTTCAAGATATACTACAAAGCTTTAGTAATTAAAAAGTATGCTACCGGCACAAAAATAGACACAGATCAATAGAATAGGATAGAGATCCCAGAAATAAACCCACATGTTAATGGTCAATTAATCTATGACAAAGGAGTCAGGAATATATAATGGGGAAAGACAGTCTTTTCAATAAATAGTGCTGGGAACATTGGACAGCTACATGCCAAAGAATGAAATTGGACTAATTTCTAACACCACACACAAAAATAAACTCAAAATGTATTAAAGACCTAAACATGAGACCTGAAATCATAAAAATCCTAGAAGAGAACAAAGGCAGCAATTTCTCTGACATCAGCCATAGCAACATTTTTCTAATTATGTCTCCTGAGGCAAGAAAAACAAAAACAAAAATAAACTATTGGGACTACATCAAAATAAAAAGCTTTTGTACAGTGAAGGAAACCATCAATAAACCAAAAAACAACCTACTAATTGGGAAAAGATTGTTGTGAATGATATATCTGATAAAGGGTTAATAACCAAAATATATAAAAAACTCATACACTTCAACACCAAAAGAACAATTCAATTTAAAAAAGACAGTCTCTTCAACAAATGGTGGTGGGAAAACAGGACAGCAACATGCAGAGGAATGGACCACTTTCTTATACCATACACATACAAAAAAAAAATCAAAATCGATGAAAGACCTAAATGTGAGACAGGAAACCAGTAAAATCATAAAAAGAACACAGGCAATAACCTCTCTGACACTGACCATAGCAACTTCTTACTAGACATGTCTCTGGAGGTAAGGGAAACAAAGGCAAAAATGAACTACTGGGATTTTACCAACATACAAAGCTTCTGCACAGTGAAGGAAACAATCAACAAAACTAAAAGGCAACTAATGGAATGGGAGAAGATATTTGCAAATGACCTATCTGATAAAGTGTTACTATCCAAAATCTATTAAGAACTTATAAAACTCAACACCAAAAAAACAAATAATCCAGTTAAGAAACGTGCAGAAGACATGAACAGATTCTTTTCTAAAGAAGACATATACGTGGCTAACAGACATATGAGAAAACACTCAATATCACTCTTCATCAGGGGAAAATCAAAACTGCAATGAGATACCACCTCACACCTGTCAGAATGGCTGAAATGAACAGCACAGGAAACAGATGTTGGCAAGGATGCAAAGAAAGAGAAACCCTCTTACACTGTTGGAGGGAATGCAAATTGGTGCAGCCACTCTGGAAAACAGTATGGAGGTTCCTCAAAAAGTTAAAAATAGAACCACCCTATGATCCAGCAATCACACTACTAGGTATTTACCCAAAAGATACAAAAATACTGATTTAAAGGGGCACACGCACTCTGATGTTTATAGCAGCATTATCAACAATAGCCAAATTATGAAAGAGTCCAAATGTCCATCAACTGATGAATGGATAAGGAAGATTTGGTATCTATATACAATGGAATATTACTCATCCATAAAAAAGAGTGAAATCTTGCCATTTGCAATGACATGGATGGAGCCAGAGTATATTATGCTAAGTGAAATAAGTCAGAGAAAGACAAATACCATACGATTTCATTCATATGTGGAATTTAAGAAACAAAACAGATGAACATAGGGGAAAGAAGAGAAAAAGGAGAGGGAGACTCTCCCTCAAATGGTAAGAGACTCTCAAACCATCAGAGACTATTAACTAAGAGAGAACAAACTAAGGGTTGCTGGAGGGGAGGTGTGCAGGGGATGGACTAAATTGGTGATGAGTATTAAGGAGGGCATTTGTTGTGATGAGCACTGGGTGTTATAGTAAGTGATGAATCAGTAAATTCTACTCCTAAAACCAATATTACACTATATGTTAATTAACTAGAATTTAAATATAAACTTGAAACAAAAAACAAAATCCAATTAAAAATGGGCAGAGGATCTGAATAAACATTTTCCCAGAGAAGACATACAGATGGACAACAGATACATGAGAAAAATCCTCAACATCACTCAGCATCAGGGAAATGCAAATCAAAACTACAATGAGCTATCACCTCATGCCTATCAAAATGGCTGAAATCAAAAACACAAGAAACAACAAGTGTTGGTGAGGAGGTGAAGAAAAAGTAACCCTCATGCCTTATTGTTGGGAATGCATTCTGCTGCAGCCACTATGGAAAATAATGTAGAGATTCCTCAAAAAATCAAAAACAGAATTACCATATGATCCAGTAATCCCACTACTATTTACCCAAGGAATACAAAAACACTAATTCAAAAGATATGTACCCTTATGTTTATTACAGCATTATTTATAATAGACATATTATGGAAGCAGCCCAAGTGTCCATCGATAAACAAATGGATACAGAAGATGTGGTACACACACACACACACACACACACACACACACACACACACACACAAATGGAATATTACTCAGGCATAAAAAAGAATAAAATATTGCCATTGCAACAACATGAATGGATTTAGAGAGTATAATGCTAAGCAAAATAAGTGAGTAAGAGAAAGACCAATACCATATACGATCTTACTTACATGTGGAATTTAAGAAACAAAACAAATGGGGGCACCTGGATGACTCAGTCAGTTAAGCCTCTGACTTCGGCTCAGGTCATGATCTCCCAGTTCGTGAGTTCAAGCTCCGCATCAGGCTCTATGCTGACAACTCAGAGCCTGGAGCCTGTTTCCGATTCTGTGTCTCCCTCTCTCTCTGCCCCTCCCCCGTTCATGCTCTGTCTCTCTCTGTCCCAAAAATAAATAAACGTTGAAAAAAAAAAAAACTAAAAAAAAAAGGAACAAAGGAAAAAAGAGCAAACCAAATAACTAACAGACTCTTAACTATAGAGAACTGATAGTTACCAGAGGAGCCGTCAGGGGGTGCAAGGATGGGTGAAATAAGTGAAAGGAATTAAGAGTATACTTATCATGATGAGCACTGAGTAACATACAGAATTGTTGAATCACTGCATTGTACACCAGAAACTAATATAACATTGTATGTTAACTATACTTGTATTAAAATAAATTAATTGAGGCAGACACCTGAGTGGCCATTGCCACAGACACCTCCAGAGGGATCCAATTGAGGAGGAAGCAGAGGTTCCACTGGCTCCCGCCTTCACCTAGGTCCTCCCTGGACATTCAAGAGGGACTGCAGGTTACGGGTACTACATATGCTTTCAGAGCAGTACTGTGAGGAAGCTTAAAGTGGGATGGCAGGAGAGCCTCATCCTTATGACCCGTGACTCCAGTGATCCAGAGAATTGGGATCAGAAATTGCATAGCAGATCTCGTAAACTGTATAAACATTCAAGTACTCCCGCACATGTTGCTAAAGGAGTTGTTGACCACACCAAAATGAGTCTACATGGTGCTAGTGGGGAACATGAACGATCAAGAGATAGATGAAGGTCAAGTGACAGATCACAGGATTCATCTCATGAAAGAACGGAATCTCAACTCACTCCTTGTATTAGAAATGTTACTTCTGTGGGGTCCTGGATGGCTCAGTCGGTTGAGCATCCAACTTCGGCTCAGGTCGTGATCTCATGGTCTGTGAGTTCGAGCCCCACGTCTGGCTCTGTGCTGACAGCTCAGAGCCTGGAGCCTGCTTCAGATTCTGTGTCTCCTTCTCTCTCTGCCCCTGCCCCGCTCATGCTCTATCTCTCTCTCCCTCTGTCAAAAATAAATAAACATTAAAAAAAATTTTTTTAAAGAAATGTTACTTCTCCAACACAATAGCACCATGTAAACGAGAAAAAGACCATAGTTCCTCTCATCCAAGCAGTCCTCGTCTTCAGAAGGCATCTCCAAATGATTCTAGTAGCAGTGCTGGGAACAGCAGCAGAAACAGTAGTCAGTCAAGTTCAGATGGTACCTGTAAGACATCTGGGGAGATGGTGTTTATATATGAAAATGCAAAAGAAGGAGCTCGGAATGTAAGAACGTCGGAACAAGTAACACTGATAGTGGATAACACTAGATTTGTTGTAAGACCATCCATTTTTACTTCACAGCCAAATACAATGTTGGGCAGGATGTTTGGATCTGGCAGAGAACCTAATTTTACACGTCCCAATGAGAAGGGAGACTATGAAGTGGCAGAGGAAATTGGCTCCACTGTGTTTCAAGCTATTCTGGATTACTACAAAAAAGGAATAATCCATTGTCCTGATGGCATATCTGTTCCTGAACTGAGAGAAGCATGCAACTATCTTTGTATTTCTTTTGAATATAGCACTATTAAATGTAGAGATCTCAGTGCCCTAATGCATGAGTTATCAAATGATGGTGCTCATATACAGTTTGAATTTTATCTGGGAGAAATGATCCTGCCTCTCATGGTAGCTAGTGCCCAGAGTGGGGAAAGAGAATGCCACATAGTAGTGCTTACCAATGATGATGTGGTTGATTGGAATGAAGAGTATCCACCACAGATGGGAGAAGAGTATTCACAAATTATTGATAGCAAAAAATTATATAGATTTTTCAAGTACATTGAAAACAGAGATGTGGCCAAATCAGTTTTGAAGGAGAGTGGTCTTAAGAAGATTAGATTGGGAATAGAAGATTATCCTACCTACAAAGAAAAAGTAAAGAAAAGGCCTGGCGTCCCCCCAGAAGTGATTTACAACTATGTCCAAAGACCCTCTATTTGAATGTCTTGGGAAAAGGAAGAAGGAAGGAGTCAGCATGTAGACTTTCAGTGTGTAAAAAGTAAATCTATCACCAACCTTGCAGCAGCTGCCACAGACATTCCCCAGGACCAGCTGGTAGTCATGCACCCGACTCCACAAGTGGATGAGCCGGATATTCTCATGATGCACCCCCCTTCTGGCAACAATGACCTCAGTCCTGATGCACAGAATCCAATGCTGTGATGCTGATGTTCTTGAAACCATCACATGCTACCCTTCGCGGTGACGTTGCACTCTCATTCTGCACTACAAGGCCATGCTCTTCATCGTGAGATGCACATAACAATGTTTAGGATATTGCACTGGAGGCTTTGTTAAAGACCAAAGGTAGCTGAATGGTTTTTTAAATGAGTACAACTCTAGCATCCTGAGGTTCCAGTTATATAAATGTATTTGCTTACCAGTAGGTTTGTGAAATTGGTTCTTTGTATGGGGGACTGTCCTTTTTCATACATATAGATATTTTCAGAAGTGGGGAAAATTGGCAGGTGGGGTCTTTTCAGCTTAGATTGACACTTTTCACACCCCATGTAAAATGTAGAATATTACATAGTTGCATTTTATAAATGGTGGTTAAATGGAACTGTTCAAGCCATTTTTATAGTTGTGATGCACAATATAACTGAAATAAGGGCTTCTATCAAAGTATTCCTTCAGTAAAATGTATATAGTTTGCTGCCCATGATGAGCAAAAAAAATGAGTATTTATCATTGGGCTTATTTGAATGGCTAGGATGAGATTCAATGCCTATATCTTCTTTCTCCCCACTGCTGTTCTCGCCCTTTTACAGTGAGTCACATGCAGGAAGTGTGAACATGCCTTACCCTTAATCTGTTCAGATATTTACTTACTAATTTTTAAAAATTTTTTTCAATGTTTATTTATTTTTGAGAGACAGAGACAGAGCATGAGTGGGGGAGGGGCAGAGATAGAGAGGGAGACACAGAATCTGAAACAGGCTCCGGGCTCTGAGCTGTTGGCACAGGGCCCAACAGGGGGCTCAAACCCACGAACCGTGAGATCATGACCTGAGCCAAAGTCAGACGCTTAACTGACTGAGCCACTCAGGCACACCACTAATTTTTTATTCTTAAGAGTTATGGGATAGGAAAATGAAGTGTTTGCTCTTCATTTACTAAATGATTGTAAACTCGAGTTTTTCATCAAAATAAAATTCCATTGTTCTAAAATAAATAAATAAAAATAAATAAATAAATAAATAAATAAATAAATAAATAAAATTAATTGAAATTTTATTTTAAAAAATTTTTTAAACAATTAAAAATAAAAATACCAGATAATCCAATAATTTCACTATTGGGTATTCACCCAGGAAAAGCTAAAACACTAACTCAAAAAGATGTATGCACTCCTTTGTTTGCTGAAGCATTATTCACAATAGCTAAGACATGGTAGCAACCGAAGTATCCATCAGCAGACACATGGATGAGGAAAATGTGGCATATATATACAATGGAATATTATACATCCATAAAAAAAGATGAGATCATGCTATTTGAGACAACATAGATGGACCCAGAGAGTATTATGCTAAGTGAAATAAATCCACTGAAAAAGATAAATACTATATGATTTCACTCATAAATGGAATTTTAAAGAATAATAAAAAGCAAAATTAGAACTATAAATACAGAGAACAAATTGATGCTTGCCAGAGGGACAGGGGCTTGGGGGTTGGGAAAAATGGGTGAAGGGGAAAGGGAGATATAGGCCTCGAGTTATGGAATAAGTCACAGGGAAAAAAAGCAGAGCATAAGGAATGCAGTCAATAATATTATAATAGCAATGAAATGGGACAGATGGTATCTATACTCGTGGTGAACATAGTATAATATATAAACTTGTCAAAAAAACTAAGCTGTACACCTGAAATTAATGTAACATTGTATGCCAACTATACTCAATTTTTTTTAAAAACACAATTTTATGGATTTCATGCTATTTCATTGTATGGAATAAACCACAATTTAAAAACTTAAAAAAGAAAAGGAAAAGAATTGCAATGGGTTGAAACTCATAAAATATGTTTAAATTTTTTAGAAACTATTAAATATTTATTAAATATTTTTATAAATTCAAAAAATGATAAAGAACAAATTTATTATCTTAAATAATGGCGTAAAAAGGGGGAAAGGGAAGGGGTGCCTGGGTGACTCAGTCAAATAAGCATCCACCTCTCAATTTTGGCACAGGTCATGATCTCATAATTCATAGGTTTGAGCCCTGAGTCAGGCTCTGTGCTGACAGTGCAGAACCTGCTTGGGACTGACTCTCTCTCTCTCTCAAAATAAATAAATGAACTATAAAATAATAAAATAAAAAGAAATAAAAAGGGGAAAGGCACTCTAGTCTTGATAAGGGATCAAGATTTATTCTGCTTTTCTTACACAAATTGAAACAATGGCAACAAATAGTTGAAAAGACAAGGCATTGCTTTATAAAAGTATTTCATTTATGAGATAAAAAGAAATTATAAAATTAGAATATCTCCACTGAATTAATAAGTTAAGGCTTTGAGCATTAAAAGCTACTGACATCAAAGAAAATCAAAACTTGATGAAAATCAAGCTGATAAAATTGGGATATACCTCCCAATGAAAGAAAACAGCAAAACAAACAATCCAATTAAAAAATGGGCAGAAGATCTGAATAGACATTTCTCAAAAAAAGACATACAGATGGCCAGGAGGTACATGAAAATATGTTCAACATCATGATGATCAGGGAAGTGCAAATCAAACCCACAAAGTTATATCATCTCATACTTGTCAGAAATAGTTATTTTCAAAATGACAAGAAGTAAGTGTTGGCAAGGATAGCGACAAAAGGGAACCCTCAAGCATTATTAGTTGAAATGTAAATTGGTGCAGCCACTAAGAAAACAGTATGGAGGTTATCAGAAATTTTAAAATAGAATTACAAGGGGTGCCTGGGGCTCAGTCAGTTGAACATCCAACTTGATTTCAGCTCAGGTCATGACCTCACCATTTGTGAGACCGAGCCCCAAGTCAGGCTCTGCACTTTCAGCATGAAGCCTGTTTGGGATTCTCTCTCTCCCTCTCTCTCTGCCCCTGCCAGCTTGCACGTGCTCTCTCTCTCTCTCTCTTTCAAAATAAATAAACTTTTTAAAAACTTAAAAAATAAAAAAGTTACTAAGAGAGGAAATCTTATAAGTTCTCATCACAAAAAAATTCTGTAATTATGTATAGTGACAGATGTTAATTAGACTTATTGTGGTGATCATTTTGCAATATATGCAAATATTGAATCATTATGCTGTGTACCTGAAACTTATATAATGCTGTATGTCAATTATACCTCTACAAAAAAGAGAAAATAAGAATAAAGAAAACATCAGCATCTATAGTCTTGTCAAAGGGTTAGAACCTCAGTCTGATCATTTCTCTGGATCCAGCTGCTTATTTGCAGAAAATAGAGGAAACAAAGGAACAAGTTGAACTGCACCATGAGTCTTCAATAAGTAAACTCCAGATGGGGAAACTCTAGAGGTCAAGCAAAACAGACCAAGTTCTTCAAAAGAAAACTTACAAGGGAAAAATAGGAATAAAAGAAGAATTTGTAGGTTAAAGGAGACTAAAAAAACACATCAATTTTTCTTTTATTTGACAATACTAAACTACTAAATCTAGGGATGCACCTTGGCTCATGGTTGTATGAACCATGAAGAACTTCAAGGAAATGATTACTGTAAAAGTCAGTGGTGACTTTGGAAGAAAGAAGGGAACTGTGATTGAGATGTAGCACAGAGACAGGCTCCTGAGAAGCCTAAATTCAATTTCTTGACCTGAGTGGCGGTTATTAGAGTCTTCACTCATTAATCTACATATTTATTTCACGTGATCCTCTGCATCAGCATTTTTTAGCCATTTCTTACAGTAGACAAGAGAGCACAAGTACTACAGCACATGCTTTAGGATTAGTCTTGGATTTATACAGCCCACATTCTATCCAGTCCTCGTTTTCTGAACACAAGCACCAAATGAAGTCATTCATCAAATTAGGCAATTAGGAAATATTTATTGAGACCTAGTTCAATAAACTGTTCAGACACTCTTCTAAACTTCTAAGCTGACATTAAAATGAAGAGTCTTGACATTTCTAAATAATGAGTTTTTGCTTTATCAGTCTAGTAACTATTCACTGTGTATCTCCTAGGTGTCAGGCATTGTGCTGAACATACAGAGGAGGAACAAGACAGACATGTTCCCCAACTTCAAGAAATCCATATAATCTCCATTCATGAACTGAATGGTATGTTGTAACAGGTTCACTGTACACATGCTTTCATTTCCATCCCTCAGAATCCCCATTTTATGCTTGAAGAAATTAACTTAAAGTTTAAGATAGATTAAGTGACATGTCAATTTAGGAAGAAATAAAGCCAGGTTTCAAATTAGGTCAGTATAAATCCATAATTAGCATTCTTAAGTGTTTCCCAAAGCTTCTCAAAGTGAGATTCTAATTTTCACAAGAGTATCTGATGATTTGCCAGGGTTATAAAAATAAAAAAAATCACAGGATAAATATGGAGCATTTTCCTGGAATGATGATTATACTAAAATTGTAAAGAATTTAAAACATATTTGATACTAGCATGGATATATTTTAGTGTATTACACAAAATTCAAATACATTTTAAGATATAATATTACAACAAAGTCATTTCACTCTAGAAAGGTGAGAGATCAAGACTTTCTTACTCAGGGCAAGTCATTTGTGCTTGTTCCTATAATTCCCTGCCCTATTTTCCTTACCTGGATAACTCTACTCCTCTTCAGGACTCAAATCGAATCATCACTTCTTCTAGGAACCTTTCTTCCTCACCTGTCCCAACCCCTCAAATCACAGACTGGATTGGAGGCCCATCCCTCCCCTCCCAATTGTGTACTAGTAGTACTAGCTAGTGGTGTGCACTATCTACATCTTGAAATTGTCTTTTGGTTTTTGTTTGTTTGTTTGTTTGTTTGTTTGTTTTGTTTTTTTATTATTTTTTTTAATATATGAAATTTATTGTCAAATTGGTTTCCATACAACACCCAGTGCTCATCCCAAAAGATGCCCTTTTCAATACCTATCACCCACCCTCCCCTCACTCCCACCCCCCATCAACCCTCAGTTTGTTCTCAGTTTTTAAGAGTCTCTTATGCTTTGGCTCTCTCCCACTCTAACCTCTTTTTTGTTTTTTCCTTCCCCTCCCCCATGGGTTTCTGTTAAGTTTCTCAGGACCCACAGAAGAGTGAAAACATATGATATCTGTCTTTCTCTGTTGAAATTGTCTTTTGACAGTCTACCTAACCATCTTGACCATGAACTACAAAAGAGCAAAGTCCACGTCTTACTCGTGGTCTTAACAGCTCGTGAGGTTTTTGATGAGTCAATCATCCACATTTATTTTAGTGGCTATTGTTCTAAGAAAATGAATAAGATAGGGGCACCTAGGTGGGTCAGTCAGTTAAGGGTCCGACTTCAGCTCAGGTCATGATCTCCCGGTCTGTGAGTTCAAGCCCCATGTCAGGCTCTGTGTTGATGGCTCAGAGCCTGGAGCCTGCTTCAGATTCTGTTCCCCTCTCTCTGCCCCTCCCCCACTCATGCCTCTGTCTCTCACTCTCTCTCTCAAAAGTAAAATAAACATTAAAAAAATTTTTTTAGAAAAAAGAGTAAGATATCCAAACTAGCACTTTTTTTCACTGTTCTAAATAATCAAATACCTAAATAGATGTAACATTAAAAGAATGTACTCAACGTAAGGCAGATCTTTTTTTTAATGTTTATTTATTTTGAGAGAGAGAGAGAGAGAGAGAATCCCAAGCAGGCTCCACACTGTCAGCACAGAGCCCAATGCAGGGTGCATTCATGACCTGAGCTGGAATCAGGAGTCAGACACTTAACTGACTGACCCACCCAGGTGCCCCATCAAAGTAAGGCAGATCTTTAAATGATATCTGGTGGCTTGAAAGTTGTGGAGCTGCATTGACCAAAATAAACTAGGAGATTGTTGATAGTGAGTTCAGATTCCATTCTTCATTCTTTAGAGTTAAGTTGTGAGGTCTTGGATAAATCCAATGTACATGTGGCCCAAAAGTTTTCAGAAGTAGTAATACAAAATGAAAGCATGAACAATACAAAAGCAGTGTAAGTAGCAAACCCATTTTGGAAGAAAGTAGCTAGAGGCCTTTACCTGATTCTAGCTGCAGACTCCCTCCAGGTACATAGCTACATTTTCTCAAGCTTGTGCCAAAGACCAGTGGTGGGTGGAGTAGAAAAATGAGTAACCACTAGGGGGACAGCCAACCAAAGAAAATTCCTTGCCAGGAGTGAGTAAATCATCTACTGGGAAGTGATGCAGAAGGGTTCAAGAGCCAAAATACTTTAATTGAGCTAGGACTCAAACTGGAACAGCCAAGCAGACAGAAAGCCAGGGAAAAAGAGTATGGGTCAAAACTGCACAGAGAGGAGATCAAGATACAAAGAAGATAAGGCCAATATAGAAACTGAACTTAACACAGCCCAACAGAACTTTGCCAAATAGCAAGCAAGGATGCCTCGTACCTTTAAAATCTAAAAAGTGTTGTAGTAATGCATAATGCAGCTTTTGCTTGAACACTAAAAGTAGCCCTAAATTTTTAACAAGCATGGCTAATGGAAAGAATTCTTATTTTTCTCTTTTAAGAGGCAAAAAAAAAAGAAAGGCAAAAGTGCTGTAGTGATAGATGAAAATACAACCTTGAAGATCAATTTATGTTATATCATGTAGAATTGCCATCTGTTCCATGTCATTCTATAAATCAAGGGAGAAAAAAATCCACTGTTTAATATTAAATAAGCAATTCAAAAGGCAATAAAACTCAAAGTAGTCATTTCTCTTGGAGAAAGTAAGGTTGGTTAGTTGGTTGGTTTGAATTCCCTAGTGTCATCACTGTGTCTCACACATAGTACACATTTGACAAATAAATGAGGAATGATTTTCTGCATCTGGCCAATAGAGCATTCCCTTGTCCTAATTCCTCAGTGAAATAATCTCTTTCTAATATGAAATTTATTCAAAACTATAAGTGACTTTTTCACTCTGAAATTTCCATATAAAAATAGCCAGGGCAGGAAAATTGGATTCCATGAAATTTGTTTCTAAAATGACTCAGTAGAAAAAGAAATGTTTCCTTAGGATAACAGTCTCTAGGCTTCAATCCTTCATAATGTTTCATTCAGTTTTGGAACATATATGTGCAATGTGTGCATCTTGGACAGAGTGCTCCTTCAGAGCCTTCACCATATCGCTACTTACTTCAACAAGAGCAGGAATTACTTGTAAAAATAATAGCCACAAGGGGACTACAGTATTTAGAAAGCTGCTGGTTTGTAATTTACAGTTCATGTCAGTTCTTTCATAGCCAGTGAACACATAAAATGGAAATGATTTCACATTTCACTGATTGGGTTGTTTGTTTTTAATAGATTATAATAACACAGGAGGATAATATATGGATAAAACTAACAGGTATATAAGGGGTCTGCATTTGTTCATCAACACATTTTACAATCAATGTAGATCTTGCACGAAAACTACTCTGCAGTGAAAGCTAATTATTGTTTAGAATATTTCTTTCAAGAAGCCAAGGACTGTCAGAACTTATTCTTTCAAAACAGCTTTTCTGCAGATCTTCCTGAAAACTCATTCTTTAAGAAACAAAACAAATTCACTCAACATAATGAGAAGAAAAATGTTCCACTGTGTGAGGTTTAGACCTTGAAATAGGTAGAAAACAAGTTATTTTCATGGTAGGCCTTTGTTTATGTGTTTAAGAAACAACAAATCCTAAGACTATTTGTGGAGAAACCATTACTCTTGGCCATCAATCAGAAATCAACTGCCGGGAACTTTCACTTCCAGCCAAGATGAAGTAACAGGAACTGGTTTACCCTTTCACCTTAAACAATTAGAAGACCAAACAAAATATATGGAAAAAAATAGTTTTCAGACATTTGACAAGAGGCAGCATGAGATTTGATCTCTTGGAAAATAGAAACAGATGAGATGAGTCCTACTTATTGCATAGAAGGATTTCCAAGCAGAAGCACAGACCATGGGTGACCCAAACAGAGATCAGCGAAATTACTCGGTGGACAACACAGAGATCAGAGCACAGGGAGGCCAAGGAAGCAAAAAGACATGGAAAAGAATGCCAAAGAAGAGAAAGCTTCACAGAGAGAGTGCGGAGGGGTCCCCTCCAATCTTGATAGATACAGTATGACTATCTCCACATGCATAAGAAGAAACAGCTCCAGGCCAGGCAAAGAACCAATAGAACCAAACAATTACCTGAACTTGCACAGGGCCAGAAAATATTTTGTGTCCCCTCCAACCAGAATGGAAAGATGTCTTAATATTCAAGATATTGGGTAGTCTTCAGGAGAGTTATCACCTTAGTAGTGAGACTAAATTAGCCCTAGACTAAATACTTCTCTGGATCTGCCCTAAGAAAGCTTAAAAGCAAGTTTCAAAAGGGTCAAACTGAATGAAGTAACTTAACTACATACCAGTACAGTCTGAAACACCACTGAAAGGAATTTGACCAAATCTACTAACACCTGATAATATAAAATTCCCAAAGTCTGGTACCCTATAAAAAAATACCAGTCATATATGACCCACAATCAGAAGAAAAATCAAACAACAGAAACAGATCTAGAAATTATAAAGATGTTGAAATTAGCAGAAAAGGACATTAAAATAATTATAACTATGATCCTTATGTTCAAGAGGGAGAAGAAAATATAAACAAGAAGAGGATAAATATGTGAGATTTTTTTTTTAAAGACCAATGAGACTTCTACAGATGAAAAACACAACATATGAAAAAAAGGGGGGGGGGGTGGCTGGGTGGCTCGGCCAGTTATGTGTCATGACTTCAGCTCAGGTCATGATCTCATGGTTTGTGAGTTCGAGCCCCATGCCAGGCTCTGTGCTGACAGCTCAGAGCCTGGAGCCTACTTTGGATTCTGTATCTGCCTTATCTCTGCTGCTCTCCCATTCACACTTTGTCCATCTGCCTCTCTGTCTCTCAAAAATAAACATTACATCTAAAAAAATACACATATGGGGCGCCTGGGTGGCGCAGTCGGTTAAGCGTCCGACTTCAGCCAGGTCACGATCTCGCGGTCCGTGAGTTCGAGCCCCGCGTCAGGCTCTGGGCTGATGGCTCGGAGCCTGGAGCCTGTTTCCGATTCTGTGTCTCCCTCTCTCTCTGCCCCTCCCCCGTTCATGCTCTGTCTCTCTCTGTCCCAAAAATAAATAAAAACGTTGAAAAAAAAATTTAAAAAAATACACATATGAAAATATATATCAACATGTTTAAGGAAATTTGTTGTGGGGCAAATACACAAAAATGCAACCACCACACATTACCTAGTGGGGTTGTTATTTAGGTAGCTGCTTTGGGGCTCTCTAATCAAACAATGTAATGGTCTTCTGAGTAATAGGACCATTTCCCAAACTTTCTTCATATTCATATTTCTTTCATATTCTCAGGATTCAGGAAGCCTCTTTCATCTTAAGATTATTATCTTAACATATAATTCTTAATATCTAATTATATTTAGGGCACCTGTTTGGCTCAGTTGGTTAAGCATCCAACTCTTGATTTCAGCTCAGGTCATGATCTCACAGTAAGTAAGATCAAGCCCCATGTCAGGCTCTGCACTGACAGCATGGAGGCTGCTTGGTATTCTCTCTCTCTCTCTCTCTCTCTCTCTCTCTCTCTCTGCCCCTCCTCCATTCACTCTCACACTCTCTTTATCTAAAAATAAACTTTTTTTAAAAAAAGGACACTTAGTCATGTTTGCCAGCTTATAGAATCACCTTCCATAGTCCTGTAGGCTTTAGGAGCAAGCCTAGAGGAATGAGACAGGAGAAACAAATAGAATATTTTCCCATGTACAATGAGGTCAGCAATGACTTTGTATCTACCAGGATTCTTTCCAGTCCTTATCTCACTTAGGCTCTCTTTGGAATATACTACTGTTGGCTATCTGTTCCTTAAAACTCTCTCCATCTGGGGTTTTTCACCCCCATTTCTCCTGTTATGTCCTCCTTTTTTCTAACCACTCCCTTTCAGTCTGCCTTAATGATGCCCAGGGAAATGATTTAAACTAAGAAAGCTTAAGCTTCAAGGCCCCTAACAATGTGTTTCCAGAGTCAGGCATTTTTATAAAATGTATAAAAATTTATGAAAGATATATTCCCTGCATCTTGGAATCCAGGAAACATTGAATTGGCAATATATTTAGTGGAGTATCTTTATGTGGTTCACAACCACTTTCATGTGTCATAAGTTATTGCTCATCATTACAGAGCAGGAACACTCCTACTGACCACTGTGCCTGCAACATGACACCAAAGTGCAAGACCAGAAGTCACACTGTAATGTGAACATGTCCTATAACTCCCAACCCCAAAGGAATGTGAGGATGGAGGAAAAATAAGGTTTGAAACATACAGAGTCAGAAGCAGTTTTGTGGAAAATACTTCTAATCATCAGTCAAGTAAAATTATAAATGGAGGATTCATTTCTCAGCAACACCTAATCTAGAGGGAAGTTCTCTCCCTTCAAAACTCTATTTCATGGGGGCTCTTGGGAGGCTCAGTAAGCTAAGTGTCCAACTCAATTTCAGCTCAGGTCATGATCTCATGGTTTGTGAGACTGAGTCCAGCACTGGGCCCCATATTAGACATGTTGCCTGCTTAGGATTCTCTCTCTCAAAATAAACTAAAAAAAAAACTCTATTTTATGGATAAAGAAGATGTAAGATATATATAGAGAGATAGTCACACACACACACACACACACACACACACACACACACACACACACAGAGAGAGTGGAATATTACTCAGCCATAAAAAGGGAAGCTAGAAAGTATAATGCTAAGGGAAATAAGCCAGTCAGAGAAAGACAAATACCATATGACTTCACTCACATGTGGAATTTAAGAAACAAACAAATGAGCAAAGGGAAAAAAAACAGAGAGGCAAACCAGTAAAACAAACTCTTAACTATAGTGAACAAACTGATGGTTACTGAAGAGAAGGTGGGTGGGGAGATGGGCTAAATAGGGAATGGCAATTAAGGAGTGCACTTGCTGTGATGAGCACTGAATGTTGTATGGAAGTGTTGAATCACTATATTGTACACCTGAAACTAGTATTACACTGTATGTTAACTAACTGGAATTTAAATAAAAACTTTTTTAAAAACTCTATTTAATCAGGGCACCTGGGTGGCTCAGTCAGTTGAGTGTCCAACTTTTGATTGCAGCTCAGGCCATGATCCCAGGGTCATGCTCAGCATGGAGCCTGCTTGAGATTCTCTTTCCCTTTGCCCCTCTCCCCCACTCAAGCTCTCTCTCTAAATAATAATAATAATAATAATAATAATAATAATAATAATAATATAGCATATATAATTTATCTATATACCCAAAAGAAAATGTATTAGAATTCCTGTCTGTGGGGAATAAATCATAAATCCATTGGTTCCAAACAGCAAATATGTCTATTTCTGATGCCTTGTGTTTTATACACCCCAAAATATAAGTTCACATTCTAGCATAATAGACACATCTTGTCCTAAGTATGATGGTTCAAGCCTTGCAATAAAGGTTGCAACATGGCTAGCACAGCTGGTATGGTCAGTGAGGCCAGGGTCAGGGATGTGGTGAGTTAGGGCTAGCTTGATGGAAGCATGTCTAGAACCAGCGATCCAGACAAAATGATCATCAAGTTCAGAGCAGTCTGTGTAATTAATGAGGTCCACGCAGTCACAGAGGTTTATGGGGCAAGGTCTATGGATGAGGCCAATATAGTTGCTCTGTTTATATAGGGCTGGGATTGAAGATTTGACCAGTACAGCTGACACACTTAGTGGGTTAGGACCAAGAATTAAATGTACCCAGCAAGCCAAGGATCTGGCAAGAGCAAAAGAAAGCCTACCCCTATAATCATTTTTTTTCTTGAAATATTAAAATGTTAATCACAATATTTTTCATCAAGTGCTGTAATGTGAGAAAAAAAATTTTTTTTCAGTTTGTTCTCTATACTTAAGAGTTCCTTATGGTTTGCCTCTCTCTTTTTGTTTCTTCCTTCCCATATGTTCATCTGTTCTGTTTCTTAAATTCCACATGAGTGAAATCATATGGTATTTGTCTTTCTCTGACTTATTTCACTTAGCATTATATACTCTAGCTCCATCCATATTGTCGCAAACGGCATATATGTGTGTGTGTATATATATATATACATATACACACACACATACATATACATATATATACACATATATATGGGAATATTACACATATATCATATGTATACATATGTGTACATATATGCATACATATATACATATACATACATATACATTATACATATATGCATATATATGAATGGATGAAGAAGATGTGTGTCTGTGTGTATATACATATGTATACACACACACACACACACACACACACACACACACACCCCACATCTTCTTCTTCCATTCATTAGTCAATGGACATTTGGGTTATTTCCATAGTTTGGCTATTATTGATAATGCTGCTATAAACATTGGGGTACATGTATCCATTCAAATCTGTACTTTTCTATCCTTTGGGTAAATATCTAGTAATGCAATTGCTGGATTATAGGGTAGTTCTATTTTTAACTCTTTGAGAAACCTCCATACTGTTTTCCAGAGTAACTACACTAGTTTGCATTCCCATCAACAGTGCAAAAGGGTTCTCCTTTCTCTGCATTCTCACCAACACTTGTTGTTTCTTGTATTGTTAATTCCAGCCATTCTGACAGGTGTGAGGTGGTATCTCATTATGGTTTTGATTTGTATTTCCCTGATGAACATGGATGCAAAAACTTTCAAAAAGATACTAGCAATTTGAATCCAATAGTACATTAAAAGAACTATTCACCACAATCAACTGGGATTTATTCCTGGGCTTCAGGTGTGGCACAATATTCACAAATTAATCAATAAGATATACTACACTAATAAAAGAAATGATAAGAACCATATGATCCTCTCAATAAATGCAGAAAAAGGATTTGACAAAAATACAACACTCATTCTTCAACGTTTATTTATTTTTGGGACAGAGAGAGACAGAGCATGAACGGGGGAGGGGCAGAGAGAGAGGGAGACACAGAATCGGAAACAGGCTCCAGGCTCCGAGCCATCAGCCCAGAGCCGGACGCGGGGCTCGAACTCACGGACCGCGAGATCGTGACCTGGCTGAAGTCGGACGCTTAACCGACTGCGCCACCCAGGCGCCCCCACTCATTCTTGATAAAAAGCCTCAACAGGGGCGCCTGGGTGGCGCAGTCGGTTAAGCGTCCGACTTCAGCCAGGTCACGATCTCGCGGTCCGTGAGTTCGAGCCCCGCGTCCGGCTCTGGGCTGATGGCTCGGAGCCTGGAGCCTGTTTCCGATTCTGTGTCTCCCTCTCTCTCTGCCCCTCCCCCGTTCATGCTCTGTCTCTCTCTGTCCCAAAAATAAATAAACGTTGAAAAAAAAAAAAAAAAGCCTCAACAAAGTAGGGATAGAGGGAACATACCTCAATATCATAAAGTCATATGCCAAAGACCCACAGCTAATATCATCCTCAATGGGGAAAAATTGAGAGCTTTTCCTCTATGGCCAAGAACAAAACAGGGATGTCCACCCTCATCATTACTATTTAACATAGCACTTGTAGTCCTAGCCTCAGCAATCAGACAACAAAAAGAAATAAAAGGCATCCAAATCAGCAAGGAGGAAGTCAAACTTTCACTATTTGTAGACAATATGATATTCTATGCAGAAAACCTGAAAGACTCCACCAAAAAAATTTCTAGAACTAATACCTGAATTCAACAAAATCTCAGGATATAAAATCAACATACACAAATCTATTGCATTTTTATACAGCAATAAAAAAGCAATAATAAATCAAGGAATCAATCCCATTTACAATTGCACCAATAACAATAAGACACCTAGGAATAAACCTAACCAAAGAAGTAAAAAATCTGTACTCTGAAAATTATAACACACTTATGAAAGAAACTGAAGAAACAAAAAAAATGGAAAAACATTCCATGCTCATGGATTGGAAGAACAAACATTGTTAAAATGTTTATACTACCCATAGCAATCTACATATTTGATGCAATCTCTAAAAATACCACCAGCATTTTTTACAGAGCTAGAACAAATAATCATAAATTTGTATGGAACCACGAAAGACCCTGAATAGTCAAAGCAATCCTGAAAAAGAAAAGCAATACTGGGGCACCTGGGTGGCTCAGTCAGTTAAGCATCTGACTCTTGATTTCAGCTTAGGTCATGATCTCACAGTTTGTGGTATCGAGTCCCACATCAGGCTCTGCTCTGACAGCATAGAGCCTCCTCGGGAGTCTCCCTCTCCTTCTCTTTATGCCCTCACCCTGCTCATTCTCATTCTCTCTCTCTCTCTCTCTCTCTCTCTCTCTCTCTCTCTCTCTCTCTCTCTCAAAATAAGTAAATAAGTACTTTAAAAAAGAAAAGCTGGGGGCATCATGATGCTGGACTGCAAGCTATATTACAAAGCTGCAGTCATCAAGACAGTAAGGTACTGGCACAAAAACAGACACAGATCAGTGGAACAGAATAGAAAACCCAGAAATGGACCCACAACTATATGGCCAACTAATCTTTGACAAAGCAGAAAAGAATATCCAATGGAAAAAAGACAGTCTCTTTAACAAATGGTGTTGGGAAAACTGAACGGCAGTATGCAGAAGAATGAAACTGGACCACTTTCTTACACCATACATAAAAATAGATTCAAAATGGATTAAAGACCTAAATGTGATATAGGAAACCATTAAAATCTTAGAGGAGAACACAGGCAGTAATCTCTCTAACCTCAGCTGCAGCAACTTCTTACTAGACATGTCTCCAGAGGCAAGGGAATCAAAAGCAAAAATGAACTACTGGGACCTCATCAAGGAAAAAAACTTCCACACAGTAAAGGAAACAATCAACAAAACTAAAATGCAACCTACAGAATGGAAGAAGATACCTGAAAATGACATATTGGATAAAGGATTAGTATCCAAAATCTATAAAGAACTTATCAAACTCAATACCCAAAAAACAAATAATCTAGTTAAGAAATGGACAGCAGACACGAATAGACATTTTTCCAAAGAAGGCATCCAGATGGGTAACAGCCTCATGAAAATATGCTCAGCAAAAACAAATGTTGATGATATTTGAGCCTACTTGTTTTAAAATTTTTTTTTTAACGTTTATTTATTTTTGAGACAGAGAGAGACAGAGCATGAACGGGGGAGGGTCAGAGAGAGAGAGGGAGACACAGAATCCGAAACAGGCTCCAGGCTCTGAGCCATCAGCACAGAGCCCGACGCGGGGCTCGAACTCACGAACCGCGAGATCGTGACCTGAGCTGAAGTCGGACGCTTAACCGACTGAGCCACCCAGGCGCCCCGAGCCTACTTGTTTTAGATCACACACACACACACACACACACACACACACACACACACACACACACAACAACTCTTATGTTATCTGCAGAGTCAGCCAGCCTGGGAGGCCTTGCAGGAAAAGCAATGTTTCTCTCAGAAAGGCACGTTTTGGTTAAAACAAGGAATAAAGATAGGACTCTATAGAGATGTTCAAGACAGAGCAGAGATTTAGTAGAAACAACAATAATTCTAAAAGGCACAGTAAAAGAAAGGTTGCCAGAGAGGGAGGGAATCAGGATAAGTATGAATTGGGAGCAGAAATCACACAACAGTGCTAAGATGACTAGACAGGCTTAGATTTTGGGTCTTGGCACACCACAAGAATGGCAGCATCAACTCCAAGGCTTTGGTTAGGACTCATGGCAGGTGACAACAATCTGTGACCCTCTTGAACCCATAACCTACATAGATAGGTGTGTGAGTCAAATTGCATTCAAAAAGCACATTCTCACAGCTTAAAAAATGCTTTATAATATCATCCTCAATGGGGAAACTGAGAGCTCCCCCCCTAAGGTCAGAAACAAGACAAGGATGTCCACTTTTACCACTGTTATTCAGCATAGTATTGGAAGTCTTAGCCTCAGCAATCAGACAACACAAAGAAATAAAAGGAATCCAAATTAGCCAGGAGAAGGTCAAACTTTCACTCTTCGCAGATGACATGATACTGTATATGGAAAATCCAAAATATTCCACCAAAACCTGCTAGAACTGATCCATGAATTAAGCAAAGTCACAGGATATAAAATCAATGCACAGAAATCAGTTGCATTCCTATACACCAATAATGAAGCAACAGAAAGAGAAATCAAGGACTTGATCCCATTTACAATTGCACCAAAAACCGTAAAATACCTAGGAATAAATCTAATCAAAGAGGTGATAAATCTATACACCAAAAACTATAGAAATCATATGAAATGAATTGAAGAAGACACAAAAAAAACGGAAAAATACTCCATGCTCCTGGATAGGAAGAACAAATATTGTTAAAATGTCGGTACTGCCCAAAGCAATCTACATATTCAAAGCAATCCCTATCAAAATAACACCAGCATTCCTCACAGACCTAGAACAAACTATCCTCAAATTTGTATGGAACCACAAAAGAACCTGAATAGCCAAAACAATCCTGAAAAAGAAAACCAAAGCTGGAGACATCACAATCCCAGACTTCAAGCTGTATTACAAAACTGTAATCATTGAGACAGTATGGTACCGGCACAAAAACAGAGAGATCAATGGAACAGAATACAGAACCTAGAAATGGGCCCACAAACATATGGCCAACTAATCTTTGACAAAGCAGGAAAGAATATCCAATGGAATAAAGACAGTCTCTTCAGCAAATGGTGCTGGGAAAACTGAACGGCAACATACAGAAAAATGAACCTGGACCACTTTATTACACCATACACAATAATAAACTCAAAATGGATGAAAGACCTAAATGTAAGACAGGAGGCTATCAGAATACTCTAGGAGAAAGCAGGCAAAAACTTCTTTGACCTTAGCCACAGCAACTTCTTACTCAACACATCTCCAGAGGCAAGAGAAACAAAAGCAAAAATGAACTATTGGGACCTCATCAAAATTAAAAGCTTCTGAACAGTGAAGGAAACAATCAGAAAAACTAAAAGCAACCAACAGAATGGGGGAAGATGTTTGAAAATGGAATATCAGATAAAGAGTTAGTATCCAAAAATCTATAAAGAACTTATCAAACTCAACACCCAAAAAAAAGTCCAGTGAAGAAATGGGCAAAAGACAGGAATAGACACTTCTCCAAAGAAGACATCCAGATGGCCAACCGACACATGAAAAAATGCTCAACATCACTCATCATCAGGGAAATACAAATCAAAACCACAATGAGATACAATCTCACACCTGTCAGAATGGCTAACATTAACAACTCAGGCAACAACAGATGTTGGTGAGGATGCAGAGAAAGAGGATCTCTTTTGCACTGCTGGTGGGAATGCAAACTGGTGCAGCCATTCTGGAAAACAGTATGGAGGTTACTCAAAAAATTAAAAATAGAACTACCCTATGACCCATCAATTGCAATACGAGGCATTTATCCAAGGGATACAGGTGTGCTGTTTTGTAGGGGCACATGCACCGCAATGTTTATAGCAGCACTATCAATAATAGCCAAAGTATGGAAAGACCCCAAATGTCCACTGATAGATGAATGGATAAAGAAGATGTGGTATGTCATCCCCAAAGGCAAGGGAATTAAAAGCAAAAGTGAATTCCTGGGACCTTATGAAGATAAAAAGCTTCTGCACAGCAAAGGAAACAACCAACAAAACTAAAAGGCAACCAACGGAATGGGAAAAGATATTTGCCAATGACATATCGGACAAAGGGCTAGTATCCAAAATCTATAAAGAGCTCACCAAACTCCACACCCGAAAAGCAAATAACCCAGTGAAGAAATGGGCAGAACACATGAATAGACACTTCTCTAAAGAAGACATCCGGATGGCCAACAGGCACATGAAAAGATGTTCAGCGTCGCTCCTTATCAGGGAAATACAAATCAAAACCACACTCAGGTATCACCTCACGCCAGTCAGAGTGGCCAAAATGAACAAATCAGGAGACTATAGATGCTGGAGAGGATGTGGAGAAACGGGAACCCTCTTGCACTGTTGGTGGGAATGCAAAGTGGTGCAGCCGCTCTGGAAAGTAGTGTGGAGGTTCCTCAGAAAATTAAAAATAGACCTACCCTATGACCCAGCAATAGCACTGTTAGGAATTTATCCAAGGGACACAGGAGTACTGATGCATAGGGGCACTTGTACCCCAATGTTCATAGCAGCACTCTCAACAATAGCCAAATTATGGAAAGAGCCTAAATGTCCATCAACTGATGAATGGATAAAGAAATTGTGGTTTATATACACTATGGAATACTACGTGGCAATGAGAAAAAATGAAATATGGCCTTTTGTAGCAACGTGGATGGAACTGGAGAGTGTGATGCTAAGTGAAATAAGCCATACAGAGAAAGACAGATACCATATGGTTTAACTCTTATGTGGATCCTGAGAAACTTGACAGGAACCCATGGGGGAGGGGAAGGAAAAAAAAAAGAGGTTAGAGTGGGAGAGAGCCAAAGCATAAGAGACTGTTGAGAACTGAGAGCAAACTGAGGGTTGATGGGGGGTGGGAGGGAGGAGAGGGTGGGTGATGGGTATTGAGGAGGGCACCTTTTGGGATGAGCACTGGGTGTTGTATGGAAACCAATTTGACAATAAATTTCATATATAAATAAAAAAAAAAAAGTAAAAAAAAAAAAAAAAAAAGAAGATGTGGTATGTATATACAATGGAGTATTATACAGCAATCAAAAAGAATGAAATCTTGTCATTTGCAACTACACGGATGGAACTGGAGGGTATTACACTAAGCGAAATTAGCCAGAGAAAGACTAATATAATATTACTTCACTCATATGAAGAATTTAAGGTATAAAACAAATGAACATAAGAAAAGGGAAGCAAAAAGAATATAAAAACAGGGAGGGGAATAAAACATAAAAGACTCTTAAATATGGAGAACAAACAGAGGGTTGCTGGAGGGGTTGTGGGAGGGGAACGGTCTAAATGGGTAAGGGGCATTAAGGAATCTACTCCTGAAATTATTGTTGCACCATATGCTAACTAATTTGGATGTAAATTAAACAATATATAACTTTTTTAAAAATTTAAAAAAGAATAAAATAAAGTGAAAAGAAAGAAGAGAGGGAGGGAGGGAGGAAGGAAAAGGAAGGAAGGAAGGAAGGAAGGAAGGAAGGAAGGAAGGAAGGAAGGAAGGAAGGAAGGAAGGAAGGAAGAGTCATTGTTATTGAGGAAAGACAGAACTCCTGGTCCTGCTAATTTAGGTCACACAACTCTGAATCCATCTCTGAAGCAACTTAAGGACCTAATCATACTGCCTGTCTCCCCAGTAAGATATGGGAAAAGACTTTGAAAACTTTTTGTACACTGCCAATTATTGGTGACTTATACCAACTTTCCTGTTCTATATTTAAAACTCTCCTTGGGACTAGCCACTAAGCATGCAAAATAAGATATATGGATATTTGTAGATAAATGCACCTTGTCACTCCCAACCTCTTCTCCCTCTGAGATTTAAAAGCTTGATAATATAAAGGTTATATCAATTACTGTTAACCTCTGTGGGTCCATAGCCCTTTTAAAATGAGGCAAGCTACTGACTCTCAATCCTGAAAAAGTACATATATACATATGCACACCCCAAAATTTCATATAATTCCAAGGGATTCAGGTAGACTCCAAATTTAATATCCCGTGAGATGGTTTACTAGATCCCTCTTGGAGACAACCGGGTCTCAAAGGACTCAATTAATTTACTCAAGGTAGTGAACTGATTAGCAGACATACAAACCCAGATCCTCTGACTCCAAATACAATGCTTTTCCTACCACCCGCATGGAGCTACTTCCCAAACATGTATCCATCCATAGACTGGGCTCAGCTGCTGTTTCACTTCCCAGGGTGCTTTAGAAATGTGAGAGTTAGCTGTAGGCATCCACATGGCAACTTTCACTTTTTCAGAGGACATAACTACAGAAATTCTTGGCATTGGTTTATTCATTTTACAAATATTTATTAGGTCCCTCCTATGTGGCTGGCACTATAGACTTCAGGGACACAGAGCCAAAAATAATACACACACACACACACACACACACACACACACACACACACACATATATATGGTCACTGTCAGCATGGGACCTGTGATCTAATTTGCTGTCTCTCCTCTGAAAGGCAGCAAACCCCTAGAATGGTAATTTGTTTCTATAGCACTCTGCATAAGAAAAATTATAAAAAATTCACCATAATTTTTAAGTTAAATATATAGGTATGCATATTATGTATATACATTTTTATATATAATACAAATATACATTTAGCCAATAAGCTTTGAAGTGGTTCATTGATACATATGCTTTAGAGATACTGTTGCTATTTAATGGTAGAACATGATTGACAGTTTGGATAAATAGTTTTTGTACTCTCAAAAAGTAAACTAACTGGCTTGACCTCATTGAAAAAATAATGTAAAAGAGATTTTGAACAACTTGTCCTTAATGATTCTAGACTCTATAAACTATTCAATAACTCTATGATATAGTCACATATTACTCAAAAATACTGATTTTGGGGTGCTGTGGAAGGAAAATGGCAGGCTTAAAAGGGGTAATAGCATGACATGGCCCAATGGGAACCTTTTGGGAATTAAAAGATCTATTATGTGAGCTCAGTTTCATTTTTAATTGATCAGAAGAGACCAGATTGCTACAGTAATCAAAATTTCAGTAACCTAACAACAAAGGTTTATTTCTTGTTCAGGGTCTATTACCAGTCCTGGATGCTCCCCAGGGCAGCTTTCCTCCATATGTTGGCTATAACATTCCTGACTGCTTCAGTGTAATGGCCTCTCCACGTCAACACGTGCCTCAGTCACTGCCAAAGTGAAGGAAAGAGAGCATAGAGAAGCACACCCAGCTTTTGAACGTTTCCACCCAGACTTTCCCACTCTTCATGTTTCATTGGCAACCGTAGGTCACGTGACCATGCCTAGCTTCACAGTGGATAGAGAGAACTCTCCCTCCGACATTGCTAGAGCGGAAGGTAAGAATCATCTGCCAGTGCACAGAACTAATGTCTACATGCAGAGCTGCAAACTTAATGCCAACACAATGATTCCACAGATAGTCTTCAACATAGAAAGTATAACTGAAACTAATTTTATTTGTTTTGTTAAAGCAAGGACGATCATATGTCAGGTTTTTTTTTTCATTGTAGCTCTTAGTAGTATGTTGTTTTAGGTAACTGTCCATGAGAAGAAGGTAGTTTTTTAGCCATTTCTAATGTTTTCATTAGATTAGCTCTAGATTACAGAAGCCACTACCTAATATTCATTCTGAAATACAATGTGCAAATTCATAAGGCACGTGCCCAAAGTCACAATCTAGTAATCACACCTGAGTGTAAATTCTCTCTACTTTCCAGATCTGATTTCACCACCACTAGCCAGAGATTGGAATAACTTTGGAGGGCTGCTGTTGCAGTAAACCTGGGACAATATCCCCATCTCACAAGGTTGACATGATAAGAAAATTAAACAATTAAAGATTAAAATGCTATTAAATCTCTAAATCAACATGAAAAGTAATATATTATTTAAAATATGCATAATTTAAAAGGTTAAACTTGGCTAACAACAATAAAAAAAATTCCTTAAATTTAAATTCAATACCCAAGTAATATATTAGTCAAAAAATCTCACTGAGCTCTTATCATAATATCCAGAGATCTGAAAAAGAGTTTGGATAGGGTTTTGATAATATTTAATTGTTGTTTGTTTTCTAATTTTATTATCAACTGGGCATATCCATGCAAGTTCTTAAACAATCCTAATGAGTATCATTTATGCAATCCCTTCTATGAGATCACTGTCATTTATGGCTCCCAGGAAAAAGCATGAGGTGGTCCAAAGTGAAAAATTACTCAAATTAAACCCATCTGCTGATACTAACATAATAGACCTAACTTGGATATAAAAGGGAAAAAACAATCAGGGTTTTACGTAATAACATCTTGTTCTAGAAATAGGAAAGACATGTGTTCATGTTAACTGAACTATGTGGCTTTGTATCTAGTGTCCAACACTATGTGAATTGTCAGGTTATATAAAATCTCATTCCAAAACCAAATATCTGTCTAAAGTTACTATTTTTATTAATAAATTCAAACAAAAGAGGATGAGGAGGAGGAAGGGGAGGAGATGAAGGCGAGAGGACAGGAGAAAGTGAAGAAGTAAAACAGGAGATGGAGGAAGTAGGGAGTGATCTCTCTAATAAACTTTATCATTAGGTAGATATAGAAATTTATTTCCTGGGAAATATATTAATTCAAAATGTTTTTTTTTTCTGGTAAGAAACTAATGCAACAAGGCAAAGAAAAAAAGCTCAGACTAAAAGATAACCTGATAACTCTGTGGAATACCTTATTACTAATAGTATTTAAGCTAAGAAAGTAATTTTCTTCCAAAATACCCACACCTCTTTTCCCCCATTTTTCCCTCTGACTGCACAGGACAGTGTTCCAAAATAAATTTTCCTTTCTGGCACATACTTTCTAGTCCCTCTGCTTCTTACCAAATATGTGCTTCTGAATGTGTTTTCATTCAGCCTTGAGATAAGAAAACCCATGCTGTATCAAACCAAAGAAACCAAATGTCTGCAGTGGCATTACATTACTGTTCAGAGTTTCATCAGGAAACATCATCATGAAAGCTGATTATCACTCAGGAAGAATAAACACTAAAAAAAATTTTTTTTAATAGCAACACATAGTCCATACTGAATTTGTAATCCTGAAAGAGCAATGGAATATTTCCTAAATATGTTTTTAATTTTGGATACCAGAATATAATAGCATTTTACTGATGAAGCACATTTTCTCTGTAATCTATACATGGAAATTCAGTTTTGTGAAATACTTTGACTCATCAGCTCTTTTTCCCTTTAGTATTTTTTGTAACAAAAAACACACTACACATACACACATACCTATTGAGTAGCCAAAAATTTGTTCTGGCCCTGCCAGACAGCAGTATGTTTCAAATTAACAGAGTTGGCACAAGACAGGGTACATATGGAGCACACTGACTTGCCTGTAACCTAACAATTAAATTAATACAATTTCTCCTATGTCTACAAAGGGTTGAGCCAGTCTGCAGATCCAGAAATGCAGCAGTGTAATCAAGCATGCTCTCCAAAGACAGCTTTTGCTGGCAAATAAAGCCATGAAAAATAAACCATACAACAGGTAATTTGGGACTGAACCCGTGGGCTTCCCGGCACAAGGGTGGTAATCCAGCCTGATACTTAGAGATATACTTCCTACAAAATGTATGATAATCCTGACAAAGGAAGCCCTCTGTCAGGTGGCACAGATCATCGCTAATAAATATATTAAAATCCGATCATGAAAGAACACTTGCTTTTCACACCACTTTGAACTCAGCCAAAGTTAGAATGATTTGGTTGCTGCCCCATTTGTTTTCTGTTTTGAATCTCTTTATATTGACTATTGAGGAACAGGGTAGGCCTTTCTCAAGCATAAGAAATATAGCTTGAGGTTGACTGGGAAAGTTCCCTCTCCTCCCCGACCATATGCTGATTCCTTAAATTCCATTACTAGCCAATGGTCCTTTTAACAAGGAGACCTTCTCCCTCAGGATCCCCTAAAATATCAATTACTGTAAGAAAGGTACCACACTGTGCACTAACGAATTTTGGGTTGATTTGTGAAAGAGCTGTTATTCTTTCCAGCAGGGGTTAGCAAACTATGGGCTAAAGTTTTTCTGGAACATGGTCATATCCATTCCTTACCCACTGCTTATGGCTGCTTTTGTGCTGTACTATCCAAGCTGAATAGGCGAGACAGAAACAGTATGGCCCACAAAACCTAAAATATTTACCATCTGGCCCTTTACAGCAAAGTCTACCTATTCCTGATATAGAACAATGAACCTCCTGGGTACCTAGAAGTGAGGGAAAAAATGAAAGAGGAGATGGACAACATAAGTAACAATGTTTTACATTTGGGGAATGCTGCATTTAAGGAAGGATCTTTGTTTTTGTTCTTGTTTTTGTTTTTTTAATTTTTTTTCGATGTTTATTGAGAGAGCGTAAGCAGGGAAGGGGCAGAGAGAGAGGGAGACACAGAATTCAAAGCAGGCTCCAGGCTCTGAGCTGTCAGCACAGACCCCCACGCGGGGCATGAACCCACAAACCGTGAGATCATGACCTGGGCCGAAGTCGGACACCCAACCGACTGAGCCACCCAGGCTCCCCAGGAAGGATCTTTGCATAACTAATTCTCACAATATAACATGCAGAGAAAGATATCACAGGCTCTGACACATGTAGGTGTTCAAGAAACATCTACTGGCTAAATTCATTCATTCATTCATTCATTCATTCATTCAATATGTATCAAGGACTTACATGAAAAGCACTTTTTTTTTTAACATTTATTCATTTTTGAAAGACAGAGAGAGACAGAGAGTGAATGGGGGAGGGCTAGAGAGAGAGAGAGGGAGGGAGACACAGAATCCGAAGCAGGCTCCAGGCTCCAAGCTGTCAGCACAGAGCCCGACGTGGGGCTTGAACCCACGGACCGGGAGATGTGACCTGAGCCAAAGTCGGCCGCTCAACCGACTGAGCCACCCAGGCACCCTGAAGAGCTCTAAGCCAGAAAAAATGTAACGAAACTCTACTCTTAAGGCTTTCATTCTAGTGCAGGGAAACAAATAACGTATAATTTACAAATTATACAAATATTAAATAATATTTTCGGGCAATTGGACAGTGGAGGGTGCAATTTCACAAAGCAGTCCCAGAAGCCTTCCTTAATCCTAAAACCTTCAATCAGAGTCCTGAAAAAAGTGAGGGTGAAGCTGCAGGCTAGCTGGTACCCTGGGGCCCTTGGGTACCAAGGAGTTTGGCTGGATCCAGAAAGCCACGGTGGCTGGAGCACAGTGAGGGAAGGGTCATGGCAGGTCAGAAGTCAGAGAGGGACCTGGAATAGCAGCACTTTGCTTCCCAAAGACCACCATAGGAACTTTGAATCTTACTCTGAACTGTGAAAAGTTTGTAAGGAAAGGAGACACAATCTAATTTGTGATTAGAATAATCACCCTGCCTGCCGCCTTAGGGAGCCAAGGTGAATATATTCACAGAGTAAACTAATTGCTATGAAAACCAACCAACCACAACCAAAAAAAACACCAAAAAACAAAACAAAACAAAATAAACAAACAAAAAAACTTTCCACACAGTAGACTCTTTCTCCTTTGGGAAAATACCTTAATGAACTTGTCTGGTTATTAAAGGTTAGCCCCACTACCCTCACCCTAGGCAGACCCAAGAAGGGAGAGATTTAAAATGAGAAGAGGTAAAGTGGCCTTTACCATAAACTGACAGTTTTTGCTATTACCCCACAAGAAGAGGTAGACACAGATTTGGGCTACTCTGACATGGGATAAAGGAAGGAGATGCTTGGGCAAGAGGAAGGCCTGAGCTGGGAGCTGCCAGCAGGGCTCTGAGAAGACACCAGCAGGTAGAGGTGGCTGGAGAATGTGAACAGAATGATGTCTACTACTTCCTTCTCAGCTGTGTACTTCTCTCTAATGAAATGTGACAACCCCTACACACCCTCTCCATTACCCCCAGTCATGAAATGCATCTGATACATACAACTGTTTGGTGTTGCTGTCATGTTTTGTAGTTTTTTCAAGAGAGACAAGAGAGAAGCAGGCCTCATTGTAACCTGCATCCGGAGACACCTAAGGTCTCCCATTCTCTCCACCAGAAAATGAAAATTACTAAAATAAAAATACTGGCCAAACAACAACACTCACATTGTAGTGTTCAGAAATCAAGATATTTTATGTAGCTATTTTTTAAGGATAATTCCAGAGCACTAGAGGATTTGTGGTCTATCACCCACACAGCTGAAACCTGGGTTACATATTTGAATTCAAATTAAGGACATGGAGGCACTTTTAAGCTAGGGGACTTGCCAAGGTCATACAGCTGGTTGCCTGGTAACACTGGGACCTAAGCCCACTCCACCACAGCTGTGCTTACCAGCCCAACTTTTCCTAAGCCCAGCTGTACCGATGGTGTGTTTATTGAGCCAGATGTTTACAACGACTCAAGTCACTTCCTGAGAGAAATTACTCATATAGGAGGGCAAGCTAGCACTGACTGCAAACAACTCTAAGATGCTAATTTCAAGAGCCAGTATGCCTCTCTGACAGCCATTCTCTAAGGTAAATACATCCTTTGTATCTAAAACTACCTTTTTGCAAGGGCACCTGGGTAGCTCAGTCTGTTAAGACTTGGACTCTTGATTTTGGTTCAGCTTATGATCTCACAGTTTGTGGGTTTCAATCCCCTTGCACTGGGCTCTGTGCTGACTGTGCGGAGCCTGCTTAGAATTCTCTCTCTCCCTCTTTCTCTGCCCCACCCCCATGTGCGTGTGCACACAAACGCTCTTTCTCTCCCTCTGTCTCTCTCTCTCTCAAAAAAAATTTTTTTTTTAATTTACCTTTTTGCAGAAGCATAAACCCTTTCAATTCACTGATCCAGCTGTGATGTAGGAAATGAAAAGTTCAACCAATCAAAATGGGGTGCTCAAAGGGACCCATGTAAGGCCAGAATTGCTCAGGACTTTTCTGCCCAGCCCCCACCAAAGAAAAACCCCAGGTACAGCCACATACACACCTACCACCCCTGGAGCAGACGTCCTGAGGAATAATAACATGCACAGAGAGATCCCACAGTTAGCCACATTCACTAGGTGAGGTCTTTAAGTTATCAACTGTGGTGTACAAGAAGAATTAATAAAATTCTGTACATTTTTAACTTGTTATAGAATCACCCACACTAACGTTTTATTGTCTTTTCTTTTTTTTAATTTTTTAATGTTTTTATTTATTTTTGAGACAGAGAGAGAGAGAGCGTGAGCAGGGGAGGGGCAGAGAGAGAGGGAGACACAGAATCTGAAGCAGGCTCCAGGCTCTGAGCTGCCAGCATAGAGCCCGACGTGGGGCTTGAACTCACGGTCTGTGAGATCATGACCTGAGACGAAGTCAGACCCTTAACTGACTGAACCACCCAGGCGCCCCCTCTTTTCTTTTCTTTTAGTATGATTTCAGGAATAGAATTTAGTGATTCATCACTTACATATAATACCCAGTGCTCATCCCAACAAGTGTCCTCCTTAATGCCCCTTGCCCATTTAACCATCAGCCCACCCAACACTCCTCTAGCAACCTTCACTTGTTCTCTGTATTTAAGAGTCTCTTATGGCTTGTCTCTCTCTGTTTTCATATTATTTTTGCTTCTCTTCCCTTACGTTCATCTGTTTTGTATCTTAAATTCCACAGATGAGTGAAATATGATATTTGTCTTTCCCTGACTGACTTATTTCACTTGCATAATACACTCTAGTTCCATCCACTGCATCCACATAGTTGCAAATGACAAGATTTCATTTTTTGATTGTCCATTAATATTCCATTGTGTGTGTGTGCATGTGTGTGTGTATGTATGTATGTGTGTGTGTATATATATATATATATATATATATATATATATACATACCACATCTTCTTTATTCAGCAGTTGATGGACATTTGGGCTCTTTCCATACTTTTACTATTGTCGATAGCACTGCTATAAATTTTGGGGTGCATGTGCCCCTTTGAATCAGCACTCCTGTATCCTTTGGATCAATACCTAGTAGTGTAATTGCTGGGTCATAGGGTAGTTCTAGTTTAATTTTTTGAGGAACCTCCATACTGTTTTCCAGAGTGGCTGCACCAGCTTGCATTCCCACCAGCAGTGCAAAAGGGTTCTTCTTTCTCTGCATCCTCACCAACATCTACTGTTGCCTGAGTTGTTAATATCAGGTGTGAGGAGATATCTCATTGTGGTTTTGTTTTGTATTGCCCTGATGATGATGAGTGATGCTGAGCATTTTTTCATATGTCTGCTCACCATCTGGATGTCTATTCATGTCTTTTGCCTATTTCTTCACTGGATTATTTGTTTTTCCGGTGTTGAGTTTGGTAAATCCTTTATAGATTTTTGATACCAGCCCTTTATCTGAATGTCATTTGCAAGTATCTTCTCCAATTCCATCGGTTGCTTTTTAGTTTTGTCATTGTTGCCTTTTCTGTGCAGAAGCTTTTTATATTGATAAGGTCCCAATAGTTCATTTTTGCTTTTATTTCCTTTGCCTTCGGAGACATGTCAAGTAAGAACTTGCTGTGGCCAAGGCCAAAGAGGTTGCTGCCTGTTTTCTCCTGTAGGATTGTGATGTTTTCCTGTCTCACATTTAGGTCTTTCATCCACTTTGAATTTATTTTTGTGTATGGTGTAAGAAAGTGGTCTAGTTTCATTCTTCTGCATGTTGCTGTCCAGTTTTCCCAACACCATTTGCTGAAAAGACTGTCTTTATTCCATTGGATATTCTTTCCTGCTTTGTCAGAGATTAGTTGGCCATATGTTTGTGGGTCCATTTATGGGTTCTCTATTCTGTTCCATTGATCTATGTGTCTGTTTTTGTGCCAGCACCCTAAATCCTTGATGATGATAGTTTTGTAGTACAACTTGAAGTCCAGAATTGTGATGCCTCCAGATTTGGTTTTCTTTTTCAGGATTGCTTTGGCTATTCGGGGTCTTTTGTGGTTCCATACAAATTTGAGGATTGCTTGTTCTAGCTCTGTGAAGAATGGAGGTGTTATTTTGATAGGGATTGCATTGAATATGTAGACTGCATCGGGTACTGTCAATATTTTAACAATATTTGTTCTTCCAATCCATGAGCATGGAATGCTTTTTTCCATTTTTTGTGTGTCTTCTTTAATTTCTTCCATAAGCTTTCTATAGTTTTCAGTGTGTAGATTTTTCACCTCTTTGGTTAGGTTTATTCCTAGGTATTTTATGGGTTTTGGCGCAATTGTAAATGGGATTGATTCCTTGATTTCTCTTTATATTGCTTCATTGTTGGTGTATAGGAATGCAACCAAATTCTGTACATTAATTTTATATCCTGGGACTTTACTCAATTCATGTATCAGTTCATGTATCTTTTGGGTTTTGCACATAGAGTATCATGTTGTCTATGAGAAGTGAAAGTATGACTTTCTCCTTGCCGATTTGGATGCCTTTATTTCTTTGTGTTGTCTGATTGCTAAGGCTAGGACTTCCAATACTATATTGAATAATAGTGGAAGAGTGTATCCCTGTCGTGTTCCTGACCTTAAGGGGAAAACTCTGTTTTTCCCCATTGAGGATAATATTAGCAGTGGGTCTTTCATATACGGTTTTTAGGATCTTGACGTGTGATCCTTCTATCCCTACTTTCTTGAGGGTTTTTATCAAGAAAGCATGCTGTATTTTGTCAATGTTTCCTCTGCATCTATTGAGAGGATCATGTGGTTCTTATCCTTTCTTTTATTAATATGATGTATCACATTGGTTGATTTGCAGATATTGAACCAGCCCTGCATCCTAGGGATAAATCCCTCTCGATCATGGTGAATATGTCTTTTAAAGTATTGTTGGATCCAGTTTGCTAGTATCTTGTTGAGGATTTCTGCATCCATGTTCATCATGGATGTTGGTCTGTAGTTCTCCTTTCTCTGGGGTGTTTGTCTGGTTTTGGAAACAAGGTAATGCTGGCCTTGTAGAATGAGTTTGGAAGTTTTCCTTCCATGTGTATTTTTTCGAACAGCTTCAAAAGAATAGGTGTTAACTTTTCTTTAAAAAAAATTTTTTTTCAACATTTATTTATTTTTGGGACAGAGAGAGACAGAGCATGAACAGGGGAGGGGCAGAGAGAGAGGGAGACACAGAATCGGAAACAGGCTCCAGGCTCCGAGCCATCAGCCCAGAGCCTGACGCGGGGCTCGAACTCACGGACCGCAAGATCGTGACCTGGCTGAAGTCGGACGCTTAACCGACTGCGCCACCCAGGCGCCCCATGTTAACTTTTCTTTAAATGTTTGATAGAATTCCCCTGGAAAGCCATCCAGTCCTGGACTCTTGTTTGTTGGGAAATTTTTGATTACTGACTCAATTTCTTTACTGCTTATGGATCTGTTCTAGTTTTCTATTTCTTCTTGTTTCAGTTTTGGTAGTTTATATGTTTCTAGAAATTTGTCCATTTCTTCCAGATTGCCCAATTTGTTGGCATACAGTTGTCCATAATATTCCCTTATTATTGTTTGTATTTCTTCAGTGTTGGCTGTGATCTCTCCTCTTTCATTAGGGATTTTATTTGAGTACTTTCCTTTTTCTTTTTTGATCAATCTGGCTGGGGGTTATAAATTTTGTTAATTCTTTCAAAGAACCAGCTCCTGGTTTCATTGACCTGTTCTACTGTTTTGTCTTGGTTTTTATTTCAATATCCTTAATCTGCTCTAATCTTTATTATTTCCCTTCTTCTGCTGGGTTTGGGCTTTATTTGCTATTCTTTTTCCAGATCTTTTAGGTTTAAGGTTGGGTTGTGTATTTGAGATCTTTTATCCTTCTTTAGGAAGTCCTGGATTGCTATATATTTCCCTCTTACAACTGCCTTTGCTGTATCCTAACGGTTTGGGGTTGTCGTGTTTTCATTTTCATTGGCCTCCATGTACTTTTTAATTTCCTCTTTAATTTCTTGGTTAACCCATTCATTCTTTAATATGATGTTCTTTATTTTCCAAGTATTCATGGTCTTTCCAAATCTTTTCTTGTGGTTCATTTCGAGTTTCAAAGCACTGTGGTCTAAGAGTATGCACGGTATGATCTCGATCTTTCTGTACTTGTTGAGGACTGATTTGTGTCCCAATATGTGATCTATTCTGGAGAATGTTCCATGTGCACTGGGGAAGAAAGTGTATTCCGCTGCCTTAGGATGAAATGTTCTGAATATATCTGTTAAGTCCATCCGGTTCCATGTGTCATTCAAAGACATTGTTTCCTTGTTGATTTTCTGCTTTGATTGTTTCCTTGTTGATTTTCATTGCTGTCAGTGGGGTGCTGAAGTCCCCTACTATTATGGTATTATTATAAATGAGTTTCTGTATGTTTGTGGTTAACTGATTTATATAATTGGGTGCTTTCACATTGGGGACATAGATATTTACAATTGTTAGATCTTCTTGGTGGCTAGACCCTTTAATTATGATATAATACCCTTCTTCATCTGTTACAGTCTTTAAGATCTAGTTTGTCTGATATAAGTATGGCTACTCTGGCTTTCTTTTGTTGACCATTAGCATGATAGATGGTTCTCCATCCCCTTACTTTCAATCTTCAGGTGTCTTTAGGTCTAAAATGGGTCTCATGTAAGCAGCATAGAGATGGGTCTTGTTTTCTTATCCATTCTGATACCCTATGTCTTTTGATTGGGGCATTTAGTCCATTGACATTTAGAGTGAGCACTGAAAGATATGAATTTATTGCCATTGCGTTGCCTGTAGAGTTGGTGTTTCTGGTGATGTTATCTGGTCCTTTCTAGTCTCTCTTGCTTTTGGTCTTTTTGTTTTGTTTCATCTTTTCTCCACTCAGAGTCCACCTTAAAATTTCTTGCAGGGATGGCTTAGTGGTCATGAACTCCTTTATTTTTTGTTTGTCTGGGAAACTCTTTATCTCTCCTTCTATTTTGAATGACAGTCTTGCTGGATAAAGAATTCTTGGCTGCATATTTTTCCAATTCAGCATGTTGAATATGTCCTGCCACTTTTTTCTGGCCAGCCAAGTTTCTGTACATAGGTCTTCTGTGAACCTGATCTGTCTTCCCTTGTAGGTGAAGGGCTTTTATTCCCATGCTGCTTTCATAATTCTTTCCTTGTCTGTGTACTTTATGAATTTGACTATGTTACACTTGGTGATGGTCAGTTTTTGTTGAATCTAATGGGAGTCCTCTGTGCTTCTTGGATTTTTATGTCTGTGTCCTTCCCCATATTAGGAAAGTTTTCCACTATAATTTGCTCACATAAACCTTCTGCCCCTTTTTCTCTCTCTTCATCTTCTGGGACTCCTATGATTCAGATGTTATTCCTTTTAATAAGTCACTGAGTTCTCTAAGTCTTGTATCGTGCTCTCTTGCCTTTGTTTCCCTCTCTTTTTTTTTCTGCTTCATTAGTCTCCATAATTGTCTATATCTCTGATTCGCTGCTCTGCTTCGTCCATTCTTGCTGTCATGGCAGCCATCCAAGACTGCATCTCGGTTATAGCATTTTTAATTTTGCCCTGACTAGATTTTCTTTTATTTTTTATCCCTGCAGAAAGGGATTCTATGCTTTTTTCCAACCCAAACTAGTATTCTTATTGTCGTGGTTCTTAATTCTATTTCAAATATCTTGCTTATTATCTGTGTTGATCAACCCCCCTAGCTGTCATTTTTTCTTGTTCTTTCCTTTGGGGTGAATTCCTTCATTTTGTCATTTGGAGGAAGAAAAAAATAATAAAATAAAAATTTTTAAGTTAAAAAAATTAAAAATTAAAAATAAGACAAAAATCAAATAAAGGAAGCTAGATCCCTAGGTGTGTTCTGGTCTGCTTGTTGAAAGAAGCTTGAGTAGAATAAAGAAAACAGGGAAAGAAGAGAAAGAAAAAAAATGTAAGAAAAAAATTTATACAATAAAATAGAATAAAATGAAATTAAAAAATGAAATCGAATAAAAAAATTAAAAAATTAAGTAAAAGTAAAGTTAAAAGTAATTAAAATTTTTTTAATGTAAGAAAAAAAGAAAAATAAATTTTTTCCTTTCTGCCAAGTTCTGTGGCTCAAGTTGCAGACTGTTGTGTTAATCCTCAGATCAATTTCCTAGGCATGCAAAATGGTTTGGTGCTGATCTAGCTGTGTTTCGGGGACAAGACAAGCTGACGATCTCCATGCTGCTCCACCATTTTCTCTCCTCCGTTCACACTAACATTTTAGATGCAAGAGTGAAAATGACCATGTCTAAAGTGACTTAATTTTAGGACCTGTATAAGTTAAACTCTATGATTCCATTACCAATAAAACATAAATCACAAAATCTACTTCATATAATGGTTTTTCAGTATTAGAGATAACATCTATATGGTATTTAGCACTGTGCCTGGCACAGAGATGGCACTCAATAAGTTGTACCTATTATTAGTAATTAATAATGATAATTACTTGAAGTAAGCAGAGCTGACCCTATATTGGGGTGGTGGTGAGGGCCACCCACATGATTTGTGGAGTTCTCTAGAACACCTGCTTCCCCGAGTAACTTCCCTTCCTGAGAATACAAGAACTGAAGAAGTACAACATGGTCAAGACAACAATAGACATCAAATGTCTGCAAGCTGCATAAATACCTCTCAGCACTATATCTGTTTCTGTCCCCACACTAAAACACTGTGTAAACATCATAACCTCAGCTATAGCCAGGTAAACCTTAATAAACATCAGATTTGAGAAATAAAAACCACAGTTTACTTACCATCATATCAAACTTTCACCATCTTTACTTAAAACAATAAACTTTATCAAGGTCAAAATTGAATTTAAGAAGTAATCCTGGAAAAGTTTAGGTTAGGACAGCCAGGCAAGGGAAGGCCCTGGACAATTAAGCCTGAGCCGCTATCCTGGGAAATGTGGTTCAAGGAAGTTTGGCACAGAAGAACACACAGATCTCAGGTCAGGAGGGCCTGGGCTCTGTCTTAACATCCACCACTTACTAGCTGCATAAACATCAAGCAACTGTTCCAAAACTCAGCATCCCTATATGTAAATGGGGGATAACAACTGACCTACCTGCTTTATTGGAATACTAAAAGATTTAGTACATGAAGGTATTTTATAAAGTGCTATGTGTGAGTTATTGTTTTCAATTCTGTTCCACATTCAGTAAAACAAACAAGCTTTTAGTTTATGAGTGTCCAGTAAGCTAATAATTAACTAGTGGGGTTATTTTCTGTTTTATTTTTTTGCTTGATTCATTATTTCCAAAATGACCCTGATCCTGTTTTATAAGTATTTTTAAAATGAGGAATAAGTTAGGCAGTTGGGACTCACATAGGCCACTGAGTGACCCTACATTTGATAAGTTCCTTTTCCCTATGAAATCTCCTTAGACACAAGCTTTGCTGTATGCCAAATAAACAGGGCTCCCTGCATACAACCTTACAGCAGTAATGGGTCTTTGGCAACCCCCTCCCCTCATTTTCAATGCTCCCTTTTTCTATAATATCTTGTACTTTCCCAGTGCTTAGTATCCTCATACTGGTCCCTGATCACCCAGAGACCCCACCAGCAGTCCATTCCAGTCTGGCATCCTGAGGAAGGGCCCCTTGTTTGGGCCTTTCTAATGCCCCATCTTTCCTTCTTCCATTAAATTGTTTCTGTCCCAAGTTATATCACTTTGACCTCTGCTAATATGAATGATAGTAATGTCTCTCTCAGGTAAGGGACTTTCATTTAGGTCTTCTTAGATATTGCCTAAATTCCAAAGGTGAGACTGTAGTGACCAGAAATTTGAAACACCAGAACAAGAGGTATTTGAGGTGTTCACACACCCTCACTTGTTCATTCATCAAACATGTACTCAGAACCCACAGGAGATTAGGAACAGTCAGAGGGAGGAGGTTACAAAGATCATGACAATGATGACACCCCCCAACACATCTGAGAAAAGCCCAATAGCCAAGGTGTCAATGGTCTAAGGCCCAGTTATGCAGTATGATGAATGATGTGGCAAACAGGCCAGGAAAAAGGCCTCTTACAAGTAAATCCAGTATTTCTGACTAGGTGAATACCCAAACCCACTGCATCATTGTTACCCAAGCAACAGTACCAGCTGCATGAAGCATTTCAAGTTGCAATTTAAAATCAATTGAAAAACGCAGAAGATACTGTTCTTGTCCTCAAAGATCACCCAATCAGATGGGAAAGGCAAACAAGGAGGCAGTTTATTATAATACAAGGAGATACTAACTTATCTTCAGTCTAATCAAATACCCCTAACACCGATAAATACCAGGAACTAAAAGAACTCTATCCACTATCAATAGATGAATGTACCACATAATACTGAGAGTCCATATAATAGTAATGGGAATCAGTTTGTGCCCATCAGGAGCAAAATTCTAAAGACACTCTCAAGTTGAAAACTAACAACCAAACCTTTCATCCTGAGAACAAATTGGACATCTAGAATGACAGTGCAGCTGGATTTTCTTATTGCACTGAATTGCTCAGCAGTAGTTCTATTTAGAAGATCAGCCTATTTCCAAAGAGCCTATTTTATAATCCCTTAATTGTGGTCTTTGGGGGTAAGACAAATAGAAGAACAAGATATTTATCCCCTTTGTCTTGATTAGATTGTTTTCTGCTGAGCTTTAAGATTTGCTAAGGTGCAGTAACCACCTAACAGCAAGGCTATCAACACACCACTGGAATTAGGTGATGAAATGAGACCCCATTTGGGGAGAGGGGTTCAATAACTGCCAATCCAGTCAGCAGCCATCAGGACTTTTGTCTTTCAGTTAATTTAAGAGAGCAGACAAACTGACCAACACATAGGTGCCATGAGGTAGCAAGTTAACACATGACTCAAGGGCTAGAGTCTCTTCCTTGAACATATTTACCAAAGAACACAAAAGTATTTTACGAAGGAACTGAAGGTTAGGAGGCTCCTGCATGCTGGCCCCATTTAGGCTCTGGGCTAGGAAAACACTTGGCTGGCAAAGGGTTTAAACCTCTACCATCTCCGAGTCTCTAGCCATTCACTCTGTTCTTGATGGTTTCAACTTGGAAATGTCTGAGGGAAGCCCATTTAATAACAACAATAAATATTGTTCAATAAAATTTCAGAAAATTTGTGCTTCTCATATTTCCTTCTTTTAACCCTGATTTCTGGAGCCAGAAAAACAATGTTCATTTTAACTTGTTACTTTTAGAATCTGGATTACATTTCCAATTCAAATGGAAGCCATCTTTATGAAAAAGGAATCAGTTCAAATCTTATCAATCAAAAAAAGGCAAAGCTATGTTTGAAAAATTTTTTAGCCAAATAATAAATAATAGTAAATAGCTTAAAAATATCTTTGGATTGTATAGAAAATCCATAAATAAAGCAGAAAATAAAGGTGGCAGGAATTCTGGATAATATCCTGTCCTTACAAAATGCCTGATTCAAAGCATACAATGAAAGGAGTAGAAGAGGACAAGACACTTGATCACTGGCTTTTTCCTTCCAAATGAAGAGAATACACTAATTATTGAGACTGTGTGTGTGTTCTTGGAAAAATTACTTTCTGCACATCTATTTAAAAAATAAAACCAGGGGCGCCTGGGTGGCTCAGTCGGTTAAGCATCCGACTTCAGCTCAGGCCACGATCTCACGGTCCGTGAGTTCGAGCCCCGCGTCGGGCTCTGGGCTGATGGCTCGGAGCCTGGAGCCTGCTTCCGATTCTGTGTCTCCCTCTCTCTCTGCCCGTCCCCCGTTCATGCTCTGTCTCTCTCTGTCCCAAAAATAAATAAACGTTAAAAAAATAATAATAAAAAAAATTAAAAAAATAAAACCAGCCTTGAGGCTAACATAGGATTAAAGGAGGTAATATCTGAGAAGTACTTAACATAATAATCAATCACTAAATGCTCTTATTTATTCATTTGGTCACTTGGGCAATAAATGTTTAGTGACTGCCTGCTACATATCAGACATTCTGCACTAGAATACAAAAAGGACCAAAACACAGCCCCTGCCCTTATAGAACTTAAAGTCTAGATAGACTGACCAGAGTTTTGTGGGGAGGAGGGAAACAAAACAAAACAAAAACAAAAATTTTAAAAAACCAACCTTAAGAGACTCTTAAAAAAATGAGAACAAACTGAGGGTTGATGGGGGTGGGAGGGAGGGGAGGGTGGGTGATGGGTATTGAGGAGGGCACCTTTTGGGATGAGCACTGGGTGTTGTATGGAAACCAATTTGACAATAAACTTCACATATTGAAAAAATAAAAAACAACAACAACCTTGACTCATAGAAGCTTTTTTCTGTGTCCCTGGACTGTTGCCACAGTAGTCATTATGCTGTTCACAAAATATTCCCAGCTTTCTTTTTTCCAAGTACATGGTAGGATTATATTATCTATCTCCTTTGAAATTAGATATGCCCATATGACTTGCTTTGGCCAATGAAATATGAATAGAAGGTACCGGTGACATTTCTAGGCTAAAATTTTAAGAGTCATGACACATGCCCCCACATTCCCTTCTGACAGAGGGATCATGGAGCATATGTCAATGGAGCCTACATCAGCCTGGGTTCTTGAGTGACTATGGAAAGCAGAGCTCCCTCTGGTAGTCTATGCTGGAAATGCAGCAGGAAGGAGAATATACTTTTATTCTGTTAAGCCTCTGAGATTTGAGGTTATTTGTTGGTGCATAATATTCTATCCTTAGCCTAACGAGTATAGGTGCTTTCTCTAATCACCCAAATATACTACAACCTGCATTCAGTCATTGAGAGTAAACTTAGGAAGTAGACCTGATGAGCAAGGATCTGAAGGACATGTTGAAGTGATCTAAATGAAGTAGTATGAGATGGGGTGTGGAATGTGGGGTGGGCAGAAGAATGGGAGCAAAGAGCAGAAAGGTCCTGAGGAAAGAGGGAACATGATCCACTTCAGGAACCAAATGAAAATAGGTATGACTGAAAGGGAGATCAACGGAAGAGGCTCAGGATGAAGCAGACATGTGGGCCTCAAGGCCATGTTGAGATTTTTAGCCATTATCCTAAGAGCAATGGGGAGATTTTGAAAGGTTTTACATATAATAACAGCATGGTTAGATTTGTGTTTTTGAAATATAATTCTGGATGTAGGATTGGAGAATAGACAGGACACAAGCAAGAGTTAATACTAGGAGACCAGTAGGAGACTATTGCAATAATGGTGCAGGAAAGAGATCATGGTCACTTGGACCTGGCAAGAGTAGCAGGGATAGAGAGATATGTGGGAAAACATTAGGGATATTTAGGCAGCAACATCAAAAATGTTTTAATCATAGACTGGAAACAGGAGTGAGGTAATTTCCACAGCTGGTTGGATAGTGGTGCCAGTCTCCAGTGCAACAAAATCTGCAAGAGAAGCAGGCTTTGAAAAGAATATTATAAATTCTGACTTGGGTATTTTGAAGTTTATGTTCCTCCAGCATCTTAAACTTCAACAAAATCTAAGCTACAGATATTAACATGGGCAGTGATTCATTTGTATTTTGGAAAAACTAGAGAGTCGACAATAAGGGGACATCTAGGATAAGTCTTAAATAATTCCTACTTTTGAAAGCCAGGAGAAGATGAGGATAAAGGAGAAAAGGAGGTCAAGGAGTGGCCACAGAGTTGGTAGCAGGCATGGATGCAGCAGAAGTCAAGGAAGAGAGTTTGTCCAGGAGGAGAGATTCTACTCTGTTAGATGCTGCTGACTGGTCAAGTAAGGTGAGCAGTATGAGTGTCCATTGGATTTAGAAATAAAGCCAACTGGTAGCATTTGGTCTGGGGGAAGAAGGATGAACAAGACCAAATGAATCTCTGCCTCCATGGGGCCAACATTCTAGGCATATAAACAAAATAAAAATAATTGCAAACACTTTTAACTATTATGGAGAAAACAAAGAACTAAATTAAAAATACATATGAACATATACATATATATATACACATACATACAAACAACTGGGGCAGGAGGATAAAGACAGAGATAACAATTAAACTGAGAGATAAAGAATAAAAATGAGCTAGTTACACAGAGGGGTGGGGTGGGAAGGTAATGAGGGGACGACTTTAGACACAGGGAACAATGAGTAAAAAGAGTAAATTTTTTTAAGTCCTGTCATCAAGGAATTTCTAGAAGACCATGATGACTAGAGTTTAAAAAGCAAGGAAATTTGGACAAGATAAAATTTTACAAAAAATTTTGTAAGACATAGTAAAATGTTTGGATTTTACTTGCTACATTGGTTTGCCAGGGCCATCATAACAAAGTACCATAGACTGGGTGGCTTAAACAACAGAAACTATTCCACCGTTTTGGAGGCCAGAAGTCCAAGATCAAGGCATCTGCAAGGTTGTTGTCAAGGATCTTCTGAAGCCCTCTCCTTGGCTTGTAGATGACCATCTCCTCCTTGTGTCTTTACGTTGTCTTTCTTCTGTACCTGTCTGTAACCTAATCTCCTCTTCTTATAAGGGCACCAGTCATATTGGATTAGGGCTCATAGTGGTATCATTTTAATTAATTACTTCTTTAAGACCCTATTTCCAAATGCAGTCACATTCTGAGGTCCTGGGGGCTAGGAATTCAACATATGAATTTGGAGGGAACACAATTCAGCCCATGAAACTTATGCAAATAGGGAGGCCATTAAAAAGATTTAAGCAACAAAATGACATCCAATTTATATTTTAAGAGCAGTGTGACTATAGTATAGAGAAAACATGGGAGAAGAAGAAAAGTGGTGATAGGGAAATGAGTTAGCAGATTATTTCAGTAATCCAGATCCCAAGGCAGACATTCTTAATCTAGAACCTATATTTAGACTTGGGTAATAGGTGATCCACAATTTGCTCAGTGCTGTATTTACAGAATCATATGAGGATGCATATATACCCATAATGTGATTTACTCTCAAACCCTGTTACATCCAAGAAGCACCGTGCAATGGCAAAAGTAAATAAAAATAATTAGGAAACTCCATATTTTACTCTAATTACTCAAAGGCACTCAACCTCACAATGCATAAGAGCACTTATTAAAATATCTTTTGCTCTTCTGCCCATTTTACTCCTTTCTGCAGTTATTCCAAAACCTGTCTCCTCAAAACCCTCAGGGAAAACTATTCCTCCACCACCAACCCTCTATTGCCTAAAGCATTTCTCCTCCACTTATTCATTCTTCCCTTTTCCTCTAGGAACTTTATCATGCAGAACAACTTAGCTTCTATTCTGCAGAAAGAAATCTTTGGAGGGGGAGAAAAAATTGCTTCACTTACAGTAAAGATTCTATTTGTGAGACAGGGAGGTGGTGGGAAAAATCTATGAACTCATTAATCATTTTTGTCTGATCCCATACATTTTCTTTTTTTTTTTTTTTTTAATGTTCCTTTATTTTGAGAGACAGAGCATGCACAAAAGGGGCAGAGAGAGGGAAGAGAGAATCCTACACAGGCTCCAAGCTCAGCATGGAACCCCTTGTGGGGCTTAATCTCACAACCGCAAGATCATGACCTGAGCCAAAACCAAGAGTCGGACGCTTAACTGACTAAGTCAGCCAGGTGCCCCTGATGTCATGCATTTTCTTAAATAGTCTTGGTTTTCATCAGATGCTCAAAGGTGTTGTTAAATATGCTAATAACCATCAAAAGAAAAAGAGACACAGCTCTGAGGACAGGGACTGTGGTGTAGACAGAGGGTGAAACAGAGAGCTTGTGATCCTCTCGGAACTGAGCAAGGCCATCTGACCATTCTGTAACAGTCAGACTGGTCCATAAATAGGCCACATCTGCAGTTCTACATTCTGCCCATATTGCATACCCAAACAACCAATTGTGTACTGATGAGACATCAAACAAAGAAAGCTAATGGGCTAATTGGCTACCGCCTCAAAGGACAAGGCCCTTGTAAGTAAATGTATTCTTCTTTGAATGTGATCCATTAGGAAACCCTGAGTAAACTGGCTGATTTAGGTCATCTAATCCAGAAATAAGTGATCTTTTCATTCCAATCAAATAAGAATTTAATGAAGATATGTAAACAGTGATTCTATCAGACCACAACCTGCTGTGTACAGACCATAAAGAGACTCTGTGGTAAGACACAAAAGAAATGAAACACAGATTATAAAAGAGGGAAATAAAATGTACCCTAACCTCACTTTCCTTTCTGGGTTAATTCCTTTCCAACCTTCAAGTTTCAGCTAAAGGCTTATCTCTTTGAAGGCGTCACTCATCTTGGCTAAATGTCTCATCTCTTGCTGCACAGTATCCTGTGAGTGCTATCCTTCCATTACCACATTGTAATCAAAATTATCTGTCTCCTCCATTTGACCTTGAGCTTCCAGATATTAGTCACAGGATCTTACTGTTTTCTGAGCACCTAGCACAGTGCCTGGTACAAAGTAGGTAAATATTCACTGGTAAGATTGACTTCAAATTTTATGCTGTTTCAATTATAGTACCCTGCCTCCTTGAATTAAAAGACCTAAGTAATTTACCTATCATTTACCATCTGGGAAGTTTTGCAGAGAATTTAGTGCTGTTCAGGAATTGGAAGTATCTTCAGCCCAAATTTCTGCCTAAGGATTAAGTAGTTGAGCCCTATTTTCTTGGAAAGCAGTGAGAATCGGGGCAGGAAGCTGATGGGAACCAGTGAAGGAATTAAGGAAAGGAAGCTTCCAATCCCCATTCTTTTTAAAGTTTTTTTTTATTATTATTTATTTATTTAGAGAGGGAGAGAGGAAGGGAGCAAGGGAGAGGGAGAGAGAGGGAGAGAGAAAGAGAGAAAGAGAATCCCAAGCAGGCTCCATACTGTCAGTGCAGAGCCCAACATGGAGCTCGACATGGGGCTCAAACCTACAAACCATGAGATCGTGACCTGAGCAGAAACCAAGAGTCAGATGCTTAACCAACTGAGCCACCCAGACACCCCACAATGCCTATTCTTTAGTCATCTATGGATGCCTGTTCTCATATTACTCAACCTTTCAAAGGGAACTTCCAAAACTGCTTCCCAAACCATATCCCATTCAAAATTGCCTTCTGAATCATTCAAGAGCCATCTAGAAGTGGGTAGAAAAAGCATTAAGCTATTGCAATAGTGTTTTTCTTAAGCATCACATGTGTTACAACATTGTTATGGGGCTATTCATGGTTTGAGCCTCCTCAATCAGGATTTAGAAAAGTCTAACATCTGAGATCCATGTAATGGAAGCAAAAAAGTTGAGTCCTTCAGTGAATCCATCTGCATCAGGTTCACCTACCATGCTTGGGTCTACTCCAGATCTAAGGGAAAAGATTCTCTGAGGTTGGGGAATAGAGATCTCCCTTTTTAAAACTAGCTCCAAGGTAATACCGTCATCAAAACTCAGCTCAGAAATTGTATCTTCAAGGAAGACTTTTTTGAACATTCACCCAGGCTTGAGAACTGCCTCAACACTTCCTCTTATTTTATTCACTTTATCTGTCTCACCTGCAACATTGGTTTACAAAAGGGCAGCAACTTTGTCTCCTTGCTCACTCCTGATCCCCAGGGTTTTGAACAGTGTTGATGACTTGAATGGGCAATTCTTACACACTCTAAACATAGACAGCCAGATACTAGGGTTGAAGCTAGTCCAGAGTATGCACGGTCCTCCAAGGTATGGCTCCTGACTACCTCTCCCAACCTTCCCTACTTCAACTCTCTGCTTCACACTCAATACTCCGATAAGATTCAACTGCTTGTTGCTCTTTGCACACTCCCTTAATTCTCCGTGTTTTTGCTTAATTTGTCCTTTCTTATTCTGAACCCCTGTCACTATGTCCATCCAGACACTCCTCTATATACATGTCCATGCCACTCTCTGGAAAATTCCTTCTACTTATTTTTAAGTTTCTGCTGAGGCATATTCTCCTTTCAGAACTCTCTTCTATTCCCACTACCCCAGAAAAATTTCTTTTCTCTGGGATCAGTGACAGCCTATGCATATTTCCATCTTTGCCCTTAACACATTACTTAATAATCATGTTTGTCTTCCCCATTAGACTATGAACTAACTCCTTGATGATGCAGACCATATCTTTTTTATTTATCCCCAGTTTCTATCTCAATTTTTGGCACAGAATAGCCATTCAACAAATTACTATTTAACAAATGAATGAACAGACAAGCAAACACAATCAAATGTACAGGCACAACTGTAAATTGAAACAGGAACATGTGCATCTGAACACTGCCCAAACTGGTGATTGAATTGGTGGATCCCAATAGGGTTTCAGAAGTTGAGGGCATTTATACATAAAACCAGTCATCTTATGAGATTGGCAAGGAATGTTAAGCCAGAAAGGACGAATAGGTTGTTACATTTAAACTAAGTGGAGAAGAAGCTGAGAATTCTAAGGCTTATTAACTAAGTCATAGCAAGAAAGTAACTCATAAGCCTGGGATCAGATCAGAACAAGTGATTGGCCAAGATGGTAGCCAGAGAACGTAGAGGGAAGTAAAGAAGGTGGGAAGAGAGGGGTCCAAGAGAAAGTCCAAAAGACAATGAGTCAGTCATGGTGACTTCTGGGTGAGTAAACTTTCAGCTGCTTAGTGAGCCTGTCATGGCATCTCAAAGTGACAGAGCTCCCTGGATAGGATCTGAAACAACTTGTCACTAAGTTCTAGTTTAAAGAAATGAAAATCATTTTGTGTTTTTGATTAAAAGTCCAGTGTTTTGGTTTCCTATTGCTGCTTTAACAAATTACCATAAACTTAGTGGCTTAAAACATCATGAATGTATTATCTCACAGTTCCAGAGAAGACTTAAAAGGATTGCTCAGGGCTAAAATTAGAATATCAGCAGGGCTATTTTCCTTCAGGAACCTTTAGAGGATAATTACTTGCTTGCCAGCTTCCTCTTTCTTTGTTTCATGGCTCTTTCCACCAATGGCCTTACCCTAACCTCTGCTTCCATCATCCACAAGTCCTTCTTTGGCTCTCTCATCTGATCTTCCGCCTCCTTCTTACAAGAATCCTTGTGATCACCTTGGGCCCACCCAGATCATTCAAGAGAATTTCCCTTTACTCAAGATCATAACGTAATCACATTTGCAAAGTGCCTTTTGCCATGTAAGGTAGCATATTTATGGGTTCCTGCATTAGGACATGAACATTTTGGGAAGACTATTATTCTATCATATTCATCCAAAGAAAAAAAAACTATTTTAAAAACTGAATCAGGTTTTGATGGAAACAGTAAGTACATAGCTCTAAACTTCCTGTCAGTGATAGGCAATCAAAAAAGTGACACAAAACCCTGAAAAGAAGGGGGTAGAGAAAGAAAAATTAGTATTGTGTAATAATTTATAGTTTCAACTGGCTTTTCCCAAGTAAAAATTTAAATGTAAATGTGATGCGGTCACTCCTAAAAAAAGATAACAATTGGACTCTGCTACCTGCTTTTTCACTGGCTATGTACCTCTGCTCTCTAGATCCCCTCTCTGTGAGCAAGGACACACACCCCAAAACTGTAGGTGGTAACCAACTCATGTAGCACAGGGATTCAACCCAAGACATGAAAAGGAGGAAAGTCTGAGTTTTGTTGTTTTGTTTTGTTCTCTTTAAATAATAATAATAACAGCAAATGCTTTAAAAAGAATCTCTGGGTTTTATTAAAATTATTGAATATAAAGATAGAAAAGATTTATATGCCTTACATGATCAAGATCGAGTATACATTTTCTGCCCAGCTGGGACAGAGACAGATTACAAACTCATTAGTAGATAGTGGCAGATGGTGCTAGTAGGGGTGAGTGCTGAATAAATCAGGACTGCAAAGGTGGGAGTTGTTGATGAAAGCAATATCATTTACCCTTCCTTCCAGCCACAAGAGAAGAAAAGTTATAAGCAAATAGCTGGTAACATTGGCAGACTCTTAATATGTTTCCTTCATTTGTCTCTCTCTTTTCCTCTTTGGATAAAATGGACAAGACGCAAAAGAAAAGTTCAGAGCTCTTTTCAAAGCCTTGACTGAGGGTCTAATTTTTTTTAAGACAACTTAGTTTATCCCCATAAAGTTGTTCTCACTTTATCAAGTCAGGTTACTCAATTTCTAAAGTGTTGAGGACTTGGTTTGTTTAAAACAAGAAAGATATCTACATGTTTATCAGCACTAGAGAAGGAGCCCATAGAAAGAGCTAAAAATATAATCAAAGAGGAAATAACTTGATTCCTGGATACGTTTTTTTTTAAAGAATAGAAAAAAAATCACCAGCACAAGAGTGAGAGGATCTGTGTTTCTCAGAAACTGGATGAGAGTGGAGATGACTCTATGAAACTTGATGAGGATGGGGAAAGGCAAGGCAAGTTTATCCATTAATTTCAGGGCAGAAGCAAAACAAAACAAAGCAGATGAGATTTGAGGGCAATGATGAAGTTTTGGAACAGTCACTGAGAACCATCAGGATGGGGAGCTGTCCATATTATCAAACAGTTTTGAAGGCCATTCTGAGATCTGAGACTACCAATTTACAGAGGAAAAAAAAATCCACACAATTATATGACTTTTTCCAGTAGTCTAATGTAGAAGTAGACAAACTTGTTGGCTGGATTGATCCAAGTGTGAGGGTCTACAGGATGAATGGGATAAAAAACAGTAAGACACAGGGGTGCAGACCAAACAATCATTAAAGCTAAAGAAGAGTATGTGATAGGTGCAGGGGAGAGGTGCACTGAAACATGAAAAGGACAAGGCCACATTGAGCCTTGACTATAAGTACTCTGGCTGCACAATGAACAATACAACTGAAGACTGGAGGCAGACAGACCATGAGGAAGCTATCACACTAATCCTAAAACAGATTACAAAGATCTGAACTGGCAAAGGTAGTATATTAGTTTCCTGTGGCGGCCACAATAATTTACCACAAACTGGATGGCTAAAGGCAACAGAAATGTATTCTTTCACTGTCTCACATTTCTGGAAACTATAAATTCAAAATCTTTCTTTGCCTCTTCCTGCCTTGTGTGGTCATCATTTCTTGACTTCTTTGACTGATGACCACATCCCTCCAATCTCTGACCACTGTCACCTTCACCTTCATATCACCTTCTCCTCCATGTGTCCATGTCTTCTCCTCCTGCCTTTCTTTTATAAGAACACTTTGTCATTGGATCTGGAGTCCACCAAGAAAATCCAGGATAATCTCATGTCAAGAACGTTAATTTAATTATGTATGTAAAGACCCTTTTTTCCGTATAATGTAACAATCAAAAGTTCCAGGGATCTGGATATGAACATATATTTTGGGGACCACCATTCAACCCATTATAGGTAAAAAGTGTGAAGAGGGAGAAACAAATCTGAGAACTATTTGAGAGGTACAGTCAGCATAATTTGATGTTTGATTGGCTGTGGGAGGGAAGGGGAGAGAGGAGTCAAGAATAACTTTTAACTGGCCACCTGGATGATACTACTGAGATAGGAAACATGGACAGGGGTGCCTGAGTGGCTCAGTCAGTTAAGCATCTGACTTCAGCTCAGGTCATAATCTCATGGTTCGTGAGTTCAAGCCCCATGTAGGGTTTTGTGCTGACAGCTCAGAGCCTGGAGACTACTTCATATTCTGTGTCTCCCCCTTTGTATTCTCCCCCATTCGCTCACTCTCACTCTCGCTCTCTCTCAAAAGTAAATAAACATTTAAAAATTAAAAAAACAGAAAACACGGACATAAGAAACCACTGAATGAAGAATATGGCTTCCCTTTAAACATGCTGATTTTGTGGTACCCATGAAACATCTAGATGGAGATATTCAGCAGATAGCAGGACCTATGCATCTGACTCAAATGAGAGAGCTGGTCTCAAAAAAGCGATTAGGGAGCTTATGAGCATAAAAGCAGTAATTCAAAACCTCATAGAGAAACAGACTCTTAACTATGGAGAACAAATAGCGTTGCCAGAGGAGAGGTGGGTAGGATTAAGAGTACACTTACCATGGTGAGCACTGAGTCATGTATTGAATTGTTGAATCACTATATTGTACAGCTGAAACTAATATAATACTGTATGTTAACTACACTGGAATTAAAATAACAAAACTTTAAAAATAAAAACCTCAAAGAGGATAGTATTGTTCAAAAAAAAAAATAATAGGTGACAAGAATTACAGAGGATTAGAAATGGACACCTGGCAGTTTAAGGGGAGACAAGGGAGGAGCAGCCCATGAAAGAGACCAAAAATGAATGGTCAAACAGGTATGAATAATTCCAAGAAGATGTAGTATCCAGGAGCCAAGAGAATAGTTTCGGGAAGTGGGAGGAAATAAGCAATGTCAAATGCAGGAGAGAGGACAAGTGAGGAAAGTGTTGAAGCAGATGACAGAGGGGGAGATGTATCATGTGGGTGTCCAGATGAAAAGCAGTCCAGACGATGAGAAAACACATATAAAAACCATGAATATTTAGGCATGCTCAAAGAACAACAAGGAGGCCAGTGTGGTTGGAACAGAGTGAGCAAGAGAAGTAAGTAAAGGACTGAGAGGTAACAGGAGTCCTGGTCATATAGGTCCTGTCTGGCCATTGTAAAGAGTTTGGCTTTTGTTTGGAGTGAATATGAGAAGCTATCAGAGGGGTTTCTGCAGAGGAGTGACATGATCTGACTTCTGTTTTAACAAGGCCACTTGGGCGACTATGTGAGAATAAGAGACAAGGCTCCAAAGACCTACTGGAGACAGACTGTAAAAGGAAAGATGTAAGTAAGGAGATAGTTTAGGAGAGAGTACTGCAACATCTCAACAAGAGATTATGGCAGCTCGGACCAAAAATCATATTCTTCCACATGTGAATAGTGGGCCTGCTCTACAAATAAAACTTCAAGGTACAGATCTAGTCCTGTATTCCAACCAGATGGCCTACCTTAAGCCTCTTCTATAAAATAATTTTGATGCAGCCACTGTGTAGGATGCTTTGAGGAGCACTAAAGTGCAAAGTACAAAAGTGAGAACAAGAAATAAGACTCAAAATATATGTTGGAGACAGATTGTAGAGATCTAGGAAAGAAACCAAACTACTTCTGAAAAATCTCACTTGACTGTCTTACAACATATTGCATTGCACACTACAAACTTGTAAGTACACATATGTTTCTCCCATAATTCACCGGAAAACCCAGTGATTCATTCCTCAGCAAGAAGGATCCTGGAAAAGTTTGATTAAATTGAAGCCACTAGTGCTGCATCAGTGCTGAAAAATTCATGCTCAAGAGGAAAAAAAGTTAAAGGTGTTCTTCATTAGACTATGAGCCAACTGCACATTCTCAATATCCCCCCCATATCAGGAATTGCAATTAATATTGTGAAATCATGCAGCGAATTGAATAGCATTGCTTCACAAACTCTCTGGGTGTTGTATGAGACATTTAAAGGGTCAGAGCTTGGCAATAGCTTAGCACTATGCGGAAATGACCAAGGGATATGCTCTACCTTTGGAGCCTCTCAGTCACTCAGGAAATTCTGAATTAAGGGAACAAGCTATTGCACATACAAACTGTATTCACTCTGAAATTTATTAGTGTTGCTACAACATCTTCTATTCAAATGCAGCCAGATTCTCTCCCATGGGCATATGATTTCCACTGAATACAGGAGGAATTATGCCAATCTCAGAAGAGTACAATTGTTTCTTCAGCATTTGACAGCAAAACTAACATTTTAGTGCTGAAAATAAACATGCACATCCCAGCATTCTTTCATCCAGAAACATGTTGCACCTGAAGGTTTGATTTCCAGATCAGCTCACAAATGTTTGTTTAATCCACACTGTTCCTAAAATACTTTATAAACAGTGCCCTTGGACCTACCAACATGAGAACTTTGTTTCTGTTGATTTAATGAATATTTTTGCAACACTGGTTGCATGCCAATAATTGTGCTTGTACTGGGATTTCAGAGTTGTAGAATACAGAGAACACAGTTCTTGCCCTCAAGGGCTCACCTTGGACATGGTGATGACTATTTAGATGCAACTCTAAAAGCATGAAACATGACAGAAAAAACTGATGAGCTGGACTTCATTAAAATTAAAATTTTTTTTCTCTATAAAAGGCAATGTCAAGAAAATTAGATGAGCCACAAATTGGGAGAAAATATTTGCAAAAGACATTTTTTTTAACGTTTATTTATTTTTGAGACAGAGAGAGACAGAGCATGAACGGGGGAGGGTCACAAAGAGAGGGAGACACAGAATCTGAAACAGGCTCCAGGCTCTGAGCTGTCAGCACAGAGCCCGACGCGGGGCTCGAACCCACGGACCGTGAGATCATGACCTGAGCCAAAGTCGGGCGCTTAACCAACTGAGCCACCCAGGCACCCCGCAAAAGACATTTTATAAAAGCCTGTTATCCAAAACCCAAAGATCTTTTAACACTCAACAATAAGAAAATAAGTCACCTGATTAAAAAGTGGGTCAAAGACCTTAACAGACACCTCACCAAAGAAGATATACAGATGGCAGGGGCACCTGGGTGGCTCAGTCGGTTAAGCATCTGACTTCAGCTCAGGGCATGATCTTGCTGTTTGTGGGTTGAAGTCCCTCATTGGGCTCTGTGCTGACAGCTCAGAGCCTAGAGCCTGCCTCGGATTCCATATCTCCCTCACTCTCTGCCCCTCCCCTGATCACTCTCTCCCTCTTTCTCTCTCTCTCAAAAATAAACATTAGAAAAAATTTTTAAAAGATACAGAGATGGCAAATAAGTATATGAAAGATGCTCCACATCATATGTCATTAGGAAAATGCAAATTCAAACCAATGAGATATGACTACACACCTATTAGAATGGCCAAAATCTAGAACACTGACAACACCAATGCCAACAAGGATATGGAACAATAAGAACTCTCATGTGTAGCTGGTGAGAATGCAAAATGGTATAATCACTATAAAAGTTTGGCAGTTTCTAACAAAACCAAACATTTTCTTACCATACAATCTGGCAATCACACTCCTGGGTATCTACCAAAAGAAGTTGAAAACTTACTTCCACACAAAAATCTGCACACAGATGTTTATAGCAGCTTTATTTATAATTACCAAAAATTGGAAGCAACCGAGATACCCTTCAGTAGGGGATTGGATAAATAAATTATGGGAAATCCAGACAATGAAATATTATTCAGTGCTAAAAAGAAATGATCTTTGAAACAATGAAAAGAAATTGAGGAACCTTAAATACATATTACTAAGTGAAAGAAGTATGATTCCAATTATATGACATTCTGAAAAAGTCAAATCTATGGAGACAGTAAAAAGACCGGTGGTTGCCACAGGTCAGGAGGAAAGAAAGGATAAATAGGTAGAGCACAAGTAATTTTTAGGGCTGAAAATATACTCTGTATGATATTGTAATGATTATAACATAATACATGTCATTAGACATTTGTCCAAACCTATAGAATATATAACATCAAGCATGAACGCTAAGTTCACTATGGACTTTGGGTGATTACAATATGTTGGTATAGGTTCATCAATTATAACAAATGTACTACTCTGGTGAGTGATGTTGATAATTAAGGAGGCTATGTATGTGTAGGGGCAAGGATATATGGGAAATCTCAGCAGCTTTTACCCAATTTTGCTAAGAACCTAAAATGACTCTAAAAAAAATAAAGTCTTCTAAAAAAATGTTAAAGACATACAAAGGCAATTCAAAACAAAAAAAAGCAACACATAAGATCAATAAACAAATTTTAATCTCAATGGTTTAAAAAAAAAAAAAAGTTAATGTTTGTTTTAAGAAAGAGACACAGAGCAGAAGCAGGGGAGGAGCAGAAAGAGAGAGGGAGACACAGAATCTGAAGCAGGCTCCAGACTCTGAGCTGTCAGCACAGAACCCGACACAGGGTTTGAACCCACAAACCACGAGATCATGACCTGAGCCGAACGTTTAACCACCTGAACCACCTAGGCACCCCTCTCATTAAAAGCTTTAAATGCAAAGTCACATAATATGCCACTTTTTCATCCCAGATATGGAAAAGGTAAGGAAAAAATGGTCATTGTCATACATTCCTGGTGACAGCATCTATTGATGCAACATTTGACAAGACAATTAAGCAAGTCATATCAAATACCTTTAAAAGATGCACAACTTTTGACCCAGTAATTTTATTTCTAGGAATTTATCCCAAGTAAATAACTATGCACATGCACAAAAATGCATACACAAGAATATCTTAGTAGCAAAACATACACATACACAATAAAGAATTAAATGAAGCATAGTGTGCCCAAACAATAAAATGCTGTGAAATCCTTAAAATTGACACACTAGAAGAAAACTTAATTATTGAAAGATTTACACTAACATACACCAAAGATATAAATGGGAAAATATTATCCACTAAAAGATTAACATAACAGTGTTAGGATTATGGGATTTTTATCTTCTTCTTTGTGTTTGTCTGTTTGTCCTAAATTTTCTGTAATAAGCATGGGCTGCTTCTGAACAAAAATATTTTTTAATGTTTATTTATTTTTGAGAGAGAGAGAGCAGGGGAGGAGCAGAAAGAGCGGGAGACAGAAGATCCAGAACAGGCTCTATGCTGACAGTAGAGAGCTCGATGGGGGGTCGAACTCATGAACAGTGAGATCATGACCTGAGCCAAAGTCAGACACTTAACTGACTGAGCTACCCAGGGGCCCCTGAGAAAAAATGTTTTCATTGTTTGATCCCCTCTTCAAAAAAACCTACTGAAAAGAAATTTCCTACCTTGTGTTAGGCACTTTGAACAAACTATCTCTGATCCTTAGTATTGTATAACAAAGTAGCTGCTATCTCTGCATTTTCAGTGAAAAAAAAAACTGAACAAGGCAGTAGTAAGTTTCCTAACGTGACTCAGCTTCTGTGATGGTTAATTTTATGTCATCTTTATTGGGCCATTAGGCACCCAGATTAAACATTATTTCTGGGTGTGTCTATGAGGGACATTTCCCAATGAGAGTAGTATTTTAATGGATGGACTCAGTGATGTAAATTCCCCTCCCCAGTGTGGAAGGGTCTGAATAGAAAAAAAGCAGAGGAAGGAAGGATTTGCCCCCTTCCTGGATGCTTGAGCTGGGACTTCTGTCTTCTCCTGCCTTTGGACTGTGATGTATACCATTGACTCTTAGGGTTCTCAGGCCTTTGGAGCTACACCACTGGCTTTCCTGGGTCTCCAGCTTGCAGATGGCAGATGGTGAGCCAATTTCTCATAACAAATCTAGATAGATAGACAGATCAATCAATCTATAAATCAGTCCTATTGGCTCTGTCTCTCTGGAGAATGCTAATACAGATAGTAAGGAGCAAGGCCAGAATACAGCCTAGAACTTCAGCTATTACTATTCACAATGTCCAGCTGTCTTTAAGACTACTGAATCAGCCATCAAAACTTTTCCACAGTAGTGACAGCACTGGGTTCTAACCACCATTGGCCCAAAATTTAAAAATTGCTGGGCGCTTGGGTAGCTCAGTCGGTTAAGCATCCGACTTCAGCTCAGGTCATGATCTCACAGCTCATGGGTTTGAGCCCCACACAGGGGCTGAAGCCTGAAGCCTGCTTTGGATTCTGTGCCTCCTTCTCTCTCTGCCCCTTCCCTGCCCATTGATTCTCTCTCTCTCTCTCTCTCTCTCTCTCTCTCTCTCTCTCTCTCAAAAATAAATAAACAAAAAAATTGCTAAAGCAGGCAAGAAGCCAATAATGGTTTAGAAGCAATAGTATTAAAAATAGGCTTCTATCCAAGGATCTATATAAAGTACTATAAGCTGCACAGAACAAAGGAATCAGATGGGGTTACTTCCTCTGAAAACTTCAATAACACAATCTTTAAATTTTTTTTTCAACGTTTTTTTTTTTTATTTATTTATTTTTGGGACAGAGAGAGACAGAGCATGAACGGGGGACGGGCAGAGAGAGAGGGAGACACAGAATCGGAAACAGGCTCCAGGCTCTGAGCCATCAGCCCAGAGCCTGACGCGGGGCTCGAACTCACGGACCGCGAGATCGTGACCTGGCTGAAGTCGGACGCTTAACCGACTGCGCCACCCAGGCGCCCCAATAACACAATCTTTAAACGTAGAGAAAAATCCATCAAAATCCAAGATTTAATAAGTTTGACACACTTCAGTGGAGGATCAGACCACATGCTTCACTCCTTCAAAAATGTTGATTATAATTATAACCATTCTATATACTACTTCTCAGTCTCATTTCCTACCGCCACTTAGAAGCATGGAAACATCAAAGTCAGGACAGTGCTACCTGTCATAGTCTATAGGTCATCCTTCACATTACCAGCTTCAGAAGCTTTGGGAATTCTCCTAAATCATTTGCTTCCCTCAATAATTTCATTAGGGCTTCTTGACTATATTGATATATTCAACCTTGAAATAATGAGTTCCATAATTTATCACTCTCTGAATGGGCAGCATTATCTTCCATAACTTTCTTCAAGCTATATAAAGAGTTTCCCCATTAATCTAGTGTAGAGAGCATTGCAAGAAAAGTCTATATTTTGTGTTAATTATTACTTCAAACTTCAACCTTAATTTTAGTCTTTCTGTAGTCTTCCACCAAAAGAAATTCTCATTACAACATACCCTGCCAGGTACTATGTTGCTTTTTTTTATTATTATAACAGTCCTATTAGAACCTTATATTCTGAATTTGCTGGTGCTTAAGGAAAACAGCTTTGCCTGTAATTCATTGTGCCCTGACCTTATGACACCAACTTATACTTGGCCAATTAGGGACAAGGCCAAACTGCATTATTCTTAGGTCTATTCAGTTAATAAATGACACTTATTTCTTTCATATAATCTTTAACAAGAACTCATAAATTGTATTCATTATGCCTCAAGAGATGAGGTAATGGTAATTCAGGTGGGCACATCTGAAAAGATTTGTCAGTTTCCTACTCCATTCTAGCCAGATTTTTTGGAAAACATTGGGAAAAGACTGAAATTTCCCACCAGCCTGAGACTTCATGCAAGTTTTTACAACATTAACTGGAAAAAACAAGATTCCCAACATGGCACCCAACAGACCTTGGCACATAAAATCAATAAGCACTGTGAGTCACTGCAGCAGGCAGATGTTCTTTATGGAACCTCAAAAGCCAAACAAAAAAACGACATTGCTGAATCCATTATGGAAAAGAATGGATACCAAGTCTCCATAATACTCTAATTCCATGGCTGTTGAGTGTCTTGAAAGCCTGGCAAGTGTTCATAAACGTTTTATAATGCTTGTGGTCTTGAAGCAATGTCTGAACTCTTTCCAATGGAGTGAAAATTGCTTCTGTTGTCCTTGGAAGTACTGCTGCCACACTACCGGTTGCAAACTCAGACGTAGTGATATGCTCTCAGAGACGACAAGATAAGGCCTCATACAGACCAAACCTAAGTGCCAGTGTAGTTGTCTTCTGCATCGGTAGGGGGAAGGAATCCACAGTACAAGTTTTGAAAGCCATCCCTCCTGAACTGAAGCACTGCATCCCAGGTTTTGATTCCACACAGCTGCTGCCGAGAGAGGACCTTCTGAACCGGAAATGGGATTGCTACATGAAAGCTGCACAGCAGCCACACAAATAATGCTTCATTTCACCATTTGCAGCATAAGGTGATGGATCTTGTTTTGAAAATGTTAGGACTGGCAGCCTCTTTTCATGAGCTTCTGAATCCACCATGTTGCTTGAGATCTTTCTTACTCGGGGCACCTACGTGGCTCAGTCAGTTGAGCATCCAACTTTGGCTCCAGTCATGATCTCCCAGCTTGCAGTTTGTGAGTTCCAGCTGCACACTGGGCTGGCTGCTGTCAGCCTGTCAGCGCAGAGCCTGCTTTGGATCCTCTGTCCTCCTCTCTGCCCCTCCCCCACTTGCACTCCCTCAAGAATAAACATTAAAAAAATAAAAGATCTTTCTTACTCAAGAAGGATTTCTTTAACCCACTGCAGCGGGCTGAACCCATTGCAGCAGGCCCCCAGCTCCATGCCCTGTCGCCAGCAGCCCACAGGTGGCAAGCCCACAAGCCCTCATCTACATTGCTTTTCACACTTGGAGCAATTGGCATACGGATATATCATATAGTCAGCTTTATATCAGAAACCTAAAAAATTGTTCCCAGAAAACTGACAAATTGGAAAAAGGAGCACAATCTTTAGATGAAGTTTCCAAAAATCATTTAAGTTATTCCAAATATTTATAAAAACCTTTCTCAACGATGTCAACCAAAACTCACTGCAAGAGGCTGTGAATTTGAGATGAAGATCATTTCTCTTCCTCTAAGTTGATTCAAAGAGAGGAATGGAGAAATTAGAAAGATAAAAATATCTTAAAACTGTAGTGTAATCCTGTATTCCATACACTGAGTCAAATGCTTTAAGACTCGTTATAGAGTTCCCAGTTTACTTGATTTAGAGTTTAGGAAGTTCTCCACAGTACGGAATATAATTGTGTCTCATTTATTGTGGATTACGTATAGTATAAAATTTGTGGTCATTTGATAATGGAAACCAAGTCCATTGACAGGAGTCTAACCTCTTTGTTGCAAAATAAGAATATTTCATTATTTTGATTTTCATCCCCCTTTTACCATGACAGCAATCTCTGTTAGCAATACCACCTATACTGCACTTCTACTTCTACTCTCTCTTTCCTACCCCACAGCCAATACGAGTTAACTAGATTCCCTTCAAAGAGAAGAGATTCTAACACTAAAACAAAACTCTCACTCCTATAGAAACCCTCACTTAAAAAAGAAAACTTAAAGAATTTTCCAAAAGTGTAAAAGATACCAGCAGCTGCTCTGTTTCATAATACAAGATAATGTTCATGTGGAAAAACTGGGTGAGAATCCAGGAAGCATCCAAAGTGATTGTCTTTGTGAAGTAAACATCTGTGTTGATGGGAAATTAAGACATACGCACACATCTGTATTCAGATGTCAAACACAATTCCCAAGGGAAGCATTAGACTTCCACTAGTTTTTTGGAAAATAATAATAAAGATCTCCTAAGCTTTGCAAAATTTTGTACAATAGCAGTCAAATGCAACTATACCAGACTAGGTCTTTCATCTGTATGTTCTGGGAAATAATTAGGAGAATTGGAACTGATTGTTGTAAATTCTTTTTAATAATTTGAGCATCTTCACCAACTCCTACACTGAGCCTACGATCCTTCTGTGCCACCAATGCCAGTCATGGAATTTGTTTATGATGACAGTTTCTTTCCTAGTCTAGTCATTGATTTTTCCATTCTACAACACACTTAGTCATGAATGTTGTTTATATACTCAGTTACAGAAACATTCCTGCACCCCATGAGCAGTGGGGGCTGTCACTCATGTGCCACTACCTTGAAAAAATACACATCTCTTCCCCCCATTCTCATTCTCCCTTCCAAGGATAACTCACAGTGGAAAGATTACTTCACCGGTTTTATAAAATGTACTAGAGCAATCCCACTTCCTAAAGGAACCACACCCTTTTCGTCAGAAAAAGAGAATACTGGGGAAACACAAAAATAAGAAAATGATGGGGCGCTTCAGTGGCTCAGTTGGTTGAGTGTCCAACTCGATTTCAGCCCAGGTCATGATCTCACAGTTAGTGAGACTGAGCCCCTGCATGAGGCTACACACTGACAGCAGGAGCCTGCTTGGGATATTCATTCATTCTCTCTCTCTCTCTCTGTCTCTCTCTCTCTCCCTCTCTCTCAAAATAAATAAATAAAAACTTTTTTAAAAATAAGAAAGTGATATATGTGAGCCTATCCCAACTCCTTTTGAAGATCAGCCCCCTGAGGGCAGAAAATATTTCTTCTTGGTGTTTCTTCTGGTACCAAGTTGCCTATGCAAGTGAATTCACCAAAGAAACTAATGATGAAACCCAAAAAGCGTTCTTACTATTCCCTCTATTTTTAGTGTCTTTCAATAAAACTACCTTTTAAAAAAGAAAGAGATAAAGGAGCAAGGATAAATAGAGAGGGTGAAGAAGCAAAGTAGCACTTTACAAACACCCATCTCCAAGCCTCAGAGACAACCCTCAAGGTACATATTCTTATGCTTATTTTTTTAATTTTTTTAATGTTTATTTGTTTTTGAGAGAGAGAGAGAGACAGCCTGAGCAGGGGAGGGGCAGAGAGAAAGAGGTAGACACAGAACATGAAGCAGGTTCCAGGCTCTGAGCTGTCAGCACAGAGCCCAAGGTGGGGCTCGAATCAGGAGCTGTGAGATTATGACCTGAGCCAAAGTCGGATGCTCAACCGACTGAGCCCCCCAAGCACCCCTCTTATGCTCACTTTTAAAATGAAGAGTTTAAGGCTTATAAAAGGAGGTAAGGGTCTCCTGGGTGGCTCCGTCGTTTGAGTGTCTGACTTCAGCTCAGGTCATGATCTTGCGGTTCATGAGTTCAAGCCCCGCAATGTGCTCTGTGCTGACAGCTCAGAGCCTGGAGCCTGTTTCAGATTCTGTGTCTCCCTCTCTCTCTGCCCCTCCCCCAACTCGTGCTCTGTTTCCCTTTCTCTCAAAAATAAACACTAGAAAAAAATATTTTTAATGAAATAAAATAAAATAAAATAAAATAAAAGGGGGTGAGTTGTTTGTGGCACACAACTAAAAATTGTCAGAGCGAAGTTTCAAATTCACTGATGAGTACCTAGAATTTAGCATTTATATATTGCCAGGTAAGTGCAGAGCTTCTGACAATTGATCCTGAATGAAAAAAAAAAAAAAAAAAAAAAAAAACCAGACTACTATCATCTCAGTATCTGATAAAGTTAGTGTAGTCAAAACCTCATCTTAGCCAGAAAACAATCTTAGGAGAGCATCCATAAAATTTCTTAAAACTTAAAAAGTTTGTTTTTTAATTTTTTTAATGTTTATTTATTCTTGAGAGAGAGAGACAGACAGACAGAGCATGAGCAGGGGAGGGGCAGAGAGAGAGGGAAACGCAGAATCTGAAGTAGGTTTCAGGCTCTGAGCTATCAGCACAGAGCCCAACGTGGGGCTCGAACTCATGAGCCGAAGCCAAAGCCAGAAGCTTAACCGACTGAGCCACCCGAGCACCCCAAAACTTAAAAAGTTTTAAGCAACACAACTTCCTGATGAGTCCTTTGTAATAACTACAAAATGTGTATATAATGAAGCAAGTTGTTTTATAAGGTTATTGCCTACAAACTAGTAAAGAGTTGGAGGACTGTATTAGTTTTCTATTGCTGAGTAATAAATTACCACAAATTTAACAGCTTTTTAAAAATACCACTTATTAATGCACAGTTTTGTAGATCAGAAGTCCAGCATAGTATGCCTGGGTTCTCTACTCCTAGTACTACAAGGTTGAAATAAAGGTGTTGGGCACCTTGTCTGGGGCTCTGAGGAAAAGTCCACTTCCAAATTTATTTTTGTTGTCAGAATAATTCACTTCCTTGCAGTTGTAGGACCGAGGTCCCCATTTTCTAGATAGTTGATGCCAACCCAGAGAAAGACTGACTGCATTTGAATGGTTATGTGTCTAGGTCAGGCACACCTGGATAAAGTCAACTGTGCCATGTAACATGACCTAATCACAGGAGTAAAATTCCACAAATTCTGTCTGGGGAATTAGGGAGAACATATATAGCAGAGGCAGGGGTAAAAATCTTGGGAGCCATCCTAAAATTCTGGTAGAAAGTGGACAGATTGAAAGTAGTATATCTGACATGTTGAGCAAAAGAAACCAAACACAAAAGAGTACATACTGTTCTATTCCATCTATATGAAGTTCAAAATAGGAAAAACTAATCAGTGCTGTCAGATAAAGTCAAGTAGTGGTGACCCTTAGTGTCAAACAACAGTATATAGGAAAAAAAAGGATTTATTCATTCAACAAGTACACATTGAATGCCTCTCAAAGCTAAATAAAGTGAATTTCATGGCAATCAAGATAAGGCCTCTGTCCTCAAGTAGCTTAACAATCTATCAGGGAAGGGCGCCTCGCTGGCTGAGAGCATGTGACTCCTGATCTCAGGGCTGACTGTGAGCACCATGTTGGGGGATGGGGTAGAGATTACTTTAAAAAATAAAATCTTTTAAAAAAGTAATCTATCAGGGAAAACAGAGACTAATAGTCTACAGATTAAGAAGCTAATAAATAAATATTTACCATGAATTGTGATAAGCCTCACACATGGAAAAGTAGGAGGTACTCTGAGAACATAGAGTAGAGGAACCCAAAGTGGTTTAGGGGGCCAAAAAGTGATATTTAAACCAAGACCTGAAAAAATTTAGGTAGGCAAAGAAGGGGTAATAGTTGACTTGGTGACACTGGTTGACTGTGAACTGATCATCACTTACCTGTAAGACATGACTACCTAGAGGCCATATAGTCTCTGTCTCCATCATTATGAGAACAGTCTCAGGAACAATGGAGGCACTAGCACTGCTCTACACTATGCTGGCCAAACAATTCCTTTAATGCTATGACATTATCAGTTCTAGACATTCTTCCACCAAACGAATACTGACAAAGTAGAGAGTGACCTGAAGGTAACCATTACCACAGCATAGAAGCTTGAATCAGTGTGAAAAGAGCATGGCAAAATGGCCCAGTGGCTTCATGTTCAGGTTCTGGAATCAGACTGCCTGGGTTGTAATCCTAACTCCATCACTTGCTGTGTGTGTCCTTGGTCATTCACCTTCTGCAAGCCTCAGTTTCCTCATCCCTAAAATAAGGCAATAATGTACAAATTGCCAAGTAATTAAAGAGTAGCTTCTTTGAGAAATACATGTGTCTTCAGGTGGAAGATGTTTTAGACTCCTTCTGCGTAAGTTATGGTGCTGGTACATTTTGAATGCATATGAGGAAGAACTCTTCTCCTGCCACTCTGTCTGACTCACCAGCCATACCCAATTGTCATTGTCCAAACACACAAAACTCACTTCAATGCCTATACATTTTTCCAACTTGTTCCTTCCTCTGGCATGTCCTACCTACTCTTGTTTCATCAAACAGTTTCTATTCATCCTCCAGAGTCTCAGCTCATGCATTGCCTTGCTGATGAAGATGTTACTGTCTGCACAAGACAGAACTGGGTGATCATTTGTCCATGATCTCAGAGCACTCTGAATATATCTATTTCAACATGCAAACTGTACCATAATTGCTTATTCATGCATTCATCTCTCATTGTTATGAGCCTCTTGAGGGGTAAGACCATACACAGCACTTGGACCATGGTAGGCAGTAAAAATGTTCACTGAAAGAACTGAATGAATGAATACTGGTGTAATTGGCAATAAATTCCTGCCACCAGTAATATTTAAACAAAGACTATCAGGCATATACAGAGAGTATTGGAGTGTCTGACACTCAACTTGCTAATCACTGAACAGGACCCTCCAAACCTGAGAGTCCTTAGTGCTAGATGAAGAAAACTAAATCACAAGGGCAGAGAAAAGGAAAAGTTGTATGTTCAGGGAATAGCAAGTGCCTCTGTTTGCCTGAGCAAGAGAGGACAGGATAGAGACAGGTCTGCAGCAAGAAAGTGATGGCACACACAAAAGAGTAAAGAACAATTATTTAATAAAGCCACTGCTTGAGGGATGCCTGGGTGGCTCAGTCAGTTGGGCGTCCGACTTCAGCTCAGGTCATGATCTCACGATTCATGGGTTCGAGCCCCACATCGGGTTCTGTGCTCTCAGCTCAGAGCCTGGCACCTGTTTTGGATTCTGTCTGTCTGTCTCTCTCTCTCTCTCTCCCTCCCTCCCTCTCTCTCTCTCTCTCCTCCTCCTCCTCCTGGCTCACACTGTCTCTCTGTCTCAAAAATAAATAAACATTCAAAAAAATGTAAAGGTACTACTTGATAGCGGTGGGCAAAGTAAAGTGCCCATCATGGGATGATAAATCTTGCAGAGCCTAGCAATAGCAGACAGCTGATTTCCACCCATGGTTCCAACAGGGCTAGGGGAAGCAAGTAGAGTTACCAGAACACTGTAAAAATGGATTGATTTCATGTGAGTTCTGGCCTAAGTAGAAGAACGGGACTTGGTCTCTGCCAAAATCAGAGTTCTACAGAAAGAGAGAAGGGAAGAATAAATATCTAGGCATCCCATCACCTTCCAATATCCTTTCAGTGCCAGCCAACAGCCAGACACAACAAAAATCTGGACAGCAAGGAAGTTCAGGGGAGGCAATCTATAGAAGTCAGCCTTCTGAACTCCAGAGTAGGTCAGAGAATGCGTAACAGTAGACTAATGGTGTGAACATCATTTGGTGAGCCCTCAGAGTCTAGGGTTTGGGGGTGACATGATCCAGGCTTCATCTGAGGATGTTTAGTCTAGTGGCTTTAATCAGAATGAACTCTGAGTGGGGAGAGGGAGATGGAGGCAGGGAAACAAACTAGGAAATCACTGTAATGGCTCAAGCAAGGCAGAGAGGAACGTAAACAAGGGGACGCACTCACTATTCATATCAGCCCCTTGGATGGCTCTTGATTCTCCAGCAGGTCGCACAATCCCTGGGCTGTTTACCCTCCTTGCAAGCAGCCCACCAAGTCACAGAGGTGGAAAATAAAGGTCTCCAAACTGAGAAAATGTTTCTGGTGTATACCTTTCAGTCTCCCCCTGATATTCACTTTCTCTCCTTTGCTTTGTGTCTGTATATACTGAGCAGAACCAGAGGAAACTAGCCGCAGCAACTGGAGGTCACAGAGCAGAGGGCAGTAACTAAGCTTCTTACCACAAAATGCACCCCACCCAAAAAAAAAATGAATAGAGATCCACAGGAAGAAAGCCCTGCTTGATTATCAGTCACCATTTCTCCCAAACTGTGACATCTTAATGGTTCTCTGGCTAGCCTCCCTCTCTTCATACAGTGACCAAATCCATCCTTCCTGCCTTCTCCCTCCCAAAAACTATCTTCCTTGGGCCCCATCTCAAAGGGACTCATTCTCAGATATTACATTCAAAAGCTATCTGACAACATTTTCTACAACTAGATCAGCACAGAGATGACTAGAAGAAGCTTCATGTGACTCTATAACATACTCTGTAACTCTTGTCTTTCTGCATGAGCAGATGTAGATTCCTTCTTCCAGTGCCACTGTATCTTATCTCCATCCCAGCATGCATCATACCACATGAGCACCCAGCCATGGTGGGTGCAGCCAGAGTAGGCACCTGATAGTTCCTTTTACAAGGCAGATAGGAAATGGCTCTGGTTTTATTTTTTGTTTTCTGTTCAGAATGAGACTCTTTTTATTAGTAATATTATTATGCAAAGTTTCCTAAAATAAAAAGAGCCAGTAACTACTTTAGTCCTTAGCTGTTTTCTGAGACACTATGCAGCAAGGCCTCACTGGATTGGGATTTACTTCTTTTCTCCACTGCCTCATTAGAAGCTTAGCTCTGCTAAGAGGATTACTTACAATACAGTATCACTGAGCACATGGGGAGCCTTTAAAGATTTGTTCTTCTCTCAACAAACTTCTTGCCAGGCTTTTCAAAATCAAAGTGTGGAAGGAAGAAACATCTGAAAAAGAAAAAGGCTGAGTTACCACACACCTAGAAGCTTTTCCCCTACTCACTCATTACTATTTTCATTAGCAACATGAATCAACAATTCCCGATAAATAATTTCTATTCTCAGACTGAAGGGTAAAAATAATACAAAGCAGCAACATGTGTGTGTGTGTGTGTGTGTGTGTGTGTGTGTGTGAGAGAGAGAGAGAGAGAGAGAGACAGGGACAGAGAGACTCTGTGCTCCCTACACACATACACACACACACACACACACACACAAAAGTACACACTCATTCTTTCTAACTGGTCCTAAAACAATCCTGTTTGCACGATTAGAACTGCATTTGAGGATGAGCACTGGGTGTTGTATGGAAACCAACTTGACAATAAATTTCATATATTGAAAAAAAAACGCATTTGAGTCAGAGTTCTTAGAACAAATGAAGAGTTCATGAGAATCTCCCATGCCACCTGTCTGTCCACTCCCAAGGATAACAGGAATACCAGATGGTCCATCCATTAGCTTTTGCTTAGATTCAGGGCTGTTGTGGAGACAGTTAGATGCCCCTCAATGGAAAAGCAAGGCCAGTTGAAGGCCAAAGTGGCAAGAAACCACTTAGAAACCATGTGTGCCCTTGAAACAGTAAATAATACTGTGTGGATTCAACAATTCATTTTGTTGATGAACCTAGGACACATTTATCTTACTAAAAATTTGTCTTTGTTCTCAGACATCCTTTTATTTTTTATTCTTTATTTTTTTAATGTTTATTTATTTTTGAGACAGAGAGAGACAGAGTGTGAACGGGGGAGGGTCAGAGAGAGAAGGAGACACAGAATCCGAAACAGGCTTCAGACTCTGAGCTGTCATCACAGAGACCAACACAGGGCTCAAACTCATGGACCACGAGACATGACCTGAACCAAAGTCGGACGCTCAACCAACTGAGCCACTCAGGCGCCCCCACACATCCTTTTAAAAACCAATTTTAATGACACTTTCTTTAATTCTCCTTCTATTTGTATCCAGATCTGTTTTCTATACAAAGAGCTACACAAATAAATTATTGGAATCATTACCCTTGATGTAATCTAAGTCTCTTTTATTTGACTATGTTTTTTCTTGACTTTCAGATAAACACATGGCAGTTGCCTTCCCAGTGGAGCCCAGTGCAAAAGGTGGGGGTATGGCCCAAAGAGGTCTAAGATATAGCAGTCTCCTCAGAATGGGTGGGAGATCTCGCCACACGTAAGAGATGGTTGGTTAGGGCTGCATGGATCTGTGCTGCTACAACCATCATCCAGGCAGTTGCTCTTTCATCTTCTGATGGGTGGTTCTTGGCTGTTGGCTTAACTTTCAGAAAGCATTCCACTTTCCCAAGCCTCATGGACCAGCTCCTGCTTTTGCATCTTATTTTCTCTAGCAGAAAGGAAAGGAATCCATACTGGAAAGCTCTGAGAATAGGGGAGAGTGAGTAAATGGCTTTATTTTCTTCCCTCTAATGGAACATAAGTTCTTGAAGGGCAGGAGCAGAGGAGAGGTGGTGCGTTACAAACTATTAATGTACTAAAATAAGTCAATCATAGGAGTATCAGGCTTCTTTTCAAATCAAACCCTGGCTTTTCTGAGGAGGAGGAGAATATGAGCAGTCTGTTGAAAACTTTCTTGGTTTTCAACAAAACATCATTATGTTTTGCTTTGTTTTGTTTTTCAAAAAACATAATTTTCCTGGCTGTGATATGAAATGTTTCATTTTATCAGCTGTGTTAGGCAGTTCAGCTATGGCTATAAATGGTCTCTGGCTTTTGTCATTAGAATGAGTTGTTCAAGTGCACGGTACTCAAAGATGATGTCCTCAAACCATTACAAGCAAAATTCTTTCATCCTTAATTCAAGTAAACATGTCTGGAATAACTTTTGAATCTTGGCATGGGCAAGGGTGTTCTCTTAGAGTCACATTGCGATCAGTTATCTATAGTAATCTCATCCTCATACCCTACCAATCAGTAATGGCATGTGCTTGAAAAGCAGCTGGCAAGGGCCTCACCTACATGATCTATACATCTGGAACAGGGAAAATTAACTGATATTCAGGCATGTGAGAAAAGCCACATGGCAGAGCTGTAATGCACACTGACTCCGGATATTTGCCTGGATTCAATTCCCATATCTGTCACTTTTTAGGTCAAGTAGAACAAACAATTTAACCTAAGAGTTATAAATGAAAAGGACTTGGATAAGGACTTAGTACATGGTAAGTACTATACTAAGTGTTAGTTATTGTTATTAAGGCAAGATCTTGGCTTTAACAAGGCTTTAAGCCACCACCAAGAGGAATGAAGGATCCAAGTCCTAGTTTTCCTCCTACTGAAGTAGCCAAGTAATCTCCCATGCCATTCACCAGTCCTTGCTGAGGCTGCCCTGTCTTGCCAGTAATGCCACCATACTAAAAACAATGTTGACTGCTGCCCTCTTCAAACTCTCAGTGCTGCCCTCTCAGTTTCCCAAGTTGATCCTGTTGCTCTTGCAAATATAAGGGAGGATTCTCTTTCACCATTGCTGCATCTCTTCATCAGACTAAGTGTGACCTTGCTCTCTCCATTTTTTAAACATATCACCTATAAAGGGTAGTTGCATCATTTTAGTTTTCTGCAGGACTATCTTTCAAATAACTTGATAAAACCTATAACATGAGTCATGTCAAAAACAGCTCAAACCTTCTGCTCAAAAAGTACTTTCCCAGAGGTGAAGAGTTAAGATGGTAGAGAAGTAGGGGAACCAGGATCTCCCTTGTCCTTCAAACACTGCTGTATTGAGGTCAGAACACTTGGAACGCCCAGGAAAGCTATTGGCAGAGTGACAGAAAAATCTCCACAGATAGAGGGAGACAGCTTGGTGGGACAGAGGTACTTGTATGCGAATTAGGGAACATAAAATAGTGTGGGCACTGAGGGGAGGGGTCCCCTTCTGTGGAAAGACAAAAGGGAGAGAAAGAGAAGCTGTGGATTGTGGTTTTGTGTTAGGACAAGAAAAAAACCTCTCCAGACCACAGATTAGGAGACAAGAAATAGAGTACCAGTCTCCACTCGTAGATGGGAGTTTTCAAAAGTGCCCAACTTTCTGCGACTTTCTCTGGGCTGAAGTGCCACTGTGTACATGCACCCGGGGAGAAGGGAGCCAGCCCCAGGGCATGGTAGTGATCTCAGGGGTGCACTTGGACAGAACAGTTCCCTCTCTTGAGTACTGTGGGAAGAGGGTATATTGCCTTCCCCCCCCCCTCCAAGGACAAAAGACCCTGCAGGTGCCAGTCATATCAGCAGGTTGGAGTGACTACCCCAGAACCAAGTTGCACAGTGCGGGATCCTTTAAGTCATCCATCAGGTTTTGAAGCCCAACTGAGCGCCTAAGAGGCATGGGAGACTATGGAGTAGGACAGGCCACCCACCCATGAAACTATGAGGACTGGCTGAACACCATGCTTTGTGACACTGGGGCAGGGAGGAGAGATTGGGGTGTCACCATTTTTCCTCACATCACCAACATGGTGGCCTTCATGGAACAGCACAGTGGCCCACCATGGAGGTGGGACCCACTTACACCAAACCCTGCCCCTCCATGCCTGGCAACTGTTTACTGGAGTGGGACTGATACTGAGCAGATGGCCTCTCCTCCAAACCAGCACAGCCACTGGTCCCAGGCACTAACAGATGACTGTCCTGATGTTTTGTATATTAGTCTGTTGCTTCTTTTTCCTTTCTCTCTTTTCCTTTCTTTCCTTCTCTTTTCTCTTATTTTCTTTCTACCTTCTTCTTTTTGTCCTTTGGAATCCAGCTCACAGTTCCTGATTTGATTTTTGGTCAGTTCTTATTTTTTTTTCTTATTTTCTTTTTTCTCTGCTTTGTTTATCTATTTAATCAGGCATTTTTACTCCATTCTTTTTACATCTTTTCTATATCTCCTTCTTCTTTATTTTCCTTTCTCTCTCTCTGGATTAAGCCTGATAGTTTCTCTGATTCTCTGCTTAGTCTTTTTTTTTTATCTTTTCAAGTACATATTTATTGTCACTTCTGTGCCATTTACACTCCCTGAGGTCAGGGATAGCACATCAGTTTTGCACTATATATGAGAAGTATGGTAAATTGTAAGAGTCATATAAAACAGCATGTGTAAAAGAGGGAGGAAAAGAAAATTGAGACAAATATCATGGACAGCATTTTCTATTAAAAAATGAGTGACTAACATGTATTGAACACTTACTAAATGATAGACTATGTCAAGTGGTTTTATAAGTAATTAATTCAATCAATTATCCTCTCCACAAATACCTATTGAGCATCTACTGTTTGCCAGATATATCTAAATACAGTTTTAAACCAGAGACAATTCTTACCCTTATGGAACTCACATTATTCTTCTATTAATAGTCATAATGCTATAAAAGAATAATAAATAACTAGATTTATTGAATGCCACATATATTTTTTTTTATTTTTTTTTAATGTTTATTTATTTTTGAGACAGAGAGAGACAGAGCATGAACGGGGGAGGGTCAGAGAGAGAGAGGGAGACACAGAATCTGAAACAGGCTCCAGGCTCTGAGCAGTCAGCACAGAGCTCGACACGGGGCTTGAACTCATGGACAGTGAGATCATGACCTGAGCCGAAATCGGTCGCTTAACCGACTGAGCCACCCAGGCGCCCCTGAATGCCACATATATTTTTTAAGCTTCTGTTCACATGTGTGTCACAAAAACCCTAACAAATGATTACTATTATGATTTTATAGTTGAGAAATTTGAGACTTAGTGTGAGCAAATCACTTTTCTAAGGTCACACCTTACTATGTGATAACAAATACTATCGTGATAGTTCTGAAACAATAATGGCCATATCAGTCAGCTGTGGTCCTTGCTAAAAATGCCAAAGTTTGAGCTGTACCCTTCAAGATTCTCTTTTAGTTGGTCTAGAGTGAAGCTAAGAGGAGACACGAATGTTAACGGATCTCAATGTTTTGATCAAAAAGCATTTGGTGTGGGGCTCCTGCGTGGCTCAGTAGGTCAGGCATCCGACTTCAGCTCAGGTCATGATGTCAAGGGTGGTGGGTTTGGGCCCCACATGGAGCTCTGTGCTAACAGCTCAGAGCCTGGAGCCCGCTTCAGATTCTATGTCTCCCTCTCTCTCTGCCCCTCCCTTACACTCTATCTCTCTCTCTCAAAAATAAATATTAATTAAAAAAAAACATTTGTGCTGGTGATGTCAAGATTGTAACAAACAAGTCACACAAAGAAAGACAAAAATTGCATGGTATCACTTATGTGAAAAATTTAAAAAAAAATCAGACTTGTAGAAACCGAGAATAGAAAGTAGAATGGTGGTTGCCTGGTAGCTGGGGAGTGGGGAAAATGAAGAGAGGTTAGCAAAAGGGCACAAACTTTCCATTTGAAGATGAATAAGGTCTGAGGGCCTAATGTATAACATGGTGACCAGAAATCATAATCCTGTATTACATAATTGAAATGTGCTGAGTAGAACTTAAGTGTTCTCACAGGAAAAAAAAAAAAAAAAAAAAGAAAGTTACTGCATGAGGTGACGGATGTGATAATTTTCTTTGTCATATACCTCAATAATCTGCTTAATCTTTTTATTGCACCTTTCATTTTTTCTTTTTGTATGGGATCAAGTCCCTTGCCCTTTCCTCTTTTCCATGGTTACTTTTCCATGAGTAATTCAAACCACACCAGATGGACTAGCTAAACATTCCACCACTACAAGTAAAGAGGAGCTTTGTAGATGACTACCCTATGGGACAGGGCAGTGCAACAACAGAGTGCACACTCCACACTCCAAAAACACTTCCTGAAGTGCCAAACCCTGGACAGTGTATGGCCCGTTTTTAATATAGCAGTTCTCACAAATGCAGAACACATAACAAGCTATTAAAACACATAAAAGACAGAAACCTAGCCAAAATGACAAAACAGAAGAATTCTCCTCAAAGGAAATTCCAGGAAGAAACGATAGCCAGAGAATTGCTCAAAACAGATATAAACCATATATCTGAACAAGAATTTAGAATAACAGTCATAAGATTAATAGCCAGGCTTGAAAAAAGCACAGAAGACAGCAGAGAATCTATTGTTGCAGAGTTCAAAAGCCTAAGAAATAGTTACAATGAATAAAGAAAGGCTATGTGAGATGCAAAATAAACTAGATGCAGTGACAGCAAGGATGGAAGAAGCAGATGAGAGAATAGGTGAAATAGAAGATAAAATTATTGAAAATGATGAAGATAAAAAAGGTAAGAAAAGTTACTAGACCACAAGGGGAGAATTAGAGACCTAAGTGATTCAATGAAACAAAATAATATCCATATCATAGGAGTTTCAGAAGAAGAAGAGAGAAAGGGGCATAAGGTGTATTTGAACAAATTATAGAAACTTCCCTAATTTGGGGAAGGAAACAGGCATCCAAGTCCAAGAGGCACAGAGAACTCCTTTCAAATCAACAAAAATAGGTCAACACCATGACATGTCATGATGAAACTAGCAAAGTACAAAGATAAAGAGAGAATTCTGAAAGCAGCTAGGGACAAACGGGTCTTAACCTACAAGGGTAGACACATAAGGATGGTAGCAGACCTGTCCACTAAAACTTGGCAGTCCAGAAGGGAGTGGCAGGAACTATTCAATGTGCTAAATAGGGAAAATATGCAGCCAAGAATCCTTTATCCATCAAGGCTGTCATTCAGAATAGAAGAAGAGACAAAGGCTTTCCCAAACAAAAACTAAAGGAGTTCCTGACCATGCAACCAGCCCTACAGAAGATCCTAAGAGGGACTCTGTGAGCTGAAAGCAACAAAGACTACAAAAGACCAGAGACATCACCACAAGCACATATCCTACAGATACCACAGTGACACTAAATCTATATCTTTCAATAATCACTCTGAATATAAATGGACTAAATGCCCAGTCAAAATACATAGGGTATCAGAATGGATTCAAGAAAAAGATCCATCTATATGCTCTCTATAAGACACTCATTTTAGACCTGAGGACACCTCCAGATTGAAAGTGAGGGGATGGAGAATCATCTATCATGCTACTGGATGGCAAAAGAAAGCCAGACTAGCCACACTTATATCAGAAAAATTAGATTTTAAAACAAATGTTGTAACAAGAGATGAAGAAAGGCAATATATCATAATTAAGAGGTCTATACATCAATAAGAGCTAACAATTATAAATGTTTATGCCCCCAACGTGATACAGCCAAATATATAAATCAATTTGTCATAAACATAAACAATGTATAGATAATAATACCATGATGGCAGGGGACTTTAATACTCCACTTACAACAATGGACAGATCATCTAGGCAGAAAATCAATAAGGAAACAACAGCTCTGAGTGACACATTGGACTAGATGGACTTAATAGATATATTCTGAACTTTTCATTCAAAAGCAGCAGAATACATTCTTCTCAAGTGCACATGGAACATTCTCCAAAATAGATAACATACAGGGTCACAAAATAGCCCTCAACAAATATAGAAGGATTGAGGTCATACCATGCATATTTTCAGATCATAGTGCTATGAAACTTGAAATCAGTCACAAGAAAAAATTTGGAAAGCCCCCAGATACATGAAGGTTAAAGAATATTCTACTAAAGACTGAATGGGTCAACCAGGAAATTAAAGAAGGGATTAAAAAATACATGGAAGAAAATGAAAATTAAAACACAACAGTCCCAACTGTTTGAGATGCAGCAAAGGCAGTCCTGAAAGGAAAATACATTATAATTCAGGCCTATCTCAAGAAGTAAGAAAGGTCCCAAATACATAACCTAACCTCAAACCTAAAAGAACTAGAAAGACAGCAGTAAAGAAAGCCCAAAGCCAGCCAAACAAGAGAAATAATAAAGATTAGAGCAGAAATAAGCAATATAGAATGCAAAAAAACAGTGAAACAGATCAATGAATCTAAGAGCTGATTTTTTGAAAGAATAAACAAAATTGATAAACCCCTAGCCAGACTTCTCAAAAAGAAAAGAGAGAGGACCCAAGTAGATAAAATCACAAATGAAGGAGAGATCACAACCAACAGTACAGAAATACAAACAATTATTAGAGAATACTACGAAAAATTATATGCCAACAAACTGGAAAATCTGGAAGACATGGACAAATTCCCAGACACTCACACACTACCAAGAACCAAATGGGAAGAAATAGAAAACTTGAACAGACCCATAACCAGTGAAGATTGAATCAGTTATCAAAACTCTCCCAACAAATAAGAGTTCTGGCCTACATGGCCTCCAAGAGGAACTCTACCAGACATTTAAAGCGAAATTAATACCTATTCTTCTCAGCTCTTCCAAAAATATACAAATTGAAGGAAAGCTTCCAGACTCATTCTATGAATCCAGCATTACAATCAAACAACAAAATAAAATAAAATGAATCCACATTGACAAAGAAGTCAAATTTTCACTCTTTGCAGATGACATGATACTCTACATGGAAAACCTGAAATACTCTGCCAAAATACTGCTAGACTGATACATGAATTCAGCTAAGTTGCAGGATATAAAATCAATGTACTGAAATCAGCTGGATTTCTATACACCAATAATGAAGCAACAGAAAGAGATATTAAGGAATCAATCCCATTTACAATTGCACCAAGAACCATAAATACCTAGGAATAAACCTAACCAAAGAGGTGAAATATCTGTATGCTGAAAACCACAGAAAAATTATGAAAGAAATTGAAGAAGACACAAAGAAATGGAAAAAAACATTCCATGCTCATGGATTGGAAGAACAAATATTGTCAAAATGTTGATACTATTCTAAGCAATCCACACATTCATTGCAATCCCAATAAAAATAGCACCGGCATTCATCACAGAGCTAGAACAAATGATCCTAAAATCTGTATGGAACCACAAAAGACACAAAATAGCCAAATAATGTTGAAAAAGAAAACCAAAGCTGGAGGCATCACAATCCCAGACTTTGGCATGTATTACAAAGCTATAATCATCAAGACTGTATGGTATTGGCACAAAAACAGACAAGTAGATCAATGGAATACAATAGAAAACCCAGAAATGGATCCACAAATATATGGCCAACTAATCTTCAACAAAGCAGGAAAGAGTATCCAATGGAAGAAAAGACAGTCTCTTTAGCAAATGGTACTGGGAGAACTGGATAGCAACATGCAGAAGAATGAAACTAGACCACTTTCTTATACCATACACAAAAATAAATTCAAAATGGATGAAAGACATAAATGTGAGACAGGAAACCATCTTTGACCTCCACCACAGAAACTTATTTGACATGTCTCCGAAGACAAGGGAAATAAAAGCAAAAATGAATTATTGGGACTTCATCAAGACAAAAAGCTTCTGCACACCAAAGGAAATATTCAACAAAACTAAAGGCAATTGACAGAATGGGAGAGCATATTTGCAAATGACATATCATATAAAGGGTTAGTACCTAAAAATATAAAGAATTTACTGGGAGGAACCAAGACAGCGAAACAGCATGGAAGTTTTTTTTGCATCTTGCATCCATGAAAAACAGCCAGATCAACACTAAACCATCCTGCACAACTAGAAAACTGATTTGAGGATTAACACAACAATCTGCACAACCTAAACCACAGAACTCAGCAGGTACATGGCACAGAGAGGTGAACTGGAGGAGAGAGAAGCCAAACAGGGCAGGGAGCTGTTTTTGCTTACAGAGAGAGGACAGAGACAGGGGGAGAGAATGGGAAAAGCACCCCCCAAAAGAGCAGCTGGAGAGAAAGTGGAAAAGTGGAAACAGCTACTTTTAGACTGAACTAAAAAGGGAGAAAGGAGAAAGTAGAGGGTTTAAATTCCATTAAGACTCTATAAAAGGGGGGGCACAGAGTCTGAAATGCCGCAGCTCAATATCTGGCAATGCTCTAGTCAGAAGGGCTAATTCCCAGGAGAAGAGTGGGCTCCGGGAGACCTTTGGGCCACATGGGAAAAGCAGCAGTTCCACTGCTTGAAGAACATTTGGTAGAGGCTGTGCAGCCACCCAGTCCCAGCAGATCCCAGAGAACAACCACATTCACTGGTGCTGGAACAAGGTTGTTAAGGGTGAAGACTGGTGCCAGATGTGTGTTGTGATTTTCCATAATCCCTGAAACGCTGCTGCTATACAATCACGTGAACTTTTTCTGGGGCAGGCTGGCACCCAGCTGCAGTCTCTGGGCATTGGCAGCAGTATAGTACTGCAAACGTTCCTGGGTGGGGCCAGCACCTAGCCATTGTTCAGTGAGACCTTCCCCAGAGGATCTGAATGGGTCAAAGCTGCAGTCCCTCAGAAATGAGGGATTGGGAAACGCAGCTGCATTGGAGATAAAACTCAGGAGGGAGGTGCCACCTGGCAACCTGATGGCTTGGTCACAGACAGTGAAAAAGCGGGGAGTGGACTAAAGCCGGAGACAAAAGATGGGTGCACGATTGCTGGTAGGGGGGAGCACAGAGTTCCAATACTGGAGACTACATAGCTATGTGATGCCATTTTCACAACTCCAGCGCATGTGCATGCACACCTACAAGTGCCACAACAATCCACCCCAGTAAGCTAAGCAGCACCATGTAGTGGAGAATGGAGCCATTACACTAAGCCCTGCCCAACTGGACCAAACTCACTCTTCAGGAACACCACAAATCTCTTCACCTGCTTAGTTTATGGACTATAAACTACTTCATAGTTTGACTTCTAGGGGAAAATGATGTAATTTCAATTGTATTTCAGTCTGTTTGCTGGTCCACCTATTCACTTTTCTTTTTTTTTTTTCTTTTTCTTTTCTTTTCCTTGAATACAGAGAGAAAAAATTGATTTTATTTTCAATTTTAGTAAAAATGTTTTTCTTTACTTTTTCTACTATAATTTTTACCTTTTTGTAAATTTTTCAAATTCTATTTTACTTTCATTATTTCATTTTATTCTATTTCATTATATTCATGTTCTCAAATTTTCAAACGTTTTCCTTCTTTTTCTTGTTTTTCTTTTTTTCTTTCTTTTTTTTTCCTTTTTTCTCTATAAAGCTCATTTCAATAACCAGACCAAAACACACCTAGGAACTAGCATCATTTATTTGATTTCTGTGTGTGTGTCTGTGTCTGTGTGTCTGTGTGTTGTTTTTAATTTTTTAATTTTAATTTTTTTCCTTATTAATTCCTTTCCTTCCCTCAAAATTATGAAATGAAGGAATTCACCCCAAAAGAAAGAGCAGGAAGAAACAACAGTTAGGGACTTAATCAACAGAGATAAAAGCAAGATGTCTGAACCAGAATTTAGAATAACAATAATAATAATACTATCTGGGGTCAAAAATAGATTAGAATCCCTCTCTGCAGAGATAAAAGAAGTAAAATCTAGTTAGGATGAAATAAAAAATGCTATAACTGAGCTGCAATCTCAAATGGATGCCATGGCGGCAAGGATGGAGGAGACAGAGCAGCGAATCAGCAATATAGAGGACAAACTTATAATGAAGCAGAAAAAAAGAGGGAAACTAAAAAAGAGCACAATTTAAGAATTAGAGAATTCAGTGACTTGCTAAAAAGGAACATCAAAATCACAGGGGTCCCAGAAGATGAAAAGACAGAAAAAGGGGTAGAAGGTGAGCAAATCATAGTGGAAAATTTTCCTAACCTGGGGAAAGACACAGACATCAAAATCCAGGAAGCACAGAGGACTCCCATAAGGTTCAAGAAAAACTGACCATTAGCAAGGCATATCATAGTCAAATTCACAAAATAGTCAGTCAAGGAAAGAGTAATGTCCTTAACCTACAAGGGAAGAGTAAAGTCCTAACCTACAAGAGTAAAGTCTTAACCTACAAGGGAAGACAGATAATGTTTGGAGCCAAAGAAACTTGGCAGGCCTCAAAGGAGTGGCAGGATATATTCAATGTGCTGAATCAGAAAAATACGCAGCCAGCAATTCTTTATCCAGCAAGGCTGTCATCCAAAATAAAAGGAGAGACTAAAAGTTTCCCAGACAAATAAAAATTAAAGCAGTTCATGACCACTACACCAGCCTTGAAAGAAATTTTAAGGGGGACTCTCTGAGAGGAGAAAAAATGAAAAAAAAAAAAAAAAAAAAAAAAAAAGCAACAAAGTCTAGAAACGACCAGAGAATGCCACCAGAAACTCCAAGAAACATAATGGCAATAAAGAAACTCTAAAAGAAACATAATGGCAATAAACTCATAACTCTCAGTACTCACTCTAAATGTCAATGGATTAATGCTCCAATTCAAAGACATAGCATAACAGAATGGATAAGAAAACAAGAGCCAACTATATGCTGTTTACAAGAGACCCACTTTAGACCTAAAGACATCTTCAGATTGAAAGTAAGGGGATGGAGAACCGTCAATCATGCTAATGGTCAACAAAAGAAAGCTGGAGTAGCCATACTTATATCAGACAATCTAGACTTTAAAATAAAGACAGTAACAAGAGATGAAGAAAGGCATTATATCATAATTAAGGGGTCTATCCACCAAGAAGACCCAACAATTGTAAACATTTATGCGCCAAATGTGGAACACCCAAATATATAAATCAATTAATCACAAATATAAAGAAACTCATTAGTAATAATACTGTAATAGTAGGAGACTTCAACACCCGACCCACAGCAATGGACAGATCATATAAACAGAAAATCAACAAGGAAACAATGGCTTTGAATGACACACTGGACCAGATGGACATAACAGATATATTCAGAACATTTCATCTGAAAGCAGCAGAATATACATTCTTCTCTGGTGCACATGGAATGTTCTCCAGAATAGATCACATATTAGGACACAAATAAGCCCTCAACAAGTACAAAAAATATTGAGATCATACCATGCATGTTTCCAGACCACAATGCTATGAAACTCCAAATCAACCACAAGAAAAAATTAGGAAAGGTAACAAATACTTGGAGACTAAAGACCATCCTACTAAAGAACTAATGGGCCAACCAAGAAATTAAAGAGGAAATTAAAAGGTACATGGAAACCAATGAAAATTGAAACACCACAGCCCCAAACCTCTGGGACGCAGCAATAGTGGTCATAAGAGGGAAGTATATAGCATTCCAGGCCTTCCTAAAGAAGGAGGAGGGGCGCCTGGGTGGCGCAGTCGGTTAAGCGTCCGGCTTCAACCAGGTCACGATCTCGCGGTCCGTTGAGTTCGAGCCCCGCGTCAGGCTCTGGGCTGATGGCTCGGAGCCTGGAGCCTGTTTCCGATTCTCTGTCTCCCTCTCTCTCTGCCCCTCCCCCATTCATGCTCTGTCTCTCTCTGTCCCAGAAATAAATAAAAAACGTTGAAAAAAAATTTAAAAAAAAAAAAAAAAAAAAAAGAAGGAGGAAAGGTCTCAGACACACAACCTAACCTTACGCCTTAAAGAGCTGGAAAAAGAACAGCAAATAAAACCCAAAACCAGCAGAATACAGGAAATAATAAAGATTAGAGCAGAAATCAATGCTATTGAAACCAAAAAAAAAAAAAAAAAAAAAAGAATAGATCAATGAAATCAGAAGCTGGTTCTTTGAAAGAATTAACAAAATTGATAAACAACTAGCCAGCTTGATCAAAAATAAAAAGGATAGGACCCAAATAAATAAAATCAAGAATGAAAGAGGAGACAGGGCGCCTGGGTGGTTCTGTTGATTGAGCAACTGACTTCGGCTCAGGTCATGATCTCATGGGTCGTGAGTTTGAGCCCCGCACTGGGCTCTGTGCTGACAGCTCAGAGCCTGGAGCCTGCTTCAGATTCTGTGTCTCCCTCTCTCTCTTCCCCTTCCCCACTCATGCTCTGCCTCTCTCTATCTCAGAAATAAATAAACATTGAAAAAAAAGAATGAAAGAGGAGAGATCACAATGAACACAGCAGAAATGAAAACAATAATAAGAGAATAATATGAGCAATTATATGCCAATAAAATGGGCAATCTGGAAGAAATGTATAAATTCCTAGAAACATATAAACTACTGAAACTGAAACAGGAAGAAACAGAAAATTTGAGCAGACCCATAACCAGTAAAGAAATTGAATTAGTAATCAAAAAATCTCCCAAAAAACAAGAGTCCAGGGCCAGATGGCTTTCCAGGGGAATTCTACCAAACATTGAAGGAAGAGTTGAGAACTATTCTCTTGAAGCTGTTCCAAAAAATAGAAATGGAAGGAAAACTTCCAAACTCTTTCTATGAAGCCAGCATTACCTTGATTCCAAAACCAGACAAGACCCCACTAAAAAGGATAACTACAGACTAATTTCCCTGATGAACATGGATGCAAAAGTCCTCAACAAGATATTAGCCAACCGGATCCAACAATATATTAAAACAATTATTCACCATGACCAAGTGGGATTTATACCTGGGATGCAGGGCTGGTTCAATATCCACAGAACAATCAATGTGCTTCATCACTTCAATAAAAGAAAGATACTCTCAATAAATGCATAGAAAGCGTTTGACAAAATACAGCATCCTTTCTTGATAAAAACCCTTAAGAAAGTAGGGATAGAAGGATCATACCTCGAGATTATAAAAGCCATATATTAACGACCCAATGCTAATATCATCCTCAGTGGGGGAAAAACTGAGAGCTTCCCCGTAAGGTCAGGAACAAGACAGGGATGTCCACTCTTACCACTGTTATTCAACATAGTATTGGAAGTCTTAGCCTCTGCAATCAGACAACACAAAGAAATAAAAGGCATCCAAATTGGCCAGGAGGAGGTCAAAATTTCACTCTTCACAGATCACATGATACTTTATGTGGAAAGCCCAAATATTCCACCAAAAAACTGCTAGAACTTATCCATGAATTCAGCAAAGTTGCAGGATATAAAATCAATGCACAGAAATTTGTTGCATTCCTATACACCAACAATGAAGCAATAGAAAGTGAAATCAAGGAATTGATCCCATTTATAATTACACCAAAAACCATAAAAAAATCTATACACTGAAAACTATAGAAAGTTTATGAAAGAAATTGAAGAAGACACCAAAAAATGGAGAAAGATTCCATGCTCCTTGATAAGAAGAGCAAATATTGTTAAAATGTCAATACTATCCAAAGCAATCTACATATTCAATGCAATACCTATCAAAATAACACCAGAATTCCTCACAGGGCTAGAACAAACTATCCTAAAATTTGTATGGAACCAGAAAAGACCCCGAATAGCCAAAGCAATCATAAAAAAAAAAAAAAAAAAAATCAAAGCAGGAAGCATCACAATCCCAGACTTCAAGCTATACTACAAAGCTGTCATCATCAAGGCATTATGGTACTGGCCCAAGAACAGACACTCAAATCAATGGAACAGAAAAAGGAACCCAGAAATGGACCCACAAACATATGGCCAACTAATCTTTGACAAAGCAGGAAAGAATATCCAATGGAATAAAGACAGTCTCTTCAGCAAGTGGTGCTGGGAAAACTGGACAGCGACATGCAGAAGAATGAACCTGGACCACTTTCTTACACCATACACAAAACAAAAAACAAAAAACAAAAACAAACAAACAAAACAACCTCAAAATGGATGAAAGACCTAAATGTAAGAAAGGAAGCCATCAAAATCCTTAAGGAGAAAGCAGGCATAAACCTCTTTGATCTTGGCTGCCGCAACTTCTTACTCAATACGTCTCTGGAGGCAAGGGAAACAAAAGCAAAAATGAACTATTGGGACTTCATCAAAATAAAAGCTTCTTCACAGCAAAGGAAACAATCAGCAAAACTAAAAGGCAACTGACAGAATGGGAGAACATATTTGCAAACGATGTATCAGATAAGGGGTTAGTATCCAAAATCTAGAAAGAAATTATCAAACTCAAAACCCAAAAAACAAATAATCCAGTGAAGAAATGGGCAAAAGACAGGAATAGACACTTCTCCAAAGAAGACATCTAGATGGCCAACCGACACATGAAAAAATGCTCAACATCACTCATCATCAGAGAAATACAAATCAAAACCACAATGAGAGACCACCTCACAGTTGTCAGAATGGCTAACATTAATAACTCAGGCAACAACAGATGTTGGTGAGGATGCAGAGAAAGAGGATCTCTTTTGCATTGTTGGTGGGAATGCAAACTGGTGCAGCCACTCTGGAAAACAGTGTGGAGGTTCCTCAAAAATTAAAAATATAATGGGGCGCCTGGGTGGCGCAGTCGGTTGGCGTCCAACTTCAGCCAGGTCACGATCTTGCGGTCCGTGAGTTCGAGCCCCGCGTCGGGCTCTGGGCTGATGGCTCAGAGCCTGGAGCCTGTTTCCGATTCTGTGTCTCCCTCTCTCTCTGCCCCTCCCCCGTTCATGCTCTGTCTCTCTCTGTCCCAAAAATAAATAAACGTTTAAAAAAAAATTAAAAATATAATTACCCTATGACCCAGCAATTACACTACTAGAAATTTATCTAAAGGATACAGGAGTGCTGATTCAAAGGGGCACATTCACCCCAATGATTATAGAGGCACCATCAACAATAGCTAAATTTTAGAAAGAGCTCCCATGTCCATCAACTGATAAATGGATACAGAAGACTGGTATATATACACTATGGAATACTACTCAGCGATGAAAAAGAATGAAGTCTTGCCATTTGCAACAACATGGATGAACAACATGGATGGAAACACAGATACCATATGTTTTAACTCATATGTGCAATTTGAGAAACTTAACAGATGACCATAGAGGAAGGGAAGGAAAAATAAGATACAAACAGGGAGGCAAACCATAAGAGACTCTTAAATTCAGAGAATAGACTGAGCGTTGATGGGGGTGGGGTTGGAGGGGTGAAGATAAAAGGTGATGGGAATTAAGGAGGACACTTGTTGGGATGAGCACTGGGTGTTATAGGTAAGTAATGAATCACTGGGTTCAATTCCTGAAGCCAAAACTACACTGTATGTTAGCTAACTTGACAATAAAATAAAAACTTAAATTACACTAAAACAAGAAAGAATATGTATGTATGTATGTATGTATGTATGTATGTATGTATGTATGTATACATATACAAACAAACAAACAAACAAAAAGTCTTTTCACACTAATTAAAAAATTACTCTTCCAGGGAAGTAGTGAAGGTATCTTGATCTCTCTCATAAATCAGTATCATTACACTTTATGCATGTCCCCCACACACACCCATCAACACACACTAACACACAAGTATACATATATGCACATACATAGTTTTGTACAACAGCTTGCTGGAGAATATTATCCAGCAAGGTCCTCATTATCTTGAGGACCAATCAACAATTCCAAATTCTGTATGCAATATTCTCAAGGGCACCTATCAAGTTCATATGTGTTATATGTCTATCTGATCAATTAAATTGTTGGAAGCCATTACAGTGACATTTAAAATAAAATTTTGTTTACCACCCTTTATTATTTAAAATATTCCCTTGTTATCACTAAGATGAAGAATGTCTGCAAAGCAGATAGCCTCTGGTCTCAAGAATCAATGAAAGCAAGTCGGTTTGCCTCCATTAAGATCAAAGATCAAAGAACGGTACAAATATACAAACAGAAGTCCATAATAACAAGTCCAAACAGTGTACAGGGGTAGCCTCAAGGTTGGTGCATGAGCCTTGTAATCAGAAAGACTAGGATTCAAATCCCGGTATGGACACTAATTAGTTTCTGACCTTCAATTTTCTTACCCAGTCTGTGCATCAGTGTTCTCCTCTGTAGGATTCAGATACCAATACTGCCTTCATAGATATGTTGTAAGGATTAAGTGAGAAAATTAGGTAAGCCATTTGGTGCAGTACATAGTAAGCATGTGTTTAAAAGCTACTATTTCCTGATGAGAATCATTCACGATGGATTCTAAAATAAACCAAACAGTTCTTATCTAGATAAGATCTTCAAGATGGTTAGTGAGTTACTGGCCAGGTGCCATTTTACCCTCTTTCCAGATACCCAGATACCTTGATAGTGTGATTTGCAAAGCACCACAGAGCAAGGCAACATAAGTCAAAATAGCCAGATATTCTACCAGACAAGCCCAGCCCTTAGGGAAGAGTCTAAGGAAAGGATGGCAAAACTGAGTGTGGGATGGAGCTTTCAAAGTGAGGCAAATTCACTCAATAAATAGTTACAGGACACCCGTGCCAGGCACTCTTCAGAGCTGAGAGTACAGCATGGATGAAAATGGGCAAAAACTCTCCCCTGTGGAGTTCACACTGTAGTTCAGGGAAGCAGAAAATAAACAACTAAATTAATAAAATATAAAATATATAATATGTCTGATGGTGATATGTGCTATAGAGGGAAAAATCCAGCCAGGCATGGGAATAAACAGAGCCAGGATGGATAATACTCTCTCAAGATAAAGCAGAAAAACCCATGCATTACTCCATCAATATCAACTCCCCTGGCCCTTGATCCACAAGTAACTGCAGATGACCACACCATTAATTAATACTCAGTAACTATTTTTTGAGTGAATGACATGTCTCAAGAGAAAACCAAAATCTCGAAAATAAAGCAAACTTTACATACTTGTGTCAACTAGGTAGAATTAGTGTCTGGTACACTTAAACACTCAATAATAGTTGTTGCATAATTCAATGTCTTAGCAAGTAAATGAAAGGATTACAGGTTTTCAGGAAAAGCAATCACAGCTCCATCCACAGAGCCAGCCTGTGTTGTATAGTGACTGCAACATCTATAATTTGAATAACATGTGCCTGATTGCTCACCCATACCTGGCATTCCCCTAAGTACTTTATATGGATTATCTCCTTTGAGCCTTTCAATAATACTGGAGATTCAGGGGAGGAGCCACCCAGTAAAGGAGTTGTGAAAGCCTTCTCTCTTGAGTGGTGCCCTTCCCTGTGGAAAAGTGCATCCTTATCAGTCAATAAGTTGGGTCCTGAGTCAACTTCGGAACACTGATTCTGATCACCAATCCATCAGGTGCTCTTCAAATTGTCAAACACCGATGTTCACAATCTTTCTACCCAGCTGCCAGCTCTTCTCAGCAAACCACTGTTTCTGATAACCCTCCAGTCCAGACTCAGAACTTAGTATCTTTTCTCTTTCAATCATTCTATTGGTGTTATCCAGCACTCACTGTATCCAAACTCTAGAAGCAATAAGAAGGTCCATAAGTTTACAAACAGACCAAGAAAAAAAGCTGAACACTTTATTTTTTTTTATTTTTAGAGAGAGACAGAGAGAGTAAGCAGGAGAGAGGGGCAGGGGGAAAGAGAGAGAGAGAATCTCAAGCAGGCTCCACACCCAGTGCAGAGGCCAACAGGGGACTTGATCCTACGACCCCAGGACTATGATCTGAACTGAAATCAAGAGTCATACATTCAATCAACTGAGCCATCCAGGTGCCCCAAGAAGGCTGAACACTTTAAAGTGAAAGAAAGCAAGCAAAGTAATGAACTTGCCCTGTGATGCAAACAACAGGTGCAAGAGAGGACTGAAGACTTTGATTCATACATTTGGAGGATGATTTTGATTCCCAGGTTGGAGAACCACTCAAGTTGGGAGGACAGAGAGGTCCTGCAGGTTGGTATAGGCAGCTTCACATGGCTGGGAGAAGAGCTAGGTGGAACTGTGTTCTGGCTGCACAAAAGAAAACCCCCAAAAATAAGCCACAGGGTGAGCCTCGTCAGCAGCTGCTTGCCAAGCAAAAGCCAGTCCCAGACAAATCCAGTAGAACCCATGCCTGCCAGCTGGATTCCATCTTCAGTATTTAGGAGATGAAAATCAGTGCTGATTTACAAGAAGTCAGAGCTACCGAAAACCCAAATGCTAGTTAAGAGAAAGAAGATTAGATTTACCAGGAAAAACAAGTTACTACAGAAGTAGGGATGTAACCAGTTCTGGGAACGAACAATGCCCACTTCATACTTTTTTCCAGTGTTTTAAAAGGAAAGAGGCAGCATTTAGTAAGGAAGTGGAAGCACTAGTGCAGATGCACAAAGGAACAGAACTGGAGGGAGGGGGCCTCATGCCCCTGTGCCATATGTGGTCCAAGTTCAATGCTAATCTGATCCTGTTGCTCTCCTGCATATACCCTTCAGCAGCCTCCCACTCCCCTTCAATTAAACCCTGAACTACTTCACCTGGCCCATAGAGAGTTGCAAAATCTGGTCCTCTCAGTGGCTTTATCTCACCCTTCACCTCTTCCTTACATATATTCTGAACTTCTCTCATGTCCTCACAGGTGCCTCCATCCCCCTAGCCGTTGGGTCAGTGCATGGAACACTCCTCTCCTTCCTCTACCCATTTTCATCTGGCTGCCACCTGCTTATTCTTCAGATCTCCGCTTAAATATCATTTCCTTGAAAAGGCTTTTCTTACCTTCCTCTAGGTTAGATCCCTTGCTCTGTTCTCATAATCCCTATATTTCCGTTTCCATAATACTCATCAACTTTGTGATTAGTACTGATTTATTTATCAGTCTTCCCTTGTAACTAGAGACCTTTGTAAGTGCTCATGAAACACCTGTTAAATTAATCAATTGATTGAAGTAAAATTTATTTTGTGAACCTAGATGCTTCTTTCTCCCTGAATTCTAAATTGAAAGAAAAAAAAACATTAGGAAACATTTCAGGAGAGAAGAAAAAGGACAATTCCGGCAGTTTAGGCTTTATGATCATCCCATGCATTTCCTCACTAGTATGTTCCCCCCAAAACACATTCTATATAACTACCTTCCCACCTATCCCTTCCCTTGCACCCAGATATATTATCTTTCCTCTTTCTAATTTATTATCACTTTCATTCATTCAATGAACATTTATAAAGCAATTTCTGTGTGCCTCATACCGACTCTAAAATTTTTGTTTTCAACACTTCCCAGTTGATGATTTAGGAACTGACTGTAATAAAAATGCAGGTATAAGCAATTTCCTTTTATTTCAGGGGTAAAAAAAATGGAATTCAAAAATATATTTAGTGAAACCTTAAGGGGAAAAGTTATGAATCTGAGTTGATGGCAACAGAGAAATCAAGATGAATTGTCTTAAACTTCATTATTTCATTGGGTCACAAGTTTTTTAAAAGTGGGATGTTGTTTCAGACATGGTTTTATCCAGAGCTTTGTATAGTCACCATGCTCTGGCTCCTTTGGGATTCTCTGGGCTCTACTCAGCTTCCCAGATCTCACTTCTTCCAATACACTGGCAGAGAAGCTCTTCACTACCTCACACAAAAGAAAAAGAAAGACTTCTTCCCAGGAGTCCCCAGCAAAAATAATTCCTGCCCATCTCTATGGCCTGAATGGGGCCAGATGCTCATCCTGGAACCAGTTAATGATACACACTGTTTGGTTTAAGCCCGTCAGGAGCCACCTGTGGAGCCAAAAATGGTGTGCATGCCATGCTGGCTGCACAGCTAAGCAAAGTAGAACATATCCCTAAAGGAAAAAAATGAAGGTTATTGAAGAAATGAAAAATAGATCCCAAAGAAGCAATCAACAGCTGCTTTTCCAAAGCAGCACTCAAGATTTTCCCCTTCACATGAAAAAATATGTCACCATTCCTGTGTAGCTTATAGAATCCCCACTGATTAGAATTATAAAGAATTATACAGATAGAACACAATCCATCTCCCTCATATTACAGCAGTTAGGGCTGGTAAAAGTGAAGTAAACTGTACCCAGGTTACACATCTAGTTAATGCCATTGAAAGGAACATAACCCAGGTGTTTTTATTTTTGATTCAACATTCCTTCTTGTATGTCAATACTACACAATCAGGGCAAAATGAGACCATATGATGTGTCATTTCTGTTATTCTCTAAACATAGAGTTTATTTGCAGAGAGAGTATGTTTGTTGGGTTTATGAGAAGGGGGTAAGTAGGAAAAGATGAAAGAATGGAAAAGAGAACAATTTTGGTATCTTTTTAATTTTAACTCACACAACTTTCTAACACATATATTGACCCAAAAACAAGAACTTTTCTCAGAGCTGAGATAATTTGACACTAGGACATTGGTAAAAAAAGAATCTAGTGCTCACTTCAGGAGCACATATTCTAAAATTGGAAAGATACAGGGAAGATTAGCACAGTCCCTGTGCAAGAATGGCACGCAAATTCATGAAGGGTCCCATATTTAAAAACGAACAGCAACAAAAAGAATCAATATAATAACAACAATTAGGTTTGTAAATCATGGTCCTATGGCTGGGTGCCATTTGGAGAAAAGATAGGTTGCTGGCTCTGTTCTCAACAGTTGGTGTGTTTGAGACCTGCCAGATAATGTCCATTTGTAATGAACTTGATACAAGGAGGGACTCTTCAAGGTAAAGAGAAAGAACTCATGCTAGTCAATTAAAAATCACAGAGCAACCTGTGCCCTCTAGCCTGTGAACTCTCCTCCAGATCACAGAACTGCACTTCATTTTCAGGGCAGACCAGCTAGCATGGGCTAGCTTTGGGAGTGGGAAGAATAAACAACAGATAACCAAAAGTGCCCTTCTAGAGCTTACCTGGCAAATCTATCCACAGTATTCACACCTCCTCCAGATATGGTGGCAACAGCACACTTAGAGAGTACTTGTCTTAAACCATTATTTACCATTAGTACCTCAGTAGGAATTAGTTTAATTAAAATTTTGCTCACTTTGCTGCCCTACTGCCCTGTCCAGACTGCTCCTAGCTTCTCACCCTCCTCCAGATCTTGCAGTCCACACTCACCTTCTAAATATAAGTTGAATTGTGTAATTACACTGCTTAAAACACTTTGACAAATTCAAGTGTTTCTAGAATAAACGTTGCCTTGTTAAGATGATCCACGAGGTCCAGAACCCACTACCCATCATCTGTCCTTTGCTCTCACCACCCAGAGTCCTGATGCCACCTCCCAAGATACCTTCATTTTCATTCCTTCTTTCCCCTATCCTAGCTGTTTTCTCCACTTGGAAAGCCCTTCACTGCCTTGACTGTAGAGCGCATCCTGACTAGGTCATAAGTCCCAGGGAAAGATTATCTCTCCTCTCAATTTCCCTAGATAATTTCCCCTTCAACATCCCCTATAACATTGTAGTTAGGTCTTTTTTTTTTTTTTTTTTTTTTTTTTTTTTTTTTTTTACCTTTTGGTCTCCTCCATTGAGTTGTTAGCCATTGCACAGAGTAGATGCCCAGTTAATGTTTGTTGAGTTGGACTGAAATCAGTCATTTAATCTATCTCTTACCTTCAAAGCAGAATCAAATCACACTTTCTTCCAAAATGCGTCTTAAATTATCCTAACTCTAGGTTCAGTCTATGTCTTGAGTCAATCTGGTTATTCCCTCTATTTAATGCCAAAACTACAAGTGCAGCCCCAAAGTCAACTCCCAGTACCAAGTGTGAACTGAGCCAAGAGACCTTTAGGTAACTCTAGTCCACATTCAAGAGCTTAGCATCACCCACCTTTGCCCACTAATACCAACTTGCATTTATTTGTTTGTTTGTTTGTTTGTTTGTTTGTTTAATAAATACCTGAAAGCTTACTTTTTGCTAAGCCCTATATTAAGTACAAAAGAAACGTGGATAAAGAAGTTATGAACCCAACCCTCAGGGAGACCACAGTCTCAATGGGGAAGGTGGGAGGTAAACACGAAACCCTGTTACAAATCCTCTATCAGATCTTGCCCAATCCCCAGTCTGTCTGCTTCATTTCTTGTCCTTGGGATTCTTTTTGCCTTGATTCTTATTCCAGAAACCTCAACTCTCTTTCCAGACTGAGATCTTTCAATCCTACTACCGGGATAAAAGCTTTGTCCCTAGATTTCTTTTCCATGTAACCACCCCTTCTGCAAGCCACTCTTGAATGAGAGAGGAAAAGGTAACTTCTTTACAAGGTCACTGATCCTTTGTATCAGGACTCTGATGTGGCTTTCAAGTCTAGCATCTAATATTCTTTAACCTTAAAGTATATAAGATCCAGAGAAGCCAAGATGCAGAACAGCATGGAAGTTTTTTGTGTGTCTCATATCCATGAAATACAGCCAGAACAACACTAAACCATTCTGCAAACATAGAAAACTGATCTGAGGATTAACACAACAATCTGCACAACCTGAACCACAGAATTCAGCAGATACACGGTGTGGAGAGGTGAACTTGGGGAGAGAGAAGCCACAGAGGGAAGGGAACCACTTTTGCATGCATAGAGAGGACAGAGATGGGGGGTGGGGGGAAATACGGGAAAAGCAACCCTCCCCAAAAGCAACTGGAGAGAAAGTGGAAAATTGGAAACAGCCACAGGGACTGAACTAAAAAGGGAGAAAGAAGAGGGTTTAAATTCCATTAAGACTGTAAACAGGGGGAGCACAGAATCTGAAACTCTGCAGCTCGATACCTGGCGGTGCTCTGGTGGGAAGGACGGATCCCCAGGAGCAGAGTGTGGTCCAGGAGGTTCTCAGGCAACATGGGAGAAGCAGTTCCACTGATGGAAGGACATTTGGTAGAGGCTGTGAGGCCACCTAGGCCCAGCAGACCCCAGAGAGTGGCCACATTCGCTGGTGCTCGAACAAGGTTATTGGGGGTGAAGCCTGGTGCCAGATGTTTGTTGTGATTTTCCATAATCCCTGAGGTGCTGCTGCTAAACTGTCTTGCGAACTTTTTCTGGGGTGGGCTGGCACCTGGCTGCAGTCTCTGGGCATTGGCAGCAGTATGGTCCCACAAGCGTTCCTGGGTGGGACCAGCAACCAGCTATTGTTCAGTGAGACTGTCTGCAGAGGGGCGGAACAGGTCAAAGCCGCAGTCCCTCAGAAGTGAGGGGCCAGGGAAGGCAGCCCCATCTGAGACAAAACTCAGGAGGGAGGTGCTGCCTGGGGCTTGGTCACAGACAGTGTGGAAGTGGGGAGTGGACAGAAGCCAAAGACAAAGGATGGGTGCGCGATTGCTGATCAGAGAGAACAGAGTTCCAATACCAGAGACTGGGTAGCTGGGAGACGCCATTTTCACCGCTCCTGCACATACAGACCTACAAGCGCCACAACAATCCATCCTAGTAGGCTAGCAGCGTCATCTACTGGAGAATGGGGCCGTTACACTAAGCCATGCCCAACTGGGCCAACCTCGCTCTTCAAGAACACAAGTCTCCCCACCCACTTAGTTCATGGACTATAAAGCACTTCAAAGTTTGACTTCTAGGGGAAAACGAAGTAGTTTCGCTTGTATTTCAGTCTGTTAGCTGGTCCAACTATACAATTTCCTTTCTTCTTTTTTTTTTCTCTTTTTCATTTCTTTTCTTTTTCCTGAATACAGAAAGAGAAAAAAATCATTTTTATTTTCAATTTTTATTAAAAAAATTTTTCTTTAATTTCTTCTACTATATTTTTTACTTCTGTGTAAACTTTTTCAAATTCTATTTTACTTCCATCATTTAATTTTACTCTACTTCACTGTATTCATTTTTTCAAATTTTCAATCAATTTCCTTTTTTTTCTTTTTTCCCTTTTTTTCTCTAATCTATCAAGCCACTTTCAACACCCAGACTAAAACCTAGGATCTAGCATCATTTATTTGATTTTTGTCTCTGTGTTTGTTTTTAATTTTTTAATTTTAACTTTTTTATTTTAATTTTTTCTACCTCATTAATTCCTTTTCTCCCTTCAAAATGATGAAATGAAGGAATTCACCCCAAAAGGAAGAGCAGAAAGAAATGACAGCCAGGGACTTAACCAACACAGATACAAGCAAGATGTCTGAACCAGAATTTAGAATCACAATAATAAGAATATTAGCTGGAATAGATTAGAATCTATTCTAATAGATTAGAATCCCTGTCTGTGGACATAAAAGAAGTAAAAGCTAGTCAGGATGAAATAAAAAATGCTATGACTGAGCTGCAATCTCAAATGGATGCCGCAGTGGCAAGATGGATGAGGCAGAACAGACTCAGCGATATAGAGGACAAACTTATGGAGAATGATGAAGCAGAAAAAAAGAGGGAGATTAAGGCAAAAGAGCACGATTTGAGAATTAGAGAAATCAGTGACTCATTAAAAAGGAACAACATCAGAATCATAGGGGTCCCAGAAGAGGAAGAGAGAGAAATAGGGGTAGAAGGGTTATGTGAGCAAATCATAGCAGAAAACTTTCCTAACCTGGGGAAAGACACAGACATCAAAATCCAGGAAGCACAGAGGACCCCCATTAGATTCAACAAAAACTGACCATCAACAAGGCATATCATAGTCAACTTCACAAAATACTCAGGTAAGGAGAGAATCATAAAAGCAGCATGGGAAAAAAGTCCTTAACCTACAAGGGAAGACAGATCAGGTTTGCAGAAGACCCATCCACAGAAACCTGGCAGGCCTGAAAGGAGTGGCAGGATATATTCAATGTGCTGAATCATAAAAATATGCAGCCAAGAATTCTTTCTCCAGCAAAGCTGTCATATTCAAAATAGAAGTAGAGATAAAAAGTTTCCCAGACAAACAAAAATTAAAGGAGTTTGTGACCACCTAAACCAGCCCTGCAAGAAATTTTAAGGGGGAGTCTCTGAGGGGAGAAAAGATGAATTAATTAATTAACTAATTAATTCCAAAAGCAACAAAGATTAGAAAGGACCAGAGAACACCACCAGAAACTCTACTCTACAGGAAATATAATGGCAACAAATTCATATCTTTCAGTACTCACTCTAAACGTCACTGGACTAAATGCTCCAATCAAAAGACATAGGGTAACAGAATGGATGAGAAAACAAGATCCATCTGTATGCTGTTTACAAGAGACCCACTTTAGACCTAAAGACACCCTCAGATTGAAAGTAAAGTAAGAGGATGGAGAACCATCTATCATGCTAATGGTCAACAAAAGAAAGTCAGAGTAGCCGTACTTATATCAGACAACCTAGACTTTAAATAAAGACTGTATCAAGAGATGAAGAAGGGCATTATATCATAATCAAGGGGTCTATCCACCAAGAAGGCCTAACAATTGTAAACATTTATGCACCAAATGTGCAGCACCCAAATATATAAATCAATTAATCACAAACATAAAGAAATTCATTGATAGTAATACCATAATAGTAGGAGACTTCAACACCCCACTCACAGCAATGGACAGATCATCTAATCAAAAAATCAACCAGAAAACAATGGCTTTGAAGGACACACTGGACCATATGGACGTAACAGATATATTCAGAACATTTCATCCTAAAGCAACAGAATATACATTCTTCTCCAGTGCACATGGAATGTTCTCCAGAATAGACACATACTGGGACACAAATCAGCGCTCAGCAAGTACAAAAAGATCGAGATCATACCATGCATATTTTCAGGCCACAACGCTATGAAACTCGAAATCAACCACAAGGACAAATTTGGAAAGGTAACAAACACTTGAAGACCGAAGAACATCCTACTAAAGAATGAATGGGCCAACCAAGAAGTTAAAAAGGAAATCAAAAAGTGTATGGAAGCCAATGAAAATGATAACACCACAACCCAAAACCTCTGGGACACAGCAAAGGCAGTCATAAGAGGAAAGTATATAGCAATCCAGGCCTTCCTAAAGAAGGAAGAAAGATCTGAGACACACAACCTAACTTTATGCCTTAAAGAGCTGGAAAAAGAACAGCAAATAAAACCCAAAACCAGCAGAAGACAGTAAATAGTAAAGATTAGAGCATAAATCAATGCTATCAAAACCAAAACAACAGTAGAATAGATCAATAAAACCCATAAAATACCTAGGAATAAATGTAACCAAAGAGGAGCTATACGCTGAAAACTATAGAAAGCTTATGAAAGGAATTGAAGAAGACACCAAAAAATGGAAAAAGATACCATATTCCTGGATAGGAAGAACAAATATTGTTAAAATGTCGATACTACCCAAAGCAATCTACATATTCAACATGATCCCTATCAAAGTAACACCAGCATTCTTCACAGAACAAATAATCCTAAAATTTGTATGGAACCAGAAAAGACCCCGAATAGCCAAAGCAATCTTGAAAAAGAAAACCAAAGCAGGAGACATCACAATCCCAGACTTAAAGCTATACTACAAAGCTGTTATCATCAAGACAGTATGGTACAAGCACAAGAACAGACACTCAGATCAATGGAACAGAAAAAGGAACCCAGAAATGGACCCACAAACATATGGCCAACTAATCTTTGACAAAGCAGGAAAGACTATCCAATGGAATAAAGACAGTCTCTTCAGCAAGAGGTGCTGGGAAAACTGGACAGCAACATGCAGAAGAATGAACCTAGACCACTTTCTTATACCATACACAAAAATAAACTGAAAGCGGATGAAAGACCTCAATGTAAGAAAGGAAGCCATCAAAATTCTCAAGGAGGAAGCAGGCAAAAACCTCTTTGATCTTGCCCGCAGCAATTTCTTACTCAACACATCTCCAGAGGCAAGGAAAACAAAAGCAAAAATGAACTACTGGGACCTCATCAAAATAAAAAGCTTCTGAACAGTGAAGGGAAACAATCAGCAAAACTAAAAGGCAACTGACAGAATGGGAGAACATATTTGCAAATGACATAACAGATAAAGGGTTAGTATCCAAAATCTATAAAGAACTTATCAAACTCAACACCCAAAAAACAAATAATCCAGTGAAGAAATGGGCAAAAGACAGGAATAGACACTTCTCCAAAGAAGACATCCAGATGGCCAACCGACACATGAAAAAATGCTCAACATCACTCATCACCAGGGAAATACAAATCAAAACCACAATGGGAGACCATCTCACACCTGTTAGAATGGCTAACATTAACAACTCAGGCAACAACAGATGTTGGTGAGGATGCAGAGAAAGAGGATCTCTTTTGCACTGCTGGTGGGAATGCAAACTGGTGCAGCCACTCTGGAAAACAGTATGGAGGTTTCTCAAAAAACTAAAAATAAAACTACCCTACGACCCAGCAATTGCACTACTAGGCATTTATCCAAGGGATACAGGTGTGCTGTTTCAAAGGGACACATGCACCCCCGTGTTTATAGCAGCACTATCAACAATAGCCAAAGTATGGAACGAGCCCAAATGTCCATCAATGGATGAATGGATACAGAAGATGTGGTGTGTGTGTGTGTGTGTGTGTGTATATATATACACACACACACACATACATACAATAGAGTATTACTCGGCAATCAAAAAGAATGGAATCTTGCCATTTGCAACTACATCGATGGAACTGGAGGGTATTATGCTAAGCAAAATTAGTCAGAGAAAGAGAAATATCATATGACTTTAAGAGACAAAACAGATGAACATAAGGGAAGGGAAACAAAAATAATCGAAAAACAGGGAGGGGGACAAAACATAAGAGACTCTTAAATATGGAGAACAAACAGAGGGTTACTGGAGGAGTTTGGGGAGGGAGTATGGGCTAAATGGGTAAGGGGCATTAAGGAATCTACTCCTGAAATCATTGTTGCACTATATGCTAACTAATTTGGATGTAAATTTTAAAAAATTAAATTCAAAAAAGTATATAAAGATCCTTGGGGTATCCTATTTAGAATGGATATCCCCAGGATCCATTCCCCAGATATTCTAGTTAAATCATCTATGTTTATTATAAGTCCTCCCAATGATTTTGAAACAGAAGGTACAGAAATTTTGAGCATTGTTCTAAGTTATACATGTTCATTTAAGTTTTACAATCATCTACACTGCCTCACTCCACCACTGTAGATTTGGACCCTACAAACCTTCAATGACAGGGCTAATTCCCCAAGTCTCCTACCAAGAAGTACAGTTTAGATAGCAGAGGACCTACTGTGCATGACAGTCTGCTTTGACTTTTGTATACTATAATCCCCAAAGTTCCCATCACTAGCATTGCCTACATATTGGAACATCTTAGATGCGTTAGGATGTAAGCTACTTGACAACTGCCTTAGCAATGTAGCAATGTTTTGGGGGCTGGGTTTGGGAGGGGGGGGTTGTGTGTTTATTTTGGGATCTGACTCCAAAAGCAGGGAAAACACAAGAAAAAATAAACAATGGGACTACATCAAACTAAGCTTCTGCAAAGCAAAGCAAACCATCAACAAAACAAAAAGGGAACCTACTGAATAAAAAATACTTGCAGATCATATATCTGATAAGGAGTTAATATGCAAAATCCATAAAGAACTCATACAACTAAACAACAAAACAAAAAAAAAAAACAATTTAAAATGGGCAAGAGATTTGAACAGACACTTTTCAAAGAAGATATGCAGATGGCCAACAGGCAAACCAGAGAAGTACAAATCAAAACCACAATGAGATATCACCTTACACCTGTCAGAATAGCCATTATCAAAAAGACAAGAAATAACAAGTTTTGGTGAAGATGTGGAGAAAAGGGAGCCCTTGTGCACTGTTGGTGAAAATGTAAATTAGTGCAGTCACTATGGAAAGCAATAGAGAACTTCCTCAAAAAATCAAAAATATGCAATTCAGCAATTCTATTTCTGGGTGTCTGTCCAAAGAAAATGAAAACACTAATTCAAAAATATATATGTACCACTTGTTCAATGCAGCATTATTTACAATAGCCAAGATATGGAAACAAGTTAAGTGTCCACTGAGGGATGAATGGATAAAGATGTATATACCCACACAATGGAATGTTACTCAGCCATAAAAAAGAATAAAATCTTGCCATTTGTGACACCATGGACAGACTTCACAGGTATTATGATAGGTGAAATAAATCAGAGAGAGAGAGAGAAATACGACATTATTTCACTTTCATTGTGGTGACTATTTTGCAATCTATATAAATGTTGAATTACTATGTTGTACCCCTTAAATGATATAATTCTATGCCAATTATACCTCAATAAACAAAAAGAAATAAACTTATAATAAAGGTAAAGATCCAGAGGAAATAGTAGTGTCAGAAAAGTCAGGCTTAGAAGAGATGCTAGAGTTTGCACTGAGTTCTCAGGAGAAAAACAGAAGTTTTAACCATCATAATAATAATATTTCCCATTTACTGAGCACCAATTATGTGCCAGGCACTGTACAAGCTATATTACATTTTTTTTTCTAATCCTCACAACCATCCTTTGAAGAAACTGGGGCAGAAGGAAGTCCAGAAACTTTCCCAAATTTCCACAGCTGGAAAGTGAAAGAGTTAATTCAGGTTTATCCCCAAATCCACGATATTTCTATGATACCACAAATCAAGGAAATAATTATCACCACCTCCTCAATTTTTCCAGAGTTATTAATAGAGCATACTAATCCCTGAAAGACTCGAATATCACTGGGAAATTTCCAAGAGTTTCAAAAATTTGTAAAAAAGGAGAAGTTTTTCTGGAAGAATCAGGAAATGGTTGGGTATTCAGAACGAAAAGGGAAAATGCCCAACAGCAGTGTTCATTATTCTTTCCAACTCAATAGCACTAAACATAAAATAAAATGAACTTGGACATTTCAATGTTGTTTTCTCTTTGGAGCAACTGACTTCTACTTAATAGGACAGGAAAACAGACCACTGAGCATACTGCTGCATGATGGCTCATCCTAATAAGGTTTTTGGCTGAGCTTCTGTAGTTTCTGTCTGCTTGAAAGATCCCCTGGCCCCTTTCCTAATTGCAGGGGCTGCTCCCAGAATGAACACTAGATAAGCAGCCCTAGTAAAAGAGCACTTAGGGCCATGCTGGTCAGAACACCCACATGGCTTCCAGGCAGCTATGATGATGCCAATGATTAATTAATTGATGCCATTGGGGGCTGTAAGCTGGGGATGAGGGCACCAAGACAGGAAGCAGACACAGCACAGCCACAGATGTCACACCCCCGGCATTCTAGCTGCTGTGTGGAACAGGGATGAGAGTCACAAGCCCAGGTCTGGGCCTATGGGAAATTGGGTCTTGCTAATTTCTGAGACAAATCCCTCATCTGTAAATGAGAAGAATAATTCCTGCACTACTCATTGCAAAGGACTTTGTGAGGCTCAAATGAGTTATTTGTATGTGAAAACTCCGTGAAGACTACAACTAGGTTAAACGCCCCCGCCTTGGGTATTCCCATAGCAACCTGTGCTTCTCTAATAAGCATTCATCATATTTTACAGTTATTACTTCTTTGTTTTTCTCTTCTAGGCTTCATATACCATAAGGACAGAGACTATATTAATATAGCTCTCCATTGTTTCCTAGTATCTACCACATTACTGGGCACTGTGGTTGGTGTTCAGTAAGTATTTGTGAGATAAATGTATAGATGATGAATGCGGTCGTCTATAGTGTTCATTTCTTTTGTGAAAATTTCATTCCATGATAAACAAATCCCACCTCATCATCATTGTCCTAATTTATGTCAGCTAATGGAAGCTTTTTTTCACTTTGTAACTGTTGTTACGGACACAGCATGGTCCTCAAGAAGTGCATAGTCCAAAGAGAATAAGATGTGTACAAATGAAAAATTAAGTAACAACAAATACAGTCAATGCTATTTCTAACAAGTTATCTTTTTTTAATTTCAACTTTTTCAAAGAATTAGCATCTGTGGTAATTCCCAACATCCTAAAATTGCAAGTTTCTATATTTATAGACGATGGTGGCTGTAGACCAGATGGACTATTTTAAATATAACTCCAATTGTGTAGAAATCTTAGACTTTTCTTTGTGGAAAAGTGAGTGTTTCCTGAAAGCACTAAGAACCACAAGTAGATATTATGTGTGCAAAAGTGTGGAGGAAAAGGTAGAGATGGTCAGAGGATGCATCTGTAGTTCCCAGGGAAACATTTTGTGTAAACAAAGATCTAGACTCAAAACTTAAAAGTAGGCCTTATTATTTACTAAGATATGCATGCAGTGAGAAGAAATTGGAAAGCATAGGTCCAATGCCCCAATATTTTTAGTATCTTGAAATTACAAATGTTCTCTAATCTGCTTTTATGTGAACAAATATGCAGATATAATGTAATAATTTGAGGAAGCCACCAGGGTTTTTTTCTAAGAGGTATTTTCCTCTCCGATAAGTCTACAGGGAAGACCTAAGGCCAGGGTATCATGTGCGTGACACAGAAAATCTTGGGGACACTTCTGGCAAGAAAGGGCTGAGTGAAGTCTTTGTTACCACTGGGAATGATAAGCAAGGGAAGGTGAAATGGTGAAAACAACAAAGTGGGAGTTCTACTAAAAAAGGCTTCCTGACCTAATAGTAGCAATTGAGCAACCAGTGAACCTTATCATAATGAAGTTTGAAAAGACAAATGGTACAGTTCCTTAATCATTTCTAATACCTCTTTTAAAGAAAACAAGCAGGGGGTGCCTGGATGGCTCAGTCGGTTAAACAGCCAACTTTGGCTCTGGTCATTATCTCACAGTTTGTGGGTTCGATTCCCACACAGGGCTCTGCACTGACAGCTTGGAGCCTGGTGCTTGCTTTGGATTCTGTTTCTCTCTCTCTCTCTCTCTCTGCCTCTGCCCACTTGCACTCTGTCCCTATCTCAAAAATAAATTAACATTAAAAAAAATTTTTTGACAGAAAGAAAAAAGACAAGCAAACTACAATGAATAAAAGTCTTCCTGTATTCATTATCCAACAAATAATTCTGAAATTGGAGCTCAGTATTACTTACCTGCTAAAAGTTCATTTAAGCCTTTAACTGGAATTAGCACTTATGGTAGACACTTTGAAGATTGAGTATAAGAGACACTGAGAGTTGTTTCCCAATATTTATTCTCCCCTTTGTCCACAGTTGAGCACAAGACCACTAAAAATAAAACTATATTTCCCAGCCTCCCCTGAAACTAGGTATGCACATGTGACTAAGTTCTACAATGGAGTATAAACAGAAGAGTCACCTTAGCAGCTTCCAGAAACCTTTAACAGAAAGCTGATGCATATTGTTAGGCCCCTTATCTTTGTCTCCCTCTCCTTTCTTCCTGCTGAAACAAAGATATTGCTATCTGGAGGTTAAAGAACACAGTCTTGGGATACTTGAGCAGTAAACTGGAAGGAGTTACCAACCCTAAACACTTTTATACCAAGAGTCACTACTCCAGCCCTGGACTGCCCATGCATCACTTACATGAGAAACAACACACTTCTATCTTGATGAAACCACTATAATTTGGAGGTGTTCTGTTACTGCTGAACCTAAAATTCACTGGTACAAAGAAGGTTTGTACTCCGGTAAATAAAAAGAAGTCCCCAACTTTAAGAAGTTTCATAAACTTGAGAAGTATATGAGTGGTATACACATAACTATAAAGCATAAAAATATAAGGGTCATAAGATCAAAATATTATCACTGAGGATAGGAACAATAAAAGGAAGATAAATCACTTCTGTTAGAAGAGAATGAGGGAAGGAATCATGGCTCAGGTGGCATTTCAGTTGGGTCCTGAAAAAAAGAATAGATAATTTGAGAGATGAAAATGCAGAAAAAAGACAAAACAAGCAGAATAAACAGCATTAGAAAGGCACAGAAGCAGAAAAGCATGAAATGTGTTCAGGGAAGCGTAAGTGATTCAGTTTAGCCAGAGCACAGGTGATCCTTACTGATCACCCAACTGACCTACTTCCTTCTCCTGCTGCTCATGACCTTTGTTATTATCTGATGCTCTATTATACTGATTCTATGTTATCTGCTTATTTTCTAGAATAACTAGAATTGCAGTTGTCAAACTTTTTGGCCTCAGACCCCAAAGAGCTTTAGTTTTCATAGGATACATCTATAAATACCTACTGTATTAAAACTGGTAGAAAGCTTCCCTTGTGCAAGATGAGTAACTTCTAAAGATCTGGTGTGCAACATAATGCCTACAGTTAAGAACACTATAATGTGCACTTACAACTTTTGTAAAGAGAATAGACTCCAGGGCATTTGGGTGGCTCAGTCAATTAAGCATCTGATTCTTAATTTCAGCTCAGGTCATGATCTCACAGTCATGAGATTGAGCCCTATGTTGAGCTGCACAGTGCAGAGCCTGCTTAAGATTCTCTCTCTCCCTCACCCTCTACCCCTCCCCCACTTGTGCTTTCTTGTTCTCTCTCTTGAAAAAATAAAAAACAAAAAACAGAATATGGGGTGCCTGGGTGGCTCAGTCGGTTGAGCATCCAGCTTCGGCTCAGGTCATGATCTCACAGTTTGTGGGTTCGAGCCCCACATCGGGCTCTGTGCTGACAGCATAGCCTGGAGCCTGCTTCTGATTCTGTGTCTCCCTCTCTCTCTGCTCCTCCCCCACTCATGCTCTGTCTCTCTCTCTCCTTCAAAAATAAACAAAAACATTTTAAAAATTAAAAAAAAAAAAACCAGAATAGATTTCATGTTAAGTGTTCTTAACCACAAAAATAGGGACAGGGAGACATGAAGAAACTTTTGGAGGTGATGAATATGTTTATTACCTTGATTGTGGTAATGGTTTCATGAATATACACATATATCAAAATTAATCAAATTATAGACACTAAACATGCAATCTTTTATATATCAATTATATTTCAAAAACAGTAAAGCTGTTTTTGAAAAAAAAAGAATTTAAATTGATAAATTTTAAAATATTAATTCATTTTAAAATAACAAAAATAAACCCATTAATGCTAATGCAAGAAATATTTTTATGGAGGAAAAACTCTTTCAAGCAAAATTATTTAAAAAGTAGCATTACTTTATATTTTTGTAATCCTTAATCCTTAATTTTGACCCAATAAAAAACAGCTAGATTCCCACATCTGTTTCCACATCCACATTCAATCTGCTGTGATATCACATATTAGGTAGCCCTGGAAAACTTTCCTGCATACACATTTAAAAATGAGAATGAAAATGACAAATAATATCTTAGTATTATTATGAAAGTAATTTTCACTCTGCAGATATCCTGAGTGGGTCTCAGAGCTCCTCTGGGTCCCCTATTACATTTTGAGAACCACTGCACTAGAATATAAACTCAGTGAGGGAAGAGATTATGTTTAGTTTATATTCCCAGCACCTAGACTTCGCTTATGGTAGGCCCTAAATACCACTTGTCAAATAAATGTGTGAACATGAGGCCATATTGTGAAGGACATTGAGTACCAGGCTAATGAGTCTGGAAGTGACTTAGTAGACAATGGAGAACCGTAGAGGTATCTGAATAGAAGAATGTAACAATTTGATTAATATGATCACACCAAAAAGGATGAGTTGGAGAGAAGAGCAACTTGGAAACAGAAGTGCCAAGCAAGATGCTCTTGATCTAGTCTTGGTGAAAAGTAGTGAAGTTCCGAAGTAGGATGGAGGTGGTACAAACAGAAATAGGAAGACAGAAGTGAGAAATCACTGGATGCAGTATATTAGTCCTCAACTGGAAATCCATGAATCTAACCAAACTTAACTGTCTGTGTGATCTTCGCTAAGTCAATCAGCTCCTTGTTCACCTACATTTTCCTCAACACTAAAATAAAATATTGTATTAAATATGGATTATCACTTTCTTTTCAACTGTTCAATTTGCTGATGATAGAGCTATATCACCAAAATATTATGTTTAAATGTCACAAAATTTTAATTCCTTATTGCTAATTATTCCTGCACTTCCTGATGCCAAGACTACTCATTAGCAAGACTCTTTAAAAGTAAGATTAGAGAATCAAAATTAAACTTCAATGTTAGTTAAAGTGTTTGGGGGAAAAGATATCATTTGCTAAGGAGATCTTTTAATTTATTTAAATCTGAAGGAAATCCTATGATGTAGTTGATTTTTTTCCCCACATTTTTCCAATCAGGAGATATTAAGAAATATACCCAAGGTCACACATCTGAGAGTAGGTAACAAAGTCAGGATCAACAGATATGTCTGATTCTAAAACCAAAGTATAACACTACCTCAAAGAAATGGAGATACTGTTCAAATCTGGATACATTATCAATTTGAAAGTCTGGATTAATGAGAAAAAAAAATATGGCACATGTGGAATCACACTATTACCTTAGTTAATCTAGAAATATAACAGAAAATCAGACTCTATAAGGTTAACAAGGCAGGACAAATGACTATATCCAGATAATTAAGATGTATTAAAAAGTATGGGCAAAGATAGAGGAAAGAGCAAAAAGCTTGGAAAATGTTGAGGGGGAAAAAAGAAAGAAAAAAAAAAAAGATCATCATCTCATCTGATTTTCAAACCTGAGCACACTACTGAGAAAGAGGCTCTGTTCTTCATCATTTCTTTGTTCATTTTTGGCTGAAGCAAATTAAGGTCATACACTGAGGGAATAAATGGGATGTGCTCTAAGGTATTTACCAAATCAGCAGTGGCACAAGTAGTTCTGCTAATGAAAATTATTCCAACTGTCTGACTCAGACATCAGCTCAAATTTCAACTCCCTGAGGCCATTTGGTTGAAAGGATTTCATAATGATTTTCAAGAGAGCATTTAAATTTTGTATTTCATCTCAAGGAAAAAGAGGATGCATTTGTTCTCTGCTTCAAATCAGAAATGTGCTTGACTTTGTAAAGATTGCATAGCAAGAACACTCACCTATAGTTTCTTAAAAATCAATCCTTTACGCATCCCTCTTTTCCTATTTCCCAGTAATTTCCTTACTTACTTCTGTAGTAGTATATTCTGAAATTATATCCAGAGCTTATTATTCTTTTGCAGTATGCTGAGATACATTAGTAAGCCCCTGGTTATAATTTATCTACTCAGTAAATTTGCTTGAGAACCTACCATGGGCCAGGCAGTGTGCTGGGTACTGTCTAATGGGGAGATAAATAAGTAGATAAATATTTTATTGATGTGTTCATATTGTCAACAAAATAAGCAGTTACTAAGTTCCAGGTGTTCATGTTAGACACTGGGGATACAAAGATAAAAATCTGCTCTTTACCAAAAATGTAACAGTATCCAGGTAAAGCAATTCAAAAGAAAAACAAAAGTAAAAATCAGGAGGAAATGGACATTTGGAAATGAGCTGTGTGGAAATGAGATGACTTTGCCCAAGATAAACCTATTCCTTTGGAGATGGTATGAAAGAAGATGAAGAAAGCAGTCAGGAAGACAGAAAAATGGGCAGGAGAAGGTACCTGGGTGGCTTAGTCGGTTAAGCATCTGACTTTGGCTCAGGTCATGATCTCACCATTCGTGAGTTCAAGCCCTTCATCAGGCTCTGTGCTGACAGCTTGAAGCCTGGAGCCTGCTTTAGATCCTGTGTCTCCCCTCTCTCTATACCCCTACCCTGCTTGTGCTCTCTCTCAAAAAAATAAATAAATAAATAAGCAAACAAACAAATAAATAAACATTAAAAAATGAATACAAAAATAAAAATGGGCAGGAGAGAAAACAGTGTCCTGGAAGCTCTGTCTGGTGAATTAACAGCTAGGTGATGTCCCCATCTGGCTAAGGAAACAGGCCAACCAAGGTCACTATGTTCTCCTTTGAGATTTTTCCATGAGTCGCATTAATGCCACATGATTAGCAGATTGTTTACATGACAATTGAGCCTGGGTATTGAGGGTTGGGGGATGTAGGGAAATGGTGGTTAGCAGCTGAGTGTAAAATTATCCTAACATAACTATTCTGGTGAGAAATACCAACTGGGTTTTGGACACATCATTTTACCACTTACTTTTATTCCAACTCAGCACCACTCTTCATGTTTACTAAGCTTTGGGTTTATATTGACTTCCAATTATTTCACTTGAGTAACAGTCTTAATTAGCATAAGCATGAGTCCTTTATTCTCCCTGAAACACTGCCAAGTTCAGCTTTTCCCTCAGCAAGGGGAAATTTAATTAACATTTTGTTAATTTCTAGAACTGTTTCAATTTGCCCTTCTCTGGGGTTTCTACCTGCTCAGAGAAGGGGGGGAAATGTTGATAGATAAAGAACACAGTAGATGAGGCATTAAAATTAACATGGAACTAATCCAATTCTCAGGATGATTCAGAAAACCTAGACTGTTTTTGGAAACTAATGTGGCAGGTTATATATGAAGTATTAATCCATAAATAGGGAAGGGGAGCTGTGAGATAGCCCTGCAATTCCTTTGTTTACCCTGTAGCTCCCATGCCTCTTTAAGCTAATCCTGGCCTCTGCTGCCCCAAGAAAGCTAGACTGTAGTTGAAATGCAAATAGGAACAAAAGAAGTTAAATTTTAGCCTTTAAGCTTATGGGGCTGAGGTCTCGCCATAAGCAATAGATCTGGAAGAGTATTTAACCAGCCATTTCTTCCATTCCTCCCCCATTCTCCAATGGGGCCAGCAAATAAAACTTGATGGATTGGAAGGGGTGGAAAGAGTTTGGAGGAAGGAAAGGAGAGGAGAGGAGAGGAGAGGAGAGGAGAGGAGAGGAGAGGAGAGGAGAGGAGAGGAGAGGAGAGGAGAGGAAAATTAGAAATGATATGGGAGTCCTATTCTTTGCCCACCTCAGCCAGAACTTGTAGGATAAAAAGAGAAGTGAGTGGTTCTCCCTCCTAAGTCTAAGGATCTAAGACAGATCTCAATGAGAAACCCTCTGCCTTTCAGGCTGATGGCCAAAGAGGGGAATGGCAGACTGAATGATGGGCTGGAAAAAGTCCTGAGGTTCCTCTCAGTCCCTGAGTAACCTCCATGCCCCAGACTCCAAGAGAGACACAGAAATCAGCAGGCAGAGAGAACTAGAGCCCTGAGGGTCCCACAGTATAGTCTGCAGAACTCTGAGACACTCTCAAGATTTTCATCACTTGTGTCTGCCCTGTATACTCCCCTCTCCTTGAGTATGGCTAGCATGTGTTGAATATGACAACATTTTACAACTATGATGAAATGATCTTATATGGCAAGGGTGAAGGGAATTTGAGGATGTAATTAAGGTGCCTAATCTGCTGACTTTGAGTTAATCAGGAGGGAGATTATCTTGGGTGGGCTGATCTAACTAGGTGAGCCCTTTAAAAAGCCTTCCTTGAAGGGAGAGATTGGAAATGAAAGAGAATCTTCTCTTGGCCTTGAATGAGCAAATAGCCATGTTGTGAGAAGGGCCTTTTGAGAGGGCTACATGGCAAGGACCTTAGGAACCACTCTCTAAAAGCTGAGACTGGTCCCTGCCTGTCAGCTAGCAAGAAAATAAAGACCTTAGTCATATACCACAAGGAAATGAATTCTGCCAACAGCCTGAGTAAGCTTAGCAGTAGATGCCTCCCCAGGACCTCCAGGTAAGAATACAACCTCGCTGACCCCTTGATTTCAGTTTTGTTAGATGCTGAACAGTGGACCCAGCTAAACTATGCCCAGACTTCAGACCTGTAGAAACTGTGAGATAACATGTGCCTTATACCACAAGGTCTGTGGTCATTTGTGATGCAGCAATAGAAAACTAATTCACGCAGCCAGAAATGACAGGATGCAGGGTTGTATCTGAGGCTAAGGACTGGATGGGAAATGGGTAACAGCTCTGTGGATGCTGGCATGGATGGAGACATTGAAGGCTCAGCAAGGCAAACACTTTCTCAAGAGACAACAGCAAAGACCTGAACCCATTTAACTAAGACACAGAAATCTCTCACCTATTTGGAGAGATAAGCTTCCCAAGCCAAGCTTAGCAGCATTAAAAACAAAAAAAACTATGGAGGGAGGTGTTACAAATCCTAAATTTGACAGAATTTAAACCTGAAATTTATAAGAAAAATGTCAAAAATGTCTGTATTTATTTCTAAATGGTTGGATTATGATTTCTGCCTCAGAAAGGGGTGCCTGGGTGGCTCAGCCACTTAAGCATCTGACTCTTGATTTCAGCTCAGGTTGTGATCTCACAGTTCATGGGATCAAGCCCTGCATCAGGCTGTGCACTGACAGCAAGGAGCCTGCTTTGGATTCTCTCTCTCTGCGCCTCCCCTGCTCGCTCTCTCAAAATAAATAAACAAACAAAAAAAATTTCTGCCTCAGACAGAATAAGGGCTGAGGCTAGAAATTTTTAGTTATGGAGGGAGAGAGAAATTTCATTTTACACAGTCTAGTTTGTGGCATGCAACATCCATTTCCACCCCCACCAATCTTCTAAGTGGAGTTTTGCCTCAATAAGCAAGGCCATCCTAGAAAAACACAAAGTCAAGGGTAAAAACAATCTCTTTTCCCCAATACCCTTACCTTAAGGAAACCAGTTTAAAATGAATATTAGGGGCAGCCTTAAAAGTTGCCTCACAGACTTCCATAGTAAAATAGCAGAAAAAAGCAAGAATGCAGACCCCTGCCCACTTCAAACATAACAAAACAAACACCAGACAAATGTTAAAAACCAGCAGCACTCAGAGGAATGGACACATACCTCTTTAAGGCAGCATTTGAAATAGGGACTGGACAAAGAGAAATAGAAGATTCCAGGAATCGGGGCACCTGGGTGGCTCAGTCGATTAAGCGGCCGACTTCAGCTCAGGTCATGATCTCGCCGTCCATGAGTTTGAGCCCCGCGTCGGGCTCTGTGCTGACCGCTCAGAGCCTGGAGCCTGTTTCAGATTCTGTGTCTCCCTCTCTCTGACCCTCCCCTGTTCATGCTCTGTCTCTCCCTGTCTCAAAAATAAACATTAAAAAATTTAAAAAAAAAAAAAAAAAGAAGACTCCAGGAATCAAGGTATGCCTCCTCCCCCTGCATGCCCTCTCACCCCCCACCTATACCCCACCCCCATGCAAGTAATCCATAGGACAAAAGGTGAGGTCACCAAGTCCTGGGGAAATATCACTAATTTCTTCAATTAGGCAAGAACTAAATGGAGAGGGAAAATAGCAGCCAGGGAAATAGCCAGAAAATCCCGTAATAAGAGAATCTTCTTTACTATAAGTTGCCATTTTATTCTTTCTAGCCAAAAGAAAGCAAGCAAATGAGGATCCTACCTAAATTACATAAATAACATCAAAAAAGGCTTTGAGAAAGATAAACCAATAGAAAGATGGGTAAAATTCACAAATGTTTCCTAAGAAAACAAAAATTATAAATATGTTAAAAAGATGCTCTGGGGCGCCTGGGTGGCGCAGTCGGTTGGGCGTCCGACTTCAGCCAGGTCACGATCTCGCGGTCTGTGAGTTCGAGCCCCGCGTCAGGCTCTGGGCTGATTGATGGCTCAGAGCCTGGAGCCTGTTTCCGATTCTGTGTCTCCCTCTCTCTCTGCCCCTCCCCCGTTCATGCTCTGTCTCTCTCTGTCCCAAAAATAAATAAACGTTGAAAAAAAAAATTATAAAAAAAAAGATGCTCAATCTCATTAGTAATCAGCAAAATTCATTAACACCACAATGAGATCTTACTTTATACCCAATAGATTGGTAAACATTAAAAGGCATGGCAGGGGTGCCTGGGTGACTCAGTCAGTTAAGCTTCCGACTCTTGATTTCGGCTCAGGTCATGATCCCAGTGACACGGGATTGAGTCCTGTGTCAAGCCCCATGTTAGGCTCCACACTGAGCCTAGAGCCTGCTTAGGATTCTCTCTCTCCCTCTCTCTCTCTGTCTCTCTCTCCCTCTACCCCTCTCACGTGCCCTCTCTCTCATTCTCTCTCATAAATTATAAATGAATGAATGAATGAATGAATGAATGAATAAAAAGAAGCATGGCTAAAATCCTTGAGGAGAAAAGCAGGGAAAAACCTCTTTGACCTTGGCCGCAGCAACTTCTTACTCAACCCATCTCCAGAGGCAAGGGAAACAAAAGCAAAAATGAACTACTGGGACCTCATCAAAATAAAAAGCTTCTGAACAGCGAAGGAACAATCAGCAAAACTAAAAGGCAACTGACAGAATGGGAGAACATATTTGCAAATGACATATCAGATAAAGGATTAGTATCTAAAATCTATAAAGAACTTATCAAACTTAACACCCAAAAAATAAACAGTTCAGTGAAGAAATGGGCAAAAGACATGAATAGACACTTCTCCAAAGAAGACATCCAGATGGTGAACAGACACATGAAAAAATGCTCAACATCACTCATCATCAGGGAAATACAAATCAAAACCACAATGAGAGACCACCTCACAGCTGTCAGAATGGCTAACATGAACAACTCAGGCAACAACAGATGTTGGCGAGGATGAGGAGAAAGAGGATCTCTTTTGCATTGTTGGTAGGAATGCAAGCTGGTGCAGCCACTCTGGAAAACAGTATGGAGGTTCCTCAAAAACTTAAAAATAGAACTACCCTACAACCCAGCAATTGCACTACTAGGTATTTTCCAAGGAATACAGGTATGTTGTTTCAAAGAGACACATGCACCCCAATGTTTATAGCAGCAGTATCAACAATAGTCAAAGTATGGAAAGAGCCCAAATGTCCATCAATGGATGAATGGATAAAGATGTGATATATGTATATACAATGGAGTATTACTTGGCAATCAAAAAGAATGAAATCTTGCCATTTGCAACTACTTGGATGGAACTAGAGGGTATTATGCTATGCAAAATTAGTCAAAGAAAGACAAATATCATATGACTTCACTCATATGAGGACTTTAAGATACAAAACAGATGAACATAAAGGAAGGGAAGCCAAAAGAATACAAAAAGAGGGAGGGGGACAAAAACATAAGAGACTCTTAAATATGGAGAACAAACAGAGGGTTACTGGAGGGGTTGAGTGAGGGAGTATGGGTTAAAATGGGTAAGGGGCATTAAGGAATCTACTCCTGAAATCATTGTTGCACTATATGCTAACTAACTTGGATGTAAAATAAATAAATAAATAAATAAATAAATAAATAAATAAATAAATAAATAAGGCATGGCAATAACAAGCATGGATAAAGATGCAAAGGAATAGGGATTCTCATAAATGCCAGTGGGAGGATAACCCTGGAGAGCAATTCAGTATTGTTTCGGGTTGGAGAAACTGATACCACATTTGGGTGTGCTGCTCTGACCCTTTCATCAATTAGCCCTAAGTCTACTAGTTTTGAGGGGGGCCCAGAGCTAAAGAGCTCCCTGCAGCAGCCACTATGGAAAACAGTATGGAGGTTCCCCCAAAAAAATTAAAAACTACTGTATGATTCAGCAATTCCACGTCTTAGCATTTATCTGAAGAAAACAAAAGATATATGCACCCCCATGTTCACAGCAGCAGTATTTACAATAGCCAAGACATGGAAACAACCTAAGTGTCCATCAGTGGATAAATGGATAAAGAAAATGTGATATAGCTATATATACAATGGAATATTATTAAGCCATAAAAAATGAAATTCTGCCATTTGTGACAACATGGGTGGACCCTGAAAGCACTGTGCTAAGAAAAATGTCAGGCAGAGAAAGAAATACTGCATGATCTCACTTACATATGGAACCTAAAAAAAAAAAAAAAACAAAACAAAACTCATAGATACAGAGAACAGATTGGTGGTTGTCAGAGGTGAGGAGTGTGGTGGGCAAAACAGGTAAAGGGACTCAAAAAGTACAAACTTCCGGTTATAAAATAAATAAGTCCTGGGAATGTAATGTACACCATGGTAAATATAGTTAGATTTAAAAAAAAAAAAAAAAGGACCTCTTGAGAAGTCCTTAGCTTTGATCCATTCCACCCTCTCCTTAACTGCTCATTCACCAGTAATTTCAGGGACAAACGGAGTGTCTGTAGTAAACAAAGACTTGTTATGGAGCATCTGGCAAGCCCTAATAAAAGAATCACAGCCAAGACCCCTACGGTCCTCCTTTACTGATAACTACTCACCTTTTAAGAAACTATTCCTAGCTTGCTACTGGGCCCAGTTGAGACTGTTTCAGCAAGATCCCAGCTGCCCATCATGAACCAGGTGCTATTTGATCCACTGTTTCAATTATCTACTCCTGCCTAACAACTCATCCCGAAACACAGTGGCTTAAAACAACAAACCAGATAACAGAGTTCTCTATGTAACAATCATAAAGGAAAGATATACTCAAATGCTGACTTTTAAATACCCTCCTGATTTTTATATCACATTCATAGATTTTAATAACTTAACCAATGAGCACCTTCTGCCTCACTGTGTAAATAGTTTCCAGATTTTTATGGACTTAAGTATTTATGTAAATGAACTGTAGGAATGAGGATCTGTACAAACTATAGGAATAAACTGTAATAAGAAGTGGAAAGTCTTTCCTATATAAATCTTCACTTTCCCAGAATTACGATACCCAAAAAAATTTTGGAACATGGTTACTCTGTAATCGTAATGTAAATGCAAAGTAGTGTTATTACATACTTTCAAGCGAACCCTTACTAGGAAATCAACCTGGCAAGCCTTGGCTGCGGAGAAAGATGGTAAATACATCTTAGTCTCTCCAGTATTACACTCTCAGCTGAATCTTCCCCCAGATAATCACAGAGATGGGTCTCCTAAGAGTTCACTTTAAAGAAAAGGAGATGAATGAAATGACAATAACAAGAACTGAACAGATGACTGATCTCCTGGCTCCTACAGATGAGTTATGTACTCTCTTATGTATCAGCATCTGGAGGCACATTCATGCTACATCTGTACAGCCAGACATTGCCAGACAAGATGAGCAGAATAAACCAATCCATACACCCTCTGAGACCCCAACCATCAAAAAAAAAAAATCTTTGGTGAGATTTCCAGTTAAGATTTTTAGTCAAATTTCAAAAACTCACCCAAACACAGCAAGTCTACTAGAATTTCCAGGGTAAGAAGTAAATAGTTCACTGCTATTTCTCTTATCATCCCATAAAATCAGCAGAAATTTTGATTACTCAGAAGGTAAATCTTATCCTGCTCTGGATTACATCCAACAGAAATTACATATAACTATTTCAGGTCACTACAGCCATTTAAACCATTTCTACTTCAAGCTGATGAAATCAAGGTCAATGTCAGTCCCCTGGTGGATCAGGCAGCATCTCTCTGTTCTTTGAGCAGTATTGGACCCTCCAGAGAGCATCCCACAAGTACTATCAGAACCAATCTCATTGTCTTGCTTGGTTGGCTCCTTGTGTGGCCTCTTTAAGGACCAGAAACACAGCAATTCAGAACCTATTCTTCACTACTTGACCCACAACTTACCCTCCTATCCTTGTTATTAATTGTTAAATTACCTATTTCATTCTAGGCTCAGGTGTGGGTATCTGAAACCCTTTGTCTCCCAGCTCTCTGCCAGAAATATGGAATGATCCTCTCTCCTTCACTGTCTCAAATCCTGAACCTCTTCCCACTTAGCACCAATATAACTGCACTTTCTGCCCTGTAACGTACTTGTGGGGCTCCCCTTCCACCTCATAAGACGTTAGAGCACTGTGCTTTGTTCATTTTGGTGAACTCAGTGCTTAACAAAGGGTCCTCACATGTGAGTTTCTCAATCAAGGTTTTTTTGAGTGGATGACCTGACTTCTTGATGATAGCCCCAAATTGAACTTCTGAATTTAGCTTCTAACCACACTTTGTTTCCCAATGTTGGGACCTTTTGCTTAAATGCTGGCCTGGACTTCCCTTAGTTGCCCACCCCAGCTCCAGAGCCCTTGGATCAAGGGAATGTGACATTCTGTGAAATCTTGCCATTTGCAACAATGTGGATGGAAGTAGACTGCATTATGCTAAATGAAATAAGTTAGAGAAAAATATCATATGATTTCACTCATATGTGGAATTTAAGACACAAAACAGATGAACATAAGGGAAGGGAAGCAAAAATAATATAAACACAGAGAGGGAGACAAACCATAAGAGACTCTTAAATACAGAGAACTGAGGGTTGCTGGCGGGGTGTTGGGTGGGGGAAGAACTTAAGGGATGAGGGACATTAAGAAGGAAACTTTGTTGGGGACACCTGGATGGTTCAGTCAGTTGACCACCCGACTTCAGCTCAGGTCATGATCTCATGGTTCATGGGTTCAAGCCCTGTGTCAGGTTCTGTGCTAACAGTTCAGAGCCTGGTGGCTGCTTCAGATTCTGTGTCTCCTCCTCTCTCTGCCCCTCCCCCACTCACACTCTGTCTCTCAAAAATGAATAAATGTTAAAAAAAAATTTTGTTTAATTTAAAAAAGGACACTTGAGATGAGCACTGGGTGCTATACATAAGCAATGAATCACTAAAAATAAAATTAAATAAATAAATAAATAGGCTAAACTGGCAAAAAATAAATTAATTTTAAAAAATAAAAGTTTTTAAAAGATAGCGTGACATTCTGCAGCTCCCTCCTGACTACAGCCAGCCCTGTGCTACCCAGCAACCCTTCCTTCTATCCCAAGAGAGAAATTAACATCTCCCTGGACACAAAGGTAGAACACAGATGAACCAGTGCAAAGGTATTTCCACTATTAGAAATACAGTTCTAAGTGGTGCTATCTGATCTGCCAAAGGCCACATACACAGTTGAGCACCTACCAAGTGATAGGCACTATGCTATGCCTTATCCACATCCCATTTAACCTCATTCTATGGGTTCTATGAAGATTATTAATCTCCATTCTACAAATGAGAAAAGGAACATTTGAAATTTTATGTAACTAACCAAAGATGACATAGCTAAGTAAGTAGCAGGGTTGGGATTGACACCCATGCCTGTCCAACTTCAACACAAACACCAATGCTGTTTCCACTATACCACTAAGCTATAATACAGTGGTCATAAAAACTGAGCTCTACCAAGTATACATAATATTCTTGAAACAAGGAAAAACATATCTTCAAAATAGAAGACACTAAGACTAAGAAAAGAGTAAGCCTTGGTAAATAAGGGGGAAAATCCTTTGGTCAAAGGAATTTGATGACAGTTAAGATAGGCATAGCAATGCAACACATTATAACTCTAGATGAATTGGATTAATGACAGTGCAACATGTTACTGAATCATAGTGAGATTTAAAATAATTAGGAAAATCAGACTGGCCTTCAAAAATAAGAACCCCTGATTCTTTTTAAAACATAACACTATACGAACAAAGAGAACACTACATAAGAACTAAGTTAATTATAAAATTGTAATCGTTTTTCCCACTCTGCTTTTTCAAGCACACAAACTGTCTCATTAGTTGGGAATATTAAATAACCCAGGCCAGAAGTGACTAGCATGCAAATAACTGTGCAACACAAAATGTTCTCCTACAATCAGATGACTGAGCAAGATTATCAGAGAAAGCATTTTCACTTTCAGATAATCTTCGAATACTTACCTAGAGAAAGTATTTAACTATTTCCTTGATCAAGTGACGGATAGCAGTGCAGACAAAATTACATGAGGGGGAAAAATGTTTTAATATATAAATCTGGGTTCCCTAATGTAGTGTCAAATCACCTCTGATTTGCCTCCTCTCCCCAACACCCCTTCCCAACTATCTGACTGCCTTGGTTTATTGCCATCATTTTAAAAAAATGTCCACAAGTCTACTTACTCAAACATTCCAGCCACACTGACCTTCCTTCAGTCCCTCAACTGTGCCAGCTCTTTCACGCCATCTGCCTCAGTTTCCCCAAAACATTCCTCACTCGGCTGCCTCCTCGTTCTCCAGTTCGCAGCCTCAGAGTGTTACTTCCTTGGCAAGGCCTTTCCTGACCACTGAGTGTGAAGCCATCTCCTACACTCCTCTGTCTTGCCCTACCCATCTCTCTTCCACTGAAGCACTGGCCACCCTCAAGAAAGATACGTTCCTGTGTGAGATTACTTGCTTAACTCTCTCCTACGCTCACCCCATGAGGACAGGAACCTTGTTATTTTGCTCATCACTGTCCACAATCTGTATAGTGTCCATCAGCTTAGTAGGAACTAGAAAATATTTGCTAAGAAGTGGATATACAGGTGTCAAATTAAGGGGAGTTATTTGGGCTAGAGATTTCAATATAGAAGTCATTAGCATATTGATGGTACCCAGAACCATGAGGCTCACATTACAGAATGTTCCTGAAATGTGTGTAAAATATTTGCTTTCATAAATAGCCTATTTTAAAGGCAGATAGAGAACTTGGTATTTTCAAGGCCGTTGTGAATCATTTTGTAAAGAAAATTACACTACATTTTATCTTTTGAGTAAATCCCTTGGTCTGGGTTGGAAATTACTTCATGCCAAGTTCAGTTATACCAGGTGAATTAAAGTCATACCTAAAGCCCCCCAAAAAATTTGATAAGTGAGTCAAAATACATAATATCCCTATGTCTCTTACCAAGTGAGTCATCTATCAAAAAAAAAAAAAAATGCTATCCCCAAACACACCTTTTCCATTACATTGTGACTGGCTCTAAACAAGCCATCCCTTCTAGTCCTACACCAGTTAAGGTGGTTTTTATTTAAATCAAATACTTTCAGAAGTCTCATTTCTATTCATTTTTCCTACCCCTATAAGTTATCATTTGATAAAATCTTTTTTTTTTTTTTTTTTTTGGGACAGAGAGAGACAGAGCATGAACGGGGGAGGGGCAGAGAGAGAGGGAGACACAGAATCGGAAACAGGCTCCAGGCTCTGAGCCATCAGCCCAGAGCCCGACGCGGGGCTCGAACTCACGGACCGCGAGATCGTGACCTGGCTGAAGTCGGACGCTTAACCAACTGCGCCACCCAGGCGCCCCTCATTTGATAAAATCTTAATAATTCTGACCATAATAACTGATTTGAATCCACATGTGACTTTTCAAAGTGGTACTTTATATGTCCTGAAGTTACGGCTTGATGTGTTTTTAAAATCAATTTTGCAACTATATCAGAAAACTTAATGTCTATACACATTCAATTCATTGTTTTCCCAAAGCCACCTTTTTTAAAGGAAATTTTATGTATTGTTTAGTTGTACAACCATGTTTGCCATTTTAGAACCATCTGATTCCTGCGGTGCCTGGGTGGTTCAGTCAGTTAAGTGTTGGACTCTTGATTTTGGCCAGGTCATGATCTCACAGTTGTGGGATCAAGCCCTGCAACAGGTTCTGTGCTGACATCACAGAGCCTGCTTGGGATTCTCTCTCTCTCTCTCTCTCTCTCTCTCTCTCTCTCTCCTTCTCTCACTCTCTGTCCCACCTACCCCCCAAAATAAGTAAATAAACATTTAAAAAATCTGATTCCCTCACAAGAAGATTTCATGAAACTGTTACCCTTCATCCCCTCTAATCAATCCACTACCAACTCCTGAGGTTTTATTTCCAAAATCTCTCTCGTAACCATTCACTCCTCTCCATCTCTACCATTTCTACCATAGCACCATGTCCTGGCTGGGGAGTGCTGCAGTAGCTCCTCACTGGTCTGCCTACTCCCACCTCAGCCCCTCAATCCACTTTCCATGGCCAGGATGTTCTTGCCAGGCTCTATTCTTTCTAGCCCCACCGTGTCATGTCAGTCTGCTTCTCACACACACACTCTCTCTACTGTCCAAGCACAGTGACCTCAGAGCCACCTGGCCACTGCCTGCTCCCCCCGCCACCACAGGCCCTTTACATATGTTGGCCCCTGGGCCAGGTCATTCTTCTTCACTTCTTTGTCTAACTCCTCCCATCCTTCAGATTTCAGCTGAAGCTTCACTACCTCAGGGAAGGTTCCCTGTTCAATGAACTCTGTCAAATCCCTGTGATGCAGACCTGCAGAGGACCATGAACCTCTATTCCAGAGCCCTCTTTACAGTTACAGAGGTGAGTTACCATCTCTGCCCTTTAATAAGACTGTAAGCCCATCAGACAGGGCTTGCATTTGTTTACCTTCCTACCACAGCAATTAGCCCCTCCTTAAATATTTTTATGGGATCTCTTATTACTCCCATTTAACAAAAAAAAAGGAAACAGATTCAAAGAGGTTATATATTTTGTCCAGTGCCACAGTGCTCCTAACCAATAGAACTAAAATTTCAAACTCAGGTTCACACAAAAGGCAAAATGGCAAGAACAATATAATTAATCTTATTAGGAATACATACACAAGTGGTCCAGAAGTAGAAGATAATATGCATGTACAAAAAAAGTTATGTTAAGGTGGTGATAACATTGTAAGGTGCTTTTTATTGTTGGCTGTGGTTTTTTGTTGTTGTTTTTTTTTTTACTTTTTCAAAATAAAAAAAATTATCATTCTAAGAGTTCAATGTCTCTTCAAAGCCACTTTCCTTCACTTGTGAACCAATCCATCCACTTAGGAATCATTCCTGCTCACAGCAGGTGCTCCCCTGCTCTGCTCTAAGTCCACCATGGACCACTGCTGGATCACAGGCCTCCTAGATAGGATGCTACTGCTTCTGTTGGGTCTCAGGACAGAGATGACTGTGGGGCAGGACCCACATCCTTTTACTGCCCCATCCCTGGATTCTTCACTGTACCAATAGATCAGACTTCACTCGCAGGTTAGGTATAGCCAAAGGAAATTATAACGTGAAGGGTAAATGTTTTTTAACCACATGGTAAATAAGACTGCCATTAAAATCTAAAGGGAAAGCATAAAAGTTAAAACCCTTCACAGAGCTGTCCTGTTGGTCACATCCTAGTTTCTAATCTTGCTCCCTTGTCTTCAACAAACCTCCAGACTGGGACACTCCATCTCCTTTTGGATAACCTACCCATTAAGAACTGGTCTTGTTCTAGAACACCTTCTCCAATTCTCCACCCACCCCAGTTCTGAGTAAACTGTAAGATGTAGTAATCACTCAACAAAACATTTCCCTTGATCTGAGTTATTCCAACCAGAAAATCATTACTGGGGACTATTTTACAGCCATTCAAGGTAGGCTTTGGCAGCTCATGCCTGGCTTTTTGGGGTCTCCCCATCACTGCGAGGGGCAATTGAGCCTTCTTGTACTTCCTGATCATCCAGTAGTTAATTATTGGCTCAAAAGCATACATATTCACCTCCCAATGACAAATATTAAGACTCAGAGTCAATACAGCCCAAATCTAGACAAAAAAGTCTAGTGGTTTTCCCCATGTATGTAACCTGCCCCTCTGTCTGTCTACAGTAAAGACAGCAACTTGCATTATTGCAAGGAATTCCCTCTATTCATCCATTTACTTTCATCCTATTCCCTGGGGCTTATCAATGAATAAGAAACACCTAAGAAACAAAAGCCATTTACCACTTGTTGGTACTCCTTAGCTAAACAAAACTCCAGACAAAACCATGAAATTAAAATGTTTTAATTTAATTTGTGGATCAAGTTTTTGAGACAGGTACTCTCCAGCAATCTGTCAGTTTATAGTTTAGCTGAATATATGGAATCCTAGGTTGGCATCTATTGAGTTATCTTCCACTAGCATTTTAAAGATGATAATCCATTTCCTTCCAGCCTCTATTAATGCTGATGAGAAGTCGCTATCAGTTTAATTGTCCTTAATAAGTACTCTGTTTCTTCTATCTAGAAATCTTTAAGATTTTTCTTTGTTCTTGTTCTACAGATGCTCCACAATGCTTCTAGATAGAAATTTGGCTTTATTTATCTTGACCCAAACTAATAATCTCCTTTAATCTGAAAATTTATTCTTTTTTTCAGTTCTAGAAATTATCAGCCACTTCCCTTTGGATATTGCTTCTTCCTCATTTCCTCTCTTCTGTTCTTCTTGATCCTATTAAATATATGTAGAAATTTTTCATTCTAATTTCTTTCAGATTTTCTCTCTTTTCTGTACACTGTATTGATTTTCTCAAATCCATCTTCCAATTTACTATTATATTCAACTACGTCTAATCTATTGTTTAACCTATTAAGTTTTCATTCCAATGTCTCTTATATTTTCAAAAGTTCTACCTAGCTCTTTTTCTAATCTCTGGGTTCATTTTTCATACTCTCTTATTCTTCTATCAGCTTTGTTCCTTGTCTCTTAAAAATGTTAAAAATATACTACATATAAAATCTATTTTAGATAGTTCTAAAATCAGTTCTTGTGGTGTCAGTTCTCCTATTAGTTGTACCTGCTGGCTCCCTCAGGGGTTATGCCTTTCCTTGTGGGATTTGCAATGTCATTTATCTTCAGCAGCACTGTTTCTGTGGGATTCCCATGGATGATTTCTGGTCATCTCTAGAGAACAATCCCATTTGTCTGCTGAAATTCAGTTTTTAAATCAGTATATATGTTAATTTTTCAACTTGGCATGCCACAAGAATAATAAATCACATTGCTACTCCCAGCTTTCCTGGGCTGGTGAGCCACATTTGTCTAGTACCCATTCATTGGATTGGGCACAGTTCTACAAGGCTTCTGACTCCATGCAGTGGTCTCAGTTCCACTACCTTGTACAGTCCTGAGACCTCATCTCCTCATCATTCATTTTTATGAGTGTTAAAATTCCAGACACTGTCCCAAAAGGACTTTATCTGGACCTGCAAACCCCAAGTTCTACTTCAGCTTTGTAACCCCTTCCCACTCTAGCTTTGCATTTCCTCTACAATTTTTGCACCTGAAGATTTCCATGTGTTTAAGTCTGGTTCCACTTTTCCAATTAAAATTATTTTAATTTATATTACATTTCTTTTTTTCAAAGTGAAATGCTTCTTTATCTTTAACATACTATGGGAGGCAAAAATTATTGCATAATCTCCATTCATGTGGAAAGACAGTGTGAGGATTAACCATTCTCAAAAATAAACGTTCCCTACAGTTGGAATTAAATTTTGTGGAGAAAGAAAGAGGCAGGACCTATCCCTGAGTGAGTAGGTCCCAAGACTCAGGTTGAACACTTTATATCCCAAACCTATGTAACCTTGAACCTAAATGAAATACCTTGTCCGTCAATCTGGATCCTCTTAGTTGTCAAAGAAGTAAATATCCCATTGACTGCAACATCTCCAGGACTATTAAAATTGTTTTCAAAATGCTGGGGATTTTTACTACCCTTTGTCAGGCAGAATTTGGTCATAAAAACAGAAGCCACACTAGATTTTTTAAGTAAGAAAAAGTTTAACATAGGGAAATAGAGGTTTTTACCACTGTTGGAAGGCTGGGGATCAAATGTCGTTTCTGGACATCTCCAAGTGCAGGGAGTCCACAGACACCTTCAGCAACAAAATAGGCAAACTTCACAAAGTTTTTGCTGCCACTGAGAGCCTTCACCAATAATCCCAGGAGGATGTTTAATAGCCACGGGGCAAACTGCTAATGATGGCATGCCTGCTATAAAATAATCGTTTCTTTCCTTCCACCTTCTATATCTCAGTTCAGGTAGGCTACAGGCACCCGAGGAAGCTACAGCAACTGATTTACCATGTTGAGAGAAACAAGAGATAGGAATGGTTTGGGATAGAGATGGTACAAAGTGTGTAAGAGAAGAAGCTGCAATACTAACCATAGCCATAGTAACATTAGCCTTCTCTCTAGAAAACATCATATGGGAACTTAATGCATGAAACAAAAAGCACAAGTAAACTATTCTTTCACAGATTTTTTCATTTGCATATAATGTGGTATCAAAGACCCATGACAGAAACAAACCTAGAAAAGAAAGATAAAAAGGAAAATACTTTCACAACAACAATGATAATAGCTAACATTTACCGGACACTCATTCTGTGCCAGTGTGTTGAGTGCTTTACAAATAATGTGAGTTACTTTGGGTCAAGAATATTAATATTAAGAAAACATTTAAATGGATAACTTTCTTCAATGGCCACAGTTCTTATTTGTCAAAGCATTATTTTAAGTCTCTTCTAGGCTATGCCTGAGATGTTTAGAATCAGAGTCTGCTCCTGTCTACTAAGAGTTTAGAATCAGAGTCTATTCCTGTCTACTAAGAAAAAATTTAGGCTAGGGTTTATCCCACACATTGTTTTCACCATTTGTTAAGTGGAGATGGAAACCCATAAGCCTAACAATGTTGCTTAGAAACTACAAATCAGCATAAAATAGCACTCTACAAGGACACTAGGACCACAACAATTTGACAGTTCTGCAAAGACACAGTCCAGCACACTTTGGATAACTGCTTCAGGGCTAAAGCCTTCTCAAGAAGCTCCCTCTAAATGCCTTAACCCCTAGTTTCTTTTAGGTGGTGGAGCAGTCCCAAAATAACCATCTCCTAAGGTGAAATTTATAGTATAAACAGTCATGAAAAACAAGAATGGCATATAATTATAAGAACAGCTGAGGACAAGAAGGACCTTGTTGAGTTTTGTTCATGGCGAGGAAAACAGCGATAGGACCTCTTGGGGGCAGAGGGTATACGCTCATTCCTTCCATAGATATGAGACTAGATATTAAGTACCAGCCATTACAATAGATGGTGAGAATGCAATGACAATAAGACACTATCTCTGCTCTCAAGGGGCTTACACTCCTGTATGGTAGGAAAACATAAAATGTAACAAAGGTAACTTGAATTATTTGTCTACTATTTTCTTTCTATAAAATAAAAACAGGTTTTGTTCTGCACTGGGCCTGTCATGTCTAATAGCTCTTCTAAGATAAACTGTCTAGCATCTCATTTCAGCTGAGGCAATCTCAGTTGGTCTTGTTTTGTATCACACAACCTGTTCAACAAGGTCCAGGTAGCTCAGTTCAGAGGAGGGCATTTAACACGAGAGCTGCTCATCTGCAAGCTATCTGAAAAAACTGAAGCTAAAAAGATGCATATGGAAAGACAAAAGGAGGGAGTGGTAAATCACAGCTTCAAGAAGACTAAAACAAGTAAGCAAAAGCAGTAAGTAAATACAAATCTAGCACAGAAAGAGAGGAAGCCAGATCCTCTGGATCTGGAAGGAAGAAGATATAAGAAGATACAACTGATAACTTTAACTTCTGATTGATGAAGTTACAGGACCAGATTTACTCTCCCATTTGAAACAACTAAAAACCCAGACAAATATAGTAAACAACAGTTTTCAAGATACTGGACATCAGGCAATGAGGGGCACCAATTCCTAAAAGATGGGAAAGAAACAAGGTGAGCCCAGCCACTGCCCAACCTCATGCCTCAAGAGAGTTTCCAGACACTCAGGAATAGGAAACCCAGGTGAAGCCTGGCAGACTTCCTGAGGTGATAAGACAGACCAAGTCAAGGAGACCTGACAAAAGACAGTACCAGAGAAAGAGAGCTAAGCAGATTAATAATTCTGGACATCTAAAGAGGGTTCTCCTCAAATATTCAGCTGGATACCAATCAGAGCATATGGGTGAGGAAACTACCTAAACCTAAAAAAAAGGCACACTAGAAATTATTAGAGGTAACTCTTAGGATACTCCAAAGAAACAGAACCAACAGGACATGAATATATAGAGTAAGAGATTTATTTTAAGGAATTAGCTCAGGCAGTTGCAGAAACTTGGTAAATCTAAAGTCTTTGGGGTAGGCCAGCAAGCTGGAGAATCAGGGAAGAGTTGCAGTTTGAGTCCCAAAGAAATCTGCTGGCAAAATCCCTTCTTGTTCCAGAAGTCAGTCTTTGTTTTATTAAGGCCTTCAACTGACTGAGTGAGGCTCATCCACATTATGGAGAGTGATTTGCTTTACTCAAAGTCTACCAATTTAAATGTTAATCTCATCCAAAAACCAACTTCACAGAAACGTTCAGAATAATCCTTGACCAAATATCTGAGCACCATGGCCCAGCCAAGGTGGTACATAATATTAACCATCATAATAACAATACCTGTGCTTACACCTATCCAGGAATAGGGCCTCTTTCCACCAGCCACACTTTAAAAACAAAACAAACATGGGAATGCAAGCTGGTGCAGCCACTCTGGAAAACAGTATGGAGGTTCCTCAAAAAACTAAAAGTAGAACTACCCTACAACCCAGCAATTGCACTACTAGGCATTCATCCAAGGGATACAGGCGTGCTGTTTCAAAGGGACACATGCACCCCAATGTTTATAGCAGCAGTATCAACAATAGCCAAAGTATGGAAAGAACCCAAATGTCCATCGATAGATGAATGGATAATGAAGATGTGGTGTATACACACACACACACACACACACACACACACAATGGGGTATTACTTGGCAATCAAAAAGAATGAAATCTTGCCATTTGCAACTACTTGGAACTGGAGGGTATTATGCTAACTGAAATTAGTCAGTCAGTGAAAGACAAAAATCATATGACTTCACTCATATGAGGACTTTAGAGACAAAACAGATGAACATAAGGGAAGGGAAGCAAAAATAATATAAAAACAGGGAGGGGACAAAACAGAAGAGACTCATAAATATGGAGAACAAACTGAGGGTTGCTGGAGGGGTTGTGGGAGGCAGAATGGGCTAAATGGGTAAGGGGCACTAAGGAATCTACTCCTGAAATCATTGTTGCACTATATGCTAACTAATTTGGATGTAAATTTTAAAAAAATAAAAACTTAAATTAAAAAAAAAGAAATACCTGGATTCAAGACACAGGTATTCTTGTAATGGAATAAAAAGAGCTTTTTCACATTCAAAAATAAATAAATACATACATACATAATAAAATAAAAACAAAACAAAAAACTCATATTTCATAGGGCATCAGATAGACTACTTAGAAGGGTCTTGCCTCAGTAGTAGGAAAAATTTAGCTCTAGACTGAACTCTATTCTGGTCCTATCTAACAAAGATTAAAAGCAAGACCCACAAGGATCAAAATGTTTCTAAGAAACTTAACTGCAGAACAAACAGTAACATAGAACAAGAATATTTATAGGACTACAAAAATATCTCACACCCAAGAAGTTAAAACACAATGACTGGCATCCAATCAGTAATTACCTGGCACGCAAAATAAAGTAAGAAAACATAGCCTAGGGGTGCCTGGGTGACTCAGCGGTTAAGCGTGTGACTTCAGCTCAGGTCATGATCTCTTGGTTTGTGGGTTCAAGCCCTGCCTCGGGCTCTGTGCTGACAGCTCAGAGCCTGGAGCCTGCTTCGGATTCTGTGTCTCCCTCTCTCTCTGCCCCTCCCCAACTCATGTTCTGTCTCTGTCTCTCAAAAATAAATAAACATTAAAAAAAAGAAAGAAGAAAATATAGCCTATAAAAGGGAGAAAAATAATCAAAACTGATACAGAATTGACACACATAATAAAATCAGTACACAAATACATTTTAAAAGTTCTTATAACTATCATGTCAAAAAATTTAGAGGAAAGACTGAACATATTAAATAGAGATATGAAAGATATACTTTTTAAAGATGCAAATTGAACTCTAGAGATGAAACCACAATACCTGAGAAGAAAAATACACTGGATGAGATTAATAGATTACACATTCTAGGAGAAAATGTAGTAAACTTGAAATTTGGACTAAAAACATAAAACCCAATTACATATTGCCTTCTAGAAATTCACTTTAAACATAAAGACATAAATCAGTTAAAAGTAAAAGGGTGAGAGAAAATATATGATGTTAACACTAACCAAAATAAAGCCTCACTGGCGATAACATCAAACGAAGTAAAATTCAGAGCAAAGAATGTTACCAGGGAAAAAGAGTGTCATTTCATAATGATAAATAGTTCAGTTCCTCAAAGGACATAATCATCATAAAAGTTTATGACATAAAAGTTAGAGAGGGAGAGAGCCAAACCATAAGACAGTCTTAAAAACTGAGAATAAACTGAGGGTGGGAGGGAGGGGAGGGTGGGTGATGGGCTTTGAGAAGGGCATGTGGTGGGATGAGCACTGGGTCTTGTATGGAAACCAATTTGACAATAAATTTCATATATTAAAAAAAAAAGAAAATATATTTAAGGGATGAAGGCAAAATAAAGTCATTCTCAAATGAAAAAAAAAAAAAAAAAAAAAAGAGTTGCATACTCTACCAACAAGCCAGTCAGGCACTCTTAACTATACACTCTAAATATGTAGAGTTTATTCTATGCCAGTTATACTTCAATAAAGCGGTTTAAAAAAAAAAAGACACACCAAGATAAACAAAGCTCATCAGAGCATCACAGTGACAATTTACAGAGTCAAAAACTGATGTGATTGTAGATAGGAGACCCACAAATTGCTCCTGCTTAGAACCTGCCCACAGACACAAGCCTCCATGAAATTCACTTCTCTGTTCTTATGAGCTCCCTTTCTTCCTCACTGCTACATGTAACCTCATAATGAAGCTTCTGCATAATCTGAAGTTAACCTGATTTGACTCTCTGTTTCTTAAAACCAAGGATCCAAACTAAAAAGTTCGTTAATGTAGAACTGGAAAGTCAATGCAGGTGGGCAGAGTATAAAGAATCATGATTTAACTGGTTGATTCAAAGGAATTCAAGTTTTTAACCTAAATGATTCCTGTCTCAGAAGCCAAGAACTTGTAAATATGAATGAGAAAGTACCATTGTGTGGTATTCAATAAATGTTGAAATACTGTAAATCTCAGAAAAACTCAGTGTGAACTAAAAAAAGAACAAAAGATAAAAGATGGGAGCCAATATCTTAATTTCCCAAATTTGAAAAGAATAGATTCTACAACTTTCAAATCATGAATTTGATGTCAATTCCAGGAAGAATTCTGGAAGTCACAAAATAAAGCAGCATTGTGAGTGCACTAAAAAAGAGCATCACTAAAAGCCAATATAGCAAGTCACAGTACTCTAAAATCATTTACTTTATGATAGAAATTTACATTCTGAAAGATCATCAATGTGTCTTTCTCTTCTATTAAATGTTGGTTTTTCTCCAGAATTCTATCCATAGCACTGAGGGAAGTTGCTAATTTGATAGGATGTAAACCTCGAGCTTCTAAGAAGAAATATGTGGGGACCCCTCCTGGAAGCAAAGAAAACACAAAGAAAAACAGAGCCAAGCAATGAAGACAGAGTTCAGATGATATATGAACCCCTAGATCTCCAGCTGTAGACAGAGGTAGACCTAGCTCTGACTTTTTCATTGTTAGTCAATATCTCCCCTCCCCTTATTACTTACCTAATGTATTTGTTTACATATTTATTCATTTTGGCAAGTGGTCTCTCTGCACTTCATTTTATCAGACTCAGTTAGGAGCACTGTGAACCACTTTGGCCACTGACTTTCTAAAAACAACATTGTGAAGCTGCATTTCATCCAAACCAGGGTGGTCTAGGTGGTGAAGATTCTCAAAACTAAGCTAGATAAGAAACTGAAGATGTTTACCCTGTGGGGAAGCAGACACAATGGCTTCCTTCAAATAGTTGAGAGGATCTCAGGTATAAAAGTGAATAGATTTGTTTTGGAGTGCCAAAGAATAAAATTTAAAGGAAGTCAGATTCTAGCTCATCTGTGCTGATCTTTGGGCTTAATTCATTTTTTGCTCATCTGTGAAGAACCCTGAAAAGGATATACATCACTCCCATCCTTTCCAACAGTGAGATTCTATGATATCTCATAGATAAGAATAGATATTTTATTACATATTCCTCTGATTACTTTTAAAGGTAGGAATAGCCCTAGATAAAATTCAGATATTTTCTGAGTGTTTCCTTTGTGCCAGGAACCATGTGTCTTTATACATTTCCTACATCACTCCATCCCTAGAAATATGGCATCTTGGCAAGGCTAAAACCATTTCAGTGCTACCACTTTTTCATACAATTCATAAAAATACACTACTTTTCTTCTTGTTAAAAATACAACAAGTTCAGGGGCGCCTGGGTGGCGCAGTCAGTTGGGCGTCCGGCTTCAGCCAGGTCACGATCTCGCGGTCCGTGAGTTTGAGCCCCGCGTCAGGCTCTGGGCTTATGGCTCGGAGCCTGGAGCCTGTTTCCGATTCTGTGTCTCCCTCTCTCTCTGCCCCTCCCCCGTTCATGCTCTGTCTCTCTCTGTCCCAAAAATAAATAAAAACGTTGAAAAAAAAATTAAAAAAAAAATACAACAAGTTCAGGAAATAAAATGTAGTTCCTGTTTAATCTGCATACCAGATTTGGGAAAAGACTCAAATACTCCTCAGTTAGCCCCTAATCCAATTTTCCCCAGTGTGCAGCTGGGCATTTTAGAATCCATGTTAACTGCCCATTCAACAGCTATTCTCCCTTCTTTCTTGCTGGGAGAACCCTGGTGTGATTAGATCAGCCTCAATGGGTGTCCTCAGCCTCAATGGGTGAATCATACATTCATTTCATAAATGTTTACTGAGCACATACTTCTTATGTGCCAAGAACTAAAGACTCTAAAGATGCAAGTGAGAAGGCAATACCCTGTCTTTTTTAAGTTTTATTTTAGTAGAGAAAGACAAATCAGAAACAATAAATATAATAACTAAGTAAATTATATGGTTAATTAGAAGATCAATGGCATTATGAGGAAAATATAGAGCTTGGTAAAGGGAATGGAAGTGCCAGGGTAGTAGCAAGAGGCAAGTTTCGATATTAAATATGATGATCAGGATAGACCTCATTGAGTAAGTGAGATTTGAGTAAAGACTTGAAAGAGGTGCAGGAGTGAGCCATGCTGATGTCAAAGAGAAAAACATTTAGACACAGGGCACAGCTAGAGCAAAGATCCTCAGCAGGAGTATACCTGGCATGTCAGAAGTATAGCAAGAAGGCCAGTCTGGCTGGCTGGAGTGCAGGGAAAGCAGTTGATGATAAGGTCAGAGATGTCACAAGGGTCCAGGTGATGCAAGACCTCGTAGGCATTATGGAGTCTTTGGGTTTTACTTTCAATGACATGGGGACACTTCAGTGGGTTTTGAGCAAAAGAGTGACACTCTTGAATCTAAAGCCCAAGCTGATGACTCTTTCCACTTTGCATTTACCCAGTTGTTCCCCTAGCCCCACCATCCAAAAAATCAAAGAAGTCATTTAGGGTTCGACCAATCTGCAATAAAACGCCAAGTAGGAAATAGCAGCAAACAAAACATTTTCTGTTTAAATGTGTAAATGTGGTAGAACAGGTTTTCTTCCTCCCTGCTTCCCATTTACACACAGTAACACATTTAATCATCACAACAACCCTGCAGATTAGGTATTACTATAGTTTTTGTTTTGTAGCTGAGGAAACTGAGACAGAGAATTTAAGTCACACAACTATTAACTGCAGAGCCAGAATGGAAATCCTCCTGGCTGACTGATTCCAGAGACTGGGCTCTGAATCATTACAATAAACTGCTTAAGTTTATTAAGTTTATTATCTACTAATGGGTAGATACCTGCCAGGAATATCCAGAGGCACTTTCCTGTCCCAACTTCTCTCCATCCTAAATGACCATTCACCCAGACCAGACAGAGACTGACCAGACCAAGGCAAGTCCCTGGGGAAAGCACTGTTCAATGCAGGAAAGCAGTGGGAGAGGGGGAAGATTCCAGAAGAAAGAGGATCCAAAGGAGGGAGAGGAAGATTTTTCCCTAAGGACCATAATAGACGTCACTACATGGCGTGACCCTGAGTGTCTAGAACAAAGAACTTACTCTCTTGGACTCAAAGTATAGCTTTTGACCTTTTCATCAACAATTTTATATGATTAACTGGCAACAATAACATTGTTAATAATAGGCAGTAGGACATCCCTCCCACAAAAAGGGCAGAATCCTAGAGTTACGTAAGGAACGTGGTAGTGCAAGAAACTCATCAGATTGGGACATTTTACCGAAAGCCCCCCTAATGCCAGCCTTCTCATAACAATTAGTAACACGGAGACTTTTGAGTTGCAATGTGAATGTCTCACACAGTTATTTTACCTTCAAAGAGATATTTTTCCTAAGAGGAAAAATATAAACCTGAATCAAAAAAAATTTTCTCTTTTTTCCTTCCAAGGTCACCCCCTCAAATGAAAAGTACAACTTTGTCCAGCCAAGAAGACAAAAATTAACTTAAGAAAAAAAAAGGAGGTTACCTGTAAAGCCCTACTCCTTGGGTAAATTAGGTCAGGTATCTTGATTCTGTGCCTAACACACAGAATATAGTCTCTTGAAAGATTTAATACCTCTTTCACATCAGGCCCAGTACTATTTCCCTCATGGCCAGTAAGCCCTTCAGGGAAAGTCAATTACTCTAAGGTTTTCTTGCAAAAAGAACTCTGCTTTTTACTGATTCCAAATACTAGTTTCTCTGACCTCAGTGGTTCTCAAACTGCTAGACCCACTCCTTTCTATAGAAAATATTTTTCAACGCCCATATATAGTCCTAAAATGAAATCCATACAAAATTGTAACCTACCTACACTTATAACTTTTGAACAAAAAAAAATGCTTTGACTATAACACAAAGGAGGAAAAAAATAGAATTTATAATAAAATAATGTATATGCCAATATGCTCAAACACAGCCACACCAGAAGACTAATGTAGTCAATGCATCTACGTGTGGAATCTATGAAAATTTGACATCTACTACCAAATTGATTAAGGTCTATTGTATTGATGATCCGAATGCTGAAAGTAGCATGGCCACTAGGCAATGTGGTTTTCCAAAATGGGGAACAACTTGGTAAAGCTTGAAATAAATCAAGTATACTCTTCCTTCAATTTACAATTATTTTAGTTTTGGAAAATGCAGCCTATTTTTAAACCGTGAAAAATATATTATGAGTTTATGTAAAATGTTATTAGGATCTAGACTCATAATTATAACAAGTTTTTACCTACCCAAGCAACTGATGAGGCAACTAAAAGTTATGTAGAACATCAAACGATTCTTCCTTTGTGTAGGACTGCCCTGCAAATTGCAACTTTCTAATATCCCTAACCTTTGTCCATAAAATCCCCACTATTCCTTCAGACAACCAAAATACCCCCAACTTTCCAAAGTATTCTCTAGGAGACAGTATCATTCCTATTGGTGACAATGCATACTCTTCATGCACTTATAAAAATAAGCACATTTTAAAAGAAATCACACTTTAAAGCTCAATCTCTCAGATTTACCTTTGACTTTACCATTATCTGCATCAGAAAAGTAAAAAAATGTCTGAGTTTTGGAATCATACCTGGGTGAAACCTCAATTTCACCACTAACTACCTTGGTGACCTTGAACAATCCCCTAACCTCTCTAATCAGCAGCTCTTCTCCTATAGAAGAGAAAACTATGTCTTTACAAAAGGACCACAAATATAACTCAACCCAAATCAGTAATGTCTTGATTGTCCATAAACTAATCTGGCATTTCTCTCAGGTTCCCATTCACTCACTGGTTAATGGGGAAAGAATTAACTATATGTCCAATGCAATTTAAATTTAATCCAATCTGATAATTTAAATGATCCCTTTAGGCAGTGTTGAGAATCTCTAGGGGAAAAGTATGTTCAGGCTCTCAGCAGGACCAGCTTCATAGGTCTGAGACCTGTGCAGTTGCACATAGTCCTGCACTTAGAAAGCCCCCACAGGTGGTTTAATGCTCTGTCACAGTCTTAAGATTCTTAATTTTTGAACAAGGGACTTGTATTTTCATTTTGCACTGGGCCTAGAAAAGTATGTAGTCAATGCTGGCCCTCAGGCACCTGCCTCCCTCCCCTGCTTCTCTCCCTAAGATGATATCTGGATATCTGAGGAGAAGGGCATTGATGGGTCCTCATGACTTTGAGAGAAAGAGCCTCCTATCTTCATGGACGTCATTGGCGTGCATTGGGAAGTTACTACTGGTCTCAAGACATCAGCCATTATTCACTGGGTGCACCTTGCTTGGTCAGGACCAAGTAACACCTCTGTATGTCTCAGCCTTACCCCTACTATGTTGGCTATAGACTGTGGAGTGACTACTCTGGTCCTCACCAAGTCTACTGGCCTGGCATTCCACCTGCCTTGTCAGGGCAGGGTGGGCAGATGGTGCCTCAGAAGGCCTTCTGGCTCTTGTCACATCATCTATAAAACATGGGACTTGGAGGAAGCATAGGAAAACAAAGCCATAGGATCTCCTTCTGTTTGTGGTGCATAGCCAAGTTGTTGTGGTCATACTCCCAAGTTGGTACAGGTGAGCAGAACAAAAATGAGCTTTCCAGGGACCTCAACTTGGAAATGGGCAATATCTCCCCTCTTTGTTCTTACTATTACTCTTATTTTTGTAATACAACTTCTTTCCAAGCCATGGGGGAAAATTACAAGACACATATCACTATCTTCTACTTCTATTTCTTTCCACAATCTCCTTGGCCAAGAAAGGTATGTGGAGGTGGGGGCGGTTTTTACTTTCCTAACATCATATCCTCCTACTTCTTTTGTTTTTTAATGTTTATTTATTTCTGAGACAGGGAGAGACAGAGCACGAGTGGGCGAAGGGCAGAGAGAGAGGGAGACACAGAATCTGAAGCAGGCTCCAGGCTCCGAGCTGTCAGCACAGAGCCCGACACGGGCCTCAAACTCACAGACCACAAGATCATGACCTAAGCCGAAGTCGGACGCTCAACCAACTGAGCCACCCGGGGGCCCCATATATCCTCCTACTTCTTGGTGCTAACCTTGTGAAGCCTTAAGTGTATATAAGGGTGTCTTCTCTATACAATGGATAGCCCTCTATGATCTGAATTTTCTGGGCTCAGCTAGTGATGTGCTAAATGGGAAATAAGATAATTAAGCAAACCCCCTATATGCACACATGGCTCAGAAGTCAAGAGTTCACTTTCTCTTTCTCTAGCCAAGTAAACCTCATGGCTCTCCCATAGAACCTTTTGCAATAAAACATGATGTAAGAAGGAAATGAAAATATATCCATGTAACATTTGCAAAAATATTAAGCCAAGAACATTTGTTTTGCAGATTGGTTTCAAGTTTGGGTTTTTAGGTTCCTTCCCTTTCAACAACTCTATCTTATTATTTTGCAATTAATTCTTGAGTTTATACAATATCCAAAGCACTTAGAAAGAGAGCCTGCACATGACTATTCAGGGATGAAATCGGCTCTGCTCTAAACTTCCTGCCTGGGTCCCAGCTCTATGCCTTTCCCTGAATGGCCCACTAGAACCTCAGACTCAGCATCTCCACAACTGAATCCATTCAACTTTTCCCCAAATGAGCTTTCCTTCTTGACTTCCTTCTTTTATCAGCAGTAGAAAATGAGGTTAGTGCAGTAGTTCCCAACCTCTCTTGGCTCACAGTATCCTTAGCATCTTGTTAATTTTTTTCACAATGCCCCTAAACCAAAAGAAATCCTTAATTTCATTTTCTACACAGTTAGGTCCAAACAATTTGTAAGTATGTGTGTCCTCACAACCTAATTACATTTGAAATACACATATATATTTTTTTAATGTTTCATCCTTAAATAACATTAACTTAATAATGAAATATATGCACCTGCTGGGCACTGTATCCCTTCTACAATCTTGGAATCAAATTGGGCACCACCCTCACTCCCTGTTCCACAGTGATTTTCATGTAGTAGTTGCTTTTTATCACAGCAACCACCAAAAACCCAGCTTTGCAAAGATACAACAGCACCAAAAGAAATGTATGACATTGACACTGTGGCAGACATAAAGTTCATAGTTTGCATGATGTCCTATAGTCATAGAGTATAATTATGTTTTCTTTGATATTTTTAAATGTCCCACAACACCCCCTGTGAATTCACTGTGGTGTTCCGGGGCACCTCAGCCACATCGTGGGAACTGCAGGGTTAGAATGACAGTTTGGAACATGCTGTGATAGATTATTACAGTAATGACCCCCATAAATCACACCTCTTTGTATGCATGCACTAGAGCCAATGGGATTTAGTTTGGCCAATGGGACATTAATAAATATAACATAGGCAGAGGCTTGAAAATTACCGTGCTTTGGAGTTTGCCCTCTCTTGCTGCCGGAAGCCATTCTGCCACTGTATGACACACCTGGGCTAGCTCCTGGGAGAGAAAAGACCTCATGGAGAGAGGCCCCAGTCATCTCAGTCATCCCAGACACATGAGGAAAACCCAAACCATCTAGCTCTAGCCAAACTGACTCAGACCGAGAGAGCTGCCCACTGAGCTATAGAATCATAAAACATTTTAAAACTTTCCTTTTAAACCACTATGTTTTGGGTGGTTTTTAGGCAGCCTAACTGATAGAATGTTAAAGAAATTGCACTTTATACTTTAGGTGATGGAAAATCAATAAAAGAATCAATTGCTTAATGAAGTTGAATAGCGTTAAAATGGATGAACAATGATCATTCAATGGTCTCCTCAGAATTCTCTTAGAAATAGCTTGTGATTTCCAGCCTTAAAGCCTCAGGAACAGATCCTGAAGTTCATAAACATTTCAATTTTATTATAATTGAAGTTAGAAAATTGACTTCAGGGGCGCCTGGGTGGCTCAGTCGGTTGGGCGTCCAACTTCGGCTCAGGTCATGATCTCACCCTGTGTAGGTTCCAGCCCCGTGTCAGGCTCTGTACTGACAGCTCAGAGCCTGGAGCCTGGCTTGAATTCTGTGTCTCCCTCTCTCTCTGCCCTTCCCTACTCTCACTCTGTCTCTCTGTGTCTCTCAAAAATTTATAAACATTGAAAAAAATTTTTTTTAATTGACTTCATTTGTTTGAACCACAGTTCCTACAATTATAATGTAAGTGATCATTAACCTATGAGGAAGCTTGTTTGTAAAGGAAAATGTGAATTTTAATTCAGTTGTCAAAAGAGTGAAGGGAAATCTTGTTACAAAATACAAGAATGGCCCCTTCAGCCCTAGTTCTGATTGCTGACCACTTTAACCACAGTGGCTGAAACCCAATAGCAAACCCAGAACCAAATGAAAATGGCCTCACAGCAGCACAAATGCGTCTGTTACAAGATGCTAAATCTTAATGCTAATCAGGCCTTTCCCAATCTTTGGCTAATTCAACAAAGCAAGGTTCCAACCAGAGCACGCAGATGATTGCATGGAACACTTTTTGGCAGGGGCCGTAGGCCGACCATCTAAAAAACCTGTGACTGTGAAGGTACAACCAGGAGCTGCTCTTCAGAACTGCACTGGTGTAGTGTAGTCAGAGAATATCACCATTCTAAGGCACAATAAAATACGTTTTTTTAAAAGGATGAGACTGAGTCATCAAGAAAATATTGAATGTTTATGAAAATAAATTGAAACCCCTTCAGTAAGATTTCCATTAAAAATGATTAAGAGGGGTGCCTGGGTAGCTCAGTCAGTTAAGCATCTGACTCTTGGTTTCGGCTCAGGTTATGATCTCATGCTTTGTGGGTTTGAGCCCTGCGTCAGCTCTGTGCTGACAGTGTGGAGTGTGCTTGGGATTCTCTCTCTCTCTCTCTCTCTGCCTCTCCCCTACATGCTCTCTCTCTCCCTCCCTTTCTCTTAGGATAAACTTAAAAAAAAAAAAAAAGATTAAGAAAAGTAGTATAGGCTCTTTTTTTTTTTTTTTCAACGTTTATTTATTTTTGGGACAGAGAGAGACAGAGCATGAACGGGGGAGGGGTAGAGAGAGAGGGAGACACAGAATCGGAAACAGGCCCCAGGCTCTGAGCCATCAGGCCAGAGCCCGACGCGGGGCTCGAACTCGCGGACCACGAGATCGTGACCTGGCTGAAGTCGGACGCTCAACCGACTGCGCCACCCAGGCGCCCCAAGAAAAGTAGCATAGGCTCTTAAAGTAGTATTGCTATCTAGAAACTTCACTTATTTGGAAAATTCCATTTCCCAGGAGCCATTGCAAATAATGATGCTTTTGGCATCTCCATGAATTAGAGGTAACTGCATCAGCTCACCTTGGACTAACTACCATCTACAGTTTAATTCTATTGAGTGGGAAAATTCTCCCAGCCCTCAATAGCATGAGAATGACTGAGGCACTGGTCCTCAGACAGCAGCTCCAACTTCCTGAGCAGGAGACTGAATAGGGCAGTAGAGGAACAAGATGACAATTACCTCATATGGGCCCAAGGGTGAGCTCCTTTCCGACCAGGTAAGGCTCTGTAGAGAGGATGAAGTCAGTAGCCACATCACGAGGGGCCAGATATCCTAGGAGAAGTTATATAATGAAGGTGTCCAGCTGGGAAAAGCCCCCCTAATTCCACATTTCCTGCCTGTGCCCAAGACCCTGCTCACCCCATCAGGGAAACTGCCTGTGAAACAAAAAAATAAGGGAAAGGACACTCCAGCCACCACAGACATAGTAAACACAGCCGTAACTACAGCCTATACAGAGGCAAAAAAACAACCTATCTTTATGTAGTTAAAGAAGCTTTAGAAAATATAGATGCAGAAAGAGAAAGGGGAAAGAGCCGACTACATACATATACAGTAAGTGTGCTCATATGCAAAAAGGATATATTAGGATCTTCTTTTCATTTATCAATATATACCTTAACAGAATCATTTTAAATTGCATCATATCCAATTTTACAGCCATATCCTTTTAATCAATCCCATGTTTCAGGGTATCCAAATTCTATTTTGTTATTTCTTGAGAGTGTCAGGAAGCCCTGGTTCAATACCAACTGACCAGTAGAGAGGAGTCAGACCCTTATTTTTTATAAAAGTTGGATGGAGGACACAGATCAGGTGTGCAGCCCAATGAGACTCCTAACAGGGTATCTGGAGTTAAACAGTTTCCTAGACAGACACAGGTAGAGCTGGAAAACCGCAGGCTTCCCCACAGTCAGGAGGCCTTCCCCATAAAAGCTGCACTTGGCAGGAAGCCAGTGAGGGCACATGCTCTGCAGGTAGAATGATGCAAAGTGTGAAAACAGTGGGAGTAGAGCCCTGACCACAACCAAACAAGCTGCTCCTTTTCCCCTGGGGAGGGTTCTGAGGTGGGAGAGGGCTGGAAGTATTCCAGAAGTGGCTGTCCCCCAACACAGAAGCCAGGCAAAAGCAGGTTACCTACTCAGTGCCATTTCAAAAACAAGGCTGTGATAACTATGCTTAAATTTTTACCTTTCTGCATTTGTCCAATTATTTTCTTAGAACAAATTCCTAGAAGTGGGATTCCCAAGTCAAAGCTAAAAGCATCTTTAAAATCTTTCACACATACTATCAAACTGCAGAGAAGACTATAGATTTACACTCCCAACAGCAATGGATGAAAGTGCACACTTCTTCACTCCCCTTGCTGTTGTGATAGGTTAAGATGGTATCTCATTATTGTGCTCGTTTGCATTTTGTTACTAGGACGGCTAAAATCTTTCCATTGGACATTTTTATTTTTTTCTTTTCGGACTCCTTTGGTATGCCCTCTGCTCATTTCTTTGGTGAGATTTTCATATTCTTATTCATTTGTAAGATGCAAAAACATTTAAGCAAGTCACTCTTCTTAATCTTATAATTGTGATGCGTCACATAGCAGTTAGAATCATAAGCCTAACACAGCATGATACTGAGGTTGAGAATGATCATTTCCATATTTATTAAAACTTTTCCTCATATCAAAGCAAGAACTTATTTGAAGAAGGGACAGGCTTTTGGAAAAGGTCAATATCTATAGCCCACAGAAGTGCTTGGATTTAATATCCTCTGATATTTAGTCTATGCACTGACATTTTTATTTCAAACTTTAAGACACGTCATAATTATTAATCCAGAAATCTGAAATTTTTTTCTTTTTTTTTTTAAGGAGAAAATAGTTCATGTTTCATTTTAATTCCAAGTACAAGAGAGACAGTTAAATTTCTTTAAACAACTGCTGACATCATCTCGAGGGGGTGAGGGCAGGAAATGACAGACCTGCATTCAAACACAATAATCACTTTATTACCAGATCTAATGACATGTCTGGGAGAGACCCAGAGTCTTGTCCAGTTAATGCCCCCTTGCCCTTCACTTTTTTATCAAAAAAAAAAAAAATCCTTAACAGATGTGCTTTATTTTGAGCATATTCAGTACACAGAACTTTAAAATTTTGAAGAAAAATTCAGGGTAATTACTTGTTCTCTTTATTAAAAGATTGCCATCAGAAATATCAGGTATAAACTGCTGACTGAGGCAAGGTGCACGGTTAAATGATTGAACTGATACAGACATTTTAAAATAAACAGTTCCCAGTATTTTGATCCACAATCTGCCAAGGATAGCTACTTTATGTTTTTAGGTAATACAGTTAAGCACTGGTAAACAAAACATTCTTTAAAGAACTTTAAAACTTTTAATGCATTATTCGATATTTTTAAGTTAAATTCCAGTTAGTTAACATAAAGGGGAATATTAGTTTCAGGTGTACAATACAGTAATTCGACACTTCCATACAACACTCAGTGCTCATCACAAGTGTACTCCTAAGCCCCATCACCTATTTCACCCATCCCCCCCATCCACCTCCCCTTTGGTCACCATCAGTTTGTTCTCTATAGTTGAGTCTGTTTCTCGGTTTGCCTCTCCCTTTTTTCCTCTTTGCTCATTTATTTTGTTTCTTATATTCCACATAAGTGAAATCATATAGTATTTGCCTTTCTCTGACTTCTTTCACTTAGTATAATGCTGTCTAGTTCCATCCATGTTGTTGCAAATGGCAAGATTTCATTCTTTTTGATGGCTGGGTAATATTCTACTGTATAAATGTACCACACCTTCTTTATCCATTCATCAATCAATGGACAGTTGGGCTGTTTCCATAATTTGGCTGTTGCAGATAATGCTGCTATAAACATCAGGGTGCATCCCTTTGAATTAGTGATTTTGTATTGAGTAAATACCCAGAAGTGTGATTGTTGGATCATAGGGTAGATCTATTTTTAACTTTTTGAGGAAACATCATATGGTTTTCCACAATGGCTACACCAGTTTGCATTCCCACCAACAGTATGAGAAGGTTCCACATTCTCACCAACACCTTTTGTTTGTGTTGTTGATTTTTAGCCATTCTGACAGATTTGAGGGAATATCTCATTGTAGTTTTCATTTATATTTCCCAGATGATCAGTGATGTTGAGCATCTCTTCATGTGTCTGTTGGCCAGCTGGAGGTCTTCTTTGGAAAAGTGTCTATTCGTGTCTTCTGCCTATATATTTTTTTAATTTTTCTTTTTTTTAACATTTATTTTTGAGACAGAGAGAGAGCATGAATGGGGCGGGGCAGAGAGAGAGGGAGACACAGAATGGGAAGCAGGTTCCAGGCTCTGAGCCATCAGCCCAGAGCCCGATGCGGGGCTCGAACTCATGGACCGCGAGATCGTGACCTGAGCCAAAGTCAGACGCTTAACCGACTGAGCCACCCAGGCGCCCCCTGCCTATATTTTAATTGGATTATTTGTTTTGGGGTGTTGAGTTTTAAAAGTTCTTTATATTTTTTGGATACTAACACTTTATCAGATAGGTCATTTGCAAATATCTTCTCCCATTCTATAGGTTGCCTTTTAGTTTTGTTGATTGTTTCCTTCACTGTGCAAAATCTTTTCATTTTTATGAAGTCCCAATAGTTTATTTTTGCTTTTTTTCCCTTTCCTCAAGAGACATATCTAGAGGGGCGCCTGGGTGGCTCAGTTGGTTAAGCGTCTGACTTCAGCTCAGGTCATGATCTCACAGTTTATGAGTTCGATCCCCACCTCAGGCTCTGCACTGACAGCTCAGACCCTGGAGCCTGCTTTAGATTGTGTCTCTCTCTGCCCCTCCCCCACTTGTGTTCTTTCCCTCTCTCTCAAAATAAATAAACATTAAAAAAAAGAGAGACATATCTAGAAAGAAATTGCTATGGTCAGTGTCAGAGAAGTTACTGCTTGTGTCCTTCTCTAGGATTTTTTTTATGGTTTTAGGTCTCACATTTAGGTCTTTCATCCACTTTGAATTTATTTTTGTGTATGGTATAAGAAAGTGGTCCAGTTTCATTCTTTTGCATTTTACTGTCCAGTTTTCCCAATATCATTTGTTGAAGAGACTATCTTTTTCCCACTAGATATTATTCTTGCTTTGTCAAAAATTAATTGACCGGGGTGCCTGGGTGGCTCAGTTGGTTTAGCATCCGACTTCAGCTCAGGTCATGATCTCACAGTTCGTGGGTTTGAGCCCTGCATCAGGCTCTGTGCTGACAACTCAGAGCCTGGAGCCTGCTTCTGATTCTGTGTCTCCCTCTCTCTGTGCCCCTCCCCCACTCACACTTTGTCTGTCAAAAATAAACATTAAAAAAAAATTTTTTTAAAGATTAATTGACCATATAGTTGTGGGTTTCAATAATATCTTTGTAAGAGGTCTTAAAGTAATGGATATTGAGCAAATGGTAGTAAACAATTCCTTAACAAAAAAATGTGCTTAGTCATTCTTTCTGTTAAAAAATGTTCCATTTTGGGAGCACCTGGGTAGATCAGTCAGTTAATTGATCTCTTCTCAGGTCATGATCTCATGGTCATGAGATGGAGTCCTCTGTCTGGCTCTGAGCTGGGCGTGCAGCCTAAGATTCTCTCTCCCTCTCCTTCTGCCCCTGCCCTACTCGCATGTGTGCTCTCTCATTCTCTCTCAGAAAAAAAAAAGAAAAAAATCTTCATTCTGTTTAATTCCCTTCTTAACAGTAACATACTTTTAAATCTACCAAATCAATAAATTTCAGAATTCTAAAATTCGTGCTAGTATGAATTGTCCCAAAATATTCCCTTCATCATCTTTATGCTTCTCCATAAAGTATAACAATACCTGTTAGAGCCCTCATCATTCACCATTAATTCAATAAACATTTTGAGAAGCTGCTAACATTCTTAAAAACTTAGTCTCTGCTACATTAGGAGCTAAGGTACAAAGATAAGTAAAACAGTTCTTACCCTCAAGGAAAACATGGTCTAGAGTTTATGGTCTAGCAGGGTAGACAGTGTACAGTTTATAGTGGGGGAGACAGAAAAAGAGAATCCACTGTGGTATAATCAAGTACTGACACTGAGCCCAAGGAAACAGTCACACTGAGGCTGAGGGAATCAGAGAAGGCTTCTAGGAGGAAGTGATGAGTCACTGAGTCCTGGACAATGAGCAGGTTCTAGCTAGGGTGATTCAGGCAAGTGTAAAGGCACAGAGGCAGATGGGTCACAACGAGGAGAACCAGTAGTACAGTTCAGTTCAGATGAAGCATAGAGTTGGGGTGGGCACAGTCAATGGTGAGAGCACTACAGAAGGAACATTACATCTTTACATCTCAATGAATGCTGACAAAAGTTGATGATGAAAGGCTATTCTTACCTTCCTCCCCCCATTTCACAGTTAAAGAAACAGAAAAATTAAAGTTAAAATTTTAAATTAAGTAACTTGCCCAAGGTCATATATTGTAGAAGTGGCTAAAATAAAATTCCAACTTAGAAATTCTGATTCCAGAGCCTAGGCTCATCTGCTAATCATGAATGGATTGTATGCTATGCTAAGGAATTTGAATTTCACCTTGAAGGTCATGTGAGGACAACAATTTTAAGCAGGAGAATGCTAGAGTCCATTTTGCCTTTTAAAAGGATGACCCATACTGCTAAAGGGACGAAGTGAGGCTAGACCTGAGATGGAACTATGTACGGTTCTGCCTGATGTACCCTGCACAACTAGAGGGAGGACCATCAAATGTGGTCTATGAATGGCACTCAAAGTTGTGCAATACACAACCTACATGACCACATTTAATGTAACTGCAAGTTAGGAGGTTATTACAGTAATCCAGACTTAAGATGTATGAGGGATTGAACTAAAGAAGAAGGGAATGGTTTATAATGCAGAAATAACAATGTAGAATCAACAGGAGCTGGTGGCTGGGTGGATGAAGATGGTGACACAGAAAGAGCAGTCAAAGAAGTTTTATTTTGTCTCAGGCTAAGTTGGAACTACATTTTTTCATCTTCCCTACTTGGTTCTGGGTTAGAAACTTGCACATGATTTGGAAAATGAAACGAAGGAGTCAGCCCTTATGCTCTGAAGGTCATCATGGTTACAGGTGAGTAGAGTAAGATGCAGAGAAGCAAGTGTCAGTCTGTGCTTGTTCTTCCCCACTCTACACCTTCCTCTGCCTCCAGATCCAGCTGTTCTTCCCATCTGCCTGTCCTGCTGACCCACAGCAACCCATAACCAGATACCCAACTGCAAACTCACAGAAGCAACCACGAGGACCAGATCACAGCCTTCCACAGACCTCCATGGGAGTGGAGTTCTCCTTTGTGGACCCTATCAGCAGATTCCCCTCAAGCTCGGACTTGTCCACCATGCCAATGTTTCAGGAAGACTGCTTGGTGACCACCCTGCTTCACCAACTCTCCTTCCTGGACCTTTACTTCCCCTGATCTCAGCAGGCTTTTTTTGTAGCAACTGAAAAGATTATTCTGAAAGGCATATAGAGCTGCAAAGAACATAGAAGAGTCAAAACAACTTTGGAAAAGAAAAAATTTGAAGGACTTACACCATTTGATGTCAAGACTTATAAATGAATCTATGACAGAGCTGTAAAGATGGACACCCAAATTACACAGGGGCAAAACATGTGGTAAACTTGCCTGGGATAACTTGGAAGGCAGAACATATGCCCATTGACACTGTAACTCTGGGGGAAGTGGTTGGCAAGAGAATAATTGTGGGCTTTTATTTTGTATCTCAGGCAAAGTATTTTTTTTTCCCTCATTAGCTCTTTTTTTTCAATATACGAAATTTATTGTCAAATTGGTTTCCATACAACACCCAGTGCTCATCCCAAAAGGTGCCCTCCTCAATACCCATCACCCACCCTCCCCTCCCTCCTACCCCCCATCAACCCTCAGTTTGTTCTCAGTTTTTAACAGTCTCCTATGCTTTGGCTCTCTCCCACTCTAACCTCTTTTTTTTTTTTTTTCTTCCCCTCCCCCATGGGTTTCTGTTAAGTTTCTCAGGATCCACATAAGAGTGAAACCATATGGTATCTGTCTTTCTCTGTATGGCTTATTTCACTTAGCATCACACTCTCCAGTTCCATCCACGTTGCTACAAAAGGCCATATTTCATTCTTTCTCATTGCCACGTAGTATTCCATTGTGTATATAAACCACAATTTCTTTCTTTTTTTTTTTTAATTTTTTTTTCAACGTTTATTTATTTTTGGGACAGAGAGGGACAGAGCATGAACGGGGGAGGGGCAGAGAGAGAGGGAGACACAGAATCGGAAATAGGCTCCAGGCTCTGAGCCATCAGCCCAGAGCCCGACGCGGGGCTCGAACTCACGGACCGTGAGATCGTGACCTGGCTGAAGTCGGACGCTTAACCGACTGCGCCACCCAGGCGCCCCTAAACCACAATTTCTTTATCCATTCATCAGTTGATGGACACTTAGGCTCTTTCCATAATTTGGCTATTGTTGAGAGTGCTGCTATAAACATTGGGGTACAGGTGCCCCTATGCATCAGTACTCCTGTATCCCTTGGGTAAATTCCTAGCAGTGCTATTGCTGGGTCATAGGGTAGGTCTATTTTTAATTTTCTGAGGAACCTCCACACTGCTTTCCAGAGTGGTTGCACCAATTTGCATTCCCACCAACAGTGCAAGAGGGTTCCTGTTTCTCCACATCCTCTCCAGCATCTCTAGTCTCCTGATTTGTTCATTTTGGCCACTCTGACTGGCGTGAGGTGATATCTGAGTGTGGTTTTGATTTGTATTTCCCTGATAAGGAGCGACGTTGAACATCTTTTCATGTGTCAGGCAAAGTATTTTAAGAAGTGAGCTCAAGTGAGGCACCTGGGTGGCTCAGTCGGTTAAGTGTCCCATTCTTCATTTTGGCTCAGGTCACGATCTTGCAATTTGTGAGTTTGAGCCCCACATCAGGCTCTGCGCTGGCAGCATGGACCCTGTTTGGGATTCTCTTTCTCCCTCTCACTGCCCCTCCCCACCTCAAAATAAATAAACTTAAAAAAAAGAGCTTATGAAATTGGCCAATTTGCAAGCCAATTTGGGAGCCTAACGAGGAAGGCTGTATGAAAGCTATTGGGCCCCAAATTTTAAAAGACAATTTTGAAAATATATCTGAACACAAAATCCCATTAAAATCTAGCTTTGTTGCTGCCACTGGGGCTAACAAAGTTAGTTGTGGTTGGGTTTGAGGATGAGGAATCCTGACTATAGAGATAGGACGGTCTCCCATTGTCGCTGACACCCTGTGAGACTTCTACCCACTCATCGTCATTAGAGGAAACACAATCCCTATGCAAAGGAATGTGGAGGAGAGAAAAAATACTCAAGGACCATGCCACCCTCCATGAACTGTGGACATTGCAGCAGCATCAATCTCCTAAAGTGCTCCTGCAACAAGATGGACAGAAGGGCCCTGCCTTCATTCTGGAGATTCTCACATCCAGATAAACTCCAGGTCTAAAGAATGTGCTGAAAATCCAAGCTTCAGAAATATATGTAATTTCTCTTGGAACTGGGCTTCTAACAACTTTTATGTATGTCAACAAAAGTACTGTAAATTGGGCTTTTCTAAGAAAAAGTGCCCAAAAATTCAGTATACTTGGTATTCTTGGCAGAATCTTTTGTTCTCTTTCATTTTTCAGTCACTTTATTACAACTTAATCTTTGTAAATACTACTTTGGGTCATCCAAGCTTCTGGAAGTACTTTGGATTATTGGAATTATAGTCTTCATTCTGAAAGTCTTCTTCATTGGCTCAAAATGCCTTACTTTATTGGGTACCCTCTTTCATGATGCCTTTTAAATCCAAGGATTAGTGGTATACATTCTTAGAAGAATTGTGTCAGTATAAATGAATTTTGTTCCATATCAGTTTGGTTTCATTACCTCATTAGCTACAGGGAGTTTGGTAATATAACTAGATTCTTGGGATATTACCAGCTTATTTTACTTCCTTTTAAAATTTTTGATTCTTTTTGGAAATCTGAGGACTTTCAGACAGGTTTTGTAATACTTTTTACATGACCAAGCTATAGAGTGACTTGTTCAGATGATATTTGATCAATATGTCAAGCAGAACTTCTTGAGATTATTTTTCCCATCTGTCAACATATATTTTCTCAAGAGTACATTACCTCATGGTTTCACCAAGAGAATGTCCACTGGTCAGAACTGTGATTTCAGACCATGTAACCAAATGGCAAGATGGGGATACTTCATCACACCTTCAAATATAAGTAAGTCCAGGGGTGCCTGGGTGGGTCAGTCAGTTGAGCATCCGACTTCAGTTCAGGTCATGATCTCATAGTTCATGGGTTCGAGCCCCACATTAGAGTTGCTGTCAGTGCAGATCCCACTTCAGATCCTCTGTTCCCCCTCTCTCTCAAAAATAAACATTTAAAAAAGAGAGACAGAAACAAATATAGTTAAGTCCTATAAACTATTAAGACTACAACATATTAATTTCATTTGGTTGTACTGACCATTGCTAAAGTCATCAGGATTTTAGTATGCACTCTCTCAAATAAACTTCAAAAAAAATATGTAAGTAATGTTTAACCTAACGTCTATATTGACATTTATTCTATCCTAATTACTTGACATGTGATTGCAGTATAAAACTATAAATGTATTTTCTTACTAATGTTATCAAAAACAGCAACTGCATAACTAAATTAAGAATTAATGGCTTCAGAAGAATTCAGGCATTCTTTTCAAACAATGTTTCAAAATAAGGAATATTTTTATGATAAAATATATCTTTATCCAAAATCTCAAAAATTCTTAAAGTTTTCATAAAATTTATATATTTTTTAATTTGAGAGGGTGTGTGAGAGAGCAGGGGAGAGGCAGAGAGAGGGGAAGAGAAAGAATCCCAAGCAGGCTCCACACTGCCAGTGCAGAGCCTGACGTGGGGCTTGAACCCACAAGCCATGAGATCATGACCTGAGCTGAAATCAAGAGTCAGATGCTTAACCGAGACACCCAGGTGCCCCAAAATTTACAGTATTTTATGATTTTTTTTAATGAGAATTTCATTTTAATGTTTTTTTAATTTACATCTAAATTAGTTAGAATATGGTGCAACAACGATTTCAGGAGTAGATTCCTTAGTGCCCCTTACCCATTTAGCTCATCCTCCCTCCCACAACCCCTCCAGTAACCCTCAGTTTGTTCTCCATATTTAAGAGTCTTTTATGAAAAAAAAATTAAAAAAAGACTCTCTTATGTTTTGTCCCCCTCCCTGTTTTTATATTTTGTTTCCCTTCCCTTTGTTCATCTGTTTTGTCTCTTAAAGTCCTCATATGAAGTCATATATTCGTCTAATTTCACTTAACATAAGTGGGTCGTAGGGTAGTTCTTTCTCTGCATTCTCACCAACATCTGTTGTTGCCTCAGGTGTTAATGTTAGCCATTCTGACAGGTGGAAGGTGGTATCTCATTGGGGTTTTGATTTGTATTTCCGTGATGATGAGTGATGTTGCGCATTTTTTCATGTGTCTGTTAGCCATCTGGATGTCTTCTTTGGAGAAGTGTCTATTCATGGCTTTTGCCCATTTCTTCACTGGATTGTTTTTTGGGTGTTGAGTTTGATAAGTTGTTTATAGATTTTGGATACTAACCCTTTATCTGATATGTCGTTTGCAAATATCTTCTCCCATTCTGTCGGTTGCCTTTTAGTTTTGATGATTGTATTTTTAAATGAAAGTTCTATATGTTATATTTTATCTTTAATAAGATTTTCTATGTGAATATTAATTTACTGAGGATGATATATTTTAATATTACTCTTTTAAACATTAGCAATATAAATTTAAATTTTCCAGTGTTATTACAAAGATTACATTAATGGTTAGCCTTTAACCTAATGGCCTCAAGGTAGCCACCATTAAATTGAGAAGGAAGGGTACGGGAACAAGAAAGCAAAGAAATAAGACTTGAGAATGACATCTAGGCAATCATTGGATGTATTTACTGGCACATGGAACTGACTAGATGCTAACAGATCAAAAGCCTTCTAGATTTCTAAGTGAACTGTACTGCCAAATAAATATAATCCCAACCTGAAAAAGCCTTAGACTATTTGAGCATTAAAACAATCCTCAGGACCTCACACTTGCACAAGTAGGAAACAGGCTGTGAAAGTTGTATAGCCTTCAAGAATACACTCCCAAATATCCCCTTCAGGTGTGGCCATAAAAAACATGACATGGAAGTCCCTCCCAGAGGATGGACCCAGGGCCATGGACAAAGGAGTTGACCAGGAGAGCAACGCCATGATCTAATCAAGGAACTTTCCCCCAACCCCACCTTATGAAGACAGGATATTTTCATAATGCTTGTTCAGGATTTCATATATACTAGCAACTAGAAATTGTTGAGTGTCTTCTGTTTTTCTGTTTTCCAAAAGAGAGGTTCATTTGTTTTTGTTTTGTTGAGTTATCCTGTTCCTGATTCACCACTCTATATTCAGATCACACAAGAGGCCCCATCCAGACACTATGTCCATCACTGGAATATCTGAACTTTGTGCCACTTCGCTGACTTCATAGGTCTTTGGGTGCCTCCTATGAGAAATGGATATTTTCTATAAAAGAATGGAATAGATATTTGTGACCAGAAAGAAAGACTGCGGAGGATACTGGTTAGCAAGTCATTGAAAACCATTTTCTTTTTCTCCTGGGACACTGTTAGCCTGTTTTGTGGTCAGTACTGACCAATATAATGTGAGAAGTAACATCTGTTGCTTCCAGGCCTGACTTGTTTGGCCTCTGACTCATGACCCTCATGCCTTTTTCCTTCCAGCTGGCTAGGCTGGAGATGAGAAGAACAACTTTGGAAGTTGTGGTGTGAACATGGGGGATCCAAAGGACAGAAGAAACAGGAGTCCCTAAAAACGTGTAGAGAAATGCCACCCTCTAGGAGTGACTGTATTCCATTCTTACCTGAACAAAAATAAATATACTTTAATCATATTAAGCCCCTGAGGTTTGGAAGGTTATCTATTACAATCACTAATGTATATACAGCAGAAAGAACAGCACAAAGATAGGAAGATTGAAAGAAATGACACAGCCTGAGGAGGGTAAGTGGTTCTCTTTGGCCAAAACATAGGCACAAGAAAGAGAACAGCAATGAACAAGAGGTTCCTTTGGGCATATTGCTATGGGTCTTAAACACATGCAAAAATTTGGACTTTATTATGTAGAAATGGGGACCATCAAAAGTTTATATCTATTATATATCTTCTATTTAAAACTGCTAGAGTCAGTGCTGTCAGTAATCTGCCTTTTCTCAGGCAATTAAGAATCCATATCTTTCACACACTGTTGCCCTCCAAAATTGAGAATATACAATATAATCACCAAGCTGACAACAGCTTTTGCAATCTGTTAAAGCTGCAACTCACATCAAAATGGATCCTGCCAAATTCAGTAAAAAAATCGAGAATCAGGGGTGCCTGGGTGGCTCAGTTGGTTAAGCATCTGACTTCAGCTCAGGTCATGATCTCGCGGTTTGTGAGTTCCAGCCCCGCATCGGGCTCTGTGCTGACAGCTCAGAGCCTGGAGCCTGCTTCAGATTCTGTGTCTCTCTCCCCCTGCCCCTCCCTCCCCTGCTCACACACTCTCTCTCTCAAAAATAGATAAACATTAAAAAAAATTTTTTTAAGAAAATGGAGAATCAGTAACCTTCAGAGAAAAAAGTCAACTTTCAAAACCTGTTTCTTCATGAAAGTGTGGTGTGTCGGGGGGAGGGAAAAAAGGAGATGTCTTTGCAGATAATGCTATTCCTGCAACAAAAGAAAACTGAAAATGGGCTTAAATCAGGGGCGCCTGGGTGGCTCAGTTAAGCGCCTGACTTCAGCTAGGGTCAAGCCTTGCGTTGGGCTCTATGCTGACAGCTCAGAGTCTAGAGCCTGCTTCAGATTCTGTCTCCCTCTCTCTCTCAAGAATTAAAAACATTAAAAATAAATTAATTAAATTTAAAAAGACGGGCTTAAATCATGGTCACATTTACTAAGCTCCTTCCATGTGTGTCTAGCAGGTGTCCTGCTAGAAGTCTACAATACAAAGATAAATTACTTACCAGGACTTCGAATTACTCAGAGTAATACAATTAGTAGGAACAAAAACAGATTAACCAGGATACATTAGTGTACATGCTGTTATAAAAATAGAACCCAATCGAACTACAAGGTTTGGGGAAGAATCTGGGGTCACAGAACTTTCTTAGCCTCATACTGAAGATCCTTCTTGATCAGACTCAACCTACCCTTGCAGACTGAAATTTTGGTACTTTTCTTCACAAAATCATTTGCTCTCATACCTATCCTCCACCTTCCCACATCCATGCCTTGCCTGCTACCTCATTTTCTCTCCCTGACTCATTGCTGGCCACTGTTTAATGCACTGCCAAGACTCTACCCATGAACTCTCCCCTGGTTCCAGTGGGATGTATTCTCCCCCTTCTCAGGGGTCCCATCAGAGCCCTCGCAGGAAATTACCACTCCTCTGTTTTGCATTATGGCTACTTTCTGACTTGCTAGTCTTGTCTCATCTCCACTCCAAACTATAAGCCCCCTGAGGATCAGGAATGTTTCTGGTATGGCACCTTGTATGTACATAGTGGATTTTCAGCATTTTTTGAATGTTAGAATTTTAAACCCAAAACCCACTCCCTGCAGATGCTAACTCAGCACACACAAATAGTCACTGCATTCTTTGGTCCAGAGCTAAATTGCTGGGTGTATGGTATTTTCCCATGGGAGGGGAACAATCCTGAAAGAATATTCAGTAATAACAAGCTGAAGAAATAAAAATAGTACTACACCCTGGTTCTAACTAGTGCCTAGTTGTATTGCAAAAATTAAGATTGTCCAATTGGTCAAAATGCTTACATACTGATTAGAATGTATTAAAATGTTTAAGTTTGCCTTACTGCAAAACAATCTTTTATAGAAAAATCTCTACTTTAAAATATGTCAGCATTTGCTCTTAAGCAATCCAGAGAGGAGAAAATGGAAAGTGGCCTCCCCTTTCTAATATCAATACCATTAGCAAATGGTATTGACATGAGGGCAGCTGGAAATATGGTCTATAAAGTCCCCACACTACACTGATGCTATAAGAGCTGGAAGCTAAAACATGGAGACAAATCAGCATTATTCAGTACGGAATGGTCAAAGCCAGAAGTAGAAAAAAATTGATGTCTATAAAATATTGAAGTAGACTGAATGTGTTCACTGAGGCCTGGAACATAATAAAGGAAATACATGCTTAAAATTTAAGTGAGGACAAACTTAGGATAAGTAGAAATATGTACAAGTTTTTTTAAGTGGGATGAACTTAAGGTTTTGTTAAGAGGTAAGAGCAGATGAGAATGAAAATATAAATCCATGGATAATAGCTTCATAAAATATTAATAGAGGAATTTTTGTGGCAGTGGTCCCCAGTCTGTTGAGTACTGGGGCCCCTTGGCCACCATAATTAGTACAAGGACACTGTAACTACATAAACACAGCAAGCCCTGTCTGTGGACTGTATAAACAACATGCCTAACACATTTGTACTACCATTTGACACAAACACAAAGATGTTTTTCCTGAGTAACAGAATGTCAGACAGGTTGGGGAAACTGGGCAGACTGATCTAGTAGGAACACACAGCTCTGAGAAGAGCTGTCAGGAGGAGAGGGAAAACTCTACTCACCAGGGGGGCACATGATGTTTGGGAAGGATCCCAGAAGGAGCACTGGCTTTGAAAGGCCCTGAGCAGAAAACAGAGGACAGAGCCTGCAAGATGGCACAGGCTGTGTAGTGAGTAAAGGAACCTCTCAGATCTTCAAGACAATTACCACATTCAAAAAATTCTGTGTATGGTTAAAGTTTTTGTGGGAAATGGTCAAGGGGCTGAGCTTCTGGACCACCGCAAACAGCATAAAAAGTGGAAGTAATGGGACACATGAGGAATTAAAGAGTGGGAAATTAAAGGAAACAGGAGAAGGGGCACCTGGGTGGCTCAGTCAGTTAAGTGTCTAACTCTTGATTTCAGTTCATGTCATGATCTCATGGTTCATGAGTTCAATCCTGCATTGGACTCTGTGCTGACAGCGTGGAACCTGCTTGGGATTCTCCACCCCCCACCTGCCCCTCCCCTGTTCACACGTGCTCTCTCAAAAAAATAAAAAATAAAAAAAGGGGGGGCAGCATTGGGGCACTTGGGTGGCTCAGTCAGTTGAGCATCCGACTTTGGCTCAGGTCATGGTCTCATGGTCTGTGAGTTAGAGCCCCATGTTGGGCTCTGTGCTGACAGCTCAGAGCCTGGAGCCTGCTTCGGATTCTGTGTCTCCCTCTCTCTCTGCCCCCCTCCCCAACTTGTGCTTGATCTCTCAAAAATAAATGAAAAAAAATTTTTTTAATTAAAAAAAAAAAAGGTGGGGGGCAGAAGCACTATGCCTGTTATAGGCCCTGGAAATGGAGCTCAAACCTAATTTAATCTGGCATGGGGGTCTTGGGCAGTATCGGAGTTTCTTACATAAATTCACTCAAAAGTGTTCCTGAATCCTCAGAAGCTTTTTGTCATTATGTGTTTCCTTGGTTGATGGAATAATGCAAAAAAAAAAAAAAAAAAAAAAAAAAAAAAGATTTTTGTACTATAGATTTTGCACTATAGGTTGATGGAATAATGCAAAATCAAAAAAAAAAACAAAACAAAAAACAAACAAACAAACAAAACCACTATTTTCAGAGTACTGGCCTGTTCTGACTGAAGCAAAGAGGAATATGAAGTTGTTAGCTTCACCAGACAGGGAAGGCTGAACTCAGTTCACCAGAAAACTATGAAATGCCACATAGGCCACGGTCTTCTTTGAAAGCATCCATGGACCACATCCCAGTCCCATGTATTGCCAAATAAATAGGTAATGCTAGTCACAGAAAGACCCTGAATGGGTGTAATGGTTAGAGCTTTCATCGAAACTTGTTTCCTTTCCTTGCTCTGTTCCATTTAATCCTCACAACAACCCTATTGGGAAGTTAACATTATTAGCCTAGTATTAAAGATGAAGAAACTGAGGCATAGAATTAATCAAAGTCATATAGTTAGTAAACAGCACAGAGTCCAAAACTTTGACTGTGAAGCCTGTAAGAATTAATCAACTATGTATTGTACACTGTGCAAAGTACTAAAACAAGCATATGATTAGCAAATGTTATGTATATTACTGCATTAGGGTTCTCAAGAGAAACAGAACCAGTAAGATGTAGGAATTGGAATATACGAATTCAATCACATGAGTATGGAGGCTGGCAAGGCCAAATCTGCAGTGATCTTCTTGAAATCCAAGAGAGACAATGCAGTTCCAGTCTAAAGCAGGTGCAGGTACAGGAAACCTGAGATACAGAAGAAGTCTGAAGACAGTCTACTGAAGACTTTTTTCCTCTTACTCCAGGGAAGGTCAATCTTATTCTATTTAGACCTTCAACTAATTGGATGATGCCCACCCACATTATAGAAAGCAACCAGCTTTACCCCTTAAAATATTAATCTCATCAAAAAATACCCTTGCAGATATACCCAAAATAATGTATGACCAAATATCTGGGCACCCTATGGCCCAGTCACATTGACATACAAAATTAACTATCACAATTACATTCCAAATGAACTTTCTTTCAACCCTTTATCCTTATAGTACCTTTATAACTTACATACTTTACTAGTCTGGAATTTAATACAAGTACTTTTTAGTCTCAAATACTTAAGAACCCACAATTCCCTTTATAGCAATTAAGGATATAATTTACATTTGTATCTCTTATTTTTAAACTTTAAATTAGATTTTAAATGTAGACTTTCAATTGCTATGTCCTCAGGGAACTCCTAAACTTAATAAGACATGAATTTGAAATTAATGCTTTCAGAATTAAGCTTTCTGATAAAAATCTTACTTAAGCAAATTTTATTATTTTTCACATTTACTACAGAGATAAAGATAAGGGGGAAAAATGTCTCAGGAAAATGAGTTCTGAGGCAGAAAGGGCAATTTAAATCAGGAAGTGACAAAATGACAAACAGCAGCTAATAAAATGCCTGGTAAAAAAGAACTTTAGGGCTATGAGAATGATATCTAGAAACAAAAGGGAGTCCTACCTTGCTGTTCAGAGCTAAGGGTTAGTGTTAGAGTTAGGGCTAGGTCTCACTGTTAAGGTTCCCTAGGGTAGGAATCACATCTTTATGTCTCCCTCCATCTACCATGAGGTATAATACAGGCCTTGCATTTTGTCAAGTTAAAAAAGAATAGATATTTGGAGAAAAGTAACTTAGCAGAAGGAAATTAAAAAAAAAAAAAGAAAAGAAGGAATGTGCTGTCCAGGCATGTGATATGGCTTGGTTACAGGCTTATTAGGTAAGAAGGCTGAGATTCCAAGACCTTTTTAGATTATTAAAGGAGTAAGATTTACATGAAGGCACATTCCCAAGGCCTGACACACTTATTTAGCTCAAGAAATACTTTAATTCTTCCCTATGACAATAAAACATAACAAAAATTGGTCATTTAAAAATCCCCACTATTGGGCTGCCTGGGTGGCTCAGTCGGTTAAGCGCCTGACTTCGGCTCAGGTCATGATCTCGCAGTCCGTGAGTTCGAGCCCCGCATCAGGCTCTGTGCTGACAGCTTGGAGCCTGGAGCCTGCTTCAGATTCTGTGTTTCCCTCTCTCTCTGACCTTCCCGCATTCATGTTCTGTCTCTCGGTCTCAAAAATAAATAAACATTAAAAAAAAAATCCCCACTATATCCCCCACCTACCAGGCTCCCCCCACCCCTTAAAAAGCTAGTAACTTTTCTAGGTTACTTAGGAAAAAAGAAAGTTCATTTCCAATTCTCCTTTTCTAATCTTTCTGCCAACTTCAAATATTTGGGCTTTGCATTTCAGCTTAAAAATCTTTTTTGAAACACACACACACTAGGATTTATGTCAATCTCAGTTCTGATTAGAAATGCAAAGTCAGCTTCACTTGGGGTACAGCACTATGGGAATTCTAATGCAATCAGAGGTCAGACATTCCTTCAAAGTCACAAGAACTCTCACATAGATTGATTTATTTATATATATATATATATATATATATATATATATATATATATATATATGGCAATCCAAAAACCTTTTCACTTTGTATAGTACATTTCCAGGAAAGAAACCCCAAACTTTCATAACTGATATACACAAAACACCAATTAAGCAAAGCTGTTGTCAAAGCTTTCAGAGCAAGAGCAGAAATTCTGGCCTAAAACACAGGGTCCGTAACAACTGAGAAAAGTGCCTTGAGGTCCTTCCAATTCCAATATTCCATCTGAAAGAATAAGCACAGCCAATTGTCTGGACATAGAGTCCACTCGTTAGAAAGCAAATACATAAGGAGAGAGTTCATTAGAATAGAGGTACAGTCAGAGAAGAATGAAAATCATTAACCCCAGGGTTAGAAGTCATATGGTAATTTTCTAACCACTCTTACTAATGAAATCATAGAATCTTAGGATTGGGGGAAGTATTAATATATAATCTAGATTCCAGACAAAACACTGCATCAGAAAGATGACTACCCATATTTTGCAAATTCAATTCTTATGCTTAGTGAACTGTATTTGGAAACAAGCAAAAAACAAAAAACAAAACAAAACCCCCCAAAAAAATGAAAAACTTGACTTTAGCCTTTTTCAAGTTATTGGCAATTTTACTTGCAGCTTGAGTTTAAATTTTTTTTTTTTTCAACGTTTATTTATTTTTGGGACAGAGAGAGACAGAGCATGAACGCGGGAGGGGCAGAGAGAGAGGGAGACACAGAATCGGAAACAGGCTCCAGGCTCTGAGCCATCAGCCCAGAGCCTGACGCGGGGCTCAAACTCACGGAGCGCGAGATCTGACCTGGCTGAAGTCGGACGCTTAACCGACTGCGCCACCCAGGCGCCCCTGCAGCTTGAGTTTAAAAAGAATGACTTTCCAAAAAACAATGAAGTATGAAACATTTAGGAAGATAGTTATTTAGAAAATTGATAAATTTACACAATTTTTTAAACGTTTCAACTATTTTTAGACCCATTTTAAGCAGAGAAAAAGATTAAAAGCCATAAGGAAGAAGGCTGAAAAAGACATGTACACTACTTCATTAAATGTGAAAAACATGGCCATGACATGTGCACCTGCTGCTTCTAGTGCCCACAATGGGATCTCTGTCCCAGTGACATAGGTCAACTGCTTGATCCTTCAAGCTCTTGCTAAGGCCAACAGACACAGGTATTTTATTACAACATTTCTCTATTTCTTTCCAATAGCTATATTTCAAAAGATGACTTGCTTCTCTCCTGGAGTGTGACTAAGGCTTTGTTTAAATGAAGAGGTCATAGATGCTTAACACTTCTTAAGCTTATTTCACTTAGTCGGTCACTTCTTTCAGTTATCTAAGCCTTTTTGTTGAACACTGGACAAAAATAGTCCTGATGAGGTCTTCTGGAGAGTAATGTGCTGTTTGCCTGGGAGAACTAGCTTTAAAAATTACATCCTCCTTTAGCTCTAAAAATTTGTCACTTATGTCTCTGAAATAAAGCACAGCATGAAAGAAAACACAAACATTATCCATGTAACCTTGATTTTCTGGGAGAGTCCAAGTTTCATGAATTAAAATATAGTATTAAGTGTCAAATTATAGAGGTTTGGTTGAATAAGTTGTAATATATCATACAATAGGCAACTATAAAGCCATTTAAAAGATGTGTGGAAGAATATGAAATGGAAAATGTATTAAGTGTTTAGGTTAGAAACCAAATTATAAAAATTATAGCCCTGATTTTATAGAGGCAGCAATAGGATTGAAAACTACACCAAAATAATAATTGCAGTTTTATTTATGTGGTGAAATTATGTGTGATTTTTACTTTTTCCTTGAACTTTTCCATACTTAACTTTTCTATAGAAAGTATCGTATTAAATAGATTAAAAATAATTGTAAAAAGAAAAGTCACTATTACCACTCAGCAAAAGATACATGAAAAAGTAAAAGTTGCAGTGTTTCCTATGATCTTTATATCTGCATCTTTTCCATGATTTTTTTTTAAATTTTTATTTACATCCGAGTTAGTTAGCATATAGTGCAACAAAGATTTCAGGAGCAGATTCCAGTGACTCATCCCCTCTGTATAACACTCAGTGCCCATCCCAACAAGTGTCTTCCTTAATGCCCCTTACCCATTTAGCCCATCTTCCCACAACCCCTCCAGCAACCCTCAGTTTGTTCTCTGTATTTAAGAGTCTCTTATGTTTTGTCCCCTTCCCTGTTTTTATATTATTTTCGTTTCCCTTCCCTTATGTTCATCTGTTTTGGTTTTAAATTCCACAAGTCATATGATATTTGTCTTTCTCTGACTTATTTCACTTAGCATAACACCCTCTAGTTCCATCCACATTGTTGCAAATGGCAAAATTTCCTTCCTTTTGATTGCCATGTAATACTCCACTGTGTGTGTGCGCGTGTGTATACACACACGCGTACACACACACACACCACTTCTTTATCCATTCATCTGTCAATGGACATTTGGGCTCTTTCCATACTTTGGCTATTGTCAATAGCACTGTTATAAACATTGGGATGCCTGAGCACACCAGATTCCCTTAGGTATATATTAGTAGTGCAATTGCTGAGTCATAAGACAGTTCTTTTTTTTTAATTTTTTGAGGAACTGCCACACTGTTTTCCAGAGTAGTTGCACTCATTTCCCTTCCCACCAGCAATGCAAAAAAGATCCTTTCTCCACATCCTTGCCAACATCTGTTGTTGCCTGAGTTGTTAACGTTAGCTATTCTGACTGGTGTGAGGTGGTATCTCATTGTGGTTTTGAGTTGCATTTCCCTGATGATGAGTGATGTTGAGCATTTTTTCATGTGTCTGTTAGCCATCTGTATGTCTTCTTTGGAGAAGTATCTATTCATGTCTTTTGCCCATTTCTTAGCTGGACTGTTTGTTTTTTGGGTGTTGAGTTTGAGAAGTTCTTTATAGATTTTGGATACTAACCCTTTATCTGATATGTCGTTTGCAAATATCTTCTCCCATTCCATTGGTTGCCTTTTAGTTTTGTTGATTGTTTCCTTCCCCATGCAGAAGGTTTTTATCTTGATGAGGTCCCAATAGTTCATTTTTGCTTTTGTTTCCCTTGCCTCTGGAGACGTGTTGAGTAAGAAGTTGCTGCGGCCAAGGTCCAAAAGGTTTTTGCCTGCTTTCTCCTCAAGGATTTTGATGGTTTCCTATCTTACATTCAGGTCTTTCATCCATTTTGAGTTTATTTTTGGGTATGGTGTAAGGAAGCAGTCCAGATTCATTTTTCTGCATGTCACTGTCCAGTTTTCCAGTATCATTTGCTGAAGAGACTGTCTTTATTCCATTGGATATTCTCTTCTACCTTGTTCAAAATTAGTTGGCCATACCTTTGTGGTCCATTTCTGGGTTCTCTATTCTGTTCCATTGATCTGAGTGTCTGTTCTTGCCTAGTATCATACTGTCTTGATGATTCAGCTTTGTAATACAGCTTTAAGTCTGGGATTGTGATGCCTCCAGATTTGGTTTTCTTTTTCAGGATTGTTTTGGCTATTCGGGGTCTTTTCTGGTTCCATACAAATTTTAGAATTATTTGTTCTAACTCTGCGAAGAATGGTGGTGTTATTTTGATAGGGATTGCATTGAATATGTAGATTGCTTTGGGTAGTATCGACATTTTAACAATACTTGTTCTTCCAATCCATGAGCACAGAATATTTTATTTTTTTTCTTTATTTTCTTTATATTTTTCCTTCAATTTCTTCCATAAGCTTTCTAGTTTTCAGTGTGCAGATTTTTCACCTCTTTGGTTAGATTTATTCCTAGGTATTTTATGGTTTTTGGTGCAGTCATAAATGGGATCAACTCCCTGATTTCTCTTTCTGTTGCTTCATAATTGGTGTACAGTAATGCAACCGATTTGCATTGATTTTATATTCTGTGATTTTGCTGAATTCATGGATCAGCTCTAGAAGTTTTTTGGTGGAATCTTTTGGGTTTTCCATATAGAGTATCATTCTTCTGCAAAGAGTGAAAGTTTGACTTCCTCCTTGCCAATTTGGATGCCTTTTATTCCTTTGTGTTGTCTGATTGCTGAGGCTAGGATTTCCAATACCATATTGAATAACAGTGGCGAGAGTGGACATCCCTGTCATGTTCCTGACCTTAGGAGGAAAGCTCTCACAGTTTTTCCCCATTGAGGATGATATTAGCAGTGGGTCTTTCATATATGCCTTTTATGATCTCGAGGTATGATCCTTCTATCTCTACTTTTTTGGGGGGTTTTATTAAGAATGAATGCTGTATTTTGGCAAATGCTTTCTCTGCATTTATTGAGAGGATCATGTGGTTCTTGTCCTTCCTTTTATTGATGTATCACATTGATTGTTTTACGTATATTGAACCAGCCTTCCACCCAAGTATAAATCTCACTTGGTCATGGTGAATAATTCTTCAATGTATTGTTGGATCTGGTTGGCTAATATTTTATTGAGGATGCTTGCATCCATGTGCATTAGGGAAATTGGTCTGTAGTTCTCCTTTTCAGTGGGGTCTTTGTCTGAAATCAAGGTAATGCTGGCTTCACAGAATGAGTTTGGAAGTTTTCCTTCCATTCATATCTTTGGAACAGCTTCAAAAGAATAGATGTTAACTTTTCTTTAAATGATTGGTAGAATTCTCCCGGAAAGCCATCCAGCCCTGGACTCTTGTTTGTTGGGAGATTTTTGATTACTAATTCGATTTCTTTACTGGTTAAGGGTCTGTTCAAATTTTCCATTTCTTCCTGTTTCAGTTCTGGTAGTTTATATGTTTTTAGGAATTTGTCCATTTCTTCCAGATTGCCCAATTTATTGGCATATAACTGCTCATAATATTCTTTTATTGGTTGCATTTCTGCAGTGTTGGTTGTGATCTCATTCTTGACTTTACTTATTTGGGTCCTTTTTTTTGTTGTTTTAATCAAACTGGTTGGGGTTTATCAATTTTGTTAATTCAAAGAAACAGCTCCTGGTTTCATTGACCTGTTCTGTTTTTTTATTTCAGTAGCATTTATTTCTGCTTTAATCTTTATTATTTCCCTTCTTCTGCTGGTTTTAGGCTTTATTTTCTGTTCTTTTTCCAGCTCTTTAAGGTGTAATGTTAGGCTGTGTATCTGAGACCTTTCTTCCTTCTTTAGGAAAGCCTGGAATGCTTTATACTGCCCTCTTATGACTGACTTTGCTGCATCCCAGAGGTTTGGGGCTGTGGTGTTATCATTTTCATTGGCTTCTATGTACTTTTTAATTTCCTCTTTAACTTCTTGGTTAGCCCATTCATTCTTTAGTAGGATGTTTTAGTCTCCAAGTATTTGCCATCTTTACAAATTTTTCCTTGTGGTTGATTTGGAGTTTCATAGCAGGGTGGTCTGAAAAGTATGCATGATATGATCTCAATCTTTTTATACTTGTTGAGGGCTGATTTGTGTCCCAGTATGTGATCTATTCTGGAGAACGTCCCATGTGAACTCAAGAAGAATGTGTATTCTGCTGCTTTAGGGTGAAATGTTCTGAATATATGTTAAGTTCATCCAGTCCAGTGTGTCACTCAAAGCCATGGTTTCCTTGTAGATTTTCTGTTTAGATGATCTGCCCATTGCTATAAGTGGGGTGAAGTCCCCTACTATTGTGGTATTATCAATGAGTTTCTATATGTGATTGATTTATATATTTAGGTGCCTTCACGTTGGGGGCATAGATGTTTACAATTGTTGGGTCTTCTTGGTGGATAGACCCCTTAATTATGATATAATGCCCTTCATCTCTTGTTACAGTCTTTATTTTAAAATTTATATTGTTGGGGCACCTGGGTAGCTCAGTCAGTTAAGCATCCGACTTCAGCTCAGGTCATGATCTCACGGACCATGAGTTTGAGCCCCACGTCGGGCTCTGTGCTGACAGCTCAGAGCCTGGAGCCTGCTTCGGATCTGTGTCTCCCTCTCTCTGACCCTCCCCTGTTCATACTCTCTGCCTCAAATATAAACATTAAAAAATTTAAAAAATTTATATTGTCTGATATAAGTATGGCTACTCCTGCTTTCTTTTGGCGACCATTAGCATAACAGATGGTTCTCCATCCACTTATTTTCAATCTGAAGGTGTTTTTAGGTCTAAAATGGGTCTCTTGTAAACAGCATATAGATGGATCTTGTTTTCTTATCAATTCTGATATCCTATGTCTTTTGATTGGAGCATTTAGTCCACTGACATTTAGAGTGAGTACTGAAAGATATGAATTAAGTGCCATTGTGTTGCCTGTAGAGTTGGGAGTTTCTGGTGGTGTTCTCTGGTTCTTTCTAGTCTTTGTTGCTCTTGTTCTCTGTTTCATCTTTTCTCCCCTCAGAGAGTCCCCTTAAAATTTCTTTCAGGGCTGGTTTAGTGGTCATGAACTCCTTTAGTTTTTGAGAAATTTTTTCTCCTCCTATTTTGAATGACAGCCTTGCTGAATAAAGAATTCTTGGCTGCATACTTTTCTGATTCAGCACATTGAATATATCCTGCCACTCCTTTCTGGCCTGCCAGGTTTCTATGGATCGGTCTGCTGCAAACCTGATCTGTCTTCCCTTGTAGGTTAAGGACTCTTTTTCCCTTGCTGCTTTCATAATTCTTCCCTTGTCTGTGTATTTTGTGAATTTGACTACCATATGCCTTGGTGATGGTTGGTTTTTGTTGAATCTAATGGGAGTTCTCTGTGCTTCCTGGATTTTGAGGTCTGTGTCTTTCCCAGGTTAGGAAAGTTTTCCGCTATGATTTGCTCACATAACCCTTCTATCCCTTTTTCTCTCTTCATTTTCTAGGACCCCCATGATTTGGATGCTATTCCTTTTTAATGAGTCACTGAGTTCTCTAATTCTTATGTTGTGCTCTTTTGCCTTAGTTTCCTCCCTTTTTTTTCTGCTTCGTTAGTCTCCATAAGTTTGTCCTCTATATCGCTGATTCACTGCTCTGCTTTGTCCATCATTGCCGCCATGGCATCCATTCAAGACTGCATCTCAGTTACAGCATTTTAATTTTGTCCTGACTAGATTCTACCTCTTTTATCTCCACAGAAAGAGATTCTATACTTTTTTCAGCCCCAGTTATCGTTCCTATTATTGTGATTCTAAATTCTGGTTCAGACATCTTGCTTGTATCTGTGTTAAGTCCCTGGCTGTCATTTCTTCCTGTTCTTTTGGGGTGAATTCCTTTATCATTTTGGAGGGAGAAAAATAAAATAGAAATTAGAAACACAAATCAAATAAAAGATGCTATATCCTAGGTGTATTTTGGTGTGATTGTTGAAAGCTGCTTGATAGAACAGAGGAAAAAGAGAAAAAAAGGAAAATATTTGAAAATTTCAAAATACATGAATACAATAGAATGAATTGATATAGAATCTTAATAATATACAAAATATGGAAAAAATTAAAGAAATCTTTATAAAAACAAAAAATAAGTTTTTTCTCTTTCTGTATTCAAGAAGGAAAAAAATTTTGAATAGATGGACCAGTGAACAGAATGGAATACGATTGAAATTACATCCAGTTTCCCCTAGAAGTCAAACTATGAATCATTTTATACATCATAAACTAAGTAGGTGGAGAGACTTGGAGTGTTCCTCCAGAATATGGCTGGCACAGTTAGATGGGGCTTGGTGTAATGGCTCAATTCTCCACTAGATGGTGCTGCATAGCTTACTGGGATGGATTGTTGTAGCACATGTATGCGCTTGCACGGCAGAGGTGAAAATGAAGTCACCCAGCTACCCAGTCTCTAGCATCAGAACTCTGTGCTCTTGCCAACCAGCAATCAAACACCCCTCCCCTTTGTCTCTGTCCTCTATCTACTCCCCATTTCTACCCTGTCCATGACCAAGTCATCAGCCTACCAGATGGTACCTCTGTCCAGAGTTTTATCTCAGATGAGGCTGTGTTTATAAATCCCTCACTTCAGAGGGCCCTGCAGCTTTGATGTGCTCAGACCCTCTGGAGGAGGGTCTCACCGAGCAATGGTGGGGTGCTGGCCCACCCCTGGGAACACTCTCATGACCACACCACTGCAGATGTCCAGAGACTGCAGCTAGGTGCCAGCCCACCCCATGAAAAGTTCACACAATCATGTAGCAGCAGCATTTCAGGAATTATGGTAAATCACAACACACATCTGGCATCAAGTTTCCACAGCCTGTATCAAATGTCCTCTCAGCAGGGGAACTGCCTCTCCCTATGTGGCCTGAGGACCCCTCAGACTTCACTATCTGCTCCTGGAGATTCACCCTTCCCACCAGAGCTCTGCCAGGTATCGAACTACAGAGCTGCAGACTCCCCTGTTCATTGATCTTAATGGTATCCAAACCTCCTTTCTCCCTTTCTTGTTCAGTCCCTTATGGGTGTTTCCACTCTTTCTCTTTCTCTCCAGCTGCTTTCGGGTGTGTGTGGGGGGAGTGCTTTTTCTGTACTCTCCCCCATCTCTGTCCTCTCTCTGCAAGCAAAAAACAGATCCCTGCCCTCCGTGGCTTCTCTCTCCCTCAGTTCACCTCTTTGTGCACTGCATAGCTGCCAAGTTCTTTGGTTCACGTTATGCCAATTGTTGAGTTAATCCTCAGATCAATTTTCTAGGTGTGCAAGATGGTTTGGTGTTGACCTAAACTTCAGGGAAGAAAGAGACACAAAAAGCTTCCATGTTGCTCCACCATCTTGCCCCCTCCCTTGATCTTTGAATTTCTTCTTGTCCCTTCTAATTAAATTCTGTATTACTTTCTAATGCAATGTAACAATATACACCAAAACTAAGCAATTTGTAATAATGCACAATTATCTCACAGTTTCTAGGATTCATGAGTCTGGGCACAGCTTATCTGGATCCTGTGATTCATTGTCCCTCAGTCAAGAAGTTGGCCAGGATTTACAGTCTCATCTGAAGATTCAACTGGGGAAGGATCAACTTCCCAAATTCATTCAGTGTTTGTGGGCAGTTGTTCCTCACAGGGTGTTGGACTAAAAATAAAAATCTCAATATCTTGCTGGCTGCTGGCCACAAATTTCTGTCATTTCCTTGCCACATGTGCCTCTCCAACGGAGCAGCTATTTTATCAAAGTATGCAGGCCAAAACAACAAAGAGGATCTTGTAGCAAGGTGGAAGTCACAAAATTTTGTAACTGAATCATAGAAGTAACACCCCACACCTTTGCCATAGCCATTGCTTAGAATGAAGTCATTAAGTCCACCCCACACTCAAGGGGAGAAAATTATACAAGGACACAAATACCAATGGGGGGGAACCATCTTAGAAGTCTGCTTACCCCATTATTCTTTCTACTAGGCTTTTTTATAATTTCTCAAATATACCTTAGAATTAGTTCTCTCATATATCTTCCTTCAGTCTATAAATTTATAAAAATAAATACAAAATTCAGGTTTTCTGTTTTATACCTTAAGATTTTTAGAGAAAGTAATTTAAAAATCATTCTTCTAATAAATTGATAGTTTTTTTTTATATTTGTATGTCTTTAAGTGATTTTGTATTCCTTTAATGGAAAAAAGAAAAACTGTATCACCGTGTTATTTACAATACTGGCAAGCTATTTTAAAAACCTCAATTTTCAGTGTATATAAATTATGATATCAGAGGGAATAATATTTAATGAGCAAAATCATGTTGTGAAAAAACATCTGTGACATTAGAAACACCTATACTGTTAAATGAAAAAGTCAAGATCTAAAGCACCATATTGAGCATGATCACAATTTGTTAAAATACATAAGTAAACAAACAGGAACACTCCTGGCAGTATGCGCAATAAAATATTAACAATGTTTATCTTTGGATATTAAAATCTCAAGTGATTTTCCCCTTCACAGTATCTTCACAATTTGAATATTTTATTATTAAATTGTTACATTTAAGTATTTATTAAACATTAAGTTTTACTTCCTCTCAACAAAGTAAAACCTAAAATTAATATATTTCTTAATAGCAATTAATATATGTGACCAATATTATCCAAAAATTCCTAATAGAAACTTCAAATAATCCTTATAATACCAAACAGTTTTGAAATTCAAGTAATATAGATTTTTAAAGTTAGAATATTGAGAAATTTACAATTATCTTATGTAGTAAAGAGGATATTATCAGTTAATTCTAAGAACAAAAAGGACAATACTCTAGAATTCTTACAGATGAAATCTCTTTAGAGCATAAGGTAAGTGGAAGATAAATTAATAAAGCTTTAAAACAATTTTTTTCATGTACTATTTGTGTGTCTACTTTGGGCAAGCCTCTGTAGCTTAAAATTCAGTTCGTTAGCTCAGAAACATAACCCAAGTTACATATAGAATTTTCCTATTTGCTATATTAAGTCATTTTTAAATGTCTAACAGCATTTTCTAATTTATTGAATTTGGGTTCATACCTTAAACTTTCAATAGAAGTTATCTGCTTTTGAATTTTCAATAAACGAGGCTTCTTCCATTTTTGTCACATTATGGGAAACAGACCAAAAAATTAAAACAGAAAGCCCATTCATCACCTAGAGAAAATTGTAATATCCCAAATTCAGTTCCTCCACAGTATCTTCCACAGATACAATTCATTTGCTTAAAAAATTCATTTTAATTTTTTAAGGGAAGGGAAGGGACTAGTTAGAAAATGAAGAAAAAATTAAAAGGAGAAACTTCCCAAATCTCTCTAAAGACAAGGTTAGCCATGTGAAATTGTCTAAATCTTTTTTTTAATATTGTAAGTTTTATCATATCCTTCATGACTATATTTTGATACAGCCACTGTCTCCATTTTGAATAGTGTTCCTTTTCTGAGTGTGGAAATAATGCATAATCATTGTTGAGATTTGGAAAACAAAGGTACAAGAAAGAACAAAGTCACCCACAATTGTACTACTTAGATTTTACTATTGTTAGTATTTATATTACTGCCTTATATATATATTTTTTTAACTCCATAGCAACTTTTTTCTAAATATGTCTCTTAAGGCAAGGGAAACAAAAGCAAAAATAAACTGTTGGGAATACATCAAAATAAAAAATTCTGCACAGCGAAGGAAACAATCAACAAAACTAAAAGGCCACCTAGGAAATAGGAGAAGATATTTGCAAATGATGTATCTGAAAAGAGTTGATGTCCAAAATGTACAAAAAACTTCCAAAACTCACACCCCAAAATGAATAATCCAATTTAAAAACGGGCAGAAGACATGAATAAACATTTTTCCAAAGATGAATCCATCACTGATCATTAGGGAAATACATATCAAAACTACAATATCACTTCACACCTGTCAGAATGGCTAAAATTAATGACAAGAAACAACAGGTGATGGCGAGGATGAAGAAAAAGGAACCCAACTACATTATTGGTAGGAATGCAAACTGTGCAGCCACTATGAAAAACAGTGTGGAGGTTCTTCAAAAATAGAACTACCCTATGATCCAGGAATTGCACTACTGGGTATTTACCCAAAGAATACAAAAATCACTAATTCAAAAGGATACATGCATCCTTGTGTTTATAGCAGCGTTATTTACAATAGCCAAGATATGGAAGCAACCCAAGTTTCCATCAATTGATGAATGGATAAAGAAGATGTGGTATATTTATAAAATGGAATACTATTCAGCCATGAAAAAGAATGAAATCCTGCCATTTGCAACCTGGATGGTGCTACCGAGCATCATGTTAACCAAAATAAGTCAGTCAGAGAAAGACAAATACTATACAATCTCACTGATGTGTGGAATTTAACAAAATAAATGAACAAAGGGGCAATAAAATATAGAGGCAAACCAAGAAGCACTCTTAACTATAGAAAACAAATTGATGATTACCACAATGGGGTAAGGGGCATGAGGGGCTGGGCTAAACAGGTGATGGAGATTAAGGAATGCATTCTTCATGATGAGCACTGGGTGATGTATGGAATTGTTGAATCACTATATTGTATACCTGAAAGTAATATAACACTGTATTTTAACCAACTGGCATTAAAATAAATACTTAAAAGGGAAAAATATGTTATTAACAAAATGGATCCTGCTGAATATAAAGTTACAAGCCCTCCTTTCTAAATGAACATTATACATTTTCTCATGTCATTCAATGCATTTTGAATACAGTATTTCAATGATATCCCATCAAGATGATGTTTTTATCCAAATCTTTGTTCAAGTATTCAAATCTTAAGTTGTACAGCAGCACTATATGACACTCGTAAAGTAATTGATAGAATTTCAGCATGTCTCAATGCTCTATAATAGTTACTATAAAATAGAAATTATCTTTTTCCAAAAATAAAAAACTCGCATTTTCTGTCTGCACAGAGTCATTCAGTAGATGAAGGGAATTAATTCCTCCATGGTGATTGTTCAGGTTTTCTACTCACATTTAATCAATTTGGGTAATTTTTTTCCAGAAAATTACGTATTTTACATATGGCATAAATTCCTTCTCAAGTAGGGCAGATTGTTGCTGAATATTACGGTTGTCAACATTCTTCAAGATTATTGAAATGGGGAGGTAGGAGAAAGCATATCAGGCACTTCTACCTAGCTCCTATCATATTCAGGAACCTCTCTACCAGCGTGTGAAAACTCTGGATGTGTACCAACAACAATAAACTTACTAAATACTTACTATGTTCCAAATAATATGTTAAGTGTTTTAGGTATATTATCTATGTAATCCTTGCAAGGACCTCACGACAAGTAAATATTATTATTCCCCATTTAAAACATGAAGAAACGGAATGCCGGAGAAGTAATTTATCTAACCTGTAAGTGGAGCTAGTCTAGCACCCAAGTCTATATGACTTCCATTTCCTTATGTAATGTTTCATTATGCAATATCATTTCCCATTATGAGCCATTTTTCTCTACCATTTTTTAATGTATGACTTAATTTGATATGTTTACATGCATTAACTATTTCTCTCTGTTGCAGATGATGAAATAATCTGAACTGGAAAAGAAGGAAAAAGAATCTGATGTAATTAGATACAAAAGACTTTACCACTATGCTGCAAGAAGGACAGGCTTAGAAAATCCCAGACTTTTGCAAAAACTGAAGATGTTATACATTCTATAACATTTTCTAGCCAAAATGAAATTCTAAGTGCAGGGCTTGTTTGCACATTAAAAGATATAACCGGGGCGCCTGGGTGGCTCAGTCGGTTGAGTGTCCGACTTCAGCTCAGGTCACGATCTCGCGGTCCGTGAGTTCGAGCCCCGCGTCAGGCTCTGGGCTGATGGCTCAGAGCCTGGAGCCTGCTTCCGATTCTGTGTCTCCCTCTCTCTCTGCCCCTCCCCCGTTCATGCTCTGTCTCTGTCTCAAAAATAAATAAAACGTTAAAAAAAAAATTAAAAAAAAAAAAGATATAACCATGATATTTTCACTCACCTTTATATCTTAGAGCCAAGAGACTTCCAGCAGCATTAATTTCTCAGTGTACAGAACATTTAAAACATTAATTATCTACAACTTTTTAAAACAAAAATGAAAACACTTATGATGAAAATGTCTAAACTAGTGTAGTGCCTTAACAACCAACCAATCAGGGATGGAATTAAGAGTCAGTGACTAAAATAATTAAAGGAGAATAAGTGTTCACTTAGATCAGTTCTTAGCACAAATAAAGGAAAAAATCACTACCATTTAGCATTACTTATAAAATCCAATTTGGAAAGTAATATGTAATCCATGGAAAAGATGCTTCAGCATAGACAAGAGGCAAAAAAGGTCATTTGTTCATTTAGATCAATTAACAGTCTATCAGTTCCTTAATATGATTTGTCTTATATCCTTTGTACTGAGACACTCTATAATAATGAAGTAAACCTAATAAAATTCTTTCAAGCAAACCACCATTTGTGTAGGAACAAAGGATTTTTTTTTAAAGGAAAAGAAAGTTGGAACATTCACCCAGTAGAGAAAGCAAAATACAAATGAAAGAAAATTACAGTGGATGATTGCCCACTGAGCCCGAAACTAATCAGCAGCCTTGCAGAAATTCAGAGAAAAGAATGCACCAACAAGTTCTCATACCACACAACTCAACAATTAATCTATAAAGCTTTTACTTTTTTATTTTCAAGAATAAAATCTTCTAATGTAGATTGTTTTGTCTCAAGGCAATGGGATCTGCAGGGTGGTACTGTTTTATCCTACGCCCATTTCACCAACTTTCACACAAGCTTCAACAAAATATGTTAGCCAGTGATTTGATTTGATTTTACTTTATTTTATCTTATTTGAGAGAGAGAGAGCACGAGTGAGCACATGAGCTGGGGGGGGGGGAGGGGGGGTGGGGCTTGGTGCAGAGGGAGAGAGAGAATCTTAAGCAGGCTCCACACTCAGCATGGAACCTGATCCCATGACCCTGGAATGATGACCTGAGCCAAAACCAAGAGTCAGACACTCAACTGATTGAGCCACCCAGGTGCTCCACCGATTTTATTTTTAAAAGACAGCATGAATTTTAAAAAATAGTTTACCAATCATGTTCTGGCTGTCTGCTTACATGCCAAAAAAGGCTGGCTGGTTTTTCCCAATTAGGGAAGTAAGCTGGGTTGCTTAAAAATAAGTCTGACTTAAATATAGACTATTGGTAGTAGCAAATATTTTGGATTGGCTTGCTCAACATCTATTCCAATCTTGCTGCGTTATCCTTCTGATACTACAGTGGACAAAAAAACTTTTTACCTCAGGGTCTTTTGCAGCTACAGATTCTGGATATGATTTAAGTTCTGCCACTCATGTGCATTCAAGATTTGAATTCAGAAGGCAGATACAGCAGAAGTGATATGGCTCCAGAGCTGCTAAAGATTTAGTAGAAACGGGGTGCCTGGGTGGCTCAGTCAGTTAAGTGTCCAACTTTGGCTCAGGTTCTCACAGTTCCTGAGTTCAAGCCCCACATCAGGCTCTGTGCTGACAGCTCAGAGCCTGGAGCCTGCTTCAGATTCTGTGTCTCCCTCTCTCTGTCCCCTCCCCCTCCCCATGCTCACTCTCTCTCTCTCTCTCTCAAAAATAAACATTAAAAAGAATTTTTTTAAAAAAGATTTAGCAGAACAGCTTCCAGACCATGGCAGCAGCTCCATTAGCAACCCAGTTGGGCAGCAAGACTTTGGGAATTCATCCTTGTGCCTACCTCCCTCAGCTTAGAGGCTTCTCTGGAGTGCTAACAATTTGGGGGCCTATTTGGTAACCTAGATTACATTACTTTCTGCTTATAACAGTACAGCAGATTGTGTTCTCTGTAACTGAATCCTGACTAATAGGATGATTTTATATAAAATTCAGGGGAGGGGGCCAACGTGGCAGAACAGCATGGAAGTTTGTTTTGCATCTCTTGTCCTTGAAATGCAGCCAGGTTTTATATAAAATTCAACTTACAGAGACCCAGGGACAATGAGAGGTCCCAGGTCATCAATCAGGAGAGGCGCACACTCTCCAGGACAATGGAGACTGAAGCTCAAAGTGCAGACTGTTTGTGCCCTTGAAGAAATGAACCAAAATCCTCCAGATCTGCAGAAAATGAGGTACATAGATAGACTCCTGCAAGTGTCAATCAGAGACATGGTCTTTCACAGGCTAGTGAAATCCAAGTCTAACATTTGGTTTGGATATTTGGTTCCAACCATGTGGAACATGCCATACTTAATAAAACACACTGTGGACAGAGGAAACAAACATAAGTGCAAAAATGAGCCACAAATCAGCTAGATTAAGGAATCCAACAATAGACTAATGGCTGACATTCACCATCTAATTGTCCACGCTTTTCCTGGAATTACTAAATTCCAGAGATTATGAAATCCTTACTATCAACGCAACATGAAGAATTTGGACATTTAACATAAGACCAATGCTTACAACAGGGCTTTTCAGGAGGTCTAATAAAGGGAAATTCTCTAGAAGCCACTGATTCCTTCCAACTTCACCTTTGCTTTTGCATCTCTGCTATTCCCTATGACCAGTTATAAAGCCTAGATAAAATATTTTTAATTGAGGGTGTTGATTTGTGATTCAGTTGCTTCTTTCATGGGCAAGTATACTCCATACAGCAGCAGGAAATCATGCATATAGACCCTGGGCCTGAATTGACAAGTATGCCTATAAGGAAGCAGTTCAATTATAATTATAGGAAATTATTACAATCCCAACTTTTAAAACTCTTATTTCTAACAAATGTCATTTAGCTATAGCTAATGGGTCCTGAATAACATCAGTTGATAATAGATCTGATATACATTTAGTAAGGGGAAAATATCCTATAAGTACAAGATATTATAACTCAGAAGTATTGGCAAATTACTTAAATGTAAAAAAACATTAGAGAGGAGAAAAGTTAGTTCAAATGACAGTCGTCGAAACAGTAACATATGAAATCAATGTCTGGCCAGAATTCTATCTCCATGGTTTTTTTCATGATGTGAATTATCACACAATATTAATTACTAAATATAAAGAAGCTCAACTTGCTTTATTTATTCAGGGAAAGAACAAATTCACAATTAACTATTTGCTTAAAACTTATTTAAAAGTTTTGAAGTCATGAATAAGGTTTTAAAGTTTTTAATGTACCTATTTAATTTTATGCTTGGTATGAAGCCATCTATAACTTTCACAGGATATTAACCATAATCACCTCCTACAGTACTTCAGTGCTCAGTCATTTATTCGCCTCTCAGATCTCAAGGAGCCTTGGTTGGTTTTGCAGAATTAGTCATTCACTCTGAACACTCTCCCAGACCAGAAGATATAATCCCCCAGATTCTGAGAAGAAACTGTCCAGGTATCAAAGACACTTGCACTGTCAAAAAGCTATCCTTAGTGAAATCACAAATGACCTCAAAAGTCAGGCTGGACAAGTCAGAACAGATACAAGAAGAGTACAAAACAGCTAAGTTGGTATGGAAGGTTAGTTGCATAAGAGACAGATAGACTTGAGGTAGTCCCGAGGGCAGGCAGTGCCACCTACTGGTCAGAGAATGTAAATTTTGTAAATTGCCTAGTGAATTCCCTCTGTCAGGTGACAAGGTGGTAGCGGTCTCCTCCTAAGCACTAGATCACCTGGAAGAAACTTTCTGGAAACTAATTATTTTAAAACATTATACCAAGGTGATTAAAGTGTTTATCAAAAAACTCAAAAAGGAGAGTCACAGACACACTCCATAGAATTTTAGAATGATCAGTCCTGAAAATGCCACTTAATTCTATTTAAGTCAATATACCTTCTTCAGAATTTCCCTGGACCTCCTTTAACAAGGAATTCAATAAACCTGTCCAAATTACAAATGAACATTTGATCTCTGGAAAGACACATGATTGACTTCATTTTTTTCATTACCACAGTTACAGTCTTACTTTGGGTTTAATATTGAGGGAAGCCTCACAAATATTCCCTATTCATCAACTCATAATATGTTGAAACTGACCACTCTTATGAATAGAAAACTGAGCAGGGAATATATTCAGGAAATTTATAATCATCTCTATAAACTCACCTCTTTGACCCACAAATTAGAATTTTTGTCTAGAAATGGGCTTCTGAGCAACATAACTTCTCAATTCATGTCTCAGAATTCAAGTATCTTAGTCTTAAAATGGTTAATGGTGATATTCCATGCTCCATGAAACCTCAAATGCTAATGACATTTTCAAACAGTAAATGGTACACAAAGCATTTGGTAATAAGCTGCTTTTAAAAAATTTGTGAAACAATGATTTAAAAAAAAACACTAAAGAACACAGCACTCACCCCTTAGTTTTCTGGAACATAAACAATAATGACTCCAGAAGCAAAATACCCACAACTCAAAGCAAAACAATTAAACCATAAAATCACTTTAACCAGATTTGAAGGATTTCAAAGCCAGTCTTCACTCTCCAAGATATGGTCAGGAACTTTCTTAATCTTTTTTTTTTTTTTCTTTTAGTTACATCAGCAAGAATTTATTATGCCAGTGACTACAATGTTTGTTTTGTTTGTTTTTAATCTAGACTTAACTATTGCCAGTCACAATTTTTTTTACTGTAAAGAATCATTAAAATCCTTTAGCGTACGGTTTGTAACATAAAATCCATAACTTAGCCATTCAAGTCCGCTTCTTGGCTTGCCCTCAGAGTACCTGTTCCCTACTCAGACTGATGACAGCAGCCAAGTGAGCCTATAGCCTTGTTCTCTGGGTTTAATCCCCTCTACAGCTTTCCTCAGTTGAGTGAGTGAGAACATTGCTCTGGTAAAGTATTAACAGGATCAAGTTGAGAGTGTCAGGACTTAAAACTGGGTTCAAATCCTGTCTGCCACTAACCAAACTTGTGCCTTAGAGCAAGGTATTTAATTTCTCTGGACCTGTTTCTTCACCTTTAAAGTGAAGATGATCGTTGCCTTCCTCAGGGGTTTGCTGAGGATTAGGTGAATTGATCTACTTCCAACAACTGAGCACACAGTGGGCACTCAATTAACATTTGAAGTTCCTTATTAGTAATTATTTTGTTAGTGTTTAATATATACCAGGCTCCATGCCAAGTGCTGGGGATAGAACAGTAAGAGATAAAAACAATCCCACCGCCAAGAAACTGATATTAAAGTGGGGAATATAGAAGAAAAATGAAACAATTTAAAATACTGATGTGTTAGGGTGAAAACAAACAAGGGCTGAAATCAAGAATACAGAGAATAAAGGGAGGAAGAAGGTCAAAAACGTCATCCCCAAAGAAATGCCATTTAAATTAATTACTTAAGGATGACAAGGACACAGTCATGCAAATAGGAGGAACAGTGCTCAGGGAAGAGAAAACAAAGTGAAATAGCTCTAAGAAAGGAAGTGCTTGGTGAAAAGTGAAAAGTGAAAAAAAGTTCCGTAACCAGAGCATACACGTGGAGGAAGTGTGGCAATGAGGTGGGCAGGGCTCTGGAGGCCGCTGTAAAGAGCCTGAAGGAGGGTGGTGTGATCCCATTAACATGTAGCAGAAAGGGTCATTTGCCCATGTCCCTGTGAAAAGTCTTGTGCTGGTACAAAAGCAAAGGCTTTCCCCACCACTCCACTAGGTGTATCCAAGGGACCATCTCTCTCTTCTCAGGTTTATATGTGGGTCACATCATTACCAAATGAAAAAAAAAAAGCCTAGAGCAGGGAACCCACAGGAATAAGCCAGAGGCCTGAGCTGATGTGACAGCCCTCCTGCTGGACAACAGTAGGCAAAACTGCATACAAAAAAGTCCTCACCAAACACTGATGAGAGAAACAAACAAGAGACGGGAAGTGCTGGTTCTATGAAAGCTGCTGGGCTCTGCTCAATGACTCAGGCTTTGACAAGGGTCCTGGGTGCTCAAACATCACCCCTGACTGGGAGTCTTACTGCCTCTGCAATAAGGAGACAGCAGGAATCTTTGGAAGGTTCTTGCCCCTGTTGGTCTAACACTCCATCTAGCTATAACAAGTCTGCAGGAAAACAAGGCACAATCTTCCTGTTGGACCTTTCTCCCCCCACCTTCCCCAACACACTCACACACATACACCCCCATAGCCTTTAGCCTCTGTGTGCCCTTTAGTAGAAGCTGAATCATCCAAAAACCAGTGCCCCTTCCCTCAAAGACAAAAATGAGCATAAGGTCAAGCCCTTCCAGAGAAGAAAAACATTAAGACCCTGACATCTTCACTTTCAAGAAAGCTGAACACTTATGTCCTGTAATCAATGTTTTCAGAGCACTCCCATTACTAGGTAAAACCTAAACTGGAGGAAGGCAAGAATGGAAGATGGAAGAGCCAATGCAGAGCCTGAAGCAGCAGCCCAGATGGAAATGAGGCATGGATGAAACAGGGGACAGTGAAACTAGAAAGAAGTAGACATTTGGGAGACAGATGAATTAGGTACAGTAGGTGAAGAAAGAAACAATGAAGCGAATTATGATGCCACTTCCTGTCAGAGAAACTTAAGGAAAATAAGACTTTAAAATTAGCTTCATCCTGAACACGTTAAAGTTCTGACACACAAGTGGAGAGGTCAAGAAAGCAGTTGATATCTGAATATAAATCTCAGAAGAGCAATCCAAAATGTTAAGATATATATCTAGGAGTTGTAACTGTAAAAATGCTGAAAGCCATGGGAATAGATGAGTCTTCCAAGAAGAGGGTAGAAAAGGGGACAGAACCCAGGTCTGGGCCTGAGGAACCCCCCATGGATAGAGGGTGGGTAAAGAAGAAGCCAGGAAGGGATGCACAGTGGAGAGGAGGGAAGAACATTGCAAGAACATGGCTGCAATGTTCCCATTTTCATTTCCCACACCTAACCTATCCTACACTGGAAACCTATAAAAATAAAATCAAATTATTTTTATAACAACTTACCTGGAAAAGTGGGTAAGAATTCAAACTTAGAGGAACTTTTTTTTTATGTTTATTTTTGAGAGAGAGCATGAGCAAACATGAGCAGAGAAGAGGCAGAGAGAGAGGGAGACAAATAATCCCAAGCAGGCTCCGCACTGTCAGCTCAGAGCCTGATGCAGGGCTCAAACTCATGAACCATGAGATCATGACCTGAACCAAAAACTCAAGAGCCAGATGCCTAACTGACTGAGCCATCCAGAGCCCCTAGAGAAACTTTTTCAAAGCTAAATTAAACTCACTGGATCTACAATTTTTTTTAATCATAAATATTATGTCAACATATTTTTGGGTGACACATAAGAAGATAATGAAGCATGAATCATATTCACTCTACCCCCTACATGAAGGAACCTAAGAGAAAAATCTACACAAGAGTTCAAGTAGCATTTTTAGAAGCTTAGCTTCTCCATAATTAAAACTACAGTACCCACTGAAGTTATTTCCATTGAGATCAATCTTATCATGCATGTCAATTCCACTCTAAAAACCACTAAGAGGATCCTCATCTACAAAACTAGAAGAGAATAAAATACATAGTAAGAGAAAGATAAATAGCCAATATTATTTGTATCAATGGGAAGTATCAAATACTGCATGTAAACTGAGACAAAACTATCACATGGGTTAATCCACAGTGCACCAATTGGGAAGTCTCCTTCTCCAAGAACAAATTCTTCTGGCATACCAAGTTACATTTAGAAAATCACCCACTTGGTGAAATTAAAAGAAATCTTACTATCATCTACAGCTTCTTCCCATACTATTTTATATCCATTTTAGCACTTACCTAATTGTATTTGAGAGCTCTTTTAGGTCTCTGCTTACCTTGACAGATGGTAAGTTCTTGAAGTCGTATCTATCATTCCTACCCAATGCTAGTCCATGACTTTCAGAGACTTCAAAGTAAAGGTCCATGATTCACTTCCATTGGAACCATCTGGAGAATGGGTCAAAACGCAGATTCCTGGACTCCACCCCAAACATATGAAATTAGCATACTTTTAAGGATTTCTAACAGCTCTGATAGGGCCTTCAAACTGCATCAAGGAGATAATGAATCCAAAAGGCATAGCTACCTAAGAGTTATAAGCTGATATTTCTTCTACTTACACTATTGTTTGGAAACTACTGCCATAAAATTGGTTGAATAAGAAATGTCACCCTGGGTAAACCTCCATCTAATAAACAGAAAAAGATTATGACTATTTTATCTTAGAGTACCCCGGCAGTGCATATCTCTTGTATTTTTACTGAATCAAACCACATAATTTTGGGATTTTCATTGAGGAAAAAATACACTGAGAAAAAAAATATACCAATGATGTATTCAAAACATAAAGACCTAAACAATTACACGTGTTATCCCCTGAATCATTCAAAAAGCCTAACATTTAAAACCCCAAATTTTTATGATAAAAACATTTTTTCATGAAAAGTTTATTTTAAGGAGTCATATTTTAAATATAAGAAAGATTATAAATTATAGCTTTACAATAATTTACTTTGATCAGTGCATGAACATTTATACAGCTATGAGTAGAAATACAGTAAACACATTTTTAAACAATATCAAAATACATTACGATTTCACATAACAGATTCCCAAAATTCAATCTCAAAAAAACATTTTAAAGAATATGTTATGATTTTTATAAAAGAGAAAAGCTTTCCTTTTCCCAAAACTGTAGAATATTTTACTTGTATATAGTCACTACTACTTACTGCACAGCAAATAATATAAGATGTATTCAAAATATAAGATGTATACTTAAAACAATCTACCAGAAAATCTTTTAAATTTCTTTTTGTTACTGCTTTAAAAAGTATCTATGGCTATACTGAAGTTTTACAGAGGCTTAATGTCTGAAATTCAAGATGTCATATTCAACTTTCAATCCTCCTGGCAGATAATAACCTAGAGTCATTTCTTAGAACTAGTTTTCAGGTAATAGGTAGGGACAGGCTGTGCCATTTGTACACTTCACAATCTTAGAAACATTTTATAACCATAACATGTGTTAGGACTTGTAATTACTCTGATGTCCCTTTCAATCGGTGTCAAGAAGATAATAAATGTGCATTTTACCCAGAGCACTAATTCTTGGCACTATAAGCTGAACAGCATCTCCTATCTCTTTATTCACTTCTAGCTTGGGTAAAACCCCCACTGTCCTTCTAACCTATTACTTCCACCAGAATAATAGCAATGCTATTAGTACCCATATATTTTTAGAGGTATCAGAGGGTGAGAGGGTCATTATACAATCCAACTTTCATATGGCGGATAACTATACTCTGTTTAAAAGAACCATTATTTTGAAACCTATTTGCAGATGAAATTCATTTTGCTACTCTGCCAGATAGGCAATGGTAACTGAAGAATGCCAGGAAGGCTCTCTCTCAACTTGATGAAGGTCTAGCAATAACATGGACCTAAAGAAAATGTGCTGTACTTAGAAAATGTCTATTTGTTAAAGTTATAGGAGGAAATATAGCAAATTAATCATTTGGCAAAATTATCTCTATTTAATCATCTGTTCACATTACAATATTGGATACGGCAGCCCCAAACAGAGGTTAACTGATTACTGCTTTTATAACTGAATTCTTAAAGAGTTTCACATAATTATATTTATGAAACATCACAGAAACCCAAAATGTACCTATTTGTAATCATCAGAATTTATACGCTTGATCAGGACCAAGCTATGTTCGAGGCTCCATCTAGCCCAACGTTCAGTCATCACATGTATTCCCTGCCACAAAGAAAACATGTGCTCTTAGTAGCCACTGAAAGATGCTGTTTTGCATGGAAGAAAATCAAGAATTAAATACCCTTCTCCACCGGGCAGGGAACCCCTACAGAACAAAAGATGATGACAGAGGTTTCTGGAAATGTTCAGAGGGACCAATGAAATAGCATGCTTAGTGAGGGGGCTGGGGGGAAGATTGGTCTCACTGTAGCAGGAGGGTAGCCCAAACTGCAGACCATGACATCTAAAAAGAGACGCTGTTCTTTTTGTTCACGGAGAGTTACCGAAAGTCACCAAGTTCACAAACAGATATATCTTCATGTAAGGGAACATAATGACAAAGAAACTGACCCTGTTATCAGCTTAGCGATAGAGGTGAGAGAGAAAGACATTTCAAGGAAAAACTTACTAGTATTAAAGTACCTGTGCACAGCTGAAGCCCTAAATAGTAACTGCCATTTAACGCCAACAGACAAGTGGAGTTACAGCTGTACATGGACCCTGGTATCTTACATATCAAAATTCTAGAAAAATCATGGTGAGTATAACCCACTTTGTGAATATGAGATTCCATAAATCACAGGGAATCAATCTTCCTGCATCCCCCAAAAAAGGAGAAACGGACATCGATCATAATGACTTATCATTTCAGATCTAACATCTAGTGACAAGAATTTTTTTGTTTAAAATGTTTCCATGGGCCTCAATGTTTTCATCTCTAAAAATATCAACTCTTGGGGTGCCTGGGTGGCTCAGTTTGTTAAGCACCCAACTCTTGATTTCAGCTCGGGTCATGATCTCACAATCTTGAGATGGAGCCCCATGTTGGGCTCTCACTGGGCATGGAGCCTGCTAAAGATTCTCTCTCTCCCTCTACTCCTCCCCTGTGCACACGCATATACACATGCTCTAAAAAAAAAGAAAGAAAGAAAGAAAGAAAGAAAGAAAGAAAGAAAGAAAGAAAGAAAGAAAGAAAGAAAAATATCAACTCTTTCTTTGTGTGTCCTTCTAAGACAGATGGTGTTAATAATTAATAGATACTTGGGGAGCTCCAAAAGAAATCCAATGAACAAGTAACAACAAATTACATCCTGAGGTGGGTCCTATTTTCAAATGATGGACAAGTACAATAAGACAAACCACATTCTATAACCTACTTTTGTTACACATTAATGAGTAAAACCGGGCTTCTGTACAGGTCTCAGATTAATGAGACAAAGAATATCAGCTTCATAGCATTAGATTTATGTGAAAGAGGAGTGGATGTCTGTACGGGTAAAGTTGTACCAGAAATCAATAGTTATCTTAGCATTAACTCAGCACGAAAAGGGAACTACTTCTGATTTCCTGGAACACAGCCCTCACGGGTTATTATTTCTGATTACCATGGCAGCACACAGCATCTTCCATACAACACTTTAGAAGAATGCTTGGTCACACCATGCTCTGCCTTATTAAATGATCTATGTTGAAACCATTCATTTCCATTTCTCCTACATCTATAACATGTCAAATAAGAGTGATAAGACAGTCATTTGCCCTCAATTTTCTCAATAATGTAAGGTTTTAGAGAAAGTATGTTAGAACTCTAAAATAATAGGCTAATATATTTTCTCAATTCCTCTGGTCCTCCTTTATTTCCACCGGGGGAAATCGATTTCTGATGCTATCTCCTCTAAAGTTTAGGGGGCTTAAAAGCATTGCTCTTTCACCCAAAAAAAAATGTTCTCAAACATAGTTATTTTCTGAGTAAATATCTTTCAAAAGAAAAGTTCCACAAGGACTATAAAAAACCTTCCCTGGAGTGCTTATAAAAGGTAACATAAACGTGGGTATGAGTGGAAAAAGAAATAATGGTTAAAGAATTGCTTTAAAAAAAAAATCAAATATAAGTGGTTTCTACTCTATCTGCCTTTTCCACCTTTCTTCCACACAAGCAAACACATAGCACAACAGATTTCACAAGTTTTTAAAAAGAAGTAATTACAAAGAAGCAAAAAGCAAGTCAATCAATCCTTGTTTTATGAAGAGAGAAAGTAGGCTATAGACATCAAGAGACTATAGAAACCTTCCTCCCTCTTACTCAGTGGATTAAAGAAACAATGCTTCTAGACCTATAGGTGGCATAATTCACACTTTGCTTCCTGAACATATCCTGCTCAGGCTGGTATAACAAAATGAAGATGCTACAAGACAAATCAAACTCTAATCCTAGTTTCACTGCATTAAGATATTGAAAATGAGCTACAGACCTATTGCAACCAATGACTTCTATGTGGAAAAGAAAACATGGGTTAATGTGGAGCAAAATCATCTCTCTAGAAATACTCCCTAAAACTTACTTTAAAAAGACTCTTGAATGAATATTTAAATTGATATTTTAGGTAATTTATCTTAAGAATAGCACATATGAAACTGCATTAGAAGATACCCAGAAACCAAAATTATATTTCAAAGAAGGTATTTCATACACATAAGACCAAACCAGAGTCCGTAACAGTGTCTAAAAACAGATCTTATGGGATTTCAAAAAAGGAAGAATGGTTCATTTCTCCAGAGATGGATCATCCACATCATAATCATTCTCGTTTCACATCACCGATGGCTCCCCAAACATCAAAGAGAAATTCATCTGGGAACGCAAAGTCTCCAAGAGTTTCGTCAAGTGCCACAGCAAATTCATCTGGATTACCTTTGTCCTTTCCAGCTTCAAACATTGTGGTAGCTATCAAAAACAATTTTTAAAAATTAATGACACATGCAACAGCATCACAGATTGGAGAAAAATGGCACCAGGAAAATTACTTTCTAAATGTAACATGCATAGATACATTTCTAGTACAAGTTATAACATTAACATTCTATCATATCAAGGTAGCAAATATATTTTTAAACAATCTGTCCCCTGCAGCCAGATTTGCAGCTGTCCTGTCCTCTCCTCCACCTTGGAGCCCAGCAGTCAGGAACTACTGCTAATCCTATGGGCGTGACAAGAGCTCCTGAAAGAAAACCCTGTGGCTAAGCCTGCTGGGAAACTCCAAGTACATCATCCCTCCCCCATCTCTTCACAGCCACTAGCTCTACCAGTACCCCACTCTTAACTAGAATGGAATCTAGTCCTCCCGGCCCCTCAAAAGAAAAAAGACAAAGGATAACAATTTGCAATGGGAAAATCAAGCTACGGAGAAGAGGAGAAAGGTATCTATCTACTTGTGGAATCAAGGTAACTTTTTCTGAGCCCCTTTCTTGTTTAAGATAGAAAGAGGAAGTGGTGCCCTTATTCTGTTTTTCCAGTAAATTACCTGGGCCCCATATCTTATGTCTGGGAACCAACATCTCCAGGAGTACATATTCCCATGGAACCTGCCCAAACTAGCTGGGAACCCACGAGGCTCAGGTGTTTTTGTTGTTGTTGTTTTTTCCCCTCAGCCCCCTATAAACACTAGTAACCAGAAAGAGACAATGTAGATGTGATATGGGACTTGGGTGAAGAACCTACAGGGAAAAAAGAAACACCAAAACTCAGCATCTCCTTTCCTCCCAGGTTAAGGTTGAACAAATCAACAGTTGTAGGATTTCTCTGAATGAGCCAAGAGGTCTGGTCTTTCAGCTAAAATCTACTAGGGCTCTTAAGAGCATTTAAGAACTGTGTCTTGCCTTAAACAGTTCTGTACTGACACAGACTGAAGGGAAGGAGAAGATCTGGCTCAAAGAAGGGCACCACAATCAGAGCAGAAGTGGGATGTGGCTGGAGTGACTCCATGCAGGGATGACAGAAGCTTCCACATGGCCAAACAACCTGGTGGCAGATGGAGAGTCCAGGTGTGGTAAGGAAGGCACGGAGGTTGGGCAGGAAGGAAGAGAAGGAGAAGACAGCAGCTACAATGATGATTGGTCACACACTTGGAGAATAATCACCTACGCATATATATTAAGAATATTGGGAGCCAGGTTTGTCACTGCCAGAAAAAGTTAAACAGGGAAAGGGGAAAACTAGAATGAATCCTGTGGAACAGAACTCAAGAGACCAATGGAGACATATTTCAATAGAGAGATTCAGACACCCAGATAGCAAGAAGCACACAAAGCACCCAGAACTTGGCTCTTAAACACCTTTCTCCACTAGAAAGAATCAGAGTTCACAGGAGAAATGGCTGATTCCAGGATTGGAGCAGGCAAAGTAAAATATGAACCAAGAGTAGCTAATCTTATGCCAGAAGGTAAGAAACCATCAACAACTGGTGAGAACATGAAAAAGACACAGAAGTCAAAGTGATAGAGACCCCATCGACCAGACCAGGGATAATTTAAGCAACAAATTAAGTGGCAATGTTAATAGATTATAATCCCATTGAACAAAACATGAAACCATAAATCCACAACGAAATGACTGATAAATAGATTGAAGGAAGGTAGGAACATGAGGAATAGGATATTTACATAGTTTCAAAATCTCTTTCCACTAAATACTTATTAAGAAGAGAATAACTTTATGGTGGAGACAATTATCAAACACTACCGTAAATCATCAATATGAATATCAGAAATAGAACAAATCAAGTCCTATGCCTCCCGATAAGATGTAATGAAAAGAATCTAATAATCCAGTGAATAAATGGGCAAAAGACACGAATAGACACTTCTCCAAAGACATCCAGATGGCCAACTGACACATGAAAAAATGCTCCACATCACTCATCATCAGGGAAATACAAATCAAAACCACAATGAGAGATCATCTCACACCTGTCAGAATGACTAACACTAACAACTCAGGCAACAACAGATGTTGGCGAGGATGCAGAGAAAGAGGATCTCTTTTGCACTGCTGGTGGGAATGCAAGCTGGTGCAGCCACTCTGGAAAACAGTATGGAGGTTCCTTAAAAAATTAAAAACAGAACTACCCTACGACCCAGCAATTGCACTACTAGGTATTTATCCACGGGATACAGGTATGCTGTTTCGAAGGGACACATGCACCCCATCTTTATAGCAGCACTATCAACAATAGCCAAAATATGGAAAGAGCCCAAATGTCCATCGATGAAAGAATGGATAAAGAAAATGTGGTTTGTTGGGGCGCCTGGGTGGCGCAGTCGGTTAAGCGTCCGACTTCAGCCAGGTCATGATCTCGCGGTCTGTGAGTTCGAGCCCCGCATCAGGCTCTGGGCTGATGGCTCAGAGCCTGGAGCCTGTTTCCGATTCTGCGTCTCCCTCTCTCTCTGCCCCTCCCCCATTCATGCTCTGTCTCTCTCTGTCCCCAAAATAAGTAAACGTTGAAAAAAAAATGTTAAAAAAAAATAAAAAAATAAAAAAAAAAAAAGAAAATGTGGTGTGTATACACACACACACACACACACACACACACACACACAATGGGGTATTACTTGGCAATCAAAAAGAATGAAATCTTGCCATTTGCAACTATGTGGATGGAAATGGAGGGTATTATGCTAAGTGAAATTAGAGAAAGACAAATATCATGACTTCATTCATATGAGGACTTTAAAAGACAAAACAGATGAACATAAGGGAAGGGAAACAAAAATAATATAAAAACAGGGAGGGGGACAAAACAGAAGAGACTCATAAATATGGAGAACAAACAGAGGGTTACTGGAGGGGTTGTGGGAGGGGGGATGGGCTAAATGGGTAAGGGGCACTAAGGAATCTACTCCTGAAATCATTGTTGAACTATACACTAATTTGGATGTAAATTAAAAAAATAAAACATATAAAACAAAAAAAAAGAATAGAGCACATATTTGATATTTCTGTCAGAGGTATAACCTGAATGCAATTCAGAAAAAAAAAAAAATCAGGCAAACCAGAATTGAGGAGCATTCTATAAAATAACTGGTTTGTACCCTCCAAAAGCATCAAGATCATGAAAATCAAGAGTGGGAAACGATTCCAAATTGATATAAAAGTAACACGATTTTCGACATGTCTTTCTATAACAGATATTATTTAGTAAAACATAAGATCTGAGTTTAGATGGTAATGATGTATCAATGTTAATTTCATGATTCACGGTTATATTGTGACTAGATAGGAGAATATCTTTGTTTACAGGAAATATGCACTAAAGTATCTGGGGGCAATGAATACCATTAATTTATTCCCAAATAGTTCAAGAGTAAAAAGTCTTTGTATTGTATTTATAACCTTCCTCTAAGTTTAAGATTGCTTCAAAAATATTTTTTATAAAGCAGTAATGAATTGACTTTCTCATCATTGTCCCCCCACCCCCCTTACCTTGCCTCAGCCCTGACCCAGAAGCTACTGCATTTACCATCAATCCAGAAACAAACACTTCAAAGAAGAGCATCCATCAGCTGGACCTGCTACTCCAGCCAAAGCATTGTGCCAAGTTCATTAAAACTTTTATATATAGATCTTAAACGATATGCAACACTAGCCAGGATACAGTGAAGCAAAGATTCAGATACACTGGCTTAACTTCGTAAGTTTGGCTTTTGAAAAACAATTTGGCAGCAGATATGATCAAAATCCTTAAAAATGTTCACATTCTTTAATCTACTAACATTGTCCACTTCTGGGAGCCTACACTTTTTTTTCTTCCAGTTTTATTGAGATATAATTGATATACATCACTAAGTTTAAGGTGTACAGTATAGTGATTTGACTTACATATATTGTAAAATGATTACAGTAAGTTAATACCCATCACACCTCATATAGATATAAAAAAAAAAAGGAAAAATTTTTTTCTGTGAGAACACTTAGGATTTACTCGCTTAACAGCTTTCCTATATGTCATGCTTCAATGTTAACTATATTGTCATCATGTTGTACATATATCCCTAGTACTTATTCATAACTGGAATTCTGTACCTTATGAAAACTTTCTTTCAATTCCCTCTCCTCTCTCACCTGCCTCCAGTAACCACAAATCTAGTCTCTTTTTCTAGGAGTAGGAGAGAGGAGGTTTCTTTGGGAGGAAGGGGTCTTTACTGTGTGGTTGTTGGCTTTTTTTTTTTAGATTCCACATATAAGGGAGACCATACAGTATGTATTTGTCTTTCTCTGTATGACTACTCCACTTAGCATAATGCCTTGAGATCTGTCAATGTTGTACAAATGGCAGGATTTTCTCTTTTTACAGCTGAATATATTCCATGGTGCATATATACCACAACTTCTTTATCCATTCATCTTGATAGGCACTTAGTTTGTTTCCACGTCTTGGCTATTGTGAATAATGCTGCAATGAACATGGGAGTGCAAGTATTTCTTCAACATAGTGTTTTTATTTCTTTTGGATATACAGGAATCTAACTTCTTTAAAAATCTTACAAACAGAAAGATGCCTGGGTGGCTCAGTCGGTTGAGTGGCTGGCTTTGGCCCAGGTCATGATCTCGCAGTTCATGAGTTCAAACCCTGCGTCGGGCTCTGTCCTGACAGCTCAGAGCCTGGAGCCTGCTTTGGATTCTGTGTCTCCCTCTTTCTCTGCCCCTCCCCAACTCATGCATGCGCACGCACGCACTCTCTCTCAAAAATAAATAAAAACAGGGGCGCCTGGGTGGCGCAGTCGGTTAAGCGTCCGACTTCAGCCAGGTCACAATCTCGCGGTCCGTGAGTTCGAGCCCCGCGTCGGGCTCTGGGCTGATGGCTCAGAGCCTGGAGCCTGTTTCCGATTCTGTGTCTCCCTCTCTCTCTGCCCCTCCCCCGTTCATGCTCTGTCTCTCTCTGTCCCAAAAAAATAAACGTTAAAAAAAAAAAAAATTTTTTTTAAAAAAATAAATAAAAACATCTAAAAATCTAAAAATGTTTTTTAATCTTAAAAACAGAATTTAGAGGGGCGCCTGGGTGGCGCAGTCGGTTAAGCGTCCGACTTCAGCCAGGTCACGATCTCGCAGTCCGTGAGTTCCAGCCCCGCGTCGGGCTCTGGGCTGATGGCTCAGAGCCTGGAGCCTGTTTCCGATTCTGTGTTTCCCTCTCTCTCTGCCCCTCCCCCGTTCATGCTCTGTCTCTCTCTGTCCCAAAAATAAATAAACGTTGAAAAAAAAAAATTAAAAAAAAAAAAAACAAAAAAAAAACAAACAGAATTTAGCATACAAATGGACCTAACAGTATCAAACACAAAACCTAAGATGCAGAATCATTAAGTTCTCTCTGCACAATGAATTCTAGTAGATGAAATACTTGATGAAATATTTTGAAATCATTTTTAAACAGTATTTATTATTAGAATAACTCTAATAAGCTGGGGATAGTTTTTCATCTTAACATTTACTGAGAAAGCAACATAAATTTTATATTACAATCACAACTACATTTTTACAAAATCTCTATATAGGATGGATATGGAGAAGTAGGTGATGAAGAGATTATAGTAAATTAACAGAATCTTTTAACTCCGCTATATGTCTGAAAATCCTAACAAAACATTAGAAAGAGGACTTCTACACAGACAAGGGAAAAATACTTAAAATACAGTAGACACAGTCAAACTGGAGAGAAAGATTGTTTTTTAAGTTAAGAAAAGTGGAGAGCTTCCCTGAGCATGCATTTTCACACAGAGAAGCCAAGGGCTCAGGAAACAGTACTTTACTGATATTCCCCCATAAACCTGGAGGGTTCTCGCTGTGTCTCTCTTCTCCTTAGGTTTTCTTGCCTTGGCGATTTTAGCCACAACCATGACCTTGCAGAAAAATCCTAAACCTTTACTTCCATCCCTGACTTCTCTCATGAGTTCCAAATACCTGTTACTGAGTAAGTGGTAGACAAGTCTTCCTAGGTGTTCTGTGAGTAAATCAACCAGCATGTCCAGAAACCAAACCTCCTCCTCCCTTCTGAAGAAATTGCTACTCTTTCTACTGTCTCCACTGTCATTCGTGGTGCACACATTCTCCCCGTTACAGCTCTCTTCTTGTGCCTGTGGACCACACATGCCTCCCCTCAGTTGCACCTCTGCACTCTGCTGTACTCTCTGATCTGCTCCTTTACAATTCACTCCCATGGCCACCCATGTTGTTTCCTTAACCTCCAAGTCCGGGCAGCACCATCCCCAGAGATACAATAGATTTATCTTCCTAAAGCACAGTGTGGATCCTATTAGACAATGAGACAAAAGGACCAGAAAGCTCCTTTCCATCTCAAAGACTGTCTGCATCATTCCCATATATAAAAATACTCCTTGGGTCACAAGTGCTTACTTACAAACACCAAACTCTAGTCTGGCATTCTCATCCAAAGCACCCTTGGCTCCACTTCTCTACACTAACGCTACGCCCTAATGAATCTGACCACTCAAACCACCACCATCCCTCCTTCCTGCCTTTACCCAGGATAACCTACTCCTAATCACCAGCTCCACTGTCAGAATCCTTTCTCTCCTTGGAGGCTCCTTCCTCCAGGAAGTCCCATGTCCACAACTGAAAGTGATATCTGCATTCCCCAAAGCCTTCTGCCAGTGCCCCTCATATTTGAATGTGCAAGCAAATTGCCTGGGACCTTGGCGAAATGCAGGTTCTGGTCCAGAAGCTCTGCTGCAAGGCCTGCGAGTCTACATTTCCAACAACTGACAGGTAATGCCAGTCCCCAGACCACATGTTGAGTGATAAGGTCTTACAGTGCATATTTAACATTGCTCTGTATTGTCATCATTTCCACCTCTGTATCTTCTCTCCTTTTAAGACAATAAACTCCCAACAGATCTTGAATAGCTCCTGAGTCTTTCATGCCCACAGGAATTAGTTCAGTGTCTTAGACATAGTACATGCTGGTAGGTGCACAGGTACAGGCGGAGGCTTTGTAATTACACTTAAGAAATTTTTTAAGGTTTATTTATTTGATAGGGACAGAGAGCAGGAGAGGAACAGAGCAAGGGAGAGAAAGAATCCCAAGCAGGCTCTCCACTGTCAGCACGGAGCCTGACACTAGGCTAGAACCCATGAACCGTGAGATCATGACCTGAGTCAAAACCAAGAATCGGGGGGCGCCTGGGTGGCTCAGTCGGTTAAGCATCCGACTTCAGCTCAGGTCACGATCTCGCAGTCCGTGAGTTCGAGCCCCGCGTCGGGCTCTGGGCTGATGGCTCAGAGCCTGGAGCCTGCTTCCGATTCTGTGTCTCCCTCTCTCTCTGCCCCTCCCCCGTTCATGCTCTGTCTCTGTCTCAAAAATAAATAAACGTTTAAAAAAAATTAAAAATAAATAAATAAATAAACAAACAAACAAACAAACAAGAGTCGGACACTTAACCAACTGAGCCACCCAGGTGCCCCTACACTTAAATAATTTTTACACTGGCACAGGTAACATGCATTGGAGAAAGCAAAGCCCAGAACTCTGGTCCTGTAGCCAGGCTGTGAAAGAGTAAACAAAACCTGAAGTATTGTAAAAGTAGGACTCGAGTTTAGAATTTTGCTTAGTCTACCATTTTAAATATTTCTCAGACTCCACACACAGCATCTATTGAGACCGTTACCTGAAGATTTTACTACCATTTGGGTCAAATACAACCTGACTGAGGAAGAAAGAAGATGCACACAGAAGATACAAGAAAATCTACACACCATTCAGAAACAGAAACTAACAATGTAGATAAATGATGCTCTTAAACCGGGGACACAATGACAAGGATCAGATGTTCCCCGACAATGAGTCAACCAAGCTGTCACACACATACACATACCCACTTGACTATAAGAGACAACTTGGCACATGGCTGTTTGACACCTCAGGAAGCTCAGCAGCATTGTCTAGGCCACTGAGCCCAGGAATGATATAGTCTCAACCTTGCCCACTCGGACTTGCAACCTCTGGTTTAAGCTCCTTAGTTACAAAATGAGAAAAATGATGGTCTAAGATGCCCATACCACAACTTCACGATCCCAGCTGTATAATCTCACTCATGCACTCGTGATGGCACTGCAGAAAAATAAAACTTCCGCCCTAACTACAGTCCCAGAGTTGGTCAGACCTCCAGTTATGCAGTCCTACCTCTATCATCACTACTACTGTTACTAGTAATAATTACCAGTGATTACTGCTAAAAATGGTAATAGCTATACCTATGATTTATTATGTAACAGGAACTTTATACATATTATTTAATGATCCCACAGTTCATGAGTTCAAGCCCCACGTTGGGCTCTGTGCTGACAGCTCAGAGCCTAGAGCCTACTTCTGTGTCTCCGTCTCTCTCTGCCCCTCCACCAACCCCAGCGCTCACGCACGCATGTGCTCTCTCAAAAATAAACATTAAAAAGATTTTTTTTTAATTTATACATATGATTTAATGCAATGTGTTAGCAACCCGATAAGGTTTTTATTTTACCCTTTTTATAAAAATGTGAACATTAGGCTCAAAGTTTAATAAATTTGCCCAGGAGCTAAAGCATCAAACTAATGAAGTTAGGACTCATACTTTCTGTGAATTCACGATTTTTGTGCCTCTCAAAGGACAGTCAACAAGCATTTACCAAATATTTACTCTAGGAGAGCTACTGTAGTAGGAGTAGAGATTAAAAACAAAGTATCAGCCTTCAAAGAACTCCTGGTATGGTAGAAATAACAAAAATATCAATTAGGCAGTTTCACTGTTGTGTTAGAAACACTATATGTAATACAGTGTTTCATAAGTCTTTTTAAAAACACAGTAATTTGCTGTATGAATTTTCAAAGAAATTAAGAATGGAGCATGCACTAAAACATGTATGAAATCTGGCTAATGAATAAAGTATAAACATAAATTTTCAACATCCTTGCACGAAAAGTAAACTAGTATAATTTTATCTTTTTTGATTAAAAACTATCTTTAAAAGAAAAGCAAAATGAAACTCAAGCAAAATGAAGCACTTTTTATAAAGTTATATCACATTAACGTGACAGCTACTAAAATATTTTTTGTCTGTAACATATCTGCAATAATACTTAACACCCGAATACTATCTGGGAGAAAAAAAAATTGTACTGAAAGAGTCGAATTGTTAGACTACATATAGCAGCTAAGTGCTGCCCTCTAGTGGCCATTTTGAAAATATCTTTATATCCTTCCCACAACTGAATTTAACATCATTTATTAGCAACAAACTTATTTTGGTACTATAGGTCAATCTACATTTTCCACTAAGTTTTTAAATACTTAAAGCTTTTAAACATAATATATTATTTCAGATGAAAAATCCTGGTATCAAAATCCCAGAACTGAATCTCAGCTCAACTTGTTAGCTGACTTTGGGTAAGTTACCAAACTTCTCTACATCTGTTTTCAAATCTATAAAATGACACATAGCAGTATTAAATAAAGATGTCATAACCACTGTTAGCCATTAAACCTGTACTTGTATTTCCTTCAATTGAGGGTCTTTAGCACTTATTTTCCTTAAGGCTTTTCATAAATAATCCATTTCAAGCAACTCAAGACAGGAGTTAAACATCAAAAACACAACCAATGTTGAATATGGTTTCTTATTAATGAAAATCTATTTCATTGGCTTTATCTGAGAAGGATGACTTTCTATAGTGTTGTTTTGAATTCACTGAATAAAATCATAAGAATATAATTATCTCTATTAAAACAACATTATTGTATATTTTTAAAAGAAGAAATATTTTATGAGAAAAAATTACTTAGAATCTATCATTCAAATTTCCTTTCCACACATTCCTGGATCCCTTAATAAATCAGAAGTCCTAAAATTCTGACATTGCTAGGGTGATCTCCAAACTCCTAAATCAGTATCAGAACATATTGTAGTTGTATATATAATTTACACAGTTGCCTTAACTTATATGAAACTTATAGGATACAACTTTTCATTAAGTTAGGTCAATCACATATAAGGCGTCACAGGACTCAAAATCTTCCAGACTCCATTCTCCCCTAAGGATAACATTCCAAGGCAACACATATGGGCATTGGGTCAGTTGAAAAGTCATAATTCACAGATTAACTTTATAACCAAACAAAGCACTGTCTCCTTCGGGGTTACTTCCTAAACTCATTTCAATTATTTTCCATTTTCAAGTGGTAAATACATCCCAATGCTTCTTGAGGATAGTGTTTTGGTTTTAGATTTTACTGCCATATTACTTTTTTCATTTTTTAATGTAAATTTATACTAACAACTCCAGAGTAACATGATGTCACTGCAATTTTAAGACTTAACATTTCTGAATGCTAAGAACACTGAGAATAGCAAGCAAATATATTCATTTGTCTGTTGAATCAGTGTCACAATTGTGATTTGTACTTCATGCTAATCATATCTGAATAATGACAGAAATTCCTAATTTAACAATGGTTTACATTCTTCAAATAATTACTTTCCTTAAACTTTACCTCCCTAGATGACTGATCACATTGGTAATCATGTATAATGATAATGACTTTCCATGTCATTGGAGGAATTTGTTACAGATGACTAACTTTACAATGGGATTACAAGTTAATTTACAAGGAATTTGTGAGCAATGTTTAGTGCACTGAATTTTTCAGAGTAAAAGAAACTGATTCCTAAAGAACTGCTTAATTCATTCATAATTACTCCACTGTCCAATTGTTCTTCCATGTATACTTGTATATATTTAATAACAAAAGAGCAAAACTTCTTTATTCCCAATTTATACCTAAGTAATATAAGGCCTGTACCCAAAAAAAATTTTTTAATTTTTGAGAGAGAGAGACAGAGACAGACAGCACGCACACACGCATGAGTAGGGGTGGGACAAAGAGATGGCAAGAGAATCCATCCCAAACAGGCTCTGGCTGTCAACACAGAGCCTAAGATGGGGCTCAATCTCATGAACCACACGGGATCATGACCTGAGCTAACCAAGAGTAGGACGCTTAACCAACTGAGCCACCCAGGCACCCCTGGCCTATTCCCAAAATTAAGTTCTAAAGACAGTTTTAAATTCTCCCCTGTGAAAAGTGTGGTTCTCCTAAATTTGAGTTCATCAAGATCTAGCATTGATATGCTAGTTTCTGAATAGTATAATATTCAGTTATATGGTTTGAAAACTTCTCAGCTTCTCTTCTCAATAGAGATAGAGATTATTTTTCCAACAATAAGAGCACTGCCATTTCTAAATCCCCTTTGTCTTCATTTGCATAATTTCCATAGACCTACCTCACACAAATCTGTTTTTCCAAATGCAAAAAGGTTGAGAAAAATTTTAAGACCCTGGCTTTCTATAGGATAATTTCACCTTTAACTTCTTGTCTGTGTGGAGCAAGTATCTATTTCATGCAAATTTTATATTCTGAACCAAGGAACTAAAAAAGAATATCAATTTTTCTTAAGTTACAGGCAGCATCTGTATGTCCAACACAGAAATTTTGTTTTAGGTCAGACAGGCAGGAAAAAATAAGAATAGACTCTACAGGAAAAAAGGAAGGTGAGTTAAAGTAGAAAAGGAAGAATGAGTTTCAAATACTCTACCTGAGCTACAGTAAAACACTTTACTTGGCAGCAGGTAAACATAACAGTCCAAGTCTTTGGCTTAAAAAATTTTATTAAGTAGCTGATCCAAACAACACGTGTGTGCACACACACTCACACACCGATGCATATAGACACAAACCACATCACCACAGTGTGCATTACTCTTTCGTCATCCAGCACCCATCTGCCCTTCTCAAAGGCACATTTTCCTGGCTTCTACATGGGAAAGGCCAGGACTTTGACGAGCTCAACCCTAGTATTCCAGTCACTCTCAGCTCCAGAGCTGGAGCATTTGACTCAGATCTAACCATCCTGCCCCCTGCACCCAAAAACTGCTGCCTCAGTGACCCAATCAAGCCAATCAGAGTCAATCCTCAGCATTTTGTTCGAATGACTTGGAAAAGGTCTTCCCTCTTTCCCATCATGCTTGACACTAAGTTGTAGAGGATGAAGCCATGGCCATCATTTGGACTCCATGAGGGAGGGCCTGAAGTTGCCAGAGGACACTAGGTAGGGGGGCCTAAAATGCAGCCCCAAATGAAAAGAAGAGAAACCACATCCTGGTTCTAGCCTAAGAACTCCAGGTCTAGCCATTCTTGAAGCCAGGATCTATCTCTAGATTTTTCAGTTATAAGAACCAAACATGTCCCCCCTTTTATTCCTTAAGTCAGCTGGAATTCAGCTTGTTGTTGCTTTGTTATTTGCAATGGATAGTCTTACTTGACAAATCAAAACCCTGATATCTTAATGACGACACAAGAAATACACAGAAATTGAACTGCTCAACTGCCCTTATCAGTCATACGCCAGGCATGTCCTTCCTCTTCAGATTTCTGATCCATTGTTCACAGGGTCTCAGTAATTGTATTAAGTGTGCACAACTTCGATATCCCAATATGCAATTTAATTGACACAGATCTGTAGCAAAAACATTTCATGTGTCCTGTAATGAAACCTGTTCACATATATATATTAAATCCATAAAGCAAGCCTATGAAGGAAGGCTGTTATTACAGTTTATAGTTTGTAGATTAAAAACTTAAGTTTAGAAAAGTCGACTTGAGTCTTAATGCCTCACAGCTAGTAAATGGTAAGGGTCAGGTCTTTTCATTATTCTTTTATTACATTTTCATTATGTTTTTCTTATTCCACAAATAATTTTTATCATGAAGTATAAATGCAGGACATAAATAAGCACTAAATTCCATCAAATTAAGAACTATAAGACTTTTCAAAATAGTATACTCTTACCTAACTCAGGGTCTCGAATTCCCATGTACAATTCAAGAAGATCATCAATCTTCTCAACTGCTCTTGTTTTGGCTTCAGAGGGCTTTATCAAAGACAAGAGAAAGAAGATACTATTTTATATAAAATCTCTTGAATGTTAAGGGAAGGTAAACTCTGATTTGGAGCCAGTTCATGGTTGTGTCCATCAGCTCATTTGAGTGGAAATCTATCCCCGATGTGCTCTGTAATGCAATACAAATCAATACAGTAAATACTTATTTTTAGTGTCAGCGTTAAGTGCCATGGATTCAAAGGAGAAACAGAACACAGTCTCCAAGTAGCTGACAATCCAGAAAGGGAGACAACTGTGAAAATAAATATGTAATAATAAGGAAAAATTTTAAAGGATGTAAGAGGCATCACAGACAAGGTAAACTTAAATCTCTTAGAAGTCACAGAGGACTTGAAAAAAGGTGACTTAAAAACTGTGTTTTCAGGGGTGCCTGGGTGGCTCAGTCGGTTAAGCATCTGACTTTGGCTCAGGTCATGATCTCGCTGTTCGTGAGTTCAAGCCCCACGCCAGGCTCTGTGCTGACAGCTCAGACCCTGGCACCTGCTTCTGATTCTGTGTCTCCCTCCCTCCCCCCCTTCCCCTCCCTGCTTGCTTGCTAAGAAAAAAAAACTGTTTTCAAAGATAAACTGGTAGAAGATAAGCAGGAGAGGTTACTGCAAATAGAAGTATTGCAAATACGGGCACCTGGCTGGCTCAGTTGGTAGAGTATGTGACTTGATTTCAGGCTTGTGAGTTCAAGCTCCACGTTGTATGTAGAGATTACTTAAAAACAAAATCTTAAAAAAACTATTGCAGGGGCGCCTGGGTGGCGCAGTCGGTTAAGCGTCCGACTTCAGCCAGGTCACGATCTCGCGGTCCGGGAGTTCGAGCCCCGTGTCAGGCTCTGGGCTGATGGCTCAGAGCCTGGAGCCTGTTTCTGATTCTGTGTCTCCCTCTCTCTCTGCCCCTCCCCCATTCATGCTCTGTCTCTCTCTGTCCCAAAAATAAACAAACGTTGAAAAAAAAAAATTAAAAAAAAAAAAAAACTATTGCAATAGATACGCAAAGTCTATGTGAACTCAGAGTCTGATAAAAAAGAGTATACCCAGACAGGACTTGGTCTTAGGGGTTCCTGTGTGCCATGAAAAGGGCTTTGGTCCTCATCATGCAGATGAAGGGTCTCCAAACCTTTTAATGGCTCATCCCCAGGGTAAAACATTTGTGAACATACACTCTTACTATTTTTTATTTAATTTTACTGTATTGTTGAAATAACTTTCTGGGCCCAAGATGGAGCCATGCTGTCCAAAGTGTCATGTTATCTAACTTTCTTGTCCCTGTAAATACTATGCTTGACCAGAAACGCAGTATAATCCAGTCAGCCCACCCCCAAATATCAAGCGAACTCTAGGACTCCTCACACCAAACAAGATTGACTAGCCCCAGACAATCAGAGATTTTCTATTTCTCTCTTATTTGTTCTTTAATCTTTATCCTACAAATCTTGTCATCTAACCCATTTTGCAATTGTCTGAAAGGGGACTGTCCACTTCATGAATAAAGTTTGTATCACCTAAATTGTCTTTAATTTTTTTTTATTTGTGGCATTTTATTTTTATTTTTTTATGTAAGCTCTACACCCAATATGGGGCTCAAACTCATGACCCCGAGATCAAGAGTCACATGCTCTACTGATTGAACCAGCCAGGCACCCCTTCTTTAGTCATTTTTTCACAGTATGTATCTTTCATAAATACATGTATTACTATATTAATGTATTATATACATTATGAAATACACAGAAATGTTATAAAAGGAGAAGATGCTGAAACAATAGTTAATTTTTATGTATTAATGGTACCAAAATATTTTTGTTCTTCCTAAAATTATTAAAGGTTAGAGTGAAAAACATGATTGGATACATTATTCTTTGAAAATCTTGGTTTAACGTTGGCAAAGTTTGTTTCTACATTCAGTTTATTTCAATACTTGGTCTTAATGGCTTCATAGCTAAAAAAGAAATTACCCAAAGATGTAAAATAATCAACTACTGGTACAAACGCAGAATTCAAGATTAGATTGTAAGAAATTCATAATGCTTTTAAGACAGTTATAAATATATGTTGCTTTGTGTTCTCCAAACTTATTAAAAATACGCATTTTATTACAAATACCATTTTATTTTTATTTCCTTGAGGATATTATCACAACTTTCTCATGTTCTTATTTATACGAACTAAGCCTTAGAAAAACAGGTACAATATACCACTCTTGCCTTCTTTATGGTGTATTTTGGATGCGCTGTGTAAATCAACAGTCCATGCAAAGTAACTTGGGTGTTCACCTTTGTAGCCAGCCAGCCATATTGTTAAGTTTTGTAACAAGTATCACTACTTCTCATACACAATTTTACCATTCCACCCCCTAAATAGCTCTTGATCTCATCACCTCTTCCCCACTCACATTCTGATTGTCTGGGTTTAGCCCTCAATTTTTTCATATTTGCAGAAGTTTCCTAATTTTTCTCCCTGCCTGCAATCTTCACCCTCTCAAACCCACCCTGCTCAACAACCCATCCCTTAGAACCAAGGGATTTTTCTAAAACACAAAACTATATTGCTCTCCTCAAAATATTTTTTTTTAACGTTTATTTTTGAGAGAGACAGAATGCGAGCAGCGGGGAGGCATGGGTAGCCGAGACAGAGGGAGACACAGAATCTGAAACAGGCTCCAGGCTCTGAGCTGTCAGCACAGAGCCCAATGCAGGGCTCAAACTCATGCATGACCCATGAGATCATGACCTGAGCCGAAGTCAGACACTCAACCGACTGAGTCATTCAGGCTCCCCACTCTCCTCACAATTTTTAAATGGCTTCCCCAATTCCACAGACCTTTCACATCCTGACCCAGGCCTCCTCACCCCCCAACCAGATCCCTCTAGCACCCCCAAATCCCAATCCCATGGATGCTTATAACATCCCAAGCCCATCATTTTTTCAGGCCTAGAATACTCTTCTCCCCATCTTTAACCAACTCAACCATTTCTTTGGGATAGAAATTCCCTCCCACCTCTCCCTATCCCTGACAGCAGCTGATCAGCTCTCCTCTGACATTAACCCTATTCCCTAGTTTTTAATGGCTTCTTTCAATACTTCTCTCCCTTTAAAAGAAAAACAAGGTTTTTATTCATCTTTGTATCACCAGCACCTGGACTATGCCTGTCTCAAGAAACACATACCAAATAATTTATGAGGTATGCAGGTGGAATATCTTCCACACTTTTCAGAATCTGTGCTGTTATAAGGAGGTGATTTGTTTCAGATCTATAAATTCTTTAGATCATAAGTCCTTTGCACCAAATTTAACATTAGCAACAAACTAGCCTTTTCCTTTGAATTGGGCTATTTTCAATTACTCTATTTAATGAAATAGGCTATGAAAATAGGAATGGAGTTTTAAATTTTTTTAACATTTATTTTTGAGACACAGAGACAGAGTGCATGGAGGGGAGGGACAGAGACAGGGAGACACAGAATCCTAAGCAGGCTCCAGGCTCCAACTGTCAGCACAGAGCCCAACTCAGGGCTCGAATTCACGAACTGTGAGATCATGACCTGAGCCAAAGTCAGACACTTAATTGAGCAACCTAGGCGACCCTAGGAATGGAGTTTTAGAAGTTTATCTTCAAATGAATCTTTCGTACCTCCCCAGACAGATCTTCGGCTGCTCCTTTTCATCCCAACACCTTATGAACAGCAGGTACTCAACAAATACTAATTATGTTAACTAAGCAAAGATGACGCTCCTCCTGAAGTCACATCGAGTTTTCTGCCTGCCTCTGACCCCTTTGCAAGTGGTTTTAAGATCTGTCCTTTGGGGGCGCCTGGGTGGCGCAGTCGGTTGAGCGTCCGACTTCAGCCAGGTCACGATCTCGCGGTCCGGGAGTTCGAGCCCCGCGTCAGGCTCTGGGCTGATGGCTCAGAGCCTGGAGCCTGTTTCCGATTCTGTGTCTCCCTCTCTCTCTGCCCCTCCCCCGTTCATGCTCTGTCTCTCTCTGTCCCAAAAATAAATAAACGTTGAAAAAAAAAAATTAAAAAAAAAAAAAAAAAGATCTGTCCTTTGTTCCTCACAGCCTGGACTAGAAAGCAGTGGGCATTCTCCTGGCTCCCCTTGCCAGCTCCCTCTCACTGTCTTCCACTCTCTTCCAGATTCCTCTTCTACTCAGGTTTGTTCATTCATGCAATAAACATTTACTGGCCTTCATCAATGTGCCCAAGGGTGTGCTGGACACTGGGGGCACCTGGGTGGCTCAGTTGGTTAAGCATCTGACTTAGGCTCAGGTCATGATCTCAACATCTAGGAGTCTGAGTCCACTTCAGGTGACCCCACCCCACTTTCTCTCTCTCCCCTTCTCTGCCTCTAACTCACTTGCACCCTCTCAAAAAAAAAAAAAAAAAAAGTGCACAGGACACTGGAAAAGTAAAAACTCAGAACTACCAGATGTCACTGCCATGAGTTTTTCACATACCTCCTCAAATCTCATTTGTAAAATACTTTTGGCTCTCCCCGGTCTCTTCCTTGCCCCTTGCATCCACATCAATCCTTTCATTCACTATCCAAGACCAAGGTACCTGACTCAGAATCTTTCTCTGGATTCCCCCAAACTGACAACATCCTAGGGGACTCAAACATTTGAAAGTACAACTTTGGCCTCACGGTTCTTTGAGTGTCTGCTCCAACAAAACACCCCCATGAATGATCCTGGGCATCGTCACCTAACAAAACTCTGGGATCCCACTCTGAAAACTTGCTCACTCTGCTCTTCAAACACATGGAGAGCCCTAGGCCAATATGAACCAGCCATCTCTGGTGCCTATGCCCTGCCTGCTGGAGCTCCCTCGCCTCAGACACATGCCTGACCTCCCCATTGTCTACAGGAGGACTTCATCACCACAGTCTTCCCTGGGAGAGCAGACCACCATGTGCCACCCTGAATCCTCACTACCCCTGTCACCCTTAACCCCTGCTATTCTCTCCTTTCACCCTTCCTCCCTCCATTGGTCTCTTCTCCTTTTGGTGTTTTTCACTTAAAAACTGACCAAGTCGGGGGCACCTGGGTGGTTAAGTTGGTTAGGCGTCTGACTTGAGCTCAGGTCATGATCTCGCAGTTTGTCAGTTCGAGCCCCACGTCGGGCTCTGTGCTGACAGCATAGAGCCTGGAGCCTGCTTCAGATTCTGTGTCTCCCTCTCTCTGCCCCTACCCTGCTCATGCTCGGTATTGTCTCTCAATAATAAACAAACATTAAAAAAATTTTTTTAATAAAAAAAACACTGACCAAGTCAATCAGCAAAACCCTACTCTTCTCAAGTTTAAATAACTGTTTATTAATTCAGCAAAGATTTGCGCTACTTTGATGTGTCGGGTACTGTGGTTACAGCAATGAACAAGACCTGTGAAAAAAAGAACTAAACAGATAAGAAACAAAGATATAATGTGTCCTATTGTGCTTAGTGCTTTAAAGAAAATTAAGGGCAAGGAAGATTGGGCAGGGAGAGGAGGGTCAGGAATTGCTACTTAAGCAAGATACTCAAAGAAGGCCTTTTAGATAAAGCAATATGTGGACAGAAACCTGAAGAAGTCAAGGGAGTGAGTCACGCCTGTAAGTGGACAGGCAGAGGTAACAACAGTACAGAGACATGGAGATGGGATGTATCTGGAATATTTGGGGACAGCAAGGAGACCCATGTGGCTGAAGCAGCGAGAGCCAGGAGAGGAGAGGAGTGGTCGGCAACGAGATCAGGGAAGAAATGCAGAGTCAGATCATGTAGCTCACTCCAAGGACTTTAGCTTTTATTCTGAGTGCAATGGGAAGACACTGGAGAGTATGGAACAGAAAAGCAACCACTTGTACTTTTAATTCTGGCTGATGAGCTAAGCACAGAGGGAAAGAGGACAAGGGTAAACACAGGAAGACTGAATACAAGGCGACTGCAACATTCAAGACAAGATGTAAGTGCCTTGGGCCAGATGAGGAGGGCAGAGATGGTGACAAGTTGTTGGATTATGTTCTATTGTGGAGGTAGACCCACCAGGGTTTGCTGATAAAAGGGACATTGGTCACGAAAAAGTCAAAGGTGATGAGGAAATATTTTACCCGAGGAGACCACAGTTCATGAATATAGTATTTCATTATCAAAATCTTAAGTATGCCTGCTACTACCAGTGGCTCTGAGACTTTCTCTTGCCTCTCAGAGAATGCTGGTTAAGTGTTTGAGCCAGTCCAGATGTCTACAGACTCTAGCAAATGTTCTCAGCAGGTAGCTGAAGATGGCCATAGATGACAATTTCTTCTCTTGGACTTACTTATGTTTCCTTCTTAAATGCTTTCAGTAATCTTTGTATTATTTAAGTAGGCATTGAATTAAAGTCCTTGCTTTAGCGTATATGGTACCCTGTTTAATTTTGTGGCTTTATTTCCAGCTTTATTTCCAGCTCTAATAAACATGAATATCCACACATTTCCAAGCAAAATGGGAGTTAAATAAACATAACCTACCATTTCTTCCACGGTGGCAGGACCCTTTGATCTCAGGCGAAGTGTCTCCCTTCCAGTACTAATTTTTCCTGCTGAGGACTTTCCAGCTTTTGACCTTGGTTCTATTTCTATAAACATATAATAGATGGAGAAAGGTGTGTATATTCAGAAAGAATTTCAACAGATTTCTATAAATGTGAATGTATTTTCCATCATAAAACTATATACACAATTAGACATTTAATAGAAGACATGTCTTCTTATAGAATTTCCTAAAAAAAAAAAAAAATTCGCCTGCCATTGTTATTCTTATATTCCACATACAGTCTGGTTACAAAAATAAAAGGGAAATATTTTAAATATAGTTGGAAAGCACTAAGAGTTAAAAGGAATAAAAAATAAAACAGTTGGCGTTATTATAATAAAGGGATGTAAGTAACAGGAGAGCAGAGGCAGAAGTTCAGCTGGACTTCATTAAGGTCATGAAGGATTCACGTCTGGATAGAAGAGAGGAGTGGAGGCACTCCTACTGAAGTACCTACCCTCTGCTTGATGCTCTACATACAAAACTCATTTAATACTCATACCAACCTATGATGTAAGTTATAGCCCTCATTTTACAGAAAAGGAAATTGGACTCCATAAGGAACAGAGCTGGGATTCAAATCCAGGTCTTGTAACCCCAAGTCTGTATGCTTTCCTCAATGACACTCCAACACCGTACCTCTTGCAAACACAAGGGATATATTCAGAGATGTCATACTGAGAGAAGCAGGATTCTAAAGAGGCTCGGAATAAGTTTCAAGGAAGGAATTCTCCTCAGAAAGTCGGATCCACGGAAAGCCACTGCTTTCCTTAGGCTTGTTGTGTTTTGGTTTTTTGTTTGTTTTTCCTACGTACCAGGAGTCACCCCATACTAAGTAGTAACATAAATGAGTGAAAGGGTAGGGCGGGGACTGAGGATAACTCCAAAGCACATGCCCTATCTAGGCCAATAACTTACTCCAATAACTTACTGCCCTGGGGAAATGTGGGCCCCGCATAGTTGAATCTACTTGTTTGCAAAGAAACTGGATACTCAGTTCTCTATGAAACTCCTGATTTTTAAGTTTTTCCAATTAAGTCAAACCTTTAAAAACAACGTATTAGCAAAAATAAAAGATGTGTGGATCCAATTCCAGTCACAGGCTACCAACTCTTAAGTTCACAAATATCCCCAAGCACCCTTGACCAAGGACTCTGTGGCAGCAGTTTGGGACAAAGTACAGAGGTGGGGCAGGAAGATGCCCTGCCACCAACCGGAGATAACTGAGCTCCAATGAGGAGCCACAGGACAGGCTGGTACATGCAAGTAGGTAGTGAGGGATGTACAAAGCTCTCCAGACAGACATCAAGTGTCCTGCAAATATGCTTTCTTGCTGACATAGAATCTAGAACCATTCCCATCTTCAGCAAGTACTGTTTTGCTATTGGGAATCTACACCAAAGTAATTAAGGATTTTATATATTAATTGTAACTTGTAACCAGGGACAGAATCACCAAAACATAAAACAAGTTTTCCTCTGGGGTGCCTGGGTGGCTCAGTTGGTTAAACGTCCAACTTTGACTCAGGTCATGATCTCACAGTTTGTGAGTTTGAGCCCCGTGTTGGGCTCTGTGCTAACAGCTCAGAGCCTGGAGCTTGCTTTGAATTCTGTGTCTCCCTCTCTCAAAAATAAACATTTAAAAAAAAAAAAAAGCTTTCCTTGGAGAATGAAATTATTTAAAATTATCACACAATAAAGAGACCAGTTCTCCTAAGCTGATGACATTAATGCCAATCATCATGACCAGACAGATTCTCCAGCAACCAGAGCTTTATCGGCAAGTCTACTGCATTTGCCTTGCCAGTCATACTGTGCCCTGAGGGAAGAACAAATTAATGGAAGATTTTCAGCACAGAATTTCCAGAAGCGTGCCCAAAGAAAAAGATGAGGTCTGTCATCATCACCACCTCAGAGTGACGTACAGACCTAAAGCACTCAAGACAGTCTCAGCTTAATATTAACCTTCAAGATAAACAACCTTACACCACCCACCCCTTCCACACACCCCCCACACACACACGCACACGTGCGCGCACACACACACACCACACCACTGTGATTTCACTAAGCAACCTACTCAGTATAACCTGTCTCCCCATAAAAATTTCCTATAGGGTGGAAAATGAACTGCTCGGCTAACACAGGTGTTTTGGTCTACCACTTCACACACATTTCTAACTAAACTACTACACTAGCATTCTGACTTAACAAGTCTCTTGTAAGTTTGGTCAGCAGGATAGAACCCTGGAAAATTGGACAACTCTAACAACAGTGAAAATAAAAGGTTTCTGAGGTTTACAAAGCTAAGGACCCAGCCTCTGGAGTTTTATCAAGGGACTGTCATCCAGGCTGGAGAAGTCAGCCAGTTTCCCTAGATGATGTCTCTATCTTACCTTGCTCTTAAAACACCAGTAGCTAGAAAGGAAAATGCACGTAGAATGAAGGGTTTTTTAAGTTTGTTTTTTTTTTTTTTTTTAATATTTATTTTGAAAGAGAGAAAGAGAGAGCGGAGAAGGGGCAGAAAGAGAAAGAGTCCCACACAGGCTCCATGCTGTCAGCACAGAGCCTAACCTGAGGCTCGATCCCACAAACCATGATATCATGACCTGAGCCGAAATCAAGAGTTGGATGATTAGCCAACTCACCCACCCAGGTGCCCCTGGAAGGTTTGCTTCTTTAAATGTTTTATTTTTTAAAACAGTTTTAGGTTCAAAACTGAGAAGACAAATTTCCCATATGCCTCCTGCCTCCACATGTGTACAGCTTTCCCTTTTATCACCATTTGCCACCACAGTGATAAATTTGGTACAATCAACAGACCTACACATCAACAGACCTGACACATCATTACTCGAGGTCTGTGGTTTACGTTACGGTTCACTCTTGATGTTGTACTTTCTATGGGTTTGGAAAATTTATCCACCATCACAGTAGCATGTAATTTTTCTTTTAATTTACATGCAAGTTGGTTAGCAGATAGTGCAACAATGTATTCAGGGGTAGATTCCTTAATGCCCCTTACCCACTTATAGCCCATCCCCCTTGCCACCACCCCTCCAGCAACCCTCTGTTTGTTCTCCATATTTATGAGTCTCTTCTGTTTTGTCCCCCTCCCTGGTTTTATATTTTTTGCTTCCCTTCCCTTGTGTTCATCTATTCTGTATCTTAAAGTCCTCATATGATATTTGTCTTTCTCTGACTTTGCTTAACATAACATCTCTAATTCCATCCACATAGTTGCAAATGGCAAGATTTCATTCTTTTTGATTGGCGAGTAATACTCCATTGTGTGTGTTTGTATACATATATACACATACATATACATATATATGTATATATACACACACACCCCACGTCTTCTTTATCCATTCATCTGTCAATGGACATTTGGCCTCTTTCCATACTTTGGCTATTGTTGACAGCGCTGCTATAAAGATGGGGGTGCACGTGTCCCTTTGAAACAGCATACCTGTGTCCCTTGGATAAATACCTAGCAGTGCAATTGCTGGGTCATAGGGAAGTTCTGTTTTAAGTTTTTTGAGGAACCTCCATACTGTTTTCCAGAGTGGCTGCACCAGCTTGCATTCCCACCAGCAGTGCAAAAGAGATCCTCTTTCTCTGCATCCTCACCAACATCTGTTGTTGCCAGAGTTGTTAATGTTAGCCATTCTGACAGGTGTGAGCTGATATCTCATTGTGGTTTTGAGTTGCATTTCCCTGATGATGAGTGATGTTGAGCATTTTTTTCATGTGTCGGTTGGCCATCTGGATGCCTTCTTTGGAGAAGTGTCTATTCCTGTCTTTTGCCCATTTCTTCACTGGATTATTTGTTTTTTGGGTGTTGAGTTTGAGAAGTTCTTTCTAGATTTTGGATACTAACTCTTTATCTGATATGTCGTTTGCAAACATCTTCTCCCATTCCGTTGGTTGCCTTTTAGTTTTGCTGATTGTTTCCTTTGCTGTGCAGAAGCTTTTTATTTCGATGAGGTCCCAGCAGTTCATTTTTGCTTTTGTTTCCCTTGCCTCTGGAGACTTGTTGAGTAAGAAGTTGCTGTGGCCAATGTCAAAGAGGGTTTTGCCTGCTTTCTCAAGGATTTTGATGACTTCCTGTCTTACATTGAGGTCTTTCATCCATTTTGAGTTTATTTTGGGGTATGGGTGTAAGAGTGGTCCAGATTCATTTTTCTGCATGTGGCTGTCCAGTTTTCCAGCACCATTCACTGAAGAGACTGTCTTTATTCCATTGGATATTCTTTCCTGCTTTGTCGAAGATTAGTTGGCCATACAACATTTCTGGGTCCATTTTTGGGTTCTCTATTCTGTTCCATTGATCTGAGTGTCTGTTCTTGCACTAGTACCATACTATCTTGATGATGACAGCTTTGTAATTCAGCTTGAAGTCCGGGATTGTGATGCCTCCTGCTTTGGTTTTCTTTTTCAAGATTGCGCTGGCTATTAGGGATATTTTCTGGTTCCATACAAATTTGAGGATTGTTTGTTCTAGCTCTGTGAGGAATGCTGGTGTCATTTTGATAAGAATTGCATTGAATATGTAGATTGCTTTGGGCAGTATCAACATTTTAACAATACTTGTTCTTCCAATCCAAGAGCATGGAATATTCTTCCATTTTTTTGTGTGTCTTCTTCAATTTCTTTCATAAGCTTTCCATAGTTTTCGGTGTATAGATTTTTCACCTCTTTGGTTAGATTTATTCCTAGGTATTTTATGGGTTTTGATGAGCATACAATTTTTTTTAATGTTTATTTATTTTTGGCAGAGAGAGTGCAAGCAGAGGAGGGGTAGAGAGAGATGGGGACAGAGGATCCAAAGTGGGCTCTGTGCTGACAGCAGCAAGCCCAATGTGGGGCTCGAACTCACAAACCGTGAGATCACAACCTGAGCTGAAGTGAGACGTTCAGGTGACTGAGCCACCCAGTTGCTCCAGTAGCATGTAATCATCGTCCTAAAAATCCTTTGTGCTCTGCCAATTCACCCCAGTTTTTTTTTAAGTCATTATTTGTCAAACCATCCTTCTCCATTAAGGTAGTTATCTCAAAACCAACCACTCGGTGGCACCAAATATTAAATTTTAAGTTCTGGCTTGGACCAACCTCCCGAAAGGCAGCTTTTACAGCTAAGGAACAGAAGCCATGTTTCTCTATGATCTTATGATTCAGGGACGTAAATCACCAGTTCATACATGAAAACAGGATGGTCCTGTTTACCCGAAGGAGAAAAAAACAAGTTCTGTCCTTCTGTGCTGAATGTTTTGAAGACTGTGCAAGTTTCTCGTCTGGCCTACTTTTGGCAAACCGGCCTAAGCATGTCTAACTAACAAGGCCAAACCCTAAGTCAGTCACTTCACACTTCCCATGATCAAGTTTACATGAGACCTCTCTTGGGGCTGAGTTCAGAGAGAGACGCAGTTCATCCAGTAGACACTAGTAGCCAGCCTGCAGCTAGCTGGATTTGCTAGATTCAGGGCTCCTCACTCCTGTGAAGCATACAGACTACCCACCTGCTGCAGATGACATAGACCACAGGACACACACAGCTGTGGTTACACAGCTGCTCCCATAGTTGAGGGGGAGGTCACCAAGAAGCAGTCACACTTGTTCCCAAGCCCATTTTGTGGCAATTGTATCTGTTACTCTAATTATGTAATTTAATTTAAAAGTACATGCACTGATGAAGTAAGTGTGAACCAAGGAGTTATTGTCAGGAAAAGTAGGTTAACAGCTTTGGAAAGATTCCATGAGGGCAGATGCAAAAAAAAAAAAAAAAAAAAAAAATAGATGTAAGCAAGACAACACTAGGAGATTAGGAAAAATATTTTTAAACATCCAGCATTTCAGGGCGCCTGGGTGGCTCAGTCGGTTGAGCACCCGACTTCAGCTCATGTCACGATCTCATGTTCCATGAGTTCAAGCCCCGCATCGGGCTCTGGGCTGATGGCTTGGAGCCTGGAGCCTGCTTCCGGTTCTGTGCCTCCCTCTCTCTCTGCCCCTCCCCTGTTCATGCTCTATCTCTCTCTGTCTCAAAATAAATAAACGTTAAAAAAAAAAAAAATTTTTTTTTTTAAATAAAAAAAAAAAAACATCCAGCATTTCACATATCTAGTTTTTTAAAATGAAACAGAACCCACAGATATGCATGAAGATTGTAATTATGTAAGACCTCACAGAACTCCAATCTGTGTCCTCTACTCAAAGGGATTTTTACATCAAAAAAAAAAAAAAAACAGTAAAATGATGTATACATTTTTAAATAAGATATTTATACACACTAGTATCATTCTTTATGATACCCCATTTTAATGGGCATTTTCAATAATTAGCCCACCCTCCAGTCTCTGCTATACCATGAAGTGGAGGAATGAGGAAGCAGAGAAGACAGATGTCTACCTCTAGTTTGACCCTGACCTCTGGAGAAATAAGAGACTGACAAAAACTATAGCCCTGTTTTCAGGAGGGGCACATACAACATGGCTTAGATCCCCAACTGACACAGAGTGACAAGGTGGTGAAATGGGCATTCTCCTCACGTCTGCAGAACAAGGTCCTGTTCTGGTCCCATGAGGGCTCTAGTTGGCCTATAGTATGGATCATCACTTTCTTTTTTTAAAAAATTTTTTTTTCAACTTTTTTTATTTATTTTTGGGACAGAGAGAGACAGAGCATGAACGGGGGAGGGGCAGAGAGAGAGGGAGACACAGAATCGGAAACAGGCTCCAGGCTCCGAGCCATCAGCCCAGAGCCTGACGCGGGGCTCGAACTCACAGACCGCGAGATTGTGACCTGGCTGAAGTCGGACGCTTAACCGACCGTGCCACCCAGGCGCCCCGGATCATCACTTTCATAAGGAAGACCAAAGCCAGGATTTCAACAGGAGATGGGTACAGACAGACACAGCTACATCTAACACTTAGTGAACAAGGTAGAGTTCAGACTCAGAAAACCTGAGTTCAAATCCCAGCTCTTCTGTTCACAGGGAACAAGTCCTCATCCATAAAAGACCACCACCTAAATATGGTGTTGTTTTAAGCATTCACACAGCTAATGTATAATACTTTGGTCAGCCCAGTGGCCTGGCTCATATCATAGAAGGTTTCTCCTGGTACATTTCAACCTGGGGAGGAGAAATCTCTTCCCAAAACTCTCTCCCCATCAGAAACACTTGCATTGGTTTTCTGACAGTATTCAGAGACTTGTCACTTCAAATAGAGGTCTCCTTTTTATTCTATTTAATCTTTTCCATAAAACTATGATTTTCCCCCTTCAATTTACAGGAGCGTGGATATAACACATGACCCTCCCTCCCATTGTTCCACTCAGATTCTCCAAAGTGGCTGAGTTTAAACCCAACCTCTCATGGAGGCATTCAGGAGTGGAGGCCCTCCAGTATCCATTCCATTGGTTGCCTTCTCAGTACCCAGCGATCATTTGAGGGTCACTGTGGTTCAGGGGAAGCTGGCTGCTCTCAGCTTCAGGGATGGGCCAACCTATCCGATTCCCTTCATCACAAGTGACTGTTTCAGAGATGATGATGTGACCAAAGTCAGTTAAGGCAGAATGAATCTAAGGACTTCTGCTAGAAATTCTGAGACAAGGACATGCTCCTTTTCTGTTCTGCACTGAATAAGGAAGCACACAGTCTCAGTAGTTGCTGACCTCCATCTCGGGACAGAATGTGGAGCTAACCTTAAGATAATATAGGAATAATGAAGCTGATGCCTCGGGCAGCAGAGAAGAAAGAGCAAGAAACTGGGTCCTGATCACACCGTACAGCCCCTACACGGAGCTTTGTTAATGCCAGCACCCCTCATGGACAGTTGATTTATAAGATGCCCTTTTCTGTACAAGTCAGTTTGGTAAGGTTTTCCACTGTTGCCAACTGAAAGAGATCTCACAATACAGAATTCTGTCTAAGCAGTGAAGCAATTTCTAAAAAGGCCTTCCAATGCTTGGACATACACAAATAGACCTGTCTATAAACAGTTCAAGAGCTCCCTACCCTATTCCCACCCCTAACACACACATGCCTGCACACATACTTCTCAGAACAGCTGACATAAAATCTAGCTTGTGTTCCAAAATATAAAAATTTAACTGTACATTCCCTTTTTCCATGTGCTCTTCCTCTCACCAACATTTCTCAGACTCCTTTAGAATAGCCATGAGTTTTTATTTTGTTTTTTAAATTCAGCTGGTAGGGTGCTGGGGTACGTTTAAAAAAGACAAGTTGGGGCACCTAGATAGCTCCATTGGTTGAGTATCCAACTCTTGATTTCAGCTCAGGTCATGATTCCAGGGTTGTGGGATGGAGCCCCACATTGAGCTCTGCAGTGAGTGTGGAGCCTGCTTGGGATTCTCTCCCTCGCCCTCTGCCCCTCTCCCCAGCTTGTGCTCAGTCTCTAAAAAAAAAATAAACATTTTTTAAAAAGACAAAAAGATAAGTGGATGCCACATGCACAAGGCATCACTGTCTACTGGATCAAAGGAGCTGGCAACAATGAACCAACACCACAACACACACACACACACACACACACACACACACACACACACACACACAGTTGCTCTTAACTGTTCCTTTGAGGAGACTATACAGTGCATGATAAGTGTGGGAAACAGAATAACTGTACCTAAAATCTTATTCTTTAGTTAACATGTCATTTGAGGGTGCCTGGGTGGTTCAGTGGTTAAGCATCTGACCTGGCTCAGGTCATGATCTCACAACTCTTGAGTTCAAGCCCTGCTCGAGCCCCCCACCACGGTCATGAGCTCCAGCGCCAGGTGAGCCCTGCTTCTCTCTCTCACTTGTGCCCTCTCTCAAAATAAAAAATGAAAAGACATCATTTGAGAAAAACTCAGCTCTATTTTTAGAACTCCTTGAAATTACAGGCAAAAGTTAATGCACGCCTTGAAGAAAGTTTGTAGCTTTAATACAGAGGGGACTGTGTTACAAAAAAGATTATAAACCTCTGGACTCCAATGGGAGGGAAAAAAAATTTTTAAGTGCTGGATAAAATATTTTTACCCTTTTAAACTTATTTATTCCACAGCATGATTTTATCAGAGAATTCAAAAAATCAAGAAGTATTCTTCACTTTTATTATTGGTTTACTACATATTTTCTACTAGTCTTTGAAAAGGTATGAAAAGTGTTACAAAAACAATCTTAACAGTTTAAAGAAGAGATACAATGGAATATTCTACATTTCTAACACAGAACCATTTATAATATTAAAGAAAATGGTTTAAAATGAGAATAATCAGGGGCGCCTGGGCAGCTCAGTAGGTTGTGTCCAACTGCAGCTCAGGTCATGATCTCACAGTTCATGAGTTCGAGCCCCACGTCAGGTTCTGTGCTAACAGCTTGGAGTCTGAAGCCTGCTTTGGATTCTGTGTGTGTGTGTGTGTGTGTGTGTGTGTGTGTGTGTGTGCGTGCGCGCGCGCGCGCACTCTATCTCTCTCTGCCCCTCCCCCACTCACACTCTGTCTCCTTCTCTTTCAAAAATAAATTTCAAAAAAAATTTTTTAATGAGAATAATCATATAGTTAAAAATTATGAAGCCACGAAGTAGAATGACTCAGTTTCTCTACTTCTTAGCCTAGAAATGCTAGCTTCTTTTTCCAAATAATTGTTTTCTGGCTATAAAAGTTAGTATATTAATTTTATATTAAAAATGCAAAGAGCACAAGAAGCCTAAAGAAAGAAGTCACTCATAAACTCACCACATAAAAACTATTAAGTTTCAATATACATATGCTGTAAGTCATTTTTCTTAGTTGTTACAGGAGCCCCTGAGTGGCTCAGTCAGCAGACTGTCCAACTCTTGATTTCGGCTCAGGCCATCTCACACATAGCCTGCAGCGGTCTGTGCTGACTGCGGGGAGGCTGCTTGGGATTCTCGGTCTCTGTCTCTCTCTCACTCTATCTCTGCCCCTCCCCAGCTCACACTCTCTCTCAAACATTAAAAAAAAAAAAAGTTTTACAGAAATAGTATATTACCACACATTGTTTTGTAGTCTGACTTTTCACTTAATACATCATTAATCATTTTCCATACCCAAAAGAAATAATCTCCTTAACTTATTCTGAAAACATACTCTTACCACAATTTTGAGCACAATCTGTTATATAATTATAGGATAATGGATCTGACAACTCCCATTGTAAAAATACTCTCACAGAATATGTGTTGGTATAATTGCTGTGTTTCTAATAAGTTACTTTTTTTATTAAAAGAAATTTTTAAGTTTATTTATTTTGAGAGAGAGAGCAGGGGAGGAACAGCGATAGAGGAAGAAAGAAAATCCCAAGCAGGTTCTATGCCATCAGCACAGAGCCTGATGTGGGGCTTGAACTCACGAACTGTGAGATTGTGACCTAAGCTAAAACCAAGAGTCGGGTGCTTAACCGACTGAGCCACCTAGGCACCACTCTAATAAATTACATTATATTCATACTGTGCAGCCATATTAAGGAAGCCACTTACATTTTAGCATTTTTGCCCCCTTCCTCCTACAGTGCTAGGACTAAGCTTAAGAACAGTTGAAACTTAATCTTTTATTCACGGTTATTAATTCCAAGTGTTCCTGAAACATTATAGTTCTAAGAAACCAATCTCTGTTTAAAGTAAGTGCCTTGGGACATTGTAGTATCCTCTCAAAGGGTGCGTAGAGAGTGGATAGGGGTAATTTTATAGTGTGGAATGCTGACAAACACTAAGTCAGCCAAGTGATCGAGATCAATACCGGTAGTCATAAACTATATTAACAATATGTACCCTTGATACGATATAAGGGAAATGATATTTTACCTGTGTTATATTCCTGCTAAAAACCCATAGGCACAGTATAATTATGAGAAGATTATCAGACAAATTCCACTAGAGGAGCATGTTACAAAAATATCATACCAGTACTCCTTAATATTGTCAGTGTCATCAAAACAGGGAGAGAGAGGGAAGATGGCGGCGTAGGAGGACACTGGGCTCACCGCGCGTCCTGCTGATCACTTAGATTCCACCTACACCTGCCTAAATAACCCAGAAAACCGCCAGAGGATTAGCAGAACGGAGTCGCCGGAGCCAAGCGCAGACCAGAGGCCCACGGAAGAGGGTAGGAAGGGCGGCGAGGCGGTGCGCGCTCCACGGACTGGCGGGAGGGAGCCGGGGCGGAGGGGCAGCTCGCCGGCCAAGCAGAGCCCCCGAGTGTGGCTGGCAAAAGTGGAGGGGCCTGACGGTCTGTGTTCCGACAGCAAGTGTGACTTAGCGTCTGGGAGGTCATAAGTTAACAGCTCTGCTCAGAAAGCGGGAAGGCTGGAGGACAAAGGGAAGGAGAGCTGCTGAGCCCCCGGACGACAGAGCTCAGTTTGGTGGGGAACAAAGGCGCTCGCCAGCGCCATCTCCCCCGCCCATCCCCCAGCCAAAATCCCAAAGAGAACCAGTTCCTGCCAGGGAACTTGCTCGCTCCCCGCAAACACCCAACTCTGCGCTTCTGCGATCCAAACCTCCGGCAGCGGATCTGACTCCCTCCTGCTGCCACAGGGCCCCTCCTGAAGTGGATCACCTAAGGAGAAGCAAGCTAAGCCTGCCCCTCCTGCCCCTGTGCACCTTGCCTACCCACCCCAGCTAAGACGCCAGGTCCCCAGCATCACAAGCCTGGCAGTGTGCAAGTAGCCCAGACAGGCCACCCCACCCCACAGTGAATCCCGCCCCTAGGAGAGGGGAAGAGAAGGCACACACCAGTCTGACTGTGGACACAGCGGTGGGCTGGGGGCAGACATCAGGTCTGACTGCGGCTCCGCCCACCAACTCCAGCTATACACCACAGCACAGGGGAAGTGCCCTGCAGGTCCTCACCATGCCAGGGACTATCCAAAATGACCAAGCGGAAGAATTCCCCTCAGAAGAATCTCCAGGAAATAACAACAGCTAATGAGCTGATCAAAAAGGATTTAAATAATATAACAGAAAGTGAATTTAGAATAATAGTCATAAAATTAATCGCTGGGCTTCAAAACAGTATAGCTGACAGCAGAGAATCTCTTGCTAAGGAGATCAAGGGACTAAGGAACAGTCACGAGGAGCTGAAAAACGCTTTAAACGAAATGCATAACAAAATGGAAACCACCACGGCTCGGATTGAAGAGGCAGAGGAGAGAATAGGTGAACTAGAAGATAAAGTTATGGAAAAAGAGGAAGCTGAGAAAAAGAGAGATAAAAAAATCCAGGAGTATGAGGGGAAAATTAGAGAACTAAGTGATACACTAAAAAGAAATAATATACGCAAAATTGGTATCCCAGAGGAGGAAGAGAGAGGGAAAGGTGCTGAAGGGGTACTTGAAGAAATAATAGCTGAGAACTTCCCTGAAGTGGGGAAGGAAAAAGGCATTGAAATCCAAGAGGCACAGAGAACTCCCTTCAGACGTAACTTGAATCGATCTTCTGCACGACATATCATAGTGAAACTGGCAAAATACAAGGATAAAGAGAAAATTCTGAAAGCAGCAAGGGGTAAACGTGCCCTCACATATAAAGGGAGACCTATAAGACTTGTGACTGATCTCTCTTTTGAAACTTGGCAGGCCAGAAAGAATTGGCACGAGATTTTCAGTGTGCTACACAGAAAAAATATGCAGCCAAGAATCCCTTATCCAGCAAGTCTGTCATTTAGAATAGAAGGAGAGATAAAGGTCTTCCCAAACAAACAAAAACTGAAGGAATTTGTCACCACTAAACCAGCCCTACAAGAGATCCTAAGGGGGACCCTGTGAGACAAAGTACCAGAGACATCACTACAAGCATAAAACCTACAGACATCACAATGACTCTAAACCCATATCTTTCTATAATAACACTGAATGTAAATGGATTAAATGCGCCAACCAAAAGACATAGGGTATCAGAATGGATAAAAAAACAAGACCCATCTATTTGCTGTCTACAAGAGACTCATTTTAGACCTGAGGACACCTTTAGATTGAGAGTGAGGGGATGGAGAACTATTTATCATGCTACTGGAAGCCAAAAGAAAGCTGGAGTAACCATACTTCTATCAGACAAACTAGACTTTAAATTAAAGGCTGTAACAAGAGATGAAGAAGGACATTATATAATAGTGACAGGGTCTATCCATCAGGAAGAGCTAACAATTATAAATGTCTATGCGCCGAATACCGGAGTGTCCAAATATATAAAACAATTACTCATAAACATAAGCAACCTTATTGATGAGAATGTGGTAATTGCAGGGGACTTTAACACCCCACTTACAGAAATGGATAGATCATCTAGACACACGGTCAATAAAGAAACAAGGGCCCTGAATGAGACATTGGATCAGATGGACTTGACAGATATATTTAGAACTCTGCATCCCAAAGCAACAGAATATACTTTCTTCTCGAGTGCACATGGAACATTCTCCAAGATAGATCATATACTGGGTCACAAAACAGCCCTTCATAAGTTTACAAGAATTGAAATCATACCATGCATACTTTCAGACCACAATGCTATGAAGCTTGAAATCAACCACAGAAAAAAGTCTGGAAAACCTCCAAAAGCATGGAGGTTAAAGAACACCCTACTAACGAATGAGTGGGTCAACCAGGCAATTAGAGAAGAAATTAAAAAATATATGGAAACAAACGAAAATGAAAATACAACAATCCAAACGCTTTGGGACGCAGCGAAGGCAGTCCTGAGAGGAAAATACATTGCAATCCAGGCCTATCTCAAGAAACAAGAAAAATCCCAAATACAAAATCTAACAGCACACCTAAAGGAAATAGAAGCAGAACAGCAAAGGCAGCCCAAACCCAGCAGAAGAAGAGAAATAATAAAGATCAGAGCAGAAATAAACAATATAGAATCGGGGCGCCTGGGTGGCACAGTCGGTTAAGCGTCCAACTTCAGCCAGGTCACGATCTCGCGGTCCGTGAGTTCGAGCCCCGCATCGGGCTCTGGGCTGATGGCTCAGAGCCTGGAGCCTGTTTCCGATTCTGTGTCTCCCTCTCTCTCTGCCCCTCCCCCGTTCATGCTCTGTCTCTCTCTGTCCCAAAAATAAATAAAAAACGTTTTAAAAAAAAAAACAAAAAAAAAAAACAAACAATATAGAATCTAAAAAAACTGTAGAGCAGATCAACAAAACCAAGAGTTGGTTTTTTGAAAAAATAAACAAAATTGACAAACCTCTAGCCAGGCTTCTCAAAAAGAAAAGGGAGATGACCCAAATAGATAAAATCATGAATGAAAATGGAATTATTACAACCAATCCCTCAGAGATACAAACAATTATCAGGGAATACTATGAAAAATTGTATGCCAACAAATTGGACAACCTGGAAGAAATGGACAAATTCCTGAACACCCACACTCTTCCAAAACTCAATCAGGAGGAAATAGAAAGCTTGAACAGACCCATCACCAGCGAAGAAATTGAATCCGTTATCAAAAATCTCCCAACAAATAAGAGTCCAGGACCAGATGGCTTCCCAGGGGAGTTCTACCAGACGTTTAAAGCAGAGATAATACCTATCCTTCTCAAGCTATTCCAAGAAATAGAAAGGGAAGGAAAACTTCCAGACTCATTCTATGAAGCCAGTATTACTTTGATTCCTAAACCAGACAGAGACCCAGTAAAAAAAGAGAACTACAGGCCAATATCCCTGATGAATATGGATGCCAAAATTCTCAATAAGATACTAACAAATCGAATTCAACGGCATATAAAAAGAATTATTCACCATGATCAAGTGGGATTCATTCCTGGGATGCAGGGCTGGTTCAACATTCGCAAATCAATCAACGTGATACATCACATTAACAAAAAAAAAGAGAAGAACCATATGATCCTGTCAATCGATGCAGAAAAGGCCTTTGACAAAATCCAGCACCCTTTCTTAATAAAAACCCTTGAGAAAGTCGGGATAGAAGGAACATACTTAAAGATCATAAAAGCCATTTATGAAAAGCCCACAGCTAACATCATCCTCAACGGGGAAAAACTGAGAGCTTTTTCCCTGAGATCAGGAACACGACAGGGATGCCCACTCTCACTGCTGTTGTTTAACATAGTGCTGGAAGTTCTAGCATCAGCAATCAGACAACAAAAGGAAATCAAAGGCATCAAAATTGGCAAAGATGAAGTCAAGCTTTCGCTTTTTGCAGATGACATGATATTATACATGGAAAATCCGATAGACTCCACCAAAAGTCTCCTAGAACTGATACATGAATTCGGCAAAGTTGCAGGATACAAAATCAATGTACAGAAATCAGTTGCATTCTTATACACTAACAATGAAGCAACAGAAAGACAAATAAAGAAACTGATCCCATTCACAATTGCACCAAGAAGCATAAAATACCTAGGAATAAATCTAACCAAAGATGTAAAGGATCTGTATGCTGAAAACTATAGAAAGCTTATGAAGGTAATTGAAGAAGATTTAAAGAAATGGAAAGACATTCCCTGCTCATGGATTGGAAGAATAAATATTGTCAAAATGTCAATACTACCCAAAGCTATCTACACATTCAATGCAATCCTGATCAAAATTGTACCAGCATTCTTCTCAAAACTAGAACAAGCAATCCTAACATTCATATGGAACCACAAAAGGCCCCGAATAGCCAAAGTAATTTTGAAGAAGAAAACCAAAGCAGGAGGCATCACAATCCCAGACTTTAGCCTCTACTACAAAGCTGTCATCATCAAGACAGCATGGTATTGGCACAAAAACAGACACATAGACCAATGGAATAGAATAGAAACCCCAGAACTAGACCCACAAACGTATGGCCAACTCATCTTTGACAAAGCAGGAAAGAACATCCAATGGAAAAAAGACAGTCTCTTTAACAAATGGTGCTGGGAGAACTGGACAGCAACATGCAGAAGGTTGAAACTAGACCACTTTCTCACACCATTCACAAAAATAAACTCAAAATGGATAAAGGACCTGAATGTGAGAAAGGAAACCATCAAAACCTTAGAGGAGAAAGCAGGAAATGACCTCTCTGACCTCAGCCGTAGCAATCTCTTACTCGACACATCCCCAAAGGCAAGGGAATTAAAAGCAAAAGTGAATTACTGGGACTTTATGAAGATAAAAAGCTTCTGCACAGCAAAGGAAACAACCAACAAAACTAAAAGGCAACCAACGGAATGGGAAAAGATATTTGCAAATGACATATCGGACAAAGGGCTAGTATCCAAAATCTATAAAGAGCTCACCAAACTCCACACCCGAAAAGCAAATAACCCAGTGAAGAAATGGGCAGAAAACATGAATAGACACTTCTCTAAAGAAGACATCCGGATGGCCAACAGGCACATGAAAAGATGTTCAGCGTCGCTCCTTATCAGGGAAATACAAATCAAAACCACACTCAGGTATCACCTCACGCCAGTCAGAGTGGCCAAAATGAACAAATCAGGAGACTATAGATGCTGGAGAGGATGTGGAGAAACGGGAACCCTCTTGCACTGTTGGTAGGAATGCAAATTGGTGCAGCCGCTCTGGAAAGCAGTGTGGAGGTTCCTCAGAAAATTAAAAATAGACCTACCCGATGACCCAGCAATAGCACTGCTAGGAATTTGTCCAAGGGACACAGGAGTACTGATGCATAGGGGCACTTGTACCCCAATGTTCATAGCAGCACTCTCAACAATAGCCAAATTATGGAAAGAGCCTAAATGTCCATCAACTGATGAATGGATAAAGAAATTGTGGTTTATATACACAATGGAATACTACGTGGCAATGAGAAAAAATGAAATATGGCCTTTTGTAGCAACGTGGATGGAACTGGAGAGTGTGATGCTAAGTGAAATAAGCCATACAGAGAAAGACAGATACCATATGGTTTCACTCTTATGTGGATCCTGAGAAACTTGACAGGAACCCATGGGGGAGGGGAAGGAAAAAAAAAGAGGTTAGAGTGGGAGAGAGCCAAAGCATAAGAGACTGTTGAGAACTGAGAACAAACTAAGGGTTGATGGGGGGTGGGAGGGAGGAGAGGGTGGGTGATGGGTATTGAGGAGGGCACCTTTTGGGATGAGCACTGGGTGTTGTATGGAAACCAATTTGACAATAAATTTCATATATAAATAGAAAAAATAAATAAATAAAGTAAGTGCCTTGGGATTACAAAGTTCTTAATACTATAGATTGTAATTTCACTTTTCCCAATTAAAAATGTCAGCATTTAATAAATTTTCTTTTAAGGAGAGTTTACAATAAGAAAAGAGTGCGTATTTAGCTTGGGTCTTTATCCAGCTAAGTCTTACGCTGAAAACGCATTTATCAGTTATACTCAGTATTCAACACATCTGCCACACCCCACAAAAGAGAATTTGGCTTTTTATTTATCTTCTCCCATAGTATCTTAGTGGCAAATGCCAAACCAACCAACATCCAGCTAGATAGAAGGGCAGAACAAATTCTGTGACATAAAAAGATGATTAAGCGGCATGTTCTACCCCCTAAATTTATCGTTGTGAAGACCTTAAGCCTTTGTCTGTATACACACACACACACACACATATAATACGTGTATATACATATGTACGTATATACATATACACATATATACATACACACACACACAGAGTGCCACTGTCAGATAAAATGCAAAATATCTAAAACTGAACATCTCTCCCTAACTTTCCCTCAAACCAATTCTACATTCAAACTGCCTCATTTCCAGTCATCACTCTTATTACACAGGCTCCAAGGATAGACATCTTGGGAGTGACATTTGTTTCTTCTGAACTTTCTCTTCTCTCTTCTCCTTTAAGCAGCATCAATCCAACTCCTGACAACCATGTTTGCCTTGGCAATATTACTCAGGCTTCTTTCTCTCCTTCAAATCCCTACTGCTGCCCCTAATCCCAGCCCTTATTTACTCCCAGACTGCTGCTGCAGCCTCCTATACAGTTTCTTCTCTATAAAATCCAGCCACATTGATTTTCAGGCTTAAATCCCCAAAATCTATTTCATGTCATTCTTCAGTTCTAATACCTAAAGGACTCCCTCTCTCCCTCAAAAACAAGCTCAGATTCCCCACCTAGTTTTTGGAGCTCTTCTTATAATAACCCAGAACTGCTTCTGCAGCCTGATTTGCTGCAGTTCCTACAAGCCCAGGCTCTTCACTGTTCTCAACACTTCCCACAGAAAACCCTGTCTATACTTTTCCTCCCATCTACCAAGACCAAGTTCAAATGCAAATCTTCTCTAGGAAGATTTCACCTACCTACCTTTCCCTTCTCTGAACATCAATTTAAATTTCTGAAGCGGATTTAAAATTTTACTCCACAATTTTGGGTATAAGAAAGGTCAGACTGAACAGGATTCGGAGCCCCTCATTCCAGAGGTGTGGTGAGAAACCGAGCCTTAGCTTTGTTTTTGAAGTCTCTCTTCCCTCTCTGAGCATCAAGAGGGCTGCGAATGGGCTCAGTCCAACAAAAACCCTACAGTCTGAAACTATGTCCAAGTCAGTGTGTACACTTGTAGCCTAAGCCCAGGACACAGGGCAATCTTGACCTCACGCCTGCAAGGCTACAGTTTTGTTCTTTGGAAGGTTCTTTTGTTTTTGTTTTTAGATAGTGAGCACACAAGCAGGAGAGACAGAGGGGGACGATGGATCTGAAGCAGGCTCTCTGCTGACAGTAGCAAGCCCGATGAGGGGCTTGAACTCACCAACCACAGAATTATGCCCCAAGCCAAAGCTGGATTTTCAACCAGCTGAGCCACCACCTAGGTGCCCCACAAGGCCACAGTTCTTAAGTCTCTAATATCCTATGGAACTCTATCAGGCATCCTGTCACCTCTTACGGGGAGTTACATGGAAATAGGACCCTGGTCCTTGATTCTGGTGGAACCTACCAAAAACCATGGCTTTCTCTTTGGGGAAGTTCCTTCCCCATCTTACCATTTCTCCCAGCCCCCATCACTGTCGAAGCTTTAGAACCCTTCCCAGTCATGGACAGTCAGCTCTCAGCCGAACTGCACTTTAAACGTTTTTCTAGCACATACCCTGGCTTGTGTTGTATTCTAGAAAGGCAGAAACATCCAATGTTAATACAAGCCTCAGGAGCAAACAGGAATGGAGTACTGTACTTGCACTTCCCATCCACCGTTGGGTGACCTCAGCAAGGTATTTAACTGCCCAAAGTCTCAGTTTACTTATCTGAAAAACTCTCTCAGGAATGGCATGATGATTAAATCAGGCCATAACAGTCCTATTAGTAATGACTTACATTTATGTAGCACTATGTGCCAAGCACTATTCTAAGTACTTTACATATATTAACTCATCTAATCTCACAAGGCTTTATAGATAAGTAAACAGGAACAGAGGGAGTACATGGTCCAAAATCACATAGATAACAAGCAGCAGAGATAGGAATTAAACCCAAGCAATTTGTCTCAGTCTATGCTCTTTATTGCTTCCTATAAGCCTTCAATAAATGGTACCTTACTGCTATTAGTAGAATTACTTGATTCTTAATATATCTGCCTCCTATAAATTGGAAGCTCCTTGAGGACAGCAAACGTACAGACGTATCTGCAACAGTTGTTAGAAAGCTGGCTCTGAAGGCTCACTGCATGGGTTAGAAGGCTGCCTCCATCACTCACTAGTCTAAAACCTTGGACAAACTGCTTCATATTCTAGCATGGTTGAAAGGATTAAGTGATTTCCAACATAGAAAGTACTTAGAAAAGTGAATGGCAGGCAGCTACTATAAGGACATACAGATATATCTCATTGATAGGAGATAGGATATCATCGTAGGTCTTTTCGAGATCTGGAACCGTGCCAGAGTTCCCAACAAATAACGTGCTAATCACCAACTCATCTCCATTACTTTTCAAGTTTCACATGTGTTTGTCTTGTTCCTAAAATCACCCCTTACAGAAAGGTTCCACCTTCATAATAATAGTAATAAAACTTACATTGAATACTTACTAGGTGTCAGGGACTGTTCTGTTCTTTTTTCATGTATTTAATCATTTAACCCTCGCAGTGGCCTGATAGGATAAATACTATTATCATTTTCACTTTTTATATGAAGAGACCAAGTCACAAAGTTTAATCCAATGCCACATGATCACAGAGTCCAAACGTGACAGTCTATATACTTAATTACTCGTACTTTCTCTTCAGTAACTTTTACCATATTCCCCAGTATGTTTTGTAGAATTCAGTATACATGAAAAGGCACTAAAAGCATTTGTTGGTTGAAACTTTTTCACTAGAAATAGCATGAAAAATAGACATTTCAAACACTTAAAAAATACTATCTAAAAAGTCATCTAAAACTTAAAAGCCAAAGTTTCTGTCTTAATATCAAATAGACTTAGTCTTTGAAAAGGAGCACATCAGTGAAGCTGAATCACACAGATGAGGTCCGAGTTTTCCAGCTGTGAATGACTCAAAGGACTCAGACGTACTTCACATACTGAACATCCTATTCTGATAGACACATAGCACAGAAATGAAGCCTCTAAAAGAAGACATAGCCCAGAGATCTGTTACAAAATCTAACCCCAAAGCAAAGACTATTAATGCTTTAGGAGGTACACTTTTCTTTTAACTCCCTTTCTGATTTTGAAAACAATTTACAAAAAATACTTCAGGCCTTCTTCCACAAACATCTTTCCATAAAGGGCAACAATTACAAATTAAAGAACTTCTCTGGGATACATAGAGAATCATCCAAGTAAAACAACCAAAGTTTCAGAGATTTAACAGTTATTTTTCTGCAGTTAAAAGGCCGCACAGGAAACAAACCAGTTGAACTAGTCTAGTCTTAGAGCCAGCTAAATGGAAGAGTGGTTTTCACAGTCTTGGGAAAGTCTAGGTTTACAGGGCAAACCCTGCAGTGTTGAGCTCATTGTGGAGACATGTTCCTTTTCATTGGCAAAAAGGGAAAGGAAGTGAGCCATGCCCTAAAAAAAATATCACTAGAGACATTCCACCCGATACTTGATAAGGACTGGGAAGGCTGCCATCAACTCATGGCTAGAAGGAGAAAAATTTGGATCAGAAAGCAGCTGACCAGGAGAAACCATGTTAGGTATGGGAAAGATTTCTCAAGCTACAAATTTTTAACAAGGAATCATTTAAACCAGTGGCTTCCATTTTTATCATTTTTTTGCTATGACCCACAGTGACAAATACACATATCATAACACAATTACAAATATATACATAATTGAAACACAAATATACAAAATGTAACTGACACGTACAGTGTAACCTACCCTTACTAGGCACAAAGCACTATGAAGTTTCCGATTCTATTCTACTTTGTGTTTTGGGTTTTTTTTATAATGTTTATTTTTGAAAGAGACAGACCAAGATAGAAAATGAGCAGGGGAGTGGCAAATGGAAGAGGACAGAGAATCCAAAGCAGGCTCTGCTCTAACAGCAGAGAACCCAATGCAGGACTCAAACTCACAAACCGTGAGATCATGACCTGAGTCGAAGTCAGACGCTTAACAGACTGAGCCACCCAGGTGCCCCTACTTGGTGTTTTAAACATACCGGTTGAGATCCACTGGATGAACAGTGATTTAAACTCTGATCAACACAGGAGAATCTGAGGGTGTGTCTTAAAATAGCCTTTAGCTCCCCCTCAGAGCCCCACCGCCAACTCAGGAAAAAGCTGCAGTGGAACATCTGCTCTTGGGACAAGTACTGGGCTCTTGAGTGCTTGGGGAAAGGGCATCCAAAAGCTGTCTCCTCCAGGTCTGGCCATTCCTCACTGTGCTGGCCCCTCCTCTCTCTACTCCAGAAAGGCTGGGCTTCCCCCACAGCTCTAGGTTTGATCTTTTTCTCTTACTCCTCTGAGTGATGGGATTTCCACAGCTTGAAATTACTCCTAAATCCCATCCCCGAGGCTCCAGTTCTCGACACCTGTCTACCTCTTACACATTGCCAACTAAATTTTCCCACAAGTTTCAAATTCCTCAGGCCCAAAATTATACTGTAAGTATAGTCTCTCTTCCCTATCTTCTCACCCAAAATGTTTCTCTTCCAGTTTTCCTCATCTTAAAGAATGGCACTACAATCCCTCACCCAAGCCACATCTGTGGGTCATCATTTGCAATATCTTTTACCTCTACAATGAGTTGCCAATTCTACCTTCTTAATATTCACTAGTACACAGATAAATGTTTAACCATCAGCTCTCCAAGCTTAAAAAAAAAAAGTCCTGACTTGCAGCACTTTTCTATGTCTGTGATGTAAATGATGTCACTAAATGTGGAGCTTGGAAGAGATGTGCACAAATGGCTCCAGCACGCCACTGTCTATTCCTCAGAACCATTTCTCATCTCCATACCTACCGGTACTACCTTAATTCAGGATTTCACCTTCTCTCTCTGCAACCTACACAATAGAATCTTCATGGATTTCGTTGACCACTATCTCATAAACCACCCCCCGCTTTGACACAGTCTCCAAACTGTCTAAAAGCCAAGTCTCATCATGTCACTCTCCTGCTTAAGCCCCTTCATTGCCCACTCTTTATCTTCACATATAAGGGTCTTGATTATTTGGTCTCTACTGACCCTTGAGCTTCGTCTCTTGCCACACAACCACCTATAACCTCTATTGGAATCACACTGACATACATGCTTATTCCCAAACATAGGATACTGCCCCATGCCTCCACACCCTTATTGTATTCTCACTCCCTGGGACAACCTTTCCTAATTCGTTTACTGAGCACACCTCTTTTAAGATTCAGCTCAAATCCTTTCTCCAGAAAGCTTTTCCTCAACTCTTAGGTAGACCTGATGTCTCCCACTTTTATGCCTCCAATACATGTTAGCACCTCTAACACTCTATTGGATTTCTTTCTTTTCATATCCATCTCTTCCCACTAGATCTGAGCTGCTTAAAGGCAAGAATTAGATCTTATTCACAGATAGACCAAGCAGGTAATATCGTGATGGAATACAGTGGACTCTCAAGAAACTATGTCAGCGATTAATATCCGAAGACCAACATGTACTAACTGATCAAACATCTATTGAATGAAAACATCAGGATGTTCTTGCCATATACCCAAGGCCAAAGGACAGCTAAGATACCCCACCTGTACCTTCTAGATTACTAGGGAGCCCATACTGCTATAGTCAAAGAATTTGCACTGTGATTTTTTTTTTAAGCCTATTGGCTTCTGTGTTAGTTTCCTAGGGCAAGTACAAAAGACCACCTATCTTAAACATAAGAAATCATTTTCTCAGTTCTAGAAAAGTCCGAGATCAAGCCAACACCAAGGTTGCTTTCTTCTAAGACCACTCTTCTTGACTCGTAGAGATCTTCGTGGTCACATGGCATTCTCTATGTGTATTTATGTCCAAATTTCCTCTTCTTATACCAGTCATATTGGATCAGGGCTCACCCTAATGATCTCATTTTAATTTAATTACCTCCTTAAAGACCTTATCTCAAAATACAGTTACATTTTGAGGTAGTGGAGATTAGGATTTCAACACATGAATTTTAGGGGGCAAAATTCACTGAACAACAGCCTCCTGCTAAACTGTGAACTCCTCAAAAGGTAAGAACTATAGCCTTCTTTCTTAGTATCCACTGTGCCTAATGGAGTTCCCAGAACACAGCAGATTCTTAAGTTATCTGTGGGAGACGATAAATGAAAGATCTTCTCAGAAGTATAGTCCAAATCTGGATTGTTGTCCTTTCCAAATCTGGTGACCAGCACTAAGAATGTCGCTTTCACCCTTTCCCTAAAAGAAAGCTTGATGCAGGGTGCCTGTCTGGCTCAGTTGGTAGAGCATGAGACTCCTGATCTCAGGGTGTTAAATTTGAGCAAGCCTCATGCTGGGTGTAAAGATTACTTAAAATTAAAAAAAAAAATCCTTAAGACCAGACATGCAAAGCCAATTGACAATATCCTGCCTCCCTCCACATCCATTCTTTTTTTTAAGTAGGCTTCACGCCCAGCCTGGAGCCAACACAGGGCCTGAATTCACGACCCTGAGATCGAGATCTGAGCTGAGATCAAGAGTCAAATGCTTTACAGACTGAGCCACCCAGGCACCCCCCTCCATATCCATTCTACACACCCAGCCTCATAGTATCATGCATGGGTATGGTCAGATTCAAAGTCAAAAGAACACCAACACACTCCACTAAACAAGGTAATAACTTAGGAGAAACGGCAAAATGAACATCTGCTACTTTTTCCTACCCAAAAGGAAACCTCTCCCTCCTGTCCTGCATGATTTTGGTGGGCCTACTGATCATGTAACGCTGCCTTCTTCACTATCAAGATGGAACATGACTTAATCAGTGTCCCTCCCTCTCTGAGGAATCTGAATCCTCAGTGGAGAAACATGAAGATAGGAAATACCTAAAGGGAGTTAATTCAGTGCCATGAAAGGTGCCTGGTTCAAACATCCCTGAAATGGCCTTAGCTCCCGACCTTCCCAAGGCTTGACTGACACAGTCTGTTTCTGAGACCTGATAGTCTTCTAAAAAAACAAACAAAATGGGTTTTCAATAAACTAGGAAGTGTTTATTCTGTAGCTCTCAAAGAATCTTGGCATATATAATGGCCCCCAGAAGTGGGATGTGGTGGACCTATGAAAATGGGAGCAGGCTGTAAGGATTCCCCCATCCATGTCTGAAAGTTGCATTCATCATCTTTATTACACCATTGCAAAGCAGCCAACTGCACTCTTCCTCCTTGCATTCTGGAACCCAGTCCACATGCCTCCCCAGGCTAAATCTTTAGGGAAGTTGGCAGGCAAACGTCAAAATACTAGAGTGTATGGCTATTTCAACAGCTTTCAGTACAATCCTAGAAATGACTTCACTTCAGCCTAGGCAGCCTATGTGATCACAGAGATGAGAACGTTCTGCCTCACCTACACTGGCCTTTTCTTCTGTGGGAATCCAAGACAACAAAGTCAGATAATCATGAAGGACAATGAATTTGAATCAATCCATCAATGACAATGCTATAAGATCCAGGATAGAAGGAAACAGCAAAAAATAAGATCAGAACCAAGAGAACTGGGGGAAGCTAGATCCCCTAAGTACCTCTTGATGTATACTCCCTTCTGGGAAAAGCACCAAGCACTGGGATGAAGTCAAAGAAAAGAAACAACTACTACTGCCTTTATCCCAGAGGCAAAAAGCAGCAAAATTAAAGGCTGAAGGACAGAGTAGCAAGGCCTATTTCTCAGAGAAAAACCCTCAGGCTATGGCCCAAAGTCAAGTACCAACCCAGAGGAGATAATGCATATTGATCAGCAGATTTAAGTAGAGTTAAGCTGCCACAGTAACTTTGGAAAATAAAACCTATCATTACTCCAAAATCAATTTCTACATGTCCTAACCACATGTCCTAACCACAGCACCACCAGAATTTGGGATACAGAAATAATATACCCCCACTAGGAAAATCCTACCCAGTGTCCTCAAATGTGTACACAGAATTCATAGGAGCAATACAGAGCAGGTTCAATAGTAGCTAGCACATAAGGCAGTGTGGGGGTTTATCCATCTATACATGTGTCTCCAGTATTAAAAGGGAAAAAAATCTAATCATGGAGCAATAATAGCTAAATACAATGACCTCTGTAACATCCAAGACTAATATCAACCAAGCATCCAAATTAATGTATATCAGCAACTTTCTACAAAGATACAGGGACCACAAAATTTCAATGCAGACAATAGGTAAAAATAGAGATTAATTCTGAAAAACAGATTATGTGCTAGAGACAAATGTAGGAAAAAATTATATTCCTTGAGTTGTACTAAGAGAAGAACTGATTTATGAAAAGTCTAAATCAAATCAAACTGCTTATATCCAATCAGTTTATAGGTTATGATCTGGGGAACTGGGTAGCAAACAAAGCCAGTTCACAAGGAGGTGGACAGAAACCTGAGTGTGCCCACCTTCCTCTGTGACAAGTGTACTCAGAAGCTTGGTTGCACACCACACAGAATCACAGTATCGATAGCATGGTCTCCTAGGATGGTCCTTCCAGGAGCAGCACTGGAATAAGGGATTCTTTCCCCCCACCCCCAATGTTTGTTTGTTTAAGTTATTTTAATTCCAGTATAGTTAACATACAGTGTTACATTAGTTTCAGGTATACAATATAGTGGTTCACTAATTCTGTACATCGCTCAGTGCAAGGCATTCTTTTCTTACATCTATGTAACCCCGCTCCCACAAGTAATATAACCTACACCGTATTTCTATTAAATGGCACAGAATCGCTTGGAAGCAGAGAATTTCCACTTCCATATGGATAGTATCTGTCGCTTACTTGTTAAGGGAGGGGAAATGTAATTCCCCAGACCCACTGCATTCTCCCATCATTTTTATTTACTGCCCTGAGAAAATATCCATTAGAAACAAACTATAAGGAATATTTATGTTCTGTGAGCAAAGGGAAAAACAGAAGTTGGGTGGGGTCATGGATGAGTAAGGGCAGCCTAGAATGATTCTGCTAAAGATATTTCAACACTGATGAACACCAGAGGCCGTCATTTGGCTTATTAAAATAGTGCTGGATAGTCAGGAGAAGCTGGCACATTTTCCTGTAGATGAGATAGCCCTAGGGGTTTGAACAGTTGGAACACAGCTGCCATGGCTAAAACCAAGCAACTACAGATGTCACACCAAAGTGGAAGTAATTTCATACCATCCCATGCTGCCAAATTCAAAATGCTAATGGCGAAAAAGTATTGAAGTAAGTCTTTAAAATAGACTAGATAACTATTTTAAATACCAATTCTAAGTGTAACTAAAAGTTTTTGCTGTTAAGGTCCACGAACAATAGTTATGGCTTAGAGAGCCCAGTCAAAAATTTTACTCCTCAGCAAGATGAATGCATTACAATGTGCCGTTCTTGGAGTCTGGAACAGCCACAAAGTCACTCGACATCAGACTTTGTAACTCCAAAGGTCTTTCAGAAAATGTCTTTTTAGGCAATTCTTTCTCCTTGAATAGTTGTTTCCCTTATAAGTAGTGCTCTCATTCTCTATATCCTTAATGGATATACTAAATCACATGGCACCACATCTCAGTGCTCACTACCCTTAGAAAGACAAGCCAGGGAAGGGAACACTTCACACACATACACACACCCAAACTTACCAAATGCCTTCTTAGGTTCTATTAACTTCAAGGTAAAGGGTTCATCTTTTTTTAATTCCTTTAACTTTTTAGCAACATCATAGTGACGCCACCCAATGATATCTTCTCCATTTATGGATTCAATATGATCCCCCACACAGATGGTTTTAATGGAGTCAATTAGGCTACCATCTTTAATTCTCTGAAAGAAAATTAAGGATAACACTTAATACAAAATGGAACTGTATAACATTCCTTTTTATGCCCCCGAGACATTATATGTATTGACATATTCACAATGCAGCTTAATGCTCAGTTAAAGATAAAGACCAGGCAACAAATGACAACCACCATACCTCATTCAGAACTCTGCTCCATCAATCATCATACCTCCTCCAAGAAACTTCTCCTCAAATCCTCTCGGTTACTCCCCTAAGAATCGTTAAGGTGTTACTCTCCTGCTTCTATAGTAGGTGTTGTTACATATGCTGAGCTCTGAACTAAGCACTTTACGTTTGCCATCTCATTTAATTTCAACAACCTTTAGAAGACCCTCAGACCATAGACTGAAAAATTGAAGCTTGGAAAGATCTGTTCCAAAAAATAGGAAGGGAAAGAAAACTTCCAGACTCATTCTATGAAGCCAGCATTACTTTGATTCCCAAACCAGAGACCCAGCAAAAAAAGAGAACTATACGCCAGTATCCCTGATGAATATGGATGTAAAAATTCTCAACAAGATACTAGCAAATCAAATTCAACAGCGTATAAAAAGAATTATTCACCATGATCAAGTGGGATTCATTCCTGGGCTGCAGGGCTGGTTCAATATTCACAAATCAATGTGATACATCACATTAATAAAAGAAAAGATAAGAACCATATGATCCTGTCAATCGATGCAGAAAAAGCATTTGACAAAATTCAGCATCCTTTCTTAATAAAAACCCTTGAGAAAGTTGGGATAGAAGGAACATACTTAAACATCATAAAAGCCATTTATGAAAAGCCCACAGCTAATATCATCCTCAATGGGGAAAAACTGAGAGCTTTCCCCGAGATCAGGAACACTACAGGATGTCCACTCTCACCACTGTTGTTTAACATAAGGGTAGTGCTAGCATCAGCAATCAGAAAACAAAAGGAAATCAAAGGCATCAAAATTGGCAAAGATGAAGTTAAGCTTTCACTTTTTGCAGATGACATGATATTATACATGGAAAATCCGATAGACTCCACCAGAAGTCTGCTAGAACTGATACATTAATTCAGCAAAGTCACAGGATACAAAATTAACGTACAGAAACCAGTTGCATTCTTATACACTAATAATGAAGCAACCAAAAGACAAACAAACTGATCCCATTCACAATTGCACCAAGAATCATAAGATACCTAGGAATAAACCTAACCAAAGATGTAAAAGATCTGTATGCTGAAAACTATAGAAAGCTTATGAAGGAAACTGAAAAAGATACAAAGAAATGGAAAAATTCTGTGCTCATAGATTGAAAGAATATTGTTAAAATATCAATACTACCCAAAGCCATCTACACATTCAACGCAATCCCAATCAAAATTGCACCAGCAATCTTCCCGAAGCTAGAACAAGCAATCCTAAAATTTGTATGGAACCACAAAAGACCCTAAATAGCCAAAGTAATATTGAAGAAGAAGACCAAAGCAGGAGGCATCACAATCCCAGACTTTAGCCTCTACAACAAAGCTGTGATCATCAACACAGCTTGGTATTGGCACAAGAACAGACACATAGACCAATGGAATAGAGACTCCAGAATTGGACCCACAAAAGTATGGCTAACTAATCTTTGACAAAGAAAGAATATCCAATGGAAAAAAGACAGTCTCTAACAAATGGTGCTGGGAGAACTGGACAGCAATATGCAGAAGAATGAAACTAGACCACTTTCTTTTTTTTTTTTTTTTTTTTTAATTTTTTTTTTTCAACGTTTATTTATTTTTGGGACAGAGAGAGACAGAGCATGAACGGGGGAGGGGCAGAGAGAGAGGGAGACACAGAATCGGAAACAGGCTCCAGGCTCTGAGCCATCAGCCCAGAGCCTGACGCGGGGCTCGAACTCACGGACCGCGAGATCATGACCTGGCTAAAGTCGGACACTTAACCGACTGCGCCACCCAGGCGCCCCTAGACCACTTTCTTATACCATTCACAAAAATAAACTCAAAATGGATGAAGGACCTGAATGTGAGACACGAAACCATCAAAACCCTAGAGGAGAAGGCAGGAAAAAACCTCTCTAACCTCAGCCGCAGCAATTTCTTACTTGACACATCTCCAAACGCAAGGGAATTAAAAGCAAAAATGAATTATTGGGACCTCATGAAGCTTTTTAGCTTTGCGCTGCAAAGGAAATAATCAACAAAAGCAAAAGGCAACCAACGGAATGGGAAAAGATATTTGCAAATGACATATCGGACAAAGGGCTAGTATCCAAAATCTATAAAGAACTCACCAAACTCCACACCTGAAAAACAAATAATCCAGTGAAGAAATGGGCAGAAAACATGAATAGACACTTCTCTAAAGAAGACATCCAGATGGCTAACAGGCACATGGAAAGATGCTCATGTCACTCCTCATCAGGGAAATACAAATCAAAACCACACTCAGATATCACCTCACACCAGTCAGAGTGGTCAAAATGAACAAATCAGGAGACTCTAGATGCTGGAGAGGATGTGGAGAAACGGGAACCCTCTTGCACTGTTGGTGGGAATACAAACTGGTACAGCCACCCCGGAAAACAGTGTGGAGGTTCCTCAAAAAATTAAAAATAGATCTACCCTATGACCCAGTAATAGCCCTGCTAGGAAGTTACCCAAGGGATACAGGAGTGCTGATGCATAGGGGCACTTGTACCCCAATGTTTATAGCAGCACTTTCGACAATAGCCAAATTACGGAAAGAGCCTAAATGTCCGTCCACTGATGAATGGATAAAGATGTGGTTTATACATACAATGGGATACTACTTGGCAAGGAGAAAGAATTAAATATGGCCCTCTGTAGCAACGTGGATGGAACTGGAGACTGTTATGCTAAGTGAAATAAGTCATACAGAGAAAGACAGATACCATATGTTTTCACTCTTATGTGGATCCTGAGAAACTTGACAGAAGACCATGGGGGAGGGGGAGGGGAAAAAAAGTTAGGGAGGGAGGCAAACCGTAAGAGACTCAAAGACTGAAAATAAACTGAGGGTTGATGGGGGGTGGGAGGGAGGGTTGATGGGGGGATGGGCATTGAGGAGGGCACCTGTTGGGATGAGCACTGGGTGTTGTATGGAAACCAATCTGGCAATAAATTTCATATTAAAAAAAAAAAAAGCATATGCATTCCCTACTCTTACCAAGTGGAGTAATAACTTCTTCTGAATCCGCAGTATGATCACCGCATCTAAGAGTTAATAGCAAAACTCATGTACCCCAGCATCTCTATAATTATCATTAGAAAAAAGAAAATTGTAAAAGGGTAACCTGGGAAGGTTGGGCATTTTTAAGTTTTATTACTATATACCAAAATTCACAATAGGCTTCTATTTCACCCCCAAATTTTAAGAACAATGCTATGTTCATTATAATAGTAACTATTAATATGCTTTATGCAAGTGAAATAATACCAATTCAGAGCTCATTATCATTACGAATAGTCAATTATAAAAGAAATGAGAAATTTATAATCTGACACTGTTTTATTAGGGGTCCATATTAACATTACAAGTTAATAGAATTAAGAGTAACCACAGCAACCACTAAGTACAACTGGAATTTCTAAAAGGTCACAGAAAAATAAACAAGATTTTTAAGAAGACTAGAGTCTAAAGAAACAAACAAAAAAAAAAACTATTAAATATCCTGTTATCTACCCATTCTTAAGCCATTAGAGAGTGTGAAAATCTATACATAAATATGGACTCCTTAAATTTTACTCTCATCTATCTCTTCATACCTTCTGAACCTATTTTTTTTCTTTGAACAACAACACACAAATTTCAGTGTCCTATCACATGTTTTTAGATTTGTCACAGTTTTATTAATAAGTAGTATATAAAATTAATTAAATGAAAAACTTTACAGACATGTATAAATCTTACTAATAAATTAAAGGTCAGAGGAACAAAAATCTACACTGTCTTGGGCCTAGAAGTAGTCACAGAAGTCACTAGAAGAGTATCTAGACAGAAGGAGGAAAGGCAGTTACCAGAAGTCCAAGTAGCAAGGTGAGAATCCAGGTGGGCAAGAAAAACATCAAAGCACAGGTAAATAAACAGAAGTAGCAGATAAGGATCTGGTATGAAGAGACAGGAAAATCAGTGTAAGAAACCTGAACACCATAAGGTGAATCAGATACAGAAGTGGAAGACACAGATTATAGACGTTGTGGGTTACCTAAGCTTTAGCCTCTTAAATTCATAAAATAAAGAATGAGGTAGTAATTGAGACAAGTTTCTGGAATATATGCTTTGATAATCATATTATAACATGACAGAGATTAATAATCTTGCTAAAAATGCTACTTGAACACAAAGGATGGAAAAAAGATATTAATGCTATGCTTATATTTAGTGAGTCACTTAATATCCTCTGTACTACTTAAAACTTTGCCTAATCTGGTTTTATCTCATCTTTATACTGCAAAAAAGCAGAGAAGACAAATTTTTAAAAGATAGGATTTACAGCATTATTAAACTCAAAGGATCCTAGCCACCTCAGAGAATTATTATTCTCCGTTATTTCATCGCATATGCTTATAAAACCTGCTAATCACAGACACCGGAACTCTAGGGGCAGCATCCCACCCTCCTCAAAATCTTAGGTATCACATTCAAGATTGTTTGAGCTGCACGCCCTGCTGCCATGGTCAGCAAGTTTGAGATCTGTGCTGCTGATCTTAACACTGTCCTCAGACTATGCTCATGATAATGTAACGTTCTTAATTATAAACAGTTATTTCACTTAGTCCTCACAACAAGCCTCATTCCATTAACAAATGAGGATACCAAGGTACAATGAATACTGATGAAAAGAACACAACAAAAAGAACTGGGCTTCAAACAGACGTTGCACCCACAGACTGCATGACCCTAAATTATGACAAAGCCTAGAATATTTAGCATCTGTCCCTCTGTATAAGTGTTTGCCAAGCAGTCCTAAACCATTCTGGGAATTTCTAGTTTTAAGTATACTCTGAATTTTCTGATAAGGTTATTTATATGCTCTGGTTCTGGAAAATCTAGGCTTGGATGCTAAAATCACAAATGTTTAAGTCTGTTGTCTTTTACGCAAGAAGTTTTACCTGTGAAAACCACACCATACTTTAATTCAAACTTAAGAAATCACATAAATGTTTTAGATTCGACATAGATCCTACAGTATAGGTCTTTCTCTGACATTTCACTTAGCATAATGCCCTTGAGGTCCATCTATACCGCCAAAACTGGGAAGATTTAATTCTTTTATACAGCTAATACTAACGCTCCATTGTGTGTATATACACATACATCTTTATCCATTTATCAACTGATGGCCACTTAGGTTGCTTCTGTATCCTGACTACTGTAAAGCTGCAATGAATACCATACACAAAGGCATGGTGTATTTATCTTTCCAAATTAGTGTTTTCATTTTCTTCAGATAAATACCCAGAAGTGGAACTGCTGAATTGTATGGTAGTTTTTTAATTTTTTAAAGAAAACTCCATATTGTTTTCTATAGTGGCTGCATGTTACATTCCTATCAACAGTATACAAGGGTTCCCTTAACGTCCCATCCTCATCAACATTTGTTATTTTTAGTCTTTTTGGTAATAGCCATTCTAACAGGTGGAGGTGGCAGCTCATTGTGGTTTTGACTTGCATTTCCCTGATGATTAATAACCTAGAACATCTTTTCATGGGGGCACCTGGGTGGCTCAGTCGGTTAAGCATCCAACTCTTGGTTTCAGTTCAAGATCTTGCAGTTTGTGGGTTCAAGCACCCCTCCAGGCTCCATGCCGGCAGTGCAGAGTTGGCTTGGGATTCTCCCTCCCCTACCTGTCTGTCCCTCCCCCACTCATGCGTGCAGTCTCCCAAAACAAACTTAAAAAAAAAAAAAAATGTTTTCATGTATCTGGTAGTCATCTAGGTCTTCTTTGGAAAAATGTCTATTCAGTTTTGCCCATTTTTTATTAGACTTTTTTTAGTTTGATATAGTCCAACTTGTTTGCTTTTGCTTTTGTTTTCAGATTCAAAAATCATCACCAAAAACCTATGTCAAAGAGCTTAATCCCCACGTTTTCTTGTGCCAGTTCTGTGGTTTCATGTTTTAATTCAAGTCTTTAGTCCATCCTGGATTAATTTTTGTGTATGATGTGAGATAATGATCCAATTTCATTCTTTTGCAGATGGCTATCCAATTTTCCCAGCACCATTTATTGAAGAGAATCCCTTCTCCACTGTAGATTCTTGGCTCCTTTATTATAAATTGACTATAGATGCAAAAGTTTATTTCTGGGCTCTATATTCTGCCATAGTGATCAGTGTTTCTATGCCAATACCACACTTTTTAAATTACCAGAGCTTTGTAATATAGTTTGAAATCAGGGAGTGTGATGCCTCCAGCTTTGTTCTTTCTCAACCTTGCTTCAGCTATTCCGGGTCTTCTACAGTTTATATGAATTTTAGGACTATTGTATTTCTGTGAAAAGTGCCGTTGGAATTTTGACAGGGATCACACTGACTCTGTAATATTGCTATGGTTAGCATTTAACAACATTAATTCTTCCAATGCATGAACATGAAATAGCTTTACATTTGTATCTTTCTTACATCCTATAGTTTTCAATTATTGGTCTTTCCCCTTGGTTAAATTTACTCATATTTTATTCTTTTTGATACAATTATAAATGGAATGGATTCTTCTGATAGATTATTCACAAATAAAAGTGCAAGACTTTTGTGTATTAATTTTGTATCCTGAAACTTTACTGTAGTACTTCTAACAGTTTTCTGGATAAAGTCTTTAAGGTTTTCTATATCATCTTCAAGCAGTGACCATTTACTTTTTCCTCTCCAATTTGGATGCCTTTTATTTCTTTTACTGGCCTAACTGCTCTGGCTAGAACTTCCAATATTGTGTTGAATAGAAGTGGCAAGAGAGAGCATGCTTGCCTTGTTCCTGATCTTTGTGGAGAAAAACTGAAAGCTTTTCCTTTAAGGATGATGTTAGCTGTGAGCTTGTCCTACAGGACCTTTAGGATGTTGAGGTATGTTCCCTCTATACCACTTTGTTGAGTTTTTTTTTTGTTTTTTTTTTTTTTACCATTTGAATTCTTTCAAATGTTTTTTTCCTTCAACCATTGAGATAAAAAATGTTTATATCCTTTTGTTAATGTGGTATAGTGCTCGCTTCGGCAGCACATATACTAAAATTGTTAATGTGGTATATCACACTGATTTATGGGTGTTTAATCACCCCTGAAATAAATCCCACTTGACCATGATGTATGATCCCTTTAACATATTGTTGAATTTGGTTTGCTAATATTAAGGATTTTTGCATTTATGTTATTAGGAATACTGGCCTTTTTCTTGGGGCATTCTTGTCTGGTTTTTCTATCAGGGTAATTCTGGCTTCATAAAAGCAGTTTGGAGGAGTTCACTCTAATTTTTGGAAGAGTTTAAAAAGGACTGGGATTAATTCTTCTCTCTGAAGGCTTGGTAGAATCCACCAGTGGAGCCATCTGGTCCTGGGCTTTTGTTGGGAAGTTTTTGATGACTAGCAAGGAGACTGAATCCATCTGTTCAGATTTTTTTATTTCATCAGTCTTGGTAGGTTGTAGGTTTCTAGGAATTTACTCATTTCTTACGTTGTCCAATTTGTTAGATAGGATAGTTCATAGCAGTCTCTTACTATCCTCTACATTTCTATGGCTCCACTGTAACATCTGTCATTTGATTTTGAGTCCTTTTTTGTGAGTCTAGCTAAAGGTCTGTCAATTATTTTTCAAAGAACCAGCTCTTTGTTTCATTGATTTATTGTCTTTTTAGTCTCTATTTCTGCTCTAATATTTGTTATTTCCTTCCATCTACCAACTTGGGGTTTCGTTTAATTCTTTTTCTAGTTCCTTGAAGTGTAAAGTTAGGCTGAGAATGGTTTCTCAAGGCAGGCATTTACCTCCGTGAACTTCCTTCTTAGTCCGTGTAAATGCAGAGCTACATAGTACTATTAAATACAGTTCTCTGCTCATCTAATTATGTGATGATTTGTTAGGACTTCTAATTGATAACTTAATAGCAGTATCAGATTTTTATAGATCATTCCTTTATACCTGCACAATCCTGTGAAATAGGTGTTAATATTCCCTTTTGAGAGAAGGATCAGAGAAGCTTAATGACTTATCAAAGATCATTTGTCCAAGTAAATAAGTTGTTGGACTAAGACTGAAAGCAGGCATGTGTACTTCTAAAGTCCATTGCTCCTATATATCACCACTCCCTGATCATGGAATCCTTCTTCCTTACCCTTGTCAATCTATACCACACTGTCCTACTCTAACCTACTTGGACTTCTAGCCACTACTGAAAGGATATCAAGTACTCACTTTAGCATATATACTAAAATTGGAACCATATAGAAAAGATTAACACAGTCCCTGCACAAGAATGACATACAAACTCTTGGAATGTTCCATTTTTTTCTCCTGCTTATCTTAGCAAAAATAAACATTGAAAGGGTGAGCCAGAAATTAATGAAAATGATTACTTATAAGGAGTGGGAGAAATGAGTAATGGGATAGAGGGCCAGGAGAAAGTGACAGATCTCTGAACGTCTTTTAATATAGACTTTTGAATCATTTTAATATTTTTCAGAAAAAATTAGAACATGATGCAGAGAAAACTCAGTTCAAAGAGAAGTGGATTCAATAGTATTTCAAATGAATAACCATCACCTAATGGGGAAAGGGACAGGAAAGAACCCATTCCAAGTAACCTGAATAGAATACTTTGTGTATGTACATGTGTGTACATGCATACCAATCTTGAACTCTTAATAATATGGATATTATTAAGGTTCTTCATAATATGGATATAGCAATCCTGAAACTATTTTGCATATATTGTAGGACTAAGCAAATGAGTAAATATTTTATTTTAAAAAGTATTTTAATAGGGGCACCCAGGCAACTCAGTCAGTTGAACATCAACTCTTGGTTTCAGATCACTATCTTCTGGTTTGTGGGTTTGCACCCCACATCAGGCTCTACACTGACAGTGCAGAGCCTGCTTGGGATTCTCTCTCTCTCCCCCTCTCTGCCCCTTCCCCACTCATGCTCTCTCTCATAATCAACTTTTTAAAAAATATATATATGTGTGTATATATATATATACACATGCATATATATATATTTTTAACAGGGAAGGCAAGGGAAAAAAAAAAAAACCTATGGGGCAGGATTAAAATTTGAGGCATAATTTTGAGTCCATTTACTTCTAAAATAGGTTTTCTAACCCCATCACTGAAAAGACCCAGAAACAAGGACACTCCAGTGACAATGAAGGAGTCTAACTAGCATCCAGATCTTGATTTTGAAATATCAATCCTCACCAAAAGCAAAACCAGAGCCCCATGAAAAAATGGTTGATTCCAGGCTTGGGAAAAGATAAAAGATGAACCTAGAACATCTTGTTGTGCCAGAGAAGAACAACTGCTTAATAAATGATCAGAGACATGTCAAAGGATACACAAGCCAGCTGAAAGATTCCGGCAGACCAAATCTCAGAAAATCTGAGCATAAGCAACAGTTGTAGACTATAACCCATTAAGTGAGAAATCATGTATCCATGCTGATAAAAACAAAAAACAAAAAAACAAAAACCATGCCACTTTTTATCAACAGAATGTTTTAAATATATAAGAAATGATGGAATTTTTTAAAATTCACCATCTTGAAACCATTATAATAAAAATCAATTCAGGCAAAAATCAATCAACAGATGTTCAATCTGTAAGGTGCAAGTAGGAAAATGATATTTTTAAAATAAAGTTTCTCCCCAAAAATATTAATTACAAAGGAAAATATAACATTGCAATGAAGACTGGCAGACACTATATCTTAGGTAAGTGACAAAGGTCATAAGCAAGCTAACATAATGCACATGTGGTACACCAAGAGGGACACATCATTGATCTAATTTTCCTACCAAAAATACATAATCCGTTTCTCACACTGTCCCTCAATTCAGGCTTCTTTGAGGTTTCTCATTCTATGAAAGGCTGAGGGATTATTCTAAAGACCATTAAAAAGACAACTAAATAAAATTCATGACCCTGGATTACACCTATAAAGGAAAAGAAAAATGCTACAGAGGATATGAGGCAACTGACAGGAATGCAATATAGGCATTAAAAATTATTTTATCAATATTAGATTTTCTGAATTTCACAATTGCACTGTCTAGCTATACAGAAAAAAAACCCTGTGCTTAATAACTACGTTCTGAAATACTAGAGGCTAAATGGGAATATATGCATTCTACTTTTTCAAATGGTTCTGAAAATTATATTTGTACATATGTATACATATACACATACACATGTGTGTATTAGACCAAAAAAGCAAACGTGACAAGTGGTAAGAATTGGAGAAATGGGTAAAGGGTATTATGGAAGTCTTCTGTATTATTACAATCTTACAGTAAATTTGAAATTACCCCCACCCCAGTTTGTAAGAAGTCCTATTAATCGTATTCATTTCTCTTTTAAGTTGAATTCTACGTCAGCAGTTTGCCGTATGCTCCACTTTCTCTTTGCCATCATGTTCTGCCTCCCCAGGGCTAGTGACTCGTACTGACGCAGGCACATGTTCAAGGAGACATTCAAGAAAAAAAGAACACAAACTCTGAACAGAGGTTAAGATCTAAAAAATCCACGTATGTTTGCAAAACTTCTAAGCCCTTCCTGCTGACATTAGAAAGGCATTGCTGCATGTGCCTCATGTCCTGAGCTTCCCCCAGATAATCCCACATGACTTTCCCAACTCACGATTTTCCATTTGATCACCCACTCAACCTTCAACACAGTCCTATCTTTTAGCAGAGCTAAAAATAGCCATTCTATCAAGTGGGGAGTTAAATAAAGTACTATTTACAGTTAAGGAGGTTGCTTTCCTAAGACTTGTTTTAAATGACAGTGCATCAGCAAAGAAAAGATTTGGACAAAATAAAAACCTGAAACATACTCTGTTGCATGAAGTTTGCAACTAATTCTTTTTTTTTTTTTTTTTTTTTAAATTTTTTTTTTTCAATGTTTATTTATTTTTGGGACAGAGAGAGACAGAGCATGAACGGGGGAGGGGCAGAGAGAGAGGGAGACTCAGAATCGGAAACAGGCTCCAGGCTCTGAGCCATCAGCCCAGAGCCCGATGCGGGGCTCGAACTCACAGACCGCGAGATCGTGACCTGGCTGAAGTCGGACGCTTAACCGACTGCGCCACCCAGGCGCCCCTGCAACTAATTCTTAGTGAAGTGGATGGGAATGCCAGCTCTGGAGTCAGTTCTTAAATTCAAATACTGAATTTTTCTGCTATATAACTTTAAAGCAAGCTACTTAACTTCCCTTATCCTGTTTCTACATCTGTAAAATAGAGGTTGGTAATAGTACCTACCCACAGGTCAATCTCCCAGACACCATGTTCAACAGAAGAATCCAGAAATGACAGAGTACATAATATAGGATTCTACTTACAGAAGGTTCAAGAATGAGCAAAACTGTAGTGATAGAGGTCAGAGTAGTGGCTACCTTTGTGGGAGAAGCATACTGCCTAGGAAACAGTACAAGGGAGACTTCTGGGTGGTAGAAATGAAGTTTCCCTTGATCTGGGTGATGGTTAACAGGTGTGAGTACAATAAGCTGAACATTAAAAATCTGTTATACCCTGGGGTGCTTGGGTGGCTCAGTCTGTTAAGTGTCGGACTCTTGAGTTTGGCTCAGGTCATGATCTCACAGTTCATCAATTCGAGCCCCATGTTGGGTTCCCCACTGACCATGCAGAGCCTGCTTGGGATGTTCTCACTCCCTCTCTCTCTGACCCTCCCCTGCTCATGTGGGTGTACGTTCTCCCTCTCT